>NW_026294802.1:15030000-16280000 GCF_026119805.1 Tympanuchus pallidicinctus
GTAGAATCACTGCAGGACTGTTAGAGAAACTATTCTCTTGGCATTGTCCTTCTTCTACTATGGTAGCGTTTGCTTGTTTACTCAGAAATACGAATTGTTAGATGAACCTACAAATGCCAGAGCAGATGGCCTCAGCATAAAGTCCTATACAGGGACTGTGTTTTGCAAAGCCTCTTTTTTCATGTGTTTTTCATGTCAGTATGTGCAGGCACAGTACAAAGTCATCCAGACTGTAGGTTCTTTTCATCATGGTAGGACTCCAGACCTGCTGAAGTTCACTCTTTGTAGCAAACCCTCCACCTACTCAAGTTTGAGACTGCATCCTTGTGAGCAGCTGGCTCTGAATACTAAAACTCATGGCTGGAGCCACATGGCTCTTCACTCCGTTTGGTCAAATAAGGAGAGGACAATACATTTACTTAACCTGACAATATTCTCCTTGCTTACTCTGTTTCCTCTTTGCAGGCAACCGGTGGAGATTAAATTATTCACGAACCGAGGTATATGTATAGATGCCATTGATGTTTTGATGAAGACAGTGGACTGCCCAGTGCTGGAGGTGGTAGTGGAGGCTGTGAAAGCTGTGGCAGCTTTTCTGAGGTAGGCAGGAAAGTATTTACAGGCTTTTCTTCAGATAGATCTGAAGAAATGTTGGTCTCTGCAGCTCCCCTGTGTCTGTGTGGGTGAGTGTGCTCTGCAGTGGGAATTCTGGCTGAGATAGGCATGGGTACAGCAGAGCTGGCTTCCCACCTACCTGCCAGGGCTGCCAGGGTGATGAAGCTGTGGTAGGCAGCAAGCTGCTGCAGCAAGGACCTAGCATCTCCATCAGGCTTGTTCTGCAGCTGCTGTGACTTTGGCACACTGTGCCCCTTCCAGACAGATAAGAGCAAGTATTAGACCGTGCACAGTTATACTGTGCTTGATTGTAGTGGGAATCTGTGATGCTGAATGCAGTGAGGGTGTGTTTGGGCTCGTGTCTGAGAAGGAACTATTCAGACCTCCTGACTTTTGTGTGCTGTACTGGAGAGAGATGGCAGTGGCATATTGCTTTCCAAAGAGGAGTTAATTCTGCTGGTGTTGTCTTCCCATGCAGAATGTCCCCAGCTGAGAACATGTTCATTGTCTTTCTTTCTGCTTGTTCAGGAAGGATCATCTGAGCTCCCCTCCAGTCCCATATGAAAATCTGCAGAAACTACTGGAGGCAGTGCTGAAGCGATGTGTCGACCTTTCCCCACCACACAGTAGCAACAAGCATGAAGTAAGTCAAGAGATACTGTGCACTTTGGTAGTACCAAGCAGGACAGGACGATCCTCCTAGCACAGCATGTGGAAGTTGCATGTTTTTTCCATCTCCTTACCTGTGACTGTTGTAGTCTCTGGTGTGTCTTTTGATCCTCATGGCTTGAGATGGTAACAATCTTTATCTATGAAAATGAGTGCTGGTGAGTGCTTTTTCTAAATCAGTGAAAACATGTGGGGCACCATTTTAGTATATTGCTCTCTTTATATGTTCAGTGCTGCAAGGTAATTTGAACCTCCCTTTCTTTAGGCCCCCGCCTTGTAGGCTGTGTTAGTCAATCTATTTTTTGGCAATGAACATCTCTTACTGTGCCTTCAGACCAAGACAGTCACGTTGTATGCACAGTGGTTCCTCAGCGAGGGAATTGGTAGCTGCTGCTTGAACTGCAAATTCTTTACTGTTCCTGGAATATGCAGTTAATGTGATGTGCTGCTGGGACCTGTGCATCTGTCAGGAGAGCTCTCATAACTGATGGCCAGTGACATGACAAGGGCTGAATCTTCTTGCTCTGTGCTTAGGGCCACTTAAGTTTAGATTGCATGTCTGAAGTGGCAAGAACATCTTGTGGGGGTACCAGAACTCCAAATGCTTGTTGAATTGTCCTTAGGTCCAAATTGTTTCTTATCTAATGCCTGTCTTCTCTGCCTGGAGAAAACAGGAGAGCTTTCTGCCCCATTGGTAGATGTTGGTCAGTCTATTTGTGCACACAGAGCTTTGTGTCCCTTTCAGGATAAAAAAGCTTTACAGAAAGAAAATTAGGCAAGGCAGTAGCGAAATCCAGTCTGTGTTTAGTGAGTGTAAAAGGGAAATGATTGTAGCTGTGATTAGGTGTTACAGTATCAAATGGGAACTATAAGGAGTTCTGAACTGTCAGGCTCCAATGCATTGCTGTGTTCTCCTCTGGCAGTATTTAGAGAAGACCACCACAGCTTGTTAAGGTTTAGAGGCAGATTTTGAGTTCCAAGTGGTTTGTTCACAGTTTGGGCAGATGACAAATTCTGACCTGGAACTTAGCTTCTGGCTGAACTCAGTAGGACACGCTGTGTTAGAACAAAGGCCAGTATGTGCATAATTTTTTACAAATCTGAGCCTAAGTAGTGATTTCTGAGCAGGGAGTGGAACTGTTCAGTGTTGTGTGAAGAGTAAATGGAAGGAACAAAATTAAAAAAAAGACAACACCCAAGTTTTCCCAGAAGGGTTTGAAGCTGAGTGGCTTAAAGCTCAGATTAGACCGAACCATGGCAATACAGGCTATACTGCCCAAGGGATAGAACTGGTGGATTTATAATTCTGTTTTCCATAGAAAGAGCTGTGTAAATCTTTTAACTCTGCCTTCCCTAGGGAGAGCGCAATAATAAAAAAACATCCATGCAAAAGGAGTGATTGAAGTATGTTGTTCCTCCTGCTGCTGGTATCAAAGAGGAAATCAGTTTTTCTTTTTTTCTGACAACAGTGAATACAACATTTTGAAGACTTCTGTCCTTTAGCAGGGTGATCTCCTGTTATCGATGTCCCAGAGCAGAGTTTCTTGGAAATATGGACTGCTATTATTCAACACTCTGGAAAGTTTCAGAAATGCTTGCAGGTGAGGACAAGGAAGGAATAAGGATGGGTATCATGTGCATGTCTATCCATCTATCCTTGTGACAGAGTTCCTTTGTCAAACCCCACCACTGAAATTCACAGGTGGGTTCAATGCATGGCACTTGTCAGTTAAACAATAAGAGAAATGTTTAGTGACAGTGAAAATTTTGTCACACCTGTTTGTGTCCCCTAAGAAATGTGATTCAGACCTATGAGGTTCTCTCATGTCTTCGGTCACTGAAGAACTCCTTGGAAATAAGACAAAACTGTTGGTGATGTATGAGTGTTTCTCTCTCCTCTGGCACCTGCTATGTGTTTGTAGGTTAGCAGTGGAATTACAGAGTGACCCCATGGCCCAGGAGAATGCTTTCACTGCTCCCTGCTCAGAGAGCAAGGAGACGCTGAACAACTTTTCTGAGTTCCTGTTGAGGATCTGTGACAGTCTCTGCATCCCCATGGTCATGGTAGAATTTCTTTTGGAATTGTTCTGTTCCTTGGGTACCTGGAAGGTGCCCTCAAGCACCAACAGTAGGTGGCATAGGTCTTTTTGGGAAGAGAGCTTGTAGAGTAAACCTAGAATAGCAGAGGCATTTGCCACCTCTCCAGAGCTGACTTTGGTATTTGTTATACAGTTCATGCAAATGGGAGTATATAGTCTCAGAGGGTGGAGAAATTCATAGTGCTGTTTCTTGCTCATTGAATTTGGGTAAAAATTAATGGACTGTGGTAAAATTGCTCAGTGACCTTCAGCAAAGGTGAGCTGAGTTGTTCTGCTCGGAACATTTTAGTGCTAGACTTAAATGCTTGTGTTTGCCACTGCCCAATAAAACTTCAAAGCACAGGTATTAAGCGCTACTGAAGTCAGCTGCATTTCAGTGTATTGTTGTGTTGCATGCTGTGCCAGAGTTAGCCCTCAGATCTGCAAGAGCAGTTATGGCCAGAGTTGTAGGGGCAGCAATGTTAGTTGCTGCCAGGCATTTTGGTGGAAGAATTGTTCCTCCATTTGTCTGGACTTACTAATCTTAACTTTCTGGGGGGGCAGGAGACAGGAGGCAAGCTGCAGCTTTCAGCGTGTATTGTGTATCGCTCATCTGTTCCTTTCTTCCTTCTGCAGAACTACCTGGAAACATCTGTCAGTTCCTCAGTGATGGAGGTTTTCATCTCAGCACTTAATACCCTCTTTGCAGTGGTGCCAAATATGAGAGATAAGTTCTCCAAAAAGCTGGGTATGGGGATGGAATCATGCTCTCTGTGCTGTTAACTGATGGAACTTCCTGCAGCAGCATGTTGCAGAGGCAGGGAGCTTAACCAGAGTGTTTGTGGAGGATTATGTGACATGATTGTATGAGTAAGAATGGAGTACACAGTCATGATCAGTAGGATGAGAGAGTTATTTGGTCTAGCAATAGTGATTGGATAGATTTTATTTTTGATAATTAAATTATATCAGCTTCATCTTTTCCCCTGGAACATTCAGAACTGGCTGTTCCTTTGGATAGAGATTATGCTGGAATTGTTGGTGGGCATTCATTGTGTGGAATTCTTATTCACTCTGTGTATTTCTTGCTGTTTGTGCATCAGAGAGATGATGCAGATTTCCTCTCTTCTGAACATATAGATCTTCCTTTCTCTTTCTGAGAAGACAAACAAAACTCAGAGTCCTTTCCAAACCAAACCTGAAATAGTTTACTGTGGGAGAGCCTATTGGGGAAGCCTAAAATGTATTCTTACTGAGATGGCCTGCTCTATTTGCTAGATTTGCGTGGAGATGATTAGGGGGCCAGTCTTCTGTTTTGCCTTATGGTACATATTCTGTGCTCCTTTGACGTTTGTGTCTTGCTTTCTCTATAGCATCCTCCTGCTTCATCCGACTGACACTGGAACTGAAAGCCAGATTTTGCTCTATACAAAGGTATCGTTGTATGTGTATTGTGAGCAAGTCAAAAAGACAGAAAAGCAGATCATGCCTTATTTAATGCACCTGAATTAAACAAGGGAGGCTGAAAGACTTGAGAGCAAAATATAAACACTTAACTGTCTGTGGAAAAGCTGGATGTGTGAGAAGGGAGAAGGAGTTAGGAAGGGCAAGAGTAAATTTTCACAGCTTTGTGAGAATCCTGAGTTCCACTGTAAGCTGTGCATACAGAGATAAAGCAGCCTGACTTTTAAATAGTGAAGTTGGTGGGTGTTTTGTAATGAAGTAACAGTAGTATGAGTTCCATCTGAACCCTGGCTTCCAATACATGTATTACCACTACTTTTGTTCCCTGTGCCATCATATTATGTAAGAAAGGGAAGGGAGGAGGAAGACTTCAGCAGGAGGCATTGCAAAGAATGTTCTGTAGCAGAGGTTGTGATTTCTAGGTTGAGGAGGACTGAGGGAAACTTCCTTTTGGTCTACAGAGATGTTTTACCTCCTCTTTCCTGTGACTGCATCTAAGTAAAAGAGTAAACAAAATACACAGCACCCTCATCCAGGTTACCAGTTTGAGGACACTTGTGCGTGTGTGGGGTGATCTAGGTTTCTAAATGCAATAATGTACAATACAAGGATGCTGTGCTACACTGCAAAGTTGTTTGATTACGTGCTGTTGGAATAACTGGACAAAAAGAAATACCTAGAAATAGAACTGTTCTCACCCCTTTAGTCTTGGTATTCTTCCTTGTTCATCCCTGTAAACACCATTGTGTCAAAAAGGTTTGCAGTGGTAAACTGGAATCAGTTATGTGGAGTGGAATCGATTATTAGGAGCCACCCTCATACAGCCTTCTTTGCACAGTTCAGGGCCCTGCACTTTCAAGACTTCCTGTGAATATAGGATTTGAGGTTTGTGAGAGTATCCCACTGTATTCATGTCATCCCAAGGCATCTAAAATTACTGTTGTCATCATTACTTGCACCTGCCATGTCTGAGAGCTGACTGTTCTCTGGGAACTCTTGATTTTCCTGGAAGCCTGGGTTGGCTTCTGGAGTCCAGTAGTGACAGAGCAGGTGCTTGAATATGATGAGTGAGTAAACCAAAGTCCTGGCAGACAGTTTGTGACACTGAAAGTGTAAAGAGGGTGTTTCTAGCCTTCTTACAGTATTTTCTGCTCTTCTTTACAGTAATCCTGCCTTGAATCAGGCCTGCTCCAGCTTCCTCTGCAACTTATGCCTGAGCCTTTACTCTGCCACAGGGAAGGAGAGAACTTCTTCTCAAGAAGGCAAGTTTGGGGTTTAGTGGCCAGCCTCTATTTAGGCAAATTTAAAAAAAGAAAAAAAGAGAAAGAAAAGATGAAGGAAGGGATGGGACACAGGAACATGTATCAGTTCTATTTAGAGATTTCTTTTGTTTTAAGAATGAATCAATTGAGATAAAAGCCAGAGAATGGTTTTAGAAGAGTTTGGCTTTACTTGAATAGATGTGTGCCTATGGTTTCGTTTACATGGTGACATTTATTAGCACAACTGTGCATGGATTAATTACAATAATATTAGTTGCCACAGAGTCACCCTTATCTGGGAATTCAAGTCCTTTTTTCCCTCTGACATACTCTATTTTTCCTGTCTATACTGCAGCTTTGCATTGTAGGTCAATCCCAGATAAGTGATGAAAGTTTTCATATCACGAAATCTACTTTTCTACTGGCAGTGGTTGGTCACTGTACTGTCAGCATCAGAAAGAGTTGAGAACCTCAAACAGAAGTTTCTTTTCATCCCTGAGGCTAGCTCTAATATATCAGATCTTATGCCTGTATTCACACCAAGTCATGGAGATACACTTGCTGTTTCATGTACTGTTTGCAGACTGTGAGGTACTAAGTTGGCTTTGGTATTTCTTATATCAGGAGCTTCACTAATTTAACATGCTTGAGTTATAGGCAGATAGGTGCTTCAGTCCCCCCTGTTTGTCTTCCCCTGTCTGCTCATGTTAGTTTTATTTCTAGAGCAAGAGATATCTGAGCTCCTGCAGAAGAGTCTGCCTCAATTAAACTACACAGTTGCAGAAAGCCTTCTCCTCCTGGCTGAAAACCCTGAACCTCTCTCCTTGGATCAGTCTCTTTGCAACCACCAACATTGCTTCATACTCCTCTTATACTTTGCCTACACCCTTGGAGACAGGTGAGCCAAGAGCATACAAGGTAAGTGATTATGTGGCCATCACACATATGTATCAGTGGCTAAGGCATGTCTGATTTGTTTCTGCTCCAATCTCCTTGAATGCAGGTTTGTCCCAGAAACTGAATTGTTTTTAGCCATAAGAAATTTTCTCCTGCTAGCACAGGACCACCGAGACTGGCCCCCTCCATACGTACTCAGAGCTGTGCTTTACCTTCTTGCTGTCTGTCAGGACAAAGGCAAAGCCCTGGACTCGGTAAAAGATTTCTTTCTGAACACTTGAACCCTTTTTGTTAAAGGTTTTCTCAGCTCTCGTCAACCCTCTTGTAGAAAGTAATTTGATGCAGTCAGTGATGAATGAGAGAGGAGTGTATGATGCATATACACTCTGGAAAGTTAGCTGTGAAAAGCCACTAGGGGATATAGATTTGATTGAATAAACTTGTGTCTGCGTGGGAAGCGTAAATGTGTTGGATAGGCTGTGAACTCACATACAGAATATTATGAATTTCATAGCTCCAGTCTCCTGAACACATCCACAGCCTCTGCAGCAGGCTTTCTAATGTTCCCATATGGACCTTTGCTGCTGCACAGCTTTGAGCACTGCATAAAGCCTACAAGTTTCTTAGCCTTTGTGATGCAAATGGGCTTCACAAAATGATGTTTAACTGATGTATTTGATTGTCTGGTTAAAAGGCAATGTGATTGTTTTTCACAGTAAAATCTCACTGCTTTGGCTTTTGGATATTCACTATTTGGCAGTTATTTTGTTGTCTCCCCACCTCCCCCTTTCTCTCCCACACATTTACCAGAGGTCACTGTGTACTGTAAAGAGGATCCTGGATAATCTCCCAGATCTGAGCTTGGTCTACATTCATTGTCCTCTGCTGCTGAAATTCTTCCTACATTACCCTGAACTTATGGGCAGATTTGGGCACCAGGTCCTGCAGCTCTGGTTTTCTTGGGAAGACTGCAATCATGTGGAGACTGAAGAAGATGCTTTTGGCACGTCTGATCAGCTGAACAATGCTAACCCTTTACTTCCCATTCTGAAGAGCAATTCCAGCATTTTATTTATTTTACTGGTATGTGACTCACAAGGACCGACTGTTATCCTGGCTGTAACTTAGGGGGATCAATTAGGGCTTTTTGGTTATTAGAGCACTTAATGCTGCTGTTCCGAGGCCAAAGATTCTGCTAGAAGGGCCCTTGAGTTTATACACAGGCTTCCACCTTGCATCAAGCCTGATAACAGCAAATGGGATTGTGAGAATGTGCTACCCCTTTCTCTGTCATCCATTCACTGTGATAGAAAGGGAATTTTGAGAATTGGCTAGGAAGGGATCTGAAAGGTGCTGCTGATGATTTCCATGCAAGGAAATCATGGGCTTTTCCTTTTCTCTGTCCAGAACACAGCTGGATAGTCTAGATTCTTTTGGGGCAGCCTTTTAAGAACTTGCTTTGCTAATTTAGAAGCAATGGTATTCTACTAATAGATGAGAGGGATATGAGGAACAAAGAATGTTCAAAAGCAGCAGATCTTGAGGGCTTGGATTTCTGTTTGCTCGGGTTTTTAACGGGAGAGCCTTGCCAGAGATTTTTGCACTGCTCGGAGTTTTCAAGACTGCAAGTAGCACACTGCATTGCTCTTAAAAGTTAAAATACAAAACTCAGAGGTCTTTGCTCACTTGCACCTCTCCCACCTGCCCTGTCACCCCTGCATTGGTGGCCACTTGTCCTATGACTGCCTACCCAGCTGCATAAGTAAATCCTTGTTACTTCCACACAAGAACACAAGATTTACATTTATGCCAAAAGCTAACAGCTGTGATGTTTCTTCTCCAGCCTGTTACAGTAGGAATTTTTTAGATTCTACATATGTTTGATGTATCATCGAGAATAGAAACCAATGTCAGCAAACAGGCGTTTGCTGACAATCCATGTTTGAAGCCAGGTTTGATTCTGAGTGGGCACCCTTGTGGTGTTACAAGCTGGCATGTGTTTGTTCTAACCTTAGATACTATAAAGTAAATTTTAATATCCAGATTATGGAAATGACTGACAGAAGGGCTTTTCCATCAGGCAGTTCTTTAACAGTTAGGGAGATATTACAGAGTAGATAACAGAATCCAAGCTTTTATAGTATTGCCAGAGCCATAGTAAAAGTGATCCATGAGTTGACAAATCAGTGCAAATTAACAAAAAGTGTCCCTAGAGACTTGTCTATCCCATTACCTTTGGCAGTAGCTCTGGAACCCATCACTCCACAAACTAAAAATATACATCGCAGGTCTATCACTACACAAAAGGGAAATGATGGCTCCTTCTCTGAATCATGCAGCATTCCTACTTTCCCCTTTCCTGTCCTGCCATGTACTTGTGCAGAAACACATTAATTTAACTCTGTCCCAGTCTTTAAAGTGAGTTGTAATAAATCACAGGCTTTGACAGTCTACCTCTAAGCTGGGGAAGAGCATAATCAATCTGAATTTAGATGGCCTAATAAAAGAGTGCAATGTCCTGAAATAAATATACTGTCAGAAATAAACAAAACTTATGAGGTGAATAACCTCAGCTTGAGAATCCACTAGTGAAATGGAAAGGCCTCTGCATGGTGGGGTGAAACAGAAAGGAATGCCCTTCCAAGGATGATTTATTTGCTTTCTGCTTTTATTAAAAGTCTGGATTATATAGAACAGATGGTTGTGGCTTCATCTGAGACCTTGAGATCCTGAGTTGGGAGGAAAATGTTAACACAGTGAAGCATTTACCAGTGCCAGGAAGGCTGTGGCCCTCGGTTAGCACTATTCTGTGCTGTGTGTGTTCACCTGGGGATGAATATGGTGTGATCACACACTGGCCCACTTGTCTTCTCCATGCTCCAGATCTGAGCTGACCTCTTGGAGAGTAGTTACAGAATACTGATATTAGATTCCATTCTTGAACGTTATATGGAGTAGGTATGTATATATGTAAGTGCAGCATGTTGTGCAGACGACTCTCAGGCCTTTATTCCTGAATGTCTCAGATGTGGGCAGGAATTAGGCTAACAAAAGGTTTTTTTTTCTGGCAGAAGCAGCCTGTTCTTACCTTAACTGCTTTTCTTGAGTACAGGTTCCCAAAGATAGCAGGAAAAGGCTTAGGGCAGGCTGTAGGGTTGGTAACATTGCTCAGACCAGTTTTTGTTCCTGCTTACCTCATTCTGCTGTACCATTTGCAATGCAGTAGCCAGGACTACTGGGAGAGGAATGGCAGTGCTGATGTAATTTATGTTGACTGTCTCATTATGTCAGCACTATGGGGCATTTTCTGCCTTGTCTTTATGGAACTGCATCTATACATGCTCTGCAGGTAAATTTAATATTAAACACCTTAGCAACAAACAAATGCCCAAATTAAGGCTACTGGCTGTGGGATTTAGCTCAGAGACTCCAGACAGCTCTTTATTCAGGAAGGCTTGTGGGCTGAATGCTGTATACATTACTCTTCCATTTTCAGTGACTGAGTGATTGCTTGTCTGGTTTATGTACATTTCATGCAGTTTAGCTGTTGTGTTGTTGTTGTAGATAGTAGGCTGCCAACCTCAGTCTTCTGAAAATGACTAATTACGAACTGACTCACAAGCTTGATTTTAGGCAAGCATCTTAATATGCGGCCTGATTTTTCAAAACAACAAGGAGAGCAGAAGTGCCAGAGGCTCTGTGTTCTTGGAAACAGGGTCTTGGCTTTGTGAAATCATTTTTCTAAAGCCTTGACCTTAAAAAATGTTTCCTCTATCCTTTTGTGCTGGACTGGGGCGTTCCATAGCCAAGTAGATTCTTTAAACAGGATATTAGTCAGTGCTGCCTATCAGAAGAGAGTCCTCCTATTTTATCCAGTACTCCATTTAATCAGGACATAGTCAATCTGAACAGTGCCTTATTAGAATGTTTCCCAAGACACCAGATTAGCATAATGGTATTAAATAGAGGTGATTTTTCCCTAATCAGGGCAGAAAGATAATGTGTGTGTTTCTTTCCTCCCAGGACCTGGTCTGCTCAAGTTCTGTGGAGGTGTCTCAGAAGGTGTTGATGGCTCTAAGGACCTTTCTGGAAAAAAATGAGGATGTATTTGTCTGTGACCTCCTCCGGAATCAGTTCCTACAGATTCTGCAGCAGCTACTTGTAGAGAGTAGCTCGGCCTCCTTACAAGGTGACTCCCCTCTTTGACTTGGGTCTTGTGTTGTCAACTAACCAGGGAGGTGGCTGGCATCATACAGTGTGGGATGAAGTGTTTTTGAGCTGCTGACGTAGCTTTGGTACTTATCTACATGAGGAAACATACAAACAGAACTTTACTTATTTAATTTTCTTATCCAGAGATTCTTGTTTTGAAGTGTCTTTTTCAGATTTAAGTTTGTTCTTTTATTGAGGTATGATTGTTAAACTGAGGCAAGTTTATGTTGCCCTAGGTATTCACGTGGAGAGCTGTGCTGGTAAGTTTTTCTGAAAGACAGAATCCTTTCTGCCTCCTTTGTGCAAGACAGCTGGGTGTGCCTGAATTCAGATGGTTTCCAAGGCACAGAGGCTGGGCACAGACATCATTTGAATCATTCATGATATTGATCCCCAAACAGGATCTGTGATATTATCAGACTTTACAATTCTGTTAATTCTTTCAAACATTTAGCAGGGTTATGATTGGAGGAAGTCTCTGTTTTCCTTACCAGCCCTGGCAGTGGAGTAGGGACTGTTAACCTATCAGTAAAGGTGCTGTGAAAGCTGCCTGTGAGCCTGAAATGAAAAAGGGAGCAGAGCTGGAATATCTTCAGCTCTTCAAGGACAGGAGTCCAAATCAGCTTTTGGCTGTCCTTAAAGGGGGGCACTAACACTACTAACTGCTCTGTCGGGGTGTTTCCATTGCCCAAAGTCGGTATGAAAGCATGAAAGGGGCAGTTGTTTTGCCCTAGCTTGAGGAAAGTCTGGTAGGCTGGAGTAGAGGGGATGTTAAAAGTAGGAGCATGATAGTATAGAATGCTTTGAAATGTGCATAAAGAAGGCAATGTTGGCATCTGCTAGAGCTATCTTTTTTGGAATTGTGCACATCATGAATTAATTAGCAATTAATTACTGGCAGCCCCATGCGGAAAGGCAAATTTCATCAAGAACACAGTAATGTTTAAGATACCTGTAAATATTCTGTCATCAAAACTGAAAACTCCTAAGTCTTTGTGGAGCTGTTTTCTGGAAATGAGTGCTGCTTGCTGTACGTATGGCTCTGTTCAGTACAAAATCCTTACCTGTTAGCAGTGCTGTAGAGGATAATAAGCTAGAATCACCAGCTTATTACCCTAGAGTTACGAGGGAGGGATGTGTTTGCTCTGGGAAGCTGGTGGTCTGAAGAGCCTCATTCTTGCATACAGATCTGCCACGTAGGCTTCTAACATCTCATGTCTCTGTTCTGCCCGCTGGCGGTTTTCCAGCCTCACAAAATCCAGAACAAGTGTTGCACAGCCAAGTATTCTGAGCTTCTGGCCTGCTGTCGAGGTATAGGCTGCTGGTGATGGTCAAGTAGATGGGAAGAGGGTTGTCTGGAATGGGCTGGTGATTCTAGCTTATTAAATATATGAATTTGAATGTGTAATGACCAGGTCTCTTACGTGGTTTATTAAGGGTGTAAATAATGACCCTAGCCTCCTTCTTTCCACCTTTTTTTCCAGTTATTCCTAGAGTGGTACTGGCAGGATCCAGCATGTAATTCAGACCAACCCACAGTTCTAGAAAGGGGGCCATGTCCAAAGGAACTATAGAGATGAGAATGAGGTTGGGAGAATGTAGGTGTGTTTCAGTGTGGAGAAGGGGAATATTTGCTCCTTAACTCACTCTCCTTCCTGAGCAACAAAGTTAACAATTCTTGACACACTTAGAGGTAGAATGTTAAAGTTCACTGACAAACTGAACTGTCAGTATCCTTCATAGCTAACAGGAACCTGCCCATTTTGCTGAGCCTCCTATTCCTGGTGCAGCTGCGGAGCAAGGGCATGAGGGAGCTGGACAGCACAGACTTCAAGCTGCTTCACCAAGGTGAGCTTGTGTGTATCCGTCTTCTCCCAGGGACTTTGATCTGTTTCAGTAGTTAATACATAAGATGATGAGGGGCTGGCTCTTGGTCATTTGAGAAGTGCATTACTCTTACTGTTGTTTTAAGATACTTTCATAGCCAAAGTGTTGCAAAGAGCTCTTGTTACCAGTTTAGGCAACAAAATACATTTTTTCTGCCTCTTGCAGAGGCAGATGTCTTTTGCAGTACATTTTTTGTTTGAAAACCTCAGAAGGTGGTTGAAATATTCTTGTGGCCATGACTTGATTTCAGAGCCTGTGACTGTTGTTGATGTGATACGTGATGTGCTGATGTGCTCTGTGTGTCGTCCTTCTCCATCCATGCTTGGTGCTGTGGTTTAGCCCAGCTGGCATCTGTAAACCACATAGCTCACATCCCCTCCAAGTGGGATGAGGGAGATACTGGAAACAAAATAGAACTGGAAACAAAAATGGGTTGAGATAAAAACTATTTACTGAAACAGAAGAGGAAAGTGGAAACAAATATGCAATGATAACAATATATATATACCCTCAATGCAATTACTTACCACCTGCCAGCTGACACCACGCTACCAGCACAAAGTCTCACCACCCACCCGAGTGAAATACAAACAGCCCCTGTGCAGTGACTGCCCTACAACTCCCTACAGCCTTACAGGTTTTCACATGATGTTACTTGGTATGGAAGAACCCTGTGCCTAATTCAGGCAAGCTGTCCTGGCTCCGCTGTTTGGCTGAAACCAGGACACTTGCTAGCACAGCACTGAGATCCTGGCCCCAGGGGTGTCCTGTGAACCAGCCAGTGGGGACCAACAGCCCAGTGTAGCCAGACTTCCCCTGGGATGTGAATCCAAATTATATTGGTCCCAGCCATTGGCAGGACTTGCCTGCTCCACTCCTGAGACGTAGAAGAGAGGAGTGTGTTTGTTTATTCCACGTATCCTGGCCTGCTCTCGTCTGCTGATTGTTAGTAGATGACTACTTCTCTCTTGCCTGGCAACTGGAGATTCATGCAGGCCATCAGTGAAGGATACTAGAAGAGTGTTCAGCTGATCATTCTCTCACCTCTTTCTGCTCTGTCAAATTGATTTCTACAGAAGACTTTGAAGGGTTATCACTTTGAATTAGAAATGTTCCATGTCTCAAGGCTGCCTGTGTTGTCCTTGTAAGGAAGCAGTGTTTCTCAGACATTCATTAGCTAAGGGAACTGGGACTGTGAAAGAATCATGTCTTTTTTATACCGGCTCTTCTTAGCCTCTGTAATTTCAGAGCATGGCTTAGCTGCTCTCAAAAGTCACAAGCTCCTTCTGCTTTTTCTTTCTGTTCTGTTTGTTTTGTTTTTCTACACAACTCTCTCTCTGCCCCAGCCACCCCTTCATTCCCTGTTTTACTTCTCAGCCTATGTTCTTGAAGGAAGAGTGCTCTTCTCTGATGAGGCCTACATAAAACCAGCCTGTAGATGGAAGGGGTGTAGGGAGGCATGTCAATCTGTTTTTTTTTTTTTTGCTTGTTTGTTTTTGAGAACTGCTTACTTAGAATTTAAGCTTTCCAAAAGATCTCCTATGATAGTGCTGTTGAGCTCTGCATTCCTGCATTTCCCTCACAAATTCTTGCTAAACACTGTTGCTAAATATTTGGTGCTTCCAGCAGGCACGGTGCGTTTATTACTTCTGTGAGCGGTGTGTCAGGTGAAGAAGCACAGCTCTTCCTACCATCCTCTGGTCTGGTTATTGGTCACCATGTGAAATGGACGTGTGGCTTTTTATGGTCTATCCAGTATTAGGATCAAATTTGCTCAATGGAATTGGGTAACTTATCTAATAGTCTGTAGTTCTTGGATTCATTACTGCCCACTGTGGTGTGTGCCCTTTAATATTCCCTTCTCTGTTGTTTTTGTTGTTTGTTTGTTTTGTTTTGTATTTGTTCCCCCTCCCTCCCCCCCCCCCCCACCTATTATCATCCTCCAGTACACTGTCTGGTCTAAAGCAGACTCTCTAGGGCTTGTTGCTTTGTTTGTACCATGCTCTGTTTAATTTTGCTTCAGGTTGTGTTGCTCTTGTCTGAATTCACTCCCAACTGACCGACTTCTTGTTTGTGCTGAGGTGCTGCATTATGTTGGTGTCTGCGTTAACGCATGTTCTTTTGTTTCCAGTCAGTAACCTCTGTGGGAAATGCAGGCCGAAAGACATAGACCTCCTGCAGCCATCCTTGAATTTTCTGTACTGTAGCCTTCATCAGACAACACCTTGTAGTCAACAGAGAGGTGAGGCAAGATTGTATTGATCGGTAAGCTAATCTCTGCAGGGTTGTGCCTTGGCCATCAGACATTGTGTTCTAACTGTCTCAGCAGGAAAGGTGGATTTTTCCCCTTTCTGATGCAGGGTTACGGTTAACAAACAACGCTTTGTGTTTGGGGTGATTTTTTCTTTTTAGATGGAGGGTTTGGCTTTTTTTTTTTGTTGCCTTCTGATGATTCAGGAGTTGGCTGCTGAGAGGCAGAACTGCTGTATTTTTTTTCTTCATAACACACAGCAGTGGGGCTTTGGTGCCTTGTTGAATTGTCCTGGTAATTGCCATGGTTCAAAAAATTAAACAATAATAGAGGCAGCAATAACCAACCTCCTCGCTGTGTTGGCTAAAGGCTGGTCATTTTAGTAGCAGCCTGAGAGGTCGCTCATGCTGTGGGAGATGAATAGTGTTGTAGCTGGACAGCCTTAGCTTGACCAGCCATGGCAGCTAGGGCTGCTTCACAGCAGCAGGGATGTGCTCTGCAATTCTCTTCTGCTTGTCAAGCTGATTTAACCTGTGACATCCCATCAGCCTCCTTGATTCATAGTGCAGCAGCCCAGATGCCTCTGTGTAGCCAGTTTCTCTGCATCCACTGCTGTAACCACTCCCACTGGGTACATATCACCATCCAGGAGTCAGTGTAGAAGTAGAGCACTGGCCACTTCTCTTGTTCAGCAATATCTTAAACCAGCTGGATGGCCTTCACTTCTGCAAATTGTCTCAATTTCCTGTGCAGGAGGGAAGATTTAGATTAGATGTCAGGGGGAAGTTTTTCACTGAGAGTGTGGTGAGGTGCTTGAACAGATATCCCACAGAGGTGGATAAACTGTGGATGCCCCATCCCTGCAGGTGTCCAAAGCCAGCTTGGATGGGGCCCTGGGCGGGCTGATTTAGTATGTGATCTAGTGGCTGGCAGCCCTGCCCGTGGCAGGGAGGTTGGAATTGAATGATCCTTGAAGTCCCTTTACAACCAAAGTCATTCTATAATTCTATGATTATGATTCATTCTGTTTCTCCTGTACAGCAGTGGCAGTGCTGCTCTCCAATGTGTCCTTGCTCGAGCTCCTCCAGAAGGTTTTGGAGTGCACCTGGATGTGGTCTTTTCCCTCTGAACCTACTTACCTGTCATCTGAGGATGCCTTGCTAAGCTCAGGATGGCTGCTGGCTGCTTCCCTCTTAATTTATCAGCATCGTTACAACACTGAGGTTAGAGCCATTCTATTCAGATCCATGGACTTGTGAAAATTTTAAAAAATAATTCTTTCTTAGCAGGGGAAAGTGGTTTGTTTTGGCCTGGAATCTGCTTGTCCTTGTTGCTTTTTTATTATTGCCTATTGCCAAGTTATTCTTTACTGCATTTCTCCAGCTGGACTGGAAGCTAGCATGTTACTGAAGAGTGAGACACAAATCACTGCAATTAGAGATGGGCAGAAATGCTGGGATTTGGGGGGAATGGGGAGGAAAACACCATACCCAGCCCTCCAGGTCCAAACCACTTTCTTCTTCAGGATAGAGCAAAAAATCTTTATCAAGGGAAAACTAGGGGTGGAGGAACAACTCCCATGGTTAGTTTTTTTTTTTTCTTTTGGTAGTAAAATGATCAGTAATCACAGTCCAAACCTCTTACTGTCAAATAAGTACTTAATGTTAGCAAACTCATATGAATTTAGGCAGCTGTCATTGTATTTGACGCTTTGCAGTCCAACAAGAGAGCTAGGCTGGAGCTGTCAGCTGCTGTTGGAACTACGAGTTAGAGGGAATGGAGAGCTTTTTGATGTGCACACAAGGCAACAACACTTCCTTCTGAAGTATCTACCCAGGCCTGTCTTCCCTCTCCTGAGATGGAGTTAAATAGCATGTCATGAGTTCTGAATTTCTGTGGTTATGCCTAGTAGGGTATATTCTTTGGTGCATCTGCTCATGGATGATGAAGTCACATTAAGGGCATGTTTGCATAAGCACAAGTAGGCAAAGATTGTTTTTTTAATGTTGAGGGAAGACTTTGGAAAAGACCAAGCTAGGTCAAGTCTGTACCTGTTACTTGATGGCTGTGCTGCCTCTGGTTAAGTGTTACCCTGGACTTGTAGTGACCATCAGCTGCGTGAGTGTATGGGAAAATCTTCCTGTCTCTGTTTTATTAACTGCTGAGTGCAATTTACATTCTCAGTTCTCAGGTCAGGGTTGTGTCTGGTCAGTTATGCCAGCCCCAAAGTGATTTTGTTCAGGTGACTAGTATTGAGTTTCACCTTCTGGGATTGACTCTCAGCTCATATTGATCCTTGAAGAGCAATCATTTAGTGGCTTATAAACTTGTTTGATTTCATCAATACCTTACTGGCTCGATATGCTATGATCTGCAATCCAGAATCCTCCTTGAACCAGAAACATGCAAAGAAATTACATATACAGATGGCAAATTGAAGTGGTTCAAGGATGTTTGAGTGTTTCTAATCTTCAGAACTTCTGAGCTTCAGTGTTTCTAATCCGCTGAGAGGAAGAAAAGAGGATAGAAAGAGTCACTTTGCTGCTTCCTGCTGCTCAGCGTTGCTGAAGCTTACAACAGAGCTACTTGGGTGCCTCTGTAGAGAGACCTTGTGATTGCGAACATGACCAGGCTGTATTTCTGAGCCTGAAATTCATGGCTTCAAAAATGTGAGTTGCCCACATTCACCTCAGGTGTGCATTAATAATGAGGACTTGCCTGGCCGTAGCAAGTTTATGTCTTAGCTGTGTTACTGCTCATGACTTTAGCAGAAGCCTGTGGGTAAACATGGGTTATAGGTGGTAGGCTACTAAAGGCTTTGGATTGCCAGTGCTTGGACAAGTAGCAAGAGCCACTCTGCTACAGCAGGTACTCCTAGCTCTTGTACTGAACATTCCTCTTTTCACAAAGGCAGCTGGAAAGAATCAGTTCTGTGATCCTGATGCCCATGCTCCCATACCACCTCTCTGCTTGCTGAACGGAGCAAGTTTGAACCCCTCTGGGCCTCTGTGATCATTCCTACCATCACTGCTTGGATGGCTGCTTTGTGGGGGTAACAGGATATTGCAGACTTCCCTCTCAAGCCCACCTTTCCTATATACTTGTTCCCAAGTTCCCAACTCCTCTGCCTCCTTTATGTATGTCTTCATGTCTCATCTGTAAGGAGGTTCTTAGCCTTAGGCACTCTGCAGGCTTCCCATACTGAGCAGGCAGGACCACAGAGCCGTGTTGTCACTGCTGGCTTTTGGTTGCCTGGCTCAGTGGCTGAAGTATAGCCAAGTTTGGTGATGGCTGTTGCTATTTTTTTTCATTTCATTCTCTTGCAGGTTCACCAGACACTTTCTCTAGACCTAAGACAAGTCCTGAATGCAATCATCTTCAGGAATAAGAAGCCAGTCCTGCTGTTAGGTATTTTGTTTCTGTTACGGGGACTTAACTGGGAGCAGCTGCTTATACAGTGTTGCAGGCAAGAAGGGAGATCTGGTGATTGTGGGATGGGAAGGTACAGGTCTTGGTAATCTGGAAGCTTTGAGACTAGATAACAGACTGTGAGAAGGGGCAAATGGAGTCTGGAGTTCTGCTGTCCATTTGGACAACTCTGTCCTGGCTGACAGTGACATCTGGAACTGAGTGTGAACTGGAACAGCGTCACGTGTGGTGGAGGTGAACAAGGGAACTTGCTGCCATTCCTGCCTGCTGTTGTGGGCAGTTGCTGGGCAATTCCACTGGGCCCACAAGTCCAAATTTTCTCTCCTCACCTCTCCCATGCTATTGCACAGGCACCAACATACAGGGCAGGGTAGGGGAAAGCACTGACGTATCATTGTGGCTTCCTGTCTAGTGAGCATCGTGCAGTTCCTGAGAGCCATTCTGCGACAGAACTTCTCCTCCCTGCTGGTGACTATTGTCCAAAACACAGCCCAAGGTACTACACAGTCACAGCCATCATCACTGGAAGATGCTGCCTTGCACCCCCTCACCAAGCAGCAGGTCTTCTCCCTTGTTGTCAGTCTGCAGAACCTTTTGGTGCATGTCTACTTGCAGGTATATAAAACACCAATTTTGGAACAACACATAAACTAACCCGAGGAGAAATCACCCTATTGCAGAATGAAAGGGGTCTGCCTTTTCTTTCCTTCTGCCTGCATTTTCCACCCTTATAGAAATGTGACGAGGAGGAGGAAAAATGCTCTTGCTGCAGTATGCAAGGCATGATGTAGTGTGAAAGAACGTAAATGAAGCTATGTAGAACTCCCTGCTGCTGAACTGGAGAGCTTAAATTTTGTGTGCTGATGACAATCTCTGTTACCCATCTCCTGCTCTGTGGGGGCTCCACACCCATAGGGACAGAGGTGGGAAAAATATATCAAATCTCAGCCCCTCCTCTACAGCCCTGGCAAGGTACTTTGATGTACAAGAGTACATCAACTTACATTTAGTCACTCAAGTGATGTTGGGCTCCAGGGGATGGTACATCGGCTTACATTTAACTCTCTTAAGCAACATTGGACTCCTATCTTTATTTTCTGGAAACAGTTACTTAATTTTTTCATCTCAGAATAAGTATTCGTGCCTTTGTCTGGCTCCTTGACATGACATATAATTTGCAGTATGTTACATCCTGTGAAGGAGGTGAAGGCTGTTATTTTCCTATGCTGCATGCTCTTCAGAGCCTGCCACTTTATGAATTTTCCTCTTGCAGTAGCTGTTGACTGCTTGTTTTTTCTTGTTTTTTTCTCCCCTCTTGGGACTTCAGAAAGACTTGCTGCTTTCTCAAGCTGTGGTTGCCTGCCTGGAAACATTACTGGAATACCTGTATGTGAGGAACCAGGATGTTGGTAAAGTCTTCTCGTCCTTCCTTCTACTGGGTTTCCATCTTGCAGTGATTTTGGGCTCTTTGATCTCCATCCTGTAATGCCTTGGAGCATATGCCTAATGCATTTATGCCCAACAAGAAAAATTATTTGTGTGATCAAAGTTAATCATGTGCTTTGTGGGATGAAATCACAGTGCCTGGTTCCCCTGTAGGAGTCAGCCTTCACTTGGACTGTGGATACCAAGATGTTCTACAGAAGAAAATAGTCACTACCACCCTATGCCTTAATATGATAAGAATGAAAGAGTAGTTAGTCTTTCACTTCCAAGCCAATATAGCAAACATTTAGACCATAAATATAGAGGAGGGAGGATCTGAATATGATGTGTCTTCCACACAGAGATGTTTGTCGCTAAGGGATGTGAAGGGAGAAGAGAGTAGTTAATAGCCTCAGAGAATGGAAGCTGGAAATTCTATATTTCCAGGGGCAAATACAGACCTTGGTTTCAGGAGTCCACGTCAGACCAAATGTATACCATATCAGCAGTATAACATGTGACAGCGTGGTACGGCTGGAGGAAGAGAAGGCCCTTCTGCTCATTGTCAGCCTCCTGTCACAAAGTAGAGATGCTGGCTGTGTTCATTAAACAGAAAGTTAGTTCTCTGTACTCTGATCTGTTCAAATCAGTCATGTAAACACAGAGAAAGAGGGGAACGCAGTGAATGAGCATGAGACAAAAAAGACATTGTTGGGAGAGAGAAAGCTGTTGAATGAAAATATAATAGTGCAGATGAATGACAGCCAGTAGCTGAAGGGAGTCTACTAAGAGGCTTGTTATGAGGGCATTACACTGATTTGGGATTAAGATAACAAAATGTTTCAGCTGAACCCTTCACTTGTCTGCCTAAATTCTTACTGTGGTGCAGTTCACAACACTGACAACAAGAATCTTCTTATCCTCCCCCAGCACTTTACTTGATTTTTTTTTTTTTTTGGTGTTGCTTTACCATGGACAAGATTGTTGTAGTAGCAACAGGGAGATTATGTGACTGCCAGTGGAAAAGGAATCTTTCTAAAGCAAAGGGCTCAAACCAATTGGTGAACTGTCAAGGTATAGCAATTATATCAGCTGACCTGTTGTAATTGTCCATCACATGCTTTCAACCAGTACAAGGTAATACAACTTAACTTTAGAGCGCAGTGAGAGATTTTGTATTGTCATAGATGGCAACCTTGAGTCTAATCTCTGTTTATCATATACACTTCTAATTAGAAATGTTTTCTCTACTGATTGTTTCCACTGCTGCCATCAGCCTGGCTGGTCCCTGTAGTATGCTTTCTGATGCAGATCCAGGCTCAGTTTTTGCAGCTTATGTTATAGGTCTTCCTTCGTTACCCAAGGAGTATCCTGCAGCTAAATAAAACCCGCGTTCAGGAACCTTGTCCTCATATTGAAACCAGAGGGTATTATTTTTGAAACCTTGGGCTAAAGATATCCTCTTACTATTTTATGACATGAACCCCAGGAGAGGGTTTATCTTCCTGTACAAGCACAGAGGTGGACAAAATGTATTTTGTGTTTTAAAAAGCTGTCAAGCTTTAGTCCTCACGAATAAACTTGTGCCCAAAGAGTGACAGATTTTAAAGCAAGTAAGTACAGAGCAAAAAACTCCCTTAGTGTTCCACAGCTTGGGGTCTAGAAGTGAAAATACAAGGTCAGAGTTGAAGACTCCTTTTCCAGATCCAGCCTGTCCCTTGACAGATTTTAAAGGTATCTTTCAGTGGCTTCTCCTTCTCTCCCAGCACTACATGTTGCTTCACAGCCCTGGCACCGATTCCTGCTCTTGACACTGCTCAATGGGAGCCAGAAGTCCATTCTGCAGCCAGAAATTCTGAGGCTCATGACTTTGGTGAGTGAGGGCAGGGTAGACTGTTCTGTTTTTTTCTTCCATGTTGGTACAGTGCATCTGAGTTGGTTACTGGAACTTAGTTCCTGCACTTACACAATCTTGGATACTGCTGTGGTTTTGTCCGTCACTGTATTTGTGTCCTATAATAATTGTACTTTGAAGTGAATTTCCTTTCCATGCTGTGCAGAAAGTGACTGCTCATAGTGAGCACATCCTGTTCTTCTGGTGTTTGTAGCATTGATTTAGCATCACCTAGGACCCCTGCAGAGGAGAGGGGAAGACTACAGAGAATGCGCAGCTGCAGTTGGGAGTGTGCTATGGCTCTTTGGAGGGCAGGGCTTTGCGTGGCATCACTGCTTCTCTCCCTGTCTTTGGCCTTACAGACCTAACTTCTAAGGTCAGAGAACTACTGCAGTGTATGACCCCAGTGTACCTGGGGCCTATGAGCAGGAAAGGAAGTGTGCTCCTACCCAGCAGAAACACCAATGATAAAGCCCTCATAGCAGTACATGAGAGGAAGGGGTTATATATGTGAACTTTCTTTCTCCAAATAGATGATGTGTCTGTCAATCTTTGTTATTCTTGTTATACACTTTGAAGGGATACTTGGCTCATTGTGATTCTTGCCTGACCTAAACCAAAACAAGTTTCAAGCCAGAACACCACCAATTTGCACTTGCACTGGTTCTGTTAGAAATGGTATAAAATCAGGCCTGTGATTAGCGTGCTGCAGCGTCCTTTTAACACAGAAGAGTTCTTTTCAGGTGATGAATCGCTACTGGAGTCTGTGGGTCACTCGCTGATTAATGCCTCTCATTTCCTTTGTTCAAGTTTCTGAAATATCAGAGCAGCAATATCATTTCTCAAAAAGAAATTGGCCAGATTCTCCAGGAAGTGGCAGAAGCCAACTTACTAGAGCTGCCAGAGGCCACATCTCAGGCTCTTCAGCTGTTCCTCTGCCAGGTAAGAAAGCAGTGACTGCCTAGGAAAATGAGAAGGGAGTACCCTAAGGGGTTGCCCCTAGTCTTTGATGGGGAGTCATAAGCTTCCTCTGAGGCTATAGTGAGATGATGAGGAGTCCTGCAGCTGCTAGCTTGACCTTGAGTGGTGAAATGAGAACATGACTGATGCCAGCAGCTGCCTCAACTGTGTTGTCCGTATTGTCATGGGCCCCTTGATCAAAGTTTGGAGGTCTCATTGCTCTGGCTGGAGATGCAGGAGGAATGTGTGAAAGAACAACAGTTTGCTGTTCATCTGGAAAACATTTCTTGTCCTGATTGCTCAGATTCAGAGCAGCCATTGTCAGGTGGAGCCAGTGCAGGCACAGACCATTCAGACTTTGCTGGAGCACCTTCCAGAGCGGATGAGCACCTGTGCAAAACATCAGGACATTGTGTATCCTTTTGCTGGGCAAATGCCTTTGATAAGAAAAGTGAGGGGGGAGCTGTAACAGAAGTAGAAGGGATACTTAATCTGCTGCTCCTGTTTGCCAAAGGCAAACAGTGCAAAAAGTTGGCTAACTTTGAGATGAAATACCTCAACACTCTCAAATTTGAGAAGACGTCCGGGAAATGAAGAGACGTTTGGGATGAAAGATGGCTGTCTGTGCTGGGATTGCATTAATCTGTAAGGCAGAGATGGTGTAATGAAAGGGAGGTAGGCTGGGGCACCTGCTGACTTCAAAGCAGAAGCGATTCCCATACTGATTTCCCTGGGGGCTGAGCAGCCACTTAACCTCTGTCTGTGAGCTAACTAGCACTGCTAAGCATGTGAAGTCTTGGCAACCCATAGGTAACTCAAACACTTTTAAAGTACAGCAAGTGTTCAGAAACTGCTGAGTGAAGTTACTGAATCTCTTTTTGCTTCACATGAGCACTGGAGTCCCCTGCTGAGAACCAAATCCTTCTTCATGGATGGGAGGGGCAACTCCCAGATTTCTTTTGGGGAAAGAGGGAACCTGATACCCCTGCTAAATTCAGTGTTGTTTGTTTCTGAAACTGCCTTCCGGTCTTCATCATGCCGTGTTGCATCAAATAGGTAGCAGATATGGAACGGTCCCCAGCAATGATTTCCTGTTGGGTGGGGGACTTCCTCCCTCGTGTCTGCGGGGTGACACTGTCCTCCGCCATGGGCAGCATCTGTGGCAGGTGAGGTGTGCATTATCTGTGAGCAGTGGCTTGTCCTCGTGCCTAGTCCTTGTGTGACACTGCCTCTCTGCAGTTGGAAGCTGGGGGTGGAAGTTCTCATGGTCAAGACCGTGTAAGCCACATCAAGTTCCTCTTTGCTGGTCTGTGTAGGGGTGAGGGAGGGTGGACGAGAGTCTTTTTACATTGCTTGAGTAGTTTGGATACCTCTGTTTTATTGAGAAAAAGCTTTCTTCAGGTTCACCCACATGAACATTCCCCATGGGTTGGTGAGATTCCGTGGTTTGGGAGAGAGGTAGTTTAGTACGATGATACTTACGGGTCTCTTCCAACTCGTGATATTCTATGATTCTACCTCCTGTCAGCACTGTGTCAAATGTGGGAATTCCAGTGTCATGGTGGATTTTCAGCTGTGCTTTCCCTTTGGTTTCCACTCATGCCATCGATGACAGATGTGTGGGCAGTGTGGCGATAGCCCTGCCACAATGAAGACTGAGATGAGAAGATGGGGTACACGCAACAGAGTGAGAGAACAGAATGGAGACAGCATCCTGCCATTTATTCCCTGCAAGTTGTAGAGAGGAAGTGGACAAAGGAAGTTAGTTTGTTGTTAAATTTTTGTTGAATATCATTCATAAAGCAGAGTTTCTTAAGCAGTTCCTCTTTTTGTGTTCTGTTTGGGATGCCACTTAGCTGACACTCTGCAGATAGTAAACTGCAGCACTGCTGGATGGCACGTGGTGGGTGAGGTGCTCTTGTCTTCCTTGCTGTGGGATGAGGCCATCCTGAGCTGTGTCTCACTGGGAAGGGGAGAATCAGAGAATTGAGTTGGAAGGGACCTTCAAAGGCCACCTGGTCCAACTCCTCTGCAATGAACAGGGACACCTACAACTCGATCAGGGTGCTCAGAGCCCTTCCAGCCTGACCTTGAATGTCCCCAGGGATGGGACCCCATCCACCATCTCTCTAGGCAACCTGTGCCAGTGCTTCACCAGCCTGATTGTAAACAACTTCTTATATCCCTTCTAAACTTCCTTTCCTATCATTTGAAACCATTTCCTCTTGTCTTATCCTAGCAGACTCTGCTAAAGAGTCTGTCTCCTTCTTTCTTATAGCCCCCTTTAGATACTGAAAGGCTGCTCTAAGGTCTCCCCGGAGCCCCAGCACTCGGTCTGTGTTCACAGGGAGGCGTTCCATCCCTCGGGTCATTTCTGTGGCCCTCCTCTGGACACGCTCCAGCAGGTCCACGTGTGTCCTGCGCTGAGGACTCCCCATGTGGCCGCAGCACTCCGGGTGAGGTCTCGCAGTGCAGAACAAAGGGACAGGATCACCTCCTTCACAACGCCGGTCGCACCGCTCCGGACGCAGCCCGAGGTACGGCGGCCGGTGGGGCGGGGCGGGAGCTCAGGAAGTGACACGGCGGGGCGGGGCGGGAGGCGGTGGCGGCATGGCAGCGCGGCGCTTCTGAGCGCCGCTCCCGGCCCCGCTCCCGGCCCGCAGGTAGGGGGTCGGGGCGGCGCGGGCCGGGCGGGTCAATGAGGGGCGTGCGTGCGGCGGCTGCTCCGCGGGGCCGGGCCGGTGCCGAGCGTCGGAGGGGAGCCGCGGGCTGCTGCCGTAAGCTGTCCCGCACGTTGGCCGCTTCACGGAAGACCGTGGCACCCTCCGTGCGCGCGAGAGAGGGGCAGCCCGGAGCGCTCAGCCCCGATCGAGCGCTGCTTGGAAGAGGAACTCCATCTCCCTGAGCCCGCAGCCGTGCAGAGCCACCGGGTGCTGCCGAGCCCTCCGCAGGCGGCTCTGTCGCTGGAGGAGATCGCAAAGCTGTGCCGGTGATGTCCCCGCGATAGGAGTCTGAGTTCGGCGGGTGAGGGACTCGGAGGCGAGCAGATGTGGCCGTGCCATCACTGTTCCGCGCGAGCATTCCCTGCCGAGCCTCGCGGAGGAATGCCGCGGGAGCAGTCTGGCACCCCGCTTAACTTCTGAAGCTTTCGGTTCGGGCTGTGACATGAGATTGAGCCACGTATGCTTGGCGGTGTGCGGATGGACTCCCGGTGGTGCAGCGGCCCGTCGTTTCCCCGTTCTGTGCTTCTGCACTGAGGAGGGGAAGCAGGGCTGTGCCGTGCCGTTCTCTGAGATGCTCGGTTCGGATGCAGCTCCCTCGGGAGAATCTATAAAGTAATTAAAAAACACGTTAATGGGAACCGCTAACTGTCTATAGTGCAGCGTCTGTCGTGCTTTCGAGAAGCATATCTAAATTAAGAGAATGGGAGACAGCGAGGCAGACGGGTGGGCTCTGTGTGCAGCAAGCAGCTGGTTGGGGCTGCTGGGGATCACAGGGGAACTCCTTCCCATCTGCTGCACAGGACAGGCCCTGGCAGCCTGGTGCTTGCTTTTGCAAAGAGGGGAGCAGCTCTGCAGCGTTTCTCTTCACCCAAAGTGAGCTTGAAGGCACGAGGAAGGGCTCCTGGGGAGTGTGGAGGAACATCTGCATAGAGGGTTTTGCATCCCTGTGCTTAGCTTAGCTTAGCTTAGAGAAGGAGGGTCATTGTTTGGGTCATGACCTCATGCTAGAGTCACAGGCAGTGTTCAGGTTGCTTAAATTAGGGAAGATTCAGGCAAATCTTTCCCAATTCTGTGATGTAGTCTGGGCTGGAGTGTGCATATGGTGTGTGAGCTGATGGGGCTCTGGTGGTGCAGGAGCACAGCACGTTGCTTTTGGCACAGGAAGCACTGGAGGGGGCTGCTCAGTAGTGATGGAGTTCCCATCCCTGGGGGTATTCGGGAAATGTGTGGATATGGCACTAATGGATGTGGTTTATTGGTAGGACTTGGTCAGTCAGGTTAATTATTCAACTTGGTGATCCCGGCACGGTGCCTTGGTGCTGTGTGTGAGCAGGGGATGGCAGTGGGTGTGCAGCGAGGACGCAGGAACCTTGTCTATGACACAGCAATGGCTGTTTTGGGTCTGGTGGGCTGGCAGGACTCCTGTGGGGAACATCTCTGCATTGTCACTGGTTTTGTCGGTTTTGTTCCAGGCTGTGGCCTCCAAAATGGATTTCCTCTGGATCTGCCTCATCCTTTTGGCAGTGGTGCTGCCTGAAGGCAGCCTGGCAGACCTGGAGAAGCAGAGGATGGGCTCTGGATTGGAGATCTGTATCCTTTCCCGTAGTGCCGTGCCTCTGTCACGCTCACACCTCAGGAGACTGTGGAACACTGGCATGTGAGGAGATGGCTCAAGGGGGATGGAGGAGAGAGGAGAGAAGGGCCCTAAGGCTATGCTTATTGCTAACGACATGGGAACAAAGTGTCACATGGCTGCTGGGCATGACTTTGAGCAACCCGATGTTGCTTTGATCCTGCCTGGAGCAGGGCTGACACTGCATACCTCCAGGGCCCCATATTGCCACCTGCTAGTTCTTGGGCAATACGAAATAGCAACCCCTGCTCAAATGTTGCCCCAGCATCAACCAGCACTGTTGAGCATTTTCCTCGTCTCCCTTTTATAGGAGGGAGTTGTTAATGAGATGTCGGGGCTGGTTCTGAGGCAAGTTTTTCAGGTGGTGTCTGATGTTCTCCTCATGCAGTGCTGTTTCTTTCTGCTCCTGTGTGCTGGGTGTTAGCAAGCGCCCTGTTGGAGTATCTGGAATCCAATCTCTTGGCCTCGATATCCCACTCCCAGAACTGGGCTAAGTCTTTCTGGGAGCAGGCTGTGAGCATGCCCAGAGCCCCACAGTGCCCTTGACATCACTCCAGATAAGAAACTGTTCGAGGTGAAGCGCAAGGACCAGATGAATGCCCTGAAGAACCTCATAGAGCTCAATGACATTAACCAACAGTATAAAATCATTGACATCATGCTCAAGGGACTCTTCAAAGTGAGTGTGGAGTGGGCTCGGTGCCGTGGGGCAGGGATGGGTTTGGGGCACCTGTACAGTGATGCTGGGGAGGGCAGGCAGCAGAAGTAGGGCTCACAGATGAGCAGAAAGGGGAACAGAGGGACACAGCGAGGCACCTCATGGGATGAGAGGGCAGTGACTGAGAGCTCTTGCAGGTGCTGGAAGACTCCCGGGCTGTACTCATAGCAGCAGATGTGCCACCGGATGGGCCTTTCCCCCAGGATGAGAAGCTGAAGGATGGTGAGTGCTCCATATCACTTAAACCCCTGGCTAGGATCTTGAAGCCTGCATCCTCTCTCCCACTCCTGTCCTTGGGGGTTGTCCCATGTCCATCCTTGGTATCCCATGTCTGGTGATGCCCTAAAGCTGGCATTTTGGGGTCTGTGGGGTGTCCTGCTGATGGGGCTGTTCCTCTCTTCCTCAGCGTACTCTCATGTGGTGGAGAACACAGCCTTCTTTGGGGACGTTGTGCTGCGCTTCCCCAAGATCGTGCACCACTACTTTGACCGCAACTCCAACTGGAACAACCTGATCCGCTGGGGCATCGGCTTCTGCAACCTGACGGGCGTCTTTGAGCAGGGGCCCCACTCCCAGCTCCTGGGGCTGGTATGGCCCTGAGGTCACTTTTGGGGGTCTGCAGGGGGCAGAGGGCAGGCAGAGGAGTAGGGGCTGGTAGGGACTGAAGTTTCTGAGGGGTGGGAGGAGGTGGTGATTACAGTCTCCCACAGGGACTTTGCTTTGCTCCACAGATGGCTCAGGAGCTGGGCATCAGTGAGAAGTCCCCCAATTACCGCAATCCCTTCAAAGCTGACCACTCTGAGGTAGGGTGGCCGAGCCACATAATCCCCCTCTTCTGTGACTCCACTGGGTTTTGGTTTTGGTTGGGTTTTTAAGAGTTTTTATTGTTGGGTTTTTACTGTTTTTTTTGATGGGCTTTGGAGGGTTTTTGTTGGGTTCTGGTTGGGTTATTACCGGGTTTTTGCTGGGCTTTGAAAGGTTGCTGTGTTCTGGTTGGGCTTTGGAGGGTTTTTGTTGTATTATGATTGTTTTTTTTGTTGGGCTTTGGAGAGTTTTTGTGGGGTTCTGGTGGGTTTGTGCTCCACAGGAGATGCCAAGCTCTGGCTCCACTCTCCCTCACAACACTGAACTTGTCATTTCCTTCGTGCTTCCATCTCCTGCCCACCCCAGTTCTTCCCCAGCGCTGACACCTTCCAGAAGGCGCTGCGCGAGGAGGAGAAGCGGCGCCGGAAGGAGGAGAAGCGCAAGGAGATCCGCAAGGGCCCGCGCATCTCTCGCTCGCAGTCTGAGCTGTAGGCCCGGGTGGGCCGGGACCTGCATCGATGCAGCCGCTCCCACCCATGGCTGGGCTGGAGATGCCCTGCCAGCCGCTTCTGTGAGTTTCAGGGTGGATTTTTGTTTTTCAGTCGATGCGGCCCAGTGGTCCCACGGCCCCAAAGTGGGGCTATCCCTGAGCAACGGGCGCTGGGGCACCACTCGTCAGATGGGTGCAAAGCCGTGTGCTGGGGACGGGGCATGCGTTGTTTTTCTGGAATAAATCGGAACGGTTGTTATTTTTTTTACGACGAGGCTTCTTGCTCGCTGCCATGGAGAAGGCGGTGGGCAGGGCCGTGGGCGCGGCGCGGGGCTCACGCTCGTGGGCTAGGCCATGCCCCCTCATGAATATGTAGCGCGTGAGGCAGGGGGCGTGGTCTCGCATGCTAATCGCAGCTGCTGATCGCCGACGCGCCATCACGCCACGCGGCGCTGCGCGCTCCTATTGGCTGTCGCCGACCTGGTCCCAATGACAGCGCGCGGGGGGGCGGGGCCAGGCAGGTGGGGGCGGGGCCGGGGCGGTGCAAGATGGCGCGGGGCCGGCGGCGCCGGGCTGCTTCCTCCGCTTAGAGCGGGCGGGGAGCGGGACGGGGCCGTGCGACATGGAGAGCGGCGAGCTGGGCGCCGAGGGCATGGAGACCCTGACTGAGCTGGGCGACGAGCTGACGCTGGGCGACATCGACGGTGAGCGCGGGGCCGGGCGGGAGCGCGGGGCTCGGTGCTGTGCCACGCGTGGGCTACGTGGGGGTGCGGGGAAGCCCCCGCAGCGCGTGTTGGCGGGTTTGAGTCATGCGCGTGACGTCACGGGGAGCAGCGTGACGTCAGAGGGCAGCGGGGGGCGAAGCAGTAATTAGTGCCGATCCTAACGAGTGGCCCGCGGGAGGGCCCTGTATCCAAGCATGGAGTGCGTTGGAGCACATCCAACGCGTTATGTCCGCCCCTTACCTGCGTGGGGCCACCTGCTCGCAAAATGGCAGTGTCATCGAGTGGGAAAGTGCCGTGTTGTGTGTCCTGGGTGCGGCGTGGGGTGGTGTGGGGAGAGCCCTACTGCCACTCCTTCACCATAAACCCCAGTGCTGCTTCCATACCTGTGTACAGCCCCTGCGGTGTCTGTGCAATGTGGGGTCCTGTGTGTCGGATGTTGGGATGGGATCGGGGAGCTCAGATGGGCATCGGGGGGCAGTCAGGAGGAAGCTTTGGCTATGGGATCTCCTTAGGCATACCCATGCATTTCTCAGCTCGAGTTCTGCAAGTTCTGTTTTCTTGAGTGTGTTTCCCCTATTTCCCTGTATACCTGAAATTACCCGTAGTCAGGATGAGTCACCGTCCGCGTGTCCCGGTGGGGCTCTGTGGGCAGAGGATGGGTGGTGTGAGGCAGCCCTAGGTGGGAGGACGGCTCTTACTGAAGTCATGGGGCTGCTCATCCTCCTCCTCCGAGCGTGAAGCTGGGATGGGGATTGGACAAATGGCAATGGGCTGAAAATATTGGATCCCGAAGTCTGGGAGTGTTTCAACACAGAGTTACTGGCTACCTCTGGGGCTTCTGAAGCTGCCGCTTCCTCCTGTGCCCACTGCTGGCCTCTGAGTCCTGACCCTGTGTCCCATGTAACCAACCAGCCCCAAATGTTCCCTTTCCTTCTTGCAGAGATGCTGCAGTTCGTCAGCAACCAGGCAGGGGACTTCCCAGACCTGTTTTCGGACCCTCTGTGTGGCACCTTCCAGGGTGGCGGCGGCGGTGGTGGCGGTGGCACAGGTGGTGGGGCCCTGGATGCTACGCGGTCCTATGGCCAGGCCCAGCAGCCCTTCCCTCCGCCCGCCGCCTCCCCACAGCTGCAGAGCATCCCGGTGAAGGTGCCACCAGCCCCACAGCGCCCAGCCCCGCTGCTCCAGCCCCGGCCCCAGCTCCAGCCCCAGCTCCAGCAGCAGACGGTGATGATCACCCCCACCTTCAGCTCTGCGCCCCAGACCAGGATCATCCAGCAGCCCGTCCTATACCAGAACACGGCCACGAGCTTCCAAGGTAGCGTTGGGGTTGGTTGTATCCATAGCAGAAAGTTTAGAAGGCCTCAGCACGGTGCAGTCCCTGACGTCTCTCCTTGTTTGCAGTTCTCCAGCCCCAGGTGCAGAGCCTAGTGACGTCCCCCCAGGTGCAGCCAGTCACCATCCAGCAGCAGGTGCAGGCGGTGCCGGCCCCACGTGTGCTGACACAGGCTGCTGGTGGCACCATCCAGGCACTGGCACCCGCCACAGTTCAGACGGTGGCAGCACCACAGGTCCAGCAGGTGCCGGTAAGTGGAAGTGAAAGAGCCTGGCCCATCCACCTGGCTCTCACCTTTAGTAGGTATTGATAAGTGTTAGATAAGTGTTTCTTCACTGGGGAACACTCCCTGTGAAAAAATTGTTCGGGTTCAACTGTATCAGGAATAATTGTATCAGGAATGATGTGGTGAGCAGGACTAAGGAAGTAATCCTGCCCCTGTACTCGGCACTGGTGAAGCCTCACCTTGAGTACTGTGTTCAGTTTTGGGCACCTCAGTACAGAAAGGACATTGAGGTGCTGGAGCAGGTTCAAAGAAGGGCAACAGGGCTTGTGGAGGACTTGGAGAATATGGCCTGTGAGGAGAGACTGAAGGATTCGGGGGTGTTTAGTCTGGGGAAAAGGAGGCTGAGGGGAGGAGACCTTATTGCTCTCTTCCAGTATCTGGAAGGTGCCTACAGGAAGAGTAGGGTTGGTCTTTTCTCAGTGGTGACAGGTGACACGATGAGGGGAAATGGCCTCAAGTTGTGCCAGGGTAAGTTTAGGTTAGATATCAGGAAAAGCTTCTTTACAGAAAGGGTTGTGAAGCGCTGGAATAGGCTCCCCACGGAGGTGGTTGAGTCACCATCCCTGGATGTGTTTAAAAACCATTCAGATGTGGTGCTCAGGGACGTGATTTAGTGGAGGGTTGTTAGAGTTAGGGTAGCATGGTTAGGTCGTGGTTGGACTCGATGATCTTTAATGTCTTTTCCAACCTGAATGATTCTGTGATTCTGTGATTCTGTTTGGGCCCTCTGTAGTGTTCTCTGTATTTGAGAGTCAGTGAAGTACTTGAAAGAGCAACAGCCAGATGTGTCACAGCTAAATAACTGTTCTGACATCCTCCCAGTTAAGTGAGAGGAAGGAACCGCTGCTGGCACTGGGAGGTGCTGTGGCATAGAATCATTAAGGGTGGAAAAGATCACTAGTATCCAACCGCCAGCCCATCCCCACCATGCCCTCTGACCATGTCCCTCAGTGCCACATCCACACAATTCTGGAACACCTCCAGGAATGGCGACTGCACCACCTCCCTGGGCAGCCTGTGCCACTGCTGCACTGCTCTTTTGGAGAAGTTTTTCCTAACATCCAACTCAAACCTCCCCTGGCACAACTTGAGGCTATTCCCTCTCATCCAGTCACTGTTACCCCCACCCATGTGTTGTACCCTGAGGGCTCCCCCAGCTGACACAGGAAACTTGCTACAAGCAAGGGCACAGGAATCCTTTCATCAGCTCCTTGGTGTTTTTCAGCACTGGCTTACTACTGGTCTCTGATGTCAGCACCAGTGGGTTGTCACTGCCTCTGACCACTGAGAGGAACAGAGCAGTGCATGCCCACTCATCTCCTCACCTCTGGCTGTTCCCTGTGCAGGTTCTGGTCCAGCCTCAGATCATCAAGACAGATTCCCTCGTGCTGACCACGCTGAAGGCGGATGGCAATCCTGTTATGGCTGCAGTGCAGAACCCAGCGCTCACTGCACTCACCACTCCTATCCAGACCACAGCTCTGCAGGTACCACTGTTAATACTCTTCTTCCTCCCCTCAATGACGTTATTTCCTAATACAAGAAGGTTTGGTGTTCGGAGTTCTCCAATGGTGTGGATGGGAGGGGTTCCAAATGCTACTCTAAACATGTCCAATGTGAGTAATGTGCCCCTTCTGCCAAGGCTGAGAGCACAGACTGTGCATTTTTGGCAGCCTCCCATGGCCAGTAAACACAGAGCAAGGGCACGGTCCTGTTTACCTTTTTCTAGCATTACTAGGAGAGGAGTGTGACCGAAGAATTCCATGTGGTTTTTAACCTCCGTGAAAGACGCTTAAAGCCAACTGACTCAGGATGGCTGTGGATCTTTCTTTTCCTTTCTCCCTCTGTAGAATCCAATGGCAAAACGTTGAATGTAAAAACTAATTAAACTACTCCTCAAAGGGCACGTGCTGCAAGGGGTTAGGGTCATCATTCAAGATGGCAGCAGTGCTTCAGGGCCATGACTTATCAGCTTGGAGATGCTTTGTGCCCCAAAGAGGCTTTTATCACAGCCTTGTGCATTCTGCAAAGGTCCTTCTGTTCGAATATTTACTGCTGGAGATAAGCTTGCAAGCCTGGACTTAACTTCTGTCTGCATAGCATGCTGGGGTTTCTATGCCCTTGGTAGCAGCCAGACCAAAATTTTCAGTTTACTTGCTGTTAGGTCTCACTTGGTCATGGAGATGAGGCTCATGTGATTGTGACTGGCAAATACACAACCCACAGAGCATTCTGAATGCACTGAAATATGCTGGAAATTAACTAAGGAGAGATGGAAGACTTAAATTTACTTATTTGTCAACTTCCAGCTTTAAGTGAACCTACATTAATTTCTGTAATGCCAATTAGAAAACTATTTCAGAATTGAAGTCGATTCTTAGTTTGCTTGGGGCTGAACTACTACTGTTGCCTGCATCAGTCTGACTTTTAGTGTAAATGACTCTTCCGTAGCAACTTCTCTGATTCTGGGTGTGCTTCAGAGACCAGCTGTACCCTTCCCAATCTTACATTTCTGGTTGGAGCAGTCTAAATGATTTCCTTTGGTCTGACTGTCCTAGATTCCCCTCTGTGCAACCATTCTGGTGGGATTCACTATATTTTCTCCTGTAGTACGTGCTGCTTTGGCTGGGAGGAGGTGGTCTGTTTATATATAAACCATAGAATCATTAAGGTTGGAAAAGACCTGTAGAATCACCTCATCCAACTGTCAGCCCATCCCCACTGTCCCTCAGTGCCACATCCAAATGATTCTGGAACACCTCCAGGGACGGTGACTGCATCACCTCCATTACATCCCATCCTATTATTGTTACCTGGGAAAAGATGCCAACCCATCTTGCTACAACCTCCTTTCACGTTGTTGTAGAGAGTGACAGAAGTCCAAGCTGTTCACATCAGTGTGTATCACTCTGCCTTAATACCTCATCTGAATGCATTTTGTAGCTTAATGTAGTTAGGGATCTATTTTTTTCCCCTATGCAGTCTAATTCAAATTAACTTCAAGCTAGAGTTTATCTTTCCACAGTCAGAACCCCTCTAATGTTATAGGTTCAGAAGTAGCATTGCCTGTTGTTGATCCAGTGACTTTCTTCATGCATTTGGAGATGTGGGGACTCTAATAGCAGGAAGGAGGTTTGGTCCATGTCTCTGTTTGAATTGTGGATGATCAGAGCATGGTATTGGTGAAAGGGTGTTGGGGTGATGATACTCTCGGAGAAAAGAGCTCCTTTTACTGTGGGAGGCAGCGTGGATGTTTTTTCCTATGCTACTGTTCCCATACTTGTGCCAGCTAAGGAACATGGGAAAACGGTGTACCTCTTCCTTTTTTGAGCTTTGTGGACTTTTCTTGATTCTGCTTTTGTTTACTCTGTTTGCTCTTGGCATCATAATCTTGTCTATATTGGCTGATTGCTGGTGATACTTTGCTGCGTGTGGTCTTTGTAGACCCTTGTTGGGAGCAATGGAACCATTCTGACCACAATGCCAGTGATGATGGGACAAGAAAAGGTGCCTATCAAACAAGTTCCTGGAGGTGTCAAGCAACCAGACCCACCAAAAGAAGGAGAAAGGAGAACAACTCACAACATCATTGAAAAGCGTTACCGATCCTCTATAAATGACAAGATCATTGAGCTGAAGGACCTCATCATGGGGACAGATGCCAAGGTAAAAAAAATGTGCAGTGACAGCAAGTGTGGTGTCAGGAATACTTGTGTCCTCAGGTGCTCGTTGCTTTATTAACAGACTGCTGTTAGGAGTATGCGCATGCATATTGCAATAAGATAAAATTCAAAACAGTGTCTTCTTGCACAGAGCTTTCCAATTTGATTCCAGTAAATATTGAGATGTATTGAAGCCACCTTGGACCATGTTTGACTTGTGCTGTTTGCTGTACGTCATGCTGGCAGCCTGTGCTGGAAGCATGTATTTTCATGGGGATGGAGGAGGGACTGAGCAGTGGAGAGAACTACTTATATCAATTGAATGGTGAACCCTGGTTAACTGACAGCAGCTTGCTCCATCATCCTGGAAAAGACATTCATTTCATTTCAAAACTATGATACTTTGATACTTTCAAAAGACTATTTCTGACTGAAGTCAAGACATGAGCTCTTGTGATTGGGATGTTAATCAGTTTTCATTGTACTGCTTTTGTAAAAACGTTGAGAAATCTCAGATACAAGAACTCAAGCTCTGTTGTCCAGTCCTTATGTGTCTTTCAAAGTGGGATACTTTGGCCCAGAACATGTCCTGCTATTCATTTCCTTTTGCTAATGCCAGGTGGCCCTCTACTCCCTTCTATTTGTGTCCTTTTTGTGATACATAGGGTTGTGGTACCCCTATGAGCAAGAGCGATCCTGGAAGCACATAGTACAAACTGCTTTCTGTGTGTCTTAATTCCTTGCAGATGCACAAGTCTGGAGTTCTGAGAAAAGCCATTGATTACATCAAATACTTGCAGCAGGCCAACCATAAGCTGAGACAGGAGAACATGGTTCTGAAGCTGGCTAACCAGAAAAACAGTAAGTTGTGAGTGTGCAGGAAGGAGGTGGTCTGCATGAATGTAGGCTGCCTCTTTCAGTTCTTTGTCATTGGCAGCGGTAGATAGGTGCATGCTGCATGGGGGTGGCCTGTGTTCTGAGCAGGGTGTAGGATAGCAAGATGTGTGCATGATGTGTTCTGGTTCTTGCAGAACTGCTGAAAGGCATTGACCTAAGCAGTCTGGTTGACAACGACGCGGACCTGAAGATAGATGACTTCAACCAGAATGTTCTTCTGATGTCTCCTCCCGCCTCTGATTCGGGATCACAGGCTGGCTTCTCCCCCTATTCCATTGATTCAGAGCCAGGAAGTCCACTTCTTGATGATGCAAAGGTATTTCTGACTTGATTTGTCAGAGTTTATATTGTCACAATTTTCAAGAATGGAGCTAGCAGACGTTGGGCAAGCAGAGCTGTAGGGATCAGGCATATATTGTAAGGATGAGGAAGCTGCATGGGAGTGCTTTATTTACTTATTTTGAATGATTAAGGCTACTTCCTGAGCTGTGTTATTTGAGCCATGCCTTAACTTCTGGAACTGTGCTTAGACTTCAGCACCAGAAGGTTCTCTATGGACTCATTGCCCACAGAGGTGGTGCATGCCCCGTCCCTGGAGACATCCAAGATCAGGCTGGAGGGGCTCTGAGCACTTTGATTGAGCTCTGGGTGTCCCTGGTCAGTGCAGAGAAGTTGGACCAGATGGCCTTTAAGGGTCTCTTCCAACTCAAACAATTCTATGATTCTCATGGTGAATGTTCATGACCCAAATTGCCCATGGCTTTCAAGAGATAGATATGTCCTATGAATAAAGCAGAAGAACGTGGAAAAGGATGGCGATCTCAGCTGTGGGTAGCAAGACTGTAAGTAACTGCAGTTACAGCAATCTGTTGACTTCCTTTAGCTGATGGGTTTGGAAGAAATTAATCCTCTTGGAGGCCCTCAGAGAAGAAGTTAGTCCTGGTATAAAGCAAGGTTTCAGTCAGTGGTAACTGACATGACTGGGAGCAGGAGGAAGGTGAAGGCACTCGAGTACTTCAGCCTGACCTTATTAATTGAGGGAAAGCTCCACTGGAGTTCTTACTGATCTTGATCTTAAATTTTAAAACTTATTCCGTCTCTTCCCTTCTTTACTTCTACATTAGCATTTTCTGTTTTATGGAATGTTAAGCAGTCTTTGTGTTTTTTCTTCTCTCCACTCCAAATCCTTTGAAGGTTAAGGATGAACCTGACTCTCCTCCTGTGGCTCTTGGCATGGTGGACCGCTCCCGAATCCTCCTGTGTGCCCTGACATTCCTGTGCCTTTCCTTCAACCCTTTGACATCCCTTCTGGATGCCAGAGGGAACCCGGAGTCTGACAGCCTCACACGCCATGGCTCTGGCAGGAGCATGCTGACCATTGAGTCAGGTAAAGAGTTGGGGTGACATGAGTTGGGATCTGTAGTGTCAGTAGTTTAGAGGACGGCTCAACTAAAGATGAGCTCAGGGGATTCTGTAGGTGTGTTGTCACTTAGCCAGCTGGTCAACGTATTTTCTCACTGTTGCTTTGTACACCTAATTAAGACTGGAAAATGACCCTGAGGTATTGAATACCAATGGGTGTATCCAATAGCTTTCCTAGAACGTCTTGCATTAAGATTATTTTAGAAGCGCTGACTCAGGTTTTGTAAATCAGCCTTGTGAAAACAACTATTTCAGTTAGGTTGGGAATGTTGTGGCTTGGTGTTGATGAAGAGCTGTTGATGCAAGAGCTGTTTCTCAGTAAAATGCAGCCTTTGCAAAATGTGATATTACAAGTGGCAAACAGAGCCGTACATCCTTGTCGGTCTGGGCTCATTGTATTGCAGCGTTTTCAGTGTCAGGATCAACTTCTCCCTTTTCTTTCGGGGTGTCTGTTGCAGACGCGGGTGGATGGTTTGGCTGGATGATGCCCACACTGATCCTGTGGCTCGTGAACGGTGTGATCGTCCTCAGCGTGTTCGTGAAGCTCCTCGTGCACGGAGAGCCAGTGACCCGGCTGCACTCGAGGTCATCGGTCGCATTCTGGAGGCACCGCAAGCAGGCAGACCTGGATCTGGCACGGGTAGGGCTGCCTCCTTGCTTTGCATCACATGCGTCTCGTAGGAGGAGGTGTAGGAAAAGTGGCCTAACGAGATGGTGCCTTGGCAAGTGTGTGGTATTTCTGGATTGTATCCGGTCTGATTTGCAGAGAAGTTGGTGGTGCTGGCTTGTCTTGAGCAGATTGCTGTCCTCCCTCAGCCTGAATTAGTGAGCTCTGTCCTTGTGCCTTGCTGTTGCATCTTGCAGCAATCCCTGGAAACACGGTGTTGGTTTGTGTCCCGGTCCTGGCCTCTCCTGCAGGCAAACAGTGCTCAAGGGTGTCTTTTTGTAACATGAGCTTGTCCTGATGGTAGCTCAGCAGAAGCTACCAGCTGGCTGCTATTATAGGTTTCGTGGTGCCTGGGTGGTGGGATCTTTAGAATCACAGAATGGTTGGGCTGGAAGGGAACTCAAAGCCCACCCAGTCCCACCCCGTGCCGTGGGCAGGGCTGCCAGCCACCAGCTCAGGCTGCCCGGGGCCCCATCCAACCTGGCCTTGAACCTCCAGGGATGGGGCACCCACAGCTCTCTGGGCAGCTGTGCCAGCACCTCACCACCCTCTGAATAAATAATTTCTCCCTAACCTGAATATCCCCTCTTTTAGTTTAAGGCCATCTCCACCTGTTCTGTCACTCTTACGCCCTGTGAAAAGTAGATCTCCCTCATGTTTATAATCTCAAGTACTGGAAGGCTGCAATGAAGTCTCCCTGGAGTTTTCTCCTCTCCAAGCTAAACAAGTCTAACTGGAATGGGTGTTTGCTGCATCCCCTGTCCTCCAGCTCTTTTCCATTGTTGAAGCAGGATTTCAGTTCTGACATGGGCACCCCAAAGCTTCTGCCTTGTCTGAGAAGGCAGGAGCTGCTTTCAGCTGGTGCCAGTGTGTCTCCCAGCTGTTGCAGCCATTGCAGGACCAGGCCCCTGTGTCAAATGTGATGTGCTGGGCCAAATTCGTTCTGAGTATCCTAAATTGCTGACTTTCCTCAGCTGAAGCTCTTACACAGGTTACTCATTGCTTTGTCTTGCTCACGTTGGCGAGGAGGTCCCAGAGCATCTCCCTGGTTGTGCTTTTTGTTGTGTAACCTTTTGCCACGATGTTTGCAGGGGGATTTTGCTGCGGCAGCATCAAACCTGCAGACCTGCCTGTCGGTCTTGGGCCGAGCGCTGCCGGCCTCCCGCCTGGACCTGGCCTGCAGCCTCTCCTGGAACGTCATCCGCTACAGCCTGCAGAAGCTGGCACTGGTGCGGTGGCTGCTGAAGAGGACCTCTCACCAGTGGCGGGCCAGAGAGGCCACTGCGGGCTCTGAGGACGAGGCCAAGACCAGCGCTCGGGATGCAGCTCTGGCCTACCACAAGCTCCATCAGCTCCACATCACAGGTAGGGCAGAGGCGGTAGAGCTTGAAAAGTGGGCCCGCAATATCCTAATGAGGTTCAGCAAGCCAAGTGCAAAGTGCTGCACTTGGATCCGTGCAGCTCCAGACATGAGTACACACTGGGAGAAGAACTCGCTGGGAGCAGCCCTGTGGAGAGGGTCTTAGGAGATTTCTGGTGAATGAAAGGCTTGATGTGAGCCAGCAGTGTGTGCTTGCAGCCCAGAAGACCAGAAGTATCCTGGGCTGCATCAAAAGAGGGGTGGCCTGCAGGGCAAGGGAGGGGATTGTCCCCAGCTCTGCCTTTGTGAGGCCCCACCCAGAATTGGGACCTCAGCTTAGGAAAGACACTGAACTGCTGGAACATGTCCAGAGGAGACGATGAAGATGCTCAGAGGGTTGGAGCACCTCTCCTACATAGACTAGCTGAGGGAGCTGGGCTTGTTCAGCCTGGAGAAGAGAAGGCTGCAAGGAGACCTCATTGCAGCCTTTCAGTGCTTGAGAGGAGCTCATAAGCAGAAGACTGACTTTTTATATAGGTTGTAATAGGACAAGGGGGAATGATTTTAAACTAAAAGAGGGGTGATTTAGGTTAGATGTTAGAGAGAAATAATTTACATAGAGAGCAGTGAGGTGCTGGCACAGGCTGCTTAGAGAGCTGTGGGTGCTCCATCCCTGGAGGTTCAAGGCCAGGCTGGTTGGGGCCCTGGGCAGCCTGAGCTGGTGGGACTGGGTGGGCTCTGAGGTCCTTTCCAACCAACCATTCTATGATTCCGTGATAAGAATGGCTGAAGCAACTGCAGTGTCCCCTTCCATGTCCATGAGTCTGCAGAGGTGGCTTAGAGGCTGCCCCAAGCAGCCTTTGATAGAATCCAGTCATTTTTCACTGCTGTTTCTTGTTTCTCTTCTGTCACTTTGGAATGCAATGTGAAAGCAGAGGCCAGGGTTAATTGTTGGAGAAAAATCAAATTTGTGAAGCTGTATGAAGCGCAGATGGCCAGTTGGTGTTGATATGCTTTGAAAACCTCGGCATGTGCACGTGTACTGAGGAAGTGCTTGAATGTTCCTTGTGAACGGTTGTTTTTGCTGCCTTCCTGGCAAACTAATTTGCAATTTTAATAGGCTACAAGTACATCAGAAATCTAAGCTCAACTTCCTCCTGCTTAATTTTGTTGTGTGAATTGTGGTTATGCCATCTTAGCTGGGGTTGTCTGCCTAGGACAGTTCCCCAGCAAGTCATGTTACTGCAGAGTAGCAGGAGCTGCCATGTCTCAGGTTAACCCTTCTCCTCTCCTGTTGGTGCAGGTAAACTCCCCTCCAGCTCCGCTTACTCCGGTTTGCACATGGCGCTGTGTGCTGTCAATCTGGCTGAGTGTGCTGAAGAAAAGATCCCGCCCAGCACAATGGCTGAAATCCACCTGACGGCCGCAGTTGGCTTGAAGACCCGCTGTGGGGGCAAGCTGGGCTTCCTGGCGGTGAGTCACAGTGTTCTCTGCCACTGCAGCTCCAGGCAGGGCTCTGGGAAAGGCTGCAAGCTTTGTCAGTTCTGGGGTCTGTAGTTATGTTGTGTGGTGGTCTGACCTTTCCCTGGGTGCCTCTCTTTTCCCCAGAGCTACTTCCTAAGCCAGGCGCAGAGTCTGTGCAGCTCGGAGCGCAGCGCCATCCCTGACTCGCTGCGTTGGCTTTGCCACCCTCTGGGACAGAAGTTCTTTGTGGAGCGAAGCTGGACGGTGAAGTCTGCTGCCAAAGAGAGCCTGTACTGCACCCAAAGGAACCCCGGTGAGAGCTGCTTGTGCTCTGGGCATGGGGCTGCCTGCACGTTGTCCGGGCAGCCTCCACTTCTGTGCTTTCTGGCACCAAAGCTGGTGTCTTGGAGAGTGTTCTCCTGCATCCTCACCTTGAATGTGGTCTCACTGAGCAGTTGGAATGTGCCTCCAGGACTGCAGGAGCTGGCTCTGTCCTGCATATGTCGTCTGTTCCTGTGTGGGGTGGCCTGGGGGGTGATGGAGTATAGCCCCCCCAGAGCAGCATCCTTGCTGTTTTACTGGGTGGCTAAAGTATCTCAGGGATGTTTAGCCTTGGGCTGTAGCTGTATACAGCTGATAATTAATAAGAACGGTGATTAAAAAGGCTCTGAAAACTCAGTCTTCAGAAGATTTTGCAGTAATTCCTCAGGAGTTTCCCTCTACTGCTCTTTCTCTCTTAAAATTCAGATTTTGTTGTCAGTATCAGGAGGGGACTGTTGCTGTAGGTAAGAAAAACGTGTTGGATTTGTTCTTTTCCTTTCTCTGTAGCGGATCCCATAGCACAAGTTCATCAGGCTTTTTGTGAGAACCTGCTGGAGAGAGCAGTGGATTCCCTTGTGAAGCCTCAGGCTAGAAAAGAGGTGGTGGGACAAGAGGAGGACGAACCTTGGTAAGTTCCAGTGCTGAGGGTAGCTGTAAATTCTGAGGCAGAGCTGATGGTCACTGTGTGGTCCGAGGCAAATACACGGGTTAGTCTTTAACCAGGACTTGGAATGGCCCTGTGGAGCTGACCACCACAGCCTGTCAGAAGGGTGAGCTTTGCCTCTTCGTATGACAACCTCTGAAGCCTCAGGTGGAGTTCTGGCTGTTGTCAGATGTAGTGGGCATTTCTGGTGCCAGCTGGCATGGTACCCATCGATTCCTAAACCAGTTGGCACATTCTCTGCTGACAGTGCAGTGTTCAGGGACACTAAAATTAGCGTGCCACTATCACTGCAGTTGACCAAAGTGTGTGCAGGGTCAGAAGGCCTTGGCATGTTGCAGAGTGACCCAGCTGCCTTCCTGTGTTATGCATTCTTGTAACCAAATGAAGCATCGCATGTACTGGCAGTGGAAATCCACATGTTGCACCGTGCGTCCCAAAATAGTGCAGGTAAATGCCTGAGTGGGAAAGTTCCTTAGTGGTGTCTCCTGCCTGGAAAGACTGGCTTTCCTAATGCAGGGAGCTGTTTTTTCCCCCTCTAGGGGAAGGAGCTCTAAATCCTGCTCTGTAGCATGTCCGAGGAAATTAGATCATTGCCACACTGTCACTTGCATTCATATATATTTGCATATATGCAAATAGTCACTTGCAAAAACATTCTTCAGCTTCTTCTGGAGGCAGTGATTGAAAAGGAGCCTGTAATCAACTCATAACATATGTCCATCAGCAGATTTAAAGCACTGGAGGGGATGCTGGCGGCTTCTGCTCAGTGTCTGTAGAACATGGGGTGCTGCCTAAGTGCTAACATGGATCATCTTTCGCTTGAAAAGTGTGTTACACGAGTTAATCTGCTTCGTGATGTATGCAGAATGGTCCCTCCCTGGAGAGTGGTGCCACCTTTTGTGAAGGACTTGGGCACAGCCTGCTCCCCTGTCCCTTAGTTAAGGAGCAAAAACCCTGACAGAGGTCCACTGTAAGTCCCAACATCTCTGTAGCTGCAGTGCAGGTCCTGGAAGGTGTGCACAGGCAGATGTTGGTGGTGCTCCTCAAACTGGTCCATACACTCCCACTCTCTGGAGGTCTCTTCAGGTCTGACAGTGTTGTGATACCGGTAGAGCCTGAAGGTTCTGCCTCCACCCTCTTCCATAATGGGTCAGCCTTGTTTAAAGACATGTTACGACTGATCAGAAATGCCTCCAGGCCTTGGTGCCTCCTTCTTGATGGCACAGTGAAGCTCTGCCTTGCTTTTTGTTTCAGCGAGTTCTCCAGCGCGATGGAATACCTGAAATTGCTCAACTCTTTCCTGGATTCAATGGGAAGTGGAGCACCACCCTTTGCCAGCAGTTCTATGCTGAAATCAGCCCTGGGTAAGTCTGACTAAGCTGAAACTCCACTAGCTGCAGGAAGTGCTGCTGCCACGTGTCTCCCCAGCTTTCAAGCTCCAGGCCTGGCTGAAATGCAGTTTGTGGTGGTGGAGGGATGTTTGGCCATGGAGCAGCACTCCCTGATGCACACTGAGGGGAGGAGCACAGTCTGTAAATGAGCAGTGGGGAATTCATCTCGCTTGGTGTTGGATGTAGATGGCATCTGGCCATTCACTGGGATGCTGCTGATGCTCCTCAAAATGCATAGAGCAAACACAGTGGGGAAACTGAATATCCCTTTTCCTAGGGGATGCCTTTCGGTTGGAAGGGAAGTCTTGCATTTGAGTCAGTATTGCCATGAAACTTAAAAGACAGCTCTGGGCAGCAGGTTGTGTGTCCTTTGGCCATCGGTTGACTTTGGGGTGTTCTGGGTAGAATGCTGAATAATGGACGAGCTGATGGATTGGGGTGGCGAGTGCAGAGCCTTGTTGGGATGGGTGTCACGGTGTTTCTAGACAAGCAGATGGAGTAAGTTCTGGCTGTAGCAAGGTGAGGTTGGCCTCTTCTCCCAGGTGACAGCAGTAGAATGAGAGGGAATGGCTTCGAGTTGTGACGGGGAAGGTTTGGGTTGGATATTAGGAAAAAATTCTTCTCAGAAAGAGCAGTGCTGCACTGGCACAGGAGGTAGTAGAGTCACCATCCCTGGAGGTGTTCCAGAACCATGTGGATGTGGCACTGAGGACATCAGCAGTGGGCATACTGGGGATGGGCTGACGCTTGGACTGGGTGATCTTAGAGGTCTTTTCCAGCCTTTGTGGGTTCTGTGGTTCTAACCCTTGAGTCCATTCTTGTAGGCCCAGATGTGGTGTGCAGGTGGTGGTCGGCAGCAGTCGCTATGGCCATTGGTTGGCTCAGAGGGGATGACACAGCTGTGAGGTCACGTTTCAGCGAAGTGGAGCGCCTGCCAAAGTCCCTGGAGATGTCTGAGTGCGTAGTGCTGCTCCTAAACTCCCACTTTTCCTTCTTTAGGCTGCAGCCTGTGCTGCACAGCCATGGGCTCCCTGTGTGCTGAGGGCGGGCTTCTAAGAAAGACGAAGGGCCTTTTTTTTTTATAGGTTCACGTAGTGATAGGACATGGGGTAATGGCTTCAAAGAGAGTAGGTTTAGGTGAAAAATAAGGAAGAAGTTCCTCCTTATGGAGTAGAGCAGGTGACACCAATGTAGTACTTGAAAGCAGGGCTCTTTCTCTTCCAGGAACGCCCTGGTGAAAGCCACCTTCCACCTGTGCAAAGCTATGCAGGCCTCACTGTCATCAAAGGCGGATGGGCAGCAGAGCTCGCTGGGTCACTGTGAGAGGGCCAGCAGCCACCTGTGGAACAGCCTCAACATGAGCAGTGGTGCCTCCAGCACTCCCCTCAGCAATGTAAGGGCCGCGTACTGCAGGCGGCGTGTGATCTGTCGTGGCCTGGTCGTGTCTGTTCTTTCCGTTCGTCCCGAGTCTGATAGGAATATGGGGGATGCTTTCACTCTTTGCTTCCGAAGGGCACTGGCATTTTTTTCTGTCGCTGCTGTACAGAGGAGCAGTGCTGTGGGTGCTGTTGTTTCCTTCCAGCACCTGCCACTTCTTCTCTGCTGTGTTTTGTTTTTTGTCCGCTTTGGCCTACGGAAAACCTCCATCTCTGTCCAGCCAGGGGCAGCTGCTGCCACCGGTGAGAAGGGACCTCATTATGTCAGGGCCACTCCATTTCAGGCAGCATCAGAACCCTCTCCTGCATAAGTGGGACGGTGCTGTGCTATTCCTGAGGATGTGTGTTGCTTGTTTCTCTTCTCTCCAGGATCACCTCAAGATGGAGCTTCCCTGCACAGCGTATGGGGACAGCTCATGTCCCTGTCGCTCCTGGGTGGCAGCTGTAGTGCATTGTAGTTGCATTGCATGTGCTGGCAGTAACTGTGCAATGTTCCTGCAGTGCAGTACAGAGGCACTTTCCATTCGACAGAGCAGGTACTCTCTGAAGGGCAGCTGGAACAGCAAGCGTTGCTAGGGGGCAGCAACAGATGGGGAAAAGGGATTTGGCAAGCTGTGCAGCTCTGCTGTGCTCCTCGCCTGGTGCTGAGCGGTGTCTGCTCTGTGGCTCCCGCAGGTGATCCAGCTGCTGGCCTGTGACCTGCTGCTGTCCCTCCGCACCAGCCTGTGGCAGAAGCAGGCGAGCAGCAGCCAGGCGCTGGGTGAGACCTACCACGCTTCACCCTCTGAGCTCACTGGCTTCCAGCGTGACCTCGGCAGCCTGCGCAAGCTGGCCCACAGTTTCAGGCCTGCATACCGCAAGGTGAGCTTTGGCCCTTGCTCCTGGCAGAGGAGTGGGGAAGGAAAGAGCAGAGCACCACCTGTGTCTGCTCTTCTATTTTCTGCCCTCTTTCTGGCGGTTCGGCCGTCTCCCTTTCCAGGTTACTCAGTTACATGTCAAAAGCAATTTGTGCTTTTTTTTTTTTTTTTCTCCCAACTTTTTCTGTCTTTCCTCCCTCTTGCCCTGACCTGCAAACTGCAGGCAGGTGGATGTGGGCTCTGCTTGTTGTCAGGATGTCAGCACTGTGCTGCTGACACAGCTGAGGGCTGCCTCCAGCCTACCCCTAACCACCCACCCTGCTGTCCCTCCAGGTCTTTCTTCACGAAGCTACTGTGCGCCTGATGGCAGGGGCCAGCCCTACCCGCACCCACCAGCTGCTGGAACACAGTCTCAGGCGCCGCACAACCCAGAGCAGCAAGCAAGGTCAGCATGGGGAGCTGCATTTGGCTGTGGCTATTTGGTGCTGTGTAGAGCCAGCCAGGAGTTGGTATTGGGGCCCATCCTATTTAATATCTTTATTGATTATTTGGATGAGGGGGTCGAGTGCACCCTCAGTAAGTTTGTAGACAGCACTAACTTGGGAGGAAGTGTCAATCTGCCTGACGGTAGGAAGGCCCTACAGAGGAACCTGGACAGGCTGGATCTCTGGGCTGAGCCAGTGGGATAAAGTTCAACAAGACCAAGTGCTGGGTCCTGCACTTCGGTCACCCCATGCAACTCTACAGGCTTGGGGCAGAGTAGATGGAAAGCTACATGGTGGAAAAGGATTTGCGGGTATTGGTTAATGCTCAGCTAAACACAAGCCGGCAGTGTACCCAGGTGGCCAAGAAGGCCAATGGCATCTTGGCTTGTATCAGCAACAGTGCAGCCAGTAGGAGCAGAGAGGTGACCGTCCCTCTGTACTTGGCACTGGTGCTGTGTTCAGTTCTGGGCCCCTCACTAAAAGAAGAACATGGAGGCCCTGGAGTTTGTCCAGAGTAGGGCAGCAGAGCTGTGAGGGGTCTGGAGCATGAGTCTGATGGGGAGCAGCTGAGGGAACTGGGGTTGTTCAGTCTGGAGAAGAGGAGCTCGGGGGAGACCTTGTCTCTCTTTAAAACAAGCTGAAGGGAGGTTGTGGTGAGGTGGGGGTCAGCCACTACCCACAGGTAACAGCAATAGGACAAGAGGGAATGGCCTGAAGTTACGCTAGGAGAGGTTCAGGCTGGACATTAGGAACAATTTTTTCTCCAAAAGAGCAGTGCTGCAGTGGCACAGGCTGTCCAGGGAGGTGATGGAGTCACCATCCCTGACTGTATTCAAGCAAAGGGTGGCACTGGGGACATGGTTTAGTGGGCAGTATTGGTGGTAGTTGGGTGGTTGGAGTAGATGATATTATCGGTCTTCTCCAGTGCTAATGATTCTGTAATCACCCCCATAGCTGGGACTCTGCAAAAGGAGTTCCCTGGGGTGAGCAGCTCCCGTAGCTCTTTTCTCTGCTGGTTGCAGGGGAGCTGGACACACTGCCAGGGCAGAGGGAAAGAGCCACTGCCATCCTGCTGGCCTGCCGCCACCTCCCACTCTCTTTCCTGTCCTCGCCCAGCCAGCGCGCCGTCCTGCTGGCCGAGGCTGCGCGCACGCTGGAGAAGGTTGGGGACAAGCGCTCGTGCAACGACTGCCAACAGATGATTGTCAAGCTGAGTGGGGGCACAGCCATTGCCGCCTCCTAACACCTCGCCAGCCTCCAGCCCGGACTTCCTCCATGTTGAAGAAGGAAGGGGGGGGGAAAAATGCAAGGAAAAAGGAGAGGGAGGGAAAAAGGAAAAAAAAAGAAAAAAAAAGAAAAAAAAAAAATCAGTGCTGTAGGTTAGGGTCATGTGGGATCATGCTGGGGTGGGAGTGGGAGGGTTTGTTTTTTTTTTATCTTGCCCTAGGTGTGGCTTTATTGCCCCTGCACTTTTTGGGGGCACTATAGTAGGGACACCCTGTGGCTGTGCTGGGGTTGCCCATAGGGGCCTGGTGCTGATGCCCTCTGGACTGACCCTACTGGGATCATCAGCTGGGGCCAGTGGTTGGTTTCTGTACCGTTTTTATACCGCTGTTTTTTTAATAGGAGTGTTTGTGGCTTTACCAAACAGGGACTGACACAGCAGCCCTCCTCTTCTCCATCTTCCTCCTCATTTCAGCATGGTGAGGCTGTGGCCAGTCCCCACAGGTGGTGGGAGCAGAGGCTGCTGGCTGTGGTGCCTTCATGTCGGTGCAGGTGAAACTGTTAGAAATGGTTTATTTTATTCAGTTCCCAGTCCCAGAACTGAGCCTGTCCCCCAGCCCCTGTACCCCCGGGGCCTGGCAAGCAGTTCACATCCCTTGTCCTTTTGTACAGGATGTTGCTTTGGGGTCCCAACATGGGAGAAGTGCTGTCACCTCCATAACACCCCATGGTGCCCTCCCTCCCCCTTCACAGGGACACTCTCTGTCCCCACAGAGTCCAGCACAGGGCTCCTGGCTTATCTGTGCTCCTGCCAGGAGTTGCATCCTCGTCCACTTCCTATTTGCTTCCTTTACTAAAATACAGCAGCTCTGACCTGTTGCGATCTCCCAGTTATTTTCCATTGCCCCAGGGGTCAGTTTTGTACTTCAGTGAATGGGGAGGAGGATCTGGAGGCCCTCAGCCTTCTTGTCGCTTACATGAGGGGCTGAGGCCACCCAGTGCTTTTCCTTCTCTGGGGGCTCTTTGCCCCCTTTTTCTACTCTTCCCACCCTCTGTGCCCATCTATCCCTACAGTTTTTATATGTGTGTATATACTATAACTTTTTGTTGGTTTTGGGTGGAAGGGAGCTGTTGTTGGCAGCCGACTTCCCTCACCCAATAAAGGTGGTGTCACCGCCATGCCCTGCTCCTCTTCTCTGTCCCCGTAGTGCAGCTACACGAGGCCGTACACTTCCATGTGTTTATTAACAAGGGGGAGGCTGGGTGGTGGGGAAGGGGGGGACACGAGGCTGTGCAGCCAATCTGCTGCTTAAGTCCATTGCTCATCCATGGAGTGAGCTGAGAACAGCCACAATTCGTTGCCTGTCCCCTGCTGATGGCACCTTGCTGGTCCTGGTGTCAAACGGTGACCTCAGTCTTGCTGTTGGTGGCCAGGTGCCGGTGAGCCTGGCCATACAGCGGTGCCGTGGGCCCAGGCCGGCGTAGGCCCCGGGGGAGGCCTCCCTCCCAGCCCCCTGGGAAGGCAGAGCCCCCTGGCGCTTTGGGGAGGCCCTTGGCCTTGGTGACCCCTGGTAGGGGGCAGCCCTCAGGCCCCTCGGTGGTTGGGAAGGGCAGAGTGCTGGAGGGGGGCACCTCTGGCTCCCCAAAACGCATGTAGAAGTCCTCAGGAATGCTCTCTGCAGGGACAGGGACACTGGTGTCACCCCCGTGGGGCACCCCATCCCTTGGCAGGGGGAAATTGACTGAGAGATGGAGTTGGGGGGTGGGGAGAGGGGCACTGGGGGTCTTCTGGGTGCTGAGTGGCTGGGAAGGGGGTGGATCCTAGCTGCTGATCGGTGAGGAGTGTAGAGAGAGATCTTGGGCATTGATTGGTGGCTGAGCAGTGTGGAATGTCCATGGGGGATCCTGCTGACTGGTTGGGTGGTGCTGCAGGTCTGGGCAGGAGTCTGTATGGTGATTGGCTGGGGAACACAGTGCATGCATGGAGAGGGATCCTGGACACCGATTAGCTGGGCAGCGGGTCCATGAGGGGGATGCTGGGCACCGATTGGCCAGGCAGTTGGTCTGTGGAGGGTGGATCCTGGGTACTAATTGACAGTGCCCATGAGGTGGATAATGGGCACTGATTGGCTAGCGATGGGTCCGCGGGGGAGAACCTGGACACTGATTGGCTGGGCAGTGCTGGGGGTCCATGGGAGGATGCTGTGCAATGCCCCCTCCCCGCCATGCCCCCGCGCCCTCCCACTCCCCGCTCACCTCCAGCTGTGAGTGTGCTGTATGCAGTGTAGTTGGGGGCTGGTGGGCTCAGGCTGCTACCCAGCAGTGGGCGCTTGCTGTGGCCGTGAGGCCGCCCCAGTGAGGTGACACCAGTGCTGTCCACTGCGTTGTTCAGGGGCAACTTGTCTGGGGGCAGAGGTGAGGGCTCAGGGGAGTGCAGAGCCCTCTTAGATGCCTCTCCCTTTTCCCCCCATGGGCAGCAGCATGCCCAGAGCAAGCTGGCACCTCAGAGATGCTCTGAGAAGGGACTGGGGAGCCTATACCTTACCTGTGCTGTTCCTTGGGGGTCCCCGGGGCAGCCCCTCGCCCAGCTGCACCTGCATGCTGCCCATCAGGCCATCGATGTGTTCGGAGGGGCCGTGGCCCGGCTGCTTCAGCAGGTCGGTGAGCGTCCTGGGGAGGGGCACAGGAGCACAGGGCCATCAGGCGATGCCTACATCCCCCATCCCAGTCCAGGTGTCCCTATTGCCCCACGCTGCAAGCTCTGGGGAGAAGGGGCGGCCCCCTCACTGGAGCCATTTGGGAGCAGGGCCTAGGGAAATGATGAAGGAAGAGGGTCACCCCTCTGTAGCAAGGAGGCTGCGCCAGTGGCCTCTGGTGTTGCCATTCACTGCGTCCTCCCAGTAAGCAATAGCATTAAACATTAAGCACCGTTACGTAAGACACAGCACCCTGCCATTTACTGTTCAGGACTGGGGATGCTGCAGCACCGCTGTGACACGGTGGCCAACCCACAGCAGGGCACACACCGGGATCATGCCTTCATCGCAGTGAAAGCCGATGTGCTGCGTTAAGCTGAAAGATGCCATCAGGTGGAGGAAGGTTGTCCTTCCACTCTCCTCAGCACTGGTGAGGCTGCACCTGGAGAGTTGTCTGCTGCAGATCTTCAACAGCCACCTGGGCACACTGCAGGGAGCAGACAGACCCAGAGCTCCCTGCCCACCTCAGCCCATCACCTGAGCCTCCATCAGCGCTGGGCTTTGCACTTGTAGAGGTGCCTCTACCCCATAAACCATCTCCTCCTAAAGATCCATCAGCCTCCTGCAGCCTAGCCCTCTCCCCATCAGAACTCCCAGTCTGTGGGGCTGTACCGGCATGGCCCAGCAGCCTGGGGCTGATGCCAGGCAGCGTGCAGGGCCGGCGGCTCGCGGGGCTGTGGCTGTCACTGCGGGAGCTGCTGCGCTGTCAGCTGCTGCCTCCCTTGCATGTCCCTAGGGCCCAGCACTCACCCAGGCTCGTTTCACCAGGAGGTCCGATGCGATTTGACCTATTTCTTTTTTTTTTTTTTCCTCGGGTCTATTTACCAAGCTGGAGCAGTCCTTTAGCTGCGACTTTTCCTCTCCAGATAAATCCATCAGTGCTCTTTTCCACAAACCTACCCCTGGCCCCAACTGCCCGGACAATAACAGTGAGAGCAGCTCCGTTCCCATCCGCGAGTCTCAAGCACAAGAGGTGGCCCTGGAGGGCTCCCCATCGTGGTTTTGGAGGACACTGACCCTATTCTGAGGGTCTGGGGAGGCTCAAGTTGCATCGACTTAGTTCACCTAAAGGTCTGGGATGGCCTCAGAGTGCAGCTCGAGATGAGGACTGTAGGGCACATCAAATTCCTATCTGCAATATAGTACCAGTGAGCCCAGTGAGATCTCCATCCATCACTGTGGCCATGGGTGCTGGGTGGGCCCTAGGCAACCTGGATGCAGTGCACAACCCCACCTGGAAGATCTGGCCAATGGACACAACCTGCACCCCCAAAACCGTCCCACTGTGAGCTCCAGGAGTGAGCAGAGAGGAAAGTTCTGGGGGAGGGAGGAAGATGAGAACATGGTGACGTCTCCCTTGAATGAGCTGGAATGCCACACTTGGTCCCTGAGCCACTGATGCAAAAAATAGAGGTGACAGCATGGGACCTCACCACTGGGCCTTGTTCGGGTATCCCTGGAGATAGAGGCTGGGGCCACACCAGGAATATCCAGCAGGGTTGGGGCCCCAGAAAGCACAGAGACCAGCCTGTTCCTTTTCTACGGAGCCCCCAGGCCCCTTTCCGTGGGCCTCCTGTAGGTCTCTATGAGGATGTCCTCATGTGGTAGACACAAGCAGATCCCCCTGCCCTGAAAGGACCCCAACATCGGCAGCCTCAAGAAAAACATGGGCAGGTGTTCCTGACTCACAGAGCCTTGGGCACGCCGAGCGAGCATGGGGACGGTGCCAAGTGCTAGCCGAGTAGGAAGGAGTGAGCCTGGCGGAGCCGCCATACGGACCTGCAGAGGCACAGGGACATGGGGGAACCGCAGTGTTTTAGGTGCCTGAACCTCTTTCTGGACCCAGCTGTGAGAGCCTGGAGAAGAAGCTGTGTTTGAGGTGGACCACACTGAGTGTGAGCAGCAGCAAGAGTGGAAGAACAGTGACAAAATGGATGGACGGGTGGATGAGCGGAAGGATGGATGGATGGGTGGAAGGATGGGTGGATGGGAACAGGAACCAGCGAGGCCATGCAACAGGGAGCTGGCCCGAGGCCACGCTGCAGCTCCTGAGGAGCAAATGAGAAGCTGCAACCTGCGGCATCAGGCAGGACACGAGATCGCAGTGCCCATGCGCGGCAAGAGGCGGGTGGAGATACGGTGCCCAAATGAGATATCTCACATCAGGACAGAGGAGATGGTGGCACCTGGCTGGGACCTTCAGCCACAGATGCACAAGACCCCAGTGCGTGCCAGGACAGAGGCAGGCTCCTGGATTTGTCCCTGAGAGGCACCCAAGGGAAGCTCGCCTCCTCCCGCTCCATATGGTGGTGTCCAAAAAAATCAGTAGCCTCGGGGAAAAAAGGATCTGCTGGGCAATGAGCCGCATGTTCCCCATGCTGGAGCATGCTGGCAGGAACTGGAGTGCATCCTTGGAAGGGGGTGCACAGAAGTGGGGAGACAGCAAATTCCACAGCACCTGGTGAAGCGAGAAGGGATGGGAATAGAGCCAGGACTAGGTGTCCCCAGGCAGATCCCCATGCAGGTCTCTGAGGTGGTGGATACAACCAGAGCATCATCTCAGTGAAATAATTTCCTTGCCATGCTAAATTCCCAAAATAAAAGCCCAGGAAGATGTGTTTATGTGTGTGCACACGTGTGCTGGGAGAGGACGAAGAGGGCAGATCTGAGTCAGAGCCGCAGGGGCAGGGCTGTACCCGGGGGGGCTTTAGCTGCTGTCAGCTGCTGAGAAGTGTTAAACTCACTGAATGTGATCATCGGGGGAGAAAAGTGAAAGGGGGGGAAAAAAAGAGGAAAAAGAGGAAGAGAAACATCAACCTGAGTGGAGGAACATAATGCAAGGAGGGATCAAGGGGACTGCAGCCACTAGCCCTGCCTGTCCCTGTCCTCCCTGTCCCTGTGCCCATCCCTCCCCAGCAGCAAAACCACGATCTGGGGACAGACACAGGACAAGAACCGTTTGCCTGGAGCAGGAGCTCAGATAAGAAGTGAGGGGCTGGCAACCCCATGGTATGCAGCTTGGGTCCCCTCCCTGGGAGTGACATCCCACCAGGGTACAAGGCACACACGCAGGCAAAAAGCCACTTCCAACAACAAGCACTCTGCCCACATCATCAGCTGCTGGGGACAGAGGGACAGCACTGAGTCAGGGATGAAGGGGACAAGGAATGGAGAGGATAAGGGATGGAGTGGATGAGAGACGGAGCGAGTGGACAAGGAGTGGAGAGAGTGAAGGATGGAGGGGATGTGAGATGCAGGAGACAAGGGAAGGAGGGGATGAAGGACAGAGGGGATGAAGGGTAGAGGGGACAAGAGATAGAGGGGATGAGGGACAGAAGGGATGAGAGACAGAAGGGATGAGGGATGGAAGGGATGAAGGACGGATGGGATGACAGACAGAGGGGATGAGTGACAGGAAATAAGGGTCAGAGGGGTGGAGAGATGGGGAGGATGAGGGACAGAGGGAATGAGGGATGGAGAAGACGAGTGACACATAGCTGCTACCACCACCCCTCTGCATGCTAGGGTCTGGGGACTCTCTCATCCCCTTGGGGACGAAGTGACAGTGGGGCTCACCCTGTGCATGGGGCCGGGGGAAGTGGGAGGACCGAACGAGACCCCTTTACCTGGAGACTGTCATCTCAGTTTGGGGGCCTTGTGCCTTCTCCAGGCCCAGCTTGGTGAAGATGCCCACCAGCACCATGATGGCCACCACGCCGCAGATGATGTAGACGATCATGTTGGTCTTGTCACGGGTGGGGCCCTCGGGGCTCTCATCCACACGGGCGGGCGGCTGCCCCGTGTTCACCCAGTTGGGGGTGTCGTAGTTGGAGCAGCCGCTCTGATCCAGCCGCCTGGCCTTGAACTGGCAGCAGAAGCGGTACCCGCAGGTCCCACAGCAGTACTGGTAGATGCCGGCGTTGCAGTTGAATGGCGGGTCCCACTGCCCCATCACGTCGTAATACCCGCGGCAACGGTCCCCTCCTGGGGTGGGCTCAGTGGGCGCGGGGGCTGTGTCCTCCACCGCCGGTGCCCGGCTGCTGTTACCGCCGTCCCCAGTGCCGGGCTCGGCGCCCCAGCTCCGCTCTAGCAGCACCAGGCAGCAGATGCCCACCACGTAGCTCCGCTCCATCCGCCCGCGGCTCCGGGGGGCCATGGCCACCCCCAGAAGACCGAGCGCTGCTCCACTGGAGGACCCCCCCCACCCCGTTCCTCCGTGCACCGTGGCGAGGGTTACAGCTGCTTGCCTGCCCAGCGAGAGCCCTCCCGGAGCAGCCCCATGGCTGGGGGGAAGCCCCGAGGAGGGGATGCAAAAAGGGAGGAAAAAAAAAGGGGAAAAATTAAGAAGTGGGGGAAAAAAGTGCACTTCCGTCTCTGTTCCCCCAGAAACGGCCAATGGGGTTCTGAGGTGCGGGATGCAGAGGTTCGGGGGTTCGGGAGTTCGGGGGTTCAGGGGTTCGGGGTTCGGGGCTCAGGGCTGGGGCAGAGCCCCCGGCCGGGGTGGGGATGCGTGCAGCGGTCCGGAGCGGCGAGAACCCTCGGTCGCCTCATCCCCGCCGCACTGCCGGCACCGAGAGAGGGAGGGAAGAAAGGGAGAAGAAAAAATAAGAGCGAAGAAGCGAAAAGCCCTCGGCACCGGGAAGGGAGGGAGGGAGGAGGGAGGCGGCAAGGCACGGCTCGGCGGGGAAACCGGAGAAGCTCCTGCAGCAGCGCTCCGCCGCTCGCCCGCCCGCCCCGCCGGGCGGCACCGAGCCGGCCCGCCCCGTCGGGTGGGGACCGCCCCGCGCCCCTCCCGCGCCGCGCAGCTCCGGAGCCCCCCGGGGGGACGAGGGGAGAGGGGCAGCGGGGAGAGCACCACCTCCGGGGAAGGGTGGAGCTGCTGTGCCGGCACCTGCCAGCATCCCCGTGGGGGCTGCGGCCCCAAATGACGGTGGCTGGGGCTCCACCTCATCCAAGGGGTGTCAATACGCAGAGCCATGGCACGGTGTTCTCGATGTCACCTCTTGGCCTTGGGCAAACGCTCGGGATGGCAGCCCCGTTCCCAGCCCTGCACACGCAGATGGGTGTTATTCCCCCGCCTGCGCTCAGTGCTGTGGCTGGGAATGGGCTGCGGGGAACCGCACAGCGCAGTGCCCTATATACACTGCGGGAGCATATGTGCGTTTGCCATTAAAATGATAATTGCAAACATTCTGAAGTCGAGATGTACAAACTCCCCGCTTCCCAACGGCGTCGGGTTCAAACCCAAACAGTTTCTGGAGGGGTCGGGAGGGAATTTGTTCAAAGCGAGAGCTTTTTTAGAAAAAAAAAAAAAAAAAAGGAAAATAAATGCATACAGTGGGTGCTGCACAGGGAGTTAGCATTTAAACCTGGCTGCGCTTAAGGGGCGGGGGGCACAGACCCCATATGTCCCTCTGGTGTTGACCCCACCCCAGGAGCTACCCCAGCATCCATACACAGAACGATGTTCCAGCACTGGGGATGCAAGAGAGCAGCAGAGCGATCCCATCCGCCCGAGCTCACTGGGCTCAGGTTGGAGCCATATGGCCAGGAACAGCGTGCGGTGTGCCGGCTCCGTGGCAGACCGGCAGAGCTCCACGGGCACAGCGGCCATGCCAGGGCAGTGTGGGGACATGCCTGCATGTAGCCCTGTCTGATTTGGTAGAAAATTCCTACCTGGGCCCTACACAGCCACCTGGACAGGTTGTATTGCTGGGTTAAGGTCCATGGGATGAAGTTCAGCAAGACCGAGTGCTGGGTCCTGCACTTTGGTCACAACAACCCCAGGTTGCTAGAGGCTTGGGGCAGAGTGTCTGGAAAGCTGTATGGAGGAAAAGAATCAGGGGGTGTTGTTCGATACTTGGCTGACTATCAGCCAGCAGTGTGCCCAGGTGGCCAGGAAGGCCAACGGCATCTCGGCTCGTATCAGCAATAGTGCAGCCAGCAGGAGCAGGGAGGTGACCGTCCCTCTGTACTCAGCTCTGGTGAGGCTGCACCTTGAGTGCTGTGTTCAGTTCTGGGCCCCTCACTACCAGAAGACATGGAGGCCAGGAGTGTGTCCAGAGATGGGCAGCAAAGCTGTGAGGGGTCTGGAGCACGAGTCTGATGGGGAGCAGCTGAGGGAACTGGGGTTGTTCAGTCTGGGAAAGAGTTCAGGGGAGACTTCATCACCCTCTAGAATGACCTGAAAGGAGATTGTGGTGAGGTGGGGGTTGGCCTCTTCTCCCGGTTAAAAGCAGTAGAATGAGAGCCTCGAGTTGCACCAGGGGAATTTCAGGTTGGATACTAGGAAAAAGTTTTCAGAAATAGCAGTGCTGCAGTGGCACAGGCTGCCCAGGGAGGTGGTGGAGTCACCATCCCTTGAGGTGTGGATGTGGACATGGTTAGTCGGCACGGTGGGGATGGGCTGACAGTTGGACTAGGTAGTCTTAGAGATCTTTTCCTACCTTTTCCACCTCCAACTCTTGGCCAGCTGCTTTCTGGCCTTTGGTAACCCCATGCAAGCCAGCTCTGCCCTGAAGCACTGCTTTGCTCCACGAGGTTTGGAGAATTAGCAACACCTGAGCAGCCCTTCCACCATCTTCCACATCAGAAGACATTTCCCGCTGCTTCTCCTCAGGGCACGATGCTGTGCCCTGCTCCTTGCCCGCTTCCTGCCCTCCCAATGGGATGAACATCCCCACCAGGCTGTCACCGTGTCACGATGTCACCAGTTCACGGTGACGTCTTCCCACATCCCTGGAGTATCACTGCAGTTTTGGGGTCACTGATGTCAAATGCTGTTATGCCTCGTTGCACCCATGCTAGCAACAAATGCAAACTCGGGGGCTCTCCCTGCACACTCAGACCCATCCCACCACATCCTTCTGGCCCAGTGTGTGTGGCAATCCTGCTCCCCCAAAATGTGTCACCCCTCTCCCACCGCTGGGCTTTAATGAGATGTTAATTGGGGCCGATGCTGCTCAAACGGGGCAGAGCTTTCCTGGCTCTGCGGGGCTGCTGCGGGTGTGTGTGCTCCCAGACAGGCCGGGGCTGCAGCAGCTTTATTCCCTCTTGACCCATTTAAAGCAAGCATCGGTGACTAAGGGAGCTGGCAGTGGGATAAAAATACCTCCCACATGTTCCCTGCGAGGCCAGAGACGGAAATAGGGGTGCCGTCACCTCTCTGGGGACCGGTGGGGGTCACCCACTGTTTCACAATCCCAAAGGACTGACGCTATGTGTGCTGCATCCCACATCACTCCGGGCTTCCTGCAGCACTGAGACTGCATGTGTGGGGTTTGAGCCCCACGTCCTGCAGAGCGGGTCCCCAGTGCAGCTGTCCCCGCAGGACCCCATGCATCCACCTGCACGGCCCTGCTGCTCGCTGGGTGGAATCCTGCAGCACCAGAGCTAGCGGCTGCACTGCCCAGAGTGGCAGCCCTCCTTCCTACATCTGCGATTCCAGCTCCGACTGTGTTTTCATCATTCTAATAATAAGCGCGAATATAGTAGGGATGAATCACGAGCTGCGGGTTTCGCCCCTCCTTCTCCCTAAATCCATCTTGGGGGAGCGGGATGGGGGAAAAGGAGGCTGGGGCACGGAGGAGACGCGGTGGGGACACAGCACCACGTCAGTGCCCCCTCCTGGTTGTGATCATCGCACCCGGGAGCCCTCCTGCTCCCCTCCCCTGCACAGCCCTATTGTGTCGAAGCACCATCCAAACCCCAGGGCACTCCCAGAGCATCCCCAGAGCACTGCTGGTCCGCAGCCAGCTGTCCCCATTCACACCCCAGGAGGTTTTGCACCTCTTCACCTCGAGTGCTCCGGGTCAACAGCACCCAACCCCCCGGTCACTGTGGGGTTTGCCTGATGGGAACCGCTCGCTTTGTTGCAGGGACCTTTAGCAAATGTTAATGCTTTCTTTTCGCTGGAAAGCTCTCTGGATGATCTGCCAGAACAGATTTCACACGCTTCTCCTAAAATTATGCCCTTTGCTTTCCCAGCACTTGAGAAGAAGCACAGCCAGTCATGCTAGCGGTATGCGGAGAATGGCTGCATGGGGCCACATGTTAGAGAGGCGAGGGCCGAGCCCACAGGTGGGCTTCCTGCAGCCCTCCCACCTGCACACAGCCCCTGCAGCCCACTGCATCCCCCTGCATCCCCAAAAATCTCCCTGCATCCTGGCATCCCCAGCACCTCATCACATCCTCTCTATATTCCTTGCATCCCTGCAGCCTCTGTATCCCCCCACGTCATCACATCCCCCTGCAGCCCACTGCATCCTCTCTATATCCCCTACATCCCTGCACCCCCACAACCTCACCACATCCTTGCTGTATACCCTGCATCCCTTTGCTTCTCCATATCTCCTCACATCCCCTTGCATCCTTACATCTCCAGCATTCCCTGTATCCCCCCACACTTCCCTGCATTGCCCCACATTCCCTATGTTCTCCTACACCCCCCTATATCCCCTGCTTCTTACCACATCCCCCTACATCCCCCCGCATATCTCCATGCCCATGGTTCCCCCCATCTGTGGCATTCCCACAGGGATCTCCAGTGAAGGACCCTCACCCCTGCAGGGATCTGCCCCCTATCAGGGCTGGGGCTGATATCTGCCCCCCCTCCAATGTGTGTTACAATCACCCCCACCTGTCGGTGGGGACACTCAGGGTTTACTCTTCCCTGTGTATTCATTTTGGAAAATGCAGCAGGGGGATGCAGCCCCGGCCCTGCCCTCCCCGCACTCAGCAGCGACTCATGAACACCACTATGGCTGTAGTTGGAGCTGATTATGTACATCTTAAGTGACTCATTGGGGAATTTTTATTATTTTATTTTTAATAACTGGCGGTGTCACTACGGGGCATGAAGTTTGCTTGGCTGAGTTTGTTTCAGCAGAGATAAATAATTGAGGAGTTGGAGAGCAAACAAGGAGTGCTCCTGGGGAGATGCCCTGGGTCATACCTCTCCTTGCCCACCCCACATGCCGCTCCTGCCCTTCTGTGCCCACATCGCCTGCGGCCAGGATATGCCATTGCTGTGGCCTTCAGCATCACATCTGTCGGCACCGATGGTGGCAGTGACTGCACTGAAACCCTTTGGGGAGCAGTAAGGGAAAACTCCTGAAAAAATCCCATTCACTCATCCCTGACCGCAGGTGGCCCCTGCTTGTAAATAGGGCTGAGAGCACCAGGCTCAGCTACAGACCCAGGGTTTTTCCCCGGAGTCCCCCAGCCCCGCTCTCCCCCTCCCAGTGCCGCCGCTGCCATCGATCTGGGCCCAGAATAGCTGCTGCCAGCAGCCGGCCGACGCCGCAGCGCTGCTGGAAGGACATGGTCGGTGCCCCCCTCCTTGCCCTGCGGGCCCCATGGAGATGGAGGAGAAAGGGGAAATGGAGTGAGGAGGGTGGGAGACAGAGGAGCAGCCTCAGAAGAGGAGGGGCTGAGTGATGTGCTGCTGGCACAGGAGCTGGTGCCTTCAGAGGGGGCTGCTGGAACCAGCTCCACTTCCACTCCACGCCACTTCCATCCCACTTCCATTTCAACTTCCATTTCCATTCCACTTCCTTTCCACTTCCCTTTTGATTCCATTTCCATTTCCTCTCCATTTTTACTGAATTTTCCATTCCTATTTTCTTTCAATTTCCCATTCCCATCCAGTTCCCATTACCTTTCCATTCCTATATCCATCCCCATACTTATTTCTATTTCCATTTCCATCCCCATCCCACTCCCATTTCCTCTCTAGTTCCCATTCCTGTTTCCACTGCATTCCTATTCCATCTAAATTCCCATTCCCGTTCCCATCCCATCCCCATCTCTATCCCCATTCCCATTCTCATCCCATCCCAACCCATCCCCATCACCATCTCCATTTCCCCATTCACTCCCACAGACCCACTGGGGCTGCAGCATCCCTTTTCCAACCCCCACTTCCCACCTCTGTGCCATGGGGCCCCATGGTAGCCCCTCCTCCTGCCCCAAGGAGCCCACCTCTGTGCACATTGCTCTCACCCAACCCAAGGTGGCTTTTCTTGGGGCCAGAGGGGGGATTTTCCCCTGGGGTGCTACTTCAGGTGAGATGCCTGCAGCCCATCCGTGTCTCCCCAGGTGTCACTGGGGCAGGTGGCACCCCAAGGGGAGCTCCCAAAACCAACACAGGTATCGCTTTCAGCATCTTCCAGTGCACCCTTTCAGAAGATGTGTGGGACCAGAACGATACTAAGAGAAGGAAATGGAGGCTGATTGGAGTGGAGTGGCTTTTGGTGTGCGTTTCTGTGTTGGTATTTTTTTTCAGTCTTTCCTTAAGTGCGAACACCATCTGGCTCCCAAACTCCGTCAGCGCTTCCATTCCTGAGGCAGCTTCGCTCTCCCTAATGACTGTCATTACGCAGTAGTAGTGACTATGGACTACAGATGCTGATGAGCAGCACTGGGAAGGCCATGTCCCAAGATAGTGCACGGAGCTGGGCAACATTCCCTCTTCAGCCACTTTGGGGAACAGCAAATAAGATGGGGGCCTTTTCCAGCTCAGTGGGTGGAGGGGCAATCCTTCTCCAACAGAGGTGTGGAGCTCTTTAGCTGGGAGTGGACAGTGTGGTGTCTCACATGGATCTACAGAGAAATGTGTTGCAGGATTGCAGTGCCCTTTGCTGCCAGGCAGCCTGAGGTGGCTCCACAAGTGTCCTCTGGGGATCCTGACTCACAAGAGTGAGGGAGGATGAAGGAGAGCGATATGAAAGTGGGCCTGAGTTGGTGCAGCTGTACCCAAAGGTGAACAAGCAGCAGACAAGTCCCCTCACAACCTGCCTGGGGTTTCCCCACTTTATGCCCCACTGGTGGCCATAGAATCAAAGAATCAAGACTGGAAAAGGCCTTTAAGATCACCCAGTGTTATCATCAGCCTATCTCCTCCATGCCCACTAACCATGTCTCTCAGTGCCACAGCCACACGGTTCTGGAACACCCTCAGTGATGGTGGTGGTGACCCCACCTCCCCCCTGGGCAGCCCATTCCAATACTCCACCATGGCATCCTGCAAAGGAGAAACACCTGAAGAAATAAGAGCCAGAACCCTCACCTGAGCAGAAAGAGGTGGTTTTTTTCAACAAGATTATAGGAGTTTATTTTCTGGTGTGGAGTCTGAACCACACCCATATGTCACAGCTATGGGAAATGGAAGGGGAGATGCAGCAGCACTGCTCCCTTTGCCTCCTAGCCCTGTTGTCCATGAAGTAGGCTGTCCTGCCTCCCAGTGGTCCTTCTATTACAACCAGGGAGATGATGGAGTCATCTTCCCTAGAGTTGTTCAGAGTGTGTCCAGGGCTGGACTTGATGGACTTCCACCTAATAAGATGTGCAGAGACTGCAGCCCCAGCAATAGGAACACATCACGTCTTGAGATGTGTTAGGCATTACCTGGAGCAAGGCTCATCCCAGGAAGCTGGTTTAGGTCTGAAAGAGGAGGTGTGGTGAAGAACGTAGGCTCATGTACCCAAATGGTTCCCCATTGGGATGAAGGCAGCAAAGCCAACACGGCATCTATGGCAAGGAGAGGAGGGAGGCATCACCCTCTAACAAGACTGTATGGTCCTGCAGAGGCAGTGACACCAGATACAATGTCACTGCTCAATCCTTGGACCTCCACGGCCATTGGGTGAGCACGGCAGCATCCTCCATCTTCTGAAGGCTGTGACAGGGAGGAGAATGCTCTTGCTGGGTGTGGCACTGTCATTGGTGGTGGTGACATAGGAAGCCAGAACAAATGGTGGATGAGGAGCAAAGCTGGGATCTCAGGAGAGAGCACAATGTGCACGATTGGCTTCATTCCCAAAGCTTCTTGCACAGGTGAGCCATTGGCTTATGTGCGAGCGTGGCCACTGAGCTGCCTTGGACTGGCGCTGCTGGTCAATTCTCACGCACAGCAACCCCCCGAAGACACACACATAAATTAAGTCATCCCTCCCACGCTCGCATCACTCCCTGCCTGGTTGTGTGCAGCACGGGTACATCCATCACTGTGAGTCCTGTCACCACAAGTGACATGCAGTATTTTTGCAGCCACTGTGAGCTGAAGTGATGGTTGTCTGGGGCCATCATGACAAGCTCCTGCAGCCAGTGCTCCTCCCAACCAGCAGTCTCCATTGCCTGCCTCTGGTTCTCGCTGACTTCAGTTACCATTGCTCAGAGCAAAGACAGATTTCCACGATTCTTTCCCTTGCTCCCTGATCGAAAAGATGAATTGTTTCCCATTCCCTGGGCATTCAAGATGCAGAGGGAGTTCCCCTGACTGCCCACGGGTGCCAGCCACCAAATAACAATGCCTAAAGGGAGCAGGGATATAGATGTCACAGCATGAAGGGGACAGGAGAAGCAAAACTGTGCATAGAGAAGATGCTGGATGAGCTTTTCTCCGTAAGGCCCCAAGCCATTGGTCAGTAGCAATCATTGAGCTAATGTTGATGGGGTTCGGTCCTAAAGGAACTCCCTGCTTCCCCTCTTGCTGATCTTCCAGCCCCGTGTCCCTAGAAGTGTCCCATTCAGCAGCAGACCCATCTGGACTCCCCAGTTCCATAGTTCAGCAGCTTTTGGTAACACAGCATAAATCCTTGGGCTTCCTCTAGTGACGGCAGGCATGGCTGGGACTCCATACAAATGGGGAAACATAAAATGCAAAACCCAGTTCTGGTGCAGCTTATGTCCGTGCAAGATTTTGTCCCCTAGGGAAGGGCTCTGGCTGTCACAGTCTCTCCTCACCCATGCATTCCTGAGTGGTTTTGGTGGTGACCAAGGCAGTGGCTCCCAGTTCGGTGGCCGGCAGCGGGAAGCCGTGGCCATGCTCCTTATGGTGGGGCCAGGTAGTGGCCAGCAGCACCACATCACCCTTAGCATCACCCTGGCAACACGGCCGCCGTTTCGCTCCATCCCTCCTGGGCATCCTCAGACCTCCATTGCGGTGTGGGCAGGGGCCTTGTGTTGGGTTGGCGTTCCCCTCTGGAGTACTGACATCCAAGCAGCCGGAGCTGGGCAGGGGGCCGGCATCACCCAGGCTTTCTGAGAGAGGGTGAGAAGTGGGGTCAGGGGCTGGAAGAGGGATCTCCCCACCACACTGCTTTGTAGCACATTTTTTTCCCCAAAAAATGTAATTGGGGAAGTGCGCCTTGCACTTGTGCCTCGAGCCTCCTGCGAGCCCGTGCTAACACTAAGAACCGGGCATGATTGCTTCCCATTTAAAAATAGACTTGTTTACAAGTAGCAATGGCCACGTGCCTCCCCACGCTTGCTGTCGTGGGATTTCTCACTCTTTTGTTTTCAGTACTGTTCACGGGGATCCCTGGTGGGGCACTGTGACTTCACCTCCTGGAAGTGCCCTGTGGGGAGAGGCACAGCTCTATCCCTTACCCCAACAACGGTGTCTTCAGGGGTGACCCCATCAGATGCTTGGTGCATTGTGTTCTGCTGATAAGGGCTGGCTCTGACACTGTCAACTCCTTGGAGTGGCAGTGGCATGCAAGTGTCAGAGGATGCTGGGAACACCTTATGGGGTTCTCAGCACGGTACCCCAATTCACATGGCTCCCACTGCGTATTGAGTTCTTTTCATGTTGCCCTGGGGAGAGGGGTGGCCTCTGGGGCACCCAAGGAAGATGTAGGAAATATGAGCGACCCCAAGGAGCCAATAGAGTGAGCACAAAATCTCCTACCTCCTGCTCCGTCTTCAACCTCCTGCTCTGTCTTCCTCCTCTTCCTCCTCCGTTTCCTCAGCTTGCAGGCAAGGAAGCCCCAGAGGGCAGCCAGGGCCAGGAGAAGTCCCACCAGTGCAGGGACCCCAAAGATCAGAAGCCTGCTGAGCAGGTGCATGGAGGGGACGGCGGGCAGTGTGCCTGAGCTGGGCACTCCAGGGGCAGGCTCTGCTGTGGTGAAATGCCAGCAGGGTCAGAAGGGGCAAAATGGCATTACCAAGGTATTCCAGCACTGCGGCTGCAGTCATGGAGCTCCATCCCATCTCCATTGCCACTTCCACCGCGACTCACAGAAGGTCTCCTCCAAGCCCACCCCACAGCATCCTCCCGCCCCCTTCACCACCCAACCCTGGCCACACTTACTTGAGTTGTCCCCGAACAGCTCGGAGCACATCACGCAGGATTTGGTTAGCTGGTCAAAGCAATAGGAGGAGAGGCAGGAGACACCGCCGTCTGCTTTTCCTGGGGAGGCCATGGCCGAGCGCTCCTGCATGGCTTGGCGTAGAGCAGCTGCCCGAGTGTGAAATCGCAGAGCCCCAGGGCGGGTGGCAGAGGGAGATGCAGTCTGTCGAGCTGCCTCAGCTCCCCTGGGGCTCCTGGTGCTTCACTTCCCCTGGGGCGGATCTTCACCCAGGAGGAGGAGGCCAACAACGCACCCACTGACAGCCCCTCTGTTCCAAAATGTGATGCTAAAATCTGTCCTGCCCTGGCCCACTGGTGTCACCTCCCCATCTGATGTCACCCCCAGCCCCTCAGTGTCTAAGATCTACCCCAGTCTACAGCATCAGGGACTTGCTGGCGGCCCCTTGCAGAAGCCCCCTGGTGGGCCATGTGTCCACATGAGCTGTGGGACAGAAATCCCTGGGCCAGGTGCTCTGCCTCACTCCAAGACCAACACAAAAAGGCTGAACCTGCCTGTTACACCCTTCGCATCACCAGCTTAGGCCCTTGGCAAGGAGCGTCAAAGCCCCTTGGTGCCAATTCTTCAGGGGTTTAGAGCTCTCTCTGCTCACAGTAACTGGGAACAAGTCTGGTCCCAAGACCCTCAGAGAGGACAAAATACACCATGAAGGGCCTCAGGTGTCCCTCATCATGAGCAAGAGATTCCCTGCCACTGACACCCATATGTCAAATCCTGGTGGTTGAGACCTGAAGTACGTAAGGGGTGGATTTCTGCTTTGCAGGCAGCCCTTCTCCATCACAGAATATTTTAGGTCAGAAGGGACCTGAAAGCCCACCTAGTGCCCACCCCGTGCCATGGGCAGGGCTGCCTCCCACCAGCTCAGGCTGCCCAAGGCCATATCCAACCTATCCTTTAATCTCCAGGGATGGGGCATCCACAGCTCACTGGGCAGCCTGTACCACTGTCTCACTGCCCTCTCAGTGAAGATTTTTCCCTCAGTGTCTAAACTGAACAAGCATTATGCCCCTTCCTCCTTCATCCCACAGGAAGGGAAGGACCTAGATACGATGCTGGCTCACCCTGCTGAAGGAGACCTGCAGCCCCACGGGCTCCTCCCAGCACAGCCTCTTCCTCCCTGGGCACGTCGGCTGGGAGAGTGAAAGTTGTGGCCAAAACTGATTGCTGCCCACCAGCTCCACACCCAAGGTAATTTCACTTCCCCTTCCACCTCGGAGCCCAGCGGCCTCTTGTTGTCCATGGCTGGTGCCCGCATGGCACCGTCCTCCCCCAGAGAAGCGCAGCCCTGGCCCAGTGACTCAGTTCTTCCACTTACGCCTGACTCAAAAGCAAACTCCCCGAGCACACCCTGCCCTTCTCTCTTGTTTCAGGGCCCAGTGGTGAGCTCAGTGCCCTCTGCATTGCCTCAGGTACCCATAGGTGCTGCTTCTCCACTGAGCAACACCTTTGTGCCTGCTGCCAGCTGTTTCTTTACGGAATAGTTTTGAGTTGGAAGGGACTCTTAAAGGCCATCTGATCCAATTCCCTTGCAATGTAGGTGCCCCTACAGCTCAATCAGGGTGCTCAGAGCCTCTGCAACCTGACCTAGGATGTCTCCAGGGATGGGGATCACCACCTCTCTGGGCAACCTGTGCCAGTGTCTCACTCTCCTTATACAGTAAAAAACATTTTCATTATATGCCCAATCGAAATCTCCCTATCTCTCATCTTCCATCCCTCTCCCGTCACCCACTGTTCGTTCCCATTCCCTTCCATGCACGTCTGCTCATGCCCAGGCTAGGAAAATGATGTTTCAACTTGCACATTGCAGGGTTTACTCATGGAGAAAATCACCGCTGACTTCCCCGGCAGCACTCACGTGTGAGCTGCGCACCCAGGGCTCCAGCCTCTGCCTCTCTGGCCCTCGTGGCAGCTTCAGGAGCGGGGACAGTGAGGACCCGGTGGCTGGTTAGTGGTGATGGGCTGCTCGCATCTAGGGGTGCTTGATAATAGCATAAATGCATAATTAAAGAGCAGAAAAAATGACTCACTGGATAAGGAAATGTGCTTTTCTTATCTTTGCGGAGAAATGAGTGCCCCGGGAGCTGGGAAGCCTAGCTAACCAAGTGGTTTTATAAAACAAATAAACCAGCAAAAATATCAAAAGAGCTATTTAAAAGTTACGGCTCAATCCTGGAGCTGGAGAAGGCTGTATTTCTGCACTGTGTGCCCCAGCCCAGAAGCAGGGCAGGCCCTCATCCCCATCCCTGCGTGAGCGGTTCCTGCAGCCCCACGGCGGGTGCAGTGACTCACACATGCTCTCGGGGCTGGCTGTGTCAGAAAATATCCACCAAAAGTACACCTTGTGCTCGCGTGCACCGGAAACCCAACAACGTGTTGGTTACAGAGGTGTTTATCTGGCGGACCCACTGACCTCAGGACAAACCTCTAACACGTGCAGCTCACATTTGTCCCATTGGCCACAGCCACCTGCACATGGGGTGGGTGAGAGGATGACCTCCCACCCCTTACCAGTATTTTGATTTTTGGCTTTTGGTTGCATCCTGGGCTGCTCGAGCCAATGCTGGTTGCAGGAATGGTCGGATGCCAACCTCAAGCTGGTTGCAGCCCTGCAGCACTGATGTAGGCTGCAGCAAGAGGAGCGAGCTGCACATGGCTGGGCATGAGTGTGGCCCCAAGCTGGGATGAGGTGGAGGAGTGAGTGGCTGCTGAGCCTGAAAGGCCTTGCAGCAGTGAGCTTGGCACCACCGTGCAGCTGGCCCCAGGCTCTGCTGGCAGCATTCCCTCCAAGTACCCATAGAACACAAACGGATGGACCGCCACAGGTTGCAGCACTGAGGAGCTGTGCATCCATGCAGCGCTCCCCACCACCCCACTGAAAAATGCAGAGGATGAGGGCAGCGCAGTTTTTAAGTCCCTTAACCATCTTGTCTCTGAGCTAGCTAACTAGGACTGCAAATCCCTGGTGATAATCACAGACACCATGCCTGCGAGCTTTCCCTCGGACCATTCATTTTGCTTGATGATGCTTTAAAGAGACATCTAATGAGGATAATCTGATTCAAATCCCCTCTGCTTTTGGGTAGGCAGACCAATTTAGTCCCCCTCACACTCCTTCTTCCCCAGTGGCTCTCTTTATTTCCCCTTCTCATATGAATCACTCTGGGGTTTCCTTTGCTCTTTGCACTGCTATTTCGATTTTTTGATATGACCACCGCAATCAATATTCACTCAATTTAGAGCCTCATTAGCATGAAATCAGATTCACTTTTTACTCACATCCTCTCGGCGATACGTTGCTGGATGGTGCTTCAGCCCTTACATCGGGTGCAGGAACATCACAACCTGGTTACAAACTTTCCTCCTTATCTGATTAAATCAGAACCTCTTACAGGAGATCCACACACCCAGGCCACCATCAAGTTGAGCTCCGGGGAGGGAGAAGGTCTCAATCACAATTGTCTTTCAATGCAGAGCAGATGGTGAACGTACCACCTATATAATTTATAGGACACCATCACTACCTATTAGTCCCATGCAGTGGCTGAGCAAAGCCACACCAGAGCTCAGCATGCTGGCAGCAGCCTGGTGTATGTGAGAGCCCACATGCATCATAGGTGTGTGGGCTGGGGGATGTCACCCATCTGCTTACACCCACGGCACGGAGCAGGGGACATAATGCCACAGCCCCCATCCCAGAGGGGGTTACCAGGACTGGGGCAAGCGCCACCCAGCCCACCAACTTGTATACAAAGTAGGTCAGCATTATGCAACATCTGCACACAAGCAGCTCCTCGGCGTTTCCCCAGGAGCAGCTCGCACGCAGCAGCAGGATGGATGCTGGGGTGCTGTGAGGCCAGGCACCAGGCTTTGCTATGCGTCGCTCCTTTTGGTATCTAAAGGGGGGGGGGGGGGGGGGGTATGAGAAAGAAGGGGACAGACTATTTAACATGATCTGTCAGGATAGGGCAAGAGGAGATGGTTTCAAGCTAAAAGAGGGGAGATTTAGACTGGATGTAAGGAAAAAAGGTTGTTATAATCAGGGTGGTGAGGCACTGGGGCAGGATGCCCAGAAAAGCAGTGGATCCCCACCCCTGGAGAAAAAAGTCAGGCTGGAGGGGCTCTGAGCATCCTGATTGAGTAGTAGGTGTCCCTATTCACTGCAGGGGAGTTAGACCGGATGGCCTTTAAAGGTCCCTTCTAACTCAAATGATTCTGTGATTTTAGGATTCTCTGCCTGCACAGCTGTGCATACAGTTTGCTGAGGCTTCTGAAGCCTGGGAGGGAGGAGGGACAGGCAAAGCTGCAGCATCTCTGTGTCCACAGTGCCCAAGACTCCCTCCCTCGCCCTTTACCTCAGCGCCTCAGGGTTTCCCCAGCTCCACCACCTTTGATCAGCACAGGGCCCCCGAGTCACAGGGGGGATGAGGTTTAATCAAGCAGTGCTGGCCCATGGCTGTGCAGAGAGCCACAGGTAGCTACAGACATCACCCAGCTGAACACAGCTCAGGCTCCACATCTGTCAGCTCCGCTGAGCTAAAGAGGGAGCAGAGTAGGGGAAAAAAGCCATGTGTGTTCATGCTGGGGTGATGCCAACACTGCTGTCAAATGGAGGCAAGCAGCCAGCAGGGAGGCGAGGAGAGCTCTGAGCTGACCATTGCCAATAACAACGGCATCTCACGGGCCCCTCAGCCTCCATAAGCGCTTGTGGGTCACACCATGAGCATGGAAGCCAACGTGGCACGTTTATCTGGGCTGTTTTAGGTATTGCCTGTGCTCACAGCAATGTCCCTGCATGGTTCCTGCACACAGAACACCCGCCCTTGAGAACACCTCAGCTGCTCGGGGCACAGCTCACTGCAGCACAGGATGCAGGGGGACAGAGGACACAGCAGCCCACGCACAGGGACCAGCTTTCCAGGGGGAGGTGGCTTCTGTCTTTGTTTTCATCTTCAACCCACCTCAGCGCTCCTTCCTGTGACGTGCAGAGCCCCTGGGGCTCTTGCACCCAGCCCGCAGCTGCACCTGGCCCAGCGGGGACGTGTATGTAAAGCACAGGCTCTTTCACACACCGCTGACTTCCTCTTGCCAAGGACACAGCGAGGAGGATGGCCACAGCTTCCGTAGCTGCCTGCAAAGTCAGACGTGCCATACAGCCCCTCGTGACACCGTTAGCCCAAAGGGGACCTCAGCACCACAGCACGTGGCAGCCCCTCCTGGAGCCCGTGGGCCAGGAGCTGCTTGTTTGAGGGGGCTCTGAGCGAGGCATGTCACCCCCCAAGCCTCCCGCATGCCACTGCTCCTGTGCTCCAGCTTGTCACATCCAAGCCAGCCCGAGGGGATCCATCCTGCCTCGCATCTCCGTGCCGTATTAATATTTAACGGTGAGGGAGAGAGAGCCAGAGACTTTGATTTCTCCCACCAGCCAGCTCAAGGACAACTCCGCAGCACAGGGAATTTCAGTGCTTCAGAAGGTGGGTTTGGGCTGGTTCACAACAGAACTCAACCACATTGCATTGCCCCAGGAGAAGGGTGAACTCAATACTCCATGAGAAAAGCAGGAGCTTGGTTTTAGCCCCCTTGCCACAGGAACGGACACCGAGCAGCACTCCTTTACATCAGAATGATGGCAAACATCAAACTCTGCTCATCAGGACAACGTCAGCCCAGATTTGCAGCCCCAAGGACACCAAAATGCCATGCCAATGTCAACTCACTCCCACTGCAGAGGAGGCAGCTCCTGTTTCATGTGCAGTGCCAGCAAGGCACAGCGAATTTTAACACACGTGCCCAGAGTCATGCAAGAGATCAGTTACAGAGACCAAGGGAACCCAGGGATTCTGGCTCCAGCTCTGGGCTGTGCCAGCTCTTGCTCTCTCTTGCATATAAATCCTTTTTCCCCACCAGTGAAGGACAGCTGGTCAGTGAGCAGAAAGTGGCAGCTGATCAACAGCCAGCAGCGACATGGCACATCAGTGCAGGGTGGGAGGCAGAGAAGGCTCGGTGAGCAGGGGGAGCTGCCAGGTGACTTGGGCCAGCAGAAGGAAGAGCAGCTTGGGTCTGACCTGATCAGAGCCCTACAGAACTTCTATAGTCAAGGAAGGTCAGAAACCCCACAGAAGGAAACACCTCCTCTGCTTTCATGCTCTTTCCAAGGCATGCAGCAGACCAGATACCTCTGCCACGGCTCTGCAACTCAGGGCAGCACAGCAGTCTTTCCCTGCCCCCCTATCCCAGCCAAGCCTCTGCCAACTGCAGATCTCATGAAGTAGAAACATTTGGGTTTAACCAAAGATCTCCAAAGAGATGGCATAATACAAGAGCTGGCCTTGAATCTAAATCTCTACCATCAGTTTCAAGATTCGGAGGGCAGGCAAATTGCATGTGCTGGGTTTATCTCTGCTGTTACAGGATAGAGATCATTTACTCCAGGCCCATAACAGTACAGCTTCTTTCCCCTGGTAGCACAGACTGAACATACCATGTGTCTTATTATGCCTAAAAATTGGTCTGATTTAACTAACGCGGTTGCAAACCCAGCAGAAAAAAAAGCTTCTCTTGGAAAACCTGGGCCTACAGAGAGCTATAATCCAAGCAGCTAATGCTAACTGTGCCCATTTGTGCTAAAATCTCTTACCTCTATGCGCAGCTCAGCCAGCCGGGTGAGGACACAAAATCTTCCTCCCGTGGGTCACACTGCAGCAGCAGACAAGTCCTCATTACAGCCTCACTCAGCGCTGCATGACCAAAGCTCACTTTAGTGCAACTGGTGTAAGCTCTTCTATGCTAATCAAACTGCTTTTACACTAATTTCGCTGGCACACAGCTGACAAAAATACATCCACAAAGTAAAGTAGCCAAAGCAGCAAAGCTCACAGGTACTTTTGCTAGAGAGAGGGAGATTTTTCATCGTAGACCTCCAAAGAAATAGGGAATTGAGGCACAGAAAGATAAAAAAAAAAAAAAAAAAAAAAATCCAGAATATTTCTATTAGTTTAGGTTTCAGCTAGGCTGACAAACTCTTTTGTGATGTTTGAAGATGACAACAGAACCTAAGTGAGTAGCCTTAGCTCAATTCCAGGCACTCCAAATCTCTGTTCCGAATCCAAGTACTACTTTCACAAGGCCATTATCAGATATTAGCATTGGCTACTCCATCTAGATGGGGGGGGTATCCTCAGCTGCCTTGTCTGCTCAGCATTGTTATGCCCTGCCTGAACTAATAGCTGACAGTTCCTAGAGGTATTTACACAGTTGTAGCTGTAGCTTTAGATGTGTCCCAACGACTTTCAGTTGTAAAACATGATGGACCTGAGACACAGTGTCATATTCTTAGATATGCTCCACTTCCCCTGCCAGCTCTATTAAAGACTTTTTCCCAAGAGTAAGAAAAATATTTGCCCCTAGGTGAAGTGAGATGTTGCTCTTAAGGAACTAGATTTTATTTTGTAGCAGCTAGGACTCAGCCACCTGTGGGCAGAACCAACAGTACCTCTCTGCTTAGGAAGTGGTAGAAGGAAATGCCCTATTTGATCCACTATGCTTGAAGGTGTTGGACAGCAATACATGGGGGTTGCTACAGGGGTGAACCAAAGAAATTTTCATTTTCACCAGTTAAAAAACTGATTTTACCCAAGCTCGGGAGTTTTCTGGGGGAGCTGGAGAGCAGTCAAGGAGATGAAAGTCCCCTGACCTTACAGCAGTTGCAAAGAACACACAAGAATCACTCTTTTCTCATTTGGTGCCACAAGCCTTCCTCTCCTCCCCTCCCCTTACTGCACCTGTACACTGAGAGCAAATTGAAACCAGTCTATTCTGAAACACGGCCTCATTTATTCAGAGGAACCCAAAGTCAGAGTGAAGCTCAGCCACCATAACCAACAGAGAAACTGGTGTTTCAGTCTCTGGTGGTAAAGTCCTCGCAGGCATTGGCAGGATCGCAAAGCTGAAAGTAGGGCAAGCCCATTAAGCTCCCCATCCTTCTTACATGGCCATGAGACTTCGCACATCTTTCTCCTCTGGGTTTTAGCCATAGTCCAGCCCTTTTGGACACCATAACACAGCTGAGCGGTTTAGCTCCTTTGTTCCAGCTGACAAACATCCTATCTCTCCCCTGCCAGCAACAATACAACTGGAGCTGGGATTTGTGTGTCCTCTGAGCAAGGATACAGGCTTTGCGTCTTGCTGAGCTGTCTTTGCAAGGACTGCCAACACTCACAGTTGATTAAGCCTGCAATGCTGCTCTCTCCTGCTCATAGACAGATGTCAGAAACAAGCTAAGCAAAACAGCACATGCAGCTACAGCTCTGCACCTAGGAACATTAAAGCAGACTATTAGGGATTAAGTTAAACTGCAGAAGAGCTTAACAGATCCTGTCAGAACTTAATTTCTACCTGGCATGCAATTCTGGATAAGAAACAGCCCAATACTTCAAGAAACAACCTATTCTGTAAGGTGGTTCAATTCAGCTTACAGAAGCATCATATTTTGAGAGGTTTTGCCACCACCATGTGGCCGAAGCAGTGACTGCAGCCTACCAAGTCACAACTCACAGGACGGTAGAAATGCCAGCAAGGACCAGTTCCACTGCCTGGTCTAATTGGGAAAAGCATTCATAGGTTTTAAAGCCCATCCTACAGACCTAAACAAAGAAATCATACCAATTAATATTATATATTTTATTAATTTAAAACTCCAAAACACACTACTGACTGGCAGTAAGAATAAGGCATGAATTACTGCTGATAGGAAGCTATTAGTTAAATAATTGCACACATCATATGCCCAACTTGCAAGAGTCACCGTGTGTTTTCAGTATGCTGCTACAGTCCTGTTGGCTTTCATCTCTGGTCAGCTGCAGGGTGCAGAGCCTCAGTCCTACAGATGCTGGAGGGAAGAATGCAGTCCTGCAGCTCTCTGAACCAAAACTGCCCAGTTTGCAGAGGCTTGCTGGAAGCCAGCAACTTCCATTATTCTCAGATTTGATTCTCTGGGAGCATAAGAGAGAAAAAAAAACAATTCTGTGTTTTTAATTTGGGAATAGGGGCTGATTTTCAGTAGTAACTGCCTATTTCTCCTACTGCGGCCTGTCTGTAAGGGCTGTATCCCAAATACTGCCACATCTCCTCATTTCTTAACTTGCAGAAAGTTTGACATCTTCAGATAAATCTCTCCTTGGTTTGCAGGAGCTGACTTGCAGCAGCACAGTTCACAGCTGTTCAAATCAAATTATTTTGTGCTTAAGAGATAAAGCCTTTTTCTCTAAAGATTTAAAAGAAAGCTAAAGTGCTAGATTATCTTCTTCAGTCCCTTCCTCCCCAGTTATGTGCCAGGCATGGAAATGCTGAGCCCTTCAGTGGGCAGATGCTCACACAGCTGGATCATTAACTGCCAATTGCAGCATATCTTGAAGCTGAAGGACTGCCTTTCTCCCTTGTTACTCTCTTGGTGAGGAAACAAAGTCTGCAGTGAGGTTCTGCATTAATCCAAGGTGCTACATTGCTATTGAGAGGAAGCAGAAGCCTGCTGCCTCACCTGCTGCCTACAGAAATTAAGACACTCAACCATGATAAGCCGCATCTGGGATTAGTTGCCTGTTTTACTGAGAGAATATCAGGAGAATATGTCATTCCTGGCCACTAGCAAAGTGGCTGAAATCCAAAACCCATCACACAGTGGCATTCAAATGTAACAACAGGTAGGGAACCCTAATTCAAACTATCCTCTCCTCACCTATACTTTATTCACTCAATAGGAATCATTCTTTTATTATTATTTTTTTTTAAGTAGACTAGCAACTACAAACAGCTCTGGATGAGTGGTTGTAACAAATCCGGCAAGAAAGCTTCCCAAAGCAATTCCAACTGCAGCAGCTCAAATGCCCTGAAGTAAAGAAAAATGATGAATCTGGATAAATTCTCACATCAAGAGGCTAATCACCAGCAGAGTTCCTCATCAGCAAGCTGAAGTACATGGCAGAAACTCCTGGTACACGACCAGCACAGATCTGTAGCATCCGGAGAAGTCGCTGAGCAGTGGCAACTCGTATCCCTTCCAGCTGGAAGCAGAACAGAGAAGTTACTTAATAGGAAAAAAAAAAAAAAAAAGCAGTGATTAACAGTGATAAAAGAAAGAACTGGAACCAGCTCTAAGTGTGATTCAGAGCTGCTAGTTACAGAAAACACCCATGAGATTCATTTACTCCCCGAATGCTAGAGGAAGGGCAGAGTTATGCCAGCTGAAAACCCTAAGAAAGTTTCAAGTGCTCAAACTCACTGATGCTGATTTGCTGAGAGAGGCAGCAGCAAACAGAAGGACAGCCAAAGGCACAAATATTATCTGCTGATAAGGAAGCAATCCCTGATGATGGAATGATTATTAAATGGAAAAGAGTGCAACTGCTGCATGCCACCTCCTGTCAGCTTTTCAGACCAAGTGGATAACTGGAAAGAGTGGCAACTCATACTACAAAACAGCAATGAAGCTACAAAGCCTGGCTAACAGGAGCACTGTGTGGGCAAGGACAAACAGCAAACATTTCCAGGGTTCCCAAAAAGAGAAAACGCTTTGAGGAACAAGTGTACCAAGGCTTTGCACATCAGAGAAGCTTTTCATAACTTAGGCTTGGTTTTCTGAGGCTTTGAAGTAGCACCAGAAGGTGCAGGAAATCTCTAAGACTCATTTCAAGGACAGTCAGACTCTTGTATTTATTCCTGCAGAAAGTCTGGTCTCTGACACCACTTACATGTGGCAATATCTTACGTATGTACATTTATTGCTAATGTAATGATGTTATTCAAGATCAGAGGGCAGCAGAATTCCCAAAATACCTTCCAACACCAAATAGGCACCTCACCTCCAGCTCACAGAATATCACAGGACTGCAGTAGTCTTCTCCCAGTTTCCAGATGGCATTCATCTCTACGCTGCAGTTGTTCACCCTGCCAACTACAGAAGTTTTCTGCATTACAAGCCCCATTATCAACATCCAGTGAAGAAAAGTACCAAGAAATTCTGCACGTACAAAACGACTCACAGCTAATTTTGACAGCATCATAGAAGGTAAAGCAACAGCAAGCAGAACAAACAGAATGGTACAAGATACACAGTGGAATTACCACAGAAGTCTTCCATAATACTGACAGCAGGAATAGTGTTGCCACATTACTGAGTACTGCAATGTTAACATTTGGGATAAGGGATCAGACAGTACTCTATCAGCAGGACAGAATCTTCCACTCGTTAATCAGAAGGCCTGACAGAGCATTCATGTCTCCAAGGGCCTCACTCCATCAGGAGAACCATAGCACAAGACTACACTAAGGCTCTTTCTCACCCCTAAATTAGGCCTTCTGAACCCTAAATTCTAGGGACACAGCACCTCTTTTACAACACCCCACAAGATGTGCTGGCCCTCTCAGTTCTTCAGATCTACAGAGAAGTGATGCAGGAAAGTACCCTCTTCACTCAGGGGAGGGAGAGATAGAGAGCGAGACAAAGAAAATTATATGAGACACAATGGGGCCAGACAGCACACAACAGGGATCACAGTCTTGTACTAAAAACCATACTTAATAGTTTAGTAGCTTATCCACTTAAATTCATTTTATTATCACAGTATCATATGCTCCTCACTGCTAATTGAGACTATCATTAAGACTGATCTGCTGGAACAGATACAACAGCATTCTGGAATGGCACAGAAAAATAATTTTAAATTAACATCACAGTTCCTATTCAGGAATGAGAGAAAGGAGATCTGAATGGCAAAAGCAAAAAGGAAAGGGCAAGTGAGAGAAGAGAATCATGTTTTACCCGAGGAAAAAAAAAAAAAATAAGCAAATGAGCTCAGATATATTCAAACAAAGCTTTGATAAATCTACTGGCTGCTTTTGTTCAGTTTCAAATGAAGCCACTCCTTTGCTTTAAGGAACGCAATAGTGAGCTGTTCTGCTCAGAGGGGAGGGATGGGGCAGATGCCATACATACCCCCTGTGACAAGGAAGCACACTTTTCCCAGGAAGAATCTGACATCCACATAAGCTAGTGAAGCTTGAACATTCTTCAAGCTGTCAGAAAAGCACAGACAATCCAGTTGGACAGGGAGGTAAAACCAGCACAGCATGAGGACAAAAGGAATAACTTTCAGAAGCACAGTTGGAAAACCCGTGATGTTAACATCTGCTGATTTGTGAGCCAGCAGAATTACGCTAAGAGCATGGCATCAGGACCTCTGGACTACCCACAGCTGTTTAATAACCCATAAAATAGCCTTTCAACTCAAGACTCAACAGTTAGGCTTAGTTTGAATGGTGTCCTAAAAGGTTTGCGAACGCTAAGCGTCCAAACTCATTAACATCCAATGAGACTTCAGCACTCCTTAGGCTCTTTCAGAAAAGCAAACCCACACATTTCTGCAGCACCATCTGTGCTGTAAGCATGCAGCTGGGCCTGTCATTTTGGTAAATGAGAGCCCAGGATCATCAAAAGTTAAGTAAAAAGATGCTGACTTTCGTGATCTAGCAAATCTTTGCTAATGGCCTGGGGACACAAATATGATTTCTACAAAGATGAGAGAAAAGACATCAGCCCCTGCAGACCTTTCCTTTCTGACTGGAGACTTATGTAGAGCTGATGCCACATGGTCAGCAGTGCCAGTGAAATAGGAAAACAGGCAGAGCAGCTGGCTGATTATTAGGTAGAGATGCTCTACCACAGCAAGTCTAGGGTTTAAAAATCCAGTGATTACAACATAATAAAAGTGTAGATTTATGCATGAATTCAAGAAAGAATATCAGTTTGCTCCCTTGTATTTATGCCTTTTCTTTTACCTGTATTTGCTCTTGATGTCAATAACAAATGCAATCAGATCTATCCTGGGCCGAAGGTGATCCCTCTCTGGAGGTAAGGGGAGGGATGATGCAAGGTGGCTGAAAGAAAATGAATTTGCCAGTTTAACAAATAGTTTGGCAAGGCAGCATCCACTTAATCATAATCACACAGCCACTGCAGCTCACCACATAGCACATAACCAGGAAGCCAGCTAACTGTGAAATAATTGGGCACCAAGGAGATATGGAGATTTTTTTTGGATTCTCATCTCTCTCTTAAGCCTATTCTGAGCTGCTGGCAGCCACATACTTACTAATCCCAGATGTTTAATAATGGGAGGCTTAACATAAAAAGGCTCCTAGAGAAAAAATTGTCCTTATAGATGTGTACAGCAGTCATAGCATTTAACTCTTAATAGACCTTTCCAATTAAGCGAGCTCTGATGCTCCACAAATATATTTTGTTACACTGCTTTCTCAAGTGAGAAATCAGATACGTATCACTTGTATAGCTTTATAGGGGAAGTGCAACTGGGGGAGAGCTCAGTGCTCCCATGATACCACTACTCTTCCTTTCACTGCCTCAGAAGTTACAAGGCTAGTTCAGGTGTTCTCTTACACCACAGTGCCACTGCTGATACAGCTGTGGGAGGAAACACAGGGCTTGTATCCCTTCCAAAGGCATCTGTAGTGTACAGAGTATCACAGAATGGACAAGGTTGGAAGGGATAGGGGAAGAATACTAACAGCACTACATTTTTTGGAAGATTATAAAAAAAGATAGACTGGAAGATTTCCATCTCTTTCTCAACACGCTTCATCTCTAGAAGCCAAAAAAGAAACTGCTTTTGTCCTCCTTGGGGAGAGCCACTTGTAGCAATTAGTCTTAGAGACTGCAGTATTTGTCCCAGTTTTCTTTTATCCACGCACAGTTTGTAGCTTTGTCTGCCAGTCTCTGAACGAAGGTGTTTTGTTTCCTATAAACAAGGAAGAAAACACTGAACAGAAGCATTCCAAAACAGCACAAGATACGAGCCAGGCATGACTAAAAGGCGTGCTGTAATACAAACATCACGACACGCTGATGGCGAGATCTGGGGAACAAGAAACGTCAGGAGCCTCCAGACACGTGCTAAGAGGTGTCAGTGCGAGGGGACACAAAACCCTACAACACCTGTAGGAAATGGGATGTGCAAGTGCCAATTACTTCCACCCCCGCTTCCAGTGACAACCAAACCTCTTTCCCAGAAAGCTGGCCGTACATCAGTGGGGCAGAACCACAAAAAGCGGACCAGCGCCACCCTTCCCCCCGCTCACTCACATGCTGATGTTGAAGTCCTTCTTCTCGCACAGCATGGCCTCGGCGAGCTGCTGCTGCGGGCCGCCCTCCGCGCCCACCAGCTGCGGGGCGACAGGCAGCGGTCACACGGGGTTAACTCATTTGCATACGGCAGCCCATTCCGACAAAGGGATGGACTCCCTCATTTGCATACGGCAGCCCGGCGGCCTATCCCGGAATCATATCTGCATACAACGGCTCAACGAAGGGGGAGGAGGGGCGAGGCCACCGCCGCCGTTGCGGCCGAGGATATGCCCGCCGGGGGGCTGAGCGCTGGGCCAGCTGGGCCGGGCCGAGCGGATCCCAGCCGCACCGCAAAAGAGCCAGAGGACTGGGGACTCCCGGGGCACCGCAGGCTTACCAGTATGGTGGCGCTATTGAGCTCCGGCAGCTTATCGAAGGGCCGCAGCACGGCCATCCCCACCGCCGGCTGCGCGGCGATTTGAAAATGGCCGCCTTGCGTGACGTCACGCTGGGGGCGGGGCGGGGCAGGCGTGCGCTCGGCGGGGAGCGCACCGTTGACGTCAGTGGCGATGGCGCTGCTGGGGCTGCGGGCGTAGGGTGGGGCGAAGCCCGGGCTGCGTGGTGGCCGGCTTTGGAAAGTGTGGTTCCTCGTCCCCGGAGCTGTCCTTGCCCTGGGCTCCGTCCTGCTCTTTCTTGGCCGTCCCCGTGCCTCGCTCGGTGCTTCACACGCACTGCGTGCAAAACCGCGGCGGCCATGGAACTGTCATCGCACGGAGGAGCTCAACAGTGAGGACGGGGCGTGCGGAAGCCTCGATGCCGGCTCCCCTCCCTGCGTTGCTCGTCGCCCCGCGCCCCGCTCTGCGGAGCTCCCCGTGCGCAGAGACCGACACGGATACGCGGTCGCGTTTTCTCCTCCGAAGAGCCCTGCAAGGGGCTGCGACGGAGGCTGGCATCACTCCTGCTTTGATCCTGACAAAGGCAGACGGCTCAGCTCGTCGCCAGCGCCGTGGCAGGTGAAGCAGAAGTGATGGCGGATATTTCTGGCTGCCGCAGCGGTCGGCAGGGAGAAGGGAGGCTGCGGTCAGGGCAGAGCTCTGCTTTCGGCCAGAACAGTGTTCACAGCACGGTGACGGTTTGGTTGTTGCCGAGTGATGGAGGCATTTGCCAGGCTGGGAAGAGCCACTGCCTTTGTGGCATTGTAAAGCCACGGGGAGCTGGCCAGGAGAAGGCCTCCTCGGGGATTGCTGGGTGTCAGCTGGTGGGTGGTGAGACCTCACTATGCTGGCAGTCAGAGGACAGTTGTGTTGCTGCTGGTCAGCAGTCTGCAAGTGGTTGCATTGTGACTACATACATATACATATATATATATATGTAGTTATCATTGCCTATCTGTTTCTATGTTCCTCTTCTGTGTTAATAAATAGTTTTTATCTCAACCTGCGAGTTCTATTCTGCTTCCAGTTCTCTCCCTCATGGAGAAATGGGCCCATGAAAACTGAACGAGGTTCAATAAGGGCAAGTGCAGGGTGCTGTGCTTGGGTCAGGGCAATCCCAGGTATTTATACAAACTGGGGGAAGATCTCCTCGAGAGCAGTCCTGCAGAGAAGGACCTGGATGTCCTGGTAGATGAGAAGCTGGACATGAGCCAGCAGTGTGCGCTTGCAGCCCAGAAGGCCAACTGTGTTCTGGGCTGCATTAAAAAAGGGGTGGCCAGGAGGAACAGGGAGGTGGTTGTCCCCCTCTACTCAGCTCTTGTGAGGCCCCATCTGCAGTACTGCGTCCAGGCCTGGGGCCCCCACTACAGGAAGGACATGGAGCTCCTGGAGCGGGTCCAGAGGAGGGCACTAAGATGATCAGAGGGCTGGAGCACCTCTCCTATGAGGAAAAGTTGAGGGAACTGGACTTGTTTAGCTTGGAAAAGAGAAGGCTTCAGGGATACCTCATTGTGACCTTCTAGTACTTGAAGGGAGCTTATAAACAGGAGGGGGAATGGCTGTTTATGAGGGTGGATTGTGACAGGACAAGGGGGAATGGTTTTAAACTGAAACAGGGAGGTTTAGGTTAGATATTAAGGGGAAGTTTTTCATGCAGAGGGTGGTGATGCACTGGAACAAGTTGCCCAAGGAGGTTGTGGATGCCCCATCCTTGGAGGCATTCAAGGCCAGGCTGGATGTGGCTCTGGGCAGCCTGTTCTGATGGTTGGAGACCCCTGCACATAGCAGGGGGTTGAAACTAGATGATCGCTGTGGTCCTTTTCAACCCAGGCCATTCTATGATTCTATCCCACCTGGGAGACTGTACAGCCGCATGGTGCTGAGCTGCTGCCAGGTTATGGCACAACTGCACGGTACCTGTGGGCACCCAGGCAGCTCCCAGCAGCCCCACGCTGCCAGCAGAGCTTTGTGGGACATGAGTACACTCATCAGGGTGCCCTTGCTCTCTCCCAGCAGGTGCAAGTGATGTAATTTGCTGCAAGTGCATGTTATTAGGGAAACTAATGACATTTGCACATATGTTGCTGGCAATTTCTACTTCCTTTGGCAAAGGCTCCCCCCGGGCTGTCTTTAGACTCAGTATAAGTCAGCTTTTTCTGTTACGCTCTTTATTTTAAAGTGTACATTTCTGTGTCTTTTTGAACAACTCAGCAAAGCTTCCCAATGGGTTTCTTGACCTAAAGCCCCAGTGGCAGCCAGAGCTGGGGATTCTGTGCCTCTTGCTGGGGTTTTGTTCTCCACTGAGGAACCAGGGGGGGTGGAGGGTTTCCATTGGGATGTAACAACAGGGAATATTTACCTGAGGTTTCCTGACCATTTCCTTTTTCTCCGTTCAGGGTTTTTGCCAGGTCTGATATCAAATCTCTTGTGGATAAGGATGTGACTGCACAAGGACATGGAGGAAGCCAGGGCTGGGAGCAGGCTGCCCAAGGAGGTGGTGGGATCACCATCAGTGGAGTTGCTCAAGAACCATGTGGATGCGGCACTGAGGGATATGGTTAGAGGGCGTGATGGGGGTGGGCTGACAATAGGACTGATGATGATATTAGAGATTTTTTCCAGCCTTGAAGATTCAGTTGTTCTATAACCTGATCAGTTCTCCCAGAGCACGTAGTTCCAGGCAGCATAGCCACTCCTGTGCTGCTGGGCTGCTCCAGCAGGCCCACACACAGGGATTCCTGCCTGGAGCCACTCTTGTGGGCGCAGAGCGGGACAGTCTGTGTGTAGGTATGCCTGGGACATGCCAAGTGGCTTGTAGCAGCTGTACTCATAGTGAGAGCTGAGCTGCAGCTGCAGTGTTTCCACGTGGCTGAGCTGCACGTGGCACGTCAGTGCTTGCTTGTGGAGAAACCTCTGATGTGACAGCACCCGAGAAACAATCACAAGCAGCGAGCTGTTGCCACGGCACCTGAGGCATGACTCCACTGGCTGCACGGGGCTGCAGCGGGCAGAGGGATGGGAAGGAAGCCATGCGCAGCCTTGCCTGATAGCAGTGCAGGACAGTGTGAGACGGTGAGTGGCAGTGTGTCACCTGTCATCGGTGCCAACAGGAACACGTGGGCCGCGGGTTTCTTGAGGAGAGGGCTCACACCCCTTTGCACCTGAAATGCAATCTTCTGCAAAGTCAAACCTCACCCCTCCTGGGATATATGGATCTGGGTGTATACGGGCTCTGCTTCAGGGCTCAGATGGTGCTGCGGCGCTTATTAGTCCTCCAAACCCCACTGCAGAGGGCAGCAGGGCTGGAAAAAAAAAAAAAATGAGGAAGAGAAAGCAAGAAGCTGGGTCCTTCCCATCTGCATCAAAGCTACTGCCAGACTGGGAATGGATTCGTGCAGTCTCAGAACCGCTTCTGCCGTTATCCCAGTACCGGCTGCAGCGGGGCTGCTCCCAGCTCGGTGATGGATGCAATTGTCCCTCCTCCGGGTTTGGGGGGGGGTGGGAGAGAGGGAAGAGGGGGGCTCTGGGTGAGCCCCGAGCTCCCCGCGGGAGGAGGCTGCTGCTGTCCCCGCCTCTCGCTGCCGCCCCGCGCTCCGCTTCGCACCGGCCCCGGCAGAGGCAGTGCGGAGAGCGGCCCCGTTCATCCCGGGGGGAGCGGCTCCATCCCGCCGCCCGTGGCCGAGGGAGGAGGTAAGGGGGCGGGGGATGGGGGCGATGCATGGGAACGGGGTGCCCACCACTGGGCTGGGGGGGGAAGGAGTGCAAAGGGGTGAGCCCACTGCTGCCCATTTGTGCCCCCATCGCCTGCGTGCAGGAAGGCACATCTCTGCTGCGTGGGATTCGCTTCGGCACCGCTGCGTGTCCCATCTCTTGCAGATCCCTTTCCATGCCACTGCTTGCAGATAAGCCCCCCAGGGCTATGGCAGCTGTGGCGCTCTGTCTTTCAGAGGCTGCGGGCGCCCCACAGGGATGCTAAGATGCACCGTCTTACCATGGTTAAAGCACATTTAAAATCTGCAGAGCTGCTCCAGAAAGGTGACGTCTTCTCAAATGAAAGTCCCTCTTTTCAGCACTTGAAAGCAGATGATTGTGGAAGAAAACTGGGATAAACACTCAGAGATGGCAGCAAAATGGGGGGCAAAGCAAAGCACTCTGAAAGCAAAAGAATATGGTATGAGGAACCAAAACTGCTAAGCTCTCCTCTCCCATCATAGCAGAGCAGATACAAATCCAGAATCTATGCCAATAGGTGGGAGGGAATAGGTTTTTTTTTTTCCCTCTGATGCTGGCAATTTCTTGCTTATATTAGCAAGAATCACAGCACATTTCAGATCTAACCCTGTGCCACAAAAATGTTCATCAGAGGGCAGAAATAGAAGTCACATTCATGTGCTTCCTGCTGGGAGTCTGGGAGCAGGGATGGGGACTTTTGCTGCCAATCAATTGAAAGCTGTGGTATTAAAAAAAAAAAAAAAAAAAAAGCCCACAGACATAAGGTCCCAAGGGAACCAAAATGAGGCCCAGGCACATGATGGAATCAGAGAATCATAGAACCATACAAAAGTTTGGGTTGGAAGGGACCTCGAAGCCCATCTTGTTCCAAGCCCCTTCATTCACAGCTTTTCCGGGCAGTCTGTTGCAGCATCACATGGAGCATGAAGTGGGAGGCAGGAGGTGTGGTGGAGCTGCTTTCTGGGTGCTCCACAAGCTGTCTTCCCTTTTCTCCAGCAGCCATGCCGCACTTCTTGGACTGGTTTGTGCCTGTGTACCTGATGATCTCCATCCTCATCCTGGTGGGCTTTGGAGCCTGTATTTACTACTTTGAGCCTGGCCTCCAGGAAGCCCACAAGTGGCGAACGCAGAGGCCGATCATGGAACGAGACCTTCGGAAGACGCTGATGATTCGGGACAACCTGGCCTTTGGGGTGCCTGAGGTCTGATGTGCCCACCAGGTGGATGGAAGGCCAGAGGTGGTGGGAGAGGACTCATGCTCTGCTGATTTGGGTCTTCTGCTTGCCACTCACCCTCTGGCCCTATGCTCCTCAGGTTTGTACAGCATGGCAGGCTCAGAGCTTTCCATGAGCTTGTAGGCCATCTTCCAGCCAAGAGTTTTTGCTCCTCCCCAGGGATGATGTCACTTCTTGGAGCCATTCACACAAAGGGTGCCATGTTTGTCACCGGAGCTGGAGCTGCCTGGCTTCTTGGCACCACCCCAGGAGGTCTCTGCAGGGGTAACAGGATAGGTGAAGCTCTGCCAAATAAGGGTTCAGCAAGATCCTGAGACCAACTCTACTGAAGATGCTCTGCTTTTCTGTTGGGGTTTTGGAGATGGAGAACTTCAGAGCCTGGTGCTCACAGACTGATGTTTTCAGGAGCTCTGCCTTTGCGTTGAACATTGTTTCTGAAGAGGTTCATCCAAGTCCCGTGTCATGCAGTGCTGCTCTGCAGCTCTCCAGATCTGTCATGTAGACCTCTCCCAGTTGCCAACCCTTCTGCTCTCTGCCACTGCATGAGACAGGACACATCTCTGTGAGCTGCCTTCTTCAATGCAGATAGTCCCCAGCTCAGTGCCGCTGTCGCTTGGCTGTCACTTTCAGCACAAGCTCAGCCATCCCTTTACTCACATGTCTCTGAGAAGGGACAACACACTTCCCCTCTGTCTGGTTCCTTGAATCAAGACAGATCTCAAGCATTGGGCTGGAGTGAGTGAACAATATAAGCTTTGTAATTCTCTGGGGGGTATGAGGCAATTTTTAGCTCTGAGGGTTTTGATTCAAGAAGGAATGGGTCAGGGCACCCTGTAAATATTGAGGTCTTTCAGGCATGTCTCATCCTTCCAGACTGGAGTAGAACCACCATTACCTTCCCCACCAACACTGGGTACCCCGGCAGGAGCTGTCAGTCTCCACTCCAAGCCAGAGAAGCTGAGACCCATTCGATTCAGACAAGCACTGGGGGTCTTGATGTGAGTCCCCTGGCTGGGTAGCCTCTCTCAGCAGGGAAATGGAGCCAGCGGGTTTACTCATGTGCCAAAATTTGTGCTCGCTGTGCTGAGCAAAGGCTCAAAACACAGGTGCAGCCTCACACAGGTGCATTCCATGTTTGTTGTGCCTTGGTTGCTTGGGGCTGGGAAAAGAACTGCACTGCATGGTACCAAGTGCCATCCTCAGTTTCATCAACCACATTCCTGCCCCAGCCTGCTGCCCTGCTCCATGCCATGATCTCTCCACAGCTCACTAAGTACTATTGTCAATAGACTCCACAGCAGAATAAAGGTGTGTGCAAACTGTGTGCTCACTGTGTTGTTTCTCTGCTGTTCCCCCAGGAGCTGCCTCTAGCCAGGAGAACTCAGTTTGGCTCCTTGAGAGCCCAGCAGCTCTGCATTGGCAGGGTTTCTGCTCTGGGCATGCAGGATGGGTGTCTGGGAACAATTAAGCCAGAGGCAAATGCTGGCTGAAAGCTGAGACTGTCTGCTCGGTGAGAGCTGTGCAGAGAATTTGAGGCAGAGGGGAAGTCTCAGATACTGAATTAAGCTGCATAAAGCATTGGAGAAGATACTTAGTGCTGGAAAACACTGGGCAGCATTAAATTGCTCTTCTCAAACATTTCATTCCCTGTTGCTGCTGCGCAATGTATAGAAATCATAGAATCATTAAGGTTGGAAAAGATTTCTAAGATTATTAAGTGTCCATCCCCAAAACATATCCAGCCTGAACCTCTCCTGGCACAACTTGAGACCATCACCTCTCATTCTGTCACTGCTACCTGGAAGCAGAGGCCAACCCCCACCTCACCACAGCATCCTTTCAGGCTGTTGTAGGGAGGCTTTCAGGTAGTTGCAGTGAGTGCACTGCCCAAGCCCCTTTCCACGGGGTGACGGTGCCTCTCAGCCTCAGCCCCATCCCTCATTTCCTGCTACAGGGATACCACCAAACCCATCCATGTCTTTGGCCAAGGCCATGTGAAGGCGGTGGAGCGTTTGCACACCATTTGCTTCCTTGCTGGGAGCAGACATTGTTAAAAAGGAATTTGCCATTTGAAAATTAAAAAAAAAAGAGATGCAAAGGGAAAACATTTCAAAAATTCAAAGTGTTTTGCTATCTTTGGTAAACTGTGCTCACTGTGCTTGAGAGCCAACCTGCCACCAGTGGCCCACAAGCGCAGAGGCACTGCCAAGGAGGACACGGGGTTGTGTGTGGGTCTGCCCCACAGCACGGCCTGACTGCAGTGTGTCTGGGAATGGCGGGGGTGGGAGCAGCCGGACAGCGTGTGTGGGGGCACCTTGGGCAGGCCACAAGCGGCCCATTGTGGCGACTGGAGGCGGGCGATCAGACCGCCCGGGACGGCGGCGGAGAGGGCTCAGCTGCCCTCAGCCCTGTGGCGGGTTGGGGTTGGGACCCCAGCTGCCTCACCCTGCTGGGCCCAGCTGAGCTACGCCTTCGCGCCTCCACCTACAGCCCAACATGGATGAGGACGCCGCCTCGGCCCTCTGCCCTCCTGCCTCCAGGCTGGCTGGCCCCAGCCGCATCCCAGGCCCCATGCTGCGGCGGGCCGGCTCTCCCGGTGCTCCCACCCAGCGGAGCTGCCTCTGGGTCACTCTGCGGCAGGGGGCTGGGGGGGCTCCCTGGCATCGGCCACGAGCACCAGCCCCCATCACCCCCGTGGCCCCGTGCCCACGGCTCATGTCAGGACATGGAGGGGCTGAGGTCACACCGGTGGAGAAGATGTCGGGCAGTGGGGACCCACGCACTGGTAGGTGTGCGCCGTGAGGTGGGCTGGGGGGCATCAGGGATGCTGTGTGGGGCAATGTGAGGGCTTTGGGGGTTTCCCCCTCATCCTGACAGAGCTGAGGGGCAGTGAAGAGCCAGGTGTGGGGGGTGTCTGGAGGGGAACCTTGTTTGTCTATCTGTGCGTCTGTCCCAAGTCAGCTGTACTGGGCATGCTTGTGGGGAATGCCACTGACCCTCAGAGCTGGGTGCTGGCATCACCCTGCCAAAATGTTGGTGCCCAGGCACAGCTTGGAGTGGCCACAGTGCATGGTGGGGACCTTGGAGGAGGAAAAACAGAGGGAAAGGGCATCTTGCTCCCAGACCCACACAGCTCCCAGACCCACACAGCTCCCAGACACAACCAGCAGCACCTTGTGCATGTGTGTGCATGCATGTACACACACACAGGCACATGCACAGGGGACGGCTGTGTCTCTGCACTGGGGGCAGGCAGCCAGCAATTGCAGTGCCAAGGGAGGAGAGGTTTCTCACGCCTCTGCAAGCAGAGCTGAAGGGCAAATGGGTCTTAATGAGCTGTTCACAATTCCCGATTTTCCCTCTCTGAGAGGCCCTGCCATCCCCTAAAATAAAGAAATATCCAGGCGGGGAGCATGGTTTCTCAGCCACAAAGGGTTAAATACTCCCTCTGCAAACAGGCAGCTAAACTCAGGGATGCTCAGGAGGGAGAAGGTGATGTGGGGGGTGCCAGGGGTGGGTGGCTGCGCGAAGGCCCCCTCATGGTGCATGGAGCCCATCTGTGGTGCTCCTTCATCCTCACCGCCGTGCCCACCCTGTGGGGAGCAGGAATGGAGCTCGGGAGGGAGCGCGGGCGGGGGGGGGGGGGGGATTTTGCAGCGATGTTTAATATTCAGGTCACATGACAGTGGCAGCAGGAGCAGCACCAGCATCTCCGCTTAGCTGAAATAGCCACTGGAGGAGGAAGGAAGGAGAGGGGGTAGAAGAGGACAGGAAAGAAAGAGAGAGGTAAAAGCAGAGTGTTGTAGCCCACTGTGCTGCGCCGGCGTCAAGCTTAGGACAGTGGGGGCAGAGCCACCCCCTGGGGAGAGTGTTCGCAGACAAAGGAAGCTTCATGTTCAAAGGTAGGATGCTGCGGGCTGGCGGGGCTGGGCGATACTGGAGAGACACTCAGGCTTCTTGTGCCCCCGCGCTGCTGGGGATCAGTATCTCCAGAGGGCAGTGGGGGGAATCATCTTCATATTTTTCCTTCTCATCTTTCAATGGTAGCACCGAAGGAGCAGGAGTGGGCTTGGCGGTTGTGGTGCTGATGCAGAGTAGCTGTCGCCAGGGGCTGCTCTGAAAGACAGAGATAATCCCAGCTGGTCCAGGGCTGGGAAAACCCATGAGCTGCTCTGTCTCTGCCTTGTCCCTTGTCGTTGCTGGGGTGGTGGGGTGTTCTGTGCTGCTCCCCGGGCACCTGTGTGGGAGCTGGTGGGTGGGCTGGGGATAGGCGTCTCTGGTGGGATGGATGCCCCGGTCCTGGGCTGCTCAGCTTTCCCTTACCTTAGGGTACAGCTGAGGATATGCCAGCTTGTGCCAGCTCCTGCATCTCTGAAGAGGCTTCGGCACATGCTGCCCTAGATTTGGCTGCAGCCAAAGCCCTCTGCAGAGCAGTGAGGGCACATGGAGGAAGGCTGCTGCCAGCAAGGCTGCGTCAGCCCAAAACGCTGGGATAAGTTCCCCTGCCCAGCTTGAAATACCCTGTGATGCTCAGTCTGGGGAGCAGGGACACAGGTCTGGAGCCATACGGGTGGCAAAGGAGTGTGACACATCAGGGTCAGTGCCTCCAGTCAGGGCAGGAGAGCTGCAGCGAGGCCGTGGATGCGTGGGAGTGAAGCAGCTTTCCCGAGCTGAAAGCTAGGTTGTGGTGGTGGCCGCCTCCTTGCAGCCCCCCCCTCCCTCATGCCACTCAGACAAAGGACGGGAAGGCAGGGGGAGGGGATAAGGCTGTATGTAGGTTATCGGGGCTGCTCTGCCACAGCGCGTTGTGGATGGAGGTCCCAGTGTCTGAGCCCACAGCTGGTCTGCAGGGCCATTTTTGTCGTGGATGTTGTGCAGTAGTGGTGCCTCTTGCTGGCTGTGGCCTTCAGAGAGAGGTTTTGGGGTGGGTTGGCAGAGCTGACTGGAGCCTCCCTGGACACCCACAGCTGCTCTTCTCCCTGCAAGCCCTGACTCCAGGTGCGCAGCTCTGCCTGCAGCCAGGGAGCCCATCACCACAGCCACCCTCTTAAATCAGCTCTGCTTAGCACACAGAACAAAGCAGCAAGGAAATGGGTGGTAATGCAAACAGCGGATGTGAGTGGTTAACCTTGGCTAACCCTCTTTTCATCACAGCTGCACTGACCATAGCTCTCTGTCAATGGATACATTGGAGGGAATGGTCAGCAGGACTATGGGATGTGCCTGGGATGCATAATGCTACCCTTGACCATTCAGTCAGAGCTGTAATGAGGCTTAGCAACAGCATTAGCATTACGGCCCCTAAAGCAGAGCTGTCCCCTAGGGACAAGGCAGGCATGTTTTGTGGCTCGAGGTGCCCCACAGCTCTGGCACCAGTCCCTCATGCCCTGACCTCCTGCTGGCTGGCCTTCAGTTGTCTCCTTGGATTCCTCCGTAGGAGCCAAGAGATGGAAAATCATTGCACAAAGCCCTCAGGTATCCCATTGTAAAATGTGGGTTCCCATTTAGAGACTGTGTGGGAAGCACCCTACATGGAGGGAAAGGCAAGTGACTGAGACAAAAGGGGTATTCTCTACCTTGAGGCCTTCTGACCCTGAAATCAGAACTCCTAGACCCACATCACTGATAAACAGTCCAGGAATTATTTAAGAAGGCTTCTGGAGCTTTTTTTTCCTGATCCCAGGGCTTTTTATAGGTGCTGTTGGAACCTGACTCGGAAATATGTGCTCCAGCCACTTGAGCAGTGAAGGCTACCTAGGGATGGCAGGGTATTGCATTGTCCACAGCAGTCAGCAACAGCTGTGGGCAAAGCGTCCTTCAGTGCAGTGAGATTGAGGTATGGGTTATCAGCCTTATAGTGAGCCCTGATGGTGGCTGCCAGCTCCTTCCTTCCATCTCAACCCTCTCTGCCTTCTCCCAAACTCTGGGATAGGTGGGACCCCAATGCAGGCTGCTCTGGCAGACTTTGGCAACTTGTGGCCAGGAACAACAAGCAATGGCTCTTTTTCCCTTCTGCCTTTAGTCCCCTCCATAGTTATTCCAGCATTGAAAAGATACTGAGCAAAGCTGTGTGTGGGCACTGCAAGATTTGGGGCATGGCCCAGTCATGTGAAGATAGTACAGATGGCACAGGACAGGCAGGAGAGGACAAGTGAAGGGTAGGGTAGCGAAGAGCTGGCTGACTCGTCTCTCCATGCAGCAGGGTTTTCTGGCTGGCAGCAGCTTTGAGAAAGCTGGAAAAAGACACGGGGAGCCTGAGGGGAGGCTCTGTCAGCAGGAGAGTACAGGTGAGCTGTGATGGCTGGAGGAGAGGGTTGTGAGAAGTGCTCAGATAGGCAGATCGCCTCCACCAGCAGTGTGGGGTGTTACCAATTGCCAGCCTGGCTTGGCCAGCACTCTCTCATGTGCCCTGGTCCCCCCCTGGTGCTGTTCCGTGGGGAGTAGAGGCAGGGGCATCCTCCAGCAGAGCTGGTTCAAGGCTGAGACTTTCAGGACCACTATCCATGATCAAAATCTCCCCACTTTGCCCAGCTCCTGCCTGTTCTAGCTGAGCTCTCCCTGGTGCTGTCAGTGACCCCAAAATGGCAGTCACCTGCCTGGCCACTCGCTTGCTCTTCTGCAGCCAGTGGGATCTGCTGAGAGGAGCAAAAACAAACTCTGCTGAAATGATGGAAAGGGATAATTTAGTGTGAAATAGTTGTATGGAAGTAGCATCCAGAATAAGAGGAGTGCTTACCAAGCAAAAGAGCATGCTGTCTTTGTCCTGGAAAAATAACCATCTAATGAGATAAAGCATAGTAATTAGAGTGGGGGAAGCTCCAGTTTGCAGCTGCTTGTATATGAAAGGTACTTGATTCCCATCCCCCTTTCATTTTTCTGTCCAGATCCATCCCTCATGCTTCCCTTCCCCACCAATAACAGCTTCCCTTTGTGCCTTGTCTTCTCCCAACCTCCAGCTTCCTTCTGAGGTGAGTGGGAGCTGCTCACTAATGAGGCAAGAGATGGAGATGAATGGCCAAAGCCTGTCCCAAAATGTGTGTGCCATCACCTGAAAAAAAGTCAGGGAGGCTAGGAAGCCCTCAGAGCCTTTTATCTGCTGGTTTGTTTTTCATGGAAGAAGCAGGGAGGGGAGGGAGGACAAAACACAGTTTACTGGTAGGCATGACAAACTGCACTGATCTGCAGGCAGCAGGCAAGTGTGGAGGTTGTGGATCCTGGTGAGAACTGGGAGGCAAATCAAGCAGGGGACACACACTGGTGCTCCAGCCCCTGATTAGGAGGAGCCCAGCCAACTTCACTAGGTGTGCTGCTGCTGTTTGGAGATAGCCATCAACATGTTCTATGCTCAAGGAGCCCTGCTTGTCCAACTCCTCATCCACAGTGATACATAGAAGAATACGCTGGAAACTCAAGTGGATGTTCCTTCATGAAGAGCCTTACTGCTAAAATCTTGCTGTCTTGTTCAAGGGCTCAGCAGCCCTTGAAATGGACACTTAAAGCTACCTTCCACAGGGCAGCAGGGAGGTTCTTATCACACCTGACTGGTGATTTCTCAATCTTTCTCCCTGTGCAGGACCAGTGGAGAACAAAAACGAAGCAGCCATGTCTGAGCTAGTTCCAGAGTCACGACAAAAGCCAGTTGTGCCGATGAAACCCGTGGGCATTAATGCCAATTTACTGGGCTACATTGGAATTGACACCATCATTGAGCAGATGCGCAAGAAGACCATGAAGACAGGCTTCGACTTCAACATTATGGTTGTAGGTAGGAAGGGATTGGTGGAGGAACTGGGAACCATGGCTGGATGCACTCCCATGAGGCCAGGTGGGAGAGCAGGCCCTGAAGGGAGGGCATGAAGGATTAGACAATGCTCACTCACTCTGGGAAAATCATAGAGTCATTAAGGTTGGAAAAGACTACTAAGATCACCCAGTCCAACCATCAGCCCATCCACACCGTGCCCTCTTACCATGTCCCTCAGTGCCACATCCATACAGCTCTTGAACACCTCCAGCGATGGTGACTGCACCACCTCCTTGGGCAGTCTGTTTCAATGCATCACCACTCTTTCAAAGAAAAAAATTTCCTATTATCCAATCTGAAATGATACCCTGTACAAGACAGGGAGATACCTACAACACTTCTTCATTCTGGCTCTGTTCTTTCTGTCTGCTTCCATTGTTGGGCTGTGGCAGATGCTGTAAGCTTCCTCTTTGCAATTCTCAGGTCAAAGTGGGCTGGGAAAGTCTACGCTGGTGAACACCCTCTTCAAATCGCAAGTAAGCCGCAAATCTTCAGGCTGGAACCGGGAGGAGAAGATCCCCAAGACAGTGGAGATCAAAGCTATTGGACATGGTAAGAGCCAGCCTGCTGGGATGCAGGCGAGGCTGATGCTTCTGCCTGGTCATGCAGAAGAACCCAGTACTTTGCTGTAAGGCAGCCCTTTCTCTATGGGAAGCTGAAAGAGAAGTGCCAGGTTTAGGTGACCTCAGACATAGCCAATGTTTTTCTTATGCAGTGGTGCATTCCACTGATGTCATAGACAAAAGCAAGAGGCAGAAAAAGTGCTAGAAATATTTCCCTTGCCAAGACATTGGTGATTCTTATCTGCAGACATTTAATGCTCTATACCACTGCACAGGGATGAGGGCAGGACACTCTTGTTCTTTTGTAAGACACAGAAACTCATGATGGAGCAGGTCCCCAGGGAGGCTTATGATGATTTGCAATTTCTTTCTCAGTTATTGAAGAAGGTGGGGTCAAAATGAAGCTGACAGTGATCGACACCCCGGGATTTGGAGACCAGATCAACAATGAGAACTGGTGAGTTTTACCTCATCAAGACCTTTATGTCCCATAAGGGGCTGCAGTTATGCCTATACATGAAGTGTTGCTCAGCTACTTACCATTGGAAAATGTCTGGGATCCTGTTGCACTCAGAGGTCAGTAATTGGGATGCAGAACTTTGAGCACCATGTGTTTACGTGTGTGCTCAAAGGTGTGTGCACATTAAATAGTGAGTGCTTATTTCTACGCCTTAAAAACCTTGCCCTCACTCGAACACTAGGAAACACCTGCCCTCATTCTGTTCTCAACCCTTCACCCCCCAGTACAGGTAAAATGCAGTCATGCTGCCAGACCAACTCACTGCCATGGAACCAGGCAAAAAACTGTAATCCCCTTCTCAGACTGAATTCCACTGAATTCTACATGTGCTCCTTTAGCTGAAAATTGAGCCGTTCTGCCCAGAATCAGGCAACTCAAATTTTTCCAGCATTTCTCACAGAGACTGGTCCCCAGCAGCCCCTGGCATGGCACCATCGGGTCTTTTCTCCCCTCTTCCACTGATTTATCTTCTGACTTCCATAGCAGTTTGCTTAGTTGGAAAACTCTTAAACATCTCTGCTGGTGGTGGGTTGTTGTTTTGTTTGTTTGTTTGTTTGTTTGGTTTGTTTTGTTTTTCCTTAATGCCAAACTCTGCTTTAATGCTGTCAGAGCTGGGAACGCTGTAGGCAGGAATCTGAGGAGATTTGTACCTGTCTATTCACCTCTTTCTCCCACCTTAACAGCTGGGAGCCTATTGAGAAATACATCAACGAGCAATATGAAAAATTTTTGAAAGAGGAGGTGAATATTGCAAGGAAGAAACGAATTCCAGACACACGAGTGCACTGCTGCCTCTACTTCATCTCCCCCACAGGCCACTCGTACGTATGCAGTTCCCTGTCCTTCCTCATCCCCTTCATGCCACTGTGGCAGATATACACCCTGTACTTCTCAGTCACAGTTGCAGGACCAGTATTCCTACCAGCTGGGCTGGATACTATTAGCTTAACTTTGCAGGGCTTGAAAGGGTCTGGCAAAGGCAGGAGAAACACCACTGTGCTTTCTTTGGGAGTGGGCAGGATGGATGGGAACATGGAGGCCTCACAGATGCCCTGATGCTGGGAGAGTCACTAGAAGGGCAAGGAGGGTAAAGTGACCCCTTCCATGTTGTTCCTTCTTGGGCTGCAGCCTGCGGCCCTTGGACCTGGAGTTCATGAAACATCTCAGCAAAGTAGTGAACATCATCCCGGTTATTGCCAAGGCTGACACCATGACCTTGGAGGAGAAGACCGAATTCAAACAAAGAGTGAGTATTTCTCCTTCTGCATGGGATCCCTCCCTTCCCTCCCTGGGAGATGGGAGAGATGAGCCATATCCTTTCTGCTGGGACTGCAGTTCAGTCCCCAAGGCTCTCAAAGTCCAGTTTGGATTGGTGGGTAAGTCCTGGCACTGCCCTGAAGATGCAGCTGTCCATGGCTCTGAGATCACATCCGTTAGAGGAGGAAGAACAGCGGGCATCCCTATGACATCCCATGATATGTTCTGTCATGGGAATTACAGAGCCAAAGAAGCAGATGGGGCTGGGGAACAAAGACTTGTCACTGATGCCATGTGTCCTCGCTTTGCACACCTGGAAGGGACAGATATGTCTGCCCAACCATCCTGCCTGCCTTCCCTTTAGGTTTGTGTTGCTTTGTGCTCCAAAATTTCTCTCTGCCCAGGTGCGCAAAGAGCTAGAAGTGAATGGGATCGAGTTTTACCCCCAGAAAGAATTTGATGAGGACTTGGAGGATAAAACAGAAAACGACAAAATCAGGGTAGGAAACATTTTATTGTGGGAGGGGAAAGGGTGGTTGAGAGCTGGTCAGATTTAATGAGTGAACAGATGTGTCACTAGGTTTTAAGTGCTTTGTGGTCCCTGAGTGAAAAGTGCAATGGACACAAGAGAATGCCATTCATCCTTCCTAGTTTAATTTGTCCCTGTCATGTTCACAGGGTGCTAGGAAGGCTGAGTGAGAAAGAAAGGACTCTACTTTGCCTCCTCTTGCTGAATGCCATTTGGCCTCTGCTAAGGATGAAAGGGCAAGCTCATTCCCTGTCCCAAACAACCTTCTCTTGAGCTCAGGCCAAACTCTACCTGAAAAGTAATTCAGTGCTTTGCCCTGCTAATTCCTATGAGAAGGGATATCTCATTCTTCCTACCTCAGAAAGGTAGAAACCATCTAATTTCCAGCCTGTGTTTGTTCATGGACAGGTTGTACCCAGGATTATATGTGTTCTTGTGCCAACACTGACTCAAACATTTCCCCTACCTACTGGTCCCATCAGCTAAAGAACAATCTTATCCTGCATTGGCCTTTTTCTGGTCATCTAAATGAGACAAGCTCCTTTGGTTGAGCTTCCATTCTCCCGTATTACATCACCACTTTTTTATGTGCCTACTCTAGTTTGATTGGATTTTCTGGCACTGGTGTGGGTACCCAATAGTCCTCTGTCTTTTCTGAGATCTGAACTGCTGAGCCCTTGGACCACATGTGCTCTCTAAAAATCACATCACACTGGTGACTCGTGGTCATCTTGTGACTGACTGGCACATGGGGTCCTTCCCCTCCTTCAGTCATTGCTTGTGCACAAACTCAAAAGTCATAGCAGAACTTGTTGGTGTTCCCTAAGCTATGCTTTGTGCCTCAAACTTACTTAGATTTTCCTGGATAATAACCCAGTCTGCCTCTGTGCTGACAACACCTCCTGGCTTTGTGATGCTACTGCATTTAGTTAGTCCACTCATTATTTTTAGGGCTAAACTATTCATGGAAATATTGTCTTCCACATTAGTTGTCAAGAAACTCTAGCAGTAACTAACTGCCTGGCAGCCTGACACTTGCTCCTTCAAGCTCCCTAGCTGCCACAGCCCCAGCAGAAATTCCCACCTCCCCCAGATTCATTAATCATTTCCCATTTGGCAACACATCACATGCTCTGGGGAGACCAGATGGGTTTTGCTTCTCCTCCAAACTGTTACTGTTTGAGAGGAAGGCACCACAATTTGTTCTGTACTTCAGCCTAATTGCTTTGGGTTTGGTAGTCTCACATGTAAGAAATAAACTTAATAATAAAGAGTAAATAATAATAAAATATCCCACTCCTGTGGTAATTGCAATCCCTTCCCAGGTCCAGGGAAGTCTACAAAGCAGGATAAATCTATGAACAGCAGACAGCCTTATGGGTAGTAGAATCTCTCACAGTCTGTTCTCTGGAAGCAGGAACTTTCTCCCTGTGCATAAAGATATCTTGATCCACAGTAGTTTCACCTACTGTCCCACTTCCCAGGGTTTTCTGGCCTTCCTCAGTACAACCATTTCAGTAATTGAGCTTTGAATATTAATATGTTCTGTTGAGGGGATTGTGAGATTTTCTAGCGAAGAACTGCAAACTTGATGAGAAAAACTCTCTGCAAGGTATTCCTGTGAGGAGCCCCAGGATGATAGACACTCACCTGGTATGCCAAAGCACCTCCTCTCTGGTCACCTTGCCCTTCAGAAATGCTGGAGATGTGTGCAGAAAAGCTCTACTCCCTTCTCTGGAGACTTTGGCATTGATTTAAGGTACACACTAAGCCCAGGGGGTGCAAGAACACCAATAAAGCAAGAGCCCAAAGTGCTATGGATAGCAATGATGAGTGGAGTTTTGCTGTGGAGAACCTCCTCCCTTGCAGAAGGCTTTGCATTTGAAGAGGTGCGAGGAGAGGTGGCTAAGGAACAGTGATGGTGCTGCTCTCTGGAACAGGTTTGATAGATGTCTCCACATATCTTTCCCTAGCAGGAAAGCATGCCCTTCGCAGTAGTGGGCAGTGACAAGGAGTACCAAGTGAATGGCAAAAGAGTCCTGGGCAGGAAAACACCCTGGGGAATCATTGAAGGTAAGGAAATTCTTGCTTCTGGGAGATAATAACAGGGTCCTGATAACACTTCCCATAGCTATTTTCCCATGCCTTTTGTCTTTGTGGTTGGTTTTTGTTTGTTTGTTTGTTTGAAACTGAGCAATAAGAGAACTCTCAAGTCGCTCTGCTTGGAGAGAACTGCCATTGTCAGTGTGCTACCACTATTGCTAACTGGCAGAACCATCCTCAACACCATGGGGTGTGTGAAGCTGCTCTCCTTGGTTTTCCTGTGAAAACCCACCTGTGACCACTCCGCATATCTGCTCAATGCCTGAGAGAGCTTGTCTGCTGTTCACACAACTGTCCATTCTTTCTGAAGCATGCCACCTGAAACATGCATGTCCCATAGCAGTGACCATCCCATGCTCTGTAACCACAAACAGGTTGCTGAAAAATCAATTGTAACATTTCCTTGCTTTCTTTTCAGTGGAAAACCTCACTCACTGTGAATTTGCCCTGCTTCGAGATTTTGTCATTAGGTAAGACCACAGTCATGCCCATGATTTAGGGTTTTTAGTTAGGTACAATGGTTAGGTCATGGTTGGACTTGATGATCTTTGAGTTTTTTTCCAGCCTGAGTGATTCTATGATTCTATGATACTCATCTCTTGATGAGAAGGGAATCTTCCTGAGACCCACATAGAGTGAAATAGCCCTTATGGGAGGGAAGATAAAGCACTTTTCAGGCAGTAAAATCTTATGTGGGGCAGGGTTGGATTGAGTTTAGGGGTATTACTCTAGTGCCTCTCTTGACCACTGTGTCAAGTAGGTGCTGGTTTTCTCGTATGATCTGGACACATCAAGAACACAGGGTAATAGCACCCTTCTTTAATCCTATTAATTGCATTAGGTTCCAACAACTTCTAGTTGTTGCTGACATAGGTTTGGATTGAAGTCAGTGATAAAGAATCCACTACCCCATCCTAGACCATCTTTTCAGTGGTGCTGCCCAGTGACAGGGTAGGGGGCACAGAGAGAGACTGTAGTCCATTTCCTGCATCCTGCCTACACACACAGATATTCCATCTCTCTATTGCATTATGGCACCTGTATAGGAAGAGGGTAAGTTTGCTAACCAGACTGACTGGAGAACTGACTGGAGAATACAGTGATGGACAGAAAGCTAACAATGATAGCACTGATGATGGTTATCATATCCTCTTTCACTTTGTCCCACGCAGGACTCACCTTCAGGACCTGAAAGAAGTGACCCACAACATCCACTACGAGACCTATAGGGCCAAGAGGCTGAATGACAATGGAGGGCTGCCCCCCATGACCTCTGAGACAGAGGAAAACCATGAAAGTAACCTGTGAATGACACCCCTGACATCACCTGGTGTCTCTGGATACGACAACCCATCCCTGCTACCCCTGGCTCTAGCGTGAGCCTGTCTCTGAAGCGTGTGGAGCATCCTCTGTGTGTGTGAGAGGGTGCGTGTGTGTGCGTGTGCCTACCTGTGTGCCAGAGGGGGACCAAAGGCATCTTCTCTGCCCTTCCCAAACTGTCCTCATTCTCGGTTTGTATTTTGCACAGTGGACTGTCTGTCATCTTCCTTTCTCTCGTTGCTGTGTCTCAGCTGTGTGTCTTATCCGGGGGAAGTGGGGGTGGGGGAATAACTTATAGGGGCAAGAGGGCTTTGGAAGTGGGATGTGTGGGGCATGCTGGGGTCCTGTTTTTATTCCTTGGGGATGTGGCACGGACAGACTCTGGGGCAGATGGCAGAGTTCTTTGTGGGTGGGAAGGTAGCTGACTGCTCAGGGAGGATGGTGGCACAGCATTTTATCTCCATTTTTTGCTGTGGCTTGCAAAGTGAAATGGCACTTTGGAAGTGAATAGATGGGAGAAGTGACAGATTGACAGGTTTTGTGGTTCAGGGAAAGTGAGTGGTAGAAGGAGGCAGGTTGTGAGCCGTAGCATCTATCTGAGAAACATCAAAGTAATTGGGGGAAAGAGCCATATTTTCCAGAATTAAAGAATAAAAGAACACCAAGATGTCTTCCTTGGTGTCCACTGGTGATGGGAACACAAGAAATACCTTCTCCTCACCAAAATATCTATGTTTGTCACTCCAGCAGCCCCAGCAGCCCCAGCCTGTGCTAATCCCCTGCCCCTCATACAGCTCTCCTGCCTCCCATGTCCTCTCCTTTACTTTTGTCTTCACTCCCTTTTAACCCGCTATAGCTTTCTCCCTTTCTCTCCTTATCTCACTTTCTCTGCTCCCAACCCTTTCTGTCCTTCAAAATCTTCCCTTTCTGAGTCCTTTCCTCCTTCTCTGCATTCACCTCTTCCTTATCAATGTGCTTTTGTTGTGTCATATTGAAAAGCTGCTGTTTCACCTTCACTTGGAGAAAGCATGGAGAGAAGGTAAAAACCCATAAGGAGAAATATGCAGGGTTTTACTGGAGGCTAAATTATAGATTCATAGAATCATTATAGTTGGCAAAGACCTCTAAGATCACTTTGTCCAACCATCGACCGACCACCACCGTGCCCACTAACCATGTCCACATGTGCCACATCCACATGATTCTGGAACAACTCCAGGGACGATGACTCTGAGAGGGCTCACAACTGCCCTGAGCACGGCAGTCTGCTCTCATCTAGAAGAAGCATCTACCCAGCTGCCAGGGGCTGCACCCCAGGAGAACATCTGGTTGCATTAGCAGCGCACATGCAGAAGGTTATGGTGTGGGATGATAGTGCTGCAAGTAGAGGGAAGTATGTGGGGTTGGGAGGAGGCTGGAAAGGCTGGCATGACTGAAGCAAAGCCTGAGGTTTGTGGACAGAGATGTTCAGGGCCAGGATGAGAGTGATCCAAGTGTTGCGAAACCATCTAGAAGCTCGTGTTCGTATTGTGGCTTTCTGTGGTGCTGTCTTTGCAAAGCTAATGTCTCTTCCATCCCACTCCCATCCATCCACGCACACCAGCTCTTCTCAGCACTGCCAGGACACGAAGGTCTTCTCAGCCTTTCTCATCCTTTTCCCCCACCACATTCATAGCATTCAGTGCTTCACACAGCCTCGTACCCACTATCCCACCTCAGCACCAGGCTTCTTCAGCCTTGACAAGAACTTTGCTCCTCACTGCTATCTGCAGCCACCATACAGGCCTTGCAGAGGTCACGCTGCTACAGACACATCAGCCGTCATGGGGTAAGAGCCTCCCAGCTCATGCCACCAGCCAGCCACTTCAGCTCTCCACAATGTATCACTGGAGCATGATGGTCACCAGGCAAGAGATGTCCATGTGTCATCTGCCATGATGCCAGACCCAGTCAGGGCATGGCAGAGCTGGAACTGCTGGCAGCAAAGCTGGAAGCGCTTCCATGCCTGAACCTTGGGCTGTGGGATGAAGGCCACGCGGTTTGCTGTGTATGTGTAACATTCTGGGGGGATTGGTTGTAATGAAGTGGTTTTGATGCTCTGCTCTGTAATTTCCTACAGTGAACTGTTTTTAAGAGATGCATAAAGGCCCACTGAGAAAAGCAAGCTTGGTGTCCTTCAATGCCACAGCAAACCCTACACAGACACAAGCTCTTCGAGCGGGGCAGCACAGGGCAGGTGGGGAGATGCCTGCAGAAAGGCACAGACCCTGCCTCACGAGTCAGGCCTATTCAAGGCCAACAGAGGCCCGTGGGCTCCTTGACAAGGTTTACGCTCCAGAAGAAGGAAAAAAAGAAAAAAGCATAAAAACACGCGAAAAACCCCACAACAAGCAGCTCCCTGAGGCCAGGCAGCGAGCAGAAATGAAACCACGCCTTCCACAGCGACCGGATGTGACGTCACACAGAGTCATGCGGCGGAAGCGTCAGCCGGATGTGACGTCACACACAGGGAGTCCGGCGGCGGAAGCAGCGGCAGCCATGGCGCTCAATAGGCACCACTCGAAGGAAGGTGGTGTCGTCGTCCCCAATGCTGAGAGGTACCGGCGGGCGGGGGCGGACCCACGGCCACGGGAGAAGCCCTGTGCCGGGCCCGCGGGCGAGGAAAGGGTTCGGGTTGTTGCTGGGCTGCTCTGGGGGCGTTGGGGCCGCGTCTTGTCCTGGGTGGGTAGGGCTGCCCGGCTGTGGTAGTCGCAGCCTGCGCCTCGTGCTGCTCAGGTTAAGGGGCGGTTTGAAGGGTGTTTGAGGTCTCCGGAGAGGGCTGTAGAAGTGGCGAAGGGCCTGGAGGGCAGGGCGTGTGGAGAGCGGCTGTGCTCCCATGGTTGGCTCAGAGCAGAGCTGAGGGGGGACCTGATGGCGGCTGCAGCTCCTCACAGGGAGCGGAGGGGCAGCGCTGAGCTCTGCTCTGTGTGACAGCGACGGGGCCCGAGGGAGCAGCATGGAGCTGCGTCAGGAGAGGGCCGGCTGGGGGTCAGGGTCTGCTGGGGGCCAGCGCACGGCCTCAGGCTGCCGGAGTACAAGGGGCTTCTGGTCCGTGCTGTCTGACATATGGTCTAATTTTTGGGTAATCCAGTATGGAGCCAGGCCACGTAGAGCTCAGGTCTGAGAGCCCAAACTGTTCTCCAGGGCGGTGTTGAGCCATTGGCACTCAGCTGTCCTGTGACAGCCCTGAGTGGGTACAAACCAGCTCAGCAGCATAATCATGCATGGATGGCAGTCTTGCTATTTGTTTATGTGAGTGCTTGGGCAGGAGTAAGCATTAAGTGACCACATAAATTCTTCCCACTGAAGCAAACAAACCTGAAATTCTGCTGTGTTATGTGGTTTGGGAAGTACTCTGGTAAGGTTCTGAGTGTTGAGGAGATAGTTTGTCTTATCTTGGGAGAATATTCCACCTTTGTAACTTGAAAATAGATCTCTGCTGCGTTTGTCACTCCCAGGCATTGACAAAATCTACATATAACTGAATGATAAAGTCCCTGCAGACTTTTTGTCAGGGCTTCCCCCCCGCCTCATTAAAGCTAGACTTCTTAATGTCCTCCTTCTAGGGTAGCAGAATTTTTCAGATATATGTTATTATATATTATGTTTTCTTTTCCCTGAATAGCATGCAGTGTGAAAGTACTGTGCTCTTGGTTGTTTTCACATATCCTGGCCCTGCTGGTTCTTCTCGATGATTTTGTAGTTTCCTGATGTGATCTGTTTTCTACAGTGTACTGATCGGAATATGTAAAATAACTTTAGATCCAGTGTTGAATTTGGGTTTTGTTTTTCCTTTTTCTGTGCCCTTGAACCAAAAAAACACCTCAGATTTTTTACCCACTGAAACAAGCAGCAAACTTGTGGCATCCAAGGTTCTGTTTATTCTGCAGCTTCCTTTACTGAGTGCTATGTTTGGAGTTTGCCCTCTCAGTTCAGTGATGCTCTTTCCCAGAATGATTATTTCAGTTTTCCTTAAAATGTATTTAATTTTTCGGGTCCCTCTGTACCCCTGGTGTTTGCAGTTCCCATCTCTTTGTTCCCACATGATTTTACAAGCAGAGTCTGCTAATGTTCCTGTAGATAACCAACAATAGCAATTACAGTCTTATTGCTGACATTTATGGCTCCTTGTTTTTTGTTGGTTTTTTTTTTGTTTTTTTTGTTGTTTTTTTTTCCTTAGCACAGCAGTCCTCATCACAAATATTTCCTTAAATCATGTGAAGTAGGGTCAGCAGTGAGGGTACTGTGAAGCAATTTCCTCAGCTCATGCAGTAGGTGTGGCATTCAGGCAATTTTGTTTTCCCCTCTGCTGGCCAGTCCTGGATGTGATCATGGAGAGGGGTTTGCTCTGAGGTCTATACCTTGACTTCAGGAGTGGATATCAGAAAGCTCATCCTGTTCTGTGCCCTGCCAGGCTCAGACTCAGGCTGTTGCCTGTGCAAAGAGAGCAATTCCTTTAGCCTCATTCTGGAGGCAGCTTCTCTTCCTCTTGTTTAAAGTTTCCCTTTGTGGAGGAGGAGCAGGGCTTGTCAAAGGTGAGAGGACGAATTCTTCCACTCTGCACGAGTTAACCTTGTGCATCCAAAAGAAAAACTCCAGACCCTGTGTTAGAATTGAGTGTGTTGGGATAATGCTTAGGATTTGTGTGATGGATGTCTGTGCATTAGAGCTGAGGTTGTCTCCAACTAGTCTGATTTCCTCCTAGCATTCTCAAGCAGTGTAAAGATGTGGAGCTCTCCTTCAGTGACGTGACTGGCAAGCCTGAAGCCTTCAAAGGCACCAAGAAAGGAATGCTGTATCTCACACCATACAGGGTAAGTCTGATGCCAACAGGGCTTCCCTTTTCTCCAGGGATCTCATAGGCTTTGGACAACAATCATAGCTGGAGGCAGGAGAAGTGATTTTTGTTATGGGAGGAACCACTGTAAATCCTAGGTAGGAGAAAGACACAGACTCCCCTACTTCCACCAGGCTGTGTCTGTCCCAATCAGCATGTTGTGATTTAATGCAACATGCTAATAGGTAATTACTTCACTGGAAAACTCTCATAAATTATCCTTTAAAATGAAATGTCTGTGTGTGTCCTAAACAGTATGCTGTTTTGGAACCTGCGATGTTCATGTGAGTGAGTCACACCCTCTGATCTGTTTGGTATCCCATTGCATGACTGCTGTGAAACAACACAATATGTTCTGGTAGTAGGGGTTACATTATCTTGTTTTTGGATGCTGCTGCAACTAGAACTCCATAACCTGATTAACTAATTCCAGAGTGTTCCTTCCTGTCTTGCAGATGATCTTCGTGTCCAAGGGCAAGGATCCCATGCTGTCTTTTATGATGCCATTTTATTTGGTGAAAGGGTGCTCTATTGAGCAGCCTGTTTTCTCTGCTAATTACATCAAAGGACAGATTCAGGCTGAGGCAGGAGGTGCGTGTCTGTGCTTCGTAGACTGAACTCTTCCCAGTCCTTTTCTTCTGGATGTGCTTAGTGCACAGGACAGATGGATGGTGTAGCTACAGCAGCACAGTTCACACGTCTATGCTAATGTAACTAGTATCTATTCATCTTTAACCTCACTGTTGCTTTCTGTCCCCCAAATCTAGTAGCTCACTTTTTGCAGGGTGGCTTTTTAATCTTGTCACTTCTGTCTTGCAGTGGACGCCATGCTTACTTGGTTTCTTCCTGTTCTCATTTCCTCCTGTATTTGGCATGGAAGAGTGGACAGTTGGCCATATCACTAGACATTGATGCTGGTTTAAATAGTACCCACTGGTGTTTTCTGGAGGCCAGCAGGCACTTTACAGCTTGGATGTGTTTGCATGCATCTAGAATGCTGCCGTGTGTCACTGATTTAGCTTTCTTTCCTACCTGGTGACGTAACTGTGTTGAGACTTAAAGTCACAGTCATGATCAGACATGGGGGACTGCAGGAGGCCAGGCAGGGATTCAAAGCAAGTCTTCTGGTTCAAAATTTTTCTGTTTTTCTTGGAATTAGTTTATGTGTATTTTGATGGCATCTGGCCTATGCTGTTGATTGCTGTTCCTAACAATGCTTTGTGACTGCGTTGTCTGGATTGTCATAAACCCGCTTTCTCAGACTGAAATCTTTAAAACAGTGGTTTTAAAATATTTCTAAAATGAGAAAGAATAAAAATAAGTTGAACATTAACTGTTTTGCTGTCTTGACTGCTACTGAGGTGGTCAATAATCTATTTCAATTTTAATTCTCTCTCCTAGGTGGCTGGGAAGGGCAGGGAACGTTTAAACTGACTTTCAACAGTGGAGGAGCCATTGAGTTTGGACAGCTGATGTTCAAAGCTGCCTCTAGTGGTAAGAGATCTTCGGAGCCTGTAGTTCTCCTATGGCTGGCTGAGCTGGTTAGGAGGAGGTGCTCTTTTTCACATTCCTGAAGTGTGTGGAGAGGAAGAGAGAATTTACACCGTACATCTTCCACATCAGTGTTTTTTTGTTTGTTGGTGGTTTTTTTTTTTTCGTTTGTTTGTTTTTTTTCAAATCCTTTTTCTTTATTTTGACTTAATGCTTTATGCAATCAGAACTTGCTGGAGTTTGGCTTCTGAGGTGGCTTACCTTTTTCTATGGAGCCTGATATCTCCTGGAGGGGGGGGAATTGAAACACGAGGATGGAAAAACTGATCCCCGTACTTTCCCTCAACTGTAATAGTGAAGTGAGATGGAGGAAATTTTTTGCAGAAAGAAAAAACTAAAAAATTTTATGTTTAAAACTTCTGAAAGGAAAGAGATATAAAATCTATTCTGATAAGGAAATTTTAAAACTATTGGTACTTATTTAAAACAACAGTTTATTCTAGTTAGAGCCATGTATTTGGGTTGTTACTTAATTGCTTGTTTGCAGCTGGCTTCCTTTAGCACCATGTGAGTTTACAGCAAAGCAACTATAGTTTAGTCCTTTTTAAGCACAGTACTTTGCTGTGACTGCGTAGTGAGCATCTCTAGAATTTAGATGATTGGTCTACGTGAATGGGACTATTTTCTTTTTATTCCATGCAGTCAGTTGCAGCAAAAAGATGTCTGACTTAATAAATATGTGCTCTTTAGCTTCCAGTGGAGCTCCTCTCCAGCCCCCTGGCTATGGATACACACCTGTACCTGGAGGGTATTCCCCTGTCCCACCTGCTCCAGGTGGCTATGCACCTGCTCCAGGAGGATATGCACCTGCACCGGGGGGCTATGCTCCTCCTCCACCACCTCCAAATGGTCCTTATCCTTATGCACCACCTCCAATGAATGCATATGGACCTGCTCCCCAGCCCATGGGGTATCCGTATGCCCAGAATCCAGGTATGGAAGTGGTGTGATGATGTGTGGTGGGGTTTGTTGAGTATTAGTTGTAAAAATGTTGATGCTGTGGTGAGGTTTATTGTAGTTTTGTCTCCATCAAGGGTCCTTATCCTTGCAAAGTCTGTCATGGTCTTGGTTACACCTGTGTGTCTCTCTAGTTGCAGCTGAACAGGAGGTAGGAGGTGGGAATGCAGTATGTAGACTGTGCTGCTTCTTGACAGAATTGTTGCCTGCTGGTGTGGCAGGTGTTAGCAAGATGTAAAATTGCAGCTGCCTGCATCCTCACTGAGCTTTCCTCACGGATCCTTCCTCTTGCCCAGGTCTGGGCCTGGGAGCTTGCTGTCCCTCTCTTTTGTCACCGTAGTCCAAAGTATCAGTCTGGTGTCACCTCTTTTCAGGTATTTACCCACCGCTCCCCAACATGAATTCCAGCAGTGTGTTACCTCCTCCTCCCCCCTACTCTGGACCATCTCCTGCAGGACCCTCAGCCCCACCAGCTTCCACACCCTGGGTGGACTCAGGTATGCCAGGTAAGCAGATTTGATACAAAAGGCTGCTCAGGGGTTGGGGCAGCGGGTGACACTGGGAGCACCCAGCTGCTGCTGTTGCAGGAGCTGTTATCTTGATCTGTTATTTGAGATAATGGGTCTTGCAAGGCACTCAGCTCTCAGTTATACAGCTTGTGGTCATCTTTAGCTGGTTTTCAGACTTCCTGAAGTGCTGTGAATTCAAGACAAACTTGCTGTGATAGCTCCTGTCTCTTGGGACATTTCTTGACTCCTCAGAAAAGCTGTGGCTGGGCTGGAGGGTGGGGTGGCTGTGTAAGAAACAGGCCTGCCTTATGTTTGCTCCTTCTCTTTCCTTTCTAGGGAACAGTAAGGCCATGGAAGCTGCTTCCAGTGCGTATTACAACCCTGCTAACCCACACAATGTCTACATGCCCATGGTAAGTACTGTGCCTCTGGTCTGTGTGTGTCTGCTCTTCCATTGCGTAGAGAGGCAAAAGTTTGCTTTCCTAGTGAAGTTTAGAGTGCCTTAATTTTGAAAAAGCACAGAAAATGTTCACTTTCCTGGGAGGAGGCATGGATGACAGTGCCACGAAGACAGTTTGTTAAATCTTTGATCAAGAATGGAGGACATTAAGATTCATCCAGCAGTGGCAGCTTAGTACTTGTCTCATTCTTACGTGCATAAAATAGTTGCATGTACACAGTGAGTAGAGCTCTCTGTTTCTGTAATGTTTGGAAGTGGGAAGAGTTAAAGAAGAACGGATCATATAAGGACAACAGCCTTTGTGTTTTCTCACTTGTGCTTTTTTCTGGGCTGCCTGGGAGAGGTCTGTCATGGTTCAGTGAGTGGCAGCTGGTAAGCAGGTTGTAGCTACATTTGGTGTGGGCTGGGTCAGAGTGAAAGCAGCAGCAGAGACAAAGCCCTGGTAGCGGAGATACAGATTTAAAACAGAGCTTTTGTTATCTATTTTCAAGGGGATGTTCAATGGAAATAATATGGGAGGTAGCATGTATGCTGGAGCATTAACTGATGCTGGAGAGGGATGATGCAGTGCAATGATAGCTTAAAAAACAGCACTCAGATCTGGCAGTAACTTCTTGTAAGTCAAGCCTGAGAATCTCTGAGAAGAGCTCTTCATGAAGCAGGCAGGATTGTTGACTACTCTATCTCTATCTCTTTCCAGGATCAGCCACCTCCTTATGCACCTCCTGAAGATAAGAAAAACAACTAACAGACAGAAATTGCAGCCAGCCTCCCACACTCTCTCTCCCAGAAGACAATTAGGCTGTCACTACCCATGGGGTTAGCGTATCTCTGTGTTTCTCTGTGTATGTACAATGTGTGTAGTGCTGGGCAGCTGAGCATCTGCCCTCCTTAAACGTTAAGTGACTGGCAATACAAGGCAGAACAATAGCACTTTCCTGCTGCTTTGCTTTATCTCATGGGGTCGAAGCACTAACCTTTTGCTCTGCCTTTGGCTTGAGGAGAGAGATGGACTTCTTAAACCAGTAGATCACATCACTAATCTATGAGTCAAATACAAAAGCTGTGGCATCTTGGAGTAAAACTACTTGCAGTGCTGAACTTCTCTTCTGAAGCACCATCAAAGAAGAAAATATAGAAAGCCATGAAGTTTCCTTGCATAAACTGAAAAGGTGTTGAATTTCCTTAAACTGTGGCACAGCTCAGCATGTGATGGGACTCTGGAAATCCCGTGTCGTGCTGGAAGCACATTTCTTTTCCTGTCCTGAACTAACAGTCATGGGGTGACACGCTTGGGAAATGCGTCCTGAGAAGCGCTGAAGCATTTGGGGCTGTGAGCTGGAGATGGACCCCAGCTCAGCACTAGCTCTAGAAGGGTCAATCCTACTGCACTCCTGGGTAGCCAGGGGAGTTTCTGGGCACAGGCTTGCCTGCTTTGGTTGCAGCAGATCATCTGCTAGTATTTCTGTGTCCTTTCCTATTTAACTGTAACCTTACAAAATAGGGAAGTGCTCAGGTGCTGCCCTCCCTGGTGGAGGGCCTGCATTCCCTGATGTCTCCTTGTTTTCTGCTGTGAGGTGCAGCTGTAGATGCTTGGTCATCTGATGCTGCTGGCAAAAGTGCTCTGAGAAATTTAACTGAAAGCAAGCAGCGACCCCCATAAAATCAGCCTGCCTTTGTAGACCTTGAGTAGATCAGCAGGAGTGTGCTGCAGAGCGGTAAGTTGAGCTCTACAGGCACGTGAATTGGCAAGTCTGTATCTGTGCAATGATCCTGTGTCACAGTTATTCTTGCATAGTGGAGTCAAGCTGAGCAGGAATCTGCTGCCTCCAAGCAAAATGTGTTATGTTATGAAGATAACTCAACACTGGCCTTGTCAGGAGATCCCACAGTGCTGGCTCCCTCTGCTGAGGAAGCTTGTGCCACCATGCCTGTGTGATGAGCAAAAAGTGGCTTTTGTCTTTTCCTTAAGCCACAGCAGCCAGGTCATGCATGCCTACACCTGAGCAGCAAGGGTAGGTGCTGTGGAAGTGGGATTTGGTTGCTCGGAGCTGCAGTACTCTGTGTGGTGTTACTAACGCTTGGGTCTCTTGCAGAGGCTGTGGCTGCTCAGCCCCAGCCTTCCTTCCTCTTTAGGACACAGTGCCATTAAGCCTGCTCTGACAAAAGCCCCTCTAGTCTGGTGGAGACCCGTGTGATCCTTTATGTATGGGATAACTGTACTTCTTTTCACAGCCTTCCTACCTTCACAGTGAAGGGGAAGGTCTCTCTTTCCTTTTAACCTATGTGTGTCAGGACCTTCTTGTAAGTCAGGCTTGCGTGGCTTAAATTGTTGAATTCTTAAAGCAGCCCTGCGTGGGGAGGAAGGTAAATTTCCTTAGTTAGAAACACCCCTGATGTTTGAGTTAGAGGTGTTCAGATGACTCTGTATTTTAAAAAGTTTGTAACTTTTGAATTGCACTTTAATACAGAAGCATTGATACTTGCCTGTTCACTGTGGTGTGTGTGCATTGTGTTGACTGTCATTGATCCTGCCTGGTGCCTAGGAAGCTGCAACAGAGGGACCACTGTGGCTGTTCTCAGGTGGTGAGCCAGTTTTCCTCCTGCACAGCCACACTGGAGCCAAGTAATCTGGTGGGGCAGAAGTATTGGCTTCAGCTCTTCTTTGGAGGGGGCAAGGCTGATTTGTGGCATTGTTCTTGTCCAGAACAGATCTCCAGAACTGGTACACTGTGTCCTAGGGCAGGCACCACACTGCTATTGTTTTCTCTAGTACAGGATAAATAGGAAAATGGCAGCTGGTTGTGGACTATGACATCTGAGTTTCCCCTTGTGCCAAGGGAAGCCAGTGCTTTACTGAGCACAATCTAACTACTAGGAAGCCCCCTTCTGCTCACTGCAAGCCAGTCCAATGGGAAGCCATTACTTTTTTTTTTTTCCAGTGTAGTTTGTTGTGTTTTGAGGAACTGACCCTAAAATCCCACATTAATTGAGTAAATCTGAAACAACCAGCACCCTGCTTCCCTTTTATTTCAGTTAAATTGTCAAAATCACCAAAACAAAGCCAGCTTGCACACAAACATGAAATGGACACGTCGTTTCTTTCTAGCACTGCAAAGCATCACATTCAGCATCTTGCTGCCGCACCACAAAGTCTCTGCAAGGGCAGGAATTGTCCACATGGTCCTCTAAGAAGGGGAGTGGGCTTCTAGCCCTCATTTGTCATCTGAATAGAATGGGGAAGTTCCATTTCTCACTAATTTTAAAATATGGTGATTTCCTGCTTTGAGGTTAAACCTTGTATGTGTCTGTCTGGGTTGCCCTGTCCTTGGCGGGGTGATTTGGTTGAGTGTTGCACCCCTCCTGGGGTGCTCGAGGGAGGTCACAGCCCACCTGAGCCCCTCCTCTGTGGATCCTTCTGAGCCCCTTCTATTTGTGCAGTCTGCCTTTCAAAGGAGGAGCCTTTCCCTGAGAAATGCTGGAGGGTTCAGCCTCACAAGACCGAGATGCAAGTTGGCCAGCACCCACGAGCATCTCCCAGCTTAAGACCACCAAAAACAAGCAGCAGTATCTTCCAGACACCACTTGTGCACGATGCACTATGGCTCTGCAATTTTTCATGCTAACACCATAGTGAGGCTACTGGGATTGCGCATGGACAACTCACGTTTTGCTCTGCTGTAATCAGAGCAAGTTCAATACAGTGCTGGCACACGTTTTGTTTAGGTTTCTTTTTCATAGCATGCAGACTATGCTGTAGTGGTATTGCCTGCTGATCCTGCTGTCAGACAGACAACCTGGCCCCAGGAGCTCCTGGTCTGGGGATGGTGCCTGGGAAGAGAGGTGCAGCCCTGTGGACAGCCCTTTGTCCTAAGCCAAGCAAGGGAAAAAAGGCGACCACATCTGGTCCTGAAGGATGGTCACTGGGGGCACTCCTCTTCCACAGGAGGACCTCAGAGTGCTTTGCATGCCCTCCGGAGGGAGTAACAAGAACACATGGAATGAGTAGAAATCATCAGGTAGTGCCAGAGGAGCAAACTGCATGTTTTCCCCCAACCACACCAGAATAAGGCACTTGAGCAGCAGTGAGATGTGTCCTGGGGCTCCTAGTGGCCGTGGGCCTCACAGAAGGGGCAGGCGGAAGGCCCCCCCTGGGGCCTGCTGCTGGATGAGCCGCGCTTTGGGACACAGGTACCACATCACTACCCCTGAGGGGTTGATGATCACTGTGAAGTTGTCTCCGGTCTTCAGACCACCAATGATCTTTCCACTGTACACATCTTGCACCTGGAAGAGACAGCGGGTACAGACCTTCACCTTGAGGTCCTTCCAGAGTCAGGTCTTAGAATCATTAAGTTTGGAAAAGACTGCTGAGACCCAACCACCAACCCGTCACACCATGCCCACCCACTAGCCATGTCTCTCAGTGCCACATACACGTTGCCTGAATGCCTTCAGGAATGGTGACTCCATCGCCTCTCTGGGCAGTCTGTTCCAGCACAGCACCACTCTTTTGGATAAGTTGTTTTTCATATCCAACCTGAACCTCCCCTGGCACAACCCACCCAAAATGCAGTGGTGCCAGCAGTGGGAAGCTGGAAGGAGGGCTGCAGGCATAGGGTGCCCTCAGGGCTCACCTCATACACTGCTCCCTCGGGGAAGCCAAGCTTGGCCAGACTGGTGGTGTAGCGGAAGGGCACGTCTGTCCTCCGGCTGAAGAAGACTAGGGCACTGGCGGCCTGAGACAGCGGGCGCAGGAACACCTCAATGTGGGATTTCTCCTATGGTGAGGACAGACAGGTGAGACAGACCCTAATGCCCACATCACTCCTCATGTTCTTCTGCCTATGTTCTCCCAAACATGTACGTCCTTCCCCTAACCTTGATGATCCTGCGCCCCTGGATTCCCAGGGGGTCCTGGTTTATCTGGATCATCAGGCGGTTCTGCAAGATCTCCTTGGCACTTGGCGAGATAGTGCGCAGGTCAGTGGACATGAGGAGCGGAGCTGCCATGATAGTCCACAAGGCCATTTGGGAGCGTGACTGCTCGTAGCTGAGACCGAAGTTTCCAATGATGAGCTGCAGGGGAAAGAAGGCAAAGGTTGTGAAAAGGGTGAAAAGCATGTCCACGTGTCCTGCCTGCTGATGCTGCAGCCTGTATGGTAGGAGCAAGCATGGCAAGCTTCACAAGTATTACTGCTTCCCTACAGCCAGGACATCCATCTTTGCTAGGCACTAAGGAATTGGCCCACACAAAAGCACCTGATGATGCCCTTCGATTCAAAACTCCCTTCCACTCAGGCTGAGCAGATGAAGGACAGTGACACCTGTGCTATAGGACAGGCATAGTCAGGGGGTGATGGGTGCATTGCCATACCATGTCTGGGTCGTTCCAGTGGCCAGGGCCAGCAGCCAGCTGCAACACATCCTGGTTTGTGAAGAACCAGTCCACAATGGAAAGCACGCTGTCCCATGAGTCCTGGATGTCATCGTAGTTCCGCCACAGGTTGCAGATCTCCCCCAGGAGGGTGTAGTTCACCTAGAGGAGAGCACGGAGTCAGACAAGATGGAGGCTGTGCATGGGGGCACTGGACACCTCAGGTGGAGGCAGGGAGAAGGGGCAGTAGAACTTGTTGGGAGGTGCAGCATCGAGAGGGTGTTTGCAAGCCAGAAGGATCTGGGGAAAGGCAACATCATGTGATTAAGGAAGACAGAGTCATATCCCAGTACAAATGGACTCATCCCAGTATAACAGAACATCTGTCAAAACAACCACAGAAGCTATGAGGCTATAAGATCAGCTGCAAGAAGGGAACATGAGCAGCTTGGGATTGATTCTGAAAGTGCAAAGGGATAAAATGAATAAAGTGCCAATGCACTCAGCTCTCAAAAAGCGTTACAAAGAGAAACACCCACTGGGGAGGACCAGAAGTGTCATTTCAAGCATTTAAGCCAGAAAGAACCAGTCTTAGCAGAACAGGCTGTCAAGATCAATGCCACACAAGCTGAGCATGTCCCATGGCCTTCTCCACACTTCCATCAGCCAGCTGTGTCAGGAATCCTGAATGGCCAAGGAAGTCTGGCAGGAGGCCATGTCCCACCAGAAGTGGAGCAGTAAGAGGGATGTAGCACACAGGCTGGACAACAAAAAGTGGGACAGCACTCACCTTGGGAGGCAGCCCTCCCTGGTAGGCTGGCCAGCTGCAGGAGTAGATGATGGGGCGGCCAGTGGCGTTCAAGGCCCTTGCCATTTCTGGGTAGCCTTTGGGAGAGAAGGAAACTGGTGAAGGAGATGGATGACCAGAAGAAATGTGAGGGAGGAAATGAAGCCAAGTGTCCAGTAGATGGGCAGCCTCTCTGAGCCAAGCAGTGAGTGGACAACCACCAGCCAACAACACAGCTGTTACCCTGTGCCTGCTCCTTCCCTGATGAGTAGCACCCATCCAGCTTCAGCATGTCCACGCCCCACTCAGCAAAGGTCCTTGCATCCTGCCCAATACGGTCCAGTGTAGTGCCCGGGTATCCCCCGCAGGTGAGTGTGCCCAGGTCACCGTAAATGCCCAGCTTCAAGCCTCGGGCATGGACCTGTAAGGAGAGATGGGGACGAGGGGATCCCAGGTGCCTTTCAGGGACCAAGCTCTGTCCGTTCCAGAGAGGCACAGATGTGGAGGTCACTCACATAGTCAGCCAAGGCCTTAATGCCCCGGGGGAACCTCTCGGGGTCAGGCACCAGCTGCCCCTCAGCATCACGCTGCTTGGCGGCCCAGCAGTCATCGATATTGACATACTTGTAGCCCAGCTCCCGCCAGCCATCCTCTGCTAGCCGGTCTGCCATCTCCATGAAGAGCATCTCACTGCAGGACAGGAGACATGACCGGTGGAAACTCCGCCACCGTGGTACCTTAGGGGCCGTCCGGGGCTCTGGCAGTCACCGCACAGTGACTTCAGCCGTGCAGAATGGCTCCAGGCTCGTTCCTTGGAGAAACAGCACATGGACACCCCGCACAGCCCGTCTGCAGCCTTCACCTTTGGGGACCTCCAGCAGCAGTGGGGTATCCAAACCCCCGGTACGGCGCTCCCTATTACCTGATGCACTGGCGAGGCTCCTCCCGGCAGTTCACGTTGCAGCGGAACCGCTCCCAGGCCAGCCAGCCCATAGGCGGGGTGCGCGCCAGCCCGTTCTCCAGCCCGCGGGCGGGCAGCGCCAACAGTACAGCCAGGACCGCCGCAACCGCCGGGACCCCCATCCCCGCCGCAGCCTCCGCCGGGGCACGTCGACAGCCTTCCCCCGCCCGGCCCGCTCACATGACACCGCATCACCTGACCGCCCGCTCCGCCTCCCGCTCGACCCGGCCCGGCCCCCGAGCGCAGCGGGGCCGCCCGGCACCCGCCCCGCTGCCCGGCGCCGGGAGCGCCGCCGCGGAGGAAGGGCCGGAGGTGAGCCGGGCCGGGGCTGTGTCCCCGTGTCCTCAGCCCTGCAGCGGGCACAGAGGGAGGGGAGGGGTCCGGGAAATGGTCTGAGGGTTGGGGGGCGTTGTGCGAGGAGGGGCTGCTCCCGTGGAGCGTTCCGCAGCTTCACGCCCGTATGATGAGCTTCGCTTCGCTCGCAGAGTCGCCCACAGCTGCCATGCAGGCCATGCTTGGTGAAAGCGCTTTCTTTTTTTCAACTAAAACCAAAGCGAACCCACAGGAGCCAAGTAGAGTTCAGAATCAGGCTGTGAGGCTGATTGTGATCGTGTCGCAGGAGAAAACCAGCACTCAGCTGCGTCTGCAGGCAGTGCGAGGTCCTGAGCTGGAACTGGGCTTGGCATCGGAGCCCATGAAAGTGTCCTGGGCTTTGCAAATATTTAGCAGTGGGAGCCATGCAGCTCTTTGCTCTTACAGTCCTTGTGCAGCTCGTTGCTCTTGTTCTGGTGTTTGATGACTCTCCCCTGCCTTTTCTTGTAACAGGTATGGAGCTCTGTACAGTGGAGCTCCAGAGGCGCTCATCAAGAAAGCAGCTGGCCCAAGGAAGACGTCACGGGGTCACAGTCTGACCCACCGAGCCACATGGCTTAGGGCAGTGCTGGCTGCAGTGCTGGGTGACAGCAGTGCTATGGGATGCCGGTGGGGCTGCACAGTCCTGAGCGTAGATGCGGAGAGGATGCTGAAACAGAGATCCTAGAGCATCTGAAAATGCCCTCTTCCCACATCCTACAACACAAGAGAAAGCAAGATGACTGCTTGCTGTTTCTTCAGTGTGCTCCATAAAAACCCTGCAAAGTAGGTCACTGGCAGGGGAGGAAACAAAGCAGCATCTCTGAAGGAGGCAGTGCTGTGGTGGTGGGCCTGGAGATTATCCCTGCAGCTGCTGTACTTGTTGGATGGACAACACACAGCACTGAGCTAACCGTTCTCTGTGGCCATGAAGCTGAATGAGCGGAGCGTGGCCCACTACGCCACCTGTGACTCGCCCACTGACCACGCCGGCTTCCTGCGCAAGCGTGTGGAGCGGCACCACCACCATGGTCACCATGGCACCTCCTACCAGCGCCGATGGTTTGTCCTCAAGGGCAACCTCCTCTTCTACTTTGAGGAGCGGGAGAGCCGGGAGCCTGTGGGGCTGGTGGTGCTGGAGGGCTGCACCGTGGAGCTCTGCGAGGCTGCCGAGGAATTCGCCTTTGCCATCCGCTTTGACGATGCTGGTGCCAAGGCCTACGTGCTGGTGGCCGATGGGCAAGCCGCCATGGAGGCCTGGGTGAAAGCGCTCTCACGGGCCAGCTTCGACTACATGCGGCTGGTGGTGCGGGAGCTGGAGAAGCAGCTGCAGGAGGCCTGCACCAGCTTGGCTGCGTGCCGCAAGTCACCACGGAGGTCCTCCTCAGGCAGGAGGCGTCACCTCTCCAACCCCGCCCTGCCGCCTGTCCAGGAGAAACAGCATGCCCTGGAGAACGGGTACTCCACGTGGGGCAGCAGCCCTGACCGCGATGGGGGGCACACAAAGCCCCCACCCCTGCCTCCACGCCGACGCTCAGCCGCAGGATCCTCGGTGCCCACCTTGCAGGAGAGCCCGGTGTCACCAGAGACGACCTGCTTTGCCAAGCTGCACCACTGGTATGGGCAGGAGATCGCGGCACTGAGGCAGGAGTGGCAGGAGAGGCAGAAGAGGGGGCACCCATGAGATGGGACACAGAGCCAGAGCAGAGCGAGGCACGCTGTTTGCCCCTTCCCTCACCGGCTGCCTCCATGCAGGAGGGCCTTTGTGCTCCCTAGGACTCAGCGTACCAATGGGCCTCATTCTCTTTCCATGGATATGACCACGCTCAGTGCCCTGCTGTCCTTACATGGTGGATGCTCTGGGCGTTTCATCATCCAGTTTGGTTTTGTTTCTCAGTGTGGAAGTTTGCACAGGTCAGCATTTATTATTGTCTGTGATGTTGCGCTGAAGCCCTTCTGCTTTTGCTCTTTGGCTGCAGAAAAAATTGACTCTTGTGAAATGCCTCCAGTGGGCTGCTGGCCTCAGGGTGCCTACAGCTTTATGCCTGGTTAGCTGCACGTGAGCTTTAGGAGGACAAAGATGCCATGGCTTTGGCTGGCCCAGGAGCCATGGCTCATCATGATGAGTGCCCGTTTGATCTGACCATGCTGCTGGCACAGGCTGCTCTTCCTGGGGCTTCTGGTTGGGTGCCAGAGCTCTGCAGAGCTCCATGAGCAGCCTCCCCAGCAGGGTGGGGAACAGGGCAGTGTACTGAGCCACAGCACAGCTGTGTTTGCAAACATCATCATTTTTTTAACTTTCAGCTACCCTAATGCCTCATCCCTGCCGTCTCTCCCTAGGAGCGTCCATAAGCAAGGCTTATGGGGAGGGCAGAACGAAAGATGGGCTTTGATCTGAATGGTGGCAAGGATCACAAGCTCCTCGATACTTTGACTAACTAGCTGTAGCCAAGCCTGTGCATTCCTCTGGCTCAAGTTTTCCCTGTTGAAAAAGAGGAATGCTAAAGGCTGCCTGCCTTCATGGGGTGAATTTATCAGCCTCTGCACAGACCACAGAAAGTGCCATATAGGGCTCTGGCAGCTAGTCAGATGCAGGAGACAGTGCAGAGAAGCGCTCGTGTGAGGTCTTTTTTGATGTGATCATGATGGTGTGTTTGAGGCACTGTGGGGAAGCTGGGCTGAGCCACACAGTTGGAGTAGAGGAAGGATATCAGTACGCTCCTGAGAAGTGGCTGGCCCTAAGAACACCAGAGGTAAAGGAGTGAATTACTGTGGCTTCCCAGCCTCATGTGCCAGCAGTGTTTGTACTTGTCTTGCCCTAAAAGCCATATGATCTCCTACCAAAGCCAGATCTTGTCCTGCTGGGGCTTCCCTCCTACTCTCTCTCAGAATCATGGGGCTGACTGCAGGAGCACATCCCATACACTTACCTGCTAGGTCAGAACCCTTAACCAAAGGCCAACGGTACATTACGCAGTGCTGAGTGCAGCAGCCCAAGGATTAGAATCCTCTGTAGTGGTTGTTTATAAATATCTTTCCTTATCTTCTTGGCAAGGGCTGCTTTTCAAAGCAGAAAAACGCACAAAAATGCCTTTTTTTCTCCTCTAACAGCATTAAGCTTGTTTTTATTGCCCTGTTCTGTTAAGGAGTGATGCTAGGAAAACAGCAGGCTGTGCCATAGCATGACATGGGTAACCATTTACCTTTCTGGACCTGAATGTGCTCAGCCTCACACTCTGCTATAACCTCTAGAGGTTGTCAGAGGCAGAAATCAAATGGCTTCCATTCACTTTTGGTGCCTTTGAAAATCCCTCTAGTAGTTTTGGATGACAATCTTCCTGCCTAGCCATGGTGTGTTAGCATCAGACCTTAAATCAGGTCTGACATTGGGCAGTGGGAATGTAACCTCTACATACAAATGGTGCAATCCAATAATCTCTAGTTTATGTCTGCATTTCTCCATAGCAGAGAAATTAAAGGTTGGGAGGATTTTGTTGTTCGCTTTTTAAGAGAAAACAGGACAGGAGGGCCAGGAGTGGGACTGTGTCCCATCAGGAGTCATTGGGATTCCCAGCAGCAACATCAGGAATGGTGCCACCTCCCCATTGTGGGTTTTCAGGGCTGGGTCAGATGTAGATTGCCTCTTTCTTCTTTTTTAATGCAATACAGAAAGAATCTTCCTGATGTCTCAGACTCACACAAGACAGTTTGATAGCAAAGATTTACCTTCCAAAATAAAATGTACTGGGAGTCCCTACATGAGACTCAAGAATGAGGAGAGACTTGAAGGAGAAAATAGATTAACAAAGCCAGTTCAGTCAGAACTGGACCTGAAACAGCACTATTCATATGCAGGCAGTTTCACTTTTTAAAGAAGCTTAGTTTGTTTTAATGAGCCAGGATTGCACCAGTAACACTGCTAAGGAGCTTATATTTAATGCCTAATCTGCCCTGTTTAAACCAGACAATATCCACACCACCTGGCTTTGCTTTAGCAAATATTCCAGCTAAATCCTAAATCCTGCAAATGAGGAGATGGGTTTTCCTTCCTGTCTGACTGCATTTGGAGTAATGCTGTGTTTTATTCTGCAGCACTGAGAAGAAAACGGCAGAATCATGCCAAATATCTGTGTGCAGCCTGACACCTTTGGTAGTGCTCCTCAAAAGTGCTGTGGGATTTCGGGTGCACTCGTCAGGGCTACCTCTCAGCCCCATTGCAGAGCAGGGACGCCTCTTTTGGGGCTAATAAGAGCTTCCCACTTTCTCTTATTGTTATTGTTATTATTATTATTATTATTATTTTTAATAGAAAATGTGTGGCCAGAAGGATCTTTAGCAATGGGAGACAGAGTGTTTTAAAGCTGCAAGGCTGCTCTTCTTACAGTCCTGAAGGGATTTTGGAGGGTTTTCCCTAAAGAAATATTGCAGAAGTGATGGGAAAAAAAATGCTTGAATCTGGATGGTTTAATTTAAAGTAATTTGAAGACCAAAAGCGGGAGCGAGGCTGTGATTCCAGGACAGCTTTGCCAGTAAGGGAGCCCAACGTGTCAAACAAAACATGGATGGAATCCTTGCAGCTTTCTGGGGACAGGATTTCAGCTCAGGCCCACAACGTATCACTGTGCGCACATGTATGCTTCATAGAACAGCCACTCTGATGCTTTCTCTTTGCTCTGAAGTCAAGCCCCAGAGGTAAGGCTGACCCAGTCTCCCAGTGGCCACCAGCAGCCAACTGATGGCACTGTGGTTTGGGATGGCCAAACACCTGGTGGTACCGCAGTCACTGTGTCCATAAAGGGGCTGGCTCAGCCCAGGAACCTGAGAGAAACCCCGTGCTGATGGGTGCCGGGGTCCCTGCGGAGCACAGGTAACACTACAGGCGGTTCGCCCAAGCCGCCCTCTGTGGAGGTGCTTCTATGCTGACTACAGACCGCGTTCTTCTTTCTAAGGGGCGGGTTTGCGTGAGCCTTTTTTTACATGCAGAACTTGTGTGTGTTATTATACATTTCAGTTACCGTTTGTATTTTATGCTATCTAACTGAATAAACAGTTTGGTATTCGTAATTCCGCGTCACCACCAAAACTCCCACAGGCGCAATAAGGCGTTCCGTCAAACCGGGGGGGGAGGGGGGGGAGTGGGAAAGCCGCAGCCACGCATGCGCGGCACCGCCTCCCACCCTCCGTTCGACTCTCGCGAGAGCGTCGAGACCCGGCCCGGCCCTGACAGCGAGGGACGATGGCAGCGGTGGGCGGGCGGCTCCTGGTGGCTGGCGCGGGACGGGCGCGGGGCAGAGGGCTGCGCCAGGCTCCAGCCGCATCTCTGGTGCCGTCCCGGAGCGCCACGGTCACCCGCAGCGGAGCCATTTTGCCTAAGCCGGTTAAGGTGAGCGAGCGGGCGAGAGCGGCGGGGGCGTCGTAGGTCCAGCGGTGGCCAATCAGGGCGGGAGTTCCCGTTGTGGGCGGGGGCAGAGGGATTGAGTGGCGGGCGTTAGGCCAATGAGCGGCGCGGCTGCGGGCGGGGTGGGGTCGGGAGCGGCGTCCCGGACCCTCAGCGCCGGCCTGTTTCGGGGCGATGAAGTGGTGGTACTCACTGCTGCTGGGCCCTTCGCCGTGGGGTGAAACGCCGCTGCCCCCTGCTGGCCTTCCTTCCCGCGGCTTAGCCTGGCCCGAAGCTCCCATAGAGTTGCAAAAGTTAATCCACTGTGACGCTGGCTGAAAAAAATGCATCATTTCTCGGTTGGATCCTTGTAGACGCCCTTTGGCCTCCTGAGAGTGTTCAGCGTTGTGATCCCGTTCCTGTATGTCGGGACGCAGATCAGTAAGAACTTCGCAGCCCTGCTGGAAGAACACGACATCTTCGTCCCAGAGGATGACGACGACGATGACTAAAGGGTACGGGAATGGCACGACTGTCTCCAGGGGTGCCACTACTGGTGCTTCTGTTTGCCATGGTGCTGGGACACAGCCCTGTAGGGAGTGCAGGCAGCAGCTGTGGTTGAAGCTGAGGACATGAACAGCTGCGCTGCCACTGGCTGTGAGCTTTTTGGTTCCTCTGTAAGCAAGTAGGCTGGATGTATGTACTTTCCTTCATCTGATGTGATTCCATCTGGTTTGTCCTTTTGTGTAAGATTTTACTTTGGGTGTTATTTCATTATATCCAGCAGTGTTGTTTTATAGTCATGTGTGCAGTGTGCAGCTAAAAACAAGTTTGCAGAGATCTCAGTCGCTCGTTAGAAACTTGTTTTTTGCAAATTGCCACCTTGCCTAGTTTGTGGGAAGGAATATGGCTGCAGATTGCTATGGCATATATCTGAAGAGTAATGTCTTTTTACTCTGTTTGCAGAACTGTAATTGAAGAACAGAAGGGAGGAAACCATTGACAGACAGACATAGTGCCAGCATCTGCCATCCATGTTTTGTCCTTCTTCAAGAGGACGGGGGGGCATTACATCCCCTTTGCCAGTGAATGTCCTGCACTTGTATGTATATGAAAAATCTATAGATCAGGGTTGAAATAAGTGCTTCATAAGCTCTGCATCCTTGCACATACACACTCCAACCTCATAAAGAACTGCGTGGGATTCCTTATATTAGCAATATATTAAAGAACAAGACATTTGAGGGGTTTTTTTTGTGTGTGTTTTTTTAGATTATTGGCTATGACCTAGAACTTCTATCTTACCCTTTCTACCTCCACAAGTCAGTTCCAGTGAGTACTCTCTTCATATTTATTTTCTCTTTGGAGTCCTTTCTGTAATTCAGCACTAGTTTACGGTTTATAACAGAAGTCCTAAGGAATGCAGGAGCCCCAAAGCACAGCCCTGTTAAAAGATCAGAATGCATACTGACAAAAGCACTGCTGTTGAAACAACATGCAACAAAGCACTATGCAGGTATGTCTGATAAACTGCATTACTGAATTCAGTACAGCATTGTCAGTGCAGTTACAGTTCTGAATAGCTTTGGTAACATAAAAGGTGAAGAACATGAGAGGCAAACTAAGCTAATGTATGTAAGGTGAAACTGAGGCTCCAAGTACCTTGTAAGGCCAAGATAATTCACTACTTCTCTCTCAGTCCTAATATGTTTTCTTAACTGTCTGTAAAGTTCAACCCCCCCTTATTTTCTTAAGCATTTACTACCGCTATTAAATCATCACACAAGACTTAAAGGCTTCTCTGTTGCTAGTACCTTCAGTCACATCAGACAAGTTGCACACCAGCTGTTTTTTCAAATACCTTGAAAGTTCAAAGACAAGTGATTTCATTTTTAAACTCAGCACTTGTAATTTGGCAGTTTTTTTATTTGCTGTTTAACTCTCTAGCTTAGCCACAGAAAGAGATGGGCCTGTTGTCTAAGTAACCCCAACAGCTGTGGCTGAAGAAAGCTGGCAGGATCTTGAGTCACTCAATATCAGAGCTGTGCTCTCTTTCTCCAGATTCAGTTCATGTGATCTTGGGAGTCAGTCATGCCTGTTTTCTATATTGCCAAACTCCTCATTGCTGCATTTTCCTGCTATCTTTCCTGCCCGTTCCTGGCTCTGTCTCTTCAGCCCTGTGTAACTAAATTTTACAGTGGGGAAATGGAAGCTACTGATCTTTTTAGGGTACAGAGGGCTTTTCTGGCCTATTGGATTTCAAGACATTCTCTGCTAGGATGTAAACAGAGAACAGTGTCAAACACAAGGTCAACGAAAGCATAGCATGAATAAGAGCAGGTCTCAAGCACAATACTTTGGCAGCTGCAATGGCTCTCTGAAGGCCTACTCGTCTGCTGTCTTCCAAGGAGCTGCTGCCTCTGCACAGGACTGCAGGCTGAGTTCCACAACTGGGCTGCTGTGGTTATTCAGATACTCCAGGACAAGCTCCTGAAAATACACACTCCCATAAGCCAGGAGTCAACTTTCCATGGATGTTACAGCAGCTTGCATAAATACCAGATTCAGATTTATTGAATAGTCTCATAGGCTGGTATACAATCTGTCTGTACAGATTTTTTTGTATCATGTAGAACTTTATTTGTAATACAAGACAGGAAGACACAGAATCTGCTTCATGGATCGTGGCCTTCATAGAATTTGGACAGAAAGTCTTTAGGTCGTGGGGTTTCCGTCTCATGAAAATACCTCATGACGTGTGTCCTCTGCTTCCATACATTTATGGTTTCTTGGAGATCCATTTTCCCCTGTGTAGAGACAGAAGAACTTCAGACCGACTCTCAGTGTAGCTCAATTCTCATTATTCAGCACTACAGAACATAGTGAAGTGCACTGAGTAAAACTGAGTAAATAACGTTCTGCTAATGAGGATGATGCCCTGCTGTTTTTGGTGGTATGGGCAGGACAAGGGCAACAGGCACAAACTGGAGCAATGGAAGTTCCATATGGACATGAGGAAGAACTTCTTTACTGTGAAAATGACAGAGCATTAGAACAAGCTGCCCAGAGAGATTGTGGAGATTCCCCAGAGAGATTCAAAATCTGCCTCTGTGCTTTCCGGTGTGACCTACTGTAGGAACCTGCTTTAGCAGGGGCATGGACTTGACGATCTCCAGAGGTCCCTACAGCTCTGAAAATTATGTGCTTTTTGCGTGCCTTTGAGTTTCACCCACGGTATCATCCAGGACTATGCAGACTTTGTTTTTAACCATTTCAAGATAGGGTAGCTGTCTCAAAATGCAGGAAATCCAGCAGATGGGCACAGCAGTTCTTGGCTGAAAGGATTTCCATGCATTACAACAGCAAAGATCCGTTATTGCCACGGAGGCCTCTTTCAGAGCCTTACACTTGGTGCACGACCAACATTTTGAACCCAACAGGCTGCATGCCTCTGACACAGTGAGTGTGTTACTGAGCCAGGGGAAGTGCCAAACAAAACCTAAAGCCCGCCTCCCCTCCCAGGCAGGAATAACTCGGTTGTACCTTAATGACCAGCATGTCGATCACCCGCGGGTCCGTCACATGGGCGTTCTTCATGAACATCTCCCGCACCTTGTTGCGGCCCTGCTTCACCGTGATGTCCAGCTGGTACAGGTGCACTGCGGAAACAGCACAGCGCCTGAGACCGTCCGCACGGCTTCCGCTTTCCACCGATAGCCGCAGCCCCCCGCTCCCGGAGCGCCGCTCAGCCCCCAAGGGCTGCGAGGCGGCCGTTACGACCTTGAGCTCGCGGCCCCTCCTGCGCACGCGCGGCCGGCGCCGGGCCCTCACCCGCGTTGGGCACCTCGCGGTACCAGGCGCGGTACAGCTCCCTCACGCGCCGCTTGGCCTCGCCCAGGTCCCGGCTGAAGATGGGCTTCACGGCCGCAGCCCCTCTGCCCGCCACCGCCATCCTGCCGCGGCCGCCCCGTCCCGCACCGCGGCTCGCGGCACGCCCGCCCCCACCGCCCCTGACAAAGCGCTCGCATTTCTATTGGCCCGCCGCGCTGTCTCTCCAGCGTGCCCGGCCTGACTGGTGTAGAGGCGACCAATCGGCGCAGGGAGTGCGGGAGGAGGAATAGCGAGTGGGCGGGGCCCATTTTCGCCGGGCGGCGGCCGTCAGCTCCTCCTGGCGGTTGAGCCCGGCGGGCGTGAGGAGACCGTGGGGACCGGCGGGGCGGGGGCAGGGCGGGACGGCTCTCCTAGACAGGGCTGCGGCCTTCGGAGGAGCGCGGCGGCGTCGCGGCCCGCTCGTCCTGCCCGGACTTGGGCAGCGCTCAGCGGCACCATCTGATCGGCTTCCGTGCCGGATGCGGCCAGGGGTTGGACTCGGTGCCCCGATGTGTGCGGAAGCTGCAACCTCGGCTGTTCGGCGATTGCGTCGTTCGAACGGCCCATTATATACCCGTATGCAGACACGAGGCTGCTGGGACCCTTCAGTTTAGGTCTCTGAACGCTCCTCCAAAGCACGGCTGCGCGCTGGCTGCTTTATGGAAACGGCCACCTTCAGTTCAGTGGTGCTGAAGGGACCTGAAAGGTAACACTGAAAGGACTGGAAGGAACTGCGGGTGCTGGCGGCGAGGAGAGGAATGGCACGTGAGTACGCGAGGTGGGTACAGGGCAGGACGGTCAGACAGCCACAAGGCAGGACAGCCCTTCCAGATCATTTATTTTGTCAGATTGTCTTGTAGGTGAAAACCGTCAGTGTGCAGTTCCGCTGAAGCCGAAATCTTAACAGCAGTGTAGGTAATCACATACGTAATGGGGATTTCGTAGGTCCCAAAATTAGTATGAGAAAGAGAAATGTAAGCATGCGTGCACCGTTTCAGAGGCTTTTATGTTGCAATTATGCATTCGTGCCAAAGTTTCTGCCAGCACGAACAAGATTAACATGTTGCAAAACAACTGGTCAGCAATGTTGCAGGAAGAAAAAGCAAACCGCCTGTGACACCTGCAGCTTGCTCATTCAAGCGATATAACTCTGTGAGTTTGAAACCTTCCCTGACTTTGAGTAATGATGAAAAAGCAGTTTTGGCGAGCTAACTGGATAGCAGGTAGTAATGGAGGCACCAGAAATCATCTTGAAATCCATTTGTGGGAATTTTTGTCTTTTAGAAACTACCTGCTTCTGGAGCTGAAAGGTCATATTGATAATTTAGGTACTCCTTGGTACTTCCTCCTGCTGGAGTCCTAGTTGGCAGGCATTTTGCTTTCTTTAGGGTTGTAAATGAAGGTAATGCAGTATATGTATGCAATTTACTGCAGTACACAGTATACATGAAGTAGTGCATGGAGTCTATGTTTACTGCACGATCAGGAGCACTAGTCTGAAGCCATGTGCAGTCCTGCAGAGGAATGTGACTTTGTAAGTGCTGAAGCTCTCACCCTGCCCACCAACAGCACATGCCAAATCACTTGACAATGCGGGCCTTGTTTTTGCAGGAATCAAGCCAGAGTCCTCCTGGGCACCTGGATGACACGCAGAGGCAGAGCACTAGAGGCAGAGAGTGGCCAGTGGGGAAGGGAGGTGTCCAGCAGCAGTTTACAGTATTTTCCAAACTTTTTTTGCTCTTAGAACTAACACGATATCTCTTACCCTGGGTACTCTTTGTGTTTCAATACACAGGACTGAAATTGAAATTAAGCTCAGCTAAGGATACTGGTCTACATCCTTACTTTACACAGCTGGGGACATCTGCACAGACTTGGGATAACTAGATCCTGGCACAGCCCTGCAACATTTCTGACAGTGTTAGTGGTGGTTTCTGAGTGAAGCGGTGCACACTTATCTTGGCACAGCTTGCAATTGGTATGGGTGTGGGCTGTTTAGAAAAGCAAACTGACTGTCCTCCCGTGGCCTGGGCTGATCTTCAGGAATCACAAAGGTGAACTTCTGCATAAGAGTGGTGAAGAAGATGAAGAGCTCCATCCTGGCCAGTTGTTCCCCCAGACAGGCACGTCGACCTGCAAGAAGGAATTTCCGTGGGAGAGAATATTGAATCACACTGAAATCACTGTGGGATGAGCACCCTTTGTGTGTAGACAAAAGATGGAGCAAAACACAATTCAGAAGCCTCCTTGCACTGAATGGAGAGAAGGAAGAAAGTGGGACTGGTTGTTGACTGCGTGAAAAAGGCTGAGGCACTCACAACTATTTAGTTAGCTGGTGCATCATGTCTGTCAGGCACAAAGTCACAGAACAGTTGAGGTTGAAAGGGTCCCTGCAGGTCTTACCACCTGCTCAATTGCAAAGATGAGGAAAAGGACAACCCTGGACTTCCACTTCCCAGGAGGCACATCACCACCGCTCCTGCCATGCACCAGACTTGCAGCTAGACCCTCCCCTTGGATTTACCTGCAGAGAAGGGCAAGAAGGCCTCTGGTCTCACAAATTCCCCATTCTCATTCAGGAAGTGTTCGGGATAAAACTCATTTGGCTTCTTCCAGACTGTCTCATCCTTCAGCACAGAAGTCAAGTTGGTGATGATTGTCGTCCCCTGCACTCGTTCACAAGAGGAAGCAACTTACATGAGAACCGCAGAATCATCTTGGCATGATAGATCAGTGCTGGTCCCTCTTTAGTCTGTCTCTGCCACCTAATGCAGTCATTGTTAGGTGCTTCAAATAAGGCACCAAGCTCTTCTTGATCTTACTGAAAACAGAGGTGCAACACTTGCACATTTCCAGTAACGTGTTGCCTGCAAACAGCCTCTGCTTCTCATATCCCATGGACTCATTTTATAGCTGGAAAGGAAAAGCTAACAGACCTCAAAGCCCAACCTTTGCATGGGACATGGAAAACCTCAAAGCTCCTGTTTTAAACATCGGGGAGTCATTGCGTGGCTTAAAAAACATCTCAGGCGTGCCTTACAGCCAGCACTGCCAGGAGAGGGGGCTCCTGAGATGCCTCTGCAGTTGGTTCCTGCATAAGCAGTGTAAACCAGAGCACAAGTGCAACCATGTGTGTGACCTTCGTATTTCAAATTTCCTAGGTCAGTGTTCTCCACGACTGTGCTTTGGGGCAGGAGGGACAAAGCTGCAGAGTTGTGTGGGGTCACTGCAGGCCTGGCCTCTCCCTGGAGCAATGATGCTGCCTTGGCTTTCTGGGCACACACACCTTGGGAATGAAGAAACCTTGAAGCTCGGTGTCCCGGTATGTCATGTGAGGTAGCCCCATAGGAATAATGTCCCCACAGCGTTGTACTTCATGGATGACGGCATTGGTGTAGGGCATGTTTGCTTGGTCTGCCGTGGTGGGCGGTCGGTTTCTTCCAATCACCTTATCAATCTCTTTGTGAACTTTACCTAAAAGCAGCACAGCTTAGGAATTAGAGCTTCCTTAAGTAATCAGAAGGGTCTGGTACAAGATATAGGAAATCTGGCAGCATGAGCTGAGCAGGCACTGGGTGAGAGCAAGGCAGTTACAGAAAGGAGCAGAAACTAATGGGAATACACTTTTTCAATTGCTCAGAAAGATCTCTACAACTATTAATTGTGCACAGTGCCTTTCATGAAATTCTTCTCATTTGATATTCTTACCATTCCCCTCCCCAGTGTGACTGAAAGAGTACTTGTGGAATGCAGCATTTGAGAATTAAAACAGCTTAGTGTCTATTCCAAATACAGGAAGGTGGGTACCATGGTCACTGAAAGACCCCCGGGAGCCTTCAGTGAGAGGGAACCTAAACATGGCCTTCCAACTCCAGTCTTTTCAGCATGTTCCCTACCGGTCTCCCTAAGCTGTGCTAGAACAGCTGTGTCTGGGGATGCTGTGTTTGGGGAGGTGTTTCTCCTGGTTTCTCCCAGAAGAACAATTCCCAAAGCTGTTCCTTATTGCAAAAAGCCCAAAATATGGTGAGATGTGCACTGTCCCTGCAGTGAAATGAGTGTTCAGAGAATCATACTACACCTCTACTTGTCGTCTCACTTACTCTGTATTTCTGGGTACAAAAGCATGAACAGGAACGCCCATCGGAGGGTGGTAGAGGTGGTTTGAGAACCTGCTGCAAGCAAGTCTGATGTCACCATGCTAAGGTTGCGTATATTGAAACCATTCTCTTCAGCCTCATTACCCTGCAGAGTGAAAACGAGAGTGTGACAGGAGCAAAGACACTTTGAGTGAGAAGACTTTCTTTCAGAGAAATACTGAGAAGCATTTTTGCTGACCAGGAATTCATTGGCAGAGTAGAGCACAACACAAGCGGTGGTCTGTGTATGACTGATGTGCTTAAATCATGCTGATACCACTGTATTCCTGTATCCTGAGAGGTGAAAGCTGTACCTTTATAGTGAATGCCTTGTGCTCTCAACTCAGCAGAACACTGACACTTACTGTGAGCAGCCGAGAAAAGTGACAAGAAGGAATTGGATCAGGCTCAGATCCACCCCTTATATGCCTGCAAAGCGATGCAGGCTGAAAAGATAGCTGCCAGACACTGAGTGGAAAAAGAGTGTGGTAGTTGGGGACAGAAACAGCAGATTATATGATCTTTGAGGATAATCAAGGAGGGCTCAGCATGGAGAGCTGAACACCTAATTTCTACAAGAATGACGTGGAATGATGAGGTAGGAAATTTGTAACAGTCTTTATAGAACTGTATAAGTGAAGCCAACTTCTATCGACAAGTTTAAAGAACAAGAGGAATTGCCTCAGGTCTGTTGATCTCTCCGTACCTTTGCCATTTCCTTTAAAAATGCATCAGTGAAGTCTCGGGTGTGAGCAGGGTTCCAGGTCTCCCTGTGCTTCTCTATGAGCACTTCTGTGAAGTCTATGTATTCCTTTTGGCTTCGAAAGATCTTCTGTGGCAGTCCAGGGATGCGCAACAATATGGGCGCCACATGAAGAAGCTGGCAGGCCAGGACCATACAGAAAGAGACAAGGTTTTATGCCATCTAAAAATTAATATGATGGAAACACAGTGCTCTTAAGCGACTGAGGTCAGTGTCTTACAGAACATAATATGCTTCCGTGTTACCTCAGCCAGGAGTCCTACTTCTTCATTGAGGGAATTTTCAAACAAAGTTAACAGCTTCTTGAACGTCTCATCACCGTACTCAAAACGCTCTCCATAGGTGATGGTGCAGATCACGTTGCTGACTGCATTATTTACAAGAAGATGCAGATCAAAAGGACGACCTGAAAATGGAAAGGGATATCAATCAAAGGGGCTAAGCAACATCATGCTGTGGTACTGCAGCAGTGCTCTAACAACAAGAATGCACACATACCTCTTTGCTGCTTTCATGAGAAAATGCCCCCAAAGTGCTCAAAGTACAAATACATCATAGTAGGAATGTAAGATCTTCTACTATGGTTCAGCTGGTCATTGTTTATGGACAACAGGTCCTCAAGAAGAGCCGAATTACAGGATTGTTCTGTCACATGACAGATAGCACCTCATGAGTCTAATTATAGTTGATGCTGTGTGAAAGCTGTCGGATTCGTTTTGCAATATGTGATAGTACTGATATGAAATCACAGGCTGCTTCTCCTGGCAGCCTGTTTCAGTGCTTCCCTACTCTCTGAGTAAAGAATTTCTTCCTCTCCTCTCCTCTCTTTCAGTTTCAAACCGCTCCCCCTAGTCGTATCACTATCAAATCATGTTAAATCTCCTCCCTGATTGTAAGTTCCCCTCAAATACTGGAATGCTGCAATGAGGTTTCCCTGCAGCCTTCTCCTCTGTGGGTTGAACAAACCGTGCTCCCTCAGCCTGTCTTTGTAAGAAAGGAGCTCCAGCCCTCTGAGCATCCCCATGGTTTCCTCTGGTCCCACTCCAACATCTCCATGTCTTTCTTGTGCTGGGTGCCCCAGCCCTGGATGCACTACTCCAGATGGGGCCACACAAGGACAGAGTACAGGAAGACAACCACCTCCACCAATGCATCCGCCATGTTCCACCCCGTTACACCTAACTTTTCATGGGTACTAGTTACCCAGCTCTGAAATTATTGTTGTTTTACCTCTGCTTATTTTTACTTATTTCCTGTTCGAAATTGATTAGCCTTACAGTAGCTCCAATGCGTAAGGTAGAAGTGGCTTTGCAGCACAACAGGTTCAGTAACCATTATTCTGATGAACTTGAAACATGGCATGCAAACAGGAGAAGCTGTATCACTAATTGCCTTTTTCTGTTTGGTTGTTTGGGTATTTTTATCAGAACATTTTCTCCATCCTGCTGCATGTGACAAACCTCCTTCAGAATTAACTGCAGAGCACAGAAATCCTGCTTCCTCAGTCACTCGCTCCTCCAAGGACTTCTTTCCCATCCCAAAGTTCCTCAGGGTACTGAGCGTGAATTTCCTTAGCTCCTTCCAGACGTGTCCATACCGTGCCAAAACAACCCCTGGAAGTAAAAATGATCAAGAAACATCAGGAGCTCTGAGCTGTACGATGTGCAGGTTTTGCTAGAAATGAACAAATGTGAGTTTGGAGGTTAACACTGGGAGAAGAAAGAGGAAGGAAAAAAAAAAGGTAAGACTGTGTATGGTTTGTTCATACAGCAGTTCTAAGAACTTAGTACTGCACCTTGTAATGCAGACACATGTCTAGCAAAGGTGGTAATAGGGTAATTCAATAGGAGAGCATCGGAAGGAAACATTCCTCCAGATTATTCAGTACTGTGTCCTCAGCTTGCGTGAACTGGGTAGCATTTTGTGCAGAGGATCTGATGTGGAGGGATGCTTTCTCCTGTCCTCTTGGAAGAAAGTTGCCATCTTTTTGTCATGACAAGAACACATGCTCAAAGGGTGGCAGTGGGCACTGGGCAGAGGGAACTGACCGCTCTCACCCTGGCAAGCAAGTTGTACCACTGATCGTATCCTCACACTGCTGAAGAGGCGTGTGCCAGTGTCTGGAGCTGTACTACAGCCCTAACTAGAGCTGGTAGATCACCTGATTCTGTGACCACAGAAGAGTGGCAGATGTACAAGGATATTGGCTGGAGGGAGATGTGAAGGTGGTTTTACACTGGGAAAATCTTCTGTCTACTCATTATCTAGCCAGTCCTCCCTGTGCCGGTGCCTGCAGGAAATGTCTGTTAGCAGAGGACTTGCCTTCAGATTTATGTCCATAGCCCAGATGTTCATATGCTGGGAAGTATGGCCGGTCAGCAAAGTCCTCCGATTTGTTGACCAGGGCTTCCTTCACAGTTTTGTACCCATTCAGCACTACTATGTTGGTCCAGCAGTTCTGCAGACTGAAGATGTTCCCAAACTTCTTCTGAAGCTGTGAAGATAAAAAAATCATGGCCCTGAAAATGATCAGACATACAATAGTGTGGGAAAGTAATGTGAAAACATATCCCTGTATGTTTCCTTAAGGCCTGACTGTTCAGTGGTTTGTACTGTTTTATTAGGAGACCTTCCAGCTGACCGTTGGTTGTCCTGCAGGTTGACCCTGACTGTTGGTTGTCTCTGCAGTGCAGCAGCTCAGAACAGTGTCATCCACTATCTGCAGCAGGGTGCAATGCAGATAGCAAGATACAGCTATTCTGGAGGAACTTGTCCAGAGCACTGCGTGGATATTTTGGTGACATCACGAGGTCAGCAACCTGTTTAGAGATTTTCAAAGACTGAGCACTCAAGAACCCATTATTTCCCAACACTTGTAATTTCATTTAAAAACCTAAGCAATTTTAGGTAGCTTTAATTTTTGCTAGACAGAAATACCGATGATATGTAATGTAATTTCTTTTTCTACCCAAAGCCCAATTCCCAGAAGCAAGCTTGGAAATGGTAGCTCCACACTGGAGTTCCAGGTCAGCTTCCTCCCCAAGGGGAATGTACTCTCCTAGAAACACTGGTAACTGGCACACATCCATCATCTCTGCTGATCTGAAAAGGACATGTTGCTGACAAAATGGAGATTGCATAGATAGAGTTTATCAGCTGTGTATTCTTTGTCTTTGTTTTGTCTCTAATTTCCTTCCTTCCTTTGTCCGTTTTCTTCTTTCCCTCCCTCTCTCTCTCTCTCTCTTTGTCTTTTTCTTCCACTGTCTTTACTTTTTCTTGTCTTGCCTAGTCTTCCTTTTCTCCTTACAATTTCTCCCCTCCCATCTGCTACCCTTCCCTTCACTCCCCTCCCTTGTCCTTTTCCTCTTCCCTACTGTTTTTTCCCCTCCTCCTATTATCCAGTTTCCTCCTCTCTCTCCCCCATCTTCCTCCTATGTCTACCCCTTCCCCCCTGCCCCTTTTCCCTTCTCTTCATCCCTCTTCTTCTTTTTTTTTTTTTTTTTTCTCTTTTAAATTATTATTGCAGTGGGATTTGAAAGGGGATTAGTACTTTAATGGCTCTTGAAATATGTCATTAAAAGCAATTAGTGGTCAGGTAACTAGTAGACAGTGAAGTGAGAATGACCCTGGTTTGATATGATTTGAAAATGGTAATCTTTAGGACAGACAGCTAAACAGTTTTGTCTTAGAGAAGGAGCCTTTAGATTTTGCACGCTGAAGTAGAAGCCCGTGGCATTTCTGCTGTAAGCCGTGCTGTGCTTTTCCTTTGAGAAGAGATAATGCCTGACTGAATAGCAATGCTGCAGTCATTTTTGGCACTACTGATTTTGGCCACACTTCCCCAACCCGCAGGGTGCTGTGGGTGTTTGCTGGGTCTGCTACTCACCTTCTGGAAGGAGAGAATGGGGTTGTTGTAGTTCACGTGTGGCATGGTCCCAACGAACGGCAGCGACACTGGGCCTGGGGGGTAACGGCTCCACTTCTTTCTGCGCTTCATGAAGTCAAGGAGCACAGTAAAGACGGCCAGAAAAACTCCCAGTACAGAGATGTTGCTCCAAGATGACAGCCACAGGAGCAGTGTCATTCTGTAGTCTGTCTGCTCAGTCTTCCTGTTTTGACCCAGCGCTGTTTCTGTCCTTCTCTTCTGCCTCCTGCCCCCCTCTCCCTGTTGTTGCTGGCTTTTAAATGGAATTTGGCCTGGACCCAGAGCTCCTCCTCTGATCAGCTCAGTGTTGGGGGAGTGGCGATGAGGGCTGTTCCTTTCCTCCTCCAACTCTTTGCCAAATCTGGAGCTCAGAGGCCTCCTTGTCCCTGCCACCACGGAGCACAGGCAGTTGTGCTGGCCGTGGGATAAGGCTGCGTGATGTACAGGTATTTGCCTGTCCTGTTCCACAGCCAAGGTAGGATTGAAGTGCACAAAGCAGTCCAGTCCTGCTGCATACACAGGTTTTGAAAGAGTTTAATTCTGTTGTCTTATTGCTCGTACAAACAAGTCAGGGGAGATGCACAGCCTAAGCACGGGCTGTTCAGATTTCTGCTTGCAGGGCTGAGCATTTATTCCAGTGGAAGTTTTGAAAGCTTTGGTTGGGTGACGCCTTTCCTTACAGAAAGCGCTTACTTCACAGAAGTAATCTTAATACAGTGGCCTGAGACTTCAAAATCACTTATATTTCTGGGAATAACAATCTTTGTTCAACCACTTAGTGAGGTCTCAGTGTGTTCATCAGAGATTTTTGATGTAATTTTGCTCTTCCTGCACTTTATCCTCAAAAATAATTGTTCAAAGTGTGTGTACTGTCAAAAAGTGATGACACGAATACGGTGTGATTGTGAAGGGAGGGATATTTTCTCTGCTAAGATAGGGATTATGAAAGTCTGGTAAGAAGACATGATCAGATTTAGAGTTGAATGTCTGATTACAACTCACATTTGAAAGGGTGCATGTCATAAAGTCATAGAATCCTTAGAGTTGGAATGTATTTATATCAACTGAAAATGATCTTGCAAGTGTAAATTGACTTTTTTTTTTTTTTCCAATCTTGCAGCTCCAAGCTGTGGGTTATGGTTGACATGCCCAAAGAACAGGATGCCATCCAGAGAGACCTAGACAGCCTGGAGAAGTGGCATCAGGAGACACTCGTGAGGGTCAACAAAGCTAAGTGCAAGATTTTGCACCTGGGTCAAGGTGCATGCAATTGTTTGGCATCACTTGAGTCAGCACTGCACAGCACAGCCCTCCCTGTGCCCTGCTTTCACAGAATCACAGAATGGCTCCGATTGGAAGGGAGACCTCAAGGATACTGAATCTCCAACCCCCCTGCTACATGCAGGGCCACCAACCTCCCCATTAAATACTAGACCAGGCTGCCCAGGGCCCCATCCAACCTGGCCTTGAACACCTCCAGGGATGGGGCATCCACAGCCTCTCTGGGCAGCCTGTTCCAGCACCTCACCAGTCTCATAGTAAAGAACTTTCCCTGACATCCAACCTAAATTTTCCCTCCTTCAACTTAAGACCATTTCCCCTTGTCCTGCTGTTATCTACCCTTTCAAAGAGTTTACTCCCTTTCTGTTTGTAGGCTCCCTTTATATGCTGGAAGGCTGCCATGAGGTCACCCCACAGCCTTCTTTTCTCCAGGCTGAACAAGCCCAGCTCCCTCAGCCTGTCTTCTTGATCATCTTTGTGGCTCTCCTCTGGACCCTCTCCAACAGCTGTGTGTCTTTTTTGTAAGATCTAGACACAGTACTGCAGGTGGGGCCTCACAAGAGCAGAGTAGAGAGGCACAGTCACTTCCCTGTCCCTGCTGGCCACCCCTCTTCAGATAGAGCCCAGGATACCATTTGCTTTCTGAGCAGCAAGAGCACACTACGGGCTCATGTTCAGTTTTTCATCCATCAGGACCCCCAGGTCCTTCTCTGCAGGACTGCTCTCAAGGACCGCTCCTTCCAGTCTGTGTAAATGCCTGGGATTCCTCCAGCCCAAATGCAGTCTTGCACTTCGTTGTGTAGAATTTCATTAAGTTCACTCGGGTCCACCTTTCAAGTCTGTTGAGGTCCCACAGAATGGCATCCCTTCCTTCCATCATGTCAACTGTTCCACTCAGCTTGGTGTCAGCTTGGTGTCTTTCAGTTGGCACAGCATTTGTAGCACACCGATCGTTTTGGAGTTGCTGAGCTATGGGCGTGTGCCCAGGGCCACGGGACAAAGAAGAGCCACCACATTTAAGTGTCAGGGAAGGAGAGGGCTACACTTTGGATGATGCTGGGCTGCATGTAGCTCACTGGCTGTGGGTTGGACAAGTGTGACTTTGACAAAGCCTTTGATACCATTTCCTGCAGTACCCTTGTAGCTAAACCAGTGTGATAAAGACTGACAAGGTGGATGATAAGGTGGGTGGAAGAGCATTTAGTCTGTGGGTTTCAAAGAGCTGGAATCAGCAGCACAGAGTTCAGCTGCTGGCTGATCACTAATGACATCCCTTAGATATCCACACATGTTTAACATATTTATTAATTATCTGGATGATGGGACAAAGGTTTGTTTGCAGAGAAGTTTGAGCGTTTGTTGACTTCTAAGCACCCACCATATTTTGAACAGCTCTACAGAAAGGTCTTAGGAGAAAGAGCTTTGACTCAGTAGATTCAAAACCTAGTTTTCTGCCTGCTGCTCACACTCTGCTTTTGTTGGGCTTTTCCACAGATGTCAGCAGTGTCTGTATGGAGCCAGCAATCTTTAGTACTCAGAGCATCCCCCTGAGACATAACCATAGGACAAAATGGGATGTAATTCAAAATGACCACCTAAGTGTTGGGACCTAACAAGAAAAGCCTAGCAGCAGGGTGAGAGGCTCCCTCTGCCCTTAACAGCCGCACGCCGCATGCCCAGCTCCTGGCTGGATCACAGAGTTGGCACAGATTTGTCAGGGTTGATGAAAACTCCAGCTTGTGCAATTATACAGCGCCATCACATGCTTAATATCCAAGAATAATAGCCTGAAACATAGCCAAGAACAGTAACCTGAAACAGCCAAGTTTTTCACAGTGACTTACTGCCAGCCTTCCCACATTGGACCAAAATCTGTTCTTGAGGCTCTTCTTTAAATTCCTTTTCCCTGTACCCATCCCAGCAGCTCACCTGTAACCAAAGCAAGTCCTGGTGGCGCTCTGCTTCTGCTGCCCATCCCATCCCTTTCTCTCAAGGAGCAATGGCTCTGAGCTTGGTACCAAAACAGGAGCATGTCCTGGGTCCCATCTCCCAGCCACAAAGGGCAGCTTCTTGCTGTAGAATGCTGAGGAGCCCAGTAGGGATCACACAGCCCATGCAGCCTCACTGGTTCTGTCCCAGCTGCTGATTTGGGTTTCTTCTCTAAGATTCCCAAGAGCAGTGAATATATTGCACATCTTCTCATTTTTGGATTACTGCTTGTACCGTGTGGTTTTTCTCAGCTGTGCAGGAGCACCAACAGGAATTTTGGACAGAGTTACTGGCTAAAATCCCGTTATTAATTTTCTTGTAAGCAAAGCATTTATATCCATATGGGAAAACTCATCCTGCTTTCCTAAAGCATAAGATCAGTGGGAACCTTTGAAAATAACGAGGTGATTAAATATGCGTTTAGCAGTTGAGAAGATGGAAGAACTGTGATTTGTTTCCAGCATCGACTTGAGCTGTGACTTGGAGGCAAGCAAGCAGCAGGCTGGCATGTCAGTTTGTTACAGCTCTTGTAAAATGTATGTAATGGGGCCATTGGCCCTGCAGTAATAAAGCACCTGCAAATCTAGGTGCAAAGTACAATCACGAGGACTGATACCATCATGATTGCAGAGGAAAGAGGAAGGTTGGCAAACAGGTATTGGGAATGCTAGCTTGCTCAGTGTTAGGCCCCCAGTTTGGGTGTTTATGAATCCAAACAAATTCTGAATGTGCTTTGTTCCCAGGAAAGCTTTCAGAGCTGCACCAGAAAGATGAGCTGCCAGAAGCATTACTTCCTGACCACTTACTGCTGTAGATCTCTGAGCCTTAGGAAGGGTACAACTGATGACCCATTCATGTAGCCTTCCTGCAGGCATCAAGGATGCGATTACTCCAACTCTGAAGATGTTCTGGGAAACATCACACTGCCTACTGTCACTCTGATTAGATTCATGAGTGAGAATGAATAACTGGATGCAAAAAACCAGCAACTGAGGGAGAAACACAAGAAGAACGTAAAGGAGAAGACTGCATGCTCAGACTGTTGTCTGCAAAGGTGCAGGTATCTGCAGAGCAGGCTGAGCTGACAAAGAAGCTGTGCCCAGTGCTGGTAGGCTGCACACCAGGGGCTGCTCTGACATCAGTTCACAAGCTCCTCGGCTCTGCCCTTCACTAGTGGCCCATTAAATAAGCAGAAGATGGTCTGAAGAACCATCTTGATTCTGCAAGCACACCTCAAATAATGTAGCACTTCAACAGAGAAAGTGAAGCATGCATTTTTCCCTGCTTTTTTTTGCCGAAATGATTATGAACACACTGCAAATTAAAACAAACAAGCATGCAATTTTGGTGGTCTATAACCCATGGCAGTCATTTCCAAAGGCACCAAGTACTCAGCATTAGAGTACAGAATTTGTTATTATGTTCTTTTCATGAATAACACAGTGTCGAGCTCATTAGTGATTTTTTCACGTTTTTATCTGTGTTTTTTATGTCAGCAAAATAATGGCAAACATTTAGGAGTATTTATCAGTGCATTGGAAACACAGAAGATTATTGTGCTTTACGACCACAGCAAAAACAGGTTGTTTGTGTTTGATGCCTCCAGTGATGATGTTTATGCTTCACAGATCCAAATATGCACTGGAAATCAGAATGTATATTTATTTATCAACAGGAAAACCATGAATAACTGTTTGGGTGTGAAACACTGGCTCAGCAATGCTCACAGTTGGATTAATACCTGTGGGAGCATGTGGAGTGAAAGGGGAATTAGAAGTGATGAAAATGCATGGAATTTCTTAACAGGAATTGTTCAGCAAATTGCATGTTGGAATTCCATTCCGGATGAGCTGGTTACTTACACCTCAGCAGCTCCGGCAGCAGCATCTGTGCATCTCCAGCCTCAGGTCAGAGCACTTGGGCAGGTAAAACAAACGTTTGGGCAATAATAGCACTGTAGGAGATGCTGGCTTACTTGAAACACTAGAATTTGGAGATTTTGAAAACCATGCTCCATCCAGAGATGACAAATATTAGTCCTTGCACCTATTAAGTACCAGCACAGCTGGGTGTTTGCTGACTCCTTCCAGGAGCTTTCCACTGCATTGCTTAGAGATAAGGCACACTGGGTCATATCCAGGAAAATGGATATCCTCAGGCACGTCCTTAATTGCTCTGTACTCGTTATTGCTTATACCAAAGTCCAAAGTACCAAATATCGGGTTTGCTGGAAAGCAGGAAAAAGTGGGGGTTGCTCAGCAACTGTCTGGACATGGCAGTGGGCACCCTGCTCTTGGTGGCCCTGTGGGGGCAGGGGTTGGAGCAGATGGACCCAGAGGTCCCAGCCCACCTCAGACATCCTGTGGTTCTGTGCAGTCTGCTTTGATAACTTTCCACTGCAGGCTTTATGCAGGCCATGGTCTGTGCTGACTCCTGTCTGCAGGAGGGAATGAGGTGCAGTTTGGGGTTCAGAGTAACCTCCCACTGCTGCTTGAGCAGCCCTGCCTGCACTGGGTGGTGGCACTCAGGCTCTGAAGATGTGTCGCAGTTCAGGATTAAAACCGTGCTGAATATTTTCAAGAATCTGTGCCGTCTGACTGCCCTGACGTGCCACGTGTAGAGCAAACGAAGGCAATGACAGAGCTTTTATTTGAGAAAGAGGTGCTATAGGAAAAGCTATCCAAGAGGAATTAACTCACCCCTCCCGGTAACAGTTTGTACAAAAGGAGGAGCTGAGGGATGTGACCCTTCCCCGTTTGTACCGCTGCACTGCAACACAGAAGGGTGGAGGGAGAAGGGGTCTCTCCAAATCAAATGGCAACAGGATGAGAGAACAGTCACAAGCTGCATGGACCTCTTTGTCTTGTGAAGCAAAGGAGATAATGGAGATTTTCCTCAGTATGGGGGGGTGGAGAAAGAACAATTCCAGAACAATTCCAGAACTCCAGACTGAATACTACTGAGTACTGAGAATAGCTGAACAGCTGATAGGCCAAAAACCCAATTACTGAAGTTGCTGAAGCATTACCACACTTGTGTAGCCAGCAGTCACCAGGGATGGTGAGTGCTGGTGAGCTTGGAGGTGCAGGGAATTTAAGGGTGGGAGGGAGAGCTGGGAAACGTGAGCTCCTGTGTCTCAAACCCTTTGGGCTACAGCTCCAGAATACATCATCCGAGTACCTCAGAAGTGAATTCTGAACAATAGGATAAGACGGCTGCAAGCAACACAAGTGTGCAATGAACAGATTACCTGGAAGTAATGGAAGATTGGGAAGTGCAGCAATGGAGTCCCCGGAGGACTCCACTGTCAGTGGAAAGGATAATAATGACTCAGTCTGCTTACACCTTGTGGGAACTCTTCAAAGCTTTTTGAGTCACAGTCTCCTGGGATTTTCCAAATTCCCAGGAGCACCTGTGTTCTCTGACAAATGAAGCAGTGTGAGCCATGAAGGCGGAGGTGCAACTCAAATCCCAACAGTCAGTGCACCAAGGAAAACAAAGGGAAACATGAGAGCTGGTTGCTTCTCTCCTCTTTAAGGTGCCCTGTGCTGTACAGCTACTCGAAGCTTATTTCAAGGCCTGGTGCTCAGGATGTAGTGAGTTGTTGGTAGAGACTTCTGACTGCAAGGAAGAGTCGCTGGCTGTTTCCTTGCGCGGAGGCACAGTGCCTTGTGGGAAACCTCGAATGGTAGCATTCAAGTTGTCCACCTGTCTCCTGTGCATTCTGAGTTACATTTTAACCCATATAAATAGACTCCGACCATCCACACAGGAGCAAAAACATTACTCAATTTTCCCCAGCTGTTGAACACCTAAGCTGATACATTTACAGATGGAGGTATAAGCTTACACATCAGGAGTTCATGTATTCTTAAAAAGTGAAGCTGTATTTCCTTGACGCACTTAGTGAAGAAAGAGGAAGGTCAGAGGGCTTTTGCAAATTGCTAGGGGAAGATGCTGCTCAGAACAGCCCAGCTGTTCCTTTGCTTTGCATCCTGAAGGACTATAAAAGAAAACTCTCCCAGGTATTTCATTAAGCACTTGACTACAGCTTAGGAATAGTTTTTGTTTGCTCTTGGTTTTGATCAGCTACTCTCAGATCCCAAGCAACTCCAATAAATGCTGAAAAGAATTAAGGGGCAAATCTCTCTTTCTCCAGAATTGGTATTTAGAGTCTCTCTCTCCAGCACAATCAGCCCTTTTAATAAGCTTACATGAAGCTCTGGAAACCCAACACTTTTCACCAGAACAGCACATGGATTCCGTGGCCCCACAGAGGCACACATTCTTTTGGTTTTCCTGTGCCTACCTCAGTGCCCCATTGCACAGCTCAGCACAGACCTTGACCTTAGCAGATGTGGAATCAGCCTTCCTTTTCTGCACTGATTGTGGGCTGCTATAAACTGGTTTCATAAGAGCAAGATAACGTATCTGTGCTCTGAGAAGAACAAACAAACTTGGATAATCCAGACAGCAGAGCCTTTTTAAGAAATACTTCTTATACTTCTTCATACTTCTAATAAGGAATGCTTATTTATCTGCTGTAGCGGCATCTTTTTCAAGTCCTTTTGGATCTTGTGACAACACGCTGCTCTTGCTTTCAGTAAAAGTGAGTTCTGTAGCAGCAACAGTAGGCCGTGGTGACAGCAGCCATCAGTGCCCTTTTCAAGACTGCAGCTGCAGTCACAACTGCGGGAGCTGGTTCCTCTCCCAGTGTGTCTTCTTATCCAATGAAGCCAGGAACGTTGCACAGTTGGAGGAGAACCATAGACAGCCCTGGCAAACAGGTTAGAGTATGCAAAATGGCTTCATTCCGTTTGCCCTCTGCTCCTGCTTACTGGACATGCCTCCATCAGCCGTACTTATTTTCCTGCTGAGTGCAGCTCTCCGGATTCTTTTCCAAATGGTTGGTTATGGTTTTGCCATTCATCACCTGGACACTTGGCAGTTTCTCCTCAGAAGTTTTAGCAAAACAAGGCACCCGCTGAGCAGCCAGACTCTAACACCCTTTTCATACAGCCACGTCCTTACCTCGGCTCCATGCAGCCAAGACATTACACAAAGATGGGTTATGTTAAACTGTAGTTTCTTTCTCCTTCTACACAGTCTTGACTCATTTTTAGACCCGTTTCCACTTGCAATTCCTAGTTTCCTCATACAACACTTGAAAAACAGATTTAGTCTGCTTTCCCGTGCTTCTTCTTGCTGACTACAAATGGAAGGACAGTCATATGACCCACAGTCAGCTTAATATAATAACTGTTCATGGTAATGCCAATGGATGCACCAAAACATCCTCAAAATAACCTCTTGTGTGTAAGAATCAAGTGATGTCACCACTCTAGAGACAGAAATATATTCCTGGTGATGGAAGTCCAATTCTGTTTCCCTACTATGAATGCTATAAAGTGTACATAAGGGCTTATCCTTTTTTAATAAAACCACTCAATGTGGTGACACTTCTTTGATCAATTAGTGTCAGCCCAGGGGAATCCATTTGCTATGTAGTGCAGACATACCTATATAATGCTGTGCTTCTCTCTAGCAGAATGACTCCCAGCTCCCTCTCAGATATCTTGGACATTTTTGCTGCTCCCCACTGAAAGATGTGAGACTGAAGTCATTTCAATACAATTCAGGGAACCACTGTCATGGTACGTCTCACAGCCAGCACAGATCCCCATGCCCTGTGATCTCGGGGTTTGGTTATTAGCAGGTATAGTTTCAAGCCAAAAGCCAGTGATGGACTGCATGCAGCACTGGCAGATAAACTGCATATATTCATGTACAGTACAGGAGTAAGTGTGTATGGGTTTTGTCAAGCAGATGAGTATCTCACCAGTTTGAGTCCTGATCCCCCAGCTAAAGTGGAAGATTTCCATCACAGGAGGTTTGCTATGGGCTGAAGAGTTCTTAATAATTTTCTCTATGGCTGTGGAGCAGCATTAGCATTTCTGAAGGCCAAAATCTTGAAACCACAGCAGTGAAACTGAGTTAAGCAATGGACTACAAGAAACCTCTCCAGATCAATGAAGAAAGGGAAGCAATCTCAGCTGTGAACATGGCCTCATGAAAGAAGTGAGCAGACAAGCAGTGCTTCCCTTCAGTTCAGGCCCCTTTCGGTGGAAGTGCAAACTGGCATATTGGTTCCACTTAAGAAATGAAATCCCACAAAAAGACTAAGTAGCCACCTGGTACATTTTCAGTAGGACAGCAAAGTGAAACTTTTGCATCTGACCAAATCTACAGGCAGAGAAATAAATAAACATCTGTGTACAACTGTATTGTCTGCAACTGTTCCATTGATCTTTAGACTGTAAGTAGAATCTCATCACTCTGGAAACGATTCTTCAGTGATGCGTATCAAACTGGCACAGAAAGTGCTTATGAGCTGCTGGTCTCCTGCAACATTCCAGGAGTTACTTCTGTCTTCTGCTTAACTGGCTGAATTACCTTGTTCACAGTACGCTGTAGTAGCTCTCAGACAAAACCAAACCCAAGATGTTCGTTACAAGTTCACTACCGCAGACCAATAAGAATTTCACCTTGTTCCACAATACAGAGAATTCTAACCCAACCCTCAGGTTGCAACACTTTCAGCTTCTCACAGGAAGGTCAGCAGAACCTCAAAGAATAACCACACCCTGGTATTTTCTAGACCTATAACTAAACCTGGATTACCCGTACACCTGCTTTTTTCACAAAACTTTTAATTGTTAATAATAGTAAAATTCAGACCAATTATAATTGATCCATTTATCCTCAACCACACAGCCAGCCTGTAGATCTGAAGATCTGGTATCTGCATTCAGCTTTCTACACTTTTAGATGGAGGCTTGCTTTTCTGTCCAGTCTGGTAAGCTGGCACAAAGATCAGACAAACCACCCATGCCCCGCTAAGCAAGTACTTCGCTGTGCCCAAGACAACCACTGCACTCAGGATACCATATGCAATTACTGGTGAGTTATTAACCAGACTGTCCCAGAATGCTTTCCCCCTGCTGTCTCTACAGTTATGCACATTAGTTATGTACATTTTATTATGTACACCTAGTGGGGCATGGTAGCAGTGGATTGACAGTTGGACTAAATGGTCTTTGTGGTCTTTTCCTGACTTAATGATTCAATGATTACAGACTGTACAGTGTATTAAACAGTCACAACACCAGAGCTGCCCATTACCTTCACAGCTCTCTTCCCCACCCTCTCATGTCCCACTCAAAGTACTTCTTGAGCTTGGTGTTAGCTAGTGTGTTCTAATTCCAAAGGTTCAAGAGCATCACAAACCCAGATAAAATCCCCAGTCATTGCACTGTCGTTTACTCTGCTGAGCAGAGATGACCATCACCTTCTGCAGCCTTCCTTCTGTGGTGCACAATCTCATTATAAACTCCACGTTAGACTGTGCCTTGGATTTCCAAGTGTAGATGTCATTTGCTATGAAAGTCCACGATGAATAAATCAGCAGCTCCTGGTTTCACAATATGCGTGTTGTATGTATCCTACATCGACCATCAATCCCTGCAGGAGTTTTATCCTCCTGGCCTCCAGCTGAACCCTCATCAGCTCATATTTATAGAAATCCTTTGCATACTTCATCTGTTGCACATCCTTTTAGGGGGGGGGGGAAAAAAAAAACAACACAGAAAATCCCACATCCTTTTCTTTGACCATGTTCAGCAGTGTTGGTTTACTCCAGTTAGCTGTCAAAATGTTCATTTTTAAACAACTACTCACTTTGGAAATGCTGTCGAACCATCATTTCCCAGTAAGCTGGTGCTAGTTTCTCTCATTGTAGAGATCATTTGGAGAAACATTTGGAAAACGAGCTGCTTTATCCAAACTCCCACTAGTTCATTTCCTCATCCAAGCAGGTAATTCCCAAGCTGCTTGCAGGTTGCTGATTTTCTTCTTGATACAATCTCCACATTTTACAGTTCTGCTGCAGGTCATTCCTGCTTCACAAATTCTAAATTAGCCAAGATTTCCAAATCTTTCTCCCTTTCTTTCAACTCCAACATATCCATGGCATCAGGCTCCCATCGCTTTTGCAGAATAGAGCTCGTAAACATTTTGTTCATGGCTTTCAGAATCCACTTAGGCACTTTATAGCTTCTGATCCAAGAGATTTTTATTTCCAAGTGGATTTTATGACTGCTCTGGATCGTATCCAAGTCCTCCCAAGAAGGCATTAAACATTATTTTAAGATTCCTTCCAGCTTGGTTTTAGAGAATCGTTGCAGCTCTGTTTCCTGTAAAGGCTCCAACTGCCGTGCAGATGGTCGACTCGTAGGGCCTCTGCTGGGGGGAACACGGCCCTTACTTCTGACAGCAGTACTGACAAAGGGCCACGTGGAAGCTAATGAGATGGGTTCAAAACACTTCCCAATTGGAGTCCAGTGTGGTACCGTTTGTTCTTTGGATGTATATGACTTCTGCTGCTCTTCATCCGTGGTGCACAAGGAGCTACTGCCAAGAGGAGCAATAGGAAAACCCTCCGAGACTCCCGGCTCCCACCGACCCCAAAACCTTCCTCGGCTGTAACACCACCCCGAAGAGCCAAAAACATAAATTCCACCAGTTTTACCAGTCTCCTGCTGCTGGTGTAGTACCACAAAGCTGATTCCTCAATGAAATAACTCCATTTATGTATTTTGTTTTGTTTTTCAAAACAGGTAGAATAGAACAGACACTAGGAAAAAAAAAATTTTTTTTATTCAGTTGAAAAGAAGTCATTTACTCAATCACATTAACTATGCTAAAAATGATTTTTCTGACTACACCAGCAGTTAAATATTTTCAGCACCAGTTCAGGACACATTAGTGACATTTATCACAACAGGTCTATTTCTTAATGTAGAAGGACATACTAACGTCAGTAGCTGCTACTGGGAAAGGAGCGAGCAGAAGACTGCCCTTGCTTTCCAAATTCTTGTCAGCAGAAGTAGCAACTTCTAGAAATAAATAACTGCCAAATGATCTCCCAAATCTTTAAATCGATCTTTTAAAAATAGAGTTAAAATAGATATCTTAATATGAGCTATCATAGATACTATTTCTTATGTGCTGAATACTCCAAAATGCGAGTAGCTGAGCAAGCATCCAGTACATAACTTTTTAAAATAATTCTTCCCTCCCCACAATATCAACCCCACTTTTTTTATCCAAATCATGCTGGTTAGATCCCTATCTATAGTGACTTCCCAGTAAACACCACGCTGTTATCACTAGGATATGCCACCATCCTATGAGTGAAAGAAGTCAGTGAATCGGTGAAATACCATCTCACGCAAACACAAAGTTTATCCAGTCATTGGCTTGTTATCTTGGAGCATCAAACAAATTCTAAGTTTTTATTTTAAAAAGCTTTTGCGGTCTTCCTCTTGCTGGGCCAGTTCAGAAGGTCATCGCTGAAGGCAGAACTGATGAAGGCAAAGAAACAAAAAAGCAGCAGATAGTGTCTCTGTCCTTTTAAACAAATCAAGTTCGCACAAAACAAAAGGAGATAAGGTTAAAATGAAGTTTATTAGTTTTTTTTGTGTGTTTTTTTTAAGCTTTTTTTATATAAAACTGTTTGTGAAACAGCTATTTTATTCCCATGGCAGAGTGACCCCTGAAAGATGCACTAACCCCTTTCTTAAGGCCTTAATAAGAAAAAAACTGTGGGTTTTTTTTTTTTTTTTTTTTGTTTTATGTTTCTTAAACCCAAATGTTTACAGTTACATAATTTACAAAGAAACCCACAACAAATAACCACATCGTGTAGCCTGTTGCACTGACATTCCTTCTTCCTCCTCCTGGAAAAGCAAAACATAAAACAAAAAAAGGGCTAAGTGGATTTTGTGACCACTCTGAAAACACACTGGTTCCACCAGCATTCAGACTTCCTTCCCAGCTCCCCAGTCTGGCAGGTAAAGCACACCTCCCCGCTGCCCCCAGTGCCAAAGGCAGCTCCTGGCTACAGCCTGGGCTGCGTGCTGCAGAGGGCAGCTGCTCCTTTCTCCAACAGGTAGTTAGCACATGTAGGAAGTGTACACTTGTGTGCATGAGCTAAGCAAACGGCAGTTTCCTCTTACTTTGTGAGCCAGGTGACCTAAGGGCCTTCAGATGTTTATCAAGCTCCTACTATCGACACAGTGTTTCTTAAAACTATGACCTCCCTATCCCACACACACAAAGGAAAAACGCCCCACCACCTGCATCCGTTCAAACCTTCCTCCCATACCCTACAAACAAGTTATCCTGTGATTTTGTTTTCCTTTTAAAATTGGACTTCCTTGGATGTTGTGAGAAAGAAAGAAGGCAAGAGGAAGGGAGACAAATCCAGTCCAGACTGCTCCCAGTACCACTGTTCTTTCCTGCCAAACGTTAGGCTCCATAAGCCTTGCCTGATTTTGGATCTAGTATTTACTTCAGCTACAAATTTGTTCTTTTTAAATTTATCTGGGTTTTCGTTAATTTTAATCAAAAGCATCAAAAGGGATAGCGCACCTTTCATTTAAAACAAAGTCTTTCAAGACTAAAAAATAGATCTTTATATATATATATATTTATCCCTCCCTCTTTAGTTCCCCCCACCTGTTTCCTTTTTCCCCCTCCCCTTCCCACTGTCACTATGGAGATTGTGTCCATGGAAACAGCTGGTTCAGACTCCTTGGTCAAATTCTGTGATGTCATCGGTCTTGAGTGTGATGTAAGAATTGATGAAGGAAGTGCTGGCATTGGCAGGCACGTCGAGAGGGGGCATGGCTGCACAGTGGGAGAGATTCCATTCAGTCATGAATGTCCACCGCTTTTTATCTCAACAGCCTAACCTGAAAAACAAAGTGAAACCAGTAATATGCAGGAAGGTTCCATTGCCTTGGTCTGCCAACGCTCTCCTCACATTCTGGGGAACATATTCAGCAGCCCACAACAGCAGCACCCAGAGCTCTGGGTTTGTGGACTAAAATGGACACAAGTACAATGGTAAGTAGTTCTTGAAAGCAAATCCAAGTAACAACAAGCATCGGTTAAACAACCAGCACAAAATGACAGAGCCCAGCTAGAGAGGAACCCACAAGGGCAGAGCTACCCACACCCAATTCAGCTCTTTCAAACTTCCAGCAGTGGGAAAGGAGCTTGCTCACCTCATGTTCAGTCCTCTTCCTGACTCTGAAAACTGCAAAGTGGCCAAGCATGATCAAATACAATGACAGCTTTGGGACACCACACCATCCCTTAGGATTTGGACCCACAGATTTTCATACAGGTCACCACACTGCCACTCAGACAGTATTCAGTGAAAATGACTCAGATAATGAAATTGGTATTGATACTACGTGATCAGCCACAGGAATCTAGTTCTTGACACAGCTGGATTTCATCAGCAAAAGGCAGAGCTACAGTTAAGCTAGCTGCAGGTAAAGTGGTATTTATTCATTTAGTTAGTTAGTAGTTGTTCTAATGGCAAAGTTGTGGAGGCAAAAGTTCATGGACAAATGATGCTCATGTCGTCTTTCAAGACATGCATGGGAATGTCCAAGCACTTGGCGTACTCACTCTCCCTGTCATGAGATTCTGAGCTGAGAGAATGAACTCCAGGAGTTCAGTAAGGTGTTCAAAAGAGGAACTTCAGATAAAATTAAAATTTAATTTCACTGAGCCACAGTTCTCATTCTTAATGTGCACTGTCGAAAAAGCAAAGCTTGAAATAATGAATTCCTTTCTTCCCTTCTCCCACAGCACAAGTGAGGCCCAGCGGCAGCTGATTTATTTAGAAAGGTTAACACTTTGATGTAGCTTGTATAAAACCCTCCTTACCAGTCAGTGAGCTTTGGGTAAAAAAAAAAAAAAAGCTGACAATGTGACACATACAAAAAGCAGCTAATAGCATTGGAGGTGTGCATGTGAGTAAAGTAGCATCCATGTTTATGTATAGCTGGCAATTACCCACGAGCTCAAATGTGATGCAGAAATCAATGCCCTTCTGATTATCAGTATACCAATTAGATTGCAACCCAGCCAGCCTACCTCTTGGCTGATAACACCCCCTCATACAGTGGAGAAGGTCAAGCAATTGCATGTGAAAACCAGACAGGCAAGCCATGGAGTTGGAACTCGGGAGGAAAGGAGGGAGGTTCAGGCAGCTGACCTTTGTGGAGTTCATTACTGTGCAACTGTGAGTCTGCACTGAAGGAGTGTCAAGGCCGCAGTGCTGTCTCTGGCTGCCATACAAGGGCTGCTTGCCCATGCCTGGAATCAATCCAGAGCATTAGGCACCGGCTCAGGGAGAAATCAGGCTCACCACACAGAGCCCTTCCCCATTCTTGGACAGGTTCCAGAGCACCAGACCCTCTCCAACAGTCACTCTCCAGATCTGGATGTGATCCAAATGTTCTAGAGGCAACTGGCTCAGGGAGAAAGAAGCAACAATCAGAGACAGAATACACTGACTTGCCTGGATGTTATCCAATACGCATGATTTTTCCTAACTTGCTGGGCCTAGGAGTGAACCAAGACAAAGTAGCCCAATAATCTAACAGCTGACTGCCCCTTTTATCTTGACAGCAAGGTCAGTGGAATGGCAGCTGCTCTTCTACCAGGAGTGCTCCTCTAAACCTTGTTAACTGCCGTCGTAATACAGCAAATCTTTTTTTAAGAACTGTATCTTTTGGATTTGCATGGTTTTTGCTTTGGGATACAAGGTCAGGCTGCATAAACGAACCTCTAAGACATTCTCAGCCCCCCAGGGAGGAGGTTAAACAGGACCTTTAGGTAAGAACTACTTGAGGCCAAAGTAGAATCGGGAAGAAATGCCTTAGAGAGATGTTTATACCATGCAGTGAACATAGTGCTGAGATTCCACAGCTTGCAAGGTCTTAAGCCAATACATGCCTATGATCCACAAAAAAAAAGAATGAAGGAAAATGATGCGGAAGACAAAGCTGCACAAAGGTCTCTGCAACACATTAATATTCATTAGCTCCTTAAAAACCTACCTTCAAAAATCATCACGGAGAAGGCAATTTCTGTCTTCTGCTACTACACAGAAGAACCAGAATTCTCTAGTTAACCCCTCGTCCTTCACAGAAAACAACATTAAAAGCTCTTTCCAGTTATTTAATTGGAGAAACAAGTAAGATTATGAAGTGACAAAGGTGATTTGGAAGCAGTAAAATGGTGGTGAGGGAAAGGGATTGTTAAAATCAGGCTAGACGGCAGACATGAAACAGTGACTACACCTGTAGTGCTGCAACAAAAAGACAGAAATGGCCAGCTAAGCAAGAAATGCACCTGGAGCACTGAAATGGAGTCAGAAGATTTTTTGGAACTAGAGTTTATGGGAAAGTATGCCAAGAGGAACTAATTTGAAATCATTATTTCATCTAGACCTCCCTGCTGCCACCACACGGCAACGTACTTGATGGAAATAAGAAACCCCATCCTCATCATACCCGCTCTAATTGCCACCTCCGTGCTACTCCCTTCTCACTGCAGACATACAGCAAATCAGATTAAGAAAAGGATTCAAACTGATACACTAATATGGCAAAACACAATTTTCAGACATCAAATATCTGACCAAGTTCACACATGGCCTCCTGAAGACTTGGGTGAGAGCAAGCACATCCAACCAACTCACGGCCAATGGGCTGCACGTGGCCACCTCCTGCCCCGCGCTACAAAGGAGGCAGCTCTTCCCTGAGAGTGGCCCCAGGCACAGCCCCCATTGCTCTGCAGCAACCAAACTGTCAGAATGTTATTATGAAGGTTGTGTCAACCAAAAGCAGGGCACAGGAAGGGTAGTGCTGTGCAGTGTTGGCTCAACAGCAAATACCAGTATGCATTTGGATATACTGGCTAAACACAGGGCTCCAAGCAGTGAAGAATACACGGCTGAGCTTTTCATTTTGATATAGGAATTTGAAAACAGGTTTCAAGATTGCAAAAAAAAAAAGAAGTCTGCAACATTATTTTGAGTTGATCTAAATACATTACCTGCAAATTTTCAAACAGAACATATACAGTTGCAATCAGATATTCAACTCCAGAATCTGTGTCTTTTCACCAGACCTTCATAATCCCTCTCTTACCAGAGAGAAATATCCTTTGCTTCACAATCACACCGTATTCATGTCATCACTTGTTGGCAGTACACACATTCTGAACAACTACTGTCAAGGATGAACTAGAGGAAGTGTAAAATTTCTTCAGAAAATCTCTGATGAGTATCTTGAGACCTCACTATGAACTGCAACCACTGCCATCGAACCAGGGCGATGCATTCATTTCACAAAGTCACATATCCCATTAGTCTTATGTTTTTGTTCCTCTCTTTTTGAAATTGTTTTAAGAAAAATATTAAAAACTGTTTTGTTACTTGTATTTTATGAGGGCAGCTCTGAAAGTAATGCCTCCTGTTTTATTATATTGGCCCACAATGTCAGAGGTGGATGTTAATGGTATGGCAGTAGAAGGTGAACCTTCCCACCAATACTCCCTTAGGTTTTGTTGCTGTGTGACAGAGGACAGCAGAGGGGCAGTCTGACAAATTGGTGTCTGACACGGAAGTGTGTATGAAGCAAAGGTGAATCACTGAATTCCTCCATGAGGAAAAAGTTACACTGACATTCACTAATGTTTACTGAATGTTTATGGGGCAGTGGGTGTTGCTCCTCTGCTGGAGCAGGTTTTGATGAGCATGGCATGTAGGCTCTTGTTCATCACTGGCAAAAATGCAGAGCTAATGGTGATGACTATGTTGAAAAATAGTGTTTTGTAGCTCTGAGAATTTGCTCTACCAAACAGCTGCTGTGCTCTCTGTATCTCTTGTATTTTCCATGTAAATAAACAGAAAATATTACCTTCAGAGCAATTTACATATATGTGGCCCAAGACAATTCCTATTCACACAGTGCTGTCCAGGCAAGCCAAAACATTGGACGCCCATGGGCTAGATAAAGAGGGAGGCTGAAGGGAAGAGCAGCTGGGTGTTGGGGCACAAGAACAGAGCTGCTGCCTCCCATAGCCCTTTTGGCTTATGCTGACCAAACACTTCTACAGCTACCTTGGATACAGAGGGCAGAGCTGTAAGGAATTGGAAGAAACATTAGGAAGTTGAATTTGTGGTCACCTGGGGATACAGCTCGGCCTTCTCTCACCCACAAAAATGAAGAAAAATGCTATCCTGAAAATAGAACGCACTCCTGATAAGATCAATACACTTATCCCTATATTTACATTTCTGGAAAACAGGTAAACCAAGATTGTAGTAATCTTGGACTCATTGGTATCATTGATCCTTTCTCACAAAGACACCGATGAACTTGGAAAAAAGCAAAAACAAAACAAAACCAGAAACTTATTAACTACCAGTCACTTAAGAAAAAAGATTGTTAAGAGCGTGATATTAAAGGAGATTTTTGCCACTGGCTTAGCTGGGAGAGCAATAGGGCAGCTGCAACAAGCTTTGTCTCTCATCACTACGCAGAAGGAACTGCTGTGTACAAAAAACCCCGAAGTGACTAGCCTGAACAGATTGCAGAAGGAAAAAAAGAAAACCAAAGTTAGTAATTACAGATTTGCGGCACGTACATGAGATCACCATGTTATCTCTCAGAAGTGGGGAAGAGCACTGCAGGTAAAGGAGCCACAGGAGAAAGCAGGTGGAAACTGGAAGCTCTCCCCAACTCACCTGTGCTTGCTTTTATTTCCATTCCCAGGAGTACACTTCCCCCCTCACCCCCGCTCCGACTGCTCTGTGCTGAGGCTGCCTTTCACCATCTTGTTCTGCAAGGAGGGAAGAGAGCAAGGAAGGAGGGGCTGACAAACCAGCAAGCCAAAAGGAGGAGGAAAAAGAAAACAAGGGAGAAAAGGAAGACAGGGGTAGGGAAAGTGAACATACAGAAAGTGAGAGAGAGAAAGAGAAGTCAGTATTGAAACCAGACACAGATTTTCAGACAGAGTTTTCCCTAAAGCAGGTAAATTTGCAAAAGTAAAGAGTTTGGGACATGGAAGCCTGGTTAAGAAACATAGAATTTAACACAGAAAGGTAGAATGAACTTAGCAACACCACTTAAAACTGCCCACGGATAGCTTAAGACGATCTAAGACTGCAGTGCCACCAAAAGGTGAGGCATCTCATCCCCTGCGCTTCCCTTTCTCTGCTTTTGCATCCTCACCAGGTCTGTTGCAAACAGCACTGACTCTGATGCAGCACAGTGAGCTGGCTCTGTGAGTGGAAGCAGAACCCTTCAGAAGATGATTAGCTTTCACACAGCATTTTCCCTGCGATAAAAGCTGCTATTTTGCAAAAGTAGCACATTCAGGACATGGATGGTTGAAGCATCAATGCTGACAGAAGGAAATGGGAAAGCCCACTGGGGAACATAGGGAAAGGCAGGATAGGTCCCTCTGGACACAGCTTGCTTATGCCTGAAGTGTTAAGCGCAGTTAATGAGGCAAGAAGCACCTTTACTCTCTGGGAGCCACTTATTATGATGAGGTGTATTTACCGACGTGAGGCACGGACTGAAAAAAGGCTAAGAAGCACTATACTGGGCACTCACTGAGTGTCAGTGGATTTATGAAGTTAGCTCTTCCACCCATTAACTAAAGAACAGAGGAGTGAGATATTAGACAGCTACTAATTAGCTACTAATGTTCAACTGCTGCTACCTAATAGCCTGGTTTTAAATGGCCTCATCTAAAGTGTCTTTTCCTTTCAGTTGCTCATGTTCATAGTTTGCAGAAGAACTGATGTAATTTGTTTTCCAGTCACTCTAAAGCAGTCGCTTTCAGCCTTTCTGGCCCCACCTTACAACTGGCTGGAACTCCCCCTCCCAATTACTACAATAAAAAGAGCAGGGCAATATTGTATGCTGCCAGAAATGCTCAGTGAGTCACAGAGCAAGGGCTGAATCACACACAGGCAAAATAAAATAAAAAAATAAATAAAAACTCCCTGCTTGACTGCAAATGATTTGTGTATTTACTAAGCAAATGACAACAAAGTGCAGTGTCAAAAGTTGCTGATGCTGAATTTCTGTATTGAAAGCAACACAGCAGGTGTGGAAGTGGAACAGTTCTGAGCAAAATCCACAACTTTTATTGCTTCATGAGGTACCTCAATCAACATATTTAGCAGTCTACCCCCTCCTGTTCCCCAAGATTACTTCAGAAACCGATGTGCCTTTTCACTATCATCTCCAGAAGTTGGATTCCCCCAAGTAGTTTTTTCCTTTCATGGTCTGGGCATCACCAATGCAAGCACTGGTGACCCAAGCCAGATAAGAAAAACTCCAGAACTGTCTTTCCCTTCAGGCAGTAGGCACCGAAAATAAAAGAGTTCTCAAAGACGTCATCTTCCTGTTCTCTACAGGCAGGTATCCAAAGCCGGGCAGCAGATGGCACTTATGCTGTTGCATTCCACAGTAAAGGGAGCTCACCCTTTCAATTTTCGTTTGGGGAGACCTGCAGGCTCACTGCAGCATTAATACATCCATTTAAACGTGCTGTAAATTTTCAACATCACCTCCACAATTGCACAGAGTACGTTATTTTCTTTAATATGATAAAAGTAGGCCAGTTCTGGATCACAGACTCACTGCTTCCAGAATCTTCCAGCACATTTTAAATACGTCTGTCTAAATACATCATATTGTGGTAAGAAATCTAGAAAGCACTATGAGACTAATTATTTTATGTTTACAAAAGACAGATTAAAGATAATCTGCGAAGACAAAAGACCACCAGATGTCAGTCTAATTCTAGGCAGAGATCTGCAGACAAGAACTAAATGGAGACTAAATGAGAGTAACTGAATTGTTCCCTATTATCATTTATTTTCCAGCATGGGCCATCCATGCTCTCACACCATTTATATGCCATCCAACTGGCCACAAGAGCAGCCATTTTTCTGGAGACTCCTGAGCATTTAAAACCAGTGGACGGATACCCACAGTGTCCCAGAGTTGCAACGTCACTTATGGATAGGGGAAAGTTAGTGGACAAGAGAGAGGATGGATAATCCCAATCCTTATCACATTACTCATATGCACAAGAGAATATGTGCTATGTCTCCTCTTTCCACACAGAGCAATAGAAGTCCAGCACCACTGGTCTGCATTCAGCAAAGTATATCCACATTCTAGGCATAAGCATCATGCTGAATCCATTACCAAAAACAGGAAACAATGAGTCTTTAGAAGAGTCAAGATCCAAAGAGCAGCCAAACGTGTATCAAAGGACTCAGTCTAGTAGCTACCACTTAACTAGATGTCTTGGTTTCAGCGGGGACAGAATTTTTCCGAGCGTCTGGTACGATGCTGTGTTTTGGTTTGAGGACAAAAACAATGTTGGTAACACACGGATGCTTATAGTTACTTGCTAAGCCAAGGCTATTCGCAGTGAAGGGCCAAGGAGCTGGTAGGGAACTGAATTAGGACAGCTGACTGAAACTGGCCAAAGGGATATTTCATACCAGATGACATCAAGCAGAAGGAGTTCTGAAGGAGGGTTCAGCTCACTGGGGTAGCTGGGCACTGGTCAGGGGATGATGAGCAATTGTTTGCACATCACTTGCTATATATGTATGGTCATAACAATATTCCTTTTGCTTTTCTCTTAGGAAATAGTATATCTCAATTCTTGAATTCTACTTTGTTGGGGTTTTGTTTGTTTTGCTTTTTTGTTTTTATTCTCTCCTCATCCCACTGGAAAAGGGGAGAGTGAGCAAACGACTGTGTGATGCTGAGCTACCTGCTGGGTTAAACCACAACACTAGGACAAGGTATTTCACATAGACAACAATGGTTCACGATGTAGTCTAAATGCTTCAGCTTTCCCAAAGCTGTTGAAACCTTTCCATGAGCTATTACTTCTTCCTTCTTGCACCCTCAGTAAATCCAAGAAAAATAAACCACCACAGTTTCAACAAAGCACTTGAACCGATGCAGTGAGCAGCGTTTTAGTTCTATCACAGAAGGCAGGAAAAGAAGCTGGTTCTAACATATCATCAAGAATCTAAAGAATGACTGAACAGACATGGCAAAATCTTCACTTATCTTCTTAAACTCCCTGTATTCTTCTAAAGTTGATGTGTGTCCCCAGAATATACTGCAAGCATGCACCACAGAAGAAAAAAGCACCTCTGATTACAGATGTTATCCAGGTATAAAGCTATTAAAGCAGATTTAAATACCAGAAGAGGACAGCAAAAAAAAACAGGTCTAATACAGGTGAGGATTCTTACCTTGTGCTTGGGGCACCTCACTGAGAAATTCTCTTCGTTTAGTAAACAATCTAGAGGAGGAGAAGACAGCAACTTATTACATTTTTAATAAAAAACAATTTGAATAACACACCACATGTGTTAATTGTGCTTCTCAGGCAATGTATTTTTCATTCAAATATCCTTTTTTTTTTTGTTAGGAATACTATCTTATCAGCACATTTGTCCCTTCCATTCCCAAAGTTGTAGCAATTAAAATTACTACACACCCCCGTGTCACCTGGGTAACCAAACCTAAGCATCCCCAGCCTCCCTAGTACTCTGTATTCAAAAGAATCACAACAGCAAAACTGCAAATCCTGCAACCCAACCCCATTCATCTACTCTGGCCTTCCTTGCACAAGGAAGTCAAACACATCCACCCCATCCCAAACAGACAATCCCTGCTTTGCAGGTCATAGGAAAATTGCTGTCTTTCATCCTACCCCAATGCCCTGCCAACAACAGAGGGAGAAGGGGTGACTGTCCCTTAGGTATGGTTGCATATGACAGTTTATTTACAATCCCAAATCCTGAAGATCAGTTTACACTTTGACACTATGTCTGGTAGCTGGGTCACTCATGCTGCTCTTGGATCTGCTTCCATGATTTGTGTATGCAAAGCTTCTATGACCTAAGAAACCTTTTAATTAATGATTTAAACCTATTAAAAAAAACTGGGGCACCTAAGCAGTGCTTGTTTAGGATTCTACAAAGCAGCTCAGAGAGCTGTGCCAGTGCAGGTGTTGGTACCTCCCATCTCCTCCCACACCATGGGCACTGGCTGACACCAGGAGCATTCAGCAAGTTGCCTACGACCTTCCATCTTTTCAACCTCTCCAAACAGCCAGCAAGGAAAGCCGCAAGATGGTAAATAAAATGTGCTAATTTAAAACGCTCTTAAGTATGCAGCATAACCAGCGCTACCTGCTGTTTCAATCTGCTGGAAGAGTTTAGCAGACAGCAGGAGACTGCAACTAAAGCTTGAGGGAAAGGCTTCCTAGACACCCAAGCCTTGGCAGAGCATCCCTCCGCTATGCAACGTTTATGTTCCAACACAAATGCCTCTGGCCTGAATCAAAGGGAAACAGCGTGCAGTGGGCAAAGTTAATCGAGAGATTTTAGCAAGGAAGAGTAAAACCTTTAATCCTGCCAGGGATAACGATTTCATACGCAGCATTAGCAAATAACATAAAAGAAATGAAATAAATTGTTGTTGTAAGGGCAGGAATTGTACATTTCGACTATATTCTGAATTATCACTGTACAATACAGCGATATCATTAAAATCACTAATCATTAAAAACACAGAGCAGTGATCGAAAAATATACACAGCATGTTAGAAAAGGATTTTTTTTTTCTTGGAAATTTGACGTCAGTAATGAATGCAGTTCTCTATCTGAAAGGAAGATGGCACAAGTATTAGGAAGGAAAGTCAGACACCTTGCACTTCAGGCTTGATCAGAGAATGGAGCTCTGTTTCTTAAGAAGTTTGGCATTTTTTCTTGTAAATACTGATAGCAATCCCAATTAATGAAATTTTTTTGTTTTTCCTAAGGGACAACTGTAGAAAACCAACTGCTCCCTATAAAAATCAACAGAACAGCAGTAAACCAGAAAAAATTGCTCAACATTACCAAGCTGGCCTGGGTTTCAACTGGCAGTTCCAAGGATTTTACATCACAGAGTACAATTCACCACCAAATCAGCAGACACGTAGCTACCATCAGCTTATCATGGCAGAAAGGGAAAAAGAGCAGAGACTCGTCCTTGTTTGTACAGATTTTTCTCCATAAAGCAGTCAGGAAAAAGCCTAAAGCATTTCTAATGGAAGCAATTTTTCTTCTGCAGGCTTCACGCTTTGCCTCACTCTCTGTGTTCTTCTTGTTCCTCATCTTTAATGATACTTGTGAAGACATGGAATTTCTCTTCTCTGAAAATCCTTTTTATTTTGCTGCTATTCGTTTTCACCTAATTTACAATCACGAAATGTCAGTATGAGCTGCTCCCTGTGCTGGATGCTGAGGGTACAAGAGTGCTGCACCATCTGACTGTAGGTGGCAAGGAACAAGCCCAGGGAGCAGATAGCAAATTTCACAAAACAAAGATTCTGTTTCCATGGAGACATCTTCAGGACTAAGTTATCTTGAGACATCACAGGCTCTTTGTAAATTTGGACAGACAAAAGCTAAACACAGACAATGTTAACCACAGTCATTTCCACGTAAAAATTATTTAAGTGGCACTACTAATCTTGATTTCTATGCAAATGGCCAGCAGGAGTTCAGCTGTTTTTTTGCACAGTTCTCTCGCACAGAAACACACCCTACACTGCCAGAGATTATTTTGTATGAGAGAAGATTAAAAGGAAGACTGAATTGGGATATACAAAAGCATCTAAATGTACCAACTGGAAGCTTAGGAAGACATATGCCCTGCACAGCAGCCACTTAGTGTCAACAGCCCAAAATGTGGCTCCTCAGCAGGGTTGGCACAAAGTACGGCAAGTAGCTCAAGTGGCTCTCAGGTATTGCACCCTCCAGTCCTTCACTGTAAACATGCTGCCCTTCACACGATAAGGCACAGGAGCTGACAGGGCACTCGCTTCTAATCCAACCAACTCAGAGGCAGAGACACTTCAGTTCAGTGCAGCTGCCCAGGCGTAAGACACACACTGAATCTCAGCTATGGCACACTCACACTTCCAGGGATGCCAAAGTCACTCTGTCAAGCACTTAGTGTTTATGACTTGACATACCCTAAAAAGCAGTTCAGTAAGTGTTTTTTGAATATATTTTTTTTCTAAGATACAGAAGCAGTCATATGTATTCCAAAGGCCTGAGCATGTTGTAAATGTCTGCACAAACTTCTGAGGACTCAGCATCATCTCCTCCTTAAAGGTGGCTGCATCCTTCATAGTGGGGCGGCTGACTTCAAAGCAAACTACCACAGGGCTCAGGGAACTTGAGAAATACCTACACCTGATTCACTGCAGCAGCACTGCATCACCAATAAAAAGGTTTATAGGCAGACAGCAGGCTGGCGAGAGAGAAGAGAATGCTGATTTGCTTCTCCAGGAAGCTCACATTTTCTGTTTGACTATAAATGAAAATGAAGTCCTATTCCTTACAACTTGTTTCTTTTATACTGACTGGAAGAGCATCTATAGATTAAGACAGCTTGATTATTCCCACAGGTATAAAGAATTGCAAGGAAGGTCCTACTGTCATGTCATCAGGCTGAAATTTTCAATTCCAAGAACGTACGTCAAGCTGAGCTCTTCTGTTTGTTTTGGTTCAACACCTCAGCTAAAGCAGTCCAACCATTTCCTTAAAACTCTTTCTTGGAAAAATTATTCTGCCAGTGCTCAACATCCTGGGCAAACCTTCTCTGAAAGACTCTAACAATATTCTGGTTTGCTATGGGACCAGAACAGAATTTTAGCCAAGGCACTCTCTTGCAACTTAACACAAAACCAGCAAATGTCACTCTGTGCAAGGAGGTAAGGGGATTTTAATCTGCACATTCTCAGAGAGATTTCTTCTATTTTAGTAGCTAAATCCTTTGCAATTCCAACAACTGTGCTTCTTCTTGGGCCTTAGATTTAGGCATCAGAGCCAAAAGCTGCAAAGTTGTCAGGGATCCCCTTGAAGGCCCAGGAAGTCTCAAGAAAGGACATGGTCATTTCTCCACCGCAAAATGGGAAGCTCTGGTGCAGAAGGCAGCAGAAGCAAAAAGGCTAATGGGATGGGAATGTGGAGCTGGAGATAGAATGCAAACTGGCAGGTTGCGGAGAGTAGGGCTCAAAGTCAAGAGCAGGGAATGAAGGAGGAATGGAATCAGAAGCATGTGATCCCACAGAGTAAGATGTGAGACTTATGCAAAGACTGAGGGAAGTAAATGGGACTGGCTGGGTTGGGAGAGAATCAGCAGAAGGAAGAGAAGACTACATCAGGAGTGTACTTCTGCCAGAAGACTGAAGACTAAGAATTAGTGGGATGAGAGGAAACAGAGGAAAAGCAGAATGAAGAGAGGGAGAGGCCCGAGTCCTTGCTCTCAGTAAATCATACTGTACCTGGACTGAACACAGAGATTCACAAGTTTCATCATTCCTCTACTATTGTTTAAGTATGCTCATGAAACAGCCAAAGTACCCCATCTCCATGCAGCTCTCATCTACCCAGTGGCTTGCAATTTATTCTTGCCATGTTACTCTAAGTGGGTAAACCAGCTTGGAATGGTGCCCTCTGACAGATGGCCACATGACAAAGCTATGTCTCATGACAGAAGTTAGAGCAGAAGAAAATGAGGCAAGCAGAGCCTTGGAACATGAACACAGAAAGCTACTCTAAAAAAGCCTCAAAGGTTACAGTGGCAAAATGAATGTTAGGCTATACCAAATGTAAGGTAGCCCACTTCAACAAATTATACGGTAAACATATTATACTACATTTAGCATGGATTTAATACTATGAATTTAAGAGTAGGACTATATACTGGTTTTCCATAGAATACTGCCTCTTCCACGCATGGAAACTACTCTTGAGAATCAGTCATGATTGTTCAGTGAATGTGTCATCTGGAGAATCCTACTGCATTTTCTGAAGTGGTGTTAATGAGGAAGATATATCTGAAGAAAAAGGACAATATCTTAATTTTGTTATTGTATTTGGAACACAGAAAACACTACATCAGGTACACAAAAATTCTTATTAAGCACCCTGAATTATTGGGCACATTCACTATAATTTTACCTTGTATCTTCATGGCACAGAAAACGAGAAGTCATAAATCAGGAACAAATCACTAAATATGCAGACAAGTTTGCTAATGTTCACAAAACTCTTCAGAGATAAAGATTACAGAATTTCACAACTCTACTTTCTGAACTGAGATGGGAAAATTTCACTCAATAAAACACAGAATCACAAAGTGTGGATAACGTAATGTTCATTACTGGAATATCCCTTCATCCTGTGAGTTGAAGTGAAGCCCTATCTATTGAAAAATAAGTCTTTAATTAGGTGCTTACTATCTCCTAAGATACATTCCTAAGAGATCATCATTAAATTTACAAGGACAGCCTTATTTCTGCCCTTTTTTGAGTGTGCAATTTCTGCAACCTGAGTAATGTTTCTTTAACGCTGCATTCCATGTACAATCAAGGCTTCTCTATCTATGCTGCGGTATTAGTCGTATTCCACTGCAATACTCTTTGTATTAAATACATTTCTATTGGAATAAAATGCGATGCTCCAATAGGGTGGGATTTCACAGCAAGAAGTGAAATGCAGTCATTCAGAAATGAGCAAACCTACTTCAAGCACTGTAGTATTTGAAAAATAGCACAAAACAGGTGGAGAAAGAAGTGGTCTGCTGTGGAAATGCGATAACAAATTGGGAGCTTGCATTTATATGCCAGTCAAGAGATGCAAACTTGAATCCTTACCTCCTTGCAATCGGACTAAGTTTTGTACAGTGTGAGAAGTGAGTTACAGAGTACTGGAAGAGCTGGGCATTATTTATTCTGAACTGTTTTGTTGGTGGTTTTTTTTTTTTAATAATTCAAGAATAAAATTTATCTCCAGGGAAAACTTACTCTTGCACACAAAATACCAATTCAACCCCAAGCTCATAGCTGAAGATAGTTTAAAACTCACAGAACCTCTTGTAAATTGTCGTGACATACCTTACATGCATTCCTCTTACCTTTCCTTGTGTCAGAGGAGACTGCACAATCCAAATCTTTTATTCTGTTTTAATTTCCAGACATCTATTAACAACATTCTAGTGAAGCTTTTTTCCTGCAACCAATTGTTCTGTCTTCTATACAACCTCTGTTCACACCAGGTGAACACCACATTCCATAAAGGCACGTGTACTCACAGAACTCCAAACTCCTCCTCTAATCACTGAATAAAAAGTGCAAATTCTGCAAACCATTAGCTTGTCCAATGGTAACAACTGGACCTAGTTGTTATCAGCTTCTAAGGAGGGAGAAGGAAGGCTGTACTGCTAGTGGTACTGAAGATACTACACTCTGCACTTGAAATCACTATTATCTTTACAAGTGATACTCTGAAAGAGGGGACATGTCTTTCTGGTTGCTTGCATCCTTTTCTTTTTTTGCCATTCTCACACAGCAGCTGCATTTCAGTTGCTGCAGCTGTGTTGTGTAAAAACAATCCTGCATTTTCAGGTAGATACGTATCACTGCAAGTTCCATTTTGTCCCAGTGCATTACTGCACGATGTCTGATGTGATCCATCATCATTTCTGTTACTACATCAGTAGTTAGACATACAGTTAGCATGGCATTTCTTCTTACCTGCATCGATGGCACATGGGTAATGGTATCGGAAGGAGCAGCCTTTGTTGTAGCAGCCTAAGGTGGCTCCTGGTTCCTGGCAATGGGAACATTTCTGAAAGGGAAAACAAGAAATGGGCAATGAAGACTGTAACAATAATTCCAAATATGTGCTTTTTGCTGGGAATCAACCACGTTGCAGCACACAGTTCTTGAGTATCACAACGTTATGGCTTTATACATCACAGAAAGAAAGGCCTTTTGAATAAAGGCAACATAAGCTGTTTCAAACACAAAACTTTTCAGCTGTGCTTAACCAGGCAATGTAGATCAAATGCTCACACCAGTCATTCAGACAGAACTTGGAACACTTCTCTCAAATCCATCTCATTGACCCATGTTTCAGCACCTGACAATGACATCAGTGTTAAAATTGGAAAAGAGCTTTTTTGAATCTACAGCAGCTTAAAAATGAAAATTAGCATGACAAAGATGATTTAGAGGACACCATTAGTGCAAAAGTAATTTGCTGACATCGGTTTCCTCACCACTAGCTGTTCAGGAAGATCAAGGCCAAGTTGAACATTTTTTCACAGGTGATGAAGAAAGGTTTACCTGGAGCAGGGGAAGATGCCATCAAGGAAAAATACCTCACTGTCACAGAAATGGCACTTCTCCTGAAGAAGCGCTCACAGTGCTAGAAAGATGCCACATATTTATTTTCAAAGCAGAAAGATTCATCTGACGAATATGTTCAAGTTCCATTACCTAAATCCTATCACCTCAACTGGTCAATGATGTATTTGATTGTATTACCAGACAGATGTGAACGCAACAGGATGAAAGCCACTCGCCCATTTACTTCCTCTCGAGTGACTTTACAGATGTAGGCCTACAGCACACCTCATTCAGACAACAACTCCTCTTACTGAATGGATACAGTGAGTGATTTGCATTAACTGATCTTAGATCCTGATGAAAGCTGGCAAATTAACATTTTGCAAAGAAAAAACACTTCAGTCACATCTAGCAGAGGGCTGAGAGGCCACTCCTATATGAAAAGTAAAATGCAAGAAGACCAGTGGCAGAAAAATATTAACTACAACTTCTCAGATGTACCTAAGAAACACAGAGACTCTGGGTTTGCTGATAAACATGACCAATATAACATGGCTTCATACACCTGAATGAACACTTCACCTTGAATTCAGGCTATGAGAAGTCGCTTTGGTCAATGATTGCACATGGATGAGATGACCTAAAATCTCTCTTCCTTTTGGAGAAACTGTTGTCAAATTACATGCACTCCATCAACTCTACCAGCATGCAACAGCCATACAGCACATGGAACAGATGTGCTTGAACCAGCAGCATACCTGGCACTGCACAAAAGCACCATTTTTCTGCCAAACGAGGAGCCTCATATGCCAGGATGGCTGCATCAGCAAGACAGCACTTCTTACATCCCTTACACACGTGTGGCAGTGCGGGCCTGCAGGACAGACGTGGCCAATGATTACAGCCACAGAGAAATCCCTCACTCTGAACAAACAGGGTTTTGATTGCAGCACTTCACAAAAAACCTAGGAATAGCTGACAGTTGTTGCTCTTCCTGCTATTCTGTGTGATGCTGACAGCGATGACTAGGTTGCATTTAAACGACTGAATGAGGATGAAAGCAAAATTAGCTCCAGCCATAAACCAGGTGGCCCTCTTCAAATCAAAGCAGATGCAACTAGCAGCAAAGCTTGTGAAGCATCACTTCTCCTGACATGTACAACTCTAGTCTCAAATGCTGCCTTCTCTTTTCACTTATGCCAAAGCTTTTCGAGCCTGATCTTCAACATTCCCTTTTTCAACGTTCCGATTTAATACTGTTTCTATCTTCTAAGCAGTGAACGTGTGTCATGACAAACTACTATTTATAATGTAAGGAAAGTGCCCCTGGGGCCCGAAAGAGACACGCAGGAAGCTTATTTTTGCCTGTCAGAACATGAATGCTGGTTTCCAACCATTAAAAAAATAATAATAAAATCTAACACAGTATTTAAATGCACACTGAAACACATGGACCTCTGGCCAAACAGCAATGTAATTCACTCTCACGGGAGTAAAACCGAGTTTCATGTATAAAAAATGGCTCTTCCTGGCTATGAAATCAACCCTATAAGATTATTGTGTACTGGCAGCAGTCCCGGATTCACCTATGCCAAGTATTCACAAAGTGCAGCTCGAGGAGCTCTGGATCAGAGTGCTTTACCTGCAAGCTTTATACTCCGTCTCAGATGTGGCAGACCTAGATTAATTATTCTAACAGGACAGAACCCAAATCAACTATTCTTTTTGAACAAGGATATGAATTTCTAGCGTTGTCCCTTAGAGGCATTCTGTCCTCCCCACTTTATCTCATCTTTGAAGTACCACTGCGCCGTTGCAACAGCAGAGGTCATTCTTCCCTGGAACACTGTGTCCTGCACAGAGCAATCAACAGGAGCCTATGAACTGCAACAGCAGAGATTAAACTGCAGCTATGTCAAAGATTTCTTAAAACTAAAAAGGCACATCGTAAGAGCACACTGTGCGATACAGCTGAAAACAAAAAGACCCCTAGCAACATTTTTGATACTTTTCAAACTGTTAATTTAGTCTTTGAACTAATTCTTCATTGCATCGAATGTGGTTCATCCTGCTATTCTGAAACTCGCAGTGGGAATATGACTGGCAGATTTTCAACGTGCCCGTAGTGCTCAGCTGAGGATGGGCACAGATATTTTCACATGGGTTGTAGTTGGGGCCGATTAGGCAGGAAAAGTGAGTGTTTAAGTTTGCTGAGGATGAGCACCAAGCCTTTTCTTCCCTTGTTTTCAGTCTGCCCGACCAACTAGATTATTGCCAAGGTTACCTGCAGCTACGCCCACAGCAGCAATTCCCCAGCGGACTACAACACCATTGACTGCTCAAGGCAGAGATCATCTGCTGCTGCTGCCTCCCCTGCTGCTGAACAAGTCTCCATTCTGCCAGATGCTTCTGCTTTTCACAAGCCACTGACAGTCTAATGGCCCCGTTTCTCTTACCTCCTGGGACCCCCGACCATCTGCTTCTTCCAGGGGAAGCAGGGGGAACCACAACACAGTAACTACTCTTTTCTTTCGAGTCCTTCCTTCTTGACACACCACACAGCGACTGAACAAAGCAGAAATTCTACAAAGTTATATGGTCTAAAATAACTTAGAGTTCACCACTGAACTGTTGAAAGAAACGATAACAATGCCACGTAGTTTCCAAATGTCTCCAAGTTTTCCTAAAACACACAGAATATAGCAAATGTAAAAAATTGTAGATGGTTTCAGATCTCATTTGCAAGACACTGCAGTTGTGCCTTGAAAGATAAAAAGATGCATAGCTCCTGTCAGCACCTTTTGAGGCTCTGGTGAGAACGATATCCTTACACATTTACATTCCAGAAATAGACAGACAGATAATGGATACACTGCAATTAGAACACTTTCTAAAGCCCAAACAAAACCAGGGGATTTCATACATGAAATAAATAAACTGGGCTCAATAATCTCTTATCATTCTATTTCATCCATGAGCAAATCTAAACCCAAAGTCCACCGCCATCCTGCGGCCACTCACCAGCAGAGGGTAGCAGCCTGCTTGTCACCTCCACAGGAATTAGAGCATTCCCTGCCAGGGTAGCAGCACTCGGCCTCTCATGGGAAGAGAAATTCCTTTTGCTCAGTAAGCAGCCTGCTTAACCTGCCCTGCCTGACAGAGCAGAAAGCTGGTGCTTGGAGCGTGCTTCCAATGGGAGGTGCCAACGGGCAGCAATCATTGCCAGGCAGCTAATCAACTCCTGGCTTAAATTAAAGAAAAAAAGAAGAAAAAGAAGACCACACAGTGAAGATTGATTCAGAGGTCCTATCTCCACCATTCATCTCTGGCCACAGCGCACATACATCTCACTTACAATAGGCTGGAGAGACTGAGAAGTGCCATTTAGAAGAGACACTCCATCCCTTGAACTACATTATCAATAGTATTAAAGCCAGATACAACCTCTCTACTCCTCCATGCTATTAGCAGCCCATTTCTTCCTCGTTACAGCTCATCATTCTCTGTCTCCCAAAATGAAGCAACACCAACATGAAGCATGAGAAGTATTAGGACAACCACCACAGCTCAGAGGAGAGGTTCTGATTCACTCACAACACTATGACATCCTCCAGCTGCTTTCCTTTTGCTTCAAGGTTTTTGGGTTGGCTCGGGTTTGCCACGCACTCTATCATTTTTGACTGGAGACTTTATTAGAAGACCTTTCTTGCCCATTGGTTGCTTATTTGAGGTTCCCACCAGTGCCCCCCACACTCAGGCTTCATTCTAAATTCCTTTCCTCAAAGTACAGCACTGTGTTTTCCCCCACCCTCTGTTTTCTTCCCTTTTCCTTCACTTTGCTCCCCATCCCCTTTTTTCAACCCTTCCTGAATACCAGCATCAAGAACACATACATGGATTAAAAAGCAAAGTAACCAGCTTAAAAAAGGAAGGAAAGGAAGGAAAGGAAGGAAAGGAAGGAAAGGAAGGAAAGGAAGGAAAGGAAGGAAAGGAAGGAAAGGAAGGAAAGGAAGGAAAGGAAGGAAAGGAAGGAAAGGAAGGAAAGGAAGGAAAGGAAGGAAAGGAAGGAAAGGAAGGAACACGGCATTAATTACAAAGGCAAAGTCTTCACTTTCTACACTGTATGAATTTTCTGTACTTTTTCAATTCTACGCCCTGTTGTGCTTCCTGGCAAGTGGGGAGATGACTGCATCCAGGGAGCTGCGAGGAAAGCTGTGAGATGTTTGCTGCCACACACAGTGGTGAAAAGTGCTGTATGCTATAAGGGAAAGGAAGAAGTGATTTGGGGAGACTGCTGTTAAAAGGGACTGAGATGGAGAATGATGGTGGGCTGACATTGTTAGGAAGCAGAAGAGAAAGCTTCTTCGCTGATGCAGAGATACTGATTAATGAAAAATTGCTTTTGTGATTGGGGCTTGAGATAACAAGCAGCAGAAAAGGATATGGAATGGTTTGCTCCATTTCCTGTAAAACAATTGATGTTCTCTAAAAAAACATGCACAGAACATCAGAAAAATGAACCCCACAATTAAAAAGAAGAAAAAAAATCCTTCAAACGTGCACTATGAGGAGGTACCACCTCTCAATGGAGATCTACTTCTGCAGCAAGCAAGTCAAGTACGAAAAGAAAAATAATCACAGCAGCAGAATTGGGCAGCTATCATGGATTCAACAAAGTAAGGACTACTTTAGATTTTGAGATTTCAGCAAACAGATAAATCAACAATCTGGAAGATGTTGTAAAGCTGTGCTGTAAAGCTGCATGAAGAAACACAGTGAAGAGTCAGAACTGCAGTGCTGCATGGGCTGCTGAAGCACAAAGGGAAGCTGCAGCTCAAAATGGATGGCATGGAAAAGAATGAAATATCAGAGCTAAAAAACATCTTTAAAAGGGAAATCCTATTTGATACACACAAAACCGATTAAACTGATTGCAGTACAGCAGAAGCACTTCAAATGAACAGTGATCACATCTATTTCCCCCAACTCAAAGAAAAAAGAGAAAGTAACAAGAATAGAGATACATTGTTTGTTATGACAAGGAATGGCTCGCAGCAAAGATTTCTGAGGCCTTATGCAGACACCTGGGCTGTTTGTACTAAATCTCAAAATGAGGCCAAACAATAGTGTGGAAAAACTTGCAAACTGTGCAAAACTATCCAAGGAAGCCAAATCTCAACGGAAAGGAGCTGCAAAGAAAGATCTTACTATGCTGGGTAACTGCATGATAAAATGGGGATGAAACTTAACGTTGGTGAGTACAAAGTGGTACGCATGGAGAAAAATATTTTCACCTATACATATACACGATTATAGACTCTAAATTTGCTGTTACTGTTCATGAGAAGATAAAAGGAGCCATCTTAGACACACCATACAGTACCTGCAACTGCAAAAAAACCAGAACGCAGTTATTAGGAACAGATAATGAAAGCGAGGCCTTCATTATCTCCATATATTAGTCTTATAATATCCTGACATCCTGAATGGTGTGTGTGGTTCTGGCCACCCCGTCAATAAAGGAATACAACATATCAGGAAAAATAACATAAAGACCACAGAGGTAAGTAGGAATATGAAGAGTTTCCACGTGGGAAGGAAGGTAAGTATTTTGGTAAGAGAGGTAACTGAAAGGGGACTGAGATCTACAAATCAAGTATTGTGTGCATGTGGGGATGATTCCTAGCCACTTTCAAGGAGAAGAAAGCAAATAATGCAATCATCAGACTGCAGGTTAGAGATCTAAAATAAATCCACTTCTCTACACAACAAATAATTAGACAATAAAACTCAATGCCACGGGCGGCTGTGGTGGCCAAAAGACAAGTCATTTCAACATCAGATTAGGCAAATTCATCAGGGACAGATGCATCATTGACTGCCAACAGCGATCTGAAAGAGACAACTCTAGAGCTGTTACTGGTAAAGCAGACAAAAAACATCTAACCATCTCTCCACACACCCCTGGTTTGCTACCCACCTCCAAAGACAACTGCTCCTGGCCACTGCTGGAGATGGCACACAGCAACAAAATGCTTTTGTACCTGCCCAGCATGGCAACTCCTCTGCAGACCAAGAGATTTAACCAAAATTCCTCAATAAACAACAAAAGTCCCATGATTATTAAAAGGAATGCAGGCACCCAGAAGTATGCTATGAGGTTACAAGCTTTTAAGACTCCTCATCTTGCCTCTGGAACAGGAAGGCTGAGCTCAACTAATGCTATATAAAAGGGCTGAAATCTGATCTAAGCAATGAATTCATGTTCACTGCTCCATACAAGCCTAAGTGCTTCGTTCACTTGGTAGAGTGATCAAAGGCTTAAATGTGCACGAACCTGTGCTAGGAGATGAGACTGGAAAAAGGCTGAGAAATCAAGGAGATACGAACCCTCCCTGCCTCTCAGGCAATAGAAAGAGAAAAACCAAATGGAATAAAAACTGAGTGCAACTGAACTTGAGCAGACTTCAGATACTTCAGGAACACACTAGAACAGATTCAGCAGAACTAATGAAAACTGCTAACTTAAAATGGCAATGGGAAAGTGCATGTAATTTTAAATTAAGCAGGCTAAGTGTACTCCTCTGCAGGCAGTAAGTTTTATGTTTTAAAAGGAATATTAATAGCCAGACCAGCATGCCCAAGCAGACCAGAAATGCCTCACTCTTGTTTCCTTTGACAACAAAGTGCCACCCTGAACAAGAGAAACATTTCAGACAACCACTTATGAGTACAGGGATTTGAATTTGCTAAAGCATGCTATTCTGTCTAAAAAAATTACACAGTTTATGTTATCTTGGCTATTCATTTGGGGATTTAAATGTGCAACAATAAGTGCAATTTAGCTAAGAAAAGGTCTGAAAGATAGAAGAAGAGACTTAAAAGAGGGAAAAGAAATTCAAATTTCCAAGCAGTGATTATGTGATAAGGAGATACATGGCTGCAGGAACAGCATGCTCAGCAGAGAGAGCATTTACCCCAGCTGGATTTTCTGCCAGTCCTAGAGTTCTTTCCCAGCCATTTTGGGTATTGATTATGGGAAACATCCAAGAATGTGGCCAATCTCTGCTCAGCACAAGGTCCGATGAACACAGTGTAACACAGCACCCCAGTTGCCTTCAAACAAAGCAGTGTCATCACCGTGAAGGAAGAGGGTTGGGATAAATTAATTACCAAAAACTCTCCTTCATAGAGCAATACATATTAATAAAACGGCTGGAAGGACATGAAAAAATGACATGAAAACTCAATTCTACGTTTGTGCTGAGGAATTTGTTTTCAAGAGGCGATATGAATGATGAGAACAGTCAAAAAAAAACCCAAAATAAAAAAGATGTTTAGTATTTTTGAAAAATAAATGGGAGGTTAGATAAGGGCCTGCAAAGACCACGACTCCATCGCTTAAGAAGTTAAAGTGTATTATTAAGGGCATTTATCCAAATGCTTCTTGGACACTGACAGGCACAGTGGAGCAACCACTATGCTAGGAAGCCTGGTACAGTGTCTGACCATCCTTACGGTAAGGAAAAGACACAAGGAAATAACTCACTGAAGCAGACCTTATTAGTGGCACATCAGAAACAACCGTACAGGCTTAAAAAGTAAGACGCTGCTTTTGAGCAGGGCAGACTGTAAATGGAAAAGATTTTGACAAGAGATTAAATACCAGCGCAACCCAGCAGGAAAACAAGGTGCAGAAGGATTCCACTCCTGCTAACAATTCAGTCTGTAACACTGCACAGAAATAAGGCAATTGTCATTATCTATAATAATCTCTGCACGCCGTCGTCATAAACAAAGCCCCACTGTGCAAAGACGCTTCTGTAACGCTGAGCAAAACGCCGGTGGAGGCAAAGGGGTGAAGTGGGAATGACGGGACTGGGAGCGGAGTCTGTCAGCAGCAGGCAGCACGTCCCTTCGTGGCAGAAATCCCAGCAAGGAGGGCTTTGAAGAAATGCGCAAAGGAAAACAAAGGCAAACATGCAGGTTCTTGAAAGTGACACACTTCATCTAGGGAAGTATGGGATGCACTGGCGGGATGCGCATCAGAAATTCTTCAAGGCAGATAAAGGAGAAGTATGCAGGCAACTGCTGTAATGAGGAGTAATCTGAGGTGTAAGGAAGGGGGAAGCAGGCAGTTGAGTGTGAAAGAAGCAGGTATGCAGAAAGGATGGCTTAGAATTTTTTTCAATATTCCCAATGGACGTTTATTCAATAATAACAATTCTTAGATTCAGATCTTAAGAGCTGTTCCTCAGAGCAGAATACGTACCACTGCTGGGTGTAAGGTGCACTGTGCACCTTACACATGAACTTCTCTAGGAGAAATAGAAGCCTGCAGAGCACACAAACATTGCTCTGTGGCTAAAGACAGAGTGATGGGGAGATGGCAACTCCTGGCGGCATGGCCCTGAGGAGCAGAGCCCAGAGGGCAGAAACACTCCCCAGGGCCACTGGTGGCTGCTGCCCAGGGGAAGTGAATGCCCAGGAGTGCATGTCCCTGTAGTGATGCACTGTCACAGAACATACGTGTTGAGAAAGGAAAAAAGCAGAAAAAAGCTGGAATGCAGGGTCATGAGCTCAAGCAATAGATAACCAGTCACACCCCAGGCAAGTGAAACAACTCAGTTGTTTCGGTAGGCATTGATGAAAAAACCTCAGATATAGAGGAGGTTTTTGCTGTTAAAAAGAAACAATCCTGGTGGCCAAAAACATAATGGGCTTAAAGAAGAATGTGTTAGTTCACTACTCAATAACCACCAAAAAAACCCCCAAAACTACAAACAACGATACGTGTGCTGCTTAAACAGCTCATTACAATAACAACTGCTTTTCTGAAGTGAATTTATTTAAAAACAGCGCAGAATAGGGCTGGCCAAAGACACATATCACTATCTCCAGTAAACGAGGAGCAGTTCAGAAATGGCAGCAAATATAAAGAGCAGCAGAAAGTCAAGGCCAGACAACATTCCGGTTGGAATGCATAAAGTGCCAGGGTAGTGACAGGAGTTCTTCCTCTGAAGGATAGGCTAGATGTTCCACTGGAGAAAGAGCTCCTTTTGCCTAAGGAGTAGTGTAGCTCCCCAAAAAGGGAGTGGAAAAAGAAAAAAAAGATAACGAACACAGAATCATATTAATGAATCACAGAACAGATTGGGTTGGAAGGGTCCTTATCCTTAACAATCACCTGGTTCTACCCTTCCTGCCACTGACAAGGCTGCCACCATGAGATCAGGCTGCCCAAAGATCTTTTGGCCTTGGGTCAGGACATTGCTGAACCATGATAAAAGCAATAATATCACATAACTACTTGCAAACTACATCTTAAGTGTTTACATATCTGTGTAAGATCACAGAATCATTAAGTAAAGAAAAGACCACTAAGATCAAGTCCAACCATCACAGTTGATTCCCACCATGCCCACTGACCACATCCCTCAGTGCCACATCCACACAGCGCTGGAACACCTCCAGGGACAATGACCACCATCTCCCTGGGCAGCCTGTTTCAACAGGTAAGAATCTATACTGAGATAAAAAGGACTCATACAAGCCACAGAACTGGAAATAAATCACTGTGCAAGACCAAGAAGGAATTTCATTTTCACATGAAGCAGACATAGAACGATAGGGGCAACTTTGGTTTTAGTTTATTTCACACAGACACACTCTCTTCTCATTCCTTATTCCTCCATCTTCTGAAGGCTCTCACTCAAAAGCAGAAATGCAAGTCAGCAGTAAAGCACTCTTTGTCAGGCAGCGTCAAAGACTCAGAATGGAAAATTCTTCTTTTGGCATTGCCCTTGAAGGTATTAGTCGAGAAAGCAGAATAACACAGAATCACAAGGTTGGAAACGACCTGCAAGATCATCCAGTCCAACCACCCTCCCATTCCTATCAGTACCACAAGCACTAAACCGTATCTCGTAGCTCCTCATCCAGGCGCCTCTTGAACACCACCAGGGACGGCGACTCCACCACCTCCCTGGGCAGCCATTCCAGTGCCTGACCACCCTTTGAGAGAAAAAGTTTCTCCTAATATCCAACCTAAACCTCCTCTGGTATAACTTTTGCCTTTTCCTCGGGTCCTACTATTTGCCTGGGAGAAGAGGCCAGACCCTTTTGCACCACAACCTCCCTTCAGGCAGTTGTAGAGTGCAGTGAGGTCTCCCCTGTGCCTCCTCTTCTCCAGACTGAACAATCCCAGCTCCCTCAGCCGCTCCTCATAAGGTTTGTGCTCCAGACCCCTCTCCAGTTTCGTTGCCCTTCTCTGGACACGTTCCAGGGCCTCAGTGTCTTTCATGTAGTGAGGGGCCCAAAACTGAACACAGTACTCGAGGTGTGGGCTCACCAGTGCTGAGCAGAGGGGGATGATCACCTCCCTGCTCCTGCTGGCCACACTATTTCTAATGCAGGCCAGGATGCTGTTGGCCCTCTTGGCCACCTGGGCACACTGTTACCAATATGTTGGTAACTTCATCAAAACTCCTATTCCCCAGGATCTGTCTCTGCACACTTCTACTCAGCAGCATCACTACAGAGCCTGTATTCTTGCCAATCACAGTATGTGACACTTCAAAGGAAGTATAATTAAATTTGAGTACAGGAGTAAAGAGTGCATTAAAAAATTCCTAAAATATTTTTATATACCTACAGTGGAGCTGTAGGAATCATTCTAATGTAAACAATTTCCTAAAATTAACATCTAAAAACTGCTTGTAAAGCAATTGTAAAGCACTGGTTATGCACTGTGCCAGTCTTGAAATTTCAGTGGAAATTCAATTTGGAGACCCTCCTCCATAAAACAAGTTTTAATAAATATGGGGACTATCATTACGTTCAAGCTTGCATCTTCAGCATTTGAACTTACTACAAGAAAAGAGAAAACTAGTATTAGATGAACACACAACATCATCTTCTGTGGGGTTGAATCTCAATGATACAACAAAAACTTTTGAGTGACTTCACTTTCTCTCTTTTCACGTACTCAACTAAAACACACAAGCTCGTACCAGCTCCCCAATGTGCAATTTAATTATGAATATTTCAAACATACTACCGTTTCAATTTTCAAAGAACTCTACAAGTCTGTCTTGATATAAAATGAGTGTTTTTAAAGCACATTTTATTGAGTAATTGTCTTGTCAAAAGTTGCACAGAGAACTGTGATACTATAGGCACGGGCTCTGAAACAACCACAGCTTTCAAAACTCAACTGAAGTACCTGAAGTTGCCTTATTCTCTTAAGTCTCATACAGATCAGCAGTATCTTCTAGAGGAAGTCTCTATTTCAGAAATTCATGCCAGGACTTTTTCTCTCCCTTCATAATAAAGCTTTTATGAGCTCCACACTCTTCTGTAATCACCAGTGATTTTCTTAAACTTAGAAAGTCAGAATAATGTAAGGAAGGAGTCAAAGGAGCATGAGAAGTTGCAGTTAAACAGCTCAGTGCAAAGTACCAACAGAATTGTATGAAGGCTACTTCTGAAAGCAATGCTTATTTTATTATGTTGGCCCATGATGTCAGCAGCGATACAGAAGAACAGGCTGACCCTTCCCACCAATCATCCATTTTGTTGCTGCGTGACACAGGGCAGCAGAGGGGCATTCTGACCAAATGGTGCCTGCCATGCAAGTGCATATGAACCAAAGGTGTGTCACTGAATTCCTCCATGTGGAAAAAATAGCACCCACTGACACTCATCGATGCTTGCTGAACAGTTATGGAAACCACACAGTAGATGTGAGGACAGCAAGGCGGTGGGCGGCCTTTCAGCAGTGGCAACAGCAACAGCCACGTTCTGGAGGGCCATGTCGGTTTTTCTGAGCACAGCACTCAGGTTCTTGTTCACTGCTGGCAAAAAAATGCATTGCTAATGGTTGTGGCTACATTAAAAAATAGCTTACATTTTGCTCTACCCAAGAGTGTTATCCCACTTTTTGTATCTGCTGTAGCTTCCACAGAAATAAATAGGAGGCCTTACTTTCAGAGCAAGCCAGGTATTTTGCTACAGCAGAAAAAACCGGAAATGACAAATGTGTTGAATTACACTTAAGTGATTTAACTGTAAATCAGAGAAAAAAAAATTGAAGCAAGAAATAGGAAAAATATGTCACTACCACATGAAGGCCACATAACCAGTTTTTACTTCCAACCTTTCCTTGTATTTAAGCAAAAAAAAAAAAAAAAAAAAGCTTAGGACATGGACAATCAGTTGACTGAGGTAAGACTTAAGTATTTAAGCTATGAGAAGTTGTGCAAGCAGCCCTCAGAAGAGATAAGCAATCTATTTATAACATTGCTAGCCTAGGTAGGGGGAAAAAAACATTACAGCTGGTACACACAGAGCTCCAGGGATGCTTTGCTACTGCAGTACTAGTCTTGGGTAGTCACTAGTGTATGCTAAGTCCTGTAATGTGCTCTTACCAATCATTCAGGAAGTCTGAAGACAACCAAAGTAGATCTACATGATACAGTCACAGCCTCAACACAAGTGAACTTTTCAAAGAAACTGGAGCTATTTTAATCCTTTTAACTGCAGAGAAATGCCTGCTCGAGGTTACTCTGGCTGGCACATCATGCTTTTCCCTGTATCAATGCTGACACTAAGAGTCAAGAAAGCCGGTCCAGCCAATAACAAATAGACCGATAAAAATGTGGTGGAGGCAGTTTACTGCCAGATGTGCTCCCTCCATTAGCTCAGACTCAGAGCAGTAGTGCTGGGAGAAGGAAAGGCATTGGGGAAAAGAATGGCTCCTAGAACCTGTAACAGAGTCTAGGCTGAAGTTACCCCTGCAGTTCCTAACTGTTCCATTGACAGGTCTGAACTAGTGAACCCATGCCCTCCACTCATCCTTCCTCCAACTTACCACACTACAGCAAAAAGTATCAAGAACAACTGCTCCACTAGAAATGGCTATTTCAACAATTTAACAAGGCATTTTGAAAAAGCCTTCAGTTGGAGCGAAGAATGGACTAAGGCAACCTACGAGGCTGTAGGAAGAGAAGCTAGTGTTACTGAGAGCACAACTGGAAACTTCAGCAGGCTTGCCGAGGAAGACTGCGGTTTTACAAGTTCCCGCAGTGAGGGGGCATCCACAGCCAGACTGTGTGTGTCAGGTCCAGGCTGTACCGCTTTGATCGCTCACTCCAAATTCTGCTCCTATCTCCCTTCCTGGCTCTACACAGCAGTTGGTTTCCTTCAGCAGCTCGCTCCTACATCAAGATTCACAACCCATATTCCCTAAGCAACCCTGTGCCCCCAACTCCAGCTACATGCCTTCTCAACATGGCTCAATCCACTTACGCTCACCCATAGCTTCTGCAACACAAGACTGCTGTTAAATGCTAATTACTTACTAATGAAAACTAATCATCATGCAATTAAACTTTAATCACTAAGCAGCTGGCTGAGATCCAACCCTTAACAATGAAGGTTCATTAATAACTTTTCTCAAAGTGCTTTATCCATGAAGACTATCCTGTACTTCACAAGGAGTCCGTGAGTGTGCTTGAAATTCCGATGCAAAAATATTTCTTCTGTTAAGAAAGAAAAAACTAACAACAAAATAAACCAGTCAGAACACAGTTTAAAGGACAGTACTGTTTAGGTGAAAAGTATGGTTGAGGGCACAAGCAGCCTAGACCTCACTCCTGGCTCCCCCCACATCCTCAGGCAACATGTGTGGTACAGACAGGGAGCAGCTCCTCTCTCTGAGTCTCTTATCTTCACAGTAACATTCAAGGCAAAAATCATCTTCTGAGTTTTAATTTTTGCTATAGTTTCTAAAATTATTGCAAGAATCCTCATCATAGTTTTATTTTTACCCAGCTCTTCCAGAGCAATTAATCTAAACCCTTTCAGAATACATTTCTCTAATTAATGAGTACATTAGGGTTACATAACCAGGTTTATAATGGATGGATGAAAATGACTCTTTTCAAAGATGAAAGTTTTTAAATTGCTGTATTATAATAAATAAAATTACACCACCTTTGGAAAGTTTCTCAGTTATGACCCTACACCACCCCCACTCCAGTCCCAAAGCATTATGCTTCTACAGCTAACTATTGGGTTTGCTGTGCAGTGTTTGAAGAGCTTTCCTTTCCTCTGAATAGTACAACAGTAGTACAGTTGAAGCATTACTTAGCTTACTCAGTGATTAAAGGGTTCAGGATATGGTTTATGTTTAAAAACAACATTTTAAATAAAAAGTCTTACAAAAAAGATATAACAAATTTAATAATCCATACAATATTTTCTAACAAAAAGTTATGAATTTTTACATTCATAAATTAAACTTCCAACCTGACCAAATAAAGAAACAAAACGTTTTGATTTCGAAAAAAAAACCCCTTAAATCTGCACTTTTGCCTAGTTTTAATCAGTTCTAAAGGTATGAATACAGAGGTGTGGCTCAGAATAAGCTTTTGAAGTTCTTGCATGTCCTCCAACACCTGTCTTTTAGGTAGCAATCTCCTAACGATGGCAGAAGGACACAGCTCAACTGACTACCGCCTGGAATCAGTCCTAAGTTCACGAAGTTAAAACAAACAGCAGCAGCACTGCAAGTCTCCTCCCCAGCTTTTGGGAAGCATGCAATCTTTTTGCTAGCACAGCTTAAAAAGATTCAAGCTAAGACGACACAAATCGATTGTATTCTCTTGCTATGGAGAATTTAGCGTGAGTTTGGCATCTCTACAGTAACACAAGTGGCAATCACACAAAAGGGGCTGTGCGAGTTTGTGGATAGCCAGACAAAAGCTCTGAAGTTTGGTAAGAAAACTCCAGCACAGAAATTTACATAGACATTTGGAAGCACTTCTGAAAGTACACTTAAGTAACACATATTTCTAAGTGAAAACTACACAGATTTTGAGAATCCCTGATGCACAATAGAAAGGCCACAACCGTGGAATGAGCAGTTGTATTCTACATTCAAAAGTTTCCAGTGCTCCTGCCTACAGCTAACATAAGGGCTGAAATATCCTATTCTTCCACAATGCTCCACTGTCAGTACATCTATTTCCTGCTCTGACTATTCCACATGCTAGGCAATTAAGATACAAAACCACATGTGAGCACACACACACACAGCATCCATACTCCAGGATAAACTAACGGCAGAAGAGTCTGCCAAACATGCACAAAAATTACTTCCCTGTAATCAACCCTTTATCTTCTCTCTGTCATATGAAATACTGATAACAGAGAGGTCTTTCCTCTCTTCCCAGTATGATCCTTCATGTGCGAGAGCTCAACTAAACTGCATTTCCTGGCACCTACAATCCACAATCACCTATTTGCTGCAACCATTTTACCCAATTACTACTCGTGATAAAGGAAAGCAAGTTTTACCTCTCCAAATGTAATTAATGATTTTCAGTCACTCCAAATATTGAAATACATGCATCAGAAGTGCAGATGTAGATTCTGCCTGCTCGTGTCTTCGGCAGCTAAGGACTGTGATACCAACACAGAGCTGCTGTGAGCTCCACAGCACAGTTCATTCACACCCACAGGTCGCTACCAGAGGTAGGCAGTGAACTGAGATACAACAGGGGCTCTAGCAGGCTCTCATCTCTGTGGATGCACACTCACGCACAACAGGAGTCATGACAGCACAGTCAGTTTCAGTAGCACAGCAGATGGCAATGCTTTTCTGAGAAAACTGAAACAGAAATTTGCTATTCAGCCTGTCTTTCAGAATTTCTTCTCCACCAGAAATTTCATGCTTCCTTGTTTTTATAATACTGCAGAAGAATATCAAGGATGCAGCCATATACTGAGAAATTAAATATCAGATTAATCATACTAAGAACTGTCTTCAATAAAGAGCAAAACTGTTTTCAGTTCAGGTAGGGCTGCCACCCACCAGCTCAGGCTGCCCAGGGCCCCATCTAATCCGGCCCCAGCACTTCCAGGGATGATGCAACCAAAGCTTCTCTGGGAATCTGTCAATGAGAACCAAGAATGCAAGAACACTTCAGGTAATGGGAGACTGGACCTTGAGATTCCATGGCAATCGTCTCTTGTGTGGTCACAGCACGCTAAAAGCTGCTGACAGTAACAGGCAATGCTCTCCATCCTCCCCTTTTTCAACCACTGCTTACAGGTAGTTTTTAAATTTGTTACTGGTTTCCCCTCTTTTCACCTCCACATTAGAAAATTCACCAGCTCCAGTGCCACTTCTTCCTACTCTAGAAGCTTTTTCCTTATTATTACAAGTCTAGATATAAGAAACACAGGCTTTCCTTCCCATGTTTGCCAGGCACGCAGCCTTTGAAGCACATTATTACTTCAGCTGAACCCTGACCTGATGTAGAACCTCACTCGATGGGTTTTTTGATAGAATTTCAGCAAAGAAAAATCACGAAAAAGAAAAATGTGCAGAACCTGACTTTTTTGTTATCTAGAAAGGATAATGAATAAGAGGACAACAATTAACCTTCTAACACCCCAAAAATGTAAAACCATAGGACTACAACGCTTCTGAGTAGTGGAGTCCATTTTGTGTAACTACCAGTGGAAAGGCCCTGATCAGTCAGATGGAGCCCACAGTTCAGAGAATAAGCTGATGGAAATGGCTGATGTGGCAGAACGGACTCCCCTGTGTTGTCTGGTCTTCTGATCAATTAGGAGGCTAAAGATCAACCCACTGCACCAATGTGTAAACTGACCAGTCTGCTGTAAGGGAGACAACAGGAACAAGCAGCTTTCAAAGACGAAGCAGCAGGATCCTCCTCCTGGCAGCAGCTCCCTCCTAGCCTGGCTTACGGACAACAAAGCACACCTGCGCCCAGTAAGACATCCAAACTAAAACTGACACCTTCAGACCATTGGCACTATGCTATTTAGGTTTCTGGGACTAGAAACTGTTTTGCCAGTGGTAGCTAACCTTGCAGTTTTCTTGGTTTGTACTCAATTGCTAGCTGAGGCATCTCAGTCACCATGAGTTAGGAACCTTTCAAAAGCAATTACTTGGGGCACACAGCAACATTTTTGTCAGGCTTTGGTTTCTCAGCTCTGACAATACAGACAGCTTATAGTGATCCCTCTAAGGACCTTTCTTTATCCGACTTATAGCTAGGATCCCAGAAGGCAGATGCACACAAATGCAAATAGTTCTGTGAATGCAACAGAGTAAACATCAAAAGTATGCAACCCTTATTTCCTTTATGGCACAGGTTTCCCCAGACAGGTACTTTGGAAGATTAGCTAGCAGGAGTTTGAAGTGATCCAGAACAACTTTTCTGTGCAAATCCAACGTTCTCCAGGAAATCTAGGAAGCATATATTAAACCCATCTCTAGTCCAACAAGCCACCAAAGGTACACTGAACACAGCGTACACCGAAGCAAGAAGTTTCCAAGGATTTCTTCCTATCTATGAGGATTAAGAGTTGTCAAGATGAAAACAAAGTAGAAATCAGTGAAAAAGGCATTACGTTCTTCAGAGTTCTTTCAAGAGATCTTTAAAAGGGGGATAAACAAATTTGAGTTTCAAGGAGCACCGTCATCAGAACCAAAGAGCTAAGATTTACATTCATCAAGGTCAATTCCGACAATGATAGGAGGGAAAAAGAACAAGCAGAAATAATTCCTGTGCTAGGCCACAGCCTCTGCCTTGGAAGAAAGCATTCAAGCACCAGCATGCCACCTCCTAGTGAACAGTCTTTTAGAAAAAAAATCAAAACCAAACAACAGTAGAACTGTCTCCCTGGAGTCTATAACTGTGACATAAAGGTTCTTTGCATTGTTCCTCTCCCCACCTGCAGCTTCTTAAATTTAATTCTGAGAATGAAGACCATCCATTCTTACAAACATTAAGTCTGCTGAGGGCCAGCACAGCTTCCTAATTTTGCCAGCTTCAAAGTAACCCAGACTCCAGTTTCTCATGAGCAGGAAAACAAAGGGAAGATGAACAAGGAAATAAAGTGTTTTCTTAAAGGTATTTACAGCAAAGTGCATGCCACTGTTAGATTTCCAAATCCATAAATGCAAAGAAGTAGTCTGACATAACTGTAAGAAGAGATGTAAAAACAAACTGAAACATAGGAAGAATACAGATATACTGTATTTTACCAAGTAAGGCTAGGAATCCTTAAATATTCTCTGCTGCAGAAAGACCAGCCTCGAGGTTCTCCATACCATAAGGCAAAAATATTATCCTCTAATGATTGACTTCAACCATGGTGTCCGATCACCTTCAATATTTGAAAGCAAATACTCTATAGGTGATAGGTCCATCCAGCCCTACAGACACAGCAATTTCTCAGTTCAAGATCTCTTTAGCTCTCAAACAAAAAATACCTAATAGAAGAATGTCAGTTAGCACCCCTACTATGGTCTAACAATGAGCATTAAGAAAGAACAAGACTGCTTGGCAGGTGGGTCCATCTGCTGAGACATCTAATTTAACACTCGGAATAAGGAAGATTAAGACATTCTGCTTCTGAAGTGCTCCCACTCACCTGACGAGTTCTTTGTGATCTCAGCAGCAATAACCCCACTGGTGTACACACACAAGTGCCCTTTTTTTTTGGGGGGGGGCTTTGAGGAATATTGCTTAGTAAACCATCTAGATAATGCTTTCAACATCATTTTTAGTCTAGGGTGAAATCAAGCTTTAAGGAAAGCTCAAAGATCAAGAAAGCCATTTCAGTTTGATGAAAGCTTTTTTTTTAAAAAAAAGAAAATACTTTCTCATTTTAAATTCTCCCAGAGCATCTGGTACAACTGGATCTTCAAGAAAACCTCACATACATTTAAACTTTCTTTGAGATAGACTACGGGGCTGCTCTCCAAAAGCAGCCATCAGCCACAGATATTTATTCATAAAAGGAATAGAAGAAAATTTAACACAGCAAGAGAAACACTTCAAATTCTTCGCTGACTCTGGAAGGCAAAGAAGAATCCAAGGTGTCTGAAAAAAAATCTGTAATAACTTTCTACGGAAGCAAGGTGAGTTGGTGTGAGAAGAACAGGATGAGTGACTTAGACCACTATCACAGTTTATGGCCTTGGACAAGAAAGCATTACATATACACGAGGTGCTCATTCCGGGCTCTCATAATCCCTTCATATGTCATAAGACCATGTCTTTCCTCTTCCTAGACCAAATTACCACGTGCTCGTGCCCCCATTTACCTCCTCTTTCCTGCCAGCAAATACCTATGTGGCTTGCATATCTGCTTTTCCAGGACACACACACCGATGAACTGCAAGTCAGCTGAAAGAAAAGGAAAATGCACTTGCAAAGCAAAGAGGCTGTATGGAAAGAGCATATGCAACAAGCATAGGAAATCAGTTGTCACAGCCAGAAGGCAGTCCTCAGGGAGCAGGGCAGAGTTTAGTTCAACACAGCCTTTCTGCTGCCTGAGGAAGGCTTGTGGCAGGTACAGCTCTGATATCCTGACTGCCAACTCTGCGCTGAGCGTAACCCTCTCCAAAGTGAGAGGGAGAAGGACACAGCTTCCAGAGAACACAGCACCACAATTTGCTACAGCAGAATACACAGGTTAATGAAAAAATGCGGACAGGAACTTAAATAACAACAACAAAAAAAACCACAAAGAAAAAAAACACCCAAACCCATTCCATTGTTTGTAATAGAAGAGAAGGAGAAAGATAGATTACTTTTACCAATGAAATGAAGGACTGCCAAGCATTCAGTTATGACATTTGTTACTGTGTTTGCATAAGAGAGAACGTAATATGCTACACACAAATAGCCTGTAACTTTAAAGGTTCACAGCCCCTGCCAGAACAGTTGTGAGCACTGAAAAGATACATACTGCATCATAAGCAAAGAGTAAGCACTATTTGCTACATCCTCAAATAGGAAGAACTAGAATTTTGAGAAGGTTCTTGCTGCTCAGATTTATCAAGCCAGAACAAGATGGCAGACGATGGATTAAGGATGATGTAGATTCAAAAGCAGTATCTGAAGCTAGAGACTCAGACCTCACCATGAATCTAACAGCTATTTTTAAGCTCCTGACAAAAAAAAAAAAAAAAAAAAAAAAAAAAAAAAAAAAAAAAACCAAACCAGATCTGGAGCAAAAAGGAGGTTTTGTAAGACCGGAATACAGCAAGTGGATTACCAGAAGTTACTCTGGGACTGGGGTGGGGGGAAGCACAGGCAGAACCTCAGCAACCCACACAAAAAGTTGCACGTAACGAACAACCACCTCTGCAAAGCCAGTGGAGAGAAAAGAGGCAATCAATAGAGGACACAGACAGGAAACAAGGTGGAACAACTATTAAAGAGCAGCACAGCTGACAGATACAGCTGACAGAGAAAGGAGAAGCAAGAACTGGATTTGAACTTCAGCTAGGAAGCGATGACAGTAAACAATGATCACAATTTTAGCAGAGCACAATGGAGGCCAAAGTGGAGGAGGACAAGCACACCTGACAATGCACCCAAAGAATTTTGAGATGAAAAAAGGGAAAGGAAATGAAGAGGTAGTTGCAAAAGCAAGAGAAGCCACAGGCATTTTGCACACTTCTTTGAAAAATGTGAAACACTTGTGTCTACAGGTCACTGCAATGGAAAAAATCCTCACAGCTGAGTGAGTGATTAAAAGAAAAAGGTGAAAGAGAAAGGCCAGCAAGTTCAAGGGAGATAAGGGGATATTACTGTATAATGCCACAAGGTGAAGTGAAAGGGTTAAGAGGAGGAGTGCAAAATTCCACTTGTGACAAGGAGAGGTGATCCTAACAGTTGAAGAAAGTGACAAAGAGTAGGCCAATGCATGCTCAGAAAATCATCCCATACACAGAAGGAACAACATGCTGAACAACATGCAACAACCACGTCAACAGTGTCTGTACAATGGGATGCTATTTGCCAAGTCTGATTAGATCTATTGGTACAGCCATGATGCTCTGTCGGCCACAAACCCTTTGTTGTAAGTACAGAAACACAAAAAGTATCACTGAAGAACAACTCCTCAAGCAGTTCAAGAATTTGAGAAAGTGTCTGCCATTGGGAAAACAAGAATCATAAATGGGAGGACATGCCCTGAGAACAGGAAAAAGGGAAAAATATGTTAGAGAGATCCAAACTGAATATACTGGTAAACTGCAAGGCACGTGAAAGGACAGTTACATTACAAGCAGAATCCAAATGACGTTGGAGATCCCAAAAGAAACCTTGCGATTATCAGAGATAAGAAATTCAGCGCACAAACACTACTTGGTGAAAAGCAAATGAAATTAACTGACTCTATTTAATGAGAAGCTAGAAACAGGAATGCAGGCCAAATCAAGTTAGGGCAAAGAAGCATGTAATTACTGTCAAAGAACAGAGAGCAAAAAGGCAGAAAAAGCCAGGGATCAAACTGGTAGAGGAGAGCTCAGGAGGTGGCAATGAGCTGCACATAAGAATGCAGAGAGAAGATAAAAAAACCCAAAAAACTAGATCCCAACATTGTTTAGGAGAGAAAAAAAAAAAAGAATCTGAAGGCAGCAGGAAAAAGCAGTCCAGCACCTTGTGCATGGTCTGGCCCAAGACAGAAGGCATGAAGCAAGAGGGTAAGCATAAATAATGTGGCACACTGATAATGGGAAGGGAAGTCAAATTATACATGGTTCTAAAGTGTCAGCTTCAGTCTCAGATAATCAATTATGGGTGCCTCCATCCACAACCAGGTGACAGTGAATAAAGCTCTCTTTGTCCCTGCTTTGACTTTACATTTCTCCTCATTCATTGTGTACTTGCACTTTGGAGAATGCCAGTTACCAGTATGACTGTGCTATAATTCGTACAGAACTCATCAACAGTCAAGCCACCCAACTCATCAAGCCACCCAAGTTCTACTCAATTTACAAACTTGTATGTCATTCCACTTTATCGACCTTAATATGCAGGGACCAGGTAATATGCATTACAGTCAAAGAATAAATCATTTGGGTTCGAAGGGACCTCTGCAGATGTGTGATGTAAACTTCTGCCTAACGCAGGGCCAATTCTGAAGCTACCTTCAATTTCACAGGTAGAGTGAGTTGCTTTAGGATCTTGGGGTTGCATAAATGTGACTGGACAGCTAAGCCACAACTTCTGTTGCTCCCTCCTCCCTCCCCCCCCCCACTCCCAATCCCATATTTGACTGTTCTCACTGTGAATTTTTTTTTCGCTCAATACTGAATTGGAATTTCCCTTGCTGCAACTTGTGTCAGCTTTGATTTGTCCTTCCACTGCACAACTCCAAGAGCAGTTCTGGAGAGCATTAGTATCTAATAGGACAGATAAAGAAAAAAAAGATCACTGTAGTAACGAAAAAACTTTTGGACAACTGGAACTTTTAGTAGGCAACATCAATCTAGGCTTTTGAGGCTCATAAATTCTGACTGACCAGGTAGGTGTGGCAGAAATCTAAAGAAAGCTGTCTGAAGGGCATCACTAGAGATTTACAAATGAAAGATGATCATTTAAGATGAGAGAAGAACAAGAAAAACAACATTTCAAATGGTATGCTTAATGCAAACAAGCAAAAAAAAAAAAAAAAAAAAAAGCCATAGTAAATTTCAGTACTCACCATCTCTCTTGCAATCTCCACAGCTTCCTGCAGCCCATAGAGCCTGCCACAGACCAGGTAGATCCCATTGGCCCAGAGAATACAACCCTCATGGACCCAAAATTCATTGCTGTCAAGAGGTAGTTCAGGAATTTGTAACTCCAGCTCAGTGCCACCTTCTGAAGTGGGCATAGAGGGCTTTGAGTCCAAAGGAGTCTTTTCACCACCACTGCCACCTTCAGTGGTTGCTTTTTTACAAGAAGCTCCCCTTGAAAGTGACCGAGAGGCTCCACTACAGTCCTCAGAGCGGTGCCGCCTCTTAAAGCGGGGATGAGCAGCTAGGCTTCTTTGTTCCTTCTGTTGTTGCTGTTCCTCCTCCTCCTCTGTATCTGTCTTGGAACCATTAGAAGCACTTTTGTGCCGTACCTTGACCTTGCTCTGCATTTCTGTGGCCCTCTTTGGAGGTGGGTTCTTGGGCAAGGTGGCTGCGTAATCCTGGGGGTAGAAAGGACCAAAGAGGTCACCCATGTTACGATAGCTGGCCCATTTGCCACACAGGCAGCAAACCAGATGCCCCAAGACAGAAGACTCTGTTACTACAGGGCCCTGCAGCATGAAAGTTGAGGTGGGCAGCACTTTGCTCTCCGCGTTGCTAGGAGGGGGTGTTGAAGACCTCTGTCCTTTCCGACCCCTCACCAATTTGTTCTGCTCCTCTTCCTCCGCATTAATGATTGTGCACACAGCTCCTAGTTCACACTTGTTTACCACGTGAATGTAAGGGAAAAAGGATTTATTCTTGGAGTCAGTTTTATCCACAGCCTGGGTAGCATATTTAAGCTTGATCTCCGGCTCTTGAGGCTCCACAATCGGGGCGGCCCGTCTAGGCTTCCGCTTCCGTGGCTGTGCTGCAGGTTTTCGCCTCTCCCTCCTTTGCCTCTTAGGTTTTGGCTCACCCCCAGCGACCCCCTCTGAAGACTGAGAAGGTACAGGTGGAGGCGGTGGGGGTGGTGGCAGTTGCTGCTGCTGTTGTTGCTTCTTTTGCTTGTTCACACTCCCAATTGGTCTTCCCTTTTTCTTTCCAGAAGGAAAATATCCTTTTGGAGGGAAGCCATCCGGCTTGGGTGAAATGTTTGTCACATCTCCATCTTTTTCCTCAGGCTTTGGGTTTGGTTCAGAAGTAAACACACTGGAGGGAGAAATTGTTTTTGAGTCTGGAAAGGTCAGAGTTCCAGTTCCGCTTACGGATCCATCAGACCTCCCCTGACCACCGGACTTCTGAGGAGGTGGTGCTGCGCTGGTTCCCGTCCCTTCTTTACTAACACTGGCAGTTTCAGGGGTGTCTTTTTTGGTTTTATCATCCTCGCTGCCTTGCCACTCTTCTGAGGATCGCGCAAGAGTTATTTCACCAGCTGTGTCCTGGCTTGCTGACCCCGCTTGATCTGACAACATCTCTCCTTTTCTCTTCTCAGCCTCCAGCCCATGTGCAGACACACTTCCTCCCTCAGGTCCACTCTTAAGGGACAGGATGTCATCAAGAGTGACAGTATCTGCACCAGTTTCAGCACTGTTGGTGGAAACACTTCTCCGAATATTGGGAGATGTAATTTTCTGAACAATTGCTTCCAGTTTTAATCCTCGCCCCTTTCTTGGGGGCAATATTTTGGTCTTAGCCGGGCTTGTGAGGGAAACAGCAGGACAATTCCTACCATCAGGACTTGGCAGGTCCTTGAAGGAATCTCCCTTTGCAACTGGTTTGCCAACATCTTGGCTTTGAGATGAATGGGCATAAGAGTTGTACGCTTTATCAGCTCCTTCTTTTGCTGATGTCATCATTCGCCCTTTATCTTCACTGCCACTGTTCTTCATATCCTGTGGCTGTCTTTTGGTAGGGATAGGAGAGATGAAAGAACGGACTCTCCTCCTCATAATTAAGGGATTTTGAGGAGACTGGTCTTCGTGGCCAGGGAGCCTGAGCATGGCATTGCTAGGCTTGGGCAAATCCGTAGATTCCTCTCGTCTGTGCCCATCGCTTTCTTGGGGGCAAAACCTTTTTTGGCTGGCTGCTCCCAGAGCGCCACTGCCTTTGGCAGGTGTAGTCTGCCGAGAGAGGTCCCAACCAGATTCATGCGGCTGCAGCTTCTGGTTACTGTGTTTTAGGTCAGTACACTTGCCCTGTGCACTGTCGCTTCCCATAATGCAGCGCCCAGGATCCTGGCTTCCAGTATCGTGGTAAGAGCTACCCTGAAGGTACATCATTCCATCCTTGTCATTTTTCAAGGGACTCCTTACTCTGTCCAAAAACTGCTGTTGTCTTGGGCTCTTCCTGGCTCCTTCCTGTCTGTGCTGAGCCGCAGCAATCACACCCTGAGCAGCGCTGCTTGCCCAATCTTTGTATTCCTCTTGCTGTTGCTGGTATAGCTGTCTCTTGTAATGATACTGGGAATTTAAACTCTGGTTGGGGTCACCAAAAGGATGAGGCCTAGCATTTGCATGATATGCTGCAGCCAAAGATGAGCCTTCTGAGTTCTGAGGGTAGCCAGAATGCAAGGAACCCCTGTTAACTCTTTCAGATAGCGTCATATGTGGGTTCATGTGATGCAGATCTGCTCCTGGGCCTCTGCTTCTGCCCGGTGACATTTTCAGCTTATCAGCAAGATCCTGAAATTGAGAAGGTGATTTACCCCTGCTGCTTCCAGTTCTGCCAGGTGCTCGTCTCAGCTGTGTTGATCTGCTCTCCTGCTGGGGAATGTAGTCTGGAGCAGAATCGGAGACTGCAGCTCCAGGGCTAGCATTGCCTCGGAAAGACTCATGCTTGATGCCAGCAGAATGACAATGGTCTCCTGTCTTTTTATTATTAAGACTAACTGAGCTCTTTGACTGTTCAAACTCTTCTTCTTTTATTTGCCCACTGTGAGCTTTCATCTTTGTTTCCATGGATACTAAGCCACCAGGGAGTATTACTGACTGACTTAAGCCAGGGGCAAGACGTTCACTCCTTCCACTTCTGCCCTCGGGACCCATGTGCCCCATTGGGTGAGGACCAGGATCTCTGACAAGCTGCCTTAATGGAGATATGTCACAGATCACTGATCTCCTCTCCGAGAGTGCTCCCCCTTCATGAGAAGAAGACTGAGACTCTATCTCAAACTTTCTAGCAATAGGGTAATCAGCTAAATTTATCTGCTTCATGTCAGGGGCTGCGCTGCTAGACTTCCTATCCCAGGGACCCCAGTGAGGACCTTCCAGGAGAGACCCCATACTTTTGTTTAAGAGGCCTCTATTCGTCAATTCATTGGCTTGACTAATTAAGATATTGGGCCTCATGGCTCCCTCCAAACTCCCAGCCATCCCAGAATGTTCCTGCGCATTCCTAGAATACCTTCTGTCTGGATGATGGTGGTAACCCTGTAAAACCTCCTGCAGAAGGCTAGGAAACTTCTCATTCCTGCCTTTGCGCTCACTGTGTCCTGGAAAATCCCCTTTTTCTTGACCAGAAGGATACTGTGGAAAGCCACCAATATTTCTCTGTATGCCAGCTGCTATATTATCTTTGTAACTGTATCTCAAACTGCCAGGAGATTTGGAAGGTTCTGTTCTCACAGGAAAATTTGACCCAACAACTGCATGGCTGGGCTGGCTGTTCCCCTCTCCATTATGGTTAGTGTTATCTCCACTTTTGCTCCCCTTAGTACCTCCTTGAGCTTCTGGCTGTGGCCCTGCATGTCCAGCTTCCTTCACTCCACTAGCACTAACTGGTGTCTGAGTGGCTGTGGAAACATCATCTTGTGCAGGTTTCTCTTGTCCACCTGCCTTTTCTACTCTACCTGCCATAGCCTCCCGGGAGACAATCACTCCAACTGCCTTTTCATTCACTTTTGGGGCATTTTCTACTGCCACTACAGCTTCCTTCCCATCAGGGGAGGCCACATCTTCCCTAGCTGCAGGGCTGGTGCTGAGTTTTGAGGGCTCACTCTGAGAGCCTTGTGCTGGTGAGGAGTTGGATCTTTCTAAGTTACCCCCCTTGTAGGTAGTGTCTGAGCTTGTGCTCTGGCCACTCAGCTGTCTCACCCTTTCCCCATGATCCTCTGAACTACTGGAACAGCCACCATCGAGGGACTCTGCCAGGGGGGACTTGAGCTGCTCCTCTGCCTGGGAAGAGCCTTCTGAGTTTGTGCAGCTGTCAGCCTTCTTTGAAGAGGATGACCTTTTGGAACTTTTTTTCTGAGGTGCCAAGGCATCTGAAAGCAACATGTGCTGGACTGTGTTGGGCAGATTGGCCACTTGAGAACTTAGGGCACTTAGGCTACTCAGCCCTGGATCTGTGAGCCTTTTTTCCTGCAGTCCTTCCAACCCAAACCCCTTGAATCCCCCTGCATGAGCATTGGGACTTGGCATCATAGATGGTGTAGGACTAAGCTGAGGCATCATCTGCAGGATTCGGTTTCTAGAACCCATGGACATGTTGCCTTGCCCACACTGGAGATTTTCTCCACCTGGCATGAGAGGAGAAGGGGTGGAGCTGCAGCTTGGAGACTGAACCACAGATGCAGCAGGAGATGGATTAGAGATTGGACTGAAGTTTTGGTGAAACTGCATCGGTGACCTTACAGGAACTTCAGTCTGGCTGTACTGTCCCACTTGACTTTGAAGAGAGAGCTTGGAGGCAGCATTTGAATACTGCATTACATGCTGAGGTGGGTGCTGCTGCTGCTGCCCCTGCTGCCCACTTTGGGGCAGCTTAGACTGCTCAAAGCTTTTCATCGGTTGAGTCTGAAAGCTGTAGTTTGACTGGGACCCATATGCCTGTGCATTGGAACCCACGGCATGGCCTTCATACTGTGACCCAGAATTCACGCTGTAGCTTCCATCATAATTCTGTCCTGACTGGCCAAAACGCTGTGGGGAGGGGAAAGAGGAGGACGAGGACGACGAAGGTGGCTGATAGTGTTGGCTGTACTGACCCACTCGTAACTGGTACCCAGAAGCAGAGGAAGGCAGGGTGGATGGACGCTGCATTGGCTGCAAGTGCGAGGTGCTAGAAGCAGACTGGCTGGAAGCCTGGGGTAAAGGCTGATGAGACTGATAGATCTGCTGTCTCAGCTGTTGTACCTGCTGCTGCTGGCTAGAAGCCTGCTGCTGATACTGAGCACTCCCTGGAGAGAAAGGACCAGTATAATCCTGCTGATAGTGGGATACGCCCCCAAGGGTCGAATGCTGCGTTTGAAATTGGCCCACGTGTCCCTCACTCCCATACTGACTCCCAAAGCTACTCCCTTGAGGGGGCCCATAGCTCTGTACCGGTCCAGAAGGCCTGCGCTGAGGCGGCTGCTGCCCTCCTGACGCCACTGGATCTTTGTTGGTAGCCATATAGTAAAACTCTCCTGCTTCTTTTCTGAAACCTTGGTAGCTCTGATGGCCAGAGCTCTCACCAGGCATCGCTGTAGAGGCTCCTGCTGCTCCGCGACGTCCACTGCCAGTACCTCCTCCGAAGCTCTGGAACATCTGGGCCTGCTGGCGCGGGCTGAACTCCTCCAGTCGGGACGATCCGTGCACTTCCTGCGGGTAGCTCTGCTGGTTTCCGTGGTAACTACTTTGCTCCCGAAAGGACTGCATGCTGTTCAGCAGCAGAGCAACAGCTCGAAAGCCCTCCTAAAGGGGGGACAAGAAGAAAGAAAGAGGTATAGCATCTGCATGTCCCATTCACATAAGCAGCATTGCCCAGTTCCACTGTTTTAACGGCAATTAAAATCGAGTACGTCTCCTACACTAATTTCTATCTCCCTGCTTGCACCTTCCAGTCATTCTAGGTAGCAAAAGGAGTCATTGCTTTCCAAGAAAAAACAAGTCTGTAGCCTACTACCAGCTGGAACATATTTTCAGCCTTAGTATGTTCTGCAGTCAGTCACCGACCGGGTCTATTTATGTGGAAAACAAGCTTCCAGGAGCATTTTGTTAAGCAGAGGAGAGCGACCCTATTCCTTCAGCTATTTTGCTACCACAAGATTTAAAAAAAGATTTAACTGTATGAACCGCACAGCAGACTCAAACCACGTTTGGATCTGCACTGCAGGAACAACGTCCAAAAGACCACCTTTCACTGAGAATACAACTAGAACACAGCCAACATACAACCAAACAAAGCTCCAACAAGATATTCCAGTGAAAAGGCAAATATGAATCTGTGACAATTCAGGCACCAGAATGCTTAAAGACATCTGCTTCATGCTGCATTGCTAACTGCTCCAATGACACCTGAAAGGCAAAAACCAACACAAGAAGGTAACAAACGGTACTTTTCCCCCCCAACACCTGCTTTGTTCAGCAATATGAAAAGTCAGAACCAGGCCACTCTTTTGAACAAAAGGGCCTATAGTTCATCCTCTAGACTTTTGCATTATCTTGGCTGAAACTTAATTGAAAGTACTTGTAAAAAAGCCAGAACATATTTTTTGGAATACTATGCGTTGCTACCCACATCTACATAATCAATTCCAAAGCAAATGAACTTCAGTCAGGGCCTCCTACATGTTTCCATTTGCTATCCAGTATGAGGAATCATGATTCATCCTCAAGGACTGGACAGCAGCTGCAATATTGTACGGGGATCCTGAGTAGGACCTCAAAAGCTTGAGGCACCACTACAGTCATTAAGAAAGTAAAGTAATAACAATGTGTACACACTGTTTGCTGAATGTTGGTTTGTTTTGTTGGTTTTTTTTTGTGTTTTTGTTTTTTTTTAATTTTGCAAGAAAAAAAGAGTACAATTAAAAAACACAGAAAGATGAAAAAAGCACATTGTTTCTTTGCTGCAGCTTTCCCTTCCAGCAAACAAACTGGTTAAAACCATGTGATGAGATTGCTTTCTTCAAATGTTAAGTCAAGATTCACGCTCTTCCAAGAAACAGAACTCTTAACTCCTCAAATGTGAGACTTCCTGGAACATTTGCCTTCGTTACATCTTGTCATATTGTCAGGTTGTGTACTTGTCACAACCAACTGAACACACTCAGAATTCAAGCCTTTAAGTTTCAGTTCAAGTACAAGATCACCAAAGAGTCCCAAGAAAAGAGACATACAAAGAAGATGACGTAGACTATGCGTGACATCACACACTTTTTCCACCTGCCTCTCATCCTTCTGAGTCCTCCAGAGAGACAGCCTGGTTTTATTTGGGTTACTATTCTTCTCTACAATCCCTTTACATTAATTCAGGAAGGCAGAAGACCCGCTAACCCAAGGAAGTGAAGAAGTTTCTTATTCTTAGTTGGTTTTTGTTTTGATCTTGCAGTTTATCTTGAGAAATAAAATTTTTTGGTCAGATTAACTTAGTCCATGCCCTATGTAAATAAGTAAATGCTCTTTTTTCAGGTCTCCTTCAGCACAATATATCATTTTGATATCTCACAAGCAGCTTGAATAACACACCAAGCCTCATAACCAGGATAATAGCCAAGGGAAAAAAAAAAAAAAAAAAAAAAGCATTTCATTAATAATAGGAATTAAAATAGGCAGCCTTACTCCATTACATCATCGATAACTTAACACCTATAGCAGACTTCCTGCCATTAATTTACTAAAAATACAGGACTATTACAATTATTATTGTAATAATGTTTCTTTAAGGTAACAGCACTATTCTAAGTGCACAGCACAGATCTGAGTGCTGGATTCTCAGCAAAACCACCAAGGAGAATTTCCACAGGCAAGCTCTGTTAGTAGAACAAATCCAGACAGATGAGGAAGCCTCCAAAGCCCACGTGAATCCACAGGAAAAGAAAAAAAAAAAAAAGAGATAAATATTCATTTGATTAAAATTTTACCAGAAGGACTTAAAGCAACCAGTTTAGAATCATTAAGTTTGGAAAAGCCCACTACAATCATCCAGTCCAACCATCAACCCATCCCCACCATGCCCACTGCCCACGTCCCTCAGTGCCACATCCACACAGTTCTGGAACACCTCCAGGGATGGTGACTGCACCACCTCCCTGGGCAGCCTGTGCCACTGCTGCACCACTCTTGCTAAGAAGTTCTTCCTGAAATCCAACCTGAACGTCCCTTGGCACAACCTAAGGCCACCACCTTTCATCCTATCACTGTTACCTGGGAGCAGCCACCACATCTCACCACAACCTCCTTTCAGGTCACTGTAGAGAGCAATCAGGTCTAACCTGACACTCCTCCAGACTGAACAAACCCAGTGCCCTCTGCCGCCCCCCACAAGACTTGTGCTACAGACCTTTTGCAGCTTCACCTTCCTTTCCTAGACACGCTCCAGGGCTTCCATGTCCTTCCTTCGTGAGAAAAACAAAACTGAAGGCAGTGCTTGAGGTGTGGCCTCCACCAGTACGTTATCTCTTGAATGCAGGAACTCAAAAGAGTGGCACACCAGCTGCTGAGCAAAGACTATAAGAGACATAAAGTGGTCCTGAATTGTGGCAGACTGCTGTAATTCTCTCCTCGGTACAAGGGGCAAAGTCTCACCTACAAAGAAGTGCTCCACTAATGGCCACAAATTACATATGTTTCCAGCATTTACCAACACACAACAAAAACCATCCAAGGCCACCTCCTGTCATTCATAGGCAAGAGAAGAGCTTGGCACAGCTTTCGCTACACCAGTGCCCCATCTACAGTGACAGAAAGGGCACCCAGCTCTGCCACTGCAGCTTTGTGATTCTTCTCCAGCATTCATGGCCTGTAGCTTTATATCCAAGTACATCCATTTACAGATTGCAGATGACATCCACTAGACTGAATTGTTTCACTCTGCTTCAATGTTTTTCTTTCTTCCCAAATGCCCCAACATCTGTCTTCAACCTGGGTAGGAACAAGGAAGCGTACTACAAGCTCTCATCCATGACAAGAAACAGCCTCGGATTTGAGATCCCTGCCCATAACTCAGAGAGAAGCAGCAGCTCTTCTTAACTGTTTCATGATTATTTGTGCAACATCTAAGCTTATCAGGTAGTTTTTCAACCTACGTTCTCCACGTGAAATTATTTCTAAGTACACCTTAAGTACATCTACAATGCAGACTTGGTTTCTTGTTTAATTATCTGAAACACCTCTGCAGAACAACTTTGTTAACGTGGGAGTTCCCCAAAATACAGAGCTACTGTATTTGGATCCTGCTGTCAGCAGGATTACCAAATGGTAGCCAGCAGCATGTAAATCTCTTTAAACAGCTCCTGCATGTAAATGCAACTGTCCAACCACCGCTGATTAACAGGGTTCATCAGTCCTCCCACACAAAGATTACTGTGTGAAATGATTTTCCGCAACATACTGTGCTAGGTTTTTTAAATCCATATAAATCTCTGAACTTTTTTGTCCCAATTATCAAAGACAAATATAGATTTTCTCATGTAGTGCCAGTGCCAGCGCAGTTGTGCAGCACTACAGCCAGCCAGCTCAACACAAGTGAGCTGAATGGCAAAATACTGTGGGGATATGCTTAATCCTTACAATAAGCCAAAGAAAGAGCAAACCAAATCAGCACCACTTCGTTCTGTAGGAGGTGAAATCTTTCTGCTTTGTTAAATTTTCTTCAGATTTGAGTTGACTACTGCGACCCATCTGTGCAGAGAAGTCTCAAGGCAGCAGGCAAATGCAATGCACTTCTGGTGATCTGCCCAAGACCTCTCACTTCCTAGAACACTGATCAGCAAAGAAAATGTCATCACAGACAGGTGACAAACGTTGAGAGAGCATATTCCATTGTCCAAATATGTACACAAACAACTGCTGTTTCTTTAATTATTATTTTTTCCACATTGGTCATCCAGGCTTCTGATTAAAACACTTATTTTCTAAATGCTCTGCAAGAGAGATACATACACATCTCCATAACCATTTCTAGTCCTTGCCTGCACAAAAGCCAACATTTTTCTTCTTCCTCTCTCCATCACAAACTCGCAGAGCACGCACAACTCCAAACCTCCATCATTCCAAAACTTCAGTGTAACTCCATAATTTGTCCCTAAAAAACCCTAAGATCAGAATTAAATCTAAAATGAAGTTAAAAAATACATATATTTCCACAAAGTGAGTATCACTTCCACAGTCAAGGCAAAGTTACCAAGCCTCGCTTCTGCAGGTGGTCAGCTGCAACTTGCACACCTGAGCAGTGGCAGGGAACAAACTGATCTTGTTCCAGTCTGGGGGAGAATATCACCTCATGTGCTGCTTTTAAGAAGAAAAAGCAGATTTACTTTTTTGCCTTAGGTGTAATATGCAAGTAAACCAGAAGCTGGCACCGCAAGAGGTCACCATCTTGTCCAAGCAGTAACATTCACAGCACACCAGCACTGATCAACCTGAAATACACAGCAGGTTTACTTTGTACCTTTCTATACAGCTGTTTCAGATCCTGTTCCAGCCAGAAGTTACTTCCATGTACAAGGAATAAACCAAACGATCTAAGGCACAAGAAACTCGTATATTGTCTCATTCAACTCCATTCTTCTAGAGAAAGCAGCAGTCACACCTGGCTCTCACCAAGACATAATTTATTCTATCAAATAAACTTCATCACATCACTCAAAGTTTAAACAGTGTACAATTAATTTTCATAGAGAGTGCCACAACATAGTGAAGCAGATACTTCATTTGCTCCAAGTCATCTCAGCAATTCTTAACAATGGAAGTTTAAACCATAACATTTAATTAATGAAAACAATTTTACATGTCTTAAACACACACATATGTAATTATTATATATGCTTAAGTTCCTACTACTAATGAATATATATTAATAACATCTTACAAAGCAGTGCTAATACTGGCATAGAACTAAGAACTGAATTTTGTCCTTCCTACCCAATGAAAACCCCAAAGGGTTCCTCAACCAAGCTAAGATTTGGATAAATCAATTCCAACTCGTCTCCATCAGCTCACATAGACACTGTGCCTTCTTCACAAAAATGTCTGTACAGCTTTTCTTTTCTTTTCTTTTCTTTTCTTTTCTTTTCTTTTCTTTTCTTTTCTTTTCTTTTCTTTTCTTTTCTTTTCTTTTCTTTTCTTTTCTTTTCTTTTCTTTTCTTAAATAGAAAGTCAGTAGATGTGCTTTAAATCCAAACAACATAGAAAATGTTTCTCACAGGTTGAGTGAAGAACAGCTGAGCATGACAGAAGGAACACAGTGAGCTCTGTCAGTCTTAAGAGGGGAATGCTCTGGGGATTATTGAGCTAGGTAGGATATAGATTCAATTCTTATTTCATGCTTTTCCCAAGTGGCCACACACACAAAAATGTGCTAAGTCTGAGTCATTGCATCTTCTAGTCTCATAGGGAGGGACATGCACAGGAACCTGGAGTATTCAACTGCTATAATAAAGGACACTGTATAAACAAACAACATAAACTAGCTTTTTGCATGTGACTATTATTTAATCGTGGACCTTCTTTCTGAATTTTTTAACATCTGTATTTTGGTAGCACCAGTTTAAACATCTAAACAGATTTGTTTTGCATCTGCAAGTTTTCCTTACTCCCTCATTACGTGACCAGAAGCAAAATGCCATCTCCTGTTTAGCTCCGCACTTTGATGGAAGCATACTGTTACATTTATATTCCTAAACATGATGAAAGCAGCAGCTTGACAAGAACAAAACTTTGTTGTAAGGTAGTAGTTAAGTTGTGGTGCTGTGAAAACATGTATCTTGAGGAATGTAACTTATGATCAAGGTTTAACAGAATTTCATCTGGTTTTTGGTATCTAAACTTGCTATTATGTTACTGTAGGAATAGAAAGTGTTCTGAGCAGATTTGCTGGCAATATTGAACTAGGAGGAGCTGCTGATTCCGTTAAGGGTGGAGAGGCCTTGCAGAGAGATCTTAACAAATTAGAGAGCTAAGCAATCACCAAACAGATGACATTTAACAAGAGCAAGTGCCAGATCCTGCACCTGGTTATGCATAGACTGGAGGATGAGGCTGGATAGCAGTCCCCAAGCTGAAAGCGATCTGGGGGTCTTGGTCAACAGCAAGTCGAACATGTGTCAGCAGTGAGTTCAGGCAAACAGGAAGACCAACTGTATCTCAGCATGAGCATCAGGCTCAGCACTGCTGGTCAGGTGAGGGAACGAACTGTTCCACTCCACACTGTGCTGCAGCAGCAGGTACAAGTAGCGTGTGCAATTTTGGGCACCACAGTGCAAAAAGGGCATAAAACTGTTAGGGAGTGCCCAAAGGAGGACTACGAAGATGGGGAACAGTTTGGAGGGCAAGAAAAGAGGTTGAGGGCCTGTGGTTTGCTCAGCGCAGAGGAGCTGAGGGGAGGCCTGAGCTCTGCTCCGTGTGACAGCACAGGGCCCGAGGGAACGGCATGGAGCTGTGTCAGGCAAGGGGCAGCTGGGGATCAGGGACAGGGTCCACACCAGAGAGTGGTGGGCATGGAACGGGCTGCCCCAAGCTGCCAGAACTCAAGGAGTATCTGGATAATGCCCTCAGACATAGGGTTTGATTTTTGGGCGCTGCCACGTGGAGCCAGGAGTTGGACTCACTGGTCCTCATCCAACTCAGGATATGCTATGGTTATTGGTTTTCTGTTCCAACTGACAGTACAGATGCACTGTAAATAGCTTCTAAAAGTCCACCAAGCGACTGCAGAAAGTTACCCAGCTTATCTTTTACCAGCCACCAGTAACAGTAAGAACCTATTCAAGCGCAATTGTGTTTTATGCCGAACGTCACTACAACTTCAGCTAGTCATGTACGGTCAGCCCTCTCTGCACCAGATGAGGAGAGCCAGCGTCCCACTCGGCTGTCAGTCAGGACACAAGCCGCACCATGGAGCTGTTATGGGTGAGAAACGCTTCTGCAAGGGGAAAAAGCCCTTTCTGAACCAACATCCAATCCACTGAATCGTCACACAAACATCCGTACCAGCAAAACGGACACAGCAGGAACTGCTTAAGTGCCGTGGCTACTGAAGAGCACTTCAAATCAGAAGTTCACATTTAAAAGGCTCTTCATTTTTACACAACAGTCAAACAACCTCATGCTCCGTTCAAAATGAAAATGATACTGAAGCCTCCATTCCTTTTTGCCAAGCTTCGTACCAGCTGATCACACAATCCTAATCCAAAGCACTTGCTGTCCCGAACGTTTGAGCAATTCATTATTTGCCTCGTATCGAAAAGTCACCTCCATCCATGACTCCAACGTCTCCACAGTGGAACATCATCCCAGCTTCTGCAATATAGCAAAATCAGAGCAACCATTTCAAGGACAGCTCTCGATCTGCTCTTCACTCCTCACACAGGAGAGAGAGGACATTTAGTAAAGGTATGACAACTCCCACCTCACCACCATCTTTCCGTTAATAAAATTGACAGAGAAAAGGAGGAGTCAATTATTAATTGCAAGAGGGAAGCAGAAAAGACTGAATAGTGTTGCCCAACAGAACTTTTATCCATCCAAGCTCCCACTTTCATTGCAGAAGTGAGACCACTATCGCAAGTACTCAAAACAACAGCAGGTTAAAAAGTAAAATAAAATACTAAAAACCAGCAAAAAACCCCACTAGCACATTAACTTCTGTAAATTGTCCATACCAAATAGTAGCCTCTGCCTTTAAGGTCTTAAATGCATTCTGTCTCCGAATTATGGCAAGTTGCTAAGATGGATGCTGAGGTCATACATTAAATATTAACACAGCAAGATACGTTGTATTTTCTTTTCCCTCCTATTCAAAGCAGTCTACACAATCAAACCTTTTTATTCTGATTTACAATGCCTGCTGCAACGAGCCTGTAACTAAGACTCCTGGGAACTCTAAGGCAAATGAAGTAAATTAACACAAAATCTCTATCAGTTATGTGCAGGTTTATCACAATGCAGTTTACACACAGTATACAAGAATTGAATCCACAAACGAGGATAAATCCACTGTTGAGGATCACACAATCTAGTTACATTACATGCAAAAACATCAACATCAAGTAGAGATAACCTCAGACTACTAAAATCAGTCGCCATCCAATTGCATTAAGGCTGTACTCAAATTATTCCTTCCATGCTTTTTACCAATAATCTTTACTCCTTGAAGATAACACAAGAAATTTAGCTACGCATTGGAACTCTCAAGTTTCACTAGCCTATTAGTCTTCCTCCCAGATTAGTACTTTATCCTTCCCCTGAAACAAAAAGATTTAGGAGTCATTTGGCTGTGCAAGGTTTGCAAATCACAGAATCACAAGGTTGGAAACGACCTGTAAGATCATCTAGTCCAACCTTCCCATTCCCACTGCTACCACAAGCACTAAACCTTATCTCACGGCTCCTCATCCAGGCGCCTCTTGAACACTGCCAGGAACGGCGACTCCACCACCTCCCTGGGCAGCCATTCCAGTGCCTGACCACTCTCTGAGAGAAAAAGTTTTTCCTCATGTCCAGCCTAAACCTCCTCTGGCACAACTTGCGGCCATTTCCTCAGGTCCTGTTTGATGCCTGGGAGAAGAGGCCAAACCCCTCCTCATCACAGCCTCCCTTCAGGAAGTTGTAGAGTGCAGTGAGGTCTCCCTTGAGCCTCCTCTTCTCCAGACTGAACAATCCCAGCTCCCTCAGCTGCTCCTCACAGTACCTGTGCTCCAGACCCCTCGCCAGTTTCATTGCCCTTCTTTGGACACGCTCCGTACTGCTGCCATGGAAGGCCTGAGATAAACGCACGGGCAAATTCATGTGATTCTTCCTGACAGAACATTAGGGGGAAAAAATAAGGTTTTTCATCCAACATAATAAAGAAGTGGCAGAAGTTATCTCAGAAAAATTAAGCACTTTTAAGACTTACACTGAAAAACAACCAAGTTGTCTTCCCCTGCCTCCTTCAACCCGCATCCTTTAAACAACACTTGGCACATTCCTCCAACCCCTCAGGTTCCACACCATCTCCCTCATGCTGAAGCCAGAAGTTGAAGCAGATCTATCAGTACAGTGCTATCTCCTCAAAAGCAATTAACAGGCAGAAATTTAGATTGCACCCCCTATTACAGGGAGACAGGTGAAAACGTTCATACTAGTACTTCAAATATTCATGTGATTCAACAAAAAGATGACTTTAGTGTCCATACTACCTGAAAGAGTTCCAGCTGTCTCCTGCCTTTCCAGCCTCGTAATTCTCACTCCTATCCCCTCACTGGAGGTTTTCTCTGCAAACAGGACCAGCTTTGTAAATCGTTTCACCATGCACCCTCACTGCACTTCTGCTGGCATACCCACCAAGCAGATGATCAAAAGGAAGCAGAGCTTCACAGTGTGTTGGAAGAAACAGGAATTAAACCCAAACCTAAGAATTCCACCATTAATCCTTAGCCTAAAGCATTTAACTTGGTTTGCTCTCACCAGCTTCCCACAGAGTCAATGAAAGTCTTCCAGAAGACCTCTTTCCATGTCTATTTTAGAAGTATAAGGTGATTAAACTAATACCTTTCAGTCAAATGTCTGAAATTATATGGTATGAACTGAGGCCACGGTAATCAAGAAACAGGACACTGCATCCTGCTACTTCAAATTGCAGATGATTAACCTCATATTCCTAAGCTCTGCTGCCCCAGCCAAAGACACAGTGAATGACAACAGCAGCCAGACAACTCCACGCACAGAAAAATTAATTCTAATGAGCATAAGCAGTTCACAGAAGCAAAGAAGCTACAAATGCAGATCATCCCACAGAACAGGTCAAAAGCTCTCTCCACCCCCAGCAGATTTCAGTATCACCACAATGGAAGTGCAGGGCTGCTTCTAAAACTGTTGACAGGAATACAGTGTTGAAAAGCTGATGCAGAAAGCTTCCACCGCAAGTACGCTGTCTCATACTCTACAGCATACATCCTGAAGAGATTGAATGAACTATTATGAAGTTCATGGTTGAAAGTGAAGAAGCAACAAGAATTCAGCACTGGAGAAGAATGAACACTTCAATGCAGTAAGAGGAGGATAACAAAGATGGTGCACTCTGAACACAATTTTTTGTAAAAGCTAAATTAAGATGGCAAAGTAAGAGAGCGAGCAGTAGATGGCCCACCACTCTGAGAATCAGCCCCATCAACCTGAAACTTGAGTTCCTGCAATCAGTCATCCTGTACGTCAGGAAGAACAATGGGGAAAACACCTGAACAACAAGACCCACAGAAAACTCTTTCTCCATCCTGCCTCCCCTCAAAAGGAGGCTTAATATAGAAGGACTATTAACAAATCATACACAATGGATTACATATAATCACTCCAGAATGCTCACGCATTTGCAGAGGTCTCACTAATTAACACAGGATCTTACTCCTTAGCTTCTTTCAGAATGGCAATGTACACAGGAGTCTGGTCAGAAAAGGTTTCAAGAGTAACACAGCCTAACAAAGTCTTTATCCATGGAACTACAGTGTTCACAAGCAAGGAAGTTTGTTTTTCAATTCCTCCTCCTATCTGCCTTCAGGAACTTCCTGACCCCACTTCACAGCTGAGGGATGTGCTTTTGCTGGGAGCTTGATGTAGATTCACTGAAGTCAGTGCTTCTTTTTCTATCAACTCCAACAGGTTTTTGATTAGCCTGCAGGATATGCATGTAGTTAACCCTCATAACTTCCCCTCACCTCTTTCAGTAGTGGGAATGAGCAACCAACCCTTCAAGAACTCCACTGTGTACCCACAACATTGGTTTTCCACAGATTCCGCCATCCAAGCATACAGAAAATTTTATTTTTGCAAGGCAAAAATTCATGACGAGTCAAATTTGTTTATCTTAATTGCACGATACTAGCACCATTGGGAAAAAAAAACACACCAAAAACTTGTATTCAAATGAGCAATTCTCAAGAAGGAGAATTCAGTCATTTTGTCCCCAATGACTGAAATGCAGGAAGCAGAGCCAATCTAAGATGCTGAACATGGAAGAGCATGCCACAGCCACAGGGAAAAGATCAGGAGGTAAGACCCATCAGCCAGCTCCCTGCACCGCAGCAAACGTGTGCTGATCCAATCAGAATGGCAGATGCTGAAAGTTGCATTGCAGTGGATCTCCCTGGCTCATCCCCAAAGCCAACGCAGTGCCACAGCGTGTGCCCCATGTAACTCAGCATCAGCCGAGCTCCCTTTATGTACTTCCACAGTAAACGAGACTGAAAAGCAAAGACTGTTCCTCTGTTAAAATGCAACGATTCTGAGGGGAGGGGTAAGGATGGCACAGCTATTTTTCCACACGGAACAACAGTGTCACTCCAGAGCAAGTCTCAGTGACACTCCCAGAGCCCACGTTCTTCAGCAGTACGAAGAGAAGCTGCCGCTTGCTCGCTGTCACCCTGCCATACAAAGGCAATCTGCTCCCACCGTCTGTACCGCTCTGCCCAGCTCACTTACCCTGCTGTCTGCTAAGTGTCTATCAAACTTCTCAAGATCTAGCTAGGAGATCATTTTTACCCATCAGTATGCACAACGCATGGGCATCATGAAGAACATCAGAAAAGCTGACAACAGTTTGTGCAAGCATGGTGAAGGACGTGGAGAAGGGAAACCTGCCCTCTTCCACATACGTGAAGAAAGAAAAGGAAAGCAGCGATATGCCAAAGTGCACAGCACGCGACAGAACAGTTTCATTCAAAGAAAAAGAAACAAAAATCAGTCAAAGGGAGAAACAAAGCCAAAAAACATGTGAATGTAATGCTGACCACACAGCATTCACTACGCTTCCCAGGCAGCGAGTCAGAAACCATTTGTGTTGATAAAAAAATCACACACGCTTTTCCCATTATTCCAGAACTTTTATCCATGGGAAATACCACCGGATAAATCTCACAGCAATCCAAGTGCATCCAGTCACCTGACCGAAGGAATGAGTGAACTGCAGGCACTGAGCTGCAGGCTGACTCACAGTACGTCGCTGTAGTTCACAACGGTTTGCTCCTTTAAGATCTGGAAGGTGTGGCAGCACCTATTTTTTAGTCCCTAAGTTTTAGGTATGTGTTCCAGAGTCATTAGCAATATTATATATGGCCAAAAGCCATCTATACAACCAGCCCTGCTGGTGCCTAGCAGGTACTAGTAACTCGTATTTAGTTCAGTTAAGAGCTATTACCAAGGCAGAGCTTACAGCATATATCTTTCACAGAAGAAGTGATACAAACAATACTCCCAATAAACTGAATGAAAGCTTCTAACAAAACAGTTCCCTGTGCAATTTCCAGCTAAGCACAGAGCTCTTATCAGAACTCATCTGAGGGTGGTTTACAACTCCACATTTACTAGCAATTAGATGATGGAGTTCAGTCAGACCAGTGAAAGCCCTCCAAAATACATCACCATGTTCTAGCGTGGAATAGTTATTCCATGTGCAGTTATCAGTATGAACGCATGCATGCTGGGGAAAGAAGAGGGGAAAGTGATTTTCCTTGCCTTTTTGTTTTTGTACTTGTTGCATCACAACACAGGCAAAAAATCCTGGATTTCTCAATTGGCCACCACATCAAGATCCCAAGGGGACTTCAGAGCTTTCAGAGAGAAAGCCCATAATGCTTTTTCTAACCTCTCAGTACTAACATCACTTATGAACAACGCAGTAGAAGAAACACAGGGAGTGCTGCGCAAGGCACGTGCATATCCATCAGCTGTCAGTGAATCCAGCAAGAGGATGGTCGCACTTTCTTCTGTTGCTTCTCATCTTTCATCTTAAGGAATCAACAGATAACTGATGGGGAAAGAAAAAAATTTTACTGCAACATTAATGCTTTGCTGTACCCAGCTCAAAATTGAAGTCTGACTGCTCACGTTCACAGGTGCAGCATAAACAAGTTCAAGAGCTGCTATTTTTTTTTTTCCCCCCTCTTCAAAGGCAAATATTACAGACTGTAGAACATCCCAAACTGACCTTACTTTCCAACAGGGCTAAATAGAATCAGCTTATGATTGCAAGTCAGCTTCAAATTTTGAGGCTTTGGCTTCTGGTAGATTTATTTATTTTTTAAACTGAAAGGAAACACATGTAAAGGCGCAGAGAAGAAAATCGTATGCATTTCCAAACATTCCCAAACAAAACAGCACATAACTCAGTGGAAAGCAATAGCAGAAAGGCTCAGCTGAAGAAGTCAAGGAATGCCACAGCTAGACTCTGTGATGTTACACAGATGCACGAGCAGCGCTGAGCTCAACTGCAGAACAGAATCTTCTACTTTCCTGATCAGTTAAGACTGACATCTAGGCAACAACCATGAAGGAGTGGAGTTAGGTCAAGGTAACAGCACCAACTTCATCTGTCTGTATATCTATCTGTATATCTATCTATCTATCTATAAAAACAGACCCAGACATTAGGATCCCGTTACCAGAACTGAAATACAGTGGTCCTTCCTACACATTTTGAGAGCTTACAACTCCACTTACGTTGTATTTGTGTCCTCTGTCAGTAGTGCCAAATTTCCATATTACTTTTTTCCCCACATAGCTCACCAACGTTATTAGAAGTGATTAAAAATACTTGAGGCTATCTTCAGTTTATGTCTTAGAAGTCCAAAAGCTAAACAAGCAATTCGTTTGCTTATTTATTTTGAGATGGAGAGCTCAGCACAGAGAGTCACAAAAATCCACTTTATGCTCCCTGATTTTAGTTACTTGAACGAGAAGAGTCTGTCGGCCCCAAACCAGTCCCCACCAGCAAATAAATCAGCATGGAAGTCATGGGACTCCACTGAGTGCTATTAGCTGGTTCTTCACAAACTCATGTTGCTGTAGGTAATCCTTCGTGTCCTGGAGGCCAACTGCACAGTTAAGTAACAAATTCTCACACAGCCAGTTACAGCTCATTCTGAAGCCTGAAGAGTTAGCGCTGCCAAAAACATGCCTGGATCTTTGGAAGTCATGAGAACTCAGGTTCCAAAACCAATAGTGTAATACCCTCCATAAGTATAAAATATAATCGAGCAGGTTATGAACAAAATAAATGCTTTAATTAAGAAGTTACCCGACCCAAATGGGGATCTGGCATACTCCGTGCCAAAAGGTAAGATATGCTCAAGCCAGCTATAAACTCCTAAGTATACCCTTATCTCAAATTATAGGGAAGCAGAACAGCATGAAAGTTATTCACGTTTATTACCTCTGATGCCCTCATTTCACACAGCAACCTGCCAAGCTGTTAAGAGTTGCAACAGGAACTGTGCAGTACAATTCCCACACAGGGACCCTTCTAAGAAGGGTCTTATTGTCATCTGGCTGTGCTTCATGGGTGGCTTAGTTAAACATGACCGAAAAAGGAAGGAAGAAGAAGGGCACACAGTGATTTGCTTTTTAATACAGTACCATGAGCCCAAATGGACTTCTTTGTACGCATCCCAACAACAGGAAGTGGGAGATCCCAAAACCTCAACGTTCCACTCTTTTTCCTCCAGAATTTATGCCTGTAGCAATTATATACAAACCCTTATTAAGAAGGCTTGCACTTATACTGTCTTATGCTTTTAAGGTTAATCTGAGTACCCTTTAAAATGTAAGAAAGGTTCACGTCTCTCCAGTTCTTCAGCTGAAGGTTATGGAAGTTTCTTCTGACAACGAGGAGTTTCTTTCTAAACGTAATGCACAAACAGATTTTCTGTTTAATTTGAATAACCTACAGATCTTATTTAAGCATCACAGGAACAGATTTACTCCTTTCATAAAAATTCACCTCTGGCCCTCTTTATGAAGCATTAATAACTGAGAAGAGGACAAGATAAATTTCTGACCTCCCATTAAAGACACAACCAAACTGCTCCCAGCGCTTTCACACTGGGAAACATCCTTAACCTGCCCCAGGCTGCAGAGGTACATTGAAGAACGCATTTCAGCAAAAAAATGCAAGTTTCATAATTCCCAAAGCCTCCGAAATCTGATTTAGAGATCAAAGCCCAAACTGTGTCAAAACACATAATATTCTACTCAAAAGGATGCTAGCAGATTTAAAGCTAAGTAGTCTAGAGAATGCCAAGCTTGCAGGAAGGTCCAAAAACCTCCCCCGAACACTAAAGCACGTTAGCAGAAAGCCCCAGAGTTACCTGTTTGTCTGAGGTTATCCCCAAAGCTATAACCAATTAAGAATGGACAGCATATTTTTGATGTAAAAAGTGCTCATTCTTGCACCTCAGAAGCGTAACAGTTTACTTGCTAACTAGAAAATAAAAAGAAAAAAAAGCATGCATTGTACATGCCAGCCTTTTAAAGAAATTAACAAATACTATTAGCAGTTTTTTTTAAGAGACAGATGACTGATGAATATCTTTTTTTTTTTTTAGTAATTTCTCTATCTGCATCATTTTAACACAGCTACCCGCTTATATGCCAACCAAACCTAATGCAGGGAGACCAGAATTAAGAAACAGACCCAAAGGAAGAAACAGATTAAGAAACAAAGGAAACAAATCTCTGTCTTGTAGGGTGGCCTATTAAAGTAAAGGCCTCTCAGCTAAATGAAAACTAAAATACTTTAAAGCACTGCTGCATGTAACACATGCACTTAACCAAATGGACACCCCTTACTGAACCAAGTACAACTAACGTGCTATATCTGAAGCCCAAAGGTTGCTGCGTGGCCATCAATCACCCGTCCCCTCCCGCAGAGTGGAAAGGTTCTACACAGACAGCTGAAGGTGAGCAACTGCAACACGCACAGCTATTGATCAGAAGCACGCGACACAGCAAGCGCGCCTAAGAACTGCCCATGGAATCAACAGATGGCAACAGCTATTGCAGACATGAATAGCTTTCAAATACTAACCTAAACATAGCAAGCTCAGAAACTGATCCTCAGTTCCCTTACTGGCATCTCTGATTTTTCTCTCTTGTTTTCAGAAGATAAAAGGAATGGTGCAGGGAACAATCCTGCAGTTTAATCAAACTGCATGCCTTTCTAATGGAAAGTGTGATGATGTGGCTAAGACCTAAAGAAAAGGATGATGGCACCAAACTGACACGGTGATAAATGCTTGTTGATTCACAAGCAACTGCAGCCCAATTTTCAGCCTAATAACAGAGTAACTAATCAGACAGCTCCGGCACAGGGCTGTAACACCTCGGTTACATAACTTTCTTCCATTCCTTCCTCGAGGCACGGAAAACGGCTGCCAGCAGTGGTCCTCCCCACCATATCCAGACAGGCGGCCCTTACAGCAGCCCAGCGCTCTGTGCACCTCTGCCAACCAGCGCGAGGTTCACCCCGCTCAACGGAGGGGAGAGGCACGAGCCTCAAGCGCAGCCATCCGCGTGCACCACCCGTGTGCGTGGGGCAGCCCACGTGCACCGCTGGGCCCCCACGGACCACCCCGCTCCTGCCATAGGCCGCTCCCCGCCACAGTGGAACAGGTGGGCAGCACCCAGCCGGCGCGGCGGCCTTCTGGACGCGCGAACACGCGTCATATCTCTAAACAACAACAAAAGAGGGGTGGGGGCGAACCGGGCCACGTGAGAACTCCCCCAGAGCCCCTTCCAAGCCTTCCCCCATCCGAGGCCCGCCCTCCAGCTCTCAGGGAGGCCCCGCACCCCCTCGCCCCCACCCCGGCGGGCCTTGCCACCTGCCCCCGACCTCCGAGCGGGGCCGCCCCTTACCTGCGGCCCTTCCCCCCCCACCCCGCCGCCGCGGGAGGCGAGCGCGGGGCGGGGGCGCTCAGCTGCGGGGGGCTGCTGAGGGCCGGGGGGGGCCCGGCGGCGGCTCGGGGCCGTCGGGCTCCATTCTCCCCTCTCTCACACACGAACACACACACGCCCGCACGCACGGAAAGGGGCGCACACACAGGAAATAACACGGGGTCAGCTGACCCCCGGCAGCCAATGGCGGCGGGCGCTGGGCAGGCAGCGCGCGCCAGCGGGAACGGCGCGAGGCGGCGGGTCCCGGCCGGGCGGAGGGGAGAGAAGGGGAGGGGGGAGCGGCGCGTGCGCGCGCGCTCGCGTCCGTTTACGCGTGTGCGCGCGCGGCGGTGGGCGGGAGCGGGGGGCGCGCGGCGGAGCCGCCTCACGCTTAAAGGGCCCGCGGCCTTAGGACTCTCAGCCCTCCCGAGTCTGGTGTCAACCTGAAATTTGGGAGTTACGCCTTAACTGAAAACACAGCTTTGCCCTTGGTATAACCACGTAGTTCTTATCCCATGGACAAAACGAAGTTGTGGCGTGAATCGGAAACGCACTCAGAGAAAGCACTACCAAACCATGAGCGAAACCGAGGATCACAAGTCAGACATTTCCCACCGGCACAGAAGCAGTGGGTTTGCACGGCAAAGCACCGCACCCCCGGCGCTCCCCGCAGCATCTCCGTCCCACAAGTGCCTGCTCACAGGCGCTGCAAGGGACGTAAGAGGGGAAGCTCTTCTTAAAATGTCTCAAAGTTCAAAACGGCATGGCTAAATATACAAGGATGAACTGGAGTTTAAAAAAAAGACAACAGAACAGGCTATAAATACAGGGCAACGCCAAACGTCAGCTGTTACACTACAGCAGGCACCTCTGGGAATGGGAAGGATCCCTTAACAACCAGAATGAAAACAAAGGACCACAAATATATAAGCTATCAGAGAATCACAGAATGGCCTGGGTTGAAAAGGACCACAGCGATCATCCAGTTTCAACCCCCTGCTATGTGCAGGGTCTCCAACCAGCAGACCAGGCTGCCCAGAGCCACATCCAGCCTGGCCTTGAATGCCTCCAGGGATGGGGCATCCACAGCCTCCTTGGGCAACCTGTTCCAGTGCATCACCACCTCTGAGTGAAAAACTTCCTCCTAATATCTAACCTAAACCTCCCCTGTCTCAGTTTAAAACCGTTCCCTCTTTTCCTATCACAATCCACCCTCATAAACAGACATTCTCCCTCCTGTTTATAAGCTCCCTTCAAGTACTGGAAGGCCACAGTGAGGTCTCCCTAGAGCCTTCTATCACGCCATCACGTCAGCACAGATCCCATATACTTTGCTGCTTCCGAATCAACTTTGCAGGCCCTAAGACACAGCCCCACTGAACTGAACAGATAATTTAATTCTCTCAGAAACTAATTTTTGGCTTTCTGCAGACTCCAGAGGAAAAAACCACTCTCATTTGTATACCTTGCTTCATCACCAATTTTTCTTGCGTCTTCTTGGCCACTGAATGCTTTGTTTTCCTTCCAGAAGAAAGAAATTCATGTTTCTGACTTGTCCACTCAACAACAGCTACTTGATGATGATCAGTCACACAAAAAATTGTTAGCAATAAAACATTAATTGTTAGTGCTAACAGAGAGTAACCCTATTATGACCTTGTCAGGCCCTCATCGGGCTGACAGATGTCCAGAGCTGGTATGCAGCAGCCACACAAGCAGTCCTGCCTCAGTGCAAAGCCATCAGTAGTACCTACACAGGCAGAGAGTGACCAGATCGCTTCTCAGTTCTCAAGAGGGGAAAAAAAGAGAGAATAGGGATTTAAAGCCAAAAAGAATCACTTAGCAGAACAAACCCTTGAAGTGTCAATTTTAAAATCGATGTAACAAACTGAACAGGTTCACATGTAAATTTTCAGCAATGCACTCTGTAACTGGAGAGTATAATAAATTGAGCAGATGTGCTACACCACAGTCATGAGAAAGATTTAAGTTCCTGCCTTTAGCGCAAGAAAGCCAGCTCTGCCATAATTGTCTGCAGCCATTCTGGGACCACCTCAATAAAACCCTTCTGACTGAAAGCCTCCCCTGTGGAGAACAGGAGGTCTGGGGTGAAACTAAGCCCCCTTGGTGAATGCCACTGCTCCCACCTGTGCTGCTGCCACTGCACATTACACAGGCAGCACTGACTCTCAGCAGATCTGAGCTCTGCCAGTGGCAAAAGGCAAGGTTTTTTCCTGTTGTGTCTCAATGTGATGCTTACTGTGCACATACTTTTGCCCTCTCCCACAGATCCCCAAGAAAAATCTCCCTCTGACCCTGAGAGCACTGGCAAATGGAGATGGAGAGTCTCCTCCTGTCCCTGAGGTCATCACTTCTGATCCAGCCCTAATTTGGTGATTACTCAGTTGCGGTGGCTCTCCAGGAGCATATATTAGCAGCTCACGGGGGGGTGGAAGAAGGAATGCAGTGACCTCCACCACCCATCTTCCCCCCCCCCCCCCCGAGCTCCCTCTGCCCAAAAGGGAGGAGGAATGCAGCAGGGCTGTAAGAAACGCAGCCTGCGGGCTCAAGAATGAGTCTGTCAATAACAGATGCTGCAAAGACTCCACTGTTTGTTAGCGGAAAGACCATGTCTGCATGCAGCTGGTGGGGTCCTCTGAGAGATTTCTTCTTTTTATAAAAGGTTTCATTGCTGATGAAAAGCATTGAACTAGCAGCACCAGGAGGCTGAGGTCTCCACAGAGCCAGGCTCACAGATTTTTCACAAGCACAGAAACCATCCCCTCGAAGTATTACCCTTATTTTAATCCTTCCCCCTACTACACAATTTCATGCCACACATAGGCTCGCCACTGCACTTCTGCAGCTTTCATCTGGAGGCACTTAGATGCTACAGGAACAGGCATTAGAGACTAGCTTGAAGATAGATAATACAAAAGATGACAGTGAGATCGGGCACCTACAGGTCACACAACCAGGGACTGAAGCTGATACTCACGGTGGGACAGCTAAATCTTTAAGCAAGTGTAAAGCAAGGGCAGCGAGACTGTTTCTCTTCCTCCAAGAAAGACATCAGCATGGCTGCATTCATTAACATCTCCTCACTCTCTTCCCATCCAGCCCCAGGATTTCCCATACCTTCCTCCTATTTCTTTTACGCTTACTTCAGATAAGAAGTGCTACATCTGACCCTGTGCAAGGGAGCAGCAGTATCAGACATCTCCCAAGGAACTGCAGCACAGACAGGGAGGGCTCTCCTCTCATTAATTCACCGATATTGAACTTCCCCCTCAAACAGTCACGGAATCTTTGCGCTTGCTGCAAAGTATTTTGGAAGAGCACAGATTAGCAGCTACCGACTGTCACGTCTTGGCTCCGTCACTTGCAAGTGGATCTCCTCCAGACACAAGCAGCATCTTCGTAAGCCTCAGTGTTAATTCCTAGATCCCCATTCCCCCAACAGAGCACCAACCGGATCGAAAGACTTTGGAGTTTCTCAAAGGAAGAAAAATGATAAAGCAGCTGAAGGCAGGTAGTGTGAATCATAGCTGGAAAAAAAATAATAAATCACCTATACAGGAGACAATTCTGCTCTATCTTCTAATACTGCAACACTTCTGTCCTCTTATCCTCCCATTACAAGGAGCTGATTCATGAAAATAGCATCTTTGTACCTTAAGACCTGCTCGGCTTCTTCTGCTTCTTCCTTTTACCTCCTGCCAAAAAGCTGCTCCTGGCAGAATCAGAATTAGTTGCTGTGAAAATGATTGTGGTGTTGCAGACAAAGAGATTTGAGTCCAGTGAAAAGGCTGGGAACAACAGAAGTTGAACTTTTGAGGAAAAGAGGATCACATTTCCATGCAGATGTCCAAAGCAATAAAGGTGGAAATTAAAATAGAAAGCCACACAAATATGATTCTCTGGCAAGACTGTCTCCAACAAGGCAGAAAAGGCCATCAATAAATCTTCATTATCTGAATTGCTAAACGTATCTAAATAAAAGAAGAAATCCAAATATTAGAAGAACCCATCTTTTAAAACGTCCTTACATAAAACCAACTCTGTCTTGCCAGAGCATGTTTTACAGAGTGGGATTTTTTTTTTTCCTTTTAATTCTGCTGGCCTTTTACAGAGGTTTCATCTGTTGGTTTTCTTTCTGCCTACAGGGAAGTGGGAATTTCCAGGCTTGACAAGCTTAAATCCCTGTGACATACAGTCCCAAATTTTAGAGGCAGCTCAGATTTTGATTCTGACTTCACTCCCCGTTGGTTTCCTCCCCGATGCACACAAGAGCTGTTTTCAATCTCAGCTGTTCCAACCAGGAAAAAAAAAATAAATCCCTGAAGGAGCAGCATTTGTTCTCCCACCACCTTGCTGCTACCACTGTACAGAGGCCAGGCACACAGCCCAGGGCCGGAGCAAGGCTTGCAGCAAGACGAGGCGAAGCAGAGCACAGCAGACTAAACCAGAAGCTACATCTTCTACACTCGTCTGCTAAGAAGGCTGTATTTATTTTGTGTAGTAGTAGACTTAGGGTCCACTTAAGATATATATGCATTACATGAAATCTCATTAACTTCTTGGCAGAGAAACCAAATTAATTTTCTTCTGTCACATGCAGTGACGCTTTTTGCTCCTGATTCATCAGAGACATTGGTTTATTAAAAATATTTTAGAGGTTTCACCACTGTTTACTTATATATCTCACATTGCTAACAAAACATGAGGAAAAAACACTTCAAACACTACCGCTTTAATTACTTTGTATCTTGAGACTCATAAAAGTACATACAATGCTCAAAAGCCCTAATTCTAAATTTCAGAAGACATTAATTTCTTATTTTAGTGCCCTGTGTTCCTTTACAGTCACGCTCAGTTCCAAGGAGGGGTAGGGAACACGAGAACATACAGAACTTAGAGCTTCAAACACAGCATCTTTGGTATTTAGGAGCACTACCTACACACCTGAGGGGGGTAAAGAGACATGTATTCCCTCAAGTCACATACCCCAAGCAATGACGGTACTACCAGGTAATAAACCAACTTGGGTTAAGAATATTAGCATTTAATCCAGTAAAGTCCATGCAGACCTTTAGGTCCAAGTGATGGGAACATCTAGTAGAACCTGATGTAGCTTCTGTTGTAGGATTCCAGGAACCCTTTCAGCTGCCAACCATCAGTGACTTCAGGTTTACACTGACAAAACCTCTGCTCATGTACTGGGGCTGTCACCACTCTTCTTGAAGAGATGCTCTCCTGCAGCTTGGAACTTTACCAGCACTCACAGTTATCCCAGAAAGGTGACTAGCAACAGAGGCCACCTATTTAACTTTTCTGTAAGTGTGCTCAGGATAACTAGACTTAACGTACTGCCTGCTCCATCAGGGCTCCAAAAGAAGGCAGGCTCCTCTTGTCAGAGTATCACCAGCAAGCACAAGAAGAAAAGACTCAATAACCAAGACGCATGTCTACTTATCAACTCAATCAGCTAATTTTAGAAATAGCCCATAGCCACAAATAACATAAAAGGAAATTCCAACACAAATTCTTTCACAAGAAGCAGAAGCACTCTGGGGGAACTGCAGCCTACAGGGAGGGGTCGGTAACCGTGGCTGAACCCAGGTCTAAGGAGATACGCTGTTTAAGCTGGCAAAGAGGAAGTGCTAGGCTGGGGTGAAATTCTACCTCGCCGTGGAAGCAGCCTGCAGCTCGGGAGTCCCCCACTGCGGCCACACGGGGGAAGGCGGGGGTAAGCCTTGGGATGACTTCTCTTCTCTGAAACCAGCAGTGCTTCCCACTCCTGCAGTGTGATTCATCCCTCAGGCTGCAGACCTAGGTGCCAGCTTTCTCCTAGCACTGATGAGAAAGGGTAGTCACCCTGTTTGTAATCAGCCAGCATTATCTCATCTCCAGAAACAGTAAGTCAGCAACTAGCCTTAGGTGGTAAGTAGGGGGTTTCCTTAGCAGTTCTCTTCACTGAGACTGAAGTCAGAAAAAAAGAAAAAGAAAAAAAAAAAGAAAGTGGTTACAAGAAAGGGAATATTTTAACAGAAAGGGGGAACCAATTAATGCTTTCAGCTTGTTCCCCTTCACCACTGCCTGGAAAGGCAGCTCTGATACAAGCATCTCCTGCCTAGGGCTTCCTGAGAGCCCCTTAAACATCCGCACTGATTGCTTCCCCCCACTCAGGGGGGCAGACTGTCCTCTACCCTAAATGCTTTTATCCTCTTGATGAGGTCTCTTACACCCAGCTGGATCCTGCCTCACTTCTCCCACCGCAATCTCTGAGCCTGAGAGAAGGCACCTGGGGACCTTTCACTTTGCTTTGGAAAGAGATTTAATCCCTTCACATCCTGGCATGGGGTTGAAGCCATGTACTGCTCCCTCTCCCTGAGTGTCTCTGGATACAGTCCTGTGCGACGGATGTCCCCAGATGAACACAATTCAAAGCAAAAGGTTTTCTCTGCTGTTTTCTTGCTCTTTCAGGAGTCATATAAAAGCAGGTGTAGATAAAGAGCTGAGGAGAACCCTGCAGGGAACAATCCCACTGTACCCAGACAAGATGATGAGGCTTAAAATCTCTTCTGTGTCTAATCGTAGCTAAATCACGCCCAGGATGTCCCTGCCCTCCGTTCTGTGGGGTCCCTGCCTCTTGTTGCTCCTGCAGTGGCTGCTCCCCAGAGACGTGAGGATGGCAGGCCTTTCAGCTTACCCTAAGGGCTGATGGGGGCACTCCTGCCCTCTGAGAGTGCTCACCTCCCCCCTGAGAAGGGGGAGACCACAAATCCCTTAAACAACACCATTACCATGGTGCTGAGATGCCGGGAGCCCAAGTCCCTGTGGATGGGGCAGGGGTCCGGTCCCGACGGGCAGCGGCGCTTTGGGCTTGGGATATTTTGCCACCCAAGACTCGCATTCTTTTCCTGCGAAGGTCCCCGCGGGCGTCGGGGCAGGATGTGGCCAGAGGGCTGCCAAGCTGCCAATGGGGCCTTCCGTGAGCCTGCCGGCCTGCTCCGACTGCAAAAGTGCCGCGCGATTAATTATACATCTGCGCTACAAAAGCTCAGCCCTGTAACTGCAGGGGGTGCTATTCATCAGCCTTGAGACGTGCTGGCAGAGGACAGCCAGGGTCCAGCAGTTGACAGGGAGAAATAAATAAATACAAAAGCGGGACGCGCTGCGGGTCGCGGGGGCGGACGCACGGCGGCAGCGGGACCCCGGTGACCCGGCGGCGGAGAGACCCAGCGCGGCGGCGGCGGCGGCGGCTGGGCCGTGGGGCACGGCGGGGCACGGCGGGGCACGGCCGAGCGGGGCGGCCATCGGCCACCGGGGCGAGGTGTGGGGCAGGGCCGGGGCACCGGGCTGACACCTGCGCGCTCTGCCCGTTGACCGGCCTTTCCCTTTCCAGCAGGCAGCCCCGCGACACGCTGGCAACGAAGCGGCTTCACCGCAGGAGCAAATTTAGAAGGACCCCCGCTCCCTGATCCCTCTCTTTTGAAGCCCGTTTCCCGGAGCGGGCTCTTAGCGAGTACAAACGCAACACGGTGCCGAGCATCCTTCCCCTGTCACTCTCGGCTCCCCTTCCTCCTCCAGACACACGCGCTAACACAAAATGACGGCTTCCTCGGCAGGCTGAATGAGCAAAGCCCTCGCGCCGATCCCTAATTGTCTGCGTTTTACTCTCTCGCTCCACTCGTATTATATCACAAAACTCAAAGCAGCCCACCCACTGCCCCCGTCTTTGTCCGAAATCTCAAATGAACGGTAAATTGGACGCGGGGAAAAAAAAAAAAATTGCTGAAGAAGAAGGGAGGGGCACGCTGCCCCCCCCCCTTCCTCCACCCCCTTTTTTTTTCTTTTTTTTTTTCTTTTTTTTTCTTTTTTTTTTTTTTTTTGAGGTTGCTCTTTGCTGGTGCACCCACACTGCTATTGTGTCAAAAAAAAAAAAAAAATTAAGAAAAGAAATCCCACCTCTCAGCCCTCGCGAATGTGACCCCGGGGCCCTGCCCTCCTCCTCCCATCGCCGTCAGGGCCCCCACCCCGCTCCCAACCTGCAGAGCTGGAGGAAAACAACAAACCCCTCTGAAACCAAAACAAAAAGCGTGATGCGGGAAGAGAGGGGAATCACAAACGGCTCCAAACACAAACAAACCACGCAGGCACATGCACCAACCCAATAACCCATTTATGTCGGGCTGCAGGCTGGAGCCGGGCTGCGGCGAGCAGCCAACAGCTGGGGCCCGGCGTCGGCGGGGAGCTCTGCCCCAGCTGCGTCCCTGCGAGACGCCGCAGCCCCTGCCCGCGCCCCCCCGCACACACGCACACACGAACACCTCGGGCGGCCGCGGCGTCACGGGGTGACACGCAGACACGCAGACACGGGCGGGCGGGCGGCCGCGCGCGTGGCCTGCCGGATGCGGCCTCTTTTACACTCTAAACTTTCGAGAAAGAGAGAGAGACATAAAGCCCATTTACTGTACCTTTCTGGCATCTTTCTCAGCTTTCCCTGCTGCTTCTCCCCACCCCCTTCCGATTTATCTCAGCTACTGGTTTTATAAACCGAGAGGGTGGAGGGGGGAAGGGAAGAGGAGGGGGCTTTTTTCTCCTCTCTCAGCCCCGTCTGCACCTTCTCCCTGAGCAGAGTGAAGTCACAAGGCTGAGGCTGTGACATCACAGCGAGCCCACAAACACCGGATTGTGACTTCACTGCAGGGCAGAACGGGGAGGATGAGGAGAGGGGAGGGGAAAAGGCTCTTATTCAAACACATATCTGCAGTAGTAACAAAGGGAACTCAGGAAATGGCTGGCCCAGAAAATGGCTTTTTTTTTTTTTTTTAAAGCGTATTCTCTTTTCCTATCCCACCCCCTGCCGCAAAAAAAAAAAAAAAAAAAAAAAAAAAAAAAAAGTTTGTGACCACAAGAGGAATACCTTTCACAAGTGGTTTGGGCAGCACAGGCAGCGAGCGCTGGACCAGCGCCATCCTCCAGCACTGCCCATCACCCACAGCCCTTTGGGACCGAGCCACCCACCCCCACCGTGCTGGGGCTGAGACTGAGGAAGGGAGCCCAGCAGAGGACGAGAGGTGCAGGGGGATGGCAGGAAGGCAAAGGGGCTGGGGGGACTGCGGGTCACAGTGCTGAAGAAGCCGGCAGTGACGCGTGGTGACAGAGGTCTGGCAGAGGCGGGTTGGGCTGAGGTAACGCTAATTAGCACGCACTCGATTGTTTTTTTTTCTTCCACTTGAGGATCTGAAACCACTTTCAAGCTATAATTAGAATCAAAGGGGTAGTAAAGGTCAGGTTTAAGGTAACAGAGTTGAATGCGAGGCCTAAGGAAGGCAATAAACAGTGAGGTTTTCGGTTCTCCATCTGATTTTCAGTTTTTAGGTGCCCTGGGAGGCTGGCGGAGGTAAAAGAAACACCCGAAGGCTTCGAATGCATAGCAATGCCTGGATGTTGCAAAAGAGCACAATATTAACGTATTTCTGAAACAACCCCCCCCAAAAAGGGGATTTACTGAGTACTGGCTTAACGCAAACAGGACAGTTGCAGGAATTGGGGCTTTCTTTGTTAATCCAGTTGGAGATTTTTTTTGTTGTTTTTTTTTTTTAATAGCTGTTTACCAAAATTTAACACAACCTCAAATATGTTCATAAATAAGCAAAAAAATAAAGCCCTTTTATTTGTGTTTAAAGCAGAATTTTTTTCCTCCTTTTGGAGAGCGGCAACCCAAAGCCTTGTGCTGCGCTAATCATGCCCGCAGGCCAGGAATGCAGGGGGATAATAAGCCAAGGGCACAGCCGCAGCCAAGCCAAGTGCAAAAATATACGTGTATAAAAATTACAGAGCGCTAATTGCAGACGATGCTATAAAGTTATCTGAACCGCAGAGCCAAAGGGGAGGCAGCTGTGCTCCTTGCAGCATGTCCACCCATCTGCAGCCGCTGCTCCAGACCCCTCTGAGGCCAACCCTCCATGGATCCTGCATGGATCGTGGACAGCCATGCTGCATGAAGCGAGTGGGATGCATAAGGGAAGCCACCAGATCCCTGGCAGGCTGGCAGGTAGAGGCTCTGAGAGGCTCCCCCTTGCCGGAGCTGCTCCATCCACAGACTCTGAATGCCAGCGCCTCAAGCATTTTCTTCCCAGCCCTGGCACAGCCACGGCACCTGGGAAGACGTTCCCTGGCTGCCTGTGTCGTTGTACAGCTTCCAGTGCCAGCACAGCAACACAACAGGCTACCACGGAAGGGATGAGCTCTCCTTGGGAGAGGGAGGAGAGCTGGCACACTACGGGCACCCACCTAACTCTGTGCCCACCATACTCCCCAGAGAGCCTCACTCCCTGTTTGGCTGCAGTTTTCTTACAACAGAATCCCGCTGGATTATTTTCTCCCCTCCCGCCTCCATGTTTGCCCCAGTCCTCTTCCTTGGGGACCTCCCTCAGCAAGGCACACAACATGGCTGCTGCAGTGCCAGGGTGCTCGCAGCCATGGGGAGAGCGGAGCAAAGGAGCGAGGAAAGCAAGAAACCCAACACGCACACAAACGAGAACAGGCGTGCTCCGCCTCGGCCCACACCACCATTACCTGCCTTGGAGAGCGGCCAACGTGCCCAGGCTGCATCCCTCTGCGCTGGTGCAAAGTGCAGGGCTTTGGCAGCGCGTCTCGTCCCAAACCACATAGCCAGAGCCAGGGCAGGGGCTGAACAGGGGCTTCTTTTCGCACAACTGCAATTGTTTTGTTGATGCGGAAAGGTAATTAAAAAAAGTTCTGATTTCAAACGTGCCACAGAATTCCCAGAGCCCGGAGGCTGCTGCTTAGAGGCAGATTAATCACACTGAATTCTCCATCTAGATATTGCATGCACTCCAAACTCCCACCGCTAATAGCTCTAATATTCTCCTCAGCGTGTGCATGCTGCTGGTGTTATGTTCCAAGAATATTAATTCCCCAACTCCAGCTCCTTTCACTTGCGCATGTACCCTAAAGGCTTGCTGCCGGGCACAGGGAGATTAGGGAGGAGAGAAAACGGGGCTGAAGGAGAGCCGGGGTGCAAAGGTGCTGGCGGAGCTTCTCAAGGAAAGCCATTCATCTTCTTTGGATATGCAAGCAGCCCCAGTAAAACCTACCTGAAGGCCAAGTTCTTTAAACAAAGACAGCCAACTACACAGGCACAAGATGGTTGAAATTAAAATGAGTTCCCAGCGCTGGCTTTGTCTTATCTGCTTCCTGCTATCCTGAGAATTGCCCCAAATTTCAACCCTACTAACTGGGGGATCTGAGTTACGGGCTCTTCTCCCGTCCCCTTCACCCCCAAGCAAGGCTCCATGCATCTGAACTCCATGGCCACCTATCAGTCACACTGAGAACACCGCAGGTTGAGGTGCAGTCACCCAGACAGCGGGCAGCGCTTTACAGCCGTGAGCCCCTTCAGCTCCAGCAGGGATGGGCAGAGAGCTTCAGTGTGCACCACGAGCTCTCCACACATTGGAGAACGAGGAGCATCCTCATCCCGCAAAGAGGGGAAGAAGTCCAAAGAGAAATGTGTAATTTTTCTTCAGATTGAAATAACTGCTGTTCCCAGTAAGCAGTTCTGTGCATGTGTGATCTATATATATGGCCAAAAGGCCGGCTGCTAAGCTATAAAATGAATGCACACTTGAAAAGTGCCATTTAAGATGCCTATAATGTAATTTTCAAAGCTACTGAATGCCCAGAGCTCCTAGTGCTGCTCAGAGAAGACTGTGAGCAGCCTCCAGCCTAAAAGCCAGGTCTGTTCTGAAACTGCCCCCATGCCCATTGGGAAGTCCAGCCCAGAAGGCCTCAGAACGGATGGCTGTGGCCATGCTGACATTTAGCAGGCTTACTTGCCTGATAAGAAGTTGCCATTGTCAAGAAGTCAAAATATGTATCTGCATGTATAACATAAATCAGCATGCCTAGGTCAGCATGGAAAAGGGCATTTGCCCCTGTTGTTGCAGGTGTTTCCAACAAGCACACCAGCATGCATCAGAGCCACAGGTTCATTGTGCTGCATAGAGCAGCCCGCCAACTATTTTCACAGCTCAAAACATCCTACCTGGTTTCTGGGCTAAAGCCTGTAAAATCACAGATGTGGGGACATAGGTGGTGGTCAACTGCATAGCTGTAACAGATTAAAGGGAAAATGCAGCATATTTATGGCTAAATACTTCACAGGTGACTGGTGGAGGTGGCAGGGATGCAGCGGAACAGAGGCGTTCTTCTAAGCTTCCTCTTTCCTATAGATCCTGCAGGTCTACAGCCACACGTGTGCCTTGAACTCTCAGCCCCGATTCCTTCAACTTGATTCCTGCTGCAGGAGAGGGAGGACGGGCTGTGTAAGGCTCTTGGAGCCGGACTCTGCTGTAGTAAGGGGAGAGGCACTGCTTACCCCCCTGCGATAAACCCAGGCACCACTCTGTGCAGCTTAGGCGCAAACGTGTGATCCTCTTTCTCTCTTTGTACACAAAGAATGAAGCTGATAGCAAGGCTGACATCTAAATCCTCACTATTGGACGTCTGAGATAACCCTGGTTGTTTTTGTTTTTAAAGCTCAAACATAGGAGAAGGGAGAAAGACAGAAGGATTTCAACCCCTGCCAAACCCTGTTGCCAGCCCCCTGAGTTACAGATCTATGAACTCTTATGGGATGAGGCTCTTTGCTTTTATCTCCCTGTGCAGCTCATGTCCTCAGCCCTCTGCAAACAGATGTTTTGCCCTCAGAGGAAAAAAGAGAAAGAGAGAGAGAGAGAGAGGGAAAGCACGGCCAGGAATGTTGTCTGCAGATGTCAGTCAGGACCTCAGCCTGGGTCTTACCTGCCAGTCCTGCAGAAGGAGGATATGTGAATTTTCTAGCTGGATAGTCAGTATCATCAAACTAGAAACTGTGAGGTTTAGATTGTAATGCAGCCTCACGTTCAGTAAAAAGGCCTCGTTATAAAGGGAAGATGTGGGACCCAGGAGCCTATTCCTGGCACCTGAAAAATTAAAATTTCACTACAAATATCCTAAAGAAATGGTCAAAAATAGCAAAGCATTTCAGACCGTTTTTGTAGAACGTGGCAATACTGGCAAGGGGGGAGTGCTTGTAGGTAGAATACAGTCGGCTCTGGGGAAAGCTTTCTCTGCATTTTTAAAAATGATATGAAGGAAAATATTCTTGGGAACGAGAAGTCTAATGATTACATGTATATAGAGTGTCATCTCCATGTCGGCTTTCGGCAGAAATCCGCTCCCCCACGCCGACGCCCTCCCCTCCAGCCACCCACCCTGATATTCTTCTTCACCACTTCCCACCCATTAACCCAGTACCTGCAGTGCAGTGCTCAAGTGGGACTGGCGGAGCTGCTGCTGCTGTCATCTCGTCGGAGCTGGCAGTCACCTGCCAATCTCGCCCCCACTTCCTCCTCCCTCCCGCTCCCCCACCCCTCGTCAGTGCTGCTCTCCCTGGGGATGGATCGCTCTCCCCCCCACAGCAGCCTCACAAATAACTACTGTTAACTCAATAATATCCCCCTCCAAGGTTTTTAATTACCAGCCCTGCGCGGCGCTCCAGGCAGGCAAAACGGGATGGAGAGGGAGGCTAGCAACAGGGGGTAGGAGAGTTTGGATGGCTGTGGGCTTCATGCCGGGGGAAAGGCTCCTTCTCCTGCACATGGCAGCTCTGGACCGCCCGTGGGATGCTGCAGCCCTGGCAGTGGGCAGGTGCAGAGCAGGGCATGGGGGGGAGGGGGGGAGGGGTGGAAATCAGGTGCATTCCCTTCTGTGCATCCTTGCAAAACACAGATATAGCTCAACATATGAAAGAGCCCAGCTTTTTGCTGTTGTTTTTGTTGTGGTTTTTTTTTTTTTTTTTCCTTTTTCCTCTGCAAGAGAGCCGTTTTATTAAGCCTTTTTTTTTTTTTTCTCCCTGAAAATTCATGGGCTTGTGGTCTGGGAGCATTTTTCTTAGCCTTGAATTAAATGGACATGGCTTACTGAACTTTCAAACAAGCTCTCCATCTAATATTTGTGTGTTCGCACCCATTTAAACTCCCTTGGTTTTTAACAGGTCTGAGTAAGAGGTTGTTGGTTTTTATTTTTTTTTAAATAATCAGTTAATGAAGTTTTATCTGAATAGCCCTAAGCCTATTAGTGCTGGAGCTGTCCGTGGAGCCCCCTCCCCCCAAGGTTAAACAAGCCCACCATTCCTTTTGTGCTCTAAACAACATGCTGGGAAGAAAAAGAGGCAAAGAGGGATAAGAAAGCCCAAGCCCCACACTCTCTCCTTTTTAAATTATAAAGAGACACTGGAAAGGAGCATAAATGCAAGCCCTCTTTTATTTCCCAACACCCCCGTCTCCTTCCTTTGTAAGTCACCTTTACTGTGAAGGCACTGATGCTCTGAGTCTTCATTTGCTTAAATCGAGAAAGCAAGTCCAGGTAACTGTGGGACAGAGAAGACTTCTCAGGGGTGGGCTGGGCAGAGGACAAGTTCAGAGGAAGGGGCACAGACCCAAGGGGTGGGGACTGAACGTGCCGGTGCCCGCCATGCTCTGCTGGAAGGGCACCATCGACCAGCACCACCCGCCGCATCCCGGCTCGGCAGCCCCTTGGCAGACACCCCTGTGCCTCGGGGGAGCCTCCGCTCCCCAAAACCAACAGCAGTCTTCCCAACGCTTCATTAAACAACACAGCTTCCCACCATTGCCCCGGCAACCGACACAGGCCTCCTGTTTGCCAGCTGGGGGAATTAAAGGCAGCCTGGCAGCCAGCCCCCAGCTCTGCTACCTTGGAAGGCTTGCCTTACGCTGTCGGAAAGCACCCCTGGGCAGGGCAGGGGGTTGCACAGCCCTGGTGGGTATGTGTTCCCCCAGAGAGCCAGGATGCCCTGCAGCATCCAGCCCGCTGCAGCAGCCAAGGGCTGCTCCTCACCTCTGCTGAGCATGATCCATGCTCTACGTGGGATCCCCAGGGCTGGAGAAGGACTACGTAATGCCTCAAATGCTCCAACAGTCCAAAGGTAGAAGTTATTCTCCATTACAGCATCATCCCTGTCCCAACATGACCACAGTTGCCAACCAATGCACTCCTCCAAGTGAGGTGAGGTAGCAAATGATGTTCTCTTGCCCTGTTTTCTTCCTTTTTCTTAAATCATGTACGTTGTGATGTATGCCTTGAGTCCATCACCTCTTTGATGAATGAAAGAAGGGAAGGCAAGAGGATGAGCTGCCCATTTCTTCACTGCTCTCTCTCAAAAAAAAAAAGTCCTCAGGAAGGCTGAGTGAAAAATGGTAGTCTTGTGCAGGCCTCAATTGCTCAGACACCTCCAATCCCTTGGCTTGCTCTCAACAAAGCCTCACGGAGGAGCTCAGTACTGCCCAAGCCCTCATTCACACTCCAGAGTTAGATGAGCTGGGCTGCCATCAGAAGGGGTGAGGGGAACAAACCCTACTCTCACCTACTCCAATGGCTCCATGTTACAGAAAACATATCCAGCAGAGCAAAAAGCAGAGCAAAACTTGCCAGACTATCTGTTACCTTCAGCACTTATCCCACGGCAAGGCTCTGCAATACACCAACAGCTTCCAGCAGCTTCTTCACATTACCACCATGGGCTACGAACATCACAGAGGAGGTCTGCCAAACTGAGGAGGAGAGGAAAACACCTCGCTCCACAGCAGCAGCAAATAAAGAAGCTCTATTCACAAACTTGGGAATCCAAATCTGTTTTGTCCTGTTTTCCATGACTACTGACTGCGAGTAGAGGTCTCACAGGGAGGAGCATTAAGTATTTATTCCAACTCTTGTTTTTGTCAGATTCTGCTGCCACTAAGATGTTTCAATCCTGGTTGGAAAATGACATGGCTTTTTTTAATCTAGAGATCCCAGAACAGCACTGTAAGGGTACCTCTACCCTCATCTGCAGCACACAACCTGCAGCATGCTGTATTTCCCAACAGCAATGAACCCTGTCCTGCAAAATCTGCTCCATCCCAGAGCCTGAACAATCTGTATGCCATCCTCCTCTCTACTTTATGAAATATTACTTAGCTACACATTAAATAGCAGGAAAAGAAGAAAAAAGAAGAAAAAAAAAAAAAAGAGGAAGAAATCAGGGCCCTCCAGATTCTGACCACTACTTTGAATTGCATAAGAAAGTGGCACATGGAAAATATGGAGCTGCTTACAACTCACTATCAATCTTTAGAGAACATAAAGGCAGTATGCCCATGCAACCCTACCAAAATTAACTGAGATATTCCTCCTCAGTGACAGGAGACAGCACTAAGTTAGGGGTTTCTGAAGAAATCTAGAGCAGAGGTAAATAAGGGGCAGGAAAATATAATCATAGATTGGCTTAGGTAGAAAGGGACCCCGAAGCCCACCCAGTTTCAACCCACTGCCTAGGGCAGGGCTGCCACTTCACCAGCTCAGGCTGCCCAAGGCCCTATCCAACCTGGTCTCGAACCTCCTGGGATGGGGCACCCACAGCTCTCTGGGCAAATAATCAAATGCTCCAGTACAAAGCTCCCCAGAAGAACCAACTGAAATCATCCAAGGATTGAGATGAACGGAAAACAGTAGGAACACTTTGACATCGTCCACTGGAAACAACAGTGATGGTGGAAGGATTGCTGTCTTACCTCTGCTGGGGGATGCAGAGAGAAGGGGAAGCTTTCAGCAACTTGCAGGAGAAGTTGGCAATCTGAGATGTGCCTGCAGACCATGCAGGTAATAGCTGGACTGGGAGACATGGTTAGCAGGCCTCCCAGCACTGCTGGTATAATCACGGATTTCCTATCTGGGAATTTTCTGATATCTTCATCTTCTGGTTCTCTGTTCATGCAGGACTCTGACCTCTCTAAAAACACTGGCAAAAACAACAACAAAAAAACCCTCCATGTTTCTACTTCTTGACCTTTACTTCCAGGCTGTAAGAAGCTGAATTCTGGAGGCTCAACACCAAACCAACACCCACCCTTTAAACAGAAACCAATCTGTGTGTAAAACTCAGGTTTTTCAGGTAGTGCCAGGGTGGGGAAGGAGAGGAGGCTGACAAGTTCTGAAGCTGGAGACCACTGTGCAACCCTGAATGCTCTCACGCTGTCCCCACCTCTTGGACCACAAACCACTCACTGCCTGCTGCTGCCAAACGCACTTTTCTTTTTTTTTCCACGCTCCTCACTAATTAAACCTCCAGCCCGTCTGCCTCTCCTCCCACCTGGCTCAGCTCACGTCCTCGCTTTCAAATTGTTTTCGTTCTTTCCCGCACCTGAGAGATCTGAGTTTGTGGAGCCCCAAAGGCCGGGGAGGACAAGGAGCCGAGCCACAGCCTGCCCTCCTCCTGGGCCAGATTTGGGAGCAGCAGGGATTGCTGCCGGCAAGCCAGCGGCACGCAGGGGCAGAGGCTGCGTTGGCCTCGGCGTGCGCCCTGCGCTCATTTTCCCCGCTGCTGCCATCCATGATTAATCATCCCTGAGACACGCCTGCCGCTCCCCCCGGCTCCCGAACAACCGCGGCGTGCTGCGAGAGCAGAGGATCCTCCTTGGGTGCCGGCCCTGGCCTAGCCCGTGTCTCCTGGCAGGAACCCTCGACGCTCTGCACGCCGGCCCCTCGCCTGGCGGCCTGGCAATTAATCTCTACCCTCCCCCCATGTTCAAGCTGGCCCCGCCGCCCCCTCCCCCAGCCCCCGTCCATCTGTGTCTAATTGCGTTTCATCTGCAGCCGTTCTCTGGAAGACTCACCGGGAAGATGTCCAGAAGACGCGCACAAGCCCAAGCACGCGCTCCATGCGGGGCGTGGGGATGGCAGCAGCGCTGGGCCGGGTCTCCCAGCCCCCCACACCTCCCCGGGCAGGGGACACGGGTGACAGATGCCCACAGAAAGCGGCTCAGGATAGCACAGGACATGGGAGCTCACTCCCGGGCCTCTCGCTCACCAATTTCCCCACATAAACGACACACGTTAGCGGCACCCATGGTTTCTTCCTGCAGAGCCCAGCCCTGAGCTGGGGCTGTTTGGGGTTTTAGACCTCGAGTGGGACACACGCAGCCCAAGGGCTGAGGCTGTGGTTGCCCTTAGAGCAGGCTGGAGCCAGGTGGTTTCACACGTTACTGTCGACTAACACAAAGGTAAAGGCTGTCGTGTGCGGCCGGCCTGGCACTCAGCAAGGGAAATGTTCTCCAGAGTCAATCCTCCAGCTGCCAGAGGTCGGGGACTGAGCTGCTAACCCATATAACACCATCTTAAGCTTTCTCTATGTGCTGCCAAAACTTTAAATACTCAAATTCACAGCTCTGGTGCAAGTGACACATTTACTGTGGAAGGACAGCAACGTGGACAAATCTTTCAGAGTTGCTTCAATCCATGCTGCCAGTCATTAACATGGTTACAAGCAGGAGCTCTCAAGCTTTCCCTTTCACTTGCCTTCCACTTACAGTGGCTATCCATAGCAGCCAGCCCATGATATGCAAACACAGGAGTAAGCAACTGAGTTACCATGACTAACGAGTTGCCATTTGTCAGCTGAGTCACAGTAGCACTGCACTAACCAATCTCCTGATGGGTTAGGCTGATGTTTTACTTCTTACTGCAATGAAGAAGGATGGCAAATGGAGTCAATTACTAGAGCCCAGATGACGACTTATAATCCCATCATGCTAAATCAACTTGCTGGCAATCATCCGTTCATACATTTTGCTCCGCCAATATCAGATTTACTCAAACATTTTGGTTCCACCAAATGCCATAAGCTCAATGCATGTCTGCAGTACAACTCTAACGCTGTTTGTGGTGAGGCTGCAGAAAGCTACTGTCCTATTTTTATTCTTTTAAGCCCCTCCTCAAAACACATATTTTAATGACAAGTGCTGCATTTGAAGATGTCCATTTAAAGAAGCAGATGTGTCACAAACATAAATACAGATCTTTAAGAAAGCACAAAAAAAATCATCCTTCTTTCTCTTTTGTCTTTCTCGGATATTAGACACGGATCTGAGAGCCCAGAGGTCTGGCTTTGACCCCCAGTTACAATACAGACCTGCCCCACCTTGAACCACACAACACAGCTGTTCATGAAGCTATAAAACAAGGGCACGATTGGTTTTGACACAAAGCAAGGAAGAATACATGCATTAATGCTCAAAAAAAAAAAAAAAAAAAAAAAAAAAGCTCTGTATGTGAGACAGTGGTTGTATAAATAACTAAATATAAATATACACAACAGATTTACCACCGCCCCAGAACTCTGACCTTGCGTGGTAGCCTACAGACAAGGGTACTTTCCTGATAATCACTTATGTTAGGAAAACCAGTACCTGTGAGAGAACAGGCAGCACTCCATCTGCAGCTGAATTGCATCTGCTTTCAGAGCTAGCTCAGAGCCAGCACATGCTGGGAGTAAACAAAATTCGTCAGGAGACAACAGTTTCTGACAAACAAGAGCAACACATGGACTAAGGACCACTGAACAAGTCTAAGGACCACTGAACAAGTCCCTGTGCTTAGCAACATCACGGAAACTACCACCACCCTTCTGAACCCTTACAAAGGGAAAGCCACAGAAACTCACCTCTCCTCCCATTGCTAGAAGCGCTCTGCTCCATGTCAACGTGCATCCTCCACGCTGGCAGAGGAAGTTTCTACTGGCATTGCCTAAACTGTATCGTCACAGTGCAAGGACTGTCAACCCTGTATCTTTCATCAGCACAGAGTTCTCCTTATCGGAGAAGGAGAGCACAAAAGGGAGGGAGAAACGCATACACACAAGCAGCGTTTCTGACACTCAGCATAAAAATCTAATCAAAATTGTACCAGAATGGCGATGTGAAAAGCACCCTGCCAACTCAGTAATAAATATAAAATTCATATCTTACATTTCCACAATATATCACCTCTCATCCTGCAGTACTTTATGCATTGTTAGGACTCAGATGAATTCCCAAATCAGAACAGATTTGCACTGGAATCTAACATTTTTGTTGGCTTCACATTCATTCAAATTACATCCTTAAGCAAGAGTAGGATAACAGACACTTAAAATGGCCCCCTGAACGCAGCAGCAGCCATTTTAAATAGGGCCCAACTCCTTCCAGCCACCTGATTCGTTCCCTGAAGCTTGTCCCACCTCTGTCCCCCTCAATTCCCAAATCCTGCTCCCCCCGCTACCTGTCCTGTGGCAAAGGCAAGGCAACATGGTGTTTTTAGGGTGCACAAACAGCTGCCTGCCCCAGTAGGCTCTACTGACGATACACCAACTCTAACAGCAAGCCATCTACCTCCAGAAGTCACAGGCACTGAGATTTCACAAGACCATAAAACCCGCTCTTCTCAGCTTTCACTTTTCCCAGGTTATGCCCCACACAGGTGTTACACACAGCATCCACAGGCACCTTGTGCAGCTAACAGTAGTAACAGCTTTTTGTAAAGACCACGTGGATTGTGAGAAAGCTGGAGGGGGAATGGAGTAAAAAGTGATCTCAGCTTGCTTTCCATTACTCGTAGCCTATCTCCCTGTGGTCCGTTACCTGAATACTCATCACCAAATCCTACCTGACAGATGCACTTGCAAGTGATTCTTTTGGGAACGATCAGTATGATTATGTTACGAAACACTTGTCCATTTTTGGCCCAAAGGTTTCACATTCTCAAAGACAGGTGTGTAAAAGGTGGGAGGCGACAGAAAACCCCAAGGAACTGTGCAAGTGTGAATAGCAGTGGGTACCTTAAGACAAAAGCGCTGAGTTTAGATCTTCACGCATCATGCCGTATCTGAGCACAGCAGGTCTAAATAGGGAAAGCATCTTCTCAAGGCTCAGCTAGCGCCAAGGTATCCAAACAAAGACCAGGTTTTCATGACTGCTCAGCAACCAGAAGCAGTAGGTGTTCAGTTCTTGGAAATTCTGACACTGCATCTAATGAGCCACAGACGATCTCAAACTACTGTGCCATATGAGTAGTGGTAGCATAACTAACTAGGGCTGGCAGCACCGAGACATGCACTGCAAGGTTTCCCTTTTGACAGTGAGGTTTCTGAGATTGTTATATTTTTCATACTTACATCTATTCGCTTCTTGGTGGCCCTGCCTGCAGACCAAGTATTTGGGGAAGAAATACTTCACTGGAAGTCACAACAGTGTGAATGATTTTAAGTAGTCCATGAAAAGGAAAAAAAGGAGCTACTAAGAGATGCTTCTAAAAAGAGGTGCAAGATAAAGTTAGGAGTCTCCTGTAGTTCTGTTTACATTTATCTGCATGAAACCTGATGAAATCAGGACAGTTATTTCACCTCCAGAAGCAGAAACACAGCTGCAGCACCATCAGAATCACCTCCTGATATAAAAAAAAAACAACACAATGTCATTTAGCTTCACAGTGCGACGATAAACTCTGCATCATTTGTCTTTCTCTTTGTAGTATAGATAAGGTCCTGGAATAGCATCACCTCAGCTGCAGTCCACAGGTCACTGCTGGTCTGTGAAGCATGATAGGTGGTCCATGCTGCACACTATCTGCAACCACTGCTCAGTGAGCCACAGCACCTAATAAAATTCCCCATCCATCGCCTGGTGTCATTTTTCTCATTATAAACACTGTATGTTTTTATGTCCATATGCCAGAAAAGCACTTACATCTAAATGTAAAATATCAGCCAAAGTGCATTTGCTCTGACTGCAGAGAAGCGACACTAGGAGGTCCTTCCTGAGCAAGCCAGCCACGTCACTGCGACCGAACCATTAGCTCTTCCTACTCACGGTCAGTGCAACGATGCCAGTGTTGGAGATGCACCGATGGTGAGGCACTTGGAGAAGACTTTTGCAACAAAGCCAGTTCTGTGTGCACATGGACACTGTTGCAAGCAAACAGCTGCACTGGCTGCACGTGCCTGCAGTACTGGCAGTGTCAAGAGCTGACATGTCTCAAATTGTTTCGGTTGCAACCATATCTGAAAGCTGGTATTTAATTTTGAGTTAAACCTGATCAAAAATCTCATGATAAAACAGAAGGCTGCAGAAGTGAAAGCAAGAAAGGGAAAACACAGGCTTGTTACTGCACAGTACAATAAGGGAAAAAGAAGACAAATCATCTTAACAGGGAGGCATATGGTCTTGTCTTCTCAGGAAAATAATGGAAACGCAATCATTCGGGACAGCCACAACTAAATTGGACGCAAACACCGGAAAACTGCGGAAGGAAGTATCACATACATTGCTTTCTGATCACACGTAGAGCTAGGTAATCAGATCAGTGAGGGGTGTTTTTGTTTGGTTGGTTTGTTGCTGGCAAAAAGACAATCAATTCCTCAGCTGAAAGGAGACCTATTCTTTGTGTCTACCTTGCCAATGCCTGCCAAGGTTCCAGTGCAGGACGGTACCTGTCACACAGGAATGTGACAAATGCATGTGTATAGGTCTGCACAGAGAGGTGCTGGGCAACAAAATGCCTCCATTCCTGAGCCCTCGAGGATAGTCAAGAGATTGTGCTGAATCAGAAGGGTTGTTTGTTTTACTTCAACAAGTAATTAATATTTGGAGTAGAGAATGTCTTTGTTAGAGATTCACCACGTTCACCCCTTCAATTAAGGTTTTAAGTGCTCACATTCATAGATCCACTCACACCTCCCACTTGTCCTTCAGCAACGCCAGCGAAGACCAGAGTTTACATTCCTGACACCTCAAAGATAAAAAAGAAACAACAACAAATCCTCCACAAAGCAAAAAACCACGCCAATACATAGATACATACCAACCAAATTTAAAAAACAAACCAACAAACAAACAGAATAAATCACCCCAAACATACCAGGTCTTTTATCCATCACCAGCAAGAAGAAACGCTGTCCAAGATGAGCTGCGTGGGCACCTTTCCCCACTCGTGTGACATGAACCAAAGAGCCACTCGGGTGACCTGAGCCTCCCAGGCTGGGCCCGAGGCACAGGGCTCAGTCTGGGGCCCACTGGGCAGCCATCTTCCTCAGCACCATGCACTGGGGCCCACGGATCCCTCCATGGACGCAGAGCAAACTAGGTGTACTTCAGCACCAGGCCCCGGCACCCCTGGTCGCTGAGGTGTTGGTATATGTTAATTGCAGTGTCAGGATACCAGCACGCACTGATCACAGGAGCAATGTTTGGACCCAGTCCCTTCGTGTATTTAGGGGAGAACGGCTGGATCTGCCTCTACCTGTGCCGTGCTGTCGTCACCGACTGCTATTTCCAGCCTGGTTGCCATGGAAACAACCAGGCCTCAGCACCAGTTAGCAGTTCAATATATAATTTACTTATTCTTTTTCACCTAAGTGATTAGGACTCAAAATACAGAAGCATCTCACATGGATAAAATCTTCTGATCGTTTCACAGGAATTTCTTGAAGACAAAAAAGCAGCCTGAAACACCGTGCTGAGTTTTCTCTGGGGACAGAAGAGACAAATAAAAGCCTACAAGAAGAAAAACCCAACCCTCTCCCCTCCGTCCCCTACCCTTCCAAGTTCCAAAGGGGGCAGACGTTAACATAACACACCTGCCCCATCCCGCACAGCCGCAAATCCCTGCAGACGGATGGCAGCGTGACCCCAAAAACAACCCTTTTGGCTCCTGCAGGTGACCGCCATACATTAAGCGAAAAGTCTCTCTCTCATCCTCATTAATCTCGGAGGAAGCAGCTACTCACGTTGTACTTCTCACTACTGCCTTTGGGAAGGCAGCCGCTCCACCTCCGTCTGCTGCAACACACCATGCCAGCAGATGCCTCTATCTTCCATCACTTTTTTAACCAGGTGAGATGATGCCTCTGGTTTTCCACTGCTCGATGGGTCACCGCAGGAGCTGGCACAAGACCCACAGGCTGTGCTCTGAAGCACTCATCCACACACAGTATGCAACGTGCATACTTCCACAGGGAAAATTTTCAAGTGACTCCTCTATGGTCAGGCAGCTTTACAGTAATTTAGGACCATTAAAGGACCTAACAATTTGTATTGGTTTTCATTATTTTCAGATTGGGAAGTTTTTAGCATTAATTTTGACAAACAACAGCACCGTGACTAAGCCGTGCGGTCTGGCTGAACAATAGCAAGAGAAACCCCTCCAGAGTTCCCAACCAAGGCTGGCCACCCCCCTCTCGTTTTCCAAAACAAAACAAGCCATCATAAACCATCCGAGCTCATATGCCTTCTCCTGGCCCTTATTCCTCCCATGCACAGCTGGGCATAGGGAAAAAAAAAACACCACCAGTGAAACTCAGACAGAAGCAAAGAGGTATCTCAAGCAAGGCTTGAATTTGGGCATGCTGCTTACTGAAGAGTAAGAGAAAACAAAAATACACAAATCTGCAGATTTGCTAGAGAAAGGAGGTTGCTATCAGGCATCTGGGCCAGTATGACCCAAAATTTCAGAGGGCAAATTTCAGACGTCTCCCTATGCAAAATCACTGGGGCTGGTCAGATGCTTCAAACAAAAATCATCTTGTCCAAAGTTTAGAAACAGAGTAATGGCTCAAAAGCAAAAATTAAATAGATATGATCTATAAACCTAACTGAACTTTGTCCTAATTTTCTCCCTTTTGTTCCATCCAACTCCTTGACTCATCCTACCTTTCTCCAAACCACTGGTTTTGTTTTTGCTCTGTGCTGTTTTCTTCTTTGCTCTTCAGCATCTCCTCCCTCCCTCCCCTTTCATACATCCCCATCGCTCCCCAGAATCACCGGCACTACTCAGTCTGAGCTTCCTTGTTGCTCTTTACCATCACTTGTGCCCTTCCATCCCTTTGCTCTGATGGTCGGCTCGCAGTGCGTTTCTCTAATATTAGGATCTGGTGCACAGTCAACCAGTGTCAATTGAATTAAACAGCCACAACACCTTTGAGAGTTTATCGGGAGCTCCCCTGATTCAAGGCTAGAGGAAATAGATGATAAATTCAAGTGATTTGGCAAAGACCACATGGGCAGTCAGGAGCAGTGCCAAAATAGAAGGCCATGTCCAGAATTGCTCAGATCTATCTTTGGGTCGGGAACCAGATCACATAATTGACAAACCAGAACAGATTTATGCCAAGTCCAAACCAGAAACAGCCACTGAAAATATAATGTCTGTTGGCTGCAGATTGAGAAGCGTGATTAAAAACTTGATTAAATGGTTCTATTCTGGGGAAAGAAAAAAAAAAAAAGAATCTCTTTTAAACCTCTTTGCTTACAACAGCTCATCTTGCACAGGGAACGAGGCTAGAGAAACATGTTAGAGGGACCTCAGCTACAGGAAAATGATGGGCACTTTGCACAGAGCTGACAGCTGACTTGAGAGTCATCACTGGGGCTAACATCTTCCTTCTCCACACAGCCTACAGTGGTCTGGCACATCTCAAAACTTGGAAGAAAAAAAAGCTGCTGATTTCACAAGGAAGTAGCCTAGGAGGCTGTTTGCAGGATGAAGTCAACTACATATGGTTCTATTTATTTGTTTATTTTGGGGTGGGGAGAAGGAGTCAGTGGCAAATTCTCAGCCCTAACAACCAACTCACAATAAAAGCTTATGAAGTCAAGGGTTCCTTAACGAGAAAAAAAAGAAACACTCTTCTAACTTGTATTTATTAAATACATGCCCACGTATGTGCAGGATCCCAAAACTCAGGCATCTAACTCTAATGATGCAAGAGTCTCCTGGAGGCCACCACTTGAACCTAGCTCAGATAAGCTGTAATCCAAACCTGCTTTTGGACAGCAGGTTAATATTGTTCATGCAGAAAAAGCCCTCTGTGTTTGGAGGTGATGCAAAACAGGTACAGTAGGCAGGTCATGTCCGAATACATTGCTAGACCTCTACTCCACAAACCAAGCACAGCTGCACTTGAACCCACGAGCAAAGTTTTCTGCATTTTTCTTTTAGTTACAAAAAAAAATTAAAATCTCCTTAGGAAACTGTACAAAAATGTCCCTTCTCTGTGCTTTATGAATGAGAATTCACACGCAGAAAGGCAGGAAATGAGGTAAGGTTGCTTTTTCCCTCCTTGTCTATAATGTGACCGCAATGCACACATGCATTTCTGAGCTGAAGAACATAACTGCATACACGTATATATATATATCTGCATCTCATCCAAGCGCTGCTCACTTGGGAAAACTTTGAAATTCAAGAATTCTGTGACTTCGATACCACAACCGTTACCAGTTGGGAGCTAACATACATTTCTTTTTTTGTTCATCCTGAAGCTTTGAATTCTAATTTGCTCATTAGCCTAATAAATATCTCATCGTTGTGTGGCCCATAACAGCAGAAACAGCAGTTCCCCGCCGCACCAGAGGAAGCTCTTCTGACCTCAGCATCCCAGAGCACCTTAAGCAAACAGATCCAGCAGAGCCACAGTCCTCCTGGAGCTGACCCGGACACACGCAAAGCAAGAGGTGCTGCTTCTCCTTCCTCCAGAGCACACACAGACTATTCTCCAGCCACAGGAGACATATCCCATCCCCAGAGACTTTTTCCATCTGCTCTCTGTAAAGAACACGTTAACAATCTATGGCACAGGGGCACCACGTGCTGTGGAAAAGGTTCCCTTGTTTGAGAGCTGTGGCTGTGCTGAGCATTTTGGTTCTGATCAACATGAAATCCTGCCATTCCACTTTTCCCAGGTTGCCTCTATATCTGTCCTCAATCTGTGTGAGACTCCCACTTACACTTGAACCAGGGCCTGGCAAGAATTTCCTCTTAGAATGGAAGGGTAAGAAAACCAAAAGATATTTAACAGTTAACAGATATTAAAAAAAAAAAAAAAAAAGCAAAAGCCACTACTACTCTTCAATGCATTTAAAATGACCCCAGAATAGTGGGTCTGGTTTTGTTTGGGTTTTTATTTCTTTAAGTTGAGATTGTGATTCTGATTCTGTTGAGACCTCCCCTGGCCCACTCCCAAAACATATGCGTGATAAGAAGAGCAATGACTCTCCCAAATGTACTAAACAGGGCAAATTTGGGACCTCCTCCAAGATCTCTCTCCATCTGCCCACCTCCTGCCCAGCAATTCATTCTGTCCCACAAATCTCTGGCTCCGCTGCGTTCTGCAGCCCTGCCACGGGCACTCACCTTGCCCCATGTCACTGCAGTCAGCTCCCATCTCAGATCAGCACCTTTGCTCCCAGTAGAGTGCTGCTTCCTTTCTCAGATTTGCGCTGGGGAAATTCCCCAGCTTTTTCTTCCCAAAGCATGGTATTCCCCAAGGCTCAAACGGGCAGAGCTCACTGCTCACAGAGCAATCCTACATCACACATTTCATCTTCTGCTGTACCAGCAGGCATTGTTTCCAAGGGCAGAGGCAGTGCGCTGTGCCACCCTTCCACACCAGCTCAGACTAGCCCTGGTGCCTCTGGTAGCTCCCATTTCAATTTGGGGTTAATTTTTAAGTAAGGCTGAACCTTCTAGTATCACTATCAGACCCTGCTGAAACCCTATATAAAAAATGCAAAGCACTAATACTGATCTCAGCACCTGTACTGCTGACTGTCCCCATATGCACAGCAAATCATAGAATCACAGAATCATAGAATCACAAGGTTGGAAACGACCTACAGGATCATTTAGTCCAACCGTCTCCTCATCACCATTGCCACCACTAGCACTAAAAATGCAAGGTCTGATGTTGTGAGCACCCCCAAGAGGTAACAGCAAGACCCTCCTGCCTGCAGCAGGTGAGATGCAGACCTCCACTTTCCCAAGAACCAGGCTTTTTTCCTCAGCATCTTGATTTACAGCACAATCAATAGGTTCCTGGCCACTGCTGCCATCCCCTCTCGTTTCAGAATTGATGGGTGGCAGTGACCCAGAGCTGCTCTGGGCTGGCAGATGCCACCGGGGCAAGCAAAGGGCTGTGCCCAAATTCTGTTTCTGACAGCTGCCAGAGCAGCTAAGCCCTGTATCCTCTCTGCCTGCAGCTGTTATGTGGTGTAAGTGCACCACAGCCCCAGCACTGCAGGCACAACCTCGCGCCAACCTGCAGCTTAGTGATTACCCAGAGCATCCTCCCAACAAAGACTTGCCACCCAGTCTTGTCCTTTCACCCTCCAGCGCCTTCCGAAGGCATTTTCAAGGAAAATCTGAACGGAGCACAGGCTTCCAAAGTTAAACATAGGTAAGAATGTCTTCATTATGCTGCACGAGATCACAGGTATTTTCAAAGCTTCCAGGAAACAAAAGCCCAAACAAAACAACACAAGGCTTTCCTCCCCCTCCTGGGTGAGGAAGAGCCCTGAGGCACAGCCAGGTTCACTGGCTGCTGGTGACACATCCAGGCACAGTGGCTCCACTTCCCTTTGCGCAGTCCCCAGCAGGAGCTGCTTCATGGAGGGCAACGCTGCAAACTCTCAAACCCTCACCTCGGGTTGGGAGCCTGGCTGCAGACCAGAGGGTGTTTTTAGGTCAGCAGGCAGCTGGACGGCAGCATTCCTTCCCCCGTGAAACGTCACCAGTGCAGTGCTTCAGACAGGCACTTAGTGCTGTTTAACATTTTCCAGGAAAAAAAAGGAAAAAAAAATGATCAATATTCCCAACTGGCTCAAGTGCTCATAGCTTCAAGGGAAGGAGGAGAGGAATACTAAGAGGGATGAGAGAGGGAAAAGTGTGTTTTCAAATGAAGTGAGAAACTGACGAAGAATCAGCACAACGGGGCGATGGTCAGGACACACAGCTGGACAAGAGCCTTTTGTAGCTCAGGATGGACGTTGCAACAAGCCAGAGGAGAAGGCTGCTCAAACAGAGTGCAAGGCAGGGGAATAAAGAGAAAGGAGAGAAGAGAAGCTCAAACAGCACGAGCAGCTGTGATGCACTGACCGCAGCCAGCAGCCAATAAGCCATTAAACACATTGGCTGGATGCAAGAAGAAGCATGAGCAAAGGGGACCCTTGTTTCCATCGGCAGTTCTGGCAGAAGGCTCCCTGGACACTCAGAACAGAAGCCAAGGCCAGTTCATTAACTGCAGGCACCCATGAGACCACCTGAGATGAGGTCTGGCAAAGCCACGGCTTCCACATCCACGGGGCAGATGCACATGCAGCAATACTGTTCCCTTGACACAGTTCCCTCATCCAGAAAAAAAGAATGGACAGCATCTCAGTTCCACTGGATCTTTCTAAGGACAATGAAAACATCACAGAGGAACCAGGCAGGAGAGCAGTTATGAGCTCGCATGGACCCTCACATGTCAGCAGCAGGCCAGCGAACAGATGTGATGCAGAAACTTCTCTCTTGGGATTGTTGCTCTGAATGACCCACAGTGCCAATGTCCTTCACTTTCTAGTGAGCACTCAGTCCCAGCTCTGCTCTGGCAGCCAGCTCCCATGCCCAAGGTAGCACACCATGCTGAGCCGATTCCAGCAGCACAGCAGTTCTGCTTCCTGAAGCTTCTTGAAGCTATCACGCTTCATCTGGTCCACAGTGATACCCACAGAACCCATCACAGGGAATTTCTGGGTGAAGAGCTACCCTGTTAAAACAGATGTTTTGCCACTGGCAAGAAACCCCAAATAGTTCCTTTGAACATGAGACTGCATTGCTAACCTGTCTTTTTTTTACTCCAGCCAGAGTATTGGATTAGGCCTGCAGGCAGGAAAGGTAAGAGACTGCTAATTGCTCATCTGTTTTTGACAGCTAATGTAAGTCATGCATCTCTGCCAGCTCTTTTGTATTGGTCATCTGCCTGCAATTAGTCAACATCAGTGGACCATAGACACAGACTACTCTTGAGAGGGAACAAGTTAGTGTCACCATGCCCAGGTTCCAAAATGGCAAAACCAACCCGTGTCTCTACGGCTGAGGACACAGTTTGCATTACAGGTTTTGATAAGCCATTCCATGTTTGTCTTCAAGCCTCAGGTGGGCTGGAGAGGACCTGTAAAGTGCAGCATTCAGCTCTACGGCATCCAGCTTTATAAGTCTACCTCAAGCCAAGTCAGAAAGGAGAACCATCAGCACCCCACTGCTGACACAACATCCATGCACAAAGCAAAACCTAGTCCTCTAGTAAGATGCCACAGTAAGAAGCTTGGCAGAACTGCTGACACCGCTGTGACTCATACAGCAGGCATCTCCCTCTGTCTTGCCCACCATTCATGTTTATCCTAAGCAACCAAGATAACCATAGAAAATCCAGTTCTGTGGGATATGACATTGAAGTTGCACCTATGTGCATCCTAGGTCTTGGACCAGAAAAGTCCTACGAGAAACAGGAACAACTTGCAAACACCAGGAGGGCGAACGCCTCTTCCCAACAAGGCTGATAGCTCTCAGCTCTCAGGCAGAAACGTGGTTACAGCACAAACCTGGGGGAGGGGATGACAAAGAAGGATTGAAATGTAAGGCTACATCTAAAATACTGCTCTCCTACAGAAACAAGGCAGGCAGCAGAAAGAAGCATTAAGGTTGGAAAGCCCACTAAGATCAGTTAGTCCAACCAACAACCTATCACACATTTGCACTAAATCATGTTCCCCAGTGCCACAAAGACACCTCCGCTGTCTAACACCCGCATGGCCCGTCTCCACCTGAAGTGCCCACATGCAGGGTCCAATCAACAAAAGCACATGTGCCACTGGCAAGGGACCAGCTGGCCGGGTATAGCTGATGACACAGAGGGCTTCTCTGAGGTCTGTGTGACCTTCCCTCTCCCAAGGCAAGAGCTGAAGTCAGCACTCACAAAAGCTGATGGTAAAAAGGGAGGAGGCTGGGGCAGGAGGGAGAGCAGAATGTATTTAACAGTCTGTAAGCAGAACGAGAATAAAAGGATAGCTTCAGATTAGCAACCCACTCTGCTGAATATGTACAGACATGGAACAGTGCTGCTTTTTCACTGGAAACCGTAAATGAGGTGGAGGGAGAATGCAGGATGGTGCTGTGTTTCTACATTAGGATTTTTAAGTACACTGCAGGATTTCTGTCTCAGAGTACTCATTGAGTTACATCAGACCGTAATGGCCTGTTGATTTTGAGAGATTATGGCAGCGCTGTTGATGCAGAGAGAGAGGAGATGGAAGGCAGGAGAAGATGTGATGCATCAGCCAGTGTGCGCACACATCTCACATGATTACCCACACTCCTGAGCCAGGGACACACTGCAGCTGCACAGTGGGACCAGGACCGCGTGCAGGACTCCATTACCGTGATGGTTTTGGTCCATTCCCCGTTTCGTTCCCCGGGGCAGCAGATGCTACAAACTGCATTCTGCAGGGCAGCCCCCAGCTGGGGTCCCATGGTGAGAAGGAGGTGGTGAGTGCCCTATGTCAACATGAGCTGTGCGCTCCGGAGATGCATTCAGCCTCCCTGTGCCACACTGACAACTTTGTCTGCTGCATTTTTCTCTCCCTCGTCTATTTCATAGAGAGATGGTATCCTTTCCTTCTTCTTTCTTTGCTCCCGGGCACAAGCAATCAAGAACAAAGGATGAAAGAAAAATGCAGTGGGGGGGAGTGAGGCGGGGGAGGGACATTTGAGAGTTAGGAAGCAATCTTCAGCAGAGAGAAGAGAATTAAAAAAAATAATAAAAAAAAAAAAAAAAAGAGGAGGAAGAAAGGAGATGCAGAGGCTTGGAAAAAAAACACAATATGCAAATGAGGTAGAACAAAAATCAGAGCTGAAAAAAACATATATCAAATCCCACCAAAGGAGCCCACCCTTCTGCAAGCTCTCTGTCTGGCACAGGCAGGGGGAATAGGAGCGAGGGGCTCCCCTTGGCACTCCATGCACATCAGTGGGCAGCCTGCCCTCTGGGCAGAGGGAAGAGGAAGGGATGTGGCTCTGAAGCCACAGAAATCCCTGTTTTCTCTCTGAAGTAGGGAGCTGTGGGGCAAACAGAAGCAGCCAGGTGCTTCTAACATGATGTTTGTCAAACAATCTGATTTCAAGCTTCACTGAAGTAGCCCCTCAGCAGCTGCTTTAATCCAGCACAGCCCTTCTCCCCAGCAGGCTTCTCCCTTCTCTCAGCCCTCCACACTTCCACCAGGATGGTCCCTGCTGGGAGCGGAGCCCAGCCCTGGCCAGCAACCCCCAAGCCCACATCATGAGCTAAGCAGGACCTGCTGGAGCCAGAGGCTTCCAAAGGACACCTGTCTGCCAGTGGTTTGCCTCTGCAGGTGACAGCATTGCCTCTGGTGCAGATCCAGGAGGGGGTGACAGTGAAGGTGGCTGTTCCCTGCGCGCTGAAGAGGGAATAGCTCATCTGTCAGCTTGTTCGTTAGCGATAGCAGAGATGGTGCTGTGTGGTGGCACTGTAGCAGTTACCCTTGTACTCATCATCACCTATTTCTTCTCCTTCCAAGGCAATGAGAAAATATTGCTGCATGCACCACGGCCAGGAACAGTGTCAGGTGTGAAAGGGAATCATGACGCAGGGGATTCCTAGCTGTCAGACCAGCCCTGGGGCCAACTCACCTGAAATGCCAATTCTCAGTACCAGCAGTGCCCTCCTTTCCACCAGCTTTTCCTTTGTCCTGCCACACTTCACAGAATCACAGAATCATAAAGTTATAGAATCATAGAATTGTTGGGTTGGAAGAGACCTTAAAACCCACTCAGTCCCACCCCATGCTGTGGGCAGGGCTGCCACCCCCCTATTCAGGCTGCCCAGGGCCCCATCCAACCTGGCCAGGGATGGGGCACCCACAGCTCTGTGGGCACCCACAGTTCTGTGCCAGCACCTCACTGCACTCTGAGAAATAAATTTCTCCCTAACATCTAACCTAAATCTCTTTTCTTTCAGTTTAAAGCTATTCCCCCTTGTTCTATCACTCTTAGGTCATGTAAAAGTTGCTTCCCCCTTCCTGCTTACAGGGTCACAATGAGGTCTTCCTGGAGTGCTCTCTTCTCCAGGCTGAACAGGCCCAGCTCCCTCAGCCTGTCCTCACAGGAGAGGAGCTCCAGCCCTCTGAGCAGCTTCACGGCCTTCGCTGGACCCATTGCAAAAGCTCTGTGCCTTTCTTGTGCCAGGGGCCCAGACCTGGATGCCATACTCCAGATGGGGCCTCAGGAGGGCAGAGCAGGCACAGGCAATCACAGTTTCCAATCCAAGTGTTATTGCTTGTCCAATTCTGCCTGTAAGCTCCTGGCATTAGACATCTAATAGCTATGGGTTGCTTTTCACAAAAGAAAACGTTAAAAAAAAATCTTCTATCATGTCAGAAAAAAGGATTATTACTTTCACTGAGCATCACTGCACTGAGTAAATGCTAAACGCCCAGAACCTGGAGTCACAACTGTGCTGCGAGTGCCAGTTAGAAAACAATATCGAGACGCTGCCAAATCGCACAGCAGAGCCGTCTGCACACCACCAGGGCACGGGAAGGCAAAGGCAAAGCCTGGCGCTGGGTTTGCACAGGTCAGCAGGGATGGAGGCACACACAACATGGGAAGCTGGGCTTCTAGCAAGGACCAGGTCTGCATCCCCACCAATGAGAGCCACCGCCACGACTGACACTAATTGGCTCTGCGGCTGCTGCGCGGCAGAGGTGACAAGGACCGCCTGTGCGCAGACAAGAGGCCTCCCATCCTGGAGCCCTCGGGTCACAGTGAGGTCCCTGGTGGGAGCTGTGTGTGTGCGGCCGTATCGCTGCCACGGCGAGGATGCCGGCTCCGTGAATAAAGAGCATCACTATCAGGAGTTGTCGAGCCTGCGTCACTCACTGCAAGAAGAGGGGGGGGGAGACAACCACCAGCTTAAACCAGATTTTACTGGTAGGAGCACCACCACAATCCGGGCTCTCAGGGACTTGACAAGGGAACCTGAAATGCTGCCGTTCAACTCGGAGAGACAACAATTAGCACATGTGTATGTTGGTACATGCGTGTGTTTGCATGAGCCTGCAGTACAAACACATGCAGAATGAGGAAGAAAGAGATCGCTGTCTGAAACTCAAAGCAGCAGCTACGCACAAAAATCCGTCTGCAAGCGATAATAAAGCACGGAGCAGAATTACTTTCTTCTTTCTGTCTGGTGGCAGGGAATGAAGCACACCCACCCTAAAGCAACGCCTGGTAAGAATTATGCTGCTTGTGAGAAATGCACTTTTCTGGTTCTGAGAAAAATTGGACATAATGCAAGTACCTCGAACGCAATTACTGGCACTTGTTTAGCAAGGCAGGGCACTGCGCTGCCACTGGGCTCACTCCTCACTGCTCCCAATTAGCATGCCGAGTGCTCCAGCCACACACATGGGCTCGCAGGTCAGGGATTGGCGCGGCGGAGCAGCAACCAGCAACCTGCTCGCCAATGGAATGCTCCAGCTTCCTTCATTTTACATCCTCCCATCCCTATCACGCTCCTTTCCTCCGCTCCTCTGGGGTCTCTGGAGGCAGTGATAAAAACCACAGACTCCCCCTCTCCCTCTCAGCTGGTCTCATTCACGGCTCATGGCAGACCCGCTTTCCTCCGGGGACTCACTAATGAAGACGGCCAACGTTAATCTCTTTCCCCCTCCCTGACGGGTCGATTTATAGTTCCACGGAGAGTCCTGGATTGCAGCCAGAGGGCTTGACACATTTTTCTTGTTCCAAGATGGAAGGGGGGGGGAGAGAGTGGCTTGCGCACACACACACACACACACACAGAAGACACATGCATCAATGATTTGGATGGAGCTGGAGATGTTGCTGGGATGCCTGTTTACCTGCTCCGAAACGGCATCCAAGGGGAACATGAACCAACTGCGCTCTTGTGTCTGTGTGTACACCACAAACAGCTCTGTGTTTCCATAGCACCTCTTGCAGCCCAGGGACCCCAAATCACAGGGATCCCTCCCTCAGCGCTGGGATGAAATAAAGCATCAGTTGTGTGCCAGCAGCATTACCTGGGGGTCGTTAGGGGAGGAAGTGACCGAGAACTTCTCCAGGATAAGCGGTAGGGGGAGGAGAAGGGGGAAATTTTAGATGGGCAAAGTAATGAACTGGAATGGGGCCAGGACACTGAAGGCATTGTCCCCTAATCTCGTGAAAAGCTCAGGGGGACCTTTAGCAACTGCTGGATCTAGGTCTCGGCTTTACATCCCATCTGTATGCTGCTCCAGCACAGCGATACTGGCACTGGCCCGAGGTCCCCCACACACACACACCCACTCGGCACCCTCTGCCCCTCAGCCGCACACCAGCCCCAGAGCCTCGATTTCCACAGCTGAGAAGGAAGCTATAGAAAAGGACTGACTCGGCCCACACCTGGCTCACTGGTGATGACACAACAGCCCTGCTAACAGGGGCAGGCAGTGAGCTGCCACCGCAGAGCCGCCTCCGTTCCTGGAAGAGCCGTACATTACCTCTGTGCCCCCACTTGGGAACGGAGCAGTGGATTTAAAAGGGGCACTGTCGAGCCATTTAGGGCCATTATTTCACACTAGAAGAAATGGCCTTTACAAAGCTCGATGGAAGCACGCTCTCATTCCGTCTTTAAGTAATCCTGAAGGTTTCAACTGCTGAGCTGTAAACCACAATGCAAAAAAGCACAGACAAATAGATCAGATCAGATATGAGACTGCCCAGACACAAGAGTTCCACTTGCCAAGCTGACTGCAGAGCAAAAACAGAAATGAGCGCTGCACATAATTACAGTATTTTACATTTCTACCACACTTTCTTTCCTGCAAGATCCCAAAGTGCACACACATGTGCATGCATGTGCATACAGAGAGGCAGGACACCGGGAAAATTCACTTCCTTGTGAAGGAGACCAAGAAATCACAGCGCAGTAATAACAGCTTGCACTGAACCAAAGCCATCATTAGCACAGGCACACACACACACACTCATTGAAAATCATTATAATGTGAAATCAGACCAAGCTACAGCAATCTGTACATCAGCAGCTATAGCCCTTCTGCTGCTGCTCAGTTTTACCCCAAACAGAAGATTAGAAACAGGTTTCATCAACTCTCACCCTCTGCTGCCCCACAAAGCCTCAGCTGCCAGCACCCCTTTGCTCCCACAGGGCAGGGGCAGCTCTGCAACCCTCAGTCCCCAGCCTTCCTCTCTACCAGTGCTGAGTGCTTTGCAGCCCAAACACATCCCCTGCACACACAGCCCCCAGCCCCACCGTACAGACAGCAGGCAGCGGAGCACCCAAATGGGAGCAGCAAAGCCATGGCTGGTGCCCTGACCAGTGTGCTGCTCTTCCCCTGACAAAGAGCTGAATGAAGTCAGGTACAAAGGCCCGCTCTCTACGTGTATGCCACCCAAGATGCTCTCAGCATGGATGAAAAGAAAAAAGGCCAGGAAAAAGAAAGAGTGCTGGTAGGCAAACAGGAGCAGAGATGTGACACTGGCAGAAACCTCCAACTTCAGCAGAAGCAGGAGAGAAAAGAGCAGGCTCCAGCTCAAGCTTCATCCTGGGGTGCTGGGTCATTCCCTTCTCTCTCCCACGTCTGTGACAAGTCAGTTTTGTCCTCTGCATGTTGAATATTTCATATCCATTTTAAAGTCCAACCAGAGCACACAGGCATTTTGATGCTGACTGGTGGCCAAGCACGCAAAGAACAGAGGAAGGAAGTCAAAGAGGAGACAGAGAAGAAGGCTGCTCTGAAGGCAACACAAAAAAGAACCCATGGGGTAGAAAGAGGGAAGGAAAAGTCTAGGGTTATAAAACCTCTCTAGCTGGCTAGAGATGGCCAGGATTATTTGTACTGTGGGTGTAAAACAGGAATTTCACCAGCAGTGCAACATAATGTACCATACAACTACCTGATCAGGAAAGAACTCGTTTACCAGTGGCTGGGGCTCAGTGAATGACCAGCACAGAGATGGCACCCCTCTCAGCAGAGGTTTGGGGGGAAAGGATGCTGTAGCAACACCCTCCTCTGTACTTAGGGAAACAGCCATGGGATTGCAGATGTCCAGACAGGACTCCAGATTTTAATAAGGTCACATCTGAAAGAGCCCCACATAATAAGCTGCATGGAGTCAATTTATCGATCACAGCATACAGGGCTAAGTCAGGCCTGCCGGGTTTCAAAGTTGTGGTTTCAGGGCGCATAGGTAATTCATACCTGATGCTTGAGGCCATCCCCTCTGGCTACAAATGGGAGACCAAGGTGATTTCTTAAATTTAAGTTTTATAGTTCAGCACACTATTCAGGAATGCAAGGAAGTGCCTGCTTAAAATCTGATCTTTACTTTGACAATGTCACCCTACCAGCAAAGATCTTTCTCCAGGTTTGTGTCCTCATTTTCCCATGTAATAAAACTGAGAAGAGCAGTCAGGAGACTCTTTCCCCTCCCAGTAATAGCGTGCCCACCTCGTTACCCTGAGTACAACACCAGTGAGATACTCCAGGATCTTCTGAGACCCTCACCAACGACTCCTTTCTGTGAAACCACATTAGAGGGTTCAGCTCTGATCTAGCAGTATTGCACAGCCCAGCACCTATAAAGCTATGAAAAAACAGGGTTGTGCCAATGTATCTTAGCATAGGGGATGTTACGGTGTCAGGAGACTGCTGGAGATGACCTTAAAATAATCTTAAAAATTAAAAATAGATAAAGGGTATATGTGACTCGGTTTGTTTGCTTTGGTTTGGGGCACATCTGCCTATTTCCTTTACCTCCCCTGCCTTCCCCCTCTGAGGATCCAAGTCTTTCTAGGCTGAAAAACGCTGACAATCAGAGGACCAAGAAAATGACATCCTCCTAAACAGTGAGAAACTGAAAGATGCTAAAATGAAGTGGGATTTTACTTAGCCCGTGTCAAATTCTGGTTGGTCTTCATTCACTTTTACTAGCATCTATACTAAGACTTCCACTTATTCAGTTATTTCCATCTCAAGATAGCCAACAGACTCAAAACCCTCTTACCTACAATTAAAGTATTAAACCTCACAGAAACCTTCGTTACAGTTCAGCAGCAGTTCTCTAACTAAGCCAAAGAAAACAACAACAACAAAAAAACACTGAGCACACATCTATTGAAGACTTAGATTTATCAGGTTTGATGATTTTTTAAATTCATCATGGCAGGGTTGGGAGGAGGGAAATAAATTGGTTCGAGCCCAGTGTAAAACAAACTCTCTTTGGGTCATCTTTAAAACTAATCTGGATGCAATACTAGAAAGTATGCTTAAGGAGACAAACAAAAGCCTCCCAATTGTTTTATAATCACACTATCGGTCCAAGAGGCCTAAGTAAAACTAATACGATGTGGCCGTATGAGCTGCCTGTTATTGTTGGCTACTTGAGGAAAGCAGGGCTTCAGCAATCCAGATTTACGGAACGGGGAGCCTGGCGGGTCTCTGGTTTGGTTTTGTGCCAGTTCACAATCACTCATGCTCTCGGATAAGTCATGATGCTGTCAGCGGCTTCAGCTCAGCTGCAAAACCGCGTTCTGAAAGCAGCGGACACTCAGCAAAAGCGAGGTCCTGCCTGCAAGGGGCACACAGGAAGGCCACGCTGCAGTACTTTAAGCAGGTGGGGAAGACAGCAGTGAAAGCCAGTGTGGACAGACTAACACAAACACATTCCTAACAGGACTACTTCACCACTAAAGTGGTTTTCACCAAAGCATCTGAAGGTTCATTGAAACCTAAATAAAGGTATGCTCAGATGAGCAAAACAATTCGGTCAGTGTGGCTAACAAATTGCTGTCCCCCCAAAGCCCGATACTGCCGACTTACCATATGTGTTTCCAGTCCTCTGTAATGCAAAGGAACCATCGGTATCCTCAGAGAAATCCCCCACAAACTGTTTTTGTGCTGCTCACAATCAGAGGGGACAGTCTGGCTCACAGTCAGCAATCTGGCACGTTGGCAGGGGCCGGCTACAAAGGATGTCCCTAGAGTTCCCAGTCTAGCTCCATCCCCTGGCACCAAAATCAAATAGGAAGTCAAACTTTCAATTTAAAAACTAAATAAAGGCAGAAATGTAGCTCTGACCCCACCAGGATACTGCCTCAGGAATAAGCAGTGAAGCTGCCCCCAGGAAGGCACAATGCATCAACAGTGGGATGGTAGTGGGCTGGTTTCCATCACACCCCACAGGTCCTTGAAGGAAACAAGAACCCAGGCAAGACCTGGGGAGGAGCTGGGCAGAAGGTACCTAGGATCAACCTTCTCTCTCTCTGCCTCTCCCCCAGCAGATCTCATCTGTGCCATCAGGATTTTGGTGACATTTCCCCTCAGCCCCCCACTGCCACCTCCCCGGGCTACGCGCAGCCAAGGGTGCAGAGAACACCGCACGCTCTGTTTCCTTTGCGGGCTGGACAAATAAGTCTTCAGCTAGCCGCATGCAAGCCATTAAAAATATATTAACATACCCAGCAGGGGCTGTCACTTTTTCTTTTCTTCCCCCCTCCCCTTTTCTTAAATGCAGAGAAGGGAGAAATCTTGCCACAATAACAAGAGGTTTTCATCAAGTCTCATTACCTTGAGCACAGCCGTGCAACACAGCCCCCACAGAGAACAGCCCTCGGCTCCCGCTGTCATTAAAGGAGCGAAGATCTTAAACAAAAATTAAACCCAGGGCAACACAGAGCTGGGAGCATGCGGATGGGTGAGGCAGGCAGGGATAGGATAGGATGAATGCATCCTACGGAGCTGGTCAGGGACACGTGGGGTTTCATGCTGGCACCTGGGGTCATCCTGCATTTCCCAGCAGGGTAGCAGCATTCCCTCATGCTTATAAGGCTCAGGGATAAGTGAGGCGATTCCACGCTTCGCAGGCTGCCCAACAGGCATGGCCTCACACACCCTGACACACACGTGCTCCAGCCACTCCCAGGCCCCCACATGGCTAACTGGAAAGAGGTGACCCAAGGCAAATGGGATGTAAAAATGAAGTCTGGTGTGGTCGCATTTTACAAGTCTCTAGGTGAGACTTAAATATGTTTCCTATTGGGAATGGGGAAAGTGAAAACGCTCTCCCTTGAGAAGAGAGCAGAAGAGTGAAGAAAGGCCGAGCTGTGCAGAAATGATGATAAGGCACTGACAGAAGGTGGACAAGGATCTCTGAGGAGTAAGGAGGATGAGGACCAAAGCAGCTGAGGAGTGGGGACTGACCACAGATATCACAGAATTAACTCCTGGCAGAGCGGTTAGGAGCAGAAGGCAGCCATGAGGACAATATGGCTCACAAACAGAACACGAACAAGGTGACCAAAAGACAGGATGGTGACACCCAGGGTCCAGCCCAGTTGCAGAGGAAGGCACCAGGGAAGCGTAAAAGAAGCTATTCCTGATCTCTGGTGCTCCTAACTGTTGCAGCTGTAAACGCTTCAACAGGTCATCATCTGCACAGCTCATGCACCCTCCAGCTCTGGAGTAATTACGTCCATTCTGTAAAAGACACACACATCACATAGTAAGGTCCACTGATATCACAAAGACAGATAGGAGAGTAAGCAAAATGTCTGACGGTACTAGGAACAGAGCAGAAATAGCCCCGATATCACAGTGATGTGATATAAATCAGATGTATTCGCCTCTTCTTTACTCATCCTATCTTGGCAAGGGCAGATGAGGGACTGAGGGAGTTCAGGAAGTGGCAACAAAGAAAGAGAAAAGGCTTGGAAGGCAGCAAGTGGTCTACACATGGGAAACAACGTGTGTGTTAACAGCAATGTAATTAGGTCAGGGGATAGCTGTGTTGTAACAGATTCCTTGGACTTGGCTCCATCCAAGGTAGACATGCACATGAATGCTGCATCAGCCTCTACTTGCTGGCTTGCCAGCAGCCTGGATTCTAGACAGCTTGCTCCAAGTGACTAGCATGCCCTGCATCACGACCCAGGCCCTTGATGTGGGCTCCCAGCCCCGTGCCTGCCTCCAGGAGCAGTGTTTGGACTGCGAGGCTGGAGCCAAGGCACCGCTGCCTGCTGCCAGAACAACGCGTGCAGGAGGAGGCACTGGGAAGGCTGCAGGCAGTGTGCGTGGGAACAGAGCTCAAAGTGATGCAGGCTAAGGTCATCTCGGGGATCAGGGGGTTGCCACCCATGATTAAGGCACAATCAAGAAACATTTCCTGACAGTAAAGTCTATTAGACCACAGAACGGGCTCCCAGGGGAAGCGGGGCAAGCCTCATCCCACCGACTCCGTGAGGAGTGACAAGGCAGGCAGCAGCACTCAGCACACAGGGCTGGCAGGACAGCCTGGCAAGGGCAGTACCCACCAACATTTCCCCTCACCACAGACCATGCTGTTTAACCTGGGTCATTCCATGTGCTCACAGGGACGGTGAGACCACATCAGGTCACTGAAGTACAACAGATGGGATGGCAGCAGTGGGACAGGACAGGCATGTGATGTGGAAAGGGAGGAAACAGGCCATGCTGCAAATCCTCTGGGCATACAGAGAAAGGCAGTGGAGGATTCAATTCAGGTGGAGGGGGGTTAACTAATCATGATTTGGCACGGCCACACTCATGAAACTGGGCATGGCCTGGTACATATGAAGGTGATCTTAATTTACAGCAGAGAGCATGTCTGTTAATAGTATAGCTGCTACCATGTAAGTTTCTGACACTGGGCTGGCATTAGTGCTTTCGATCTTTAAGACTTTGTGTTGACTTCATGTTTAATGACCTCCTTCTAACTGTCCAGTTTTCATATTTTTAAAAATGGAATGATTAGCTTGGTTTTGAACTGCATAGTTCTACAGGAATATGTGTTTTGCCCCATTTAACGTTAGCAGACACCTATCTTCTTCGTTGTTTTTTTGTTAGGGGGGCAGGGAAGGAGGCATGAAGAACCTCCCAAGTTCAAAATGAATCTCTCCGCTTGTAACACGCTTCCCTCCATCTCCCAACACAGTGGTTACAGAAGCTGCCCACGGCTGACACTACTTGTGGAGCTCCATATGGTTCTGCTTCCATTGATTTTTCCTCAGCTTGACACACTTTGGCACTGCTCGGGTTTTCCTGGTCCTCGGGGAACAGGAAAGATTCCATCAATTCCAGCTTTTCCTTTGCTTTGTTTTGACAAAGCTCCCACTGTGCCATCTATGGCAAACGCATTGTTACGGTGAGGCGCAAAGGTGAACTTGTTTCAACGCCACCAGAGCTGTGGATTTGTTCACGTTGCGCTCAGAATCGTTAGCAATTATTTATGTTGCATTAGTGCTCAAGAACCTCTACAATATCAGGGTCTCCTGCACTCAGCACAAGGCGCACGCACAGCAGCAAACGCCTGAGCCTGACTAACGTGCTATAGCAAAGTCATTTAATTTCAGGTAGAAAGGCTTCAAAATGGAGTGTCATTTTAAAGCGCCCCGAAGTTGACAACGGTTTGTACAATTATCACAAACCACTCAAAGAAAGGTTCAGTACACCCTGGGAGTACCATGCATTCACCATAACTCAGCGAATGCTTTTTGCAGCTCCCTTCTACGCTCAGTCATGAAGGATATAGATCATTACAGCCTCCAGCTATGGAGCTCTAGCTCACAGAGTAGCAGCTCACACGTTTAGCTCTGGAGATCCCCAGTTCAATCTGCTGCATGTCAGCCAAGAGGGCAGCTGTCATATAATTACCGCCACAACTTTGCATGTGAAAAAGTAGGGAGAGCGAACGGAGATCTTATTATAGAATTCTGGTTGCAACCTGCTGAACGGCTCCTATTTAAAGTAACTTCTTGTAAAGAGGAGGAGAAAAAAAAAAGAAAAAAAAAAAAAGAGTCTTCCATTCAGCTTCCCAATCCTTTCTGTTTTGCAGAAGAAATCAGCGCTGCTTTGCAGGAAGTCCTTTGTTACAAATGCATGTGTATATTTAATGAAGTGCACACGTGTAGGCTCAGGAGTAAGGCTCCAGCCCCTTATCAGCTGCAAAAGAAAAACAATTCTCACTGCTGCAACCCAGCAATCTGAAGTCCAAGATGGCACCTCAGTTGCTTTCTGAGCTATAACCATTCACCAGCAGCCAAGCCAACTGAATCTGGGATTTACATATTATAATTTAGGTTCAAGAAATCTTAACTTAGTTACATCTTCCCCCCTCCCCTTCAAACTGCACATACAAGCTCTCAGGAAGACTTAACATTACAGAGAATCTGAGAGGATTTGTGCCTTGAGCTACAAAGGTACAAATCATGGCAAAAAAAAAAAAAAATCAAATCTCAAATGAAAATACTTTAATGAATGCAACACAAAACAATTAGACCAAGTTTCTTCTTATCCATTAATCTTTCTGCAGATCCTTCTGCACACATGCAGCAATTTTTGAGCCAACTCTTCTTCCAAGCCAAGATGTTCAAAAACAGAATTTGAAACAATGTAATCCAGTTTTAAAGAAACATTAATTTCCCCCAAAACAATTATTCTAGAAATCTGTCTTTCAACAGCCAAACTGTCAGGCTTCAAATACAACTCAAATTCTCTGCAGAACATTCTCTACTAGAAAGTCCTGTCCATCCGCCCGTTCACCCATCCATCCACGTATTGCCAACAGCACGAAACCCCCATTCTCTGCACTGAACCACCTTGGATCACCAGCAGCAGATCAGAGCTAGAGCTCTCATTCCTTGCCAAGGACTGACCCACTCACTACATACCAATCCACGTGGGCTTCTCTGGCTCAAGCTGCTCGGTACCTGCAAACGTACTTCTGAAACATGCCAACCAGTTCATGCTCACTGCACCTTCAAAGCAGCACAGCATGGTGCTTCCAATGGGATGTGAAGGAGAAGCTCCCTGCGGACCATTGCAAAGCCAAGCTCCAGAATTCAGCACAAGCACAGGCGCACCAACACTCTGTACGTAAACCAGCTGAGTTCTCCAGTGACATCCCTCCATCAGCCTTATTTCTGAAGAGCTGTTTTCACTGCGTTCAGAGCCTCTGCTTCTTACCTCAAGCAAGAAAGAACACCTTGGCACTGCACAAACCTTCTGACCATCTATCTCCCTCCTTCTGAAAACAGGCTGAGGGAGAGAAAATCAAGGGCACAAAGCTCAATTCTGAAGAAAGCTGCTTGCAGCACAGAAGTAAAACCTGTCTGGGCCCATCACCCAGGAGGGACCCACAAAGGGCTCACCCCCCCCTCACCTTCTACAGGCAGGCAGAGCTCACCACCATCTGAACCACCCTTGCTGCAGAGTCCAATGTAAGCAGTACAGCTGTGCACAGAGATCGCTGAAACGCGACACCGACAGGCTATTTTCTGGTATTATTTCTGTAAATTTAGCACTGCTAAAAGGTTCCAGATAGATGCTCTCTGGAGACTGAAAGCCTTTGCCTACCCGGAGAAGATATGCAGAGAGAATCGCAGCAAAGCGTAGATGTGCTTTTCTCATCTCTCCCAGCCTGCCGAGGCTGAAATGACTGACAACGGTCCAAAATGAGGGACACACATAAATTATTAATATTGCACTAGTAGTCGTGCTGTTGCTGTGACAGTCTAAAGACTTGAGAGAGGCAGGCCCTGCAGGGGAATATTACTTCACTTCAAAATCATTCGTTCAGGAAGCTTGCATACCGAGGAGAAAAGAATCACTCTGCAGCAAGCTCCATCGAAACCCTCAGTTTTAAGACCCTTCCTTTCCAAGGCATAAAGCAATTTCAACGAGAACGGGAAAGCAACGTGAAACATCAGCAACTCTGGATTTCAAGCGAGCACCACGGGAGCAGCATTTTTTCCAGATGCGAACCCTCACACGTGTCTCCTCCCCAACCTGGGAAGCCCACCCTGCTTCTGAGAGCTGGAGCCGTGTTTTGTCTCTGCAGCTACTCTGCTGAGGCAGCCGAGCCCGCGCCAGCCGGGATAATGGGCACTAGCACATGGCTGGCAGCCAAAAAGCCACTTCGGGCAGCAACCTGCGCTGCAAGAGCGCGAGGCTCCGGCTTTGCGTTCTCCCAGACCTCTTATCTCCTTCCAGGTTTCGTGCTATACCTGCTGCCGCAGCAGCCAAAAACCTGTAAAGCAGTATTTATATAAAAAAAGGTGGCTTCCTACTGATCATTTTTCCTCTTCTCCCCTGTTGCGAGTTTGGTCCATTTCACATCGATTTCCAGAACTGAGATAAATGAACGGAACTTTGGCATTTCAGAAAACAACTTCAATGATTTTTTGTCTTTTTTAGCAATCAAGAATAAATTCACTTTGCATTTAAAACAGCAAAATTCCCTCCCCAAATACTTGAAATAGTTACTGAAACGTTTTCTTTGCCAAAACCCCACAAAGACTCAAGCTTATTAATAACATTTTGAATATAACAAGCACAACATAGCTCCATACCAAAAAGAGAAGAAAGCAGGCAATTCCTCAAACAATAAAGTAATCCATTTTGAAAGCTAGTATTTTCTAGTACAAATTCTTGCATTAACCAAAACAGGAAGGCTTTCAGTAAGTCTACACACCAACGGGGGGAAAGAAAAAGCAGACCCTACCCCCAGATGGATGGCATTCCTCTCTTTGGGTGCAATGTGGTAGCATTTGACTGACGCATCTGATCCATTCCCAAACTCCAGGCGATGTTTTAATCATCAATGGGCAGAATCCTATTAATTTTCAGGGAAAAAAAATAGAAAAACAGAGTAGAATATGGAGATAGGATACAGAGCACCTGGCATTTGACTAGCAGATCCAGCTGATTTAGCTAGGCCCATAATAATCAGAAATTAAAGAATAAGTTGGTGGCACTAAGTGCCATCTACCAGTGGAATCCCCTTCCACCCCTCCACCCTCCCTCTGTCACCTTAGCCCGACCCCATCTCCCGACACAGCTTGGAACATCAGTCCCACAGCAAAGGAAAGGGATGAGGCAGAGGAGTGGGAAGAACTAGAACAGGGTGAATGGGGACAGTGCATCAAGCCCGCTGGCACACCCCAAGGGTGGGCACAGGCCCATGCTGAGCAGAAAAGAGCACATCCAGCACGCAGGAGGAGGTAGCAGCAGAGCAGCTGGGGCTCTCTCAGGCCATCAAGCCCTTGAAGGTCAGGGCACAGAGCTTGCATAGAGCAGCGATGGCAAGAGGATGACATGCTCAGCCCTGCTGGGGGCTGTGTGGCTGCAGCCCAGGGTCCCACCAGGATCCCTGTAGCACACGGCTTCACGCCCAGCCCCACTGCGCCTGTAACCAACCCCACGGGCCGGTCAGCAGGGCTTGAACCCTGGGATTCAGCAGGCACCAGCCTTTACCTCACACACTAAATAATTAAACTCTGTGGGAGCAGCAGCAGCCTCGTAAAACTCTCATACAGCCCAAGCCAGCCATTAATGGGGGTCAAAGATGAACACTTTTTTTTTTTTTAAGTGCGCTTTGATGCATGGGGAGAGCGGTGAGAGGAGATGTTCATTACCCTCTGTGCTACCCAGAGCATTTTTCCTGACTATCAACACCTCCTCCTCCCACCCGCACCATGTGCTGCTGGCAGCCACCCATCCACGCAGCTGGAGGCCATCGGAAAGTGCATCTGGTCACCTGCAGGCAGCAAGGGGCCAGCAGAAATAGCAAGGGCTCTCTGGCCTCAGCACCCCCTCCTGCCAGCCCTTGGGCTGGGGAAGCCATGGGCAGCACACGGAGCACTCAGCAGGGCACGCACTGCAGGGCTGAGCTGTCACAGACTTGGGATGGACTCACAGGGATCATCAAGTCCAAATGGCAGTCAGCAAACAACAGGGCAATGAGAAAACGCGACAGAAACCTCAGCAGAACAACAAGTGCCTTCAATTACAAGGAACAACTCCATCACAGGGTTGGATCCATCACCCCATGCGCTGGGTCGTGGTGTGCTGCATGAGCACACTGCTATTATCTGTTTGCAATCACGTTTCAGTCGGTCTTTCTGCTTAATGCACGAAGAGCAGAGCTAATCAGATTCACTCTTTCTTTATGCTTAATGCTTTCAGTTCCCAAGCATGCTCCGTGCTGATTCAACCAATGCTCAGCTAACACTATCCAGGAGCAGGCAGTGCAAAAGAAGATGGGACTACCTATTAATCTTAGCTCTTCTTTCCACTCATTGTCTGAAATTCCTTCTGCAGTCAAAGCTTTGCTACGAGAATCAGGAAATTCCCATTTCCCCCTCTCCACTCCGTTCTGCAAGCTGCTCCTGCAGCGGTATCTGGGCAATTAATTACCGCACAGACCTATTGGGCTTTCCTCTCACCCTCAGGGAGCTTTTTTAGGTATTTCCTGGCTGGGAACCTCCACAGAAGGATGTCTTCTGCTGGCACCGCAATACCCGTCCTTCACTAATCTGTCGGAAGTGACCCTCACATGCTCTCCTCCCCCTGCTCTCCCAGAGCTGTGTGATTACTACAGCCCAGCATATGAACTCTAACAGCACTTCCAGCCTGAGGACACAGCGACTCCAAACAGGGCCCTGCGCCCTCCCTCCATTCCTTTGCCCTCTGCAAGGCAAATGGGACATCTTCTGGAGCCAGCTGCAATGCCGTCACCTGCCGGTACCGGAGCAAGTGCCACAGCTGTGCAGAGGGCCCCAGTAACACCCAAGACCATGAGCCAGGTTGAGCAGCACAGGAGATGAAGCCAACAGCAGCTCATGCACCTGCATGTGACCCCCAACTGACGCCCACAGCATCAGGCAAAGCAGTAGCAGCTCCCGGATGGACCCTGGCCACGCAGCTCCTTTTCCAACACCTGCCCCAGGCCTGCAAACAAGTGCAGGGGATGGAGGAAAACCATACCTCTGTCTGAGATTACTTACAGCATTTTCTATCCTGCCCCTCTCTTATAAAGGGGGGTGTTTCTTTTGTCTTTAATAGTGCAGCTGGCTTATAAGCGTGTCAGATTTATAAAAACATATCCCTGAAAACAAAGCCACTTTGTGCTCAGCATATCCAGTGGCACCATTATTTAATATCAATACACCAGTTCTTTCCTTTATGCACTCCACTGCCGGAACACAAATCCACTGTAACAGCCACCCGGTGTATAATCTTACCCTGTAAAGCAACGCAGCCCCACAATAATCCCTCTCTTCCCATAATGTCTTCAAATACCAACAAGAAGAATTTAAGCTTAAATGTTTAAAAAAGAAAAAAAAGAGCAGAAGGATAAACATCTCTTAACAACTCTCAAATTGGAGCAAATTCCCCCACCTCTCCCTACTGTTATTTGAAAACAGCTGCACAAACATCTCCAATTCGTGCCGCACACCAATTGCCACCTGCCCTTCCCACCAGGTATGGCCACTCAGTCAGCCCACGCACACAAAGGCTCCCCACACCCTGCTGCTTTTGGCAAACAACCCCCTGGTGACATCATCTTCACCCCCGTGCTTTATAAAACTCAGTAGGCAGCACAGGATCTGCTCCAGTAGTTGTAAAGCAATCACTGAGGGCCAAGAGACGTCTCCATCCCATCTCCTAAACGCACACTCTGACCCATGCCGTGCCCCTGCTAAGTGCACACGTGGGCGTGCATCTCATCAGGCTGCACGTGCCTCTTCCTGCCACCAGCAAGGAATGGCACAGAGACGCTGGTCTACAAAAGCAGAGTGAAGCTGAAACGCCGTTCATGCCATTCAGTGGAAGCAAGGTCCCTTGGTCGTTTGCCACAGGGTTTGGTCTGCTGCCCTACCTCTGCATCTCGGCTGCATGCTGTGCTGCTGCTACTCCCACCAAAGGGGGACCCAGACATCACCCTGCTCTTGTCCTTCACTCCAAACCTCGAGGACCCCCCGGTCCAAACTCAGCACCAAACTCAGCCCCACGTGCCACCATTCCCATATGTGGTAATGCCCACAGCTGTCCTTGCCTGAGGCAGAGATATGGCTACTGCTCCTTAAGCCATTTAACATCCTCAGGCTCAAGTTATTAGCAAATAGTTATTAGCAAATACCCTAATAGCAACAGGCTGTCTTCCTGACGAGGTGGTGAAACTCAACCTCTTCCCTTTCCCTTTTGAAAGTACGGCTTGGAAATGGGATCAGCATCTGGAAGCACACATGAGCTGATCCTGGGGAAAGAATGAGAGGAGCGAGGGGAAGGGAGGGAGCTGAGAATGAAGGCTGAGGGCGAGGTTTCACGTTACAGCTGAAGGAGACTAACAGTTCACCGCTGCCAAAAAAAGGGGGGCCCCATTTCCACCTTTCCTTCATTCCCCACCTTTCACTTCTGGCAACACAAACCTCACCCCTCCCGTGCAGCAGCACTGGTACTAGCCTGAACCTGGTGAGCAGGTTCAGTTCTCTATCCCAGGAGAAAACTATTCATGTTTTTTTGCTGTGCTTTTTTTTTTCTTCTTTTCTTTCTTTTAAATGCACATACATTTTTTACCAAGTCCATTTTCCAAAAGCTGCACATGCTGAACTCATGCACACCGGAGCGGCACAAGAGCACAGCTCAATCTCCCCTTCTGGACAGAGCCAGCAGCCAGACTGCAACAGAACCCACCCTCAGCTACGTGACAGTGTGGTGCCAGCACAAAAGATGGGGCTGAGCCAGAAAGCCAGCAATAGATTTGTTTGCCAATAAGCATAAAGCATAAAGTTTTACCTATAATTAGGGTCTATCCACCTGAACTCAGGAGTGAAGGCAGCCATGAAGGTAAAGGCTGACATTCAAACTGAACAGACCCAAACCAGACAAAAATATGAGCAGTACTGCAGGATTTCAATAATAATTGTTTCTCTTTTTAAATTGGACTCTTATTATCCAACAAGATGGCTGCCTTCATCACTGTGCTCAGAAATGTCTGTTTCCATTACAAATTTAACAATTAGTTTCAGGGTGGTTGTGGTAAAGCATTTTTCTCTTCCCATCAACTCTACATCAGATGAACAAATAATGCAGTTCTCTTCGATTTAAAAAAAAAAAAAAAAAAAATTAAAAAAAAATCAAGCCCATTTTACTTCACTGTCTTTCTTTCCTTCCACCTCCTCAGCTCAATCGCTAAAAGCAATTTACAGACAATAAATGCAACTTCACAGCTGCTTGTATGAAACCTTCCCTTTATTTTATAGATGAAGATACAGTATATATAGAAGTTAATACCACAGACGTCTGCTTCAAAGCTGGATAAGGAAGAGGAACAGACAAACTGAAAGAATACGGATCGTGCCTGCACACCAGTAAAACCAGTAATAAAGGGTTAAGGATGTCACCAGTGGGATGTAAATTTGGTGAATGTATCTGCTTAAATACAGCAACAAACAAAAGACTGCTCTGGGCTGTTGCTTTTTTGTTTTATTCTGTTTTTATTAGCTTCGTGCATGATCACCAGGAATGAAGAATCTGCAGCTGAAAACCACACACATCATTTTGTCAATGGAGATCTGCCAGCCAGGAGAGCGTCCAACGCTTTATCGCAGCCTCCCGGGCTTTGGCAGGGCCAAGAGGAGCGAGAACCTGAGCCCGACGTTAAAATAACCGCCTGTGAAAAAGCACGGGGAGTAGAACCACTAAAGAGAAGGAAAATAAAATATGCAGGCACTCTTCTGATGCTAACTGCTCCTCCAGGTTTAATAAAAATGCACAGCCAACTTTTCTTCCTCCGCGCGTTCCTGCAGCTCAGAAGCGCTGCACAGCCCAGCGTGCCCAGCTCTCCCAGAGCCACACACCACAGCAGAACAACCCTGTGAGAACCAGGAAGGTGGTGCTGGAGACAAAGCAGTGTTAATTTTGGCACTATCTTATCGCATAGCCTGAGTTTACTACCAAACCTATCACCTCTGGGTCAGTAAATCCGCATGCTCCTGGACTCCTCCATCTGCCCTGCAAGTCCTCTCCTGGCACTGTCCCTGCTTTGGCCAGCAGCTTTGTTTCCTTATCCATGACCAATACAGACTGGTTTTTGTATAGCCACGGCCCCTGGAAAACTAATTCAGGATTAAACTCATTTCTATCCTACACACAAATACCAGGCACACTTAACCCAAGAGGGCACTGGGGCTTCTCTACTGTGACCAGCTTGAAAACCCAAGCTGTATCACACATGCATCAAAGAACAGATAGGCGTCAAGAAGGATCAGAAAACAACAGAAACAAAGTCAACGTGAAGGATTTGAACTTGCACTCTCTCTCACATAGGGACAGCTGGTAAACACCACACCATGTCTAGCAGGGCCGCCATTTTCTGCCTCTTCACTGCAGGAAGTCCAGATGTCTGCGCCCCGTCCACACAGCCCTGCCACTGCAGCCCAGCACTACCTCACAAAATGGCTCCTGAGATGCAACCACTGCAGAGAGCCCAGTACATGGAGCCCACGGTCCATTTGCACCTTCCACGCAAGGCCTGCGGTACCCCTGTTTCCACAGCGTGGCCTGTGACATCCCAGCAGCTGTAGGACAGCAGGAGGGGACCAGCAGCCTTTTGGGTGCTTGGAACTGGCACCCAGTGCTGTCACCAAGGCCCTGGAGTCCAAGCCTCCCCATCCAGGCCCTAGAGTCCAGGCTCCCCCCTCCAGGCCCCACATACAGGTTTCCCTTTGCAGGCCTTCAGGCCCAGGTTCCCATGTCCACGCCTCCCATCCCCTCAAACCTCCAGCCAGGCCACGGCACCGTTCCCTCTCCCAAACTGTTCCAAAAGGAAGAAACTGCAGAAGGCATGAGCAGCTCAGGCTGAGAATATCATTTCCGAGGCTGGTGGAGGCTAAGCCACTGATATTTTTCTAATACAAGGAACATATAAGATGCCTAGAATTTGATAGCTGCTTTTTAATTAAATTGAAATAAGTAAATCACAACCCGTTGCCATGGAGAACGAACAGACACAGCCTCTTGACTCCAGGGCAGGATCAAGCAGGAGAGGCAGACAAGGCTGTGAAATTAAAAACACCTATTTTAAAGCAAATGGTCTCGATAATTAGCAAAAAATGTGGTATAGGGAAACAATATAACCATATGGCAGGAAGTGGTTTTCAAGGTGAACTACAAAGCTTCTTTAAATAAATGAATAAACTGCAGGAGCTGCCGGGTCACTTCCAGAACCCTATCTCCAGGATTGAACGTCATTAAAAAAAAAAAAATAGAAAAAAATAGTAATTAGCCCTTCTTTTCATTTTCCTGCCTATAGTCTACACTATGTTTGTTCTTATTTTCAGAGACTTGTTTCAAGTGATTTATGTTTACACCTATTTGCAGCTACCAGCAAGCCGTCAAACCACACGTTTTCAAAAGCCTTGCAGATCACCCTGGAGTAAGAATCAAGTTTATGGGATATAAAACCTTTTATCTCTTGCTCAGTGTCATTATACAATCCTGGCCAAGTCATCCGACACTAATAATCACTCTGAAGCCACGCATCCCCACTGTGACTGCCCCAAAGTGACGTGAGCAGACCAGTCACATCACACATTAGACTCTGTGCTGCCCCTCTGCTGCAGCAGAGCTTAGAGGGACAGGGCAGGCGGCTGGGCTGGTGCCAGGAGCCTTGCATGCTCCCTTTCCCTGTAGTTTGTGCAGCCCACAGGGCAGGCAGAGTGCCCCATACCTTCCTGCTCCCACACTCACATGCTTGCAACAGCATGGAGAGGGGTTGGGTGGCTTGCGCCGCTCCTTAGCATCTCTGCAGACAGGGTATTTGTTACACGGCTGGTGCCCCTACCCTTCCAAAGCACTGCTGCTCTGCTCAGACCTGAGAGCCAGAGGCTCTCAATGCCTTTCTGAGACCAGACAGAGCAAACCTTAGCAAGACTACCCAACAGTTTCATACAGTCAAAGTGCACCAAATCTGTAAGAGCCTAAAAATACTTGAAATAAATTCTACCTGATGACTCGGATTCAAAAATATGCCATGTGTTTTTTTCCCAAGGGAACAGACAGACACACTAATCTTCACTTCAAACCTCCTGTCTGCTCCAGGGGAGAAACCAACCTTTCCTCCTCATTTTTCGAGGACACAAGTTGTCAGCCCGTCATTAGTCTTCCATGGCCACTAACGACCCACACCAAGCATGCTGCCACATCCCAGTTCCAGGCCCTCTCGGCACAGCTGGTTACATTAAGAACAGTCATATTTTCAGCACTAATCAGTAGAAACCAAGCTGGCTACTGACAAATCCACTTTGGTTCCCCACCATGGCTGTGAAGGGAAGGAATTAAGGATAGGCGCTACAGATAAAGAAAGGCTGGAGGAGAAAGGAGCAATAAAAATAAGTACTGTCTGCACTCTGCTTCGCCTCAAATTTGGAACACTTGCTGCTTTAACTGTTCAGCAAGATTCATAGCTTTCATTATAAACAAACTCAAGGCCCATCTGCATGAAGATGTGCACAAACTACCTGCCAACGGGGCCCACCTGATGTGCACCACCCGGGCCCTGATGCAGCTCTGGACCCCGGGGCACACACAGCACGTCCTGCCCTGCTTCTTTCCTCCTCACCCCTCAGTTTCACTTATTTTGAATCCAGGTTTACAGCAGCGTGGCCAACCCAGAGCCTTCCCCTGGAAGCAGCTGCGGTTCCTTCCCCGTTCCCACAAGCCAAGATAAGCGTGCAAGGGGAGCCGCCAGCCCACAGGCACTCCCAGTCGGACACAGTCAGGCCTGGAGGCGTTCAATCCCCGCTGGGCGGCCACTTGGCAAGCGCAGAAGATGCTGGTGATGCCCAGGAGTGCGTTATTTCAGCATCGTGGTGGCGGGGGTTACAGACCAAGAAGAAAACTGAAAACAACAAAATGTGGCGAGTGCTGCTCCCTTTGCAGCACCATCCCATGCCATGCACACAAAGAGGGCTGTGGGCCCATTGGGCTGCCCCCGCCCCGACCTCCAGCCTCCGACCGCACCATGCAGATGGTAGATTCGGGATGGAAAGCTGCCGACGGCCGGCTATGGCCGTCCATCCCAGCGTCCAGCCCTCAAACTTCAGTGTCACCCTCGTGTCACCCGCTGTCAGCAAGTCCGAGCCACGGTCCTGCCGGCAGCGATCCGAACGGGGATCGCACTTCGGACCCGGACGGTGCTCTGCCAAAAATCTGCATCACCCCAAAGCTCGGCCCCAAAGGTCACGGCGGGCAGGGCTGGGAAGCGCCGCGCACAGCTGGCTCAGAGCAGAACGCGCGGGGCAGCACGGGGCAGCCAGCCGAGGGACCACGCGCCGGGTGACCGCGGACACCCACGCAGCGCCCACCCATCGGCTTCCAACGTCCCCCCGCAGCGGTTGGGGCCGCTCAGCGCAAATCCCCACGAAGAGGCAGAGCACAGAAAGTCACCTCCAGCGGGTGCACAGGAGGGGTATCCCGGCCCGCCGGCCCACCGGCCGCTCACCTGGCGGGGCCGCCGCTCACGGTGCCATCGCGGCGCGGGGCTCCCGGTTCTTTGTTGCGCGGCGGGGAGCGGGCAAGATCCGGTCACGTCATGTGACCCGCCGGGGGGGTCGGCTCTTGTGGTGGTGCTGCTTTTTTTTTTTGCTTTTTTTTTGCTTTTTTTTTTTTCCCCCTTCCTCCCCTCTCTCCCTTCCGCCCCCCGCCCAGCCCAGGCCCCGCCGCCGGGCGCGGGTGTCAGGCCCGACTGCTGCCGGCGGAGCGGCGGTGGAGGAGGAGGAGCCGCGGGCGGGAGCGCTCCTCGGCGGGGCGCGGGGGCGGGATCCGGCGGCGCCCGGCGCTGCCCACGGCACGGCCCGCCCCGCGGCTGCCCACGGCGGGGCCCGGCCCGCGGAGAGCGGTGCGGTACGGTGCTGTCCGTCCGCAGGGCTTTCAAGTCAGCGGCAGCGGGGAGGTGATCGGCCCTCTGTACCGGTGAGGCCGCACCTCCGCTGCCGTGTTCGGTTCTGGGCCCCTCGCTACCAGAAAGACGTGGAGACCCTGGAGTGCGTCCAGAGCTGTGAGGGGTTGGAGCACAAGTCTGATGGGGAGCAGCTGAGGGGACTGGCGTTGTTCAGGCTGGAGAAGAGGAGCTCAGGGGAGCTCTCTGCAACCTGAAGGGAAGTTGCAGCGAGGTGAGGGTTGGCGTCTGCTCCCAGATAACAGTGATAGGATGAGAGCGAATAGCCTCAAATTGCACCAGGTTGGATATGAGGAAAAATCTCTTCTGAGAAAGAGCGGCGCTGCAGTGGCACAGGCTGCCCGGGGAGGTGGTGCAGTCACCACGCCTGGAGGTGTTCAAGAACTGTGTGGACGTGGCCAGTGGGCATGGTGGGGCTGGGCTGACCATTGGACTCAGTGATCGTAGCAGTATTTTCCACCCTTAGTGATTCTGTGATTCTGAGAAGCAGCCTCCCCACTGCTCCTACACCAGCGTTGGCTTCAGTGGCACCACAACTGGCACAGAAACAAAGCATCCATGAACCAGCAACCTACAGGGCCTAAAACTGCCTCAGCAAAGCTAGTGTGTGCTCAGCAGCCACTCAAAGCATACCGAGGAGCTTGGCTGGCCCTGTGGGTACTGGTGTGCCCATCTGAGGGGAAGGCTCCTGCCCTGCAAGGCTGCTGCACAGCAGCAGCATGCAGGCATGTCCACTGCCAGGCAGATGCAATGTCAACAAGAGCAATTTTAGACAATCACTTTTCAAGGGATCGGGTTCATTTGGTGGTTGTACAGTGCAGCCAGCATTAGAAGGGCTGGCAAAGTCTATGACCGCATTAGTTTTCTGGCAATTTATTTTTTTGCTCTTTTAGTTTAGAGTCTCTAACACAGCATTTCCCCTCCCTTGATCACGTGCACCCCATAGCAATAATACCCCATGCTAAAATCCACACGTAAATTAATCTTTTAAATGATTATCTCAATTTGAAAGACTTTTTTTTCCTTACTGCCTCTCCCCCTAACCTTCCACCTCTCCCTTTCCCAGCTCATTACAGGAAGCAAATCTGCAGATGAAAACACATGAAATAGAACCAGATCCCGCCAGAGCATCAAACATGAAATATGCCAGCGCCGCTCCACAGACAGCATAATCAATGCCCTTCTTCCCACAGCAAAACCACCGAAATTCTTTGTTCCTGCACAGAGTTGTCCCAAATCTACAGTTCATCACTTCATCTGGCAAATGAGATACCCCCACAGAAGCCATGTGAGTGAAACCGACTAATTGCCATCTGAGAACGGGTGCATACAGACAGACAATAAAGCAGAGGAACACATACTCATCATTAGCAAAATGTGCTGGAAAATAACAACCCAGGCCCCTCAGTCCTTATCCCAAAGGAGACCAGCAGAAGACTTCCAGAAAATAAACCTTGACCCCGTCTTTGCTTGTGGTCCAGCAGAGAGCCGTCAGCTTGTCACTCACTCCTGCTCACACGCCTCTGTGCTCCATAGGTGTTCCTTTTTTTTTTCTCTCAAGTGGTCAAATTGATTAATATAATTAGATTAAACTAAGAACAATTGCATCTAGCCTGTAGTTAGCCTGAATTTTGCTGCTTTCTGTCAGATCTGATAAAGAGACCCTGAGCCCAGTAGCTTGTTTGCTTTTTCCAGCCATATCAGCTAATCTAATAAAAGATATTACCTTTCTCCACAAACCTGGCTTCCCTGGGATCTTCAGACCATCACAGCTACAACAACAACACTGTCTCGCCTTCTCCAACTGATTCTTCCAGATTCTCTTATCTATGAAATAGAATATGATAAAATGTATTTTGTGTATCGATTCTTATGCTGTTTTCATAATCGTAATATTCAAGTACGGTCTAGGACTACATTAACTGATCCAAGTAACATCTGTCACACGTGGGGCTTGGTTTTGTCTGGTTCTCTCCCCAGGAAGAAAATGATGTGCAGGGCAGTGCTTTGGTTTTGTGAGTTGTTTTGGTTTGGGTTGTTTTTTTTTCTCCTCCATTCTTGTTGCTCTGTTTCATACCAGGGAAAAAGAGGACGATGGCAATTTCTGTGCTAGACTTTATTTCCCAGGGAAGTTAATTTCAGAGTGTTGAGGCACCCATAGAAAGATGTCTCTTGCACAAAGGAATGTTAAAATGTGTTCTACCCATCCAAAGAAAAGCTAATCTGTATTCTTGACATCTGGGACAGAAACATCTGAAAAAAGAGAAGAGCATTTCTCTTCTTCCAGAAAAGGAGTTTCAACCTGTGGTCCTAAGGCTCCAGCACTTGGAGGTTGATTATTAACATACAGGGCAGTGCTCTACACAGCTATAAATAGGAATATCTGGAAATCAAAAGGAGGAACGTATCTACTGATTGCATTGAAACAGACCGTCATAGGACAGCTTGGAGGAGACAGTGGAAATAAACTATTTCATGTGAAAACACAGAGCATTTGCTCCTACATAAGGAGTCACACCATTGTTCCTCAAAGAGGAACTCTGAGCAATCCCACATGTCTGAGAGGCAGAGGTACAACATGTGAGCTTCTGAAAGGCAGGAACTGAGGTGAAGAGAGGAATCATTTGTGCTCAAGTACTGAAAGCAGAAATACCAGAAGACCTCAGGGAGACAGCAGACAGCAGATTTAATATGTTTTTGCAATGTTATATGGCAGCAAAAATCATGCAGTTAATTTAATTTGGGGTTGTAAAGGCAGAGACCTCTTCTCAGAGATATAGGCAATAGTCCCATTTTTTAATATAGCAGTGAGACCACAGTTTGAAGACATGTTTAGATCTGGACAGCTCAGTACAAGCTAGATGTCAACGACTTGAAGGGAAATAAAGAATAAAAAAAAAGAACATAAAATGATAAAAAAGCTGGAAGGGATTACAGTGTGTGTAGGTTGGCCAAATAACAACTGTGAAGAGCATCATGGGAATTGTGTGTGCGAACTTCAGGGGTGCAGAAGCACCAGGGAGCGAAAAAGACTGCTTAGGGTTGTCTGAAGGAGTGTTAACGATATCAGTGTAAATGAAATTAAGCAAAGGAAGTCTTAATCTGCAAATGTGCATGACAGCATCCCAGAGGAGCTCCCATCACCCGATTCATGGAAGACGATCAAGAAGGAGTGACTGTGGGAAGGCATTAGATGGGGACAGCGTGCCTTGGGGATGTCTCGCTTCTGACTGTCTAACTGCTTGCTAACTGCAACATTTTCAGAGCAGGAGGTCTCAACCCTGTGCATGGAGGAAACTTTCTCTACAGCACTGCTGTAGACCAAAAGAACCATGCTTGGTTCCATCAGTTAGCCATGGAGGGAGTGCTGCACTCAAAGGGATCTAAGGGGTGACTGTATCCTCACAACGTTTCCTTTACACCACTGTGATTTTCTGGACGTGTCCCCGGTTCATCATCCGGTAATGACAACAATGACAGCACTCCTTTGTTTAGTGTTGTCGTCATGACATTTTCTTGGATCACACAGACCTTTCAGGAGCTGTCCCAGACAGCACCAACCCCTTCCAAGAAGTCTGTAGCATCCATAGATGGCAGCTAATTGAGATGAAAAAACTAATAAAAAAATCAGAGCCTTTTATTATTCCTTAATTAGAGCAAGGAGATCAAAGTACCTCCTTTTCTAACACAGTAGGAAAGCCAGTCCGAGCTTGCACCCATGCCACCATGCCACCTTTATATCACGTTGTCCACAAAATAGGAGACCTGCAGCATAGTGTGGCCAAGCAAGGGCTGATGCACCACAGTGCTGTTCATCCTGAATGTGCCACACACACAGTGATTTAAAAAAAAAAAAAAGCCCAGACAATGTTATAAATGTTCTAAAATGAGTTTGAACATCTTTCCTTTCCTTTCTGGGTCTGTATTTTTTTAACAACACCCTTAGGGAGGCACTGCAGTGATAATTATCAGTCCAAGCATACACAAAGCATACAAAGGCATCATCTCCTGTATTTGTTGACCTTAAATAGCATTTCTATACGTAGAAATGTAATGATCTCCGTGAAGGAAACCTCTCTACTCATTTATTAAAATGAATACCATGGCCTAACACACACAAGCAAACACAAGTGCACTAATTTGAGGTTGTCCTGTAATTAACTGCTGAAGCATACAATGAAATGAGTCCACCCCCGTATCTCGGGGACCTCTGGCTGCTTCACTCACACTTTGCCTAATGGCTGTCTCAGGACAACACGCCACAAACCTCTCTCATTTCATGCACTTACCTTGTGAGGTTGGTGTTTGTTTTTTGTTTCTAATCAAGAGGAAAGTGTTTTCTTCTTTCTTTTATATGTAGCTTTTCTCTGGAGGTAGGAAAGGCAGTGTCAGCTCTGAAAATTCAAGATTCATCAAGCAATTAAGAATTGATATCTAGTGACTTATCATGACTAGAAATGAGAGATGCTGCATTCATTTTAGCTCTACATGAACCCAAAATAGCTAACCTGATTTTTATGGACAGCGAGATTATTTTAAATCTATTGGGGGGGAGAAGAAGAGCTACAGCTCCCTTATTAAACTGATTTCTCCAAAACCCACACCTGCGTTTCGCACACCGCCTAGCAGAGCAGGGCTGCACAGAGCTGTTCTGAAGAGCCGCTGCGCTCCAGGCTCAGACCCTGCCTTGACCTCAGTGAGTCTGAAAGCCTGCAGAAATCCCAAGGGAGCAAAAGCTGAGCTAAGTTTTACTTTCTCTTCCCCACGTGCTCACACAGCACAGCCCTGTTTGAATAAATAACCCAACCAAGCAGGAATTACATCACATCACGGCTGTGGTTTCTTTCAAATATTCAAAAGAATGGCAAGCATTCCCATTCACAGAATGATCACAGCTCCTCTCCTTGCACCTCTGTCTTCCCGGAGAGCTTGGCTGAGGGCTTCCCCATCTTCCCTGAGCTGAGTGCTGCGATGAGCCCCAGCTATTTGCTCTGCCTGCCCTAAGACCTCTCCACCAGCCCAGGAGATTCTTCAGCAGTTAAGACCTTCTGGGATGGATGTGCAGTAACTCATCACGTCCCCTCCATAAACATTTATTTGGGGAATTACAGCATAAGTAATTGGGCTTTCCATGGTAATTCGGCTTTTACGAGCTCTCCTTATTGCCAAAATGGTGGATACCTCCATAAGAGAAAGCAGTAACTTCTGCAGCTCAGCGACCTCTGTGAGCAGACCTCAGCCAGGCAAATGGGAGCCCTGATCAATACCTGCACAAGAAACCAGCAATGAAAGAAGAATGCTGCCAAAACGGATGCTGGAGACCCAGCAAGAGACATCTTTCCCCCATACTTTATAAGACTGAAAGGAGCTCAATAATTCCCGCTTACCCAGCTACAGGCTCTCACCTTGACAGCCTGATCTGAATAAGAACGTAGGAATTTTGCTCCTGACTTTACTTCTGACCCTATGCAATTTTGGAAAAGTCGTTTAACCTCCTGAGTCTCTGTTTCCTCGTGTATGAAGCTGAAATATCATACCGAGCCTTGCAAGGATACTTGACATCTTTGATTTTAATGACATGTGTCAGCATAAAGCACTGCTGGTGGCATTACAAGGCTAATTCCCTTGCAACTGCAGTACAGGTATTTTGGGTACAATTATTACCCCTGGGAGTGCTCAGAAATCCTTGCCCCAAATTGTAGGCCTAACAGTCTTTCACATGGGATGGAAAACAGAGGTTCTGACTGCTTACCTAAAGACACGTTTCGAAGAAGCCCATATGTTAGCTTTTCCATGTTCATGCTGTTCCAATTTGGGCAATTACATTCTGACTGCTTAAAGCAGGGGAGCTGACCCGCCTAGCCCTACCAGCTGTATATCCCAATCTTTTTGTGGTCAAGAGCTATGGAACACAAGCCACATATTTCAGAAAGAAAAGTGGAGCTCCAGGAGATGCACTTATGTCATGGGTGCAAAGGAGGGAAGCCTGCCCTGACTTCATCAACTCTCAGGGGCTGGTGGCACTTGGGCTGCAGTGCAAAGCTGTGCGGGGCCAGAGGCACCATCCATGCAGGCAAAAGGCAGCCGTGGCTGGGGCGGCTCTGCGTGGCTCTAGGCACCCACCTCGGGAGGCTGGGGTCCTTCAGGGGCGTGTGGGCAGGCAGGGGACAGGAGAGGGAGCAGAGAGGACCTAGGGCACCATCTGGTGGCTTCACTCACCGCCTTCCCTAAATCCCTGACACAAGGTCACAGCCCTTGCATGGCTGAGGACTGGAGAAACACCAGACTCTGCCGAGAGACCGCCCAGCAGGAAGATGGGACCCCTGCCCTTGGCCCTTTGGGTATTGCTGGGTGGGACAGGGGTCCAAGTAGAGCTGCAGTAGCCATTCCACTTGAGTAAGTAGGTAAGTAAGTAGGTAAGTAAGTGCCTTCTTTTGTAAAAAGATTCAGCCCAAGCTATGTCTTTAGACACCTGCCATAGAAATGTTTAATGTCAATGATACCCCTGAGAAGGGAAAGGAAGATGATCGGAAGACAAAAGCAATGGAAAGCGAATACAATGGACAACACCTTGGTAATGCATTTTGTTTCAGTCACCTATCACAACAAGCTCTTTGTTGTCTACAGATAAAAGGCAAAACGTGGTTGGTATATTTCATGCCATAAAACAGCAGCCATGCAAGAGTTTGTTCTCTACCAAAAAGGATGAAAACAGCAAACCACTCATATGCACTCAGCTTTTTGCCTTCTGAAAGTAGGATTTGCTGGAAAGTGTTGTGAAGGGACTACACGACCTCAGTGCCACCAACACCCCTTAGAGCAGTGCCAGCTAAGACAGTACAGAGAGGATCATCACAGTGAGAGGTTGCATGTTAGGACCAAAAGCTCACTCTTGGTACAGAGGATAAAGGGCCCTGTGTTAATATGGCATCTCCTTTACAAGAAAACAGTGCATTTTCCACCTCGCACCACTGCTTATTTTGATAATGTCTCCACTTCCTGAAATCCTGTCAATACAAAGGGGTAATTTCTCTTAGCTTTCCCACCGCCTGGGAATCAAAGATTACAGCTCTGCAACCTGAGAGCATGTTCTGTGTGTAACAGCACCATGCTGGGGAAAGCGAGCAGAGCCATGGCCCTCAGGGACATCGTTTTCAAGAGGAATCCATTCTCAGCATTCAATTTGGGAATAACACAATGAGTCCATCATCAAGTCTCACTCGTGTGGAGCAGGGGTAGATAATCTTTAACTTCTCTTCTTCTTATTATGCTTCATTATTATTATTATTATTATTATTTGTATTGTTCCACACTTAAAAACAGTCTCTTTCTGCATCTATTCTCAGGGACCATGCAGACAAGAGCAAACGACTGCCATTTTTTTTTTTTTTTTTCTTTTTCTGAGCAAATCTTTGCTATAAAGAAACTGAATCAATATTATATAAATTTATATTCACTGGTTTCTCCTACCTGCGCCAGAGGGCATTTCCTCATACCTCCTTGGAAAACTCTGTACCATTTAAAAACAACTCTTCTCTCACCATCTTCTACTTTACACCTTTCTCTCTCACACGCTCTGGGTGGCTGCCCACAGTGCACAGAGCTGGAGAAGTGATACTAGCTTCAGGCTACGCAGCTTCCAAGCTTCCTTTTCTCAAGCAGCAGTCTTTTAGCCTCGCAGAACCAATCCCAAACCCATTGAAATCAACACAGCAACTCCTCCTGACTTTGACAGGCTCTGGCACGCAGCCCAAATCCCCAGACTTTCAGCGTTTCTTGGACATTTTTACTTTTTCACTTGATTGATCGGAACCGGTTGGGATTCGTTCAGTACTTGAGCATTGACTGTTCTAAAATAGCCTTTCTATTCCAAATATCATTCTTTTTCTTACGTTTCGTTTAAAACACCTTCTGCTACTTAATATATAGAATTGTTCAGACACAAATGTAAAGAACACTACTTAATAGAAAGGCAAAGCAAAACACTTCACTGCAAAGTGAGATCTTTGCCAGGAAATTTGCAGCACTATTATTTTTAGCATGTATAAAATTTAAAAAGCAAAACACACACACACACACAAAACAACAAGCAGCATTATTTTGAAAGCTTACACTTTTCATCTCAACCAGCTCCTTTAGAAGATTTTATTACCACACTACCATGTATTTATATTTCATCTCATCATTTCTTCAAATTTGTTAAGGAAAGGAAGCATTACACCCGCATGATTCCCTGTTTCTGTTTTTGTTTTGTTGTTGCTGTTTGTTTTTGTTGTGGGTTTTTTTCTGAGAAATGTTTTTATTCCAATTACTATTTCTGGTCACATTAATAAATACTAAAATTGCTGAGTTCAAAAATTTTATTTCTAATTATTGTGTTCTCTTAACAACCGGAAGACAAGCCTAGTGAGACACACTGTCTATTTATTGCTCTTTCTGAAATGAATTCCTCAACACTGGGAAGAGAAAAAGCGTTTTCCTGTGGTTAAAGAAAGTCCAAATTGCATGTCTGAAATCTCTTCTAATAAAAAGAGCAAAGCAATAAGCGGATTATCTCTTTAAACATAGTATAGGAAGGTTGGAGGCCCTGGAGACATTTTCCATAGCCTCTATCTCTGATGCATAGCAACATTATCTTCAACTAGAGAGGGTCGTATGACCCTGGAGCTCCGTTTTAATTTGATCTTCTTCTTTAAAGAGGTTTCTATGATTCCTCTCAAGTTATGCTACATATTCTTATTTTGGGTTGGTTTTGTTTGGTTGTTATTTTGTTGTTGTTTTTTTAATCTGAGATAAAACGGCCCCAGCTTTTTGATCCACTGGCTTGATCGTGTTATATGGATATTAAATGTAACCTTTTCTCTACCAGAACTAGCATATGCATCAGCACTAAAGGTAGGCAAGTTCCAGCTGACAGGAGAGAGAAGCGCTTGGATAGAAAATTCACCTTGAGGGTCTCTCTCCTCACTCTGGTCATTCTAAGTTTGAGAACTCGTCCATCTGCCAAAATAATCTATGAGGGAAAACAAAGCAGAACAAAACTTCTATCTTTGTTGGGAAATAATGGCCGGCTGAAACAAAGGCAAACCTATGGATTTTGGTGAGGCAGAGATACCAAATCTCCTCCTGCAGAAATTCAAAATCCCAAACAGTAAGAATGCCCATTGCCAAAAAGAACAGCAAGCTGGGGAGATCAGCTTGAACTTCTCAGGCTGAGACGTAGCCCCAGAACTGTTTGGATTACGCCACCCAGCAAGGGAGTTTCCTCAGGTTCCCGGCTTTTCCTTTTCCTTGTTCTGGATGTTCCCACTGCCACTGGGACATCTTGGCAGGCAAGGATATTTTCTCTGTCTTCCTCAAATCCATTTTTATTTCTGTTCATGCATCCATCCCTCAGCCAATACTGCTGATATTGCTGAAGAGAAAGCATTTCTCCCAAGGCACTGATTTGAGTCAGTTGAGTATGGTCGCAGCAGGCATCTGTGACTACTTGATGGGATTAGCAGATTATGAGAAAGCATGTTTCGCTGTGGGGATCCTGAGAAAGGAAAAATGGGCAGGTGGATGCTTGAATCTTCGTTAAACTATGCATGAAGGCCTGATGGCTGTGTCAGGAAAGCCATAGGCACAGGATCAGATGGACTGCTGCAGATCAGGATTCAAAGATCAAGCCAGCAAGCAGGGAGGTCTCTGGACTGTGATACCACCTCCAGAGGATCAAGATTCAAGTATTTCAGCCAGGCCAGGTGAGAGAAACCTGCACAGATCCCATCTGCACCATTTTTAAGATATGTGACTGCTCGACAAAAAACAGCTTTTCTTTTGCATCAAACAGCTTTGCTGCAAAATAGCTTTGCTGCATAAATACAGACTGAGCCCCCGTGGGATCTGAACAGGTGTATTCTGCTGCTAATGAAGTGCAGTCTGGAGGGAGCCCAAGGTTCATGAGTTCCCCGTGGCTGTGCCCTGAAGTCACTGTGGGTCTTCACAGAGAACCGAGGGTGTAGAAAGTAGCTCTGTCGCGCAGGAAGATGTCTGATCCACACAGCGTCAGTTTTTCCCTTAGATATTCTCATACAGTGTATCACTGTATTCTTCTACAGTTTCTTCCTTCTTAGGCGTCTGCAGAATGATGAAAAGGAGAAAAAAGAAATGGAGGAAAATTATTCAAAAGAAGATGAATTAATCCTTAATCAGCAGACACTGATGTTTGTTCTGTTAGAAATGGCTGTAAGAGATCTGCTGAAACGGAAGCCGCTTTGCTGAGAAATGTTGCTCCAAAAGAGACGAACGTGACTAATCCAGCCCAAGGGATAAAGATGCCTCCTTTACTTGTCACTCTTCGCCCAAAAAGCCGTCAGACAAGTAGGGGAGGGAAAATTGGACTCGGTAAAAAAATAAATCACTTTGGATTCTGTGAAGGAGGAATTCCCTGACCTCCCCAATCCGGTTTCTTCAACAGTTGAGTCTATTCCTCACGACTGTTCCCTGTGTAGACAAGGCGCTGACATACTGATATTTTAAGCGCCGCGTGGCACAGGCCTGCTGTAAGCAAGGTTATGCAGTGAGTAGCTGGAATGCCAGAGGCTGAATGGAGCCCTACCTACACTAGCTTCTTCTCTGTTGCCACCACCAAAGGGAAATGTTCTACAAAATCTGAGTGCGGGCACCTCCATAGCAGGAACAGACACTAGAGGATTAACCCATCACCACCCAGGCTGGCTGTCAGCACAATGCAACAGCTTGCAAATGCTCTTGCTTCAAGTGCTCTCTGCGCTGCTTCACTTGACATGCACCATCCTGCACCAAGGGCTGGCTGTGATCCTCTGCAGTGAGTCTCAGCCACAGTTCAGCAACTCAAGCTTCCTGCTGCAGCCCAAACCCGCTGACCCACAAGGTTTGCTCTTACAAAAACACCCTATTAGGTTCTGACATGGCCAGCTAGAGGATGAACATCTCAGGTGGCCAGAGCCCAGGAAGATGGAGCGGGAAGCTGATCAAGAGGTTTTGCCTCTGCAGTGAGAAGTACAGTCAAATTCACCTGTGCAGAGAAGGCCGTATCCCTTCGAGGGGAACCCAGCTCATTCCTGGCTTTTGTGAAACAACCTCAGAGATTAATACAATTCTCCCACTTTTCCATTTTAAATCATTGTTCACTGCGCAGAGAGCCCAAGGCCTTGGCATTCTCTTCCAATCCTCACAGTTGTTCCTACTGCAGAAGCTCCTTTCCACTCTCCACACTTGCACTTGGAGAGGATAAGTAGAACCCTGAGGTGGGACAGAGCAGAGGAGGTGATGGAGCCCTGCCACTCACACTTCCCTTTTTCTGACCAGCATGAAGACTGAACACACTCAGAAGTGTGTCTGCTCATGACAGTGAGAGCTCATCCCATCACCTCTTTTTGCTCTCTTCTCCTTTGTTTCTCCCACCTCTTTTTCGATCTTTACCTCTTCCCCGCTGAGACCACAAGAGCCAGACCCACTTGCACACAGACACTCCTTTGCTCTTGCTTTGTTGCTTTGTTCCCGCTGTTTTACAAGTCTGCTGGCCCCTAAAGCAGTTCAGTGGTGTGGGCCACACACAGGTGATTCAGCGCAGCCCAGACAACTCCATGGTAGGAAAAAAGACGTACTGCATCTCCTCATTCAGACCAAATCATTTAGAAGGAGGCAGCTGATAAAGGTATACAGATGAATAAATAGGACAGAGAAGAGGAATCTGGACTGACTGATCTTCCTACCCAATTAGTTCAAAATGCAAGAACACAAGAACAGGAATGCTGTCTCTTCCAGTACGTAAGATGCACTGTGGTAGAAGACAGCTTATATAAAAGAACCTATTCTTCCCTTCAGTAATCAATTGCTGTAATCAGATACCTGCCACTGCCTCTGCTACAACCGCTTTAAAACCACAGCACTAACTGCAGCATGCCACCGGTGCTGGAAGGAGAACACATGCAACCAGCTCTGACATGGAAGAAAGCACTTGGTTCTGTACCACTGGATTTGTGACAGTGCTTCAGACACTGGACAATACTGTCCTTCCTTCATGAAACAGAGGGATGGTGCCAGGTGAAGCTGGCTGCAGGCACCAACTGCATAGTTAACCTGCAGAATGCTCTGCAGCAGGACATCAGAGGGAGAAGCAGGAGACATTTTTCAGAAAAATTTTCCAGTGTTAGAAGAGTGAATCTACTTTTTAAGTAGACAAGAGTTCTGGAGGGGAAATGAACAACAAAGATCTGAGGGCAGGAAGGAAGCGTTCCCTGGGGTTTTGTCCTTAGAAACATCTGATACTTGTGCTAAGGGCAGGGTGCAGGGCTGTGTGGGCCTCCAGTCTACACCATACGGCCCCCACAATTGATCCATGCCTGCATATTCCAAGCTACTTTCATTATGAGTGGATTCAGTTCCCTGTCTCTAACTCGTAACTCTCAGCCGAGCAAGAAGATCCAAGACGTAGCCATACTGCCTTTTCCTGCCTCTGTTAAGGCCATCTTACCTTCTTTTACCAGGTGCTTAATCTTGCAGGTGCTTAATGCCAGCCAGAGTAAAACTGTGTCCCAAGTCTGCCCCTAGTGCACAGATTCTTCTGTAATGGAGGACTTCTTGGCTGCCTAAACAATCTGGAGAAGGTAATAGTGGAGGGCAGCATCTGGCCAACCCTCCATGAATATCTGGGCCATTTAGAGGGAGTAATGCCAAACTTCTCAACACCTTTCAGCAAAGCATCTGCATAAAGCCAGGACTGCCAGAATCAGTAACACTGAAGGAGCAGGGGTTCTGTCAGAAGCAGGAACATACACTACATGTGCAGCCCAGCTGGCGAGTGGATGTCACGTCCCATTTTCCTCTTTCAGTGGGGCTGGAAGTGGGGAAATAGCAGACACGTTTACTACCTGCCAGGGCCGTGGTGCCTCTGAGCTTTCCAGTTTCTAAGGGAATTCTCTAAGAACGAACACAGCCCCAGTCTTTACCTTGCCTGGAAGACTTTTTCTGTGTTCTGGGATCTTTGTGTTGTTCTTGAGGACAGAGTAGACCTCAACTTGCTGCGAATCCAGGCACTGGAAGAAAGAAAAGGGTAGGGTTCACATTAAATGCTTAGGTTTAAGCACACCTGATTCCTCATCTTGTGCCTGCTGTTTCTGACCTACAAAATTCTGAAGTTCCTGTCTTGCACAAAAATAAAATAATTCTTTGTCCTAAAACTTCTACAGTGCAGTTTCATCACCTTTCTTTTTCAGGCTGATAGACACAGGTTATGACATTACCTATCCAATGTAAGGCAGAAGAGAACAATGCCAATGTCCCTGCTTCCCTCCAAATCGTCACAGAATGCGTAAGAAAGACCTCCCTGTCTGTGGTGCACAAAGGGAACCACAGGTAACAGGCAGCAAGCTGCATCTCTCAAGACTGTTTGGATGCCTAACAGCCAGAGGTTCTTGCTCTTGGTTGTTCTGGGCATACAGTGACGAGAAGGGAGTTTAGTCTGGGGTCCTGAAAAACAGGGCTGTTGAAAACAGGAAATCCTACAATAGGCACAATTTCTGTTTATTGCCTGGTATTTTTTTTTTCCAAGCTAGAACTGTCTTTTCTTCTTAAAGAATAATAATAATAAAAAAAATCAATACACTTGCAGGCCCACAAATATATCTGCGGTCCCACACGGATACAGAGAAACACACACACGTTCTACATGTGTATGCACCCGTTGGTCCCCCAGGTAATCATGTCACTAGAGATGCATGTCAGTTTGAGTGATGTTCCAGATCTGCCTGAAGGATCAAACATAACAATCAGGAGGACTTTTCCATGTGTGTTTCAAGGATGACAGCAGGTTGCCAAGGTGGCTGTTTCTCTGGCAACAGTAAGATGGGAGGAGCTCAGCCGTAAGAGGGGCAGATGGTATTAGTGGAGAGAGTGTGGAGGGAGCAAGGCGCCCTGCAATACAGCAAAGGGGACTAGCAAAATACAGGGGGTTTCTCCTGGCACTGCCAGTCATCTGACCCCCATCGTTTCATAGGGAGCTCAGCATCTTTCTGGATCATGGCCAGCAGGACTGAGGTTAGAACAGGACAAGATGATAGCGGAGCAGCATTTGGAAATGGGGCTGGGAGCAAGCCCCCATCAGGAAGGACCACAGTGAAAGAAACTCCATGTGGCTCTCCCGTTTCCACTCCTCCTCCTCTGTAAGAAGTCAAAGTACTTCACTTGTCCATGTCTCTCTCCCAAGATCCCACTTGCCTGAAGCACACATTCCCAACTACTTCTGTGTGCACAAGCGTGCACAGAAAATCTCATTTCCCTTTCCTCATTTTCAATTCTCTTTGTGATGCTTGCAGTGAGGACCCTGTCCTCTGTGCAGTGCTCCTAACAGCCTGGCTCTGCATCCCATTGACATGGCAGGCAGCCTTTTTCATTGCTCTAGTCCAAAGCCATTCACGAGCAAGACGTATCCTTTTAGTGCTTAAACCCTCAAAGAGATTCCCTCTTTTTGCAAGCCCTCCTTCCCACGGAGGTTCCTGATAATGCTTTGCTGACCAGTTGGAAGGCTAGTGTCTCCAACTGCCATTTGCAAATCAATTACTTGTACATGGTCACTGAGCACCTGCTACAGTCACAGTGGTAGCACGCAGGCCTCTCCCCTGCTGGCAGATGCCTTCTCAAAAAGCTCCTGTGCTCTGGAACTCGCCTGCACTGCAGGAGCTCTGTTTGCTGCTGAAAGAAAAAGCAGCACTTGTTTGAAGTGTAAAGCAGGCGAAGCGAGGCCCTTGGATTGTTATTTCCAAGCTGCTCATTAACTAGGCAGCTAAGCTGGAAGATGGAGAGAAATACAGGTTTTGGTCCGGGTGATGCGATGAACTCCTCTGGGACCGCAGGAGAGTGAAGAGGCCTTGCAGTGCTTACAGTGTAGTGGAACAAAGCAGGTGTCCAGCTGTCCCCACTACAGGGACTTTGTACAATCTCAAGCTGCATTTCACTGCATACACTCTCCCTTAGGGACCATAAGGTGTCACCTGGAATAGATGGTGGGGAGAGCATTTGCTCCTAGCGACGTGCAGCAGAATGGTTTTGCAGAAGGTGTGCTGGGAGCCTTTCTGTGCCAGGGGCAAGCCTTGCTGCCAGGGAAGATAGCACAGACCATTTAACAAGCTGCACCAGCCAGTTCCAAGTCCTTGCCTGTATGTCCAGTCCTGCCGTCTGTTGTGTCTGCTCCAAGCTCCAGGCTCACTAGAACACTGTGGCTCCCTAACTTTTTTCCAGACTTGAACCTTCTGCCTTCCCTCACAGACAGCATATCTGGCACATGCTGGCCTCCTGTCCCTTCACCTAATCTCTGATCTCCCTCTTTATCTCATCAGTAGAAGTGACTTTCCAGTCAACCATACCATTCCCTTGCCTTAGCTTCCCCCAGAGTTGACCACAGATAGAAATCTATCCCTCCCTTCCCCAGGAATGAAGCGCTGTGTGTTCAGCAACCTGGTTAAGCACCAACAGGATTTCACAGAGCATGTTCTCCATCCCAGGGCTCACCATCTCCTCCCAGTTATCTTTCCCATAACATCTCAGAGCCCTGCTCTTACCGTGCGCTGCGTCTGCTGCGGGAGTTGCTGCCTCATGCCTGAACGAGTCACAGCATCTGCTCTATGGGGCAGGCTCACACCCCATGGCATACATGACATGATTTGAGGCTGCCTGCAGCTCTGCCAAAGAGGGCTGAGCTGCCTGCCCTGCACACTGGGCTGGCTGCAAGCCCTGCACAGCTGGCGTGCGGCTAATGGGCTATGGGGGAAGGCTGGATGGGCCAGGTCCATAGGGCTCCTGGAAGCACAGGAGCCCAGCCAGCTACTGGGACTGCCTGTGCCTAAGGCTGGCTCTGCTGGCTTGCTGCATTAGCCTTAGTGGGGCCTCCTGAACAGAACAACATGATGAAACATGTAATTAAGATGGAGCTAAGGATGCATGACGAGGCCGACTGAGCGAGAAATGGATTTGAATTTTTTTTTGTCTCCTTGCAGAAATCATCCACTTCAGCAGGAAACTACCCATTTGGATTTTTAAAAGACAGAATTAAAAAGAAATTACTTGATACAAATGAAAAGGTTTATAACCTGCAACATCCTTTACCAAAAGCATTTCTTTTTACCCAGAATAAACATATCACATACCATGTACAGTGCTTTCTTTTAAACCTCCATTCCAGAAACTGAAGGGCCACAAAGCAGTGCCCCCCACTCAGTGAAGTGTGAACAAGAAGGGGGCAGGCCTGCCCTTGCTTTCACATCTGCCCCCTATCAGATTTCCATGCCTCTTTGGCAGGGCTTTGCTCTTCTCCGCAGTACATTCTCCAGAGCTCTGCTTTGTTTAGTTTAAATGATTCATGCAGCTGAGGTTTTCCTTGGAGAGACTTTTCTAGCCCTTACAGACCTCACAGTCAGAAAGGTTTCCTAATATTCAGGCAACATCCTTCTCTACTCACTTTCATTTCATTCCTCCTCATTTGTCCCACAGACCATGTGGAAAAAAAATAAATGAAATAAATCATTCCCTTCTTAGCAAAGCAGCCCTCCCATGGGAGTTAAAGGGAAAAAAAAGAAAAAAAAAAAAGGAATTCATTTTAAATGGAACTGGATGGGCTGCAAATGTGATTAGGAGTCATGGTTTCTTGAGGTAGCCAAGGTCTGGGCTTGACGTTTCAGGAGAGCCACTCCAATCCTATTACCTATGACACTGCCACTACTGGGCTCATAGAGTGGCAGCAGTCAGTGTTCTCCATTCTGGAGAATGGAGAAAGGAGAGAGGCTGCATTTTATGCAGTTGAAAAGGGGAAATGCCCCAAAAAAATCTCTTTTCACTTTCTTCCTGTCCTTTTCCTCAGATGCTAGTCAGCCAGCTCAGGACTGCAGTGGTCCATGCCACTCACACCAGCAAAGCCTCTAAAAAGTTGTTGGTGGGAGTGTTTCTCTCTCTGTCACTGAGTCATCACTGTCCACCTGAGAAAAGCATGTCACTGAGACACTTTGCAGTACAAGTGAGGCTGAGGTCCAGTCTTCCCTTCTGACTTCTGGAGGCCCTTCCACCTCCAGTGCCAGGAGCTCTCCACGGCCCCATGCTTGCTGCTCAGTCACGTGCTGCTGGCGGAGGGAAGGGTGCTGCCCACCAGCACAGGGCATGGCACAAGGCTTTGGCACTGGGAACAGGATTGAGACGTGCACAGCCCTGAGAGGAGCTGGCCAGGGCAGAGCACAGAAATGGGGCTGCCAGGTATATAGCTATCACTGCTGCTGAGATGGAGGGTGATTCTGATACTCACGTCATAAACAGGAGAAGATGGTGGTGGGCTTGATGAAGGAGGCTGAGTTTCTGTCTGCTGTCTCCTGATATTTAGTTGGTTCTTTTTAGGACACAATATCTGCTCAGGACAAAACATAGAATTACACATTTGGAAAAAATAACATTTCCCCAAGGATGAAATGAATGCCAGTGTCACATCAGAGCCAGCTGCCTACACACCCTCCAAGTACTCGCACAGTAGAGAATGATGGCATTCTGCACAACACAGGCCAGTCACTTTTCTCACCACTGAGTGAAAGGAAGGAGTCTGACAACTGACACTGAAGCACTGGAAAGCAGAACTGGGCTCTGTCTGTATGTAGAAATCAGCTCTACCACTGACAGCAGGATGGAGGGAATAGCTATTTAACAGCATATGACAATGCTGAAGGATGAGGAATAAAGCAGAGCCCTGTTCAAAGTGCAAGAGGAATTTCAGAGAGGCAGAATGCAGTGATTTTTGTGAGGATTTAGCTGGGAAGACGTAGCTAATACACAGAGTCTAAAGAAAAGCACCAGACAGGCATTAATGATGACATATAGTCATTGATACACTAACAGGCAGGTCCGGCACGGAGTTATGGAGTTGAAGGAAGAAAGTCTTTTCCTCTGAATTGTTTCTCGCGTCGGACGGCTTCTCCTTGAAAATGCTTCATTCATGCACAGGTAAGGGTTAGCACTGCTCAGCAAGCAAAAGAAAGAGGCAGAGAAGGCAGAAAGCTTTGCTAAGTATCTCTGTTTTAATTCAGAAAGAAGTGGGATGATTATATTCACATCACATGAAAACAATGAACTGCTTTCCAGTCCATTAGTAACTAAGGAGGATGCTAAATAGCTTCTCTTAAAGATAAACATTTTTAAACCAGCAGGTCTGAGCAAGCTGTGGTGAGAAATATGGTCTGTGTTCAGCAGGAGGGCAAATGTAATGACTGCATGATCTCTTCAGGCCCCAAGGAGAGCCTGTAGGTCTGAGACTTGCTGGCCTGCCTCAAAGTCTAGAGGGGCCAACTGGCAAGCTGTGAGAGTGCCTCCCTCCTATCCCCATGGAGATGCTATCTAGGCAGGCAGAGCTGGGGGTTCATCTCCAGCCTAGTCACTCTGTCTCTAACTCCTTCCCCTTCCACCTGCCTGCCTGCAAGGTAAATCTCACGAGATTTGCAGGTCTGCCAACTGCTACCACTCTGTGTTCAATCTCACTATCTCTGAATGTGCATGCTGAAGCCTGATGCTCCTTGGAGCCAAAGGTCTGCATCAGCAACGTAGCTTTCACATAAAAACGTGCACAGACTGCTGCTGTAATGGCAGAGGGCAGCTTGACAGAGTAAATATGGGTGGATACAATACCTAAAAAAACATAATTCCCCAAATTCAGTTCTAAAATACATCAAGTCTATTCAAGCCAGCTTTAAGATATCCAAAAGATTGCAAAGGAACATCTGAGGGTAGCAGTAATGCTAGAGGGGAGCTGGAGGGGAGCTCTGCGGAAAGGGACCTGGGTGTCCTGGTGGACGACAGATTGGCCATGAGCCAGCAGTGTGCCCTTGTGGCCAAGAGGGCCAATGGCATCCCGGGGTGCATTAAAAAGAGCGTGGCCAGCAGGTGAAGGGAGGTGATCCTCCCCTCTACTCTGCCCTGGTAAGGCCTCATCTGGAGTACTGCGTCCAGTTCTGGGCTCCCCAGTACAAAAAAGACAAGGATCTCTTGGAAAGAGTCCAGCGGAGGGCCACGGAGATGGTGAAGGGCCTGGAGCATCTCTCCTATGAGGAAAGGCTGAGTGAACTGGGTCTGTTCAGCCTTGAGAAAAGGAGACTGAGAGGGGACCTGATCCAGGTCTATAAATATCTAAGGTGTGGGGGGCTGAATGGCGAGGCCAGACTGTTTTCAGTGGTGAGTGGAGACAGGACAAGGGGAAACGGCTGGAAACTGCAGCACAGGAAGTTCTGCACAAACGTGCGCAAGAACTTCTTTACAGTGAGGTGACGGAGCACTGGAACAGGCTGCCCAGGGAGGTGGGGGAGTCTCCTTGTCTGGAGATGTTCAAGACCTGCCTGGATGCCTACCTGTGCGACCTGCTGTAGGGAACCTGCTTTGGCAGGGGGTTTGGACACGATGATCTCTGGAGGTCCCTTCCAACCCCTACAATTCTGTGATTCTGTGATTCTGTAATAGAACAGCAGATTTCGCCTGGCCAACAGAGATTCCAGTATTAAAACTTCAAAGTTGATTCCACAGGGCTCCTGACTCATTTAGACCTTTCAGTCCTACTTTCAGCTCTTCTTCTCCTGCTCTGCACCTCTTTTATTCCCCACTTGTGGTTTCTCCTTTACCCTCTGTTCTTTCTCACCCAGATGGTTCAAGCCTATGCTACTGGCCTTCTCAACCAAAGGTCCCTGTGAGCCCAGTCTTAATACCCTTCTCCAGGCTCTAGTGCTTTCTCACTCTGGCTCCCAGTCCCAATTTCCCTCCCAAGTCCCTTCATTTCAGCCTCACAGAACCACTGACATTTGAAGATGCCTCTGGAGTTTGTCTAGTGTAATCTGCAGCCTGCTCAGGGTCAACTTAGGCAGGCTGCTCAGAATTTTGTCTCACTCTTTTTTCCCAGTCAGCTGTGACCTCTACACAGGCTTCCTTGAGATCTTACCATGACCTTCCCCTTTAACACTGTCTCCTAATGTTTGCTCTGCCAAGCATATGCTCGATATTCTGGTCCTCATCCCCTCCACACTGCAAACTGTTGTTTTCTAAACAACAGCCAACCTATGGCTCAGGAATGCAGTTGAAGTTTCCTTTCATCAGGTCATGCCTTTGCAACAGAGTAGGCCCCATCTTGAAAAAGGATTAGAAACAGGGAAAGCGTTGCTCTCCTTCCACTACTGGGACTGCAACAGACACACAGGACATGCTGTGTGGAAGGACAGCCTTGCACAGGATCCCTTCGACAACTGAGCTGCTAAATTGACAAGAGCCACAAACTAAGCATGCAGAAACTGCAATTTTCCAAGGACCCATCACAAGGCTGCTTGAATATTCTCAGGGCCAGCACACTGCTGGTGTGACTGCCCGCCCCATCTCTGATCCTTGCTCTAAAGCAGAGCATGCCAAAGTCAAAATGGTTATTAGAATTTATTTAATGGACAAATCAATGACTCGCTTTATCTTTTCTGTAATCTTTTTTCTCAGAATGACTGAACTTAGAAAAAGAAAATAAACCTGAGGCAGACACTCAGCATGGAAAATTTCAGCACGGGGAGTTCCAATCCAGCCAAGTTAGAAGCAAGTGAAATAAATTCCTAGAATGGGCCGTGTCAGGTATTGGTTTTTATTTGGTAATAACTTGCCTTTCTTTTCCACACTAGCAGAGCTGTTGCGGCGATGCTCAGTGCAGCCAGAAGAGTGGTAAAGGTAATGAGAATTTCTCGCCCATGAGAGGTCTGTGCATATCCTGTACCTGTGGGAAAGAAGGCAAAAGATTCATCCTGTGAGCAGAAATTATGTTTCTTGTGTTCTTAACAGATTAGAGGGAGGTGACATATATATGGCAGCCAAAAAGGCTGGTAGGTAGTTAGAGGTTGGGAAAGGTCTTGAGTGATGGGGGAGAAAGGCAGATAGTGGAAAGCACGCAGGCTACATGAAAGAGCAGAGTGGGTACTGCAAACATCCCCTGACCGGCGCAGCACAGGGATTTTTCATCGTGGCTCTTCACATTTACCCTAAGCAATTCTTCATATCCAGCATTCAGTAATGCAAATCCAGCCAATCAGCAGCATGCACTTTCTGACCACATTTCTAAAGCATTTGCTCTTATCTTTCTCCGAAGGTCTCCCTTGTTTTCCAGTCTGTGCATCAGTGGAACAACTGAAACCTTGTAACCACGTGGAAAAAGGGGAGGGATTAGGGTGAGCCCCTAGACTGACTGTGAGCCCCCAACAGCCAGCACCTAACCTCTACATCCGATCACAGTGAGCACCATAACCACCGACCTCATTTTCATCCATCTCTGTCACTCTGATAAAGGCCAAACCATGCTGTGTCCTGGACACTGACACTAAAAACACCCTACCTGGTCCCTGTTTAGAGCTTGATTTTAAGGCTGGTGCTCCCAAGTGCCTGTGGAGGGTAGGTAAAAATTCCTGTTTATTCACGTTACCACCTGTGACTTGGGAACAATGGCACAGGTAACCTGTGTAAAACACACTCAACTGGCATTAAATATTGGGTATTAAGCATTACTCCTATCTGACTTTATAGCTTGCTCGGGTAGAGGAAGATAAGAGTACAGATCATATTTTCATAGTAAAATCCAGCTGATCTTTAACTGTACACCCCTCCTTTCTGGTTGTTCACTTACCTCTAACAAGGACAAACACTCCCTTTCCCTTTATCTGGATGTCATTCCACTGGACTTTGCAGTAGTATGTGCCAGTAGAAGAGGTGCTTTCAAGCGGCTTTGTTTCGTGATTGTAAGATTTGATGGCAGTCCTATTCTCTTTTCCAGGAGGGATATCTACTTGTTCTTTCTTATTACAGATGGATACTTCCTGGTCCCATGCATTAATCCAGTAATAGAAGATTGTAAATCTGGTGTATTTCAGTGTGTATGGGAAGATGACTTCACAGGGGATGGATACTTTTTCCTTAAGCAGTGCAACCTGGATTAGAGGTTTCTGCTGTACGCTGACATCTCCTCCTGCAAGGGTGATAATTGTTAGCAGTCATCTATAAGTCAGGAGAAAATTGCTGCCCCAAAGACATGATCACATGGTGAAAATAAATGTACGCCGAGAAGCATGTCTAGAGCAAGCAGTGCTGGCCCTTGTCAGAAACTGAGTGATGCAGAGCACGTGCCCCTTGTGATCTGCCACATCTCTTAGGTAATTGCTGTGTGATTTGAGATAGCCTGTTGCAATCACAGGCTTCCCCTTTTCCCTTGTGAGCTCCTCTGCACAACGCCAGCGTACAGAAAGACAGGAAATGAAGCAGGAAGTGAACTGATTTTGCACTGGTGTGAGACTACTTACAAATTATGAAAAAGGAAAGCAATTTTCCATGACAAACACTAGCTGGATGTGTTCTGTAACTCCTGAGTTACAATGCTCTGCTCAGGTGCCTACACCTGCACGTGACCACTCTACACCAGCAAGAAGGTGCTGTGTGCAAGCAGGTGCCTCTGAGGAACAGTGCGTCTCTGAAACATGAGTGAGGAAGGAAATTGCATACTGTGCACGGGGCCCAGCGCCGGGGCCATGAGAAATAAGGCACAGCTTCATCACTCCCAACTTCTGCTGCTGTAAATGGGCAGCAAAGCACAGAAGTGGTTGCTAGATGCAGGAACTATTTGCGGAAGACTGCAGATCTTAAATATCTACGTGTGACAGTGTCTCAAGCAGAGATGGGAGATCATGCCCTTCATGTGCTTCCTCCTTACTTGGGTCTGTTGAAAGTAATCTGTCACTGCAACTCAGTAGGCAATGGTGCAGGGAGTTACAAGAGAGGATGAACAAGCACAAATGGGGAACCACAACAAAGTTTGCTCTCTATTTCATAAAATAAAAGGAAAAAAAAGCCAAGAGTGAATCTAATAAAGAGCCTGGGATACAAGATCACTTGGCATCCCAGTCAAATCTGGGTTTAACATCAGACTCTGATCTATTTATTTGGTAGCTGATAGAATACCACAAATAAGCCCTTTAAGAGGAGGCCTGTGCAAAGCACTGTTGGACTTAAAAAAGGGAACTGGAAACTTGCATTCAAGTTTTGTCACCAAATGATGGAGTCGGGATTCTTTCACTGACGTGAAAATAAAAGGGGAAAAATATAGAGAGGTAAAGTAGAGCTTTTCCATTCGTGGTTTTGATGGCACTCTCTGGGGTTCAGCATCTATAATAGGATCATAACAAGGCATTAATAACGTGGACCCAGAACACTGCCAGACTTGCTTTCCTGTCATCATGCAGTAATGCTGCATCGGAACAGCAGTATCCATCTCTGTGTGAAGGGACCCAGCGTCGGAAGAGGCAGCCCTGACAATGCTACAGAATGCAGACCACTAAGGAGAATTGAGGGGTGGAATGACAGAAGGAGGGCACAACCGCTGTCCAGAAAAGACTGCAGGGAAGTAACATCAGTTAAGGAAAATCCTCTACAGATGGCATAGCCAAGTACAGTAGCCCAAGAGTAAGGAAGAGCTTAGGTTACATCATTAGAAAAGGGTTCTTGGCTGTAAAAGCAACTAGGATACAATGAAATCCTAAGGGACTTGGTCTTTGTGAGTGTACAGTCCTGTGTGCACTAGATATAATGTCATGGAAAGGAGGCAACAGAAAATCCTGCAGCCACAGTGGGAGTGATAACCTGAGTAGTCTCTTCTGGGCCTTATTTTCTAAAATAAATCACCATCCTTCTCGCCATCTCTACCAGCAGAACACACATGAATGCAGTTTTTATACAGGGCATTGTAAAGCATCGCTGTAAAAAAGCAGAGGAGAGATCCATCTTCTTACAGTATCCCAGGAGCCATTAGTTTGAGAAGAACATGCCAGGGAAAAAGCCAAACCATTTTATTTAGGTTATATAACCCTTCTCCCATGTTCCCCCTTTCTTAAGGATTCTCTCTCTGAGCTTTGAAATGCTTAAAAGACAGAAATAGCAGCAGTGTGCAAATTCCTAGAGGGAAGCTCTGGAAATTAGCAGAAGATAGCAGCTGGAAATGCTCTAATATGAACAAACGTGAGAGTAAACAGAAGGGAAAAAAAAAAAACAACTTTTTTACCTCCGTAGTGAAGCAACCAAAGAAACAGGAAGATGACTTTTAGATTAGAGCCCATGGTAAGGTCAAAAGGCTGTAAGAAAGCAACCAGAGATGAATATCCAGAAGGCAAAAAGAAATTGTTTTTCACGAGGTCTTCCTGCATCTGAAAGGCCGTTTGATCCCCTCCCGTTTGTGCAGGGACAGGCGGGACAGACACACACTGCTTTTGGCAAGCTGTTCCTGGCAGATGCAACCTCTTCTGCTTTTCTGTCAGACTCCTCCCTGCACTGTGGTTCGTTTCTCTGCACTATTATCACGGTGTTATATCTATCAACAGGTGTCAAAAGATTAGGCTGTAAGCTCTTTAACGCACAGAGCTTTGTCTTCCAATGACCATAAAACATCACACGCATTTAAAGCAAACTTTGTCACCTTCTGTAGTGACCAAAGCCCCAGGTTGGAATACAGAGAAAAACATGCTTTGACTGATGCAGCTTGAGGTCATTTGAGGTAAACGTAGTCAAATTCATTGAACAAGTCAACTGATTCTAGAGCAATGGACAAGCTTAAAAGTGGCACATCAGGGTTTTTACCATAATTTTATAGGAATTTGTTCATACATTTGTTTTGGAACAGCTATCCCTGACTACTTCACTGCACTGACTATCCAGATTTCTTAATAAGGGCACTTCAAATTCTCTTACTCAAGTGGCTGCCATGCAGTGCCACAGCGCATGGGTTCACAGCAGAGGAGCACTATCAAACTAATTCTTTACACGACCACTTCAGCATGAGATCACCTGTTTAGCCTTCAAAATGGAAAACAAGTACCTGCATCAGCACAGAAAAACAGCCCTGCTGTCCTCCTTGCTGCCCAAATACTTCCCTCCACAGGTTAGGTTACTTCAGAGAAAGGCACTTGCATTGCAGAAGTGAGAACAACCAGACAGTGCATTCATCTGTAACAGCTGTGATGTTTCAGATTCACACGATGCTGGCTCTGAATCGGCTTCGCACTGCAGGCAAACCTTAAAAAAAAATCTATTGTAGGGAAATGTAAAGAGAGCCCTTTGAAGAAGAAAACCCTCTCTTTGTGGGAGGATCCTGCCACCTACACTCACGAAGAGCCTTTGATTTCAATGAAAGCTTGTTTTTAGCTAAAACATCTGCAGTGCAACAGCTGAGCAGTGTCTGACTCAAAAAACCCTGATGCCTGAGAGGTCTTTGCTTCTCTCTAGAGAAGTCCTTTTAGACTTCTTGAGAGACATTTGCACTGACCACAAGAAACCACTTTGCTGCAACTTCAAGGGCTCCCACTCACACTGGGTGCTGCACTGTGGAAACTGGTGAGGATGACGGATGGCTGTGCTAAGATCTGGATAAGCCTGTAGATTGTGCGCATTTAAATCACTGTCCGTTGAGTCTGTATGAGCAAGACTTGCTCCAAAACAACTTTCAGTTCATAGCGTTTTTCCCCCTGTTCAACCTGGGACAGGTTCTTAGGAGGAAGGGGTCTTGACACAGGGGGGCTGTGCACAGCTGTGGCTGCTCTATTCCCCTGAGCCCAGGGCCAGCTCCAGTACCTCGAGGAGAGCCCTGACAGATGGAAAGAGGAGCAAGTGGCTCTGTGTGGCTTTGTAAGGCTGGTGCAGCAGCTGCACTCCTCCAGGGAAGGTTTAGCTCAGATTAGCCAAAAGGAACTCCTCTCCCCAAGACACGCTGATATGAGCTGCACAGGGCTGGTCTCAGCTGCAAATTGCTCCTCACAGGTCTTAACGCTGAGCAGCAAGGACAATCAAGAGCGGTAACAAGACACTGGGGGCCTACTTGGTATTTCAGATATGTAGGCACAGATCAGGCAGCTGTGGCTCTGGGGGGGATGTGGGGTCACAACCATGCTCAGCAGCACTTCTCAGGCCTGAACTGCATCTTCAAGATAGCTGGGGGAGGGAGGGAATAGCTACCTTCCTACAGTGAGGGCCTCCTGAGCTCTTATATCGCACTCATCCCCATGGTAGCACAGCTTTGCAATTTCCAGCAATGATGTATTTCTAGAGGACAGAACGTGCTGCTCCTGTCAGTGATGTGTTTTAACTGTTATCAGCATTTATCTGCTTCAGGAATTCAGAGTGATAAGTGGATTAAGTGCGGTAGGTTTGTAGGGCTGCTAGGTCAACATCCTCCTTCTGTCCTTTCCCTTCTCTTCCTATAAACAACCCTGTTGCCACTCCAAATGCCAAGTCTTAGAAATACTGCTGTCTGGAATTTTAAGAAATATATAGTTTTGGCATTTCAGAAGAGGTCACACATAAGACTCCGCTCTAGGATTATTGGTATGGCAGGCAAGAAACATTCTCTGCTGGAATTTGCTATGGTAGTGCCTGCTGAAAAGAAATGGTTTTGAAATTACTACCCAGCAACTACTAACAGGGTAGCATTCTGTCCCCAAGAGCCTAAGGGGAGCCTGAAGCTTTGAATATTAAATTACAATTCTATTGGTTTGGGGGATTCTGGACTGGAGACATAAAAGGGAGGAAGATGAGGGAAAGTGGGGTTATTGTGTGTTTCTGTAACAGCCTGGAGGAGGACTGATCCTCCTGAAACTTAGGTAGAACAAGCCAGGATAACTGTGCCAAAAGAAAAAAATTACAAAGCTCCTAAGGAATGGGCCATTGTAGGATTTGCCCCCATACATTACACAGTACACTGCTGCACGTGAGCAGGTCCCTGCTGCATGAGAAGGGAACTGCTTGTCCCACTCCAGATGGGTCAGGATCTGTAAGTTTGGTCCCTCCTTTAGTGCGTCAAAAGTTGACCCTTTCCCAAGACTAAATACAGCGTTGGGCCAGATGCAAGCAACAATTTCTGCATGTGGCTGGAAAGCATCTATTAATTTCACTCAAGCACTTTCAAAAGCTCATGACAGCGGCCAGCATTCCCAAGAGTGAGGAAGAACGCATCATTCTGGCTCTCACAAGCAACAAGTTTGGGCAAGTGCTGAACCTACCAGAATTGCCTGTTCACAGCTGTGTCCAATGTATACCCACAAGCAGCGGCACACACATGTGCCCACACATGCCCCCACAGCCAGTTTCAGGGAAAGTATTTATTCCAACAAAAAGACTGCTGCTAGCCAAGGCAAAAGCAACGTTGCAGAGACCACAACAAAGCCTCTTGATTGCCGTAGTGTTTAACACCACAACCAGCCGTAGGAGAAACACCGCCTGGCGCAGAGATGAGCTGCAGCAATTCAACAAGCCTGACTGCAGCGCCTGCCTGAGAGCGTTTCAGAGCATTCCCCAGCACGGCTCTGGATTCGCTGCCTTGTCAGAGACTGGCTCAATCCCCCACCGCCGCAAACCCAGCCAGCGGCAATGCAGACACACACCTCCGAGGATTCGCAATCTCTTTGACTCCTCTAACCCCGGCCTCTGTGGCTTACAGTTTCCCTCTGGCTGGTGGTAAGAGCGATAGGAGAGCTAGAACAAGCAGGGCCGTACCTCTGCCAGCATTTTACCATCGCTCTGCGTCGAGTGCCTCTCAGCAGGGCTGGATGATGCTGAAGTAAAAGCTGCCAATGCCCTCGCTAGATTCTACCCGTTGAACTGCTCCAGGGAAGAGAACAATCAGCAACTAGAAGAGAAACCAGAAAAAGAAAGGTGTTGACACCACCGTAGGGAAAGGAGGGGGTGCTTTTATGATTCCCTTTCACCAACAAAATGAGTCTGCCTCGCAAATCATCCTGCTTCTGCTCTTTTTCTGTCGCTTCACTGGAAAGATTCCTGGGGACTGAATTGTCACCAGGCGCCTGATGCGCTCACAGGGGCTCGCGCTTCAACCTGGCGGCACTCCCCTGCAGCTCCCCTCTGCAGCCCTCGTTTTGTAGCCTGCGTGACAAGCCAGGGGGCGAGGGGGATTTCACCTCCAAGGAGTCCTTTGACATCTTCCAGGAAAAACAAACAAACAAACAAACAAATTCCACCTGGCTCAGCTCCAGAGCCGTCCGGGTTGTGGGAAACACGGCTGAGCAAGAGAACGTCTGGATGCCACAACCCTCGCCCCGGGCGGGAGACAACAATCAGAGTGACCACAAGCGCTGCAAGCAGGCTCCCACCCGCTCTGAGGCAGCTGAGCGCTCTGCATTGGAGCAGCGAGGCCAGCCGCTGCCTCCCCGAACGCAGCACAGCTCCCTGCACGCCCGCAGCCACGCAGGAAAGCCCTGGAGGGCGGCGCCGTTGCCCGCTCCCCGCGCCCTCACCCACAAGATGGCGCCGTCGCCCCGGCTCGCGCCGCCCTCAGCCCCGCGCCCTGCCCTGTGGTGTCACGGATGCGGGTGCCGCGGCGGCCTCACGCAGGTCGCTGAAAAGGCAGAGTGTGCAAAAAGCAAACATCGTGCTGGTTTCACCCCGTCCTGCCCCGTCCCTTCCACACACAGAGGTGCCGGCAGTGCCCTGGGTGCTCCCCATCCCGAGCTCTCTGCTCAGAGGCTTCCTAGCCGCAGCCCCAGAGAAAACGAGCTCAACTAGGATCCATTTAAAGCGAAATTAATGCTAATTAACTGTAACCAACAACTCGCAGCGCAACGTTTATTCGGCACGCTGCCGCTATCACCGCAGCGGTTCACCCATGAGGAGAAGGTGAGCAGACGGCGGGATGCAGGAAAGGAAAACAAATTTTACCCGGGGCTCCGGCACAGCTGCAGCGCTGGGAAGTCAACCCCGTCCTGCCGCCCTCCCTTCTCACCTCCCTCCCTCACCACAGCAGCCTCGGGAGCCCTCAGTTCCCCACACGTGTGACCGGAGTGGCCCTGGGGGTGGCAGCCCCCTGGCACACGGAGTGAGGTGTGGAGGCCAAAACTCATTTTGCTCCAGCACGGTTTGTCAGTCGCCCTCGGAAGCCGTCCCTCCTACGCTGTGGGCACGTTGGAAACTCTTGCCAGCACTGGTGGGGGAGAAGTTTTATTATGAATGAGATTTCTCAACCTCCAGAGGCCTTCTGACAGCAAGTGTGGGCCCCCAGCTGGGTGCTAGGTGAGAAAACAGAGATGATCTGTACTCTGATTTTTCCTGGGAAAGCTTCTTACATACTTTCCACCCAAATCAAAATGCTGCCAAGCGCTATCGGTGATGCCGTGGCGCAGGCACAGGGAGGGTTATGTAGAGCAAGGTGACGGGGCAGCCAACGGGCACAAGACCTGTCCCTGCCAGCCACCGCCTCGACAGGTGGCCCTTATGGCTGAGCCAGTTGGCTGTGCCAGGCCCGGCTCCCCAGGCCTTGGCAAGCTGCAGCCTCTACCTTGCCATGCCCCGTGGTGTGCCTGCAGCTGCACCACACTCCAAGCTCATTCTCTTCCACGAAGTCTCTGTGCTCCCTTGTGTCTAGCCAACATCATTCTTCCCCAGCTCCTTCATTTTTCTTTTTTTTCCCTTCCTTTGAGAATCAGAGAATCATAGAATGGCTGGGGTTGGAAGGGATCTCAAAGACCATCTAGTTCCAATGTCTTTTAATGTCTTTCTTTCTCCCTCCTTTTTTTTTTTTGCTTAGCTAGGGCCCCATTCTTGCTGCTCAGCATCTGGCAGCTTTCCAACCAAGGGACCTGCAGCAATCAACACCACCTCTGAGCCAGCAGCCACCCAGCAGCAAACGTGCATGCAGTCACACTCTGCATTGGGTCGGCACTGCTCTCCTCATATGCACCAGGCTTCCATCAGCTCCTGGGAGGATGGCTGGGGAAGGATTAAGTAGCTAAGTATCTCACTGGCAAATGAAGATGGCTTTCTTTTCTGTTAATTCCTCAGCTTTGCTTTTATTGTGAACTGTGCAGAATACACAGGCTAATGCAGCTGTTTTAGCAAACTCTCCTAGGGTAGAAAAACATCTTTAAGCCACCAGACCCTAGTCTGGCTATCCAAACTAAATAAAACATTCTGGCAAGAGCATTTGCTGGAAGAACCATCTCTTTGCTAGGATTTTTGCCAACATAGAATTGTTTTTCATTCTCAATTTTTCCCCACATCCCAATCCAGATTCCCATCCACCATCAACATCCTGAGCTGACAGGACTACAGGACACAGATTTGGCCTAATGCAAGAGGCTCGTCATCAAGGCTTTTTTAAACCCTTCTCAAAATTTCTGCATGCAGTTGGAGACAGATGATGAGAATAAAGCTTAAAAGCATAAAAGCGTAATTGCTGACAAAGCTTTTCCCCAGCAGGCACAGCAAGCTGTCTGTCTGAGGAGAAAAAGGCAGAGCAGAGAACAACCTCATGGCTAGGTAAAGCATCAAGCATATGGCAGGGGAAGTCTGAGAAGGAAGTCATGAACCTCTCTGTGTACTTGGAGGTTGGAGGCTGGAGGCTGGCTCTGAGCCCACCTCAGCCCCTCTAGTGGAAGGAGCGCAGCTGCATAGCAAACCCTGCAATGGCAGCTGTAGACCAACAGTGAGAAAGAAAAGGAAATGTGAAAGTCCTGTCTGTGTGGAGAAACGACATCAACACAAACATGTGCATGGAGGAAGGTACATGGATACCATAGCAGGGCTCAGACTCCTTTTATGGCTAAGTATATTTCCATTTGCTTTTTACTTATGTATTTGCAGATACTTTCACACACACGCACATTTTATGTGCAGCCCAGTACTGTGGCTTTGGTTTGCCTGAGCCAGTCCCCTCGCCCCCTCGCCCCCCTCCCCCTCCACCCCCCATGGCCCCAGCAATCATTTGGGAGGCCCTGCACTGTGGCTGGGCCCATGACTTCTCCCACTGCCCCCTCCTCACTGTGCTTGTGCTGGGGAGAGCCTTCCCCACCCTGCCACTGTTTCCTTTATTATCTCTGCCCAGCTGTGGTTTATAAGTTGTTTAAATCTTTTCTAGGAACAGATAAGAGATCACAATTACCCAGAATCCAAAAACGCAGACAGCTTGAAATGTGGTTAGGCTCTGCCCTACTTTCATTGAGCTAAGAGCAAGGCTCTGCTGAGGTGCTTGGGGAGAGGAGGAGAAAAAAGAAAGATCCACCTCAGCAAACCACCCCTTCCCTCCCTCCTTCCTGAAACAAGTTCCCCCGCCAAAAAACCTGCTGCGTCTGTTCAAACCACCCTGCCAGCTCCTCCTGGCTGCCCTGGGACCTCCAAGCAGCAGAAGTGAGCAAAGCAAAGCTGCCCAGGGACATGGTGGCCTGAGCAGGAGGCTGTGGTGCATCACCATCTCTCCAAGCTGAGCTCGGTGCATGGATGATGTTCATCAAACCAGGGGTGGGATGAGGTTGGCAGGGCAGGGAGTGCTGCAGGTTAAGTGTGGTGTATCACCAGAAGTTTTACCATCCATACACTCAGTGGCACAGTGGGAAGCCGCAGAGGTGGAGTGGGTCTGGGACTTCCCTCCTGTGAGAAATCCCCTCCTGGGAAGTCCGCACTCAGTTACAGAGCATTGCTACACCACACCGTCAGCCACTAGCTGAGCGTAAAGCTTTCAGGATCCTGCAGTACCCAGGGAGGGGATACTGCTGACAGAATGCTAGAGGCCATTTTCCTTCTCTCTGTGGTCCCAGCTGCTCACAGATATGCACCTGCAGCTCTGTGACCTTGTCTGAAGTAAAAAATATCTTCTAAGTGATTCCACCTACATTACTTCAGCTACAGAGCAGTATACAGATAGACAAACCACTAGCAACCACTAATATTTTAGAGATGCTTCTCCATCCTGCTTGGAAATGCTTGTATCAAAGCAAGGATGAGAGCAGCAGGTGGGTATTTTTGTAGGTGTTTTTGTTAGTGGCAGCAACAGAGAAATTTCAGAAGTGTCTGCTATGGTCAGGGCCAAAGAGGGATACTAAAGAGGGCATTGTCTGAAAGATGATACAATCCAAGATCATTATGGTATTTATTAATACCATTTACAAGGCCTGACTTGTATAGCCTTGGAAGGAAAAATGAAAAAAATGCCAGCAAACACATTATGTTCTTCTGCAAGAAGTTGTTTCATCCTATTGAAAATCTTTGTTAGAAAGAATGATGAGAATGGTAATAATAAGGCACTATAATTATACCTGATCTTTCTATAATCTCTCTCTCTGCAGAGTTCAGGAGCACTTTACTGCTATTATTGGATTTGAACAGTCCCATCTGGATAGCATACGACTGATTTGTTTGCATGGCTTATTTTAGGGATTTCAGCACACACATTAGAACTGCCTTTATATCTGGCCCATCCCCTACACAACGTCTAAGAGCGGCAAGAGATCTCATCCCGATGTCTTGGAGAGCTCTTTGCAGTCCAAGATTCAGAGAAGCCCCCAGTCCTTCTCCACCCAACCCGGTACCCCAGAACAAGCAATAAAACCATTCCTGTGGCGTCCAAACAAGCAAGAAACTCCATCACATCTAAGAATGCAGCCACTGCAGAAGTTCTTGGGTGTGAAGCAGGGCACTTGATAATTGACTGCGCCAGGACCAGGAGAAAACAGATGGAATTCTAAATAATTTGGCCCAAGATTAAAAATATTATTATAAAGAAATGAGAGTTTAAAAAATGAATAAAAATGTGATACAAGAAAATATGGTTTACGTAAACAGAACTGTGCTTTCAGCCTGAAATTTGCAGCTGTTTGTCACTAGCCTACAGCGCAGGGAATGCCCCTTGCAGACTGAGTCCCCATAAAACTTAACAAATACATGTTGTCTCATTATTTCTCTGCTTTTAGTGCTTTCCAGGGGATATTTTTTCCTCCTGTGAAATGGAGCAAAGACTTCTCCCTGCTGACCAACTGGAGGCAAGTTGGATGCAGCCCATGTCTTTCCTCCCACCCACCCTGTAGCTCCATATCTGCCCAGAAAGGTGACATTTCCAAAGCCCATCCATTCTCAAGGCTGTGGGCACATTGTCTTAAGCATCTTAAACGGAATTACCAGCCTTGCCCAAAGCTTTTCCCCACCTTCATTTTTCCATTTTGAAGTAGTACATCCTTGCTTTCATTCTCTCAGATTCTTCAGAGACGTCTTTCTCAATTTGTTTACTTCTGGTTTATTTTTAAAAGACAAACCCCCAATGGACATAAGCTCTCAAGTCACTTCTGAAAACACTGTCTTGTCTGTAAGTGCTTTGTTTGTGATCCTTTCCAGTCCTTGAGGCTATTGTTTATGAGCTGGAAGGCATTTACGCTTAGGCTAATCATGCCGAATGCCAGCAATTCCCCCAGCATGATTTGATGCGCAAGCCAGTGGGAGCATGGTTTGTTGTGATTACGTTTACTGCAGAAAGCCGGTGTTTGCTCACACCAGCTCACAAAATGAGGGGGTCTCATCCAAAACCTTCTGAGGCAAACAGCAATCTGGTCACTGATTTCAATGGCATCTGGGAACGGCTGGAAGGTCTGCAGCTCTGCCAGCAAGAGTGGCACTGCAGAGAAGGAGGTAGCCCAGGATCCACACCGATCTTCATTTAGCTGTTTGCTCAGAGTGGGATGCAGATCTAGAAGGCTGCCACTGCTGTGTGGTGTTTTCTTCGTCCTCATTGCGCAACATATTTGAAGCTCCTTTCCCACACAACCTGTGCACTGGGCAGAGCTGTTCCAGCTGTCACTTGGGTCTGAGGCTGTCCTCTGCTTCTGACCTTCCTACCCAGAGAATCGCAGAATCATACATTCACAGAACAGTGGGGTTGGAAGAGACCTCAGAGCCCACCCAGTCCCACCCCGTGCCGTGCGCAGGGCTGCCACCCCCCAGCTCAGGCTGCCCAGGGCCCCATCCAACCTGGTCTTCAACCTCCAGGGATGGGGCACCCACAGCTCTCTGGGCAGCCTGTGCACTGAGCAGAGTGCCTCTCTGCCCTCTGAGTAAAAACTCCCCTCCCAGTATCTAACCTAAACCTCTCCTCTTTCAGTTTAAAGCAATTCCCCCTTGTCCTGTCACTATCAGACATCACGTGAACAAATACCTCCTTTTGTTTCACACTCACACTCGAGTATCTGATTGGCTGCTTCCTTCTTTTTTTTTTTTTTGTTTGTTTGTTTTAAGAAAACACAACTCAGCCTCCTACTCCATGTCACTTATGCTCTGCAGACCTCTGGCCCAGACCTCCCTGATGAGAAGTCCGAGCCAACAGCCAGCCGCTACGGGAGGCAGTTGGAAGTGCTCTGCTCTGCCTGCATCAAAATGGCAGTACTGCTGCCCCAGCTGAGATCACAGGAGCAGAGAGCACACTGGGCCCTGGCAGCTTTGCAGGGAGGCAGCTGAGGATGCTGCCGGTCTCCTTTGACACCTGCTCTCCCTTTGATGGCCGTCTGCCCTCTGCGGCCCTGCCTTTGTGCCAGGCAATGGCAGAAAGCTCCGCTGTGCACAGCAGTTTGCAAATGCCAAATGTCTGAGGGATTGCTGCAAAATGAACTCAGACAAAATAGTCAGATTCTCCTAACCAAGGTATCCTTGCAAATTGAGACTTTTAGCACATTTAAAGGTCAGCGTCTAAAGGAGGGCTATAAGAGACCAGGGGAGACACTTTAGCAGAGTCTGTTGTGATAGAACACAGAGAAATGTCTTCAAACTAAATAAGGGGAGGTTTACACTGGAAGAAGTGTTTTACCATCATGAGGGTAAGGCACTGGCAAAGGCTGCCCAGAGAGTAGGTGGATCCCTGTCCCTGGAGACATCCAATATCAGGCTGGAGGGGTGCTGAGCACCCTGATCGAGCTGTGGGTGTCTCTGTTCATTGTAGTGGGGTTGGACCACAGATGAACTTTAATGGTCTCTTCCAGCTCAAACTTGAATTCCATGATTCTATGATAATGATGGACATACATATTTTATGCAGGATGTCAGGGCAAGAGCCCTAACCAAGGCACTGCTGTGGGTATGCAGGAGGTTTTGTTCTGAAGCTTGCCTGCATAGGAGCACTCATTTCCAGACAGTGAATATGCTGAAATGTTAATGCATTTTTTGAAACGTGTTTGCACAAAACTTTTGTGTTTGGGTGAATTTTGATGCTCTGAGGCAGAGCCCTAATGCAATACAGACCCTTATGTCAGAGGTAATCAAGTGTTATTACAAGAGCTGCTGGCCGTGGGGCCCCTCCTGCGTGCACACAGGGGTACATATGGAAATCATTAACAAGTTTCAGCGGAGGATTTTGGGAAATTAACCCTTGCGACCCCAGAGCAGTGCTGGCAGGCAGCAGATGAGGAGCAGCTTCCCACTGAGACTGATCCAGCCCCGAGCAGCCTGGCAAAGAGGCCAGACCTCTCCATTCAGGCTGTGAGGACGAGTGGTTGAAGGAAACCATCTGCAGGGCTGTGTAAGCTTCCTCGGCAAACTGAAACGAGTCAGCTGGAGAAATGTGTAACATAGCGTATAAAAATGCAAACAATTTTCTTCTAGTCCCCAAACGGTGCTTGCGGGGTTGTGAGGAAGTTTGTAATTTCTTTATAAGCTCCTTTAGGAGCCACCAAACACAGCGCTTGGCGGTGGGCCACGATGTGCTGCTCTGTGTGGCTCAGGGGCAGGGTGGCTGCAGCCAGCATATCCCACCCACAGCTGGGAGCCCATGGATGTCACCAGCAGTCACTCCTCGGATGTAACCTCTTCTGATTTTACTCTGTGTGCCTTTTTTTTTGCATCCAGAGTATAAGGAAAAGGACTTCTGGCCCCCTCCGTAAAGCTGGCCACATCTGATGCATTTCTCACATTCTTGTTCTTCCCAAATTGATTTCTTTTCTTGCACCAATCCTGATCCAAGACGTGCCCTTTCCTCTGGGATAATGAGGGTAGGCATCATAATGTGCTTTAAACTTTCATAATGTAACAATACTTGGCAGTCATTCACTGCTTTTCATCCTCAGATCTCAAATCAATTTGCTACAGCCCTGCATGGAATTGACTTACTTGTAAGACAGACAAGTACTTGCTGCGCAATTAAAAAAAAAAAAGAACAAAATAAAGTAGATTTTATTAAAATCCAAACTACGTCTTCCTCCCTATGTGTGATTTTCCTCAAGCACAGCCCTGGCCACAAACACGGCTGTTCCTCAGCCCTCGGCCGCGCAGCCCAAGATGCTCATTTCGGGCCAAATGAGAGCAGTTCATCACCAGGTCAGTGCGATCCAGTCAGAAAGCTCTTCCCTCAGCGAGTTATAACTGCTGCAATAAAACAGAAGCATTTCTGTGCTCGGCTGTAAATGGTGAAGAAATGAGCCAAACGCTTTCCCACCACCCCCAGTTTAGGAAGGGAGGGAGGGAAGGCAGCCAGCATGCCCCGTATATGAAAGGAGTGAGGAGAAGGGCAGGAGACACGGCTTCAACCCCTGGGTGGGCAGAGGGAGAAGAACACGCTCAGCTGACCCACCAGGACTTCCCCTGAAAGCCAGCACATGCCCAAAGCCACCCGAGGGGCTGGCAGGGTGGGCACAGGAGTAACAAGAGTTAGTAACAAGCCAATCCAGTTGGGCCTTGAAGACTTCTAAGCATGGAGACTGCGCGCCTTTCTGGGCAACCTGTCCGCAAATGGATCCCCCCATCCTACCCAGCATGGACTTGTTTCCACCCTTGTGTCTCCTTCTCCCACAAGGCAATGCTGTGGTGAGCATGACTCCTTGTGGAGCCCCTCACAGGTATAGGCAAGTTGCTCTGAGGTCCTCCAAAGCCATCTACTCCCCAGACTGAACAAACCCAGCACCCTCAGCCTCTCCTCACGGGGCAAGTGCTGCAGCTCTTGGGGTCATACCTCTGAGCCAACTCCAATTGATGATATTTTTGTTGCAACAGAGACCCCAAACTAGATGTAATATTCTAAACGGGGTCTAATGAGCAGCCAGTACAGTGAGATAATCACTCCCTCACCCACAGCTGCAGTGCCACCGGGCTGCCCCATCCCTCCCTGGGGCTGGCAAGGGGATGGATCTCCCCACAGCACTAATTCAGCAGCCTTGGATCACAAGGCAGAGCCTCGGGAGGAGGGCAGGACCTCGCTGCCAGCAGCGCAGCAGAAATCTCTCGAGATTAATTCAGCGTCCAAAGAGCTCCTGCCATGAATAATGCGCCGTATCTCTCTCTGCACTGGCTGCACACAGTGGTTCCTCAGATAAGACACCTAAAGCCAAGAGAGCAAATTCAGGGTCACGTCTCTCTGCAATTGGTATTTTTTCCCTGTGCAAGTCTGAAGGGGAAGGGCAGAGTGAGCACAGCAGTCTGCTCACACAACATGCTTGTGGAAGCCAGTTCCTCCCTGATCCCATTCAGGTGTCCTCTTTCACAATATCCAAACACACTAAACTGCTTCCATGTAGCTGCTTTTAGTTGTTTGTTTTTGTCAAGGATATCAAGCCCACCTGAACCCTAAAATGAATCAACAGTGCTAAGATTTTTCCTACCCCTATTTAATCCCTCTCTGTCCCACACTCTCTGCAGTTACAGCTCACTGATGCTGTGCCATGCTCTAGAATCTCAAAGCACCAGCCTTTCCTTCAAACACTCGGCTCAGGTCTGAAAACACTAAAAAAAAATACTTCTAAAAATTTCACCCCTACATTTTTAGGAATTATCTTACTTTCATTCAATTCTTATTTCATTGCACCGTAAGGTAAACTGCACCTAATGGTCCCAGCTAGGACCATTCCTTTATGTACTGCATCTGCTCTTCAAAAGAAATTCCCTTGTTCAGGTGCAGTTTGATTACCATGCCTCTGCACTAGACTAATGGGGTTTCCAGCAATGCAACGGAATGAAAACACCACTGTATCTGTTGGCTTTTAAAAATAAGTATAAAAACATGTTTATTAAAATTTAGGAGTTGTATAAAAAATTCTTTGCCTCTTCTTGAGGCAAGACAAAACACCTTTTTGTAGCCCATAGGTGGCAGCAGCATACTATCAGATGAGGATAAGAGGCTCTGGACTGGGTCTGCTCACACCCTGCAGGGCAGAACCGACCTCAGACCTGCCTCTCAGGAGCACGATGCCCGTAGTATAAAGTAACTCATCTGCACTCCCAAAAACCTGTTCAAATAAAGCAATGCAGAAGCCACTCAAGCTGCACATATTGTACACGGCTGCAATGTTTTTTCCCCAAAAGTGCTGATCTCTGAAGGGGCAGATTTTGCATTTGTGCTCAGGCACAGATACGTGGACTCCTGTTAACATGTGGCCTCCGGTTAGCTTGTGGCCCGTGCCCACCAATACCCAGGATGCAGCACTGTGGGGCCATATGGCTTCACGAAGGCACACTGGCAGCATAAACTAGCTTAGGCACTTTGGGTAGTGGAGCTGACCTGGGACAGGCAGCTCGCCCTGTTCTCAAGCTTATTAGTCATGAACGGAGCCAAGAGCAGGACTTGGGGGTGGGAAGAGCTGTTCTTCAGGCTTGGCTTCACCCCAGCCATATGGGGGAAGGTCAAGCATGTTGTGCTTGTTTGAAGACACAGCTTTTGCAGCCAGTGGGTGCAGGCACCCTGCCCCTCCAGCATGGCCGTGTGCAACCCTTCGCCTCCAAATACCCAGCATCATCTCCTAGTGCCAGTTGCAGAGGGGCTGGGGACCACTCTCCCATCCAGGGGTGACACCGCCGCCTCCCGTGGGCACGTCCGCATGGCAGCGGCGGGAGCAGGCAGGTGCCGCTGGCACAGTTCTCGCAGCGTGGGCACAGTCCGGCGGCTCCGGCACAATGGCTCGGAAAAGACCAGAGGAGTTCCCCCCATCTCATCAAAGTGCAAGGGGTTGTTGCGGGTCCCCGCCACCACCAGCTCCAGCAGCCGGACCACGCAGTCCGAAAACCAGTTCTTCAGACGGAAATAGCCCTCTTGGAAAGAGATGCGGAGGCTGACGGGCCCAGTCGGCATCCGCACGCTCAGGCTGAACAAGCAATTCCCCTGCGAGCTGTCTCGCACCAGGTAGGTGCCGACGGGCTCCCGCTGCAGCTTGGCATGGGCCTCCCCAACGGACAGCGGGCCCCAGTAGAAGTCACTGGCCTGAAGGATGTTGAGGGATCGCTCCAGGACCTCCCACTCGCAACTGCGAAACATCCGGAAGCGATCGGGCAGGCCAGGCGGTGCGGGGCTGGGGAGAACGCTCCGATGCTGCCTTTGCAGACAAGCAACAGTGGTGCGTGTGTTTTGCAGATCATCTGGCCTCCCTCTGATCATCTCTCAAAGAGCCCATGGATCCCAGGGAGACGCTGCATTTACCATGCTTTCTCTGTCGCCTCCAGCCTGCAGGAGAGAAGCAGAGTGAGGCAAACCCCTGCATCCTCGCACCGAGCAAGTGAGGACATTTCTCAGGGAGAAAAGCCGTGCCGTGGTGTGCCACCAACCCACAGCTGTAGGTACACCAAGCAAATACAAGCAGGAGAGACTCCAGCTGGGCCACACCAGTGCAAGGGACCGGGTTACATTGCTGCATCCATTGGGTTCATACATCTCACATCTAGGGGCTTCTCAGCACATCCTTTAGGCTGGCTTGTATCTAGCAGATCTCATTATTTTGTGATTTCCCTCTTTTGGATGGCCAGGGGCTTTTCAGAGTGGTCTTGAGTCTGGCAAGAGGAAATGAGTTCCCAAGTGAGAAGAATTTCCCAAGCAGAAGGGTATCTTTCATTTTGGCATTCAGCAACCCCTCAATCAGAACAGACAGCAAGACCCACAAGCAACAACAGAATGGAACAAGCCCTTCCCACCAAAGCCCCATTCCCTTACATCAGGATACTCCCAGATCCAATCTGCAAGAAATCCAGGTCCACACCTGTGTTCAGTTTTGAGCCCTTCACTACAAGACACTGAGGCCCCAGAGCATGTCCATAGAATGGCAGTGGAGCTGTAAAGGGTCTGTAGCACAAGTCTGATGGGGAGCAGCTGAGGGGACTGGGGTTGCTCAGTCTGGAGAAGAGGAGACTCAGGGGAGACCTCACTACGGTGACCTCAAAGGAGGTGGTAGCAAAGGGGAAGTTGGCTTCCTCCTGGGAAACAGCGACAGGACAAGATGGGATGGCCTCAAATTGCACCAGGGGAGGTTCTGGTTGGACGTTGGAAACAATTTCTTTTCGGAAGGAATAATGCTGTATTGGAACAGGCTGTCCAGAGATGTGGTTGAGTCACTGTCTCTGGGAGTATTCAAGAAAAGGAAAGATGTCACACTGAGGGACGTGGTCTAGAGCAGTCATAGACATGGGCTTGTGGCCGGACTCAATGATTCTATTGGTCTTTCCAATCTAATAATTCTATGATTCTATGAAATGCATCATCAGCTTCAGAGCTGCCACCAGTGAGAGCACTTGTGCTGACACCAGGCTCTGCTGATGCCCAAGGAGCATTTCTGCTCAGGACCATCTACTCTGCTTGTGCTGCAGGGATATCTCCCCACTGCCTGCAGGTGCTGTTGCCCTCTCCCAGCCACCGTCCTCAGCTCCCATTGCTTCCTTTTCTCCATCACTGGAGACACTCAAGGCCAGGTTGGATGAGGACCAAGGCAGCCAGACCTGGTGGGTGGCAGCCCTGCCCACAGCAGGGGTTGGAGCTGGGTAGGATTTGAGGTCCCTTCCAGCCCACACCGTTCTACGACTATGATTCTATGATTCAGGCAGGTGCCCTCTCTCGCTGTCTCAACCCCGCTCATCTCCTGTGCGTCATGTTGCCACCAGATTGTCTGCTTTTGGAAAACAGAGTCGTGTATCCAGTGTTGCCATCAGCTATCCATCAGAGTCATTTCAATTATTAAAAAAATACATTTTCTCTGTATGTGTGAGTATATATATATACATAAACATAGAAACCACAGCCCCAAGCCAGAGGCTCGCTCTGTGTGAGAAGTGGAGCTGTCACATACCACTTCCCCAGGCCTGACAAGTCACTCGCTCACCGCCAACCCCTGCCCTCGGTCCCTTGACACACTCCATTAACCCAGACTCAGTCGCTGGCAGCACAGCCATGCTCTGAGCAGGCCCAACGCTGTGGCCCAGCAGCCTGTGCCCCTTCCCTAGTGGGCCCCACTGTGGCCATAGGCTCACTAGGGAACACAGGGACCCAGAGGTGCCCAGCAGCACCTTGCCTGGGGTCACCTTTTCTCTCCTCATTCCTCTTGCAATGCTCAACAGTGGTATCAATAAGTCAGCTGCACCTCTATTACAGGGTCGTACACTCTGGCCTCCATACACACTGTCCAAGCCTGGGAAGCCTCTTCAGTGGCACTCTATTTTCTACCCTGTGATTTGCAGACCACAACATCCCTGGCACTGCTCTGAACACCACTGATCCTGCTCTTGAGCCACGTGTTGCTGTGGGAGGGAAATTCCACTCTGAGAAAGGTGGGAGGGGGAGGAAGGTGTTAATCAAGCTGGGTTTTTTCTTTTCCATTAAAAAATAATAAAAAAAGCCAGCTAAAAGCTTGTCAGAGGGTTCAACCAGTCAGAACAAATCTTAGGGGAATCTGATTTGGTGAGCAGAACATAAGCAAGACAACACGTGCAGCCATTAGGGCAACCTGTCACCACCAAAGACTCAGCACTGCAGGCACCACAAGAAGATGCAGCATCTCCATCCCTCTCCTTTTCCTCTCCGATGGATGAGGAAGCTGTAGAGCATTTCACATTAGTTAAGAAAAGGGGAAAAAAGGTAGCACTCCTGCTAAGAGCCTTCAGCTGTGATGGGACCAAGAAGGATCCCCACTCCCACCAGCAGCCACTCTGCCCAAAGGGCAACTTCTCTTGGGTCCAAACCAAAACTTTAGGTCTAGATAGGGGACAATAAATCCCAACTGGAAAACAGAAGCAGGCGGATGTCTTTCATTTTCAGACTACTTTAAAAACAACAAATAAACACTTTGTGTTTATTTGTTGTGAGGCTGGAACACCCTGATGTAACTGTAGGTGTCCCTGTTCACTGCAGGGGAGTTGGATCAGGTGGCCTTTAAGAGTCCCTTCTAACTCAAACGATTCTGTGATTGTCTGACTTGTTTAAGGCTGCAGACACTGTTTGACAAAACAGGAAAACAACTGTTTGTCCTAGTTTTCAACCTTGAGTCACTCTCCCAACTCCTTTAAGAAAAATCCACTGCTACTAGAAGTCTGGCTGACTAAGAACCGAGACTGTGTCATCATTTCAAATTCAAAGTAAGTGCAAAAATAGCATCCTCATAGCGCACTGACTTGGTTTGAAATCTACACGCGGGTCATATCTTCAGACAGCATGAGTTTGTTTAGCTTCAGTGTCCCAACTCCACAGATGACTGGCTGGCAGAGTAGTGTTAGTTAGCCCACTACAAATACTTACTAGTATTTCATTTTTAAGGTTCATCTGTTTTGCCATACCAAGATTTGTTTTCTTTCCTCACTGCCAAACAGCCCCCAAAATCCTCAACACCCAAGACCATCGCTGCCTCTATACTATAAGAAGAGCACTTACATCCAAAGCAACATCTCCAAAACACCAATGTCCCACTGGTTGAAAGGCTGGACAAGTTTCCCCAGGCCTTCTGATCTGCTGCAAGTTCAAGAGCTTTTCAAAACAAGTGCTCTTGACGAAGGGCATTCTGCCTTCCTCCTGACTCACTATTCAGGCAAGGCCACGCGTTTCATGTATGGAGATGGTGAAGCAGGCAGCTGTGTGCAGCTGCTGTGTAAGCCAGCCCTAGGGCTGGATACAGCTGGCACACTCAATGGTGGCTTCAAGCACTTGGAGAGCACTCATTCCTGTGCTTTTCTTTCTTGAAGGGCTCACTTACCTCCTGAAATTTACTGTCCATAGGGAAGAGCTGCTAGATATCAGGCCTGCAACTGGTCCCAAGTCAGGAGCCTTGATGCAGCAATGCTGAGTTTTTGCAGAGCTTTCCCAGAAAGTGCATCCATCCTTTGGAAAGAAAGAGATGCCCATCAAACAGATGACTGAGCCCTTTAGCTGGCTGTAATATGGGTGTGAAATGCAACAAATCTGGAGATGGTTGCTATGCTTCAACCCTCCTCACCCTGTATGACCGTAGAAGGCTTTATACAGCACTTCAGATAGCAACAAACACATTATTGGTGTCATTATTGTTAGTGCTGCTACCAAAGCCACGATGTGTTTAACTACCAGACAACTCACAGATGCCCTAAGGACAAATGCAAAGACCTTATCACTGTCATTGTCTTTAGGAAGCAGAACCCATAAAAACCAAATGTGAAGACATCATGGCAACAGGAAAAAACTTTGGGATTTGTAATAGCAAGCTCAAGCTTGCACTCAACAGAAGGCACAACAGTTAGAGCAACCCATCTGAAAGCATGCATCCAATCCCCATCGCAACCTCTGGTACAAGAAGGGTGCACAGGACCATCCCAATGTCAGTCACAACTCCTCCAGCACAGTGTGGCCACGGGGAAACTGCAGCTCCCTCTATCTTTTATGCCATGACCATAAATCAGAGCCTGGTGCAAGAGTGACACTGTGTCTGAAACAAAGGAATACACAACACTGGGTACAGGGCTCTGTTTTCCAAAAGCAGATAAAAAGAATGTGACACACACAAACTCACACCAAACCAAAACCGTGTTTCCCTATACAGCCAGCATTCAAGCAGGATGCAATATGAAAAACTCTGTACGTTTGTTATCTCCTACAGGCAGCACAACACTACACATGCTGTGACATTTCCTGTTTCCACATATAGATGGAGTGCATGCAGAGCTTTGGAAACCCTTCTACAGATCTTCCAGAAGGACTGGTCTTATCAAACCTCTGTGATAATGTTGGGGTTGGAGAGCATACCCCAAAACCCACAAGTAATTCCACCTCCCTGTGGATTTGTTGCTTTGGTTTTGTGTTTCTTATGCACTTTTCTATGACATGCCTTCTGCTTCAATGTGATGCTCTGCTGACACGGGCTGAAAGGTTCTTACATGGAGAAAACCCATGGGATAGTTCGATGTGCTCCAAGTATTCCCCAGGGTAGGGCAGCCTGCATGCATGTCTGCTCAAAAAAATAAATAACGACGGTGGCAGTTGATAGGGAAAGCTAATTGCTTTTGCTCTCCTAACTGAAACAGCTGGAAGAAACGTGGCTTTCATGGTCCCTTCCTCACACCTCTGAAATACTCTGTGAACTCAGAACAACTCCTTCCAAACCAAACAGCCTTTTCCCAGCAGTCTCAGCCCCGCATCAAACCATAACCCTGTCTTGCACCCAACCGGCTGACCCATGTGGGTCCGGGTTTGGGCTCTGAGGCTTTTCCCCCTCCACATCACTGGCAAAAAGAGAACGCAAATATAAAAATTGTTAGAAACAGGAAATCAGTGCACCCGGCTTCGAAGCCGCAGCTCAGGCTGTCCTGCTGAAGCTGAGAGAGACAGATGTGCTGCTGCCCACCTCTGCCCAACAGGGCACTGGTTTGGGGAGGCTTCTTCCAATCATGCTGGGCTGAACTGACTGGTTTGGGCTGTTCTAGCACCCAGTCAGAAACACGAGTAAATGCTGAGACACGACAGCTGTCAGTGGTCCCCACAATGCCAGCTGCCTCTCGTCAAAACCATCACATTCAACAGGAAAGGAATTCAGGGAAGACACCAGGCCTTGGAAATGAACAGCATCCACAGGGAAAACTGGCTCAGAACCACAGGTTTGAGGGGACAGGGGAGGGCTGCTCCCTTTGCTCTCAGGCCCCAGCAGATGCGAGGGACCCAAATCCATCCCTGTATTGTTGGCAGCAGGAATGAGGGATGCAGAGCAGAGCCACACAGCAATGCGAATTTCCAACAAACAAAATAAAGAAACTAGTCCCGAGAGTCAGGAGTGGGCAAGAAGTGACTTGAGTCATGAGAAGCAATTAAAGAAAGCTTAAAGGGACAGATTGTGATGACCCCTGCAAGCAGTGCAAGGGACACTGCAAGCAGTGGCCACGGTCAGAGGCACTGTACAAAAATGCAGCAATGGCAGTGCCTGCCCAAACCTCTACAGCTTGCAAAGATGAAACGCAAGTGCTGGCGGAGCCGAATATAAAGGAATATGAATTAGTTTCGGTGGGGAACAAATTTCCATGAGGATGGCTGTCATGAAAGCAGGACAGCAGGTAGCCGAGATAAACAGAATGAAAACAAATGGTGTTTTCAGTTTGTCAAAACCAGAAAGCCTCTGGGGGAATCCATCCTTCAGCTCACCGGGATGCCACCAGCAAGGGGGTGAAGGAGCTGCTGAGGAGCTAAGCAAGCAAGCAGAGTTTTGGCTTTCTTCCTTCTGTGTGCAGTACTTAAAGCTATTTTACCTGCAGGGCTGCAGGGAGTGATCAGAAGAGATGTGGAAAACTGAAACAGTGGGAAGTCAGTGGGGTGCAGCGGACCATACTCAGGGTGGGAAGGTGATTGCAATGCCACCACCTGGCACACCTGAAATACAAAGGCAGAATTGAGACAACGGGGATGGGCCTGAGGATGGATGGTAGGAAGCCACCTGCAAGCTTTCAGATGGAGCAGAGAGACGCAGGGGGTGCAGCAGGAACACCCCTGTAATCAGGCTGCTCTTTTTATGCTCTTTCATAAAACGAGAAGAGAGGAAGTTCAAAGGTAACCGAGATTGAAAAGTAAGTAATTCTAAAACTCATAAAAGGGAAAAACTCCAATCACACACATGTTAAAATGCTGCTGGGGAAAGTGAGAGAGCTGATCTGAGAGCATTCATTTCTCTTCTTTCTCAAACTTCTCTGCTCCATCACTGTGAAGCACCCACCCCTCCATGCTCCAGCAGAGGAATCCAGCAGCAAAGGGCTTGTTTTAACATTCGTATTAAGCACTGCCTTTCAAAACTGCTCCAACTTTACACGCAGCTACAGGCAGCCCAGCCAAAGGCACAGACCTCCCTAAGCCCAAGTTTGCTCCCGAGAAACTAAGGTAGCAGACACGCAGCATTGCTGAGCTGCAGAGCCACAAGGACTGTTACCCAAGTCAACGTTTTCCTTCAGCATTTGCAGGGGGTGCTCAGACAAAGGCAGCTGAGCGCTGCCAGCCCCGTGTGGCTTTGCCTGCGATCTCAGGCAGTGCCAACGCTGAGCTCCCGCAGCCCCACGCCTGTGCTTGAGCCCAGTACCAGCACAGCCCACCTTGGGCTCACACACATCTGTGAACACATAGCAGCACAGAGAGCATGAGGGGAGCAGGAAGGGAGAAGGCAGAGAGAATGTGCATTATCAAAATACCTTGAGAGCAGTTCTTGGAAATGAGCAGCCTGCAAGCGTGTATCAGACATTCATTTCCTGTGAAGTGCACACAGGCCTTTTCATTTCTCCACTGAAGAGGACGAAAATAAGGGGCAGCTCTAAGGGCTCCAAAGACAACACGGAAACCAACATTTAGCCTTTTTACTAAAGCTGAGTCGATATTGCTGTACTATTAGCTAACTGCTGAGCCCAGCCTGAGATTCCCAGGGGCTAAAATATAGGGCATTCAACACCTCGCTTCTCCATCTTAACATGAAATCTTGCACTTGGTCATGGGGGAAATGAACTTCACCTGGCTCGTTCTGACTGCTCATTCCCTAATGCAAAGCCACCGAGTCCTGCTGCCCCAAGCACCACTGACCTGCTTGGGTAAAGGCACTGAGGCCAAGGCCAGCAAAACGCTCAGCTAATGAGTGCCTCAGTGGGGCTGGAGGCCATGCACGGATGCCAAGTGGAAGGCCAGACAGTGTCAGGAGGTAAGCTGGTACCATGCCTGTCTTCAGTTCCTGCTTCTCAGTACACACCAGCAGGGATGTAATTAAAGTAACAATTAGTTGCCTTCTTTGCAACAAACACACCATGCCTCCAACATCACACACACTTAACACCTGGCTTACAAAACCCACCGCCCCCTACAACCACACACACTCCCATTGAACCACACCATGGGCTTTGAGGCATGGGCAGCCCCATTCTGCATCAGCCTCTCATTGAGACCAATGGATGCCCTACGGGAACACCTTGCTGAACTGAAGAAAGAAGAATGAAGCTCCAGCAGGGACAGAGAGGAGAAGCCAGGGAAGAAACCTCTCCCGTTTGTTTCTCAGCAACACAACCACAGCATTAGTGACAGCAGCAAGGAATCTACCATTGCACGGACTGCCCACCAGCTCCAGAGGCATTCCAGCTGGATTACAGACGGAGGCACCAGCTGGTATTCAAAGCTGTCATCTGGAAACCTAACTCAGCCCTCTGCAAACAGAGGCCGGGGGGGCTGCACCAGCCCACAGCGCCCCTGTGCTCCCTTACACCCATAGGTAGTTTACCTGTGGCTCACTGCAGCCTGGGCACGAGCATCATCTCAAGCACATGGCTGCAGTCTGCTGAAACTCCACAGGCTGTGCGATGGCTGCTTAGAGAATGAAACAGGGCTGCACGGCCCCACGAGGGCCCGCCCGGTCACCACCAAACGAAGCATCAGGAAGCTGCAGCTGCTTCTCATCCCACCCCGTTTTGCAGAATTAAGCACGGTCAGCATGTGGCTGGGTTTTGCATTGACATTCTCTGAATGCAAACTCCGCTGCTGGGACCACACAGCCCCGACCTGGAGAGTTACAGGTAGAGCACAGCCTGCAGATGTGCTCTTTACCCCAAACTTCCCAAAACAATGGTCGAGCCGCATTCCCATCCTTCCCTCATATCAACAGACAAAAAAACAAAAAAACAAACAAACAAACAAAAACAACCAGCCACAGATACAAATTTAACATTCTCGAGTTCCTCTCGGTTACCTTCAGGGTTTGTTCAGATCCCGTTTCCAAGCTTAAATTAAAGAAATAAAAAATAAAAATAATTTAAAAAAAAATAAAACAAAAAAAAACCGAAGTGTGGGGAGGGAGAAATCCTAAGAGGAGCACAGGCTGAGCTTGCACAAAAACTCTCCGAAAGGGCACCCACAGCTGGGAAGAGGCGAAGAGCCGACCCTACAGGAGCGCCGAGCGGGGCAGCGCCGGCAGCACCGGCAGCGCGTGCAGAGGAGCGCAGGTGCGGGGCGGTCCGCCCGACCCCGCATCGCTGCGCGGAACGCGGTGCAGCGGCGGGCGAAGAAGCGCGGAGAGCCTCTCGTCCCGATCTCCGTCGGACCGCACGCCCCTCTCCCGGCCCCGGCTGCCTCCGGGCTTCTTCGAGCCAGAAGAAAAAAGTCCCCTCTCTTCCCCTCCCCCGAGCCCCGCTTACTCTCCGCATCTCCCGGCGAAGGGTCGCGTTGCCGCCGGTGCGAGCGAGCGCTCGGCGCCGGGGCGACAGCCGCGCTGCCCGGCCCTCCCCCGCCGCTCTCCCGCCCCGAAGCGAAACCGAGGCGGCCCCGCGCCGCGCATCCCCCCGCCCTCACCCTCAACGCCGGCCCGAGGCCGAGGCTCGCCTTACCGGGCCGGGAGGTGCCCGGCGGGCGCTGCTCGGCCGCTGGGAGCGGCGGGGAAGGGGGAGGGAAGGGAGGAAACCCCCCAAGTGTGGCTTTTCCGAGGAAGGAGCCACGGGGGAGGGGAAGGGGAGGGGTTTCTCCCTCCTCCACCGCCACCCCGTCTTTCCACGGCGTGGCTTCTCCGAGTGGGGAAAAGAAAAAACAGTGCAGAAGGAAAAAGGAAAAGTTAGAAAAGTTGGCCAGATTGGGAGAAAGAGGGGGAAAAAGAAAGAAAGAAGGAAAAAGAAAAGCGTTTCAGAACGTCCCTCCGCTGCGGGCTCAGCTCCTCAGCATCTGCCCCCCAAGGACCGCGGGCCGGGCCCCCCCAGCGGCACCGGGCACGGCGGCCGGCTCGGCCCTGCTTGCACCGCCCCCGGGCTGCGAGGGGGCTGGGGCTGCGCGGAGCCCTCCGGACTTTCAGGCGCCTTAAGATGTGCGCTGTTGTCTCGGTGTGCCAGATGAAACGATCGGAAACCTCGGAAAAACGGGAGAGCTCGCAAAAAAATTCAGGAGATAGAACGCTACGTACATTGTGTGTAGTGTGTTCATATTGCTGGTGAAAAAGAGCAGGAGAAAAGACAATCTCCACAATTCTGTACAAACCCCACAACTGCCAAAGGCCCAGCTTGCAGTTAGGCAGTGCTTACACCATTGGAACTCTGATTCATTGATACACTGCAACCAAGTCCGGGTCATAGAATCACAGAATGGTTGGGTCGGAAGGGATCTCAAAGCCCATCCAATCCAATCCCATCCCGTGCCATGAACAGAGCTGCCACTCACCAGCTCAGGCTACTCGGGGCCCCATCCAACCTGGCCTTGAACCTCCAGGGATGGGGCACCACAGCTTCTCTGGGCAGCCTAGTCCCACTGTGGCTGTTCCATGCGTGCCAGGTGGATTGCTGTGTTGCAAAAGCCATGCACAGATGCAGAATGTAGACGTGCTATGGTTGTTTTGCACCAGTCTGGTGATGCAAAGCAGCTGTAACTCTGGGTTATGCAGCTGACTGCAAGAGTTTTACAGCTGCTTTGCATTGCTGGGGATCGTGAAGCAGTCAGAAGCACACTGAATCCAACCTGCAGCCTTGCCAGAAGTTCCGCTAAGTATTGAGACATCAGTCCTTGTTTTTCCTTTCAACCAAGCATGAAGATGCTGCTGACCACAGAAGAATTTCTGAGCTTCCAGAAGAGCCGGCGCAAAGCGGTAATTCTTTTTCAGGGAGGACCTGCCCGCTGGAGCCCTAAATCACAGCAGAGTCAAAATGCTCATCCGTTCCATTTTTGGTTTACAAGGAGGCTCGTCACACTTTTCTTTGTATTTTTGGATGGCGGCTTCAAAAATATCCTGTGGTTTGCTTAACAGTTGCCTAGTAGGGAGCCAGTTTCCCTCTGTGTGTATTTATAGCATTTATTGGGTGACTTCATAGGCTCTACCAGCCACCTTGCCTTAACAGTAAGCGAACTGCTCTAATTCTTCCTTTTATTCTTTCTCTTTGCCTTTGCTTTAGAAAGTAACAACATACCCGTGGGTCTTGCCCTTTCCTCCCTCATCCACTTGGAACAGTGACCTTGCAGTGGTTACAGCCGCAGTGTGTTGCAGCAATCCTCTCCAGCAATAAAAGCTGGTGAGACGTGGCGCCGGGGCACCACTGACCACAGTTTTCCAAAGCTCAGACTTGACTCGCAAGAACAGGGATGCTGAAGTAGCTTCGTGTCTGCTGACCCAAAGGAGGTAGCAAATGAGGATAGTTTTGTGGGAAAGTGACAGCACACATTGCCCTGCAGGAATGGAACAGTAAGGTGGCGAGAAAACGGACCAAGGTGGGGAGAATGAAGCACTGAAGATCTGGAGAAGAGAGGAAGAGAGGTGCAGAAAAGCAACATGAGAAGAACATAGAGGGCAGGGGGTGTGTTGGGGTGGGAAGGTGGTGGTTGGAGAGGTCCCAGGTGGCTGGAGACTTGACAGCCTGACTCTCATCTAGAAGAAGGGTTGTAAGGAAGATCTGGAGAACTGCAGACCTGTCAACCTAACCTCAGTGCCAAGGAAGGTTATGGAGCAGTTAGATCTTGTGTGCGACGGCACAGCAGGTGCAGGACAACTGGGGTCAGGCCTTGCCAGCACTGGTTCATGAAAGGCAGGTCCTGCCTGACCAACCTTATCTCTTTCTACAATTGGGAGACTGAGGGAAAGGCTGTTGATGTAGTCTATCTAGACTTCATCATAGCCTTTGACACTGTCACTCGCAGCATTCTCCAGGGGAAGCTGCAGCCCATGGCCTGGGCTGGTACACTGTGCTGGTTAAAGTACTGGCTGAATGGCTGGGCCCAGAGATCAGTAGTGAATGAAGTTAAATCCAGCTGGTGACTGTTCATAAGTGCTGTTCCCTAGGGATAAGACTTGGGAACCATCCTGTTTAATATCTTTATTGATGACCTGGATGAGGGAATTGAGTTCACCCTCAGTGAGTTTGTAGATGACACCAAGTTGGGGGGAAGTGTTGACCTGCCTGGAGGTAGGAAGGCCCTATGGAGGAACATGGAAAGGCTGGATCACTGGGCTGAGGACAGTGGGATGAATTTCAACAGGACCAAGTACTGGGTCCTGCATCTTGGTCACAACAACCCCAGACAATGCTACAGGCTTGGGGCAGAGTGGCTGGAAGACTGTGTAGAGGAAATGGACCTGGAGATATTAGTTGATGCTTGGCTGAATATGAGCCAGCAGTGTGCCCAGGTGACCAAAAAGGCCAATGGCATCCTGGCTTGTATCAGAAATACTGCAGCCAGCAGGAGCAGGGAAGTGATTGTCCCTCTGTACTCGGCACTGGTGAGATTGCAACTCAAGTGCTGTGATCAGTTCTGAGCCCTTCACTATAAGAAAGACATTGAGGCCCTGGAGTGTGTCTAGGGAAGGGCAACAGAGCAGTGAGGGGTCTGGAGCACAAGTCTGATGAGGAGCAGCTGAGGGAACTGAGGTTTTTCAGTCAGAAGAAGAGGGGACTTAGGGGAGACCTTATCTCTCTCTACAGTGACCTGAAAGAAGGTGGTATCAAAGGGGAGGTCGGTCTCTTCTCCAAGGTAACAATGATAGGACAAGATGGAATGACATCAAGGGGAGGTTCAAGTTGGGAGGCTCAAGTTGGTTTTAGGAAAAATTTATTCTCTGAAAGAGTGGCAATGAATTGGAACACGCTGCCCAGGGAGGTGGTGGAGTCACTATCCCTGAAGGTGTTCAAGGGTAGATGTAGTACTTAGGGACCTGGTTTAGCAGGCAGTATTGGTGGCTGGATGACCAGTTAGACCAGATGATCTTAGAGGTCTTTCCCAGCCTGTATGGTTCTATGATGCTAAGTGTTAGTGCTACTTTGCCCTTCTGCCAGCAATCCTGTGTGTGGAAGCTCAGATGGGACTGAAGCATGGTCTCTGGATCATTACAGACTATTTAGAGGCTCAGTGCTTTACTGGGCCTCCAGGCAGACCCAAAGCTGCTGTCCTCCAAAGTGTGCAGACTGGGTTTGCAGGTGGAACATGGGTAGAAGATCAACTATTCTGCACATAGCCTACCCTGGTGGTGATTGATCAGAGCAGCCCAGAGCCTGCATGTGGAGCTCCTGCCACCTGGAAGAACGTCAATGGAGAGAAGCAAGGATGTGGCAGGCAAGGACCCCACAGCATAAGCGACAACACAGTGCACAAGATGTATAGAGAGGAGGATGAAGGATGCTTGGGGCGTAGGTAGGCAATGGTTGCCATGACCTCCTGATGTGCTGTGTATCCAGCCTGCAGGCAGAGCACAAAATGTACAGCCTTTTACTGCAAATACCTTTCTCTCTTTACCTTTTAGGTGGTCCTTTCTCAAGGCCTCCTTTTGGTGGATGCAAACAGCAAAGCATTAAGAAGAAGAGCAACAAACAAACAAACAAAAAGCATCACAGGTAGAAAAAGCTGGAAGGACAAAATCAACACACAAAAAAATCTTCCAGCCCCTTGCTTCCCTTCCCCTTCCCCCCTGAAAAAAAAAAGAAAAAGAACAAAGAAAAAAACAAACAAAAACACCTTTCTGTGGTTTAGAGTGAGTGCAGGCTGCATTAGTTCAGCCCTATAAGAAAAATTAGCACAAGTAGTGGCCCCTTAGCGTGAAGCAGTGGCCGGGCCTCCCCTCCCCCTCCAAGAACAAGGCTCTTCTCAGTATCGACACAAGTTGCTTTCCAGGAAAGCGAAGGTACACGCTGCCCGACACGCCGTGACCCAGCGAGGCTGCGGGGAGGCCTAAAGGCAGCTCTCAGGCTGCTGGCCTCCCACACCTGCCGGCAGCTGGGCTGGAGGCTGGGGAGCTGTGGCCAGTGGGAGAAAGTGACCTGGGTGTTCAGTCTGGGCTGCAACACCCTCTGCTGTTCTGCAGAGGAGGGAGAGGAAAGGGAAGGCACTTCTTGCTGGCTGCCAGCGTGGCCCCATCTCTGCCCTTGCTTCCCCATGTTTGCTCCCCCACGTTGAGAGGTGATGCTGAGCCTCAAGTCTTCATTATGCTCACCTCCTTCAGGGCTTTCACTGAATCAGAATGATCCATCCAGATCCATCTGCTGTAAGCCCTGCTCATCAGGGACTCCTGGAGCAGGGTGCCCAGGGCCACATCCAGGCAGCTTTTGGAGATCTCCAAGGAGGAGTCTCCAGAGCCTCTCTGGGCAATTTGTGCCAGTGCTCCATTATCCAAAGATAAAAACAGCCACAAGAAGCCATCCTGAAGGAGCTAGCCAAGACACAGACAACACAGAAAAAAGGTCCTGCGTGGTTGCTGGACGTAGAAGCAGTGGTATCTTCTGAGCCTCTAACTGAAGAATAATAATGTGGAAAACAAAAAGAAATATAGCTAGGGACTATAATTATAGGGGTATTTGTAGCAAAGACATTGCAGTCTGCTACTATCTGACAGTGGTGTCTGTTTCAGACTGGTCTGCTTTCCTGATGGTTACCTGACAAAGGACTGTCTCATTGTGGCTGTTTTGTTAAACATCCCATCTTGATTCAAAAATTGCCAGTGATAAGGAAGCTGACAGCATCACAAGTTAATTCAAGTATTTAACTACTTTCACTGTTATAAAGTGTGTATCTTGTGTCTAGGCCCTATTCTTGTGCAATTGTTGGCAGGGGTAGCTATTAGAGAAGCAAAAATTCAATCCTCATGTAGGTTTATTTAGGCTTTGATCATATTAGCCTCCCCCAGATGTCCTCCAACCTGCAGAAGCCTCACCAATTTCTTAATTTCCTCCCTTAGTTGTAGATGTCAAATTGTTTCACACCAACAGTCACAACCATGGAATTAGCAGATGCAATATAATCACACTTCTCCTGCTCTGCATTCCCTGTTCACACACCTGAGGATCAAATCAGCCTTTGCAAAGGCAGCACAATGAGCTCCTGTTCAACTGTTCCTACCCCAAGAGCCAAGCCTTTGCCTGAGTCCCTTCTCCCATGGACAGAGCTGCCAGTCCATGAGTGGGGCCCACGCTGGTTAAATTAGCACTGGGCTGTTTCAAAAACACATGTGGTGTGCTTATACCTGCTGTAACACCTGGACATATTAGCTAGCCAATTTTAGATCCAATTACAACAAATGTTGTGAATTTGATATCATTTTAAGTTGGGTATTTTTGTTTGTTTGTTTGTTTGTTTTAATCAAAACACAAAGTGAGACCATATCACATTCCTTGCTGGAGCCCTACTTCATCAACAGCTTTTGTATTTATCAGCCAAATCCCTAACCCCAAACCTACAGCTCCAACAGTTACCAGCTCAGTTTTATGGATTCTTTTCCATAAACAGGAGACTTGGCATTAGCTACAACCCTTCTCTTGCTTTTAATGATTCTTATGTATGCACCATTTCCTTATTTTGTCTGAGGTCAGTAAGAAGCTGGTAGGCCTGTAATTACAAGTGTCAGGTTACTTTGGGTTTTTTACTATTATTTTGCCTCAGCTTATGGGGAATCTGCCAGATTTTCAAAGTGAAGGGAGGTAAAGCCTAGACAAGAGCAGGATAGAAACTCCTGCCCTTCCCACTCCATTAAATACATCAAAATAGCTGCTTAATCTAATGGCATATACGGGTTTTGTAGAGAACTGGAGAGCAGCTCTCCTCACAAGTTAACCAGAGTAGGCCCAAGGGATGGGAACCAGCAGAGACTCTTGCATCTGAACCCCAAATATAAAAGACTTTCTGATTAAAGAGGAAGTGGAAAGCTGAGACGGGAGAGAGTTTATTTGTATGATGGGTGCTCATATATAATTTATATGCAATAAATGTTTCTAGCTATTTCATTAGTTGCAAATAAAGTAATACAAATGTGTGCCACTTGCTGCTGATGCACGGTATGTGCCTGAGGCTGCTGCCAGCCCAACAGCAATGATTCACGTGGGGATGATTTAATACTCCAGCATCCCCACTATCCAAATTCTATTTTTTCTGGCTGCAGGTTAATCCCTGGAGCAGATGCTTGCTACTTTTTCAACCACTCATATCTTGGCTATTAACTTCAACTGCCAAAGATTTCCCTTTATCACCAGACTGTGGCGGGTAAAGAGCCAGCACGTATTTGTCTTTCCTGCCTTCTTCAGGTCTGGAGAGCTCTGGCGGAGCCAGGGGAGAGAAATCAACCTATAACATCTCAGCTTTTTTTTAAGCTGAATACATCAGCAGCTACTTCAGGCATCAGAAACTCATTCACATCAGCAAAACTAAATAGAAAATTAGGGAAAACTAAAGGAAAAATACATAGCAAAAGTCAAGCAGGGCCCAGAGGTGGCAGAACATCTTGGGCTGCAGGATGCTCATAGCCTTTCTCAACTCTTCCCATTTGGGCAGCTCATTTAAACCCCTGTAACTCCCTAGAACTGCCTCCAAAGCAAGCACAGTTTATGGATGGGACTCAAGGGAGCAAGATGTCCACAGTAAAACATTCACAACTTGCAGATCTGTGGTGCAGTCTTTCACTGAGAGCTCTGCTTCTCCAACGTCCTGTTCTCCTTCCTGAACAAGTCAGACTGGGGGATGGGGTCCTTACCCCTGCTACCTTGTGCAGAGGGCAGCATTCCACAGCCAGGGGGACACCAAGCTGCGTGCATGACAAAGGGCAGAGGGCCCATTTGGGATCCAGGGACTGAAGGTGTAGGGGCTGCCTTGTGATCATTAAGTGCCTCTCTGCTTCCTCCAGCTCCACTGTGAGCTGCCCTGTCAGTGTGGGGCTTTATGTAGAGGTTGTGCAGTACTCTGAAAAATAATGAGTTAAGCTAGCAATAGTATGCTTTTTCACTCATATAACTGCGCAAGAGAGTTTGGGGTACAGGGCTACTACTAATAAATCACAATAAAGAGATCAATATGCCAGTACTTTAGAGCTTGAATCTGACTAGCTATGGGGAATTTGTCCCTTGGCAGCAATCAATCTGCTGTACTTAAAGTTTCCTCACCAGACCCACAGCTAGTACAAACAGATCAATGCAGTTCCAAGTCAGCAGAGCATAACAGCTCTGCATGTCTCGGTGTTCACACTTGCAAGTTTCCTCCTCCTCTGCAAGGACACAGAGGTTAAATTATCCTTTGCTAAGTACATGGGAGATCTCCAACTCCCAGTTCTTTAAGTAAAAGCAGCCTTTCCTACCAGCAGCCCAGCCAACACCCCAGCACCTTGCCAGGTGGAGTCTAACTTGGTCTCTTGCTGGCAGCAGTTTCACTTCAGTAGCCTGTGGCACTTCTCTGAAGTAGATGGCAATAGAACAAATTCTGTGAGCTATCCAAATGTTGCCATGCATCCTCAGTAGGGGCCTCAAAGCCTGCAGGGAGTGGTTTGCCAGGCAGGGTCAGCAGGGAAATACACAGTCTTGCAGGATGCTGGGCTGCTCTTTCAGTGTGACTAAGCGGTATTACTTGGGTTTGAGAAGAGAGGATGAGAGGGAACTGGAGAAGACCTTAACAGTCTGCCTTTGGCTTACAGCATGATGCTGCTGCTCCTGAGGTTGGGTCCAGGGCCGCATGCCAGTGTTGTAAAACCTCCACTTTAAGCTCCAGCTCTGAAAGAAGATTCCCCTCTGGAGCAGCTGTCTTTGTTCACGAAAAGCATCTTCACATCACCTATTTCTGGTAGTTTCTATGAGGAATTTTCTCTTTCCCATGGGGTTTCTGTTGATGCAGCTCCTACAGAAAGTAACTTGGAATGCAAGACACAGGAGCCAGAATTCACTAGAGGCATCCTTCCCACCTAAAGCCCAGAGGTTGTCTCTGTGAATCAAAGCAAAAAGGCCAAATTCTTCTGACTGCCTGGCGCCAGATGACCTCTGGCTGCAGGATGAAGGAGATGTACACAGAATAGCAATCCTAGCAGCCACTGCCCGTGTGCAGCCCCCCCTGCAGCCGCTGCCTAAGAGTTACAGAGCTTTTGCATGGCTTCTTACCATCAAATCTTAGCAACTGGCAGTAAGACCCTGCTCTCTCTAACAGCAGCAGCAATGACTGAGTACATTTTACAGATCTGTTCTACCAAGCTGCTTCTTGCTTTTCTCCCTTTGTAATCAGACATCCACTGCTGACAGTTGTAGGAAAGAAACTGCATAGTACTGTGTTCTCTCCCTCTTCATGGTTCCTCAGTGCTTGTGCTCTGTTTTACTCATCCTCCTGCTTGACACAGAAGGCCTAAGAAAAAGCAAAGCATTAGGCTTTTCAAGCCTATATGGATTCCTGATCTGGGGAGGAGGCTGCAAGTGGAACGGCACTCTCATTTCTTCTGTGTGATGGTATAGCAAGCTGCTACCTTTCTGCTGTGGTACAGAGCCCACTTTGAGATGGGCAGGAGAAACAAGGCTGTGAGCTGCTGTGCTACTTTTTTCACAGGCTGTTTGAAAAATGTATTGTGCAGTTTAGGAAACTAATGCGCTGAACCGAGCACAGTTTTCAATTACAACAATAAAAACAATTTCCTTAGAGCAGACATCCATTCTGCTTTCTCCAACTGTTCCAGCAAGGTGTATCACTGTTCACAGCACAGTTTGACTTTGCTTCATTTGGTTGCCCAGAGTCCTTGACAGAAAGTGAGTGGTAAGCCTGTGTTCTGGTGTCTGCTGAAACAGTGTTGAAAGCACACCAACGTTTTGGTAGTAGAGCGCGCCTTGAACTGGGCTGGGCTGCTCAGTGGGAAAGTGCCTCTGCCTTTATGATGCACTAGCAGGGAGTGGGACTGAGCCAAGACAAGTGGCCTGAATTAGGCACAGAGTTGTTCCCTACCACGTGACCTCATACAGAGGGCTGTAAAGCTGTGGTGAGTTGCCCGGAGGGCAGCCACTGTTTGGGGATTGCTGGTGGGCAGTTGTGTTGTTAGCTGGCAGGCAGTGAGTAATTGCATTGTGGGCAGATATATACATTTATTTATTTATATTTATACTTATCATCACATATTTGTTTCCATTTTTCTCTTCTGTCTTCGTAAATAGCTTTTATCCCAACCCATGAGTTCTATTTTGTTTCCAGTTTTCTCCCTTATCTCACCTGGGGGCCATGCGATGCTGAACGGCTGCCAGGACACAGCACAACAGTCCCTTGGCATCCAATGTGGGGCTCAAAGGGTTGAGATAACGACAGATCTGACCAGAGTCATTAAAATTGTCAAGAGTGTTATGGTAATTTGGTGGCCATTGGTCACTATGCTCTTTTTTTCTGTTTTTGGAGATCTTTCAGAATTTTTTCATGGAACCGTATTACTTGCTGTATGATTCCTGTAGTGCAGTTTACCATTTCCAGGGGCTGGATTAAGGTTATCATTTTTTTGTACAGTGTAACACTGTTTGGGAAACTAATCTGGTATTTGTATTTGATGTTGCAGTCATCTTCATACTATGGGAACCATATCTTGGAAATTATTAATAATTTCACTCTTTACTTTGTCTCCTTAGGGAACCAGGCTATGGGGGAGATAAGCAGGAATGTTCAAACCAGCCTGTTAATATTGCTCTGCCTACTGAATGTGTATCAGGTTTTATTTAAGGTTAAGCGACTATTTATGAATATCCCCCACAAATCTGGCCTGAGGCGTGCTTATTAAGGACAAAAACTCCTACTAAAATGAGGATGGAAGGAGAAGATGAAACAGGGCCATCAAGAGCACAGGAGGAAGATTCTGAACTCATAACCCTTCAACCCCTAACTTGGAGTAAGCTGCAAGATTTCAGCTGTCATCCAGCTGAGCATACTGTCACCTGATTGCTCCAGTGCTGGGATAACGGGGCCAGTAGACTGGAGTTACTGGGTAGTGAAGCCAGGCAGCTGGAATTGCTGTCTAGGGAAAGGAGCATTGACAAAGCAATTTGAAAAGATACACAAGCCATCACCCTATGGAGGCGATATGTGTCAGCTGTGAAGGAAAAATATCCCTTCATGGAAGATCTGGTGTGTTTCCTAGGCGTGTGGAGCACCATCGAGAAAGGTATGCAGCACCTGAGGGAAGCAGCTGTGCTGGAGGTGACGTATAACGTTAACCTGGACAATGGGAAGTTATTCCAAGATCTAGATGATATCAAGTGCCCGTGATCTATGTGGTAGAATATTGTATGGAGTACACCATCATCATATGCCAGCACACTGGCAGCAATGGTCTGAAAAGATAATTAAAATCCAACAGTGGATGAAGTGGCCAGCCTACTTCAACAACACAAATAAAATTTCTCTTTTTCCCCGTGGGCCTGTGACTCAGATGTGGAGAAACTGTCTTTGGAGTTCCAGCAGTTCAAAGACATTATGTCCTATTCCCCATCTGTTTGGACCAGTTTCTCAACTACTAGAAGTAAGTGTTCCTCTGCTTGAGGGGGGGAACGTAGTGGGTACACACCATGAGCTATCCTGTGGTTTTACCCATGTGACCATGGAGAGGGCATGAGGAAGTGGGGTAGAAAATCCACCTCCACTCTAAAGGCGCTGGTAAAAGAACTGCAAGAAACAACAATTGGAAAAAAAAAAAAAAAAAAGATTCTTCCAGGAAAATGGCTGCTGCATTTTCCAGTGGGCAGTCTTTGAGACAGGATGGTCTGATTGTGCTTCTGACATTGATAATTAGCATTTTAATTTGCATTCATGAGAAGTGAGTGATGTATACAATAACCAGGACTTGAAGGGCCCTGCCTCCAGCCAAGTGGAGGAAATGGACCACTGGTTTTATTGGACTGTGCAATTCAGTGGCCTGGCACATCAGAACTATATGTGTATCTGTCTTTCTGGAGTGACAAGGGTATCCCAAGCGCTGTGCTGGAAGCCAGAATAAGCCTAACAGGGAATATGTGGCAAAAGCACCCCATTGTGACTGGCCCAGAGACTCTGTGCATCCTTGGTATAGATTACTGCAGGAGAGGGTACTTCTAGAACCCAAAAGGGTACCAGTGTGCTTTTGGCATAGTTGCCTTGGAGATGGAGGAGCAAGTGATCAGCAAGACTCACTCACCCTTTAACAGCCCCATATGGCCAATGCGAAAGTACAAGGGAGAATGGAGGCTGACAGTGGACTATTGTGGCCTGGATGAAGTCACGCCATCGCTGAGTGCTGCTGTGCTGGACATGCTTCAACACAAACTGGAATCAAAGGCAGCCAAGTGGTACACCACAAATGATAAGCCAGTGCATTTGTCTCAGTCCCTCTGGCGGCAGAGTGCAGGCCACAATTTGCTTTCGCTTGGAGGGGCGTCCAGTACAACCAGAATTGACTCTCGCAGGGGTGGAAAAAGCCCTAGCGTCTGTCATGGGCTGATCCAGAATGCATTGGAAAAGGGGGAGCACCTGCAATACATTGATGAAATCGTCATGTGGGGCAACACAGAAGTTTTTGAGAAAAGGGAAGAAAACAATCCAAGTGCTTCTGAGAGCCAGTCTTGCCATAAGGCAAAGTAAGGTCAAGGAACCTGCACAGGAGATCCCATTGTTAGGAAAAAAATGGCAAGATGAACATTATCAGATCCCTATGGATGTGATAAACAAAGTAACTGCTATGTGCCCACTAATGAGCAAAAAGGAAACAAACTTTCTTAGTCTTTTTGTTTTTGAAGGCAAATTCCGAACTGCAGTTCGGTTGTAAACCCTCTCTATCAAGCGACCTGGAAGAAGAACGATTTCACATAGGGCCCTGAACAACAGACCTTTTAACAGTTTAAACAGGAGTGCTCATGAAGTAGCCCTTGAGCCAGTCCGAGGAGGACAAGATGTAAAAAACACACTCTACACTGAAGCTGAGGAGTACTTGGGGACTGACAGAATCTGACTCGATATCAACACCTGGGGTTCTGGAGGCAGGAATACAGAGGATCCGAAGCCTTGCTATATTCCAACCAAAGAGAAATTGGCAGCGTATGAAGGGAGCTGGAAAAACATCAGAGGTGGAAAGTTGCTGTATGGAGCCCTACACAACAAGTTGCAGAAACTGCTTAAGCAGAAAGTGAATTGAGCCAATTTGCAGAAGTGAAGGCCATCCAGCTGGTTTTTGATGTTGCTGGACGAAAGTAACCAGCACTTCATCTCTGCACTGACTCACTGATGGTGGCAAAAGCCCAAAGGGGGTGGTTGCAACAATTGAAGCAGAACAACTGGCAGGGCAGAGGCAAATCCATCTGGGCCACTGCGCTGTGGAAAGTTATTGTATCCAAGGCAGAGAACATGGCTGTAAAGGCACATCATGTAGATACTCACAAACCCAAGCCATGACACAGAAGAACATTAAAACTGACTGATGACAGTGTGCCTGGGACCAGGCTTGTCCTGGCCTCAACAGTGTAGCAGCAGAGGAAAGGGCAGAGCCAGGAGACTGGCAAAAGGTTGTTCTATGCCATGTGAAGTTATGCAGAAGTCTGTAAAGTTGTGGGGAATTGGCTGATGGGCAGCTGCTGCTTGGGGGTTGCTGAGTGTTCTAAGAGCAGGAGGTGAGGCTTTGCATTGCTGGCAGGCTCTGGCTGGCAGGCAGTTGTGTTGTTAAGGGGTGTCAGTCGGCAGGTGGTGAGCAACTGCATTGCAGCTATATGTATATGCATATATGTATATTGTTATCATTGTATATTTGTTTCCATGTTCCTCTTCTCTCTTTAGTAAACAGTTCTTATCAACTCATTAGTTTTATTCTGCTTCCAATTCTTTCCCTCATCACACCTGGGAACAGTGAGCTCCTGGCTGTGCAGGGCTGAGCTGTTGCTGGGTCTGGTTATAGGCTCTGACATGGAGGGAATGCTGGGCACCACCAAGCAGCACTCACATGGATTATCAGGGATTGACTGTAGCTTGTTCTCTTTTTTTGAGAGAACTATGAACCTGAACCTGGCCTATACACCACTTCATTTTTGGGCAAATGATAACTGTAGAATCACGGAATTGTTGGGGCTGGAAAGGACCTCTGGAAGTCAACAAGTTCAACTCCCCACTAAAGGAGGTTCCTACAAACAGGACAACATCTGGGTGGGTCTTGAGTATCTTGAACAGAGGGTGAAACTCTATAGCCTCCCTGTGCAGTTTGTTACAGTGCTCCATCACTCTCAGGGTAAAGAATTTTTTCCTCACGGTTGTATGGAGCTTCCTGTGTTCCAATGTGTGCCCACTGCCCCTCGGTCTATTGCTGAACACAACTGAAAAGAGCCTGGCCCCATCCATTTGGCTCCCGCGCTGGGAGTGGGTATTTATAAGCACTGACACCATCTCCTCTCGGTCTTTTCCCTTCCCCAGACAGAAGAGTCCCAGAGCTCTCAGCCCCACCTCGTATGGGAGGTGCTCCAGGCCCCTCATGAGCCCCTCATGGCTGAGAGGACTCAAGTTTCATAGATGAAGGAGTTACTCGCAGTTCTGTCTGCTGTTCACCTGCCCGCAGCTCAGCTCTGCAGTGCAGTCAGCAGTGTGTAAGTGGCTCTCATTCCCAGTGCAGAGCAGTTACAGCAGATGTCAGAGCTCAGAACACTTCCTCCATCAAAAAGAGATACAATCCAGCACTGGCGTGAAGCACAGAGCTTATTTGATGCCCCTATGATGCTCCTGGGTCACACGTACGGCATCTCACACCATAACACTGCCATACGAGCAGCTTCCACCATCAGCAACATCTCTTCAGGAGGCAGCCAAGGATGCAGCAGGACCCCCTCAGGCGGATTACAGCTTCAGACCCCTCGTTACTCTCTTAACGGGCTGTGAACCTGATGGCAGTGATGAGTTTAGAGAGACCTCCCACACCAGCTGCGCGCCCCAGCAGGGTGGCGGTGAGGGAGCACCAAAATGGCGGCCCCGGCCCCTCCAGGCAGCGCCGCGGTCGCCCCGGGCAGGCGCAGGGAAGGAGCGGCCGGGCCGCGGGGAGGTGCTGCCGCGGTGCCCGCCCCGCCGCCTCCGGGCTCCGTCGTGCGGCCTGGTTGCGCCGTGCGAGCGGACGGAGCGGTAGGAGGGGGCTGGGGCGCCGTGCTGAGACCAGCCCGTGGGCTGGGGGAGGTGGCCCCGCGCTGAGCTTAATGGGGCTCCTATGCGGTGGGAGCGACGGAGGATGCGGGGGGGAGGCCTCAGGTGCAGCGGGTGAGACTGGGACTGGGAAGGGGGCACAGCGTGAGAGGTGGGGCTGAGTGTGTGAGGGGGGGATTCAGGCTACCTGTGGGTCTCGGCGAGCTAGAAGGGTTAGGGCTAATGGAGGGATGTTCAGGACAGTCCTGAAGGAGCCCTGGAGGCCGGTTTCTGTGCTGGAGGGGGTTTACTTGGAGCTTAGGGTTAAAGTTCCCTTCCAACCCAACCAACTCTATGTGCTGATGAAGCTCAGCAACTGACAGGCAGATTGGCAGCAGTGAGACAGGTGTGTGTGCCAGCAGGTGCCTGGTGGGTCGTGGGCTCATCTCATTGTGGCCGAGAGGAGCATGTGGGAGGGTGGCAGCAGGAGACCTGCTGTGTGACATACTCTGTAGGAGATGCAGGAGAGGAGAAATCACAGTTTGAAGGAGGAGAAGGAGGCAGTAATCTAGTACAGGAGGCAGCATCCTTATTCCCAGGAAGAAAAGACTCCCTCTTTTCCTAGGAGCATCGTTAGTACGTGCTGGGAGGAGGAGTCCCCAAACAGGCAAGCAGACGTAGTGGCTGGGGATGTTGAATGGGGAGCTGTAAATCAGCAAGCTGCTAATTAAGACTACAGAAAGCTAGTGAGTTACTAAAGATCTGTATTACTCTTTTCAGAGCTCTAGGCTGTTAACAAGCTCCCTGGGACGTGTTCTAAGCACGTGGCTCTCAGGGGACATCACTTGAGAGTGCTTTATTTTGGGCATGTTCTCGGAGGTGAAGTTCCCCGTGCCCTGGGGCCATGTGGCAGCCAAGGCCTGGGGACCCCCCGAGGGACACCCCGTGCTGTGCTTGCATGGCTGGCTGGACAACGCCAACACCTTTGACAGGCTTATTCCACTGCTCCCCACAGGTGGGTCTGTCTCCCTGGCATGGTTCTTATTGTGTGGCACGGCTGTGTCTGACGCTCTCTGCTTTTCAGATTGCCGGTACGTGGCAATGGATTTTTCTGGCCATGGCTTGTCATCTCACCGGCCTGCAGGCTCCCCTTACTATTTCCTAGATTATGTGAGCGATGTGCGCCGCGTGGCAGCTGGTGAGTAGCTGAAAGGGCCCTTGAGGAGATGACTGTGTAGGGGGTGCTGTCTCACTCCTGCTCTTTGGAACAAGTCAGCAGCATCAAGTGCTGGGAGGGAGCACCCTCTGCTTCTCTCCAGGCTAAGCTTAGCTGGTGCTTTGTTAAACTGACTCCTGCTCTGTGGGTTTTTGATTTGTTTGTTTTTTTTACTGAAACAGTAAACCCTGGGAAGGAAATGTTTCTGTACTGAAAAGCAGTGGTAGTGGCTGAGTGGTGGATGCAACTAAGTAACTCCCCCAGACTGACATTTCTTAAGCAGGCAGCAACCTCCAACCAGAGTTAGATGTTAACTGGAGAGTCTTCTGGTTCTCCGCATTCACAGGTTGGTGGTTGCTTTAGGGCCATGCAAAGAAATCTGAAAGCCAAGGTGCGTTGGGCTCTAGTAGCATCTGGTCTGACTACATATTTGTATGCCGATTGTGAGGGAGCCAGTGGTAGCTCTTCAGTGTTTCAGAGTGTAAAATATGCCTTTCAGCGTGGTATGTTTCAGATGGCAGCATTGATGAAGCAGTATTTTCCTATAAGTCTCCCAGAGCCCCCTAAAAATGGACTGAAGAGCTGAAACTGATACACTTCCTGGTACAAAGAGCTTTCACTTGGGATAATGATACGTTCCCCATGGCAGCAATGCTGGCCGTGTCGTTGCAGCTCGTGCTGCATGCCTTGTAGGAGCACCCTCCTACAAGGTTTCCCCCTTTCAGTGGGTGCTGCACAGTGAGGCTCCTTTTTTAGTTGCCAGTCTCATGTCTGGCAGTAAATGGGAATTTGCAGTAGCTTGTTTGCAGTGCAGAGTGTACTTGAGAGCTGTGTGAGATAACTACCAAAGAAATGAGGTGGTGGATGTTCTTTTTCTTTAAAACGGGCCTACTCAGCCACCTCATTTCTGGATTAGGAAACGAATTAAGCATTGCAGCAGCTCTCATGGGAGAAGGGGCCTGTCTTAGTGGGGAAGCAGCAAGATGCCGCAGCTCTGGTTTCTAATGCATCACTGTCTGTTTTTGTCTGTTGCCACTTAGCATTGCGGTGGAGACGGTTCACCCTGATGGGTCACAGTATGGGTAAGTGGCTCTCTTCCTTGTAAGCTGTGAGATTCATGGAAATATGAGTAGATAATTAATTTACAAAGCATGCTGCTAGAAGCTGGGTTGGAATATTTATTATATTGTGTCAAGTACCAAGTTCTTGCTTGAGTGATTCAAAAATCTACATCCTTGCTTTAAATGCTTCTGTTTTCACAACACTGCAGTACAAAGGGCACTGACTGTCCCTGTGGGCATTTCCTGAGCCCCCAGGAGGGAGCCGTGATGAACAAAGAGCGATGGTCTAAGGCGGGAATATTCACAGCAGGCTTTCCTGCTCTCCCCAGGCTTTATGGCCTTGCCTTTCTTGCCCAGGGCTTCTCTGGACACAGCTCACAGTACCTGCACACCACAGTGTTTTAACTGATAACTCTTCCTTTGTCTTTGCTGCCTGAGAGGGAGATGGGGCAGGACACAGAGTCCAGCTTACCAGTCCTGCTCTCTACTTGCATCCTCTCTGCGAAGAGAGCTTTACTGTGTAGCTTGGGTGTTATCCCTTGTTACAAACACGCATTTGTGCTTCTAAGACAGCTCCTGCTTTGGGGAAAAGGTGCTCCTGTTACCAAGAGGTGGCCTGGGCATAACTGAGCACCCTCCTTTTCTTTACAGGTGGGTCTGTGGCAGGAATGGTGAGTAAAGCATACTTTCTTCGTGGGGTTTGTGACTTTTGCAGCTGGAACAACAAATGAGAGAGGAATGAAGAAACAGATTATGCGGGTCTTGGATTCTGGAGAAGGAGAGGCCCTTTTCTAACCCCACCTCCACTACAGCAAGATGTAAAACAGTACTCAATGTGCAGCTTTTCTCTGTCTCATAATGTTTCATCTTTCTTCAGTTTGCTTTCATTTATCCTGAGATGGTGGACAAGCTGATCTTGCTGGAAAACCTTGGCTTTCTACTAGCTCCAGAGGTTAGACTTCATGTGTCCTTCCTCTCTCTTTTTTAAAATATGAAGAAGTGTCTTTGTCTTCCCCTCATTTGTTCAAAAAGAACACTGATGTGCCCAGTTCCTGGCAGATCACACAATTCTTGAAACTTCTTTGGCAAGCACAGATCTGCTCCTTGTTGCATGAAGCGAGACCCTGCTTAGCATGGCCCTTGGGGAGCATCCTGCAGTCCTGTAGCACTGAAATTCACTTGTCTATGCCATGCCCATGTGCAAAAGGAACTGGAATCTCTGTCCAAGCAGCTAACTACCTGCCAAGGCTGTTTACTTGCCAAAAGCTTGTTGGTGACCTGAGGGCAAGGCTGGCAGATTTTTTTCTGCTCCTGGCAGGACATAAAGCTACATTCCCAGACTGCCATTATCACTACCAGATGCTGGGAGGTTTGATAGAAGCCTGTGGTCAGAGGCAAAAGATCCCAGATTTACCTTGTTCTTTTAGAGAGTTGTCTTCAATTCAGAAGTGAAGTGGGAGGAGGTAAAAGAGATCACAAGTGTGAAAGGTTAATAACTTCTATACAAGAGTGCTTAGTTTTCTGCTCCTATCTTGCCTCTTATGTATTGCTGTTCTCTTTCCTCAAGAAGTAGGCATTTTTAACATGTCTATAACTGGTACTAGCTCTGAGAGATGCTGATGGGTGAAATACCCTCTTCTACCCTTTGATAAAGCATAAAGTGACTCAGAAATGGGAGGTTATTCCTGCGCTGTACATCTCTTTGTTTTAGGACACTGAGGCATGGCTGAAATCCAAGCGGCTGGCTATCGATAGATTACTGAGTCTAGAAGCAAAGCAGCAAGCTCCCAGAGCACGTAGCCCCAAAGCAGCACTGCAGAGGTGGGTTCCCCCCTGTCTCTTCATTTGCTGTGCATCCTCACCTTGGGCAGTTGTGGCTGCATGAACCGTAACGGGAAACTGTCACGGTTCTGCCCATTCAAGTTCTCTTCTGGTATCTCAGCAAGACTTTTTGCTTCTGCAGTCAGCTTCCCTCTCTTCTCTGAAGCAGCCTGAGAGCTTGCTGTCACCTTGTCATGCCATTTTCGCTTCGCTTCCTCCTTTTTTCAGCAGCACAATGTCTCTGCCATGTTTCCTCCAGGCTTTTAGAAGCAAACAGACATCTGACAGCAGAGGGTGGGGCAATCCTGCTGCAGCGAGGAGCAACTGAGACACCCACTGGTAAGGGGCTGCTTGGAGACGGGGCTCATGTCAGGCCTGGCCCAACACCGGGTGTGGGAAGGGAGCAGAGCCAACAGCCATTGTCTTCCACAGGGTCCAGGGTGCCCAAGCTATGAATTTACATAGCCTGAATGGGATCAATTAAATCTGGAGGCAAAGCTCTCATTTCCCAGCAGCTGACATTGAAGCTTGAGTCCTAGAATGGGTAAAGGAAGAAAAAAAATAATAAAAATGAGATATTTGAGTTAATCCTACTCTTACCTCAAAAAAGTCTTAGGCAAACCCCAGAGGTGAGGAGCAGAGCAACTCCTGTTTCTTTGAGACATGAAAACCTGCTCTTGTTTTCCTTGCAGGGCTGGTGTATAACAGAGACATGAGAGTCCGTACGGTGAGCATTGCTGTTCTGACTTGCCCCCTGCTGCTTCTGAGCCCTGAGCTTACAGAAAACAGAGGTAGTGGAGGCCCACTAACTGAGCCCAGGCTCTGCCTCCACCCAACCATTTACTTACTGCTTTCCTAATTCCCACACCTCTTTTAAATGCTACTTTTAAAAGAGCCTGCACTTGATCATTAACTGACTCAGCTTAGAGTCACTGGAAAATGTTACTGAATTTTTTAGCAGTTCCTGAGCCCCAGGGCCTCCTGGCCACATTTTCCTGCTGTTGTAACTCTTAAGGCAGCAGATGGATGGATGTTTTAGGTCAGCTTCTTTGTCAGGTCACCCTTACAGGGAGGGGGGAGGGAGTAGAACAAAGTCTTTACATCTGATATGTTGATAGCATTGTGCCACTATTGTGTAAGAAGGGCCTCCTCTACCTGTGCTACTGCCAAGCTATGAACACCAGAGTATTGTACTATCTCCTTTTTACTAAAAGGACTTTTTAAAGCTTTTTCTTTGCTGTGAGATCATTCCCATATGTGCTGCAACCCAGCAGGCAGTGCTGTTGGCAGCCCTGAAACACATCTGGATAGAAGGAGCAGTTGCAGAGCCAGGCGCTCTTGTGTGCAGCCTGGCAGCCTGTCCTGTCTCAGCACAGCGGCTGTGGGGCCTGAGTCTCTCCTGCACAGGGCTTGGGGACACCCTCTATCCTCAGCTGCTGTTCCTGATTTTTGTTGCTCTCCCTGTTTTTGCACCTGCAGCAGAGTCGAGAGTACCTCACTGTGGAACAGTGTGTGAAGCTCCTGCAGAAGATCAAGGACCGTGTTCTCATCATAGTGTGAGTGAGGCACAAGCAAAACCAGCCTTCACTGCCACTCTGTGTGAAGCAGTGATGGCTAGAAGGGCTCTTCCCCATCTGTTCACCCTGGCTTTGAGCAAAGGGAACATCCTGGCAGACACACGAGCCTTTCCATCATCATTCCTGCATATTTCCCTTGTGGTCTGACTCTCTTCCTTCAATGGCAACAACCCATCTGCCCTCTACTCCTCTTGCTGTACAAACGGTAAAGCCACTGCAGTGCTCACCTGTTTCAGTTGGTTCTGGAGCCTGACCCAGCCCCAGGGCAGGGACGAGATGCTGGGAAGGCAGCCGATGTCTTACCTGGAGCCCCACAAGCCATCTGTCTGGTCTGGGTGTTTGTCCTCCTGCTTTTTTTGCTGTCTCCTTAGAGGGCAAGGTGTGCAAGGTTCTGGTGATGTTGGCCCACACTGTCCAGGGGAAATAAGGAGGTGCTGGGAGCTGAGAAACGAGATTCAGTTTTGGCTTCTCCAGGCTATTCAAATCATGAGAGCATTTTTCTTTGTGTTTAAGACTTTTCCTATTTGACTGGAGCAGAAAAAAATGGAACATCATGGTGAGGGCAGGTCCTCTAGGCCATACAGAACACATCCCCTCAAGCCTCAGACATCCCTTCATCTAGTTACCTGCAGTACAGTCTTAATTCTACAGGGAATCTAACACTGGCTTCTTCAGGGGAACTGCCCTGGTGCCTCCTGCTCCAAATAGGGCAGGAACTGTGATTATAGTGTTCAAGCAGCAGTGTGGAGGAGGGAAAGGGACAGAGGTGAGATGCAGAAGCTGGCTGGAAGGAATAAAGCCAAGAGCAGAAGATAGGGTAGGGGCAGGGAATTATATACTGAGACAAGTTAAGGAGCCAGTCCTGGGGGGATAATATTTAACCTGTCTCCCTGTGATACTACTAGGCAGTACTCCAAGTATTAAACAAATAGCTTGATAGACAACAGCTGCTTAGCCAAGCCATGCCTTACTCCTCTGACTACCATGCACAAACCTGTAACCATGCTGCTTACAGGCAGCCTGCAGAGCAGCTGGGTCTGCCATCCCAGTCTGTCCTGGGGACACTGCTTCTGCCCAGGAGACAGCCACAAAGACAGAGGTACACCGTGTGCTTTACTGAGCCTTGCTCTTTTCTTTTCAGAGCACAAGATGGACTCTTAGTACCACATAAGCTAGAGAGCAGAAATCAGTTTGTGAAATCCTTACGGGAGGCATTTGAGCATACCCTCAAAGAGGTGAGAGCGATCTCCATCTTTACTTCTCCATCCACTTCACGAGACACCAACCTGAAAGCAGCTGGGAAATAACTTACCTTAGAGAATATCCTCAGCACGGGATTTGTCCTAAACAGCCCAGTCCTCGTGTGAGGGGATGGAAGGCCAGCTTTGCCCTTACTGCCAAAATCCTAGTCAGTACTGCCCTTCCACATATTACTCTCTTCCCAGTTCCTCCCACCCCTGTCCTGCCTCCCTGTTGGACTGTCATCTTTATGTGATGGGTTTGTCAGGGGCTGGTGTATCTGCAGTTAGCTACAGAAATGTAAAATCCAACCTTTCTTTGAGACACCATTTTTGCATTGTTTCCTTTGGCTTCCTTCCCAGGGTAGGACACAGCGAGCACAGCTTGCCTGAAGGAATGCTTTAGGAACACTTTCCTGCTTTATTTCTACTTGTCTTCTCCCTCTAGGACATCCAGCTAGTAGAGGTGCCTGGGAGTCATTTTGTGCACCTGAATGAACCCGAGGTGGTGTCTGGGATCATCAGCAACTTCCTGACAGCGCAGAACACCAGAGCAAGGCTCTAAGCAGTCACTGCAACAGCAGTCCAGGACAAGAAGTAGCTCAAAATCTGACTCTGGAGAAACTGTCACCATTCCTACCTCACATCCAATGTCGGTTTCATGCTACTTCTTCCTAAGCTGAGCTCTCTGAAGGGGTGAATGCAGATCTGCAAAGTTAGATACACAGTAGCTTTCCCCTTTCTTCTTCCTAACTTCTGTATCCTAAAATGGATCAGGAATACAGGCAGAAGCTCCTCAGGGAGCAGCAGCACTAGCAGCTGTAGCAGTGCAAGAGAGAGGTAGCTCATTCTTTCCTCCTCTCTCAGCATGAAGTGACAAGTCTCCTCCCAGGGCTAAGCCAGTTGAAAAAAAACAGGAAAGAGTTCTGCTTCTCTGCTTATTTCCACGATTGCCTGAGCTCAGGCAGCCTCAACCTCTCTTCTACTGTGAGGGCTGCTGCTTTTTTTAATAATCAGCTTAAATGAGAGCTCACCTGGGTACAGAAGGCCATTTCAATGAACTGCTGGGAAATGAGTCATTAATCCTCTAGCTGAAGCAGCTGTGAGAACTATTAGTAATGGAAAAGTTGGCAGAGGTGATTTCTGTCCTTCTAAATAAAGATTGATCTTCCACTGTTAACACTGTCGTCTTTGACTTTACAGAAGAGTGAACCTTTCTTGCAGGATGCTCACCCAAGCAGCTCAAGTGCCAATCTTATGAAGCAATGATTTTTCCATGCATTCTGCTTTGGATATTTCATGTTAAGTATCCATCTACCTCCTACTTAAATGGATGCAAAAAGCCATATGAAGCAAGCAGGCCTGGCAATCTCCTCATGCAATGGAAGCTGAATATACAGTGGATTTTCTAGAGGACAGTGAATGTACTTTAGCTTAACTGTGTCGGATTTATCAGCATTTCCTACATATGCTCATGGTCACTCCCTTACTGAGGCTGCGGGCAGTAAAATAAATGTTGCATGCTAGAGGTGCCTTCTTTCACATCACAACAGCTGTCACAGGCTGCTAGCATCAAGTTGCAAGTTATGTGATCAGCAGCAAAAGCACTGCCCAACAACTGGGTGTGCATGTTGCCATCCTTACCTGCCCTCCTGTGGGCTGGCAGCAGATTTTGTGGAAACACCCTGGAGTCTGGTTTATCCCTCCAAAGCTAGGCTGTCCTCTCACTTTGTCTAGTGACAGTGCTGAATGGCAGTGGTTCCCACTGTAGCCCAGGCTACACCTAGCTGCAGAGACCCAAATACAGCTGGAAGGGCATCTCAGCACCCAGCTGAGATAGAGCTGCCTGGGAGGGAAGCACCAAGAGAAAAGGTAGGGCTCTGTACCAAACCACTGATCTCCCCCAGTGACAGCAGGTCTGGGAACTTTCCAGTTGTTTGTTTCCAGGCTTTCTCTCCCATTCTTCATTGCCCCCAGATAAATACCTAAAGGACCTGGCACTGGCACATAAGCCATGGCTTTTATCACCAACCTAGTCCAGTACAGAAGACACTGTTCCCCACAACACAGCAATGGAGAAAGGGGCATTCCTGCCTTTGAGGAGCAGCACCAGTTTATTTACAATTCTTCAGCCATTCCCTGCCCCTGCAGAGGTTGTGTTGGGCAAATACTGTCTCTTACCAAACTTCAGGAGGGCCTTGGTTGGCACAGAGATACAGGCTGTCAGAAGACACGCCTCAGCCCCCTTGGCCCATGCAAATAGGGAAATGGTACTGGATGATGTCAGTGCAGGCACAGCCATGAGAGCAGGAAGATGCAGTGCGACTGAAGCCAATGCTCCCACATGAGATCCAATGGCAGGGATATGAAATTGCCTCAGTTCCTCGAAACCCTATGGCACGTGAGTCTGTAAGCATCTCTCCTGCCCTCTCCAGCACAGGCATCAGAAGAAACAGCTCAGCTCAGTATGGCCTAAACTTGCGCTGGGCTCGCATCAGTGCAATTCTCTGCTTGTCCTCCTCAAATTTCTTCCTCAACTGGGCAATATCTGAAACACACAACAAAAGAAAGGCAACAGGTCACAGGGGAGCAGCAGACCTCCCTCTTCCTGTGGAGCTTCACTTCTGCACACTGGAAGATGTTCCGTTCAGACAGCTGCAAGCACACATTGCTCAGAACAGGTCCTTTTGCGTCAGGGCTAAGTGCAGAGCTGAGGCTCCAGGTGCTTTGCAGTGCTGCAGCTCCCTCTTGGGGAAGGAACACACTAGTTCTCCCTTCCCGTGGCTGCCTCTGTGCAGACTGACAAAAACATCTGTAGCACAAAAACAATGGTACCACAAATGGTACCATTTGTCCACTCTCGCAAAGAATATTCCAACAGCCTCTGCTAGGCCAGGTAGTGGCAAGGGATCCCCAGGAACTGGCTAGACCATTTGCCCAGCCTCCCAGCCAGCTGTTCAACTGCAGCTGGATGTAGCTCCACTGAAAGAAAAAAAGATGTTCTTTGGGCTACAGCATGATTCAGAGAAGGGTAGAAGGCGATTCAGACACTCACGCTCTCTCTTGGTCTCACGATGCTGCCAGGCATAGAAGTTGAGCAGCTCTTTGCGGGCCTTTTTCCGCTTCTCCCTCTCCAGCACCCGCAGGTTGGCAGCCTCTGTCCGGGGCAGGCCAGGCTTGCGGCCCTTCCGTGTTACCTTCACCCAGCCCTCCTCATCTGGTAAGCCCTCCTCCTTGGCTGCTTTGGCTTCTTCCTACAGAGACAGAAAGGTGAGGCAGCTCAGTACAGCTGGGCTGTCAGCCAGTCTAATGCAGGGCTCCTCCAAGGTCCCACTCCGACACACGGTTACAGCTCCTAGTACAAGATTTGAAGGAAGGCATGGGACCAGGCACTCAAGTCACAACACTGCATGCCAGACAGGACCTGTTTTATTTGTGGGTGCCTACTGGGAGCCCTGGATGGATGGGCCAGTTGTAATGAACCAAACCAGCAATCCTGCCAGCCAGTGCTTTCCCTCTGCCACTTCTATTAGGACCTGGGCACTGAGAGATCCTTTCCCTCTGCCTTTCTCTCCACAAACAAACTGCTTAGCTGGGTTCCCTCCCCAGCCTGGCCTCACCTCCGCTATCCTTTTGTCATAGTCTTGCATGTAGGCATCCACCTCAGCCTTCAGTTCTTCTCGATCCACTACCGAGTCTGCGTATCTGGCAATCCACTCTGAAACATAGAGCAGAAGTCAACTGTAGCCTCCTCTAGAAGCAAATTTTGGTGTAATGTCTTTCAGCAGCTCCAGAGAGAACTGCTGTGGGAAAGAACACCCTTGGTTCCCACTTCCATTCAGCCTCCCCACTACCTTAGCTTATGCACGATTTGGCTACCAGAAGAAAAGCATTAAGTAATGGGAAGAGAGTGCAACTTTCCAAGGAGAAGCAGACTATCCTGGAACCCAAGAAATGCAACATTCAATTCTGTGTTTCCACCAATGGTAACATGCAAAGTGTTGACACCTTGACAGCCACGTGGTGCCTGGCTTCAGTTTTCAAAGCAAAACACAGCCAGTCTCTCTGAATCTACATGATATTGAAGAGATGTGGGGAAAAACTGCCCTTCCGATGTACTAAGAGCCCTTGTCTTCCTGCAGGGTCACTCAGCCAGGGCCTACAACATCCAATAGAATAAGCTATCAACAAGATGATGTGTTTAGCAGGTATAGTGGATGGTTGGATGCAATGATATTAGCGATCTCTTCCAACTTTAATTATTCTATGATTCTAAGATACAATAAGAAAAACAGAACAATAAAATACTGCACATCTTCCCAGTCCAGGCTTAATACAAAATGGTGAACAACTTGGAATGTGTCAGGAAGGATTCAGTGAGGAAATTTTTCCCCTGCTCTGGTTAACAGGAACGCAGCTGTTGCTTACTTACTGCTAATGCCAGTTTTCACAGGGTGACTCTCTGTTGATATCAACAATGGACCTTTCTGTGATAGTGCCTTGGCTGCCTGGACACCAGCTGGTGTCTTGAACACCACATATGCAACTCGAAATCCCTAAAAGAAGACAACACCCCCAGGATGGTCAGATATACTGTGGGAGTTGGAGACATACAGAGATCAAATCACAGGTTCCAGTAGGATGACAAAAAAAAAAAAAAAAAGCAACAAATTTAAGTCCTACTACCATGTTGGTGAGACCCAATAGCAGTCTTCCAGTATCCAAAGGGGGACAGAGGAAAGGGGACAGACTCTAGTCTCAGAGCCAGTTGGGGTAGGACAAGGAGAAATGATTTAGATTGGGTGTAGGAAGAAAGCATTTTACACTCAGGGTGGTGAGGCAGTGGCACAGGCTGCCCAGAGAGGTGGCGGTTCCTCATCCCAAGGTCAGGCTGGAGGGGCTCTGAGCACCCTGATCTACCCATAGGTGTCCCCGTTCACTGCAGGGGAGTTGGACTGGGTGCTTTTAAGTCTCTTCCAGCTTAGGACTCTATACACCCCCCTCAAGCAGTTTTCCCATAACTCACGCTCCACTCACCACCACCACTCAGTACTTGGGATTTCTTCCCATTCTGATCACTAAAGCACCACTACCCCCCTGGCCCCTTACCGTTGCCGTTCTGTTGGTGAAGAACTTGGACGTGCGTTTTTCTGCCTTCTCTCCCGGTCCCGGTTTGTCACGGAGGTCCACAGACTGCACGGCCCCACAGCAGGAGAACAGACGGGACAGCGCGTCCTTCACGCAGGGGGACAACCGGCAGAGAACAACAGGGATGATTCCCATCCATGCCTTCCCAGCGCACCAATCCCCGCGCTGGCGGCTCCCAGTCGAGCCCCTCGCAGCCCCCCCCCACCCCGCTCACCGGGCTGCAGTACGGGGGGACGTTGAGGACGAACAGGGTGCGCTGCGGCGGATGCGTGTCCGCGGGCCCTTCCCGCACCCGGTGCTCCTTCACCAAGAGACAGTGCGGCGAGCGCTGCCGCGCACCGAACTTCACCGCCAGCGCTGCGGGCGACAAACAGGTTAAACACCCCGCCGCCGCGACTCTTATCCCCCCTCTCCCCCGCCGCTCCTCACCCATGTATCCCGGCGGCGCGCTCACCGCCACGCGCGGCTCGGCGGCCGCCATCTTAGCACGGGGGGAAGCGGCGGCCCAGGGTGCTGCCGGGAGCTGTAGTCTGCGGCGCTGCTAATGGCGGCGGCTGCGGCGCCGTCAGCGCGCCGAGCCCCTCCTTCTCGCTATAGCGCCCTCATCTCTGTTCAGGTGCAACCTGGAGCCTCGGCACGTACCCGCTCATCACCCAGAGCCACGGCTTGGTCTCCTAACGCCGCCAGCGCAGATGGGGGGCAGCGTGGAATGCACTCCGCTGGCTGAATTCCCTTTTTTTTTTGGCAAGCACGAGGGAACGGGGACATAGCTCGGCGGTGCCAAAGAAAATCCATCGCTTGCGTGAGAGAAGTTGAGCGCCTTTCCCTGAGGACCAGTGAGCCCTCAGCACTATACAGTCACTGCACAGCTCACGAGGAGGAGCTTTCCAAAGGCTGTATCAAGGTAAAGCCAAGTTGATGCCTCCAAAGCTAATTGTTAAACATTTTTGTCTGGCGCAGCTATAGATCCAAGGTTGAAACTCCACTGTAAGTTTCATTAGTCCTCCTTATCTAGGAAAAACAGCCTTCCTGTGATGGAGTGTTTCTCTGCAAAGATCCGAGACTGTCCTAAATTAAAACAAGAACAGACACCTTGAAGATCCTTGAGATGAGGCACAAGTCCAAAACAGTGACCGCTGAGAAAATGAAGCGTCCTTGTGACCAAAGGGGGCTAAGGCAAGGAGGACACCCCCCAAACAACCAAAGACCACTGAAGACCCCTGCAAGTGCAGAAGATTAAAATATGTTATGTAACTTTCTGCTTACATAATCCTGTGAACATATAATAAGCAGGCATGACCTAGGTAGGAGCGTAGTGAAACTTTCTGGACTGTAAAAAGCCAGTGTAGATGGTGTGTATGCTTGGTTTGCAGAGATTTCCCACCCTGCACAGAATAAATCAACATCTCTCTAAACACTTGTCTTTTTGAATGTGTCTCAGGAGGTTTAAAATCAACAACAAACCCACTGGCTCAGATTTTCTGATGGTAAGAAAACAGATGTCACCGGGCTCAGGGGGATGCATGCACTGGATGAAAACAGAAATGTAGGAGGAAGGTAGCTGCTATCCTAATCCAAATAGAAGGAGGCATACAACCCAACTAAGACAAGAGGTCCCTTGTACCTGCAGACTATGCAGCCTTAATTAAAGTCAGACACCCACTCTAATCTCCAGGGGAAAGCTGCTGACCCCCACCTGGGCTGGGAGGCATGGACTCCAACTTCAACTTGCTTCGTAAGGTGGCAGGCAATTCACAGGTACCTTGAACTGAGAACAGTACTGTGTGCATGCTGGAAGAAGTGAGTGCCAAGCATCACAGAAAGCCTACCAAAAGATGGTAATGGAAACAGCAACCAGCAGTACTGCATGAAAAGACTTGCAGAAGGAATGCAAGAATATTGTGCTAAGCAAACAACCAGTGATGCACCAGCAGATGAGGAAAAGCCAAGTTTTCCTTAGCACTGTCTACAATTGTGGAAAACAGTTCTAGTTCAACTTTCTTTTTTTTTTTTTTTTCCCCCTTCTCCATGTGGTAATGGGGCACAGATATGGGAAATAACTGAGTCAGGCACAAAAGATTAAAAGGAGGCACTTGGGCAGAAGTAGTATCTGTCTGGAGGGGTTATATTGCCCAACAGTTTGGTGACAGAGGTATTTCTATACTTCAGTTCCTCTAGAAATCCTTGGTGAAGGACTATGGAAATATAGTATTATTTTATATAAAAGAATGACACCTAGAGTCCCTGCATTATGATGTGCTCTGACAGGAAGCTTATTACACACAGACATTATTTTTAGCAGTTCTGAAATGAAGACCTCAAAAGCAGTATAAAGCAGCCAAATTTGCTTAACCCTAGCAAGGCAAATAAAAGAAGAAATACTAAAAAGACGTAAACTTCTCTCACTAAAAGAGAACAGTAAGAACAACTATTCTTAAAGACTCTTGTCAGTCGGGAAACATAAAAGACAACCTTTACAGAAGAAGCTGTATTTATGATGGGAACGGAAGACAGCACGCTCCAAAAGATCTTGAATCAAGACGTATGAGGTGAAAGGCTAGTGAGAGTAAGAAATAATACAGACAGCTGACTCGAACAGATATCCAAGCCAATGAATGTTACCAGAGGAAATGGTAAATGCAAGAGCTACACCAGGCAAACTTGTCAGTCGCTTTAGAAGGCAGCATACTTGAAAAGCAAAGGAAAATAGAGAAACACTATCACAAATTACCCACCACCTACCTGTCCTGTTAGCATTGTGTTAGTACAAGCAGTCAGTATTTCACACACAAGCTTACAATCTCTTAGCAGCCTAGAAATAACAAAAAATAAATTATTTATATATGTATGTGTATATTATACATATGAAACCATGCTGTATCAGGGCAAATATGCACAGATGTTAGGTCAGAAGGTGGTAGGTGAGATCAGCAGAATGTGAACAAGAATAGCATGATAATTCCAGGACAGCAAGAAGAAATTTGACAGCTGCAAGGCAAACTGTTTGAACAACCCTAGAACTAACTGCAGGTTACTCTTTCAGTTCCTTCCGAATCAAGCCACTCTATGAAGAGCTAGAAGGCTTGGGTTACTTTAGAGTTAACTGACTGTAGGAACAGGAGAGCAACGCACACCAGAACCCTACTGTAGGATAAACCATAGAGAGGTGTTTAGACAATCTTTGACTTGAAGGATCAAAAGAAAATATTTACTGCACAGATCAGAGCACAAGATCTTCCAAGGAAGTATGTTAATATCATCATAATTTATCACGGGTAACTCAAATAATGCATGACTGAACAGTGAGTTATGAAGTGCAGTTTCTTGCTGTTTGGCTTTTGTAATGGACATATGTTAATCAATGAAAAATACGTTTCAGTCTCTCAATTCTTTCAGAAGAGACAAGATACACAATTACAGTGGAAGTCTTCACATTTTCACAGCCTTAATTTTTTATTATCTGGCTGATAATGAAAGCACCCTACTTTATCTGGAATGGGTACTCTGACTTCAGAGCTGCAATATTTTTTTAAATTGCTTTCTGAAAATCACTAGTCTGTCAATAACAAATTGACATTCCTTTCATGTGACAAAGAAATTAGAACTAAGTGGGGGGGACAAATCGTACCTATCAACTACAATCAGCTAATCCAGATCACCAAAATCAGTAAATGTCAACTTTCTTATTCATATACTCTTGCTCTTCCTTCACACTACCAGCTGCCTGTGGTATTACTGACGCAGGAGCAAGATCAGAGATCTGAAATTTTTTAAAAAGCAAGCTCGATTCAATATTGAACTCTTACCTACTGATTTTCAGTTGCTTTACATCATCTAAAAAGGCTAAGAATCATCTAAGAATCCAATCTCTGTATAACAAATGTTTATTCAGAAACAGATAATACATAATCTTCTCCAGCCCTAACATTTCTCCCCCCTCCCCCCAATTTTTATTAAAACACAATTGTTTGGTGGGTGATCTAAGGAAAGGAACAACACCTGTCTTAAGACCCCTCCCTTACAAACATCTGCTGGTCACGTGAAGCACCCCACCAATACCAGTGTTTTACTAGATTTCCAAACCAAAGAGAATAATCTGAAAAAACAAGTCCTGTCAAGTCCCCAGTTATTTTCATGGCTAAGAGGGACAGTGTGAGATAAGGAATGGTTTGTACCAGCTAGATAGAGCAAAGAGTTACTAGAGAATAAGAAGGCAAAAGAAACACAGAGTTGACCAAGAATTGGGATCTGGACCTACGATTACAGAAAGTTCACTGAAGTTCAGCAGACCTGAAAAGAGTGGCTTAGGTCTGTCTTCTAGCTCCAAGACTCAAATTCAAATCCCAACCAGACTGTAGCAGTGGCATCTTTTCCTCTCTTATAATATAATTTGAACTAATACAAATGGAGCTACGGGGGCTTCAAACATCCATGACAAAAATGCTGTACTGACAAAGTACTCAAGTGCCACCTAGTGGCCTGTAGCGCATCACGGATGTTCATGGGCCAAAGTTGTGTCCTTGCTGCTCACACAGCACATGCGTAGCACTCCTCTCCAGTGTCTCCTCTTACAGAGCACTACCTGCTCTCCAAAATCTCTCCTTGCAGCAAGGAAGCACAGCGATCATCCTCCAAACCCACCTAAGCAAGCTGCATGCCTGCACAGCAGCCAAACATTGCCCAAATATATATCTCTCAGAAAGGTGTTAAGCAAGTGAAGACTGCTTACATGCTAGTACTGGAAAAAGGCCCCAGCTCCTTCCTTTTCATAAAAGGAGACTGGTTAAGTCAGAAGGTAAGAAAAAAAAACATCCCCGCATTAGCAGGAAGATGCAATGCAATAGACTGGGAACAATCACCAGGATGTCCTCTAGCTCCAAACACAATCCTGGTTGTTTTTCAGACCAGAAAGGAGAGAGCAACTCCACTCACCCTAAAGGGCTAATAAATTGATTATACAAATGTCAGAGCCTTTTTCCCTCCCACCTTCAGTATTACCAGAGTTGAAGGATCCCTCCCATAGCACAACAGTGCAAAATGGGTGCTGCACTTGTGCTTATGTCCATTCTGCCCAAAGCTTCCACGGGCTGCTATACACAGTGGGAAACTCAGTTTTTCATGTATTTTCTCAACATCACAGCTGCCGAGCAGAAAAATATTCAGCAGTCAGAATTAAACCGTACGCAATTAAATGCATTTAAGTCCAAGATGCAAGATGGCACAATTCCTATATGCAACCACACCTGATTTGGTACTTGGTGCAGAAATTTCAGAAACTATGCACTGTTCTTGCACGATGAAAATCAAGAGAATGCATCTTTTAGTTAAAGGTAGGTCAGAAGAGAAGAGATTGCCAACCCTTCCTTCAAAGTCTATGTGCACTTTTAATGGCCACTAGGGGCTTTGGAGTAAAGGAGGGAGTTACATGGTATATGCTTAGTAATATTATTACTGGCAGAAGGGGGAGGTTATTCTCTTGGAAAAAAAATTGTGGAAGAAAACTCCAACTATGAAAACAGAAAGTACACACACAAAAGGAAACACTACTGTACAGTAAGGTAGCAATCATAGAAAACAAAAAGATCTTCAAGGCAGACAAATGCAAAAATCTGCACTCCTGCAGTTTTCTCATTCCCCAACTTAAACGAGTTTTCCAGTCCACTGCTCACTGCCCCTTCTCAGAGTTTGATTTTGAATTCTGTGGGCTGCACAGATGCAGAGACCCCTGAGGATTTGAAGAGTGCCTTCAAGATGGTATCAGGGTCCACCTCAGCTGGGGGATTTGATGCAGCACTTGCACTTGACCGGCGGGGTTCCCCTTCCTTTTTCACAGAAGGGGTATCGCTCAATCGGCTGGAGGATTAAACAAACATACAGACAGCATTTAACCTCTCATTATAAAATACAATTTAACACAATGCCTGTGTTTGCTATTCTCAGTGTTCACCCTTCATATTATAAGACATTGATGTTTCAAACATACTTTCAGACACAAGAACTTCCTGATCTCAGACTCATTTTGAACCCAGTGCTGAGAAACAATATTGCGCTCAACTCAACCAAGAGCCACAGATTAAGACAATATTCTGAGGACAGTTTGCCGACAGTTTTTCTACCACCCCCTCAGATTCTCCTCAAACAGAACCTGAAAATACATTTGGTTCTTTCCTGTATCCAAAGGACACTTACAGCAATATAGGCTGGTCTGAGGTGATGACATTTCCATTCATGTGAAGGTTACATTTCATTGGCTGACCTAGACAAAAACAGAGTCCTCATCTTAACATCCCAGTTTTGGAAAACACCAGATACAACAGGCAGTAGTGCAAGCAACACATTCCACACATGGAGGAAACACAAGAAGGAACAGCTGATGTCTTTTCTTACAAAATCACAGTGGCAAAAGAGCCACTGAAACACTCAGTGCCGTATGAAGAATTGCACCAATTAACAAAATACATAGTGGTGAAAAGCCCTTATAGATGCACAGTAATCTACCATTTTCAGCTGTCTGTTCTTCATTTGATATTCATAACTTGCCACTCATCCGGAGAAAGCAGCAGCACCCATTTTCAGCTAGAAATTAACAGCTAATTTCAGTCTATAACAAAATGCAGATACATCCAGACCAAGAAGTGCATTGTTCAAGGTTTACAGAGAAGCTGACTGCAATTGTTTTATAAGCCTCATTCAAAATGTCCCTGACTACACCTCGAGACTTTTGCAGATGCTAGTTTTGCTTGTACTTTGCAAGCAGCTACTCTCTAAGCATTAATTCCTAAAGAAATCTAGCTCTTGGCACTGGGTTAGAAATAACAGAAATTTGATCTAGAGGTCAAAACAATGGAATCACTGGAAGTCTGCCTCTATCTCTGAGCATTCTCTTTTTGGGAAAAGATTTTCTCTAAACGTTACATAAATGAATTATGCACATATCCAACATGCATTACGTTGTCCAGCTATTGAATCAATTTCCCTGCATTTCCTCTCTTGGTAGCACAGGAGCACTGAAATGCTTTTTAAACTCTCTCCTGAAGTAGAAATCTTTTTTTGTTGATTTATCCACCTTCAATGTAACCCTGCTCAAACTTACCATCTAAGCATCTGTTGTTGTATTTCTTATATGCTGTGATTGCATCTTCTTTCTTCACAAAGACTACCTCAGCCACTCCTGGGTGCACCAGCCGGGCTCGCTTCAGAGCACCGCACACACAGAACAACTCCTGAGGGCAGAGCGTTAGTCGTGACTGTGGTCACAAAAGAAGTACACTGGAACAATGGGTGAGAAAGGCTCAGTTTCCCAACTACATTCCCACTCCTCCTCAGTAAACACATGGCAGAATCTGACCACTGCAACTTGTCTTCATGTGGTTGCTATGGCTAAGTACTGAGCATTAGTAAGTAATACAGGCTGGACAAACCTCTATAATGGCACCAACACAAGCAAAAGCGTTTAAGGCTCTGTACTCGGGCACATGAACACCGTTTTTGTTCTTTGTCTGCTGAGAACAGAAGCACCCAGGTAATTTGCACCTGTGTATAAGTTCAAGGAAAACACTAAACATCACTTGGCATGAAGTTTAGGTGATATCAGGTACCTCAGTACACCCTAGAAATGGCCTTTTCTACCACCTTCTTGAGTCCTGATTTTGTTTTTTTTAAGTGGAAAAACCCAGCCTACCCCACTCCCAAAACAGGAAACTCTCAGATTGTACAAGTAAAGCAAAGTCATATAATATCTTTCCTCACAGCATTCACCATAAAGGGATTTAACACAGTAAGCAATACTCACAACAATGTCTTCCTCAGTGACTCGAGGATGCAGATTGTTTACAGTCATCTTTGTGCCTTCCAAAGGACTGAAGGCCAGCTGCCAACACAATAAACACAAGTCAGAAATGCAGCAATCAGACATCACAGCAGATAAAAATCACTACAAAGATACCTATGAAAGTTGGTATACTTACATAAAGGAGAAAACTATAGCTAGTAATGGGAAATATTGATGCTTGGAAAAGCCCAGACCATCTAGAATGAAAGAAAGCTATTTTTTCATGCTAACTTGTTTCTGAAGTAACTTTTCTATCCCATTTCCAAGAGTAACACTAAGTTAATCTACCTATAGACACGAGTTATGCCAGACTCCCCTTCATTTTAGGAACATATCTAAGCTACACTCTGAACCAGCCAGCAAACCTCAGGTATGGCTCCAGCCTCTAGAAAGCTTGTTGAACCTAACGTGTCTGAGAACACCAGTACCCGGCACCAGGAAGTGTAGCAAAGCAATTCCAGGCAGGCTGTCTACAAAGTACCTGAGAGGTTCTTGCACAGAAAGCAAGAAGCTACGTCTGGAAGAATCTTGTTCTTCTCTTTGCTAACAGCAGAAGGTAGAAGACTATGTTTCTATATTACCAGTAGTGTTATGGCAAAATTCCTAGGGACATGGAATTCACCAAAGGCTGTCCAAATAACAACTGCCATCTTCCTGTAGCATCTTCCCTGTTTCCTCTCATGCCATGTGCTCCTATGCTAGAATGAAGTATGACACACTGAGAATTCCCAGTCTCTCAAGCACCAGAGAGGATGATGTTCAGACAAGTTTTAAATTCTTGGTGGACAGGTTGTAGCCCCACAGGTAGAAGTGGGAGCCTGGCAGAAGCAAACTACTCAAAAAGCCAACAAACAGCAAACTTCAGAGGTTTCCTAGACTCACGTTAACAAGCACGTCCCACTTCCCTGAGCTCACCTCAACAGGTGCTGGCTCTTTTGGAGGCTCCTCCTTTGTCACCAAAGTTCGGGACATGTTTGTCAAGGCCTTTGTCCTCATTGGGGAAGGAGGTGCAGGAGGAGCTGTGTATGTATCATTCTGGACCACTTTAGTCAGGGGAACAGTCTTGGACAGAGAGAACTTATTGCCACTCAGCCCAGCCTATGGGAGAAGAGAACAAAATAACCATGAGAGCTGCAGGCTGCAAAAGTAGGCCCTCTTTTTCTAGCACCAACAACAGGATAGCATTGAAAACAACATGTCCTCCACAGTTTCAAAACTACTGCACAGTGTTGAAGACTTGAGTCAATTGTTGTCTCAAAGCTGAGAAGGTTTTTTTATCATGTTTACTTCAAAAGAGCACTTCCCTTGCAAAAGAACACCATGCTTAAATCTCACATCCTCTTTAAATGAACATTACCAGTGCAGTTCAAATTTGGAGAAACTTTTTTTCAAATGTGTCCAATGATTCTCAAGTATTTAACAAAACGTACACAAAGACCATTCATTTACACACACAAAAAATTGAGCTACCCTAGTACAAACAGCAGTAATTCTTCACAAACATCAAGCTGCCAACTCTGATTTTGCATAGCAAGTGATTTCCTGCTCTGATGACCAGTCTATAAAAGCAGTAGAAAGCCACCCTTGCACTTTCCCAACAAGAAAATCAAAAGCAAACATGCAGGAGCCTACCAGAAAGGGAGAGAGCACACATTCTGGCTGCAAAAGGCCTATAAAATCAGTTAGCCTAAAAGGGAATCTGTTCCCAAAATAGCACTGGAAGCATTGGCACAAAGAGAAGGGTGGGGTGAGGAATAAACACCTCAGAGTAAAGCACTGTTGACATACTTCAAAAGAGCATAAACCCTGTAAAACTGCAGCCCATGCATCCACTCAATATGAGTACGGTGTGGTGGGGACTTTTCAGATCATCCCTTACCACATTGTGAAGGAAACTGTTTGTGGTGGTGATCTTCATCTGTTTGCTAGGAAGGGCGGAGACACTTTCATCATCATCTTCCATGTCATACAGACCCTGAAAAGAAGCAAGGTAACAGCTCACAAACAGGCAGATTTAATTTAGACATCATTTCCCAAATAAGCAATTCTCTCCTGCCTTTATCACTTTCAAAAGACATGTGGTAACATGAGGAAATGAACACAGAATGGTTTTCAGTTAGAAAGGATCTTAAAGACCATCTAGCTAGTTTCAACCCTGCCATGGGTGAGAACACCTCCCACTACGTCAGGTTGATCAAAACCCCACCCAACTTGGCCTTGCACACATCCAAGGATGAGGCACCAACAAATTCTCTGGGCAGCTTGTTGCAGTGCCTGGCCACTCTCATCATGCTCCCACCACACAGAATTGCTTCCTTGTATCCATCCTGTATTTACCTTAGAACTGTTACACCTTGTCCTAACACTAAATTCCCCAAAAGAGTCCCTCCCCATTTTTCCTATAGGACACCCTTAAATTCTGGAAGGCTGTAACAAGGTCTCCCTAGAGCCTTCTGTTCCCAGGCAGAACCACCTCAACTTTCCCAGCCTGCCATTGTAGGAGAGGTGCTCCAGTCCTCTGACCATCCTTATGACCCCTCTAGACCAGCTCCAGCAGGTCCATGTCTTTCTCACACAGCACGTCTCACAGCTGAACGCAGTGCTCCAGGTGGGATATCACATGAAAGGAGTAGAGTAGGTCAGTCACCTCCCTTGACCTGCTGCTCACATTTCTTTTAATACAGCCTAAGATACAGTTTGCTGTCTGGGCTACAAGCACACACTGGTGGCCAACTCGGAGCTTCTCGTTCATCAGTACCCCCAAGACCTTCTCCACTGGGCTGCTCTCTATCAACACCCAACCTGTATTCACATTTAGGATTGCAAACAATGTTTACATGCTCAGAAATCCACAAGTTCTTTGGACTTCACTTCTGTCCTCAGAACTACAGGACAGAGCTGGAAGCATACAAGTCCATTCCATGAGGTCAGCTGAAGTACTATCAAACTTCCTTCCTAGAAACGCTGTTTCCCCAGGTGTACTGAAGCCACAGAGAGTTCTCTAATCCCTAGACCTCTTCAGCACTCATGAAACCACACTGCTACAATAAAGCCTTAACATCTTACATTTTAACTCCCTGCTAGCTCTAGAGTTGAAGCTTGTAAGTATGATTTCTTTAATTTTGTTTAAGCAGGTGCTTGCTGAATCTGCCTGAACTAAACATTCCTTTTGAACAGTGTGCTCTCCTCAGCACAGCACACGCCTGTCTGGCACTAGAAACACTGTAGTATGAGGTTTACTGAATGAGTAATTCACTTCCCACTTCTACTTAATGCCCACAGCTCTGCTTAAAATACTGAGTCTAACACCTACACAAATATTTTTTTGTATGCTCTGAACAATAATGTTGCTAAGAAAATCTAAGAAAAAAGTCTAGACATACCTGGCACTGCCCAGAGCACTGAAAGTTACAGCTTAAAAGTTTTTCACTAATTCAGCAGAACAGTGAAGAACAAATGGATGGATTGGCAATGATAACTTGAAAAATAAGTGGGTTTCATGGTTAGCAAGATTCTGGTTTACAAACAGAAAAGAGTTACAACCACAGAAGTGCTATGAAGAAAAACAAACAAACAAAAATGATATAACATAGGAGAGTTCTGCAGAAAACTAGGAAAAATGCTAGCCATCTGGACAATATACTTGAATTACACCTGATTTACTGTAACAAGGTGTTACAGTAAAAAAAAACGAAAAATCACAAAACCATGACACAAGGTCCAAATCGTAAAGGCAGTAAGCAACAGCATCTGGGAACAGTCATGGCAGCAGGTCAACACAGATAAACAGATAAAGTCACCATAATTGAGGCAAAGAATAAGCAATGACACGATACTGTCAGTGTCAGCTTGTCAATATATCACAGTTTATGAATGCACATACACAAAGTATGCAACATAAATATAACCCCTGTGAAAGAACCCAACGTGGGGTAAGGCAGCTGAATGCTTGGGGGCCGTGGCAAAGTCCTTCAAAACTGATCTCAGGAGAAACAGAACAAATTCTAGGGTTTTCCTCACACAAAATCTGCTTGATATAGCAGCACAGAGAGCTGATAAAAAAACAGTTAAGATCACCATCAGGTTTTCAGCCTATAACCGTCAAGTGTCAGAGAACATCCAAACTCTCTTTTCTTTCCTACCTTATCTGCCAATGTTTATAGATACCTTCCTGCTTTCTCTATTCACCTCTATCCCCAAAAATAAAAGGTTAAAAACACAGAGAGAGCACACACCTGTTTATGTGTATGATTGTTCACCACATTGATCCTCATTCCTGCTGGATGAGGGTGTCCAGGAACAACAGCAGCTTTCTGCTACAATCGGAGAGAAAGAACCAAAGCGTTAAACGCTGCAGTCCACCAAATCCTCATTTCAGGGGACTGAAGCTGTAACTGATAACCTGATATCACATAAATGAGATTTACCTTCTCATTCTTCAAACATGTTTTAGCTGTTACGTAATACTGCAAAATTCCTGCTGTAATGTTAAATATGAGATGCCTGCACTTGAAGAAATAAAAACCCACAGCCACGCAGATCTTTTCTTTCAAATTACTTGCATTTTAGTCTAAGTTAAATCAGAAGAGGATTTATTACCAGCTGTAACAGCACTGATCAATTTTTATTGCCGTAAATACAAAACCAGGAGGAGGGTAAAATCAACAAGCAATATCTCTACCATGCTACATAAATGAAAAGATATCTATTTCCATTAAGTTCAGCAAGTTGGGAAGCAACATGACTTGGTTGCTCAGATCCATTTCAGAGGAGAAGCACATACTGCCACTTCACACTAGAGCTGGAATAAGCTGTACTAGAATAAAATGATGCATGAGTGTACCTGACCTTTTGGCTGTCTCATCTGCTGCCCTGTGAACACAGGGAAAGTGCAACAGAAGTAGTCAGGGAACACAGCTGTGCTCATCAGCAACCGAAAACAACCTGCAGTTACCTCAAAAATACCCTCTGTGTTTTTGAAAACCTTGGAAGTTACCAATTACAGAGTATAAAGTCCTACAAAAATGCTTTGTACAACCAGTGAAAATTTCAGATTGCATCTTGGATCAAGACACTTCAGTTTGATTCTGCTCCCACGTTTGGGAACGTAAGAAGCCCACTGGTAATTTGGAATTTCAATATAAATCTTAAAAAAAATAAATAAATCCTAAGATAACTGCTTATGTGCATGGTTTTGTCTTTAGCCTCAATCATCACATCATTCTACAGCATTTTTATAACAATATGCAGATCAAACCACGTGATTTAAACAAAAAATAATTTAAAAAAAGTAGCAGCTCAGTCAGGCCAGAACAAGTTGCTGCAGAAGCAAGTCTCCAGAAACATTTTGAACACCTAGATACTTTCTAACAGCGTTCAACTCCCACTGGAAGTGATCTGGACAGTACACGTATTAATTACCCTGCTAACTGGAGGCTATTGAGCAGACTGCTCTATTGGTCTGTGATTAGCCCTTCCTACTGCCACAGTGTTCTCTCTCCTTTGGCCAGCCTTTTGTTCCCACCTTAGCAGTGAAATCCAAAGAGGCAATGGGTAGCTTTCTGCAGAGCAGAAAAACTCATCTGGGCTTTCAAACTGATGAGGACAGAGATGTTCTGGTCTGTGCAAGCACACTGCTCATCTTCAGGAGGAGGGAAAAGAAGAGGTGAACTAGGAACTAGAGATTCATCCTTGCAACATGCTTGAAGAGGTGAGGAACACAGCCACTCCTCCTACAGCAACCCTGACATTCTGGAAACTTCTGCCTCTGCTCTCTGTAAGTAACACACATGGCTTAACAGATGTTAGCCTGAGAAATCAAGTAAGAATCAAGTTATTGTGCATACAGCACAGAACTTTCAAATCAGTCAAAGGAAACCAGCAGCTCACAGTGACCAAATGGTTATACTGCAGCTGGAATAAAACCCAAACCTCAGCAGGACTGCATCACACATGCAAGGAATTCCCTGGAAGCCAGGATTTTCCTGATAAGTGGGTGAGTAGAAGCAGAAACCGTGGAAAGGCACACACAATTTTCAAGTTGCTTCAAGATACAAGCACGGTTGTATATTCTAAAGTCTCACCACTGAGATGAATTAGCTGTCTAGACAGGGCAATCTGCCACATCGGACTCTCACAAAACAGTACTGTGACAAAAAAATGCAAAGTTCTTTGGATTTTACATGGGGGGACAGAAATAACAGTCTAAAATAACTACTTCAGTGCTGAAAAGAGCATTCCTTTCCATTTCATTGGGCCAAAAAATTCAAATGAAAGCTTGGATTCTTCAAAAAACCCTAAGCAGCCACAAGGACACCAAAAACGATTCTGAATCCTGCTCTACAAACTGAGTTGAACCATATCACCATCACTTCTGCTGTAAACAAGGGAACGCGCTCACACAAGTGTTATTATTTTCAGTGGACTGCTGTAGAATGACTGAGGAGTTCAAAGCTGGCTTGCATGACCTACTTGGATTGTCTTGGTGATTTTCACAGCTGGATTTACTGTCCCCATAGTTGGGCTGATAGCAGCTGGAGTGTTCCTTTTTAAGCTGATCTTCTCTCTGGCATCCACCACTTTGGTCACCTTTTCAGCAGCAACACCTTGCTGCTTACGGGAATTCAGCATCTCTCGAGCATCCTGCACCTTCCCTTTTATTTTGAACCGAGCGTCCCTTTGAATCAGTTTCTCACGAGCATCTTTAACTCCCAGTTTGTGTCGGGCATCAGTGAGGCCGATCTTCTGCCGAGCATCAAATGTCCGCTGGAAGTTGACAGCTGGTGATGATCTACTTAAAATATTTTGCTGGATCCCAATGCGAGATCTAATACCTCCAAATACTGGCCTTGTGTTAAGCCTGAAAAGGAACAAACAAAAAAAGGTTTCAGACATTGTAAGACGTGCTACAGTATCCACAGAAGTATTTGTGCTACCGCTAACAGAAGCTCATTATTACTGCACACAGCTCCAACCAGGTCTGATGCCCAAACACAGCAGTGTGGCTCCTAAGCCGTTTCATGCCAGATTTTCCTCCGCATGTAAATAGCTGAGGAACTGTTTTCCAAAATCCTTAAGCTCACGTTTACAAACTTAACAGCCTGACTATAGACAAGCTAAACACACACCAGATATAAATAAAGCTCATCAACAACTTAAGTACTTTGGGGAACTCTATGAAGACGAGGAGGAACAGAAAGAGATTTTCTATTATTAGGAGTGAGCAGCTCTGCTAAACATCTCTTCTAATACAACAATATGCCTTCATATGAAGAAAACATGGGACTATATTTGTTTTCAAGATTTCTGGGCAGCAAACTCAGATTTCTGGGATGGTAGACAGCTCGGATTTTGAAAATGCACAAGCAGAAGCACCAACCTCAGTTCAAGGCAGTCCCAAAACTGCTTCTCTCCTAGCAAGAAGGCACACCAGGCAAACCACCTTTCAATATTGCTGCCTCTCCCTTCATCTACTGACAGAACTGTTGTCTGTACTTTTTAAGTACACCATTTTCATCACAAAACTGAACACAGACTACAACAGTCCACAGAACAAACAACGTTTGTACACAAGTATTGCTAAGCAGCAGCCCATTACGTACTGAAGCAGGAACTAGCTTCCTGTTACAGGTCTGCTTTACTTTTCCCAAACTCCTCCTAGGAGGAAGGAGATTATCTCATTATTAAGGCAGGCCCTCCTTTAAATACCTTGTTAAGTTTTAGGATTGTTTCTTTTCATTAAGTTTCTTTCATGTAAGCAGATGACAAAGTTACAAGGAATTGAAAAATATTCTTGAGGTCAGCTTATCTACAAATTCAAAACAAGATACGGTGCCATGGTACTTATCTGCTTTCTGAAACACATCACACAGTACTTTAGCCTAAAATTAGTTATCTAGAATTTATTTAATATCTAAAAGATTAATGCCATATATTCAAATGAAGATACAATTTTTCATATGGAATCACAGAATGGCCAGGGTTGGAAGGGACCTCAAGGATGATGAATCTCCAACCCCCCGCCACATTGGGGCAGGGCCACCAACCTCCCCATTTCATACCAGACCAGGCTGCCCAGGGCCCCATCCAACCTGGCCTTGAACACCTCCAGGGATATGGACGGGGCATCCACAGCCTCTCTGGGCAGCCTGTTCCAGCACCTCACCATTCACATAGTGAAGAGCTTCGCCCTGACATCCAACCTAAATCTTCCCTCCCTCAACTTAAAACCATTTCCCCTTGTCCTGCTGTTACAGAATCACAGTTATTTACTCTTTCAAAGAATTGACACCCCTCCTGTTTATAGGCTCCCTTTAGGTACTGAATTGCAGTGTTTACTCAGCTAACTCTACAAGCTTAATGTTATTTACCATCACATATTAAGAGAGATCTGTGGAAAAGACAGAAGAGACTGAACATGCACTGCCACGTCTCTACTCAAAGAGATGCTGCATCCAAAACTGGAAAGCCAGGCCTGAGGTGCCACAACATTACTTCGCTAAGAATCCTACAGCTGCTCTCTCACACAGCCAGAACTCACCAGATATACAAGACAGGAGTATTACTGTTTATTAAAATATTTCCAGAAGAATATGAAGAAATAAATACCCATAAAGCTAACAACCACTAAGCAATACTTCCCTTGCTATTTTAAAAAGCATTAATTCGACAAAGTTGAAAGTATTTAGAGTGCTGCACAAAGCTTGATGAATGGTTCTTTTTAATAAGCATAAAGGCCAAAGCAAAACCAGAAATCCATGTACCAGCATTTAAGCCAGAATTAGTTAGACTGTTAATGATGTGTTCAGTTAGGAAACTCTGTACTGAAGATTATTCCTTCTCTGAACACTTTGTTTATCCTAATAAGCAATTCTTCTCTGTGGAGAATTGCTCACCCTGGAACAGCACAAACTGTTCTGGGATTTGTATCCATTTTGTGCCCCTGCACCTGAAATACAATGGAAATTCAAACATCCCTTTCAAACACTACAAGCTCTGACTTAACTTATTGCATCACACAACATTTTACGGGCTGGCATATTTCACAGCTGAAGATTTTTAAGTTATCATTTTATGTAGACCACTAAAGAGCATGTAATACAATTTGACAAGTCTATTCTGTTTGCCTAACCTTCCAAAGGCAACTTGGCTGCCCCAGAAATCTTATGAGTTAAGCTAACTATGTAAAACAAGTGAAATGCAAGGTACAAAAGTTCTTATAGCGCTGCTGAGGTATTTCTGTTCCACATAAAAAAAGTGGAGAAATTTCCTTTGAGAAATGAAAGTGAAGGAGGATGTGAAAAAGAAGAAAGGCAGCGTTCTGCATATTAAGCAGTGTAAGACTGTTCCAAACATGGAGGATAACATGAATGAAAGCACAAAGCTAAGGCCTTGTTTACAACACGATTAGAGGCATTTTATACCATAAGCCTTTTGAAATACTACTGCAGACATGTAAACGCTGACCTGCTAAATAAATGATTGCTCCTCAGTGATCATTAAATAAACAAAACAAAATCAGAACTAACACAGATGGGGAGAAAACTACAGTCCACAAGAGGATGGAAAGCTACCACGTGAGCAGGCAAGAACTGCAATTGCTGCTCTAAATGGTTTGGGCTACACGGAGGACATCTGTCATACAAAAGAGTGCAGAGCCATACAGAATCAGAGAATCACCAAGGTTGGAAAACTTCAAGATCACCCAGTCCAACCCTCCACCTATCACCAATGGTACTCACTAAATCATGGCCCTCAACACAAAATCCAACTGTTTCTTGAACACCTCCAGGGTCGGTGACTCCACGCCTCCCCAGGCAGCCCATTCCACTGCCTGACCACTCCTTCAGAAAAGCAGTATTTCCTAGTGTCCAGCCTAAATCTCCCCATTCCTTCTGGTCCTATCACCAATTAGGCGAGAGAAGAGGCCGACCCCCAGCTCACTACAACCTCTCTTCAGGTAGCTATAGAGAGCAACAAGGTCTCCCCCGAGCCTCCTCTTCTCCGCACTGAAGCCGTAGCGCTCCCTACATCTACACAAGCTCTGAAACAATGAGGCAGGGAATCCCGGCCAAGCCGCAGAGAGCCGAGGGGCAGACAACAACCTCGCCGGAGCCATCGCAACCCGACGCTTCCCCCGCGCTGATCCCAACAGACACAACGTGTGCGGCACCTCCCACACCGCCCCATCCACCGAGCCGCTGAGCGGGCCCAGACGGGGTGGGATCGGGCCCGGCCCGGTCCTGAGCGACGGCCATCGCCGCCCTGCACAGCGACGCCTAAGCCAATGGGAAGACGAAGCGCGGGGCAGGGCCGGGCCGCGCCGAGGCGGGCTATCGCCAGCGGCCTCCAGAGCGGGACGGCCCGAAAGGAAAAGAGATGGATCCCCTGCAGCCGCCGGGCCCGGGGCGCCGCCCCCCGGCCGCTCACCTCCCCTTCACCGTCACACCGCGCTTCCGTATGAGCTCGTCTAACGACAGGTCCGCCATCTTGTCGCGGGGCCCAGCGATGAGACGCAGCCAGCGAACCGCGGACGTGACATCACGGCGCTTCCGCCGCTCTGAAGGCGGGCGGTTCCCGTTCCCGCCCCCGCCCCACCCGAGGGCGTAGGGGGTGGGGGAGGGCGCGCGCTAGCGCAGCACTCCCACAACCCCGCGCGGCGCTTTGGGTCTTATTTGCATATCGGTACCGGCGCGTTCCGGCCCACAGCGACTCAGAACAGCGAGAGAAGCGAGTGGAAGGAAGAACAGAGTGGGGGCACAGCTGGGAGATCTTAAGGGAGCAGGGAGGGCCGCTCGCCCTGACCACGAGAGGCCAAGCGTAGGGCCCTGCTGGCAAGGCTGAGACATCTGGTTTATGCCTTAAACTTATGAGTAAGGAAAATAACGACCCGGGGTGACGCCCGGGTCCTCACTACTGATGTGAGAGGAATTTTTGCGCGGGTACAGGTCGTCCCCGGGTGACCCGCTTACTTCGCGGGATGCCCAGGTGCAATGATCTGCCCGACCCCCTGTGCGCGGCGTAGCAAGGACAGATCTTGCGGCGGCGGCTGCTGGGGCGGAGCCGCTTTGTGCTGCGGGGCGGGGCTGGGAGCTGCCCGGCGTCCCTTGTCTCTGAGACCACGTGTCCCTGCGTGTGGCTGCAGCTCCGCCTCTCCGCTCTGGTGCGGTGCGGCCCGAGCGGTTCAAGCCTGATGTTACAAAGCTAACCTACCTTCCTTTCATCAAATCTCTCTGAGCATTAAAAGCAGCCCAAGCGGCTCAGATTCAAGCTGCTTCTCCCCTGTGTCTTGCTTCCAACCTGCAAGGAGACAGCACAATCGGGAGTGTTGTTGAGTGTGAGGCTCCTTGCCCCCTGTGCTGAACCCCGTGAGAAACCCAACCGCATCGTTTTGGATCAGGTGAAATCCAGGTTAACCAGAACAGCATTCACAAGCAGGGGGAGAATCAAGTCAGAATGGGCATTTCCAGCACTTCCTCATTGTGCGCTGCCAGCTGCTCGTGTCTGCTTCATCGCCTCAGTAGAGCTCATCCCCCCAGACACCCGGAGGGGCTCCTTGATCCCAGTGACAGCTGCATGGCCGCAATGTCCTTTGGCAAGGAGTGCAGCCCACCAGCATGGACTGCCACCTTCTCTTGCTGGCTTCCCTTCCATCTGCCAGTCTCGCTCTTGGAATCGAAGGCTGTGCGCACCCAGCTTCAGCCCACTTTCACTCCTCTTCCAGATGAGGAGTCCTTTTCCAGTTTCCAGTGTTAAGGTATCACAAGAGACAAGCAGCAAACCCAGATGTGTTCTGTCTTGTTGCCTGCTCATTTGCCAGTGTTTCCTAATACTGGATTTAATTTTTCAGTCACTCTTGCTGATTTCATGCAGCTATCTATCAAAGCTACATCATTTTGCTGCTTGTCTTTCGTTTGTGCAGTGAGAATTTCTTCCCCCCAAAAGCATCACCGCATTTATACACACCAAAATTCGGCCATTTTATTGCCACTCGGTCACTCAGTGTGTAAAATCTTCTGCCGTCCTCTCATCATGGACATGAGCCAACAGCGAGCACTTGCAGCCCAGAAGGCCAACAGTATCTTGGGCTGCACAAAAGAAGGCCAGCAGAGTGAGTGAGGTGATTGTCCCCCTCTGTTCTGCCTTTGTAAGGCTCCAGCTGGAGTTCTGCATCCAGGCCTGGGGCCTTAGCACAAGAAAGATATGGAGCTGTTGGAGTGGGTCCAGAGGAGGTCATAAAGATGCACAGAGGGCTGAAGAACCTTTCCTATGAAGACAGGCTGAAGGAGATGGGCTTGTTCAGTATGGAGAAGAGAAAGCTGCAGGGAGACCTCAATGCAGCCTTCCAGTACATGAAGGGAGCTTATAAACAGGAGGTGATCTATTTTTTTACACAATCTAATAGTGAACAAGGGGAAATGGCTTTAAATTGAAAGAGGGAAAATTTACGTTAGAAGTTAGATGGAAATACTTTATTCAGAGGGCAGTGAGGTACTGTACAGGCTGCCCAGAGAGCTGTGGGTGCCCCGTCCCTGGAGGTTCAAGGCCAGGTTGGATGGGGCCCTGGGCAGCCTGAGCTGGGGGGCGGCAGCCCTGCCCATGGCACGGGGTGGGACTGGGTGGCTTTGAAGTCTCTTCCAACCCCACCATTCTGAGATACTATGATCATCTTCATAATCCCAAATCATTTCATATTAGAAAACTGTAACCTCCTGGCTCATTCTTTTCAAGGCCACTCTCCACCCTGTTAAACTACAAAGACTCTGCCAGACTCCATAGGTGTCTTTTCTCCATTTACTCTTACCCTCTTTTCCCTGTGTTTTAGCCAATCATTTATTCATATAGGCCTTCTCTTGCCCCATGACAGCTTAGATACTTTGAGATCCTGTGGTAAAAGATTTTTTCAAAAGCTTTGAGAAATCCTGGAGAATTAGATTGACCAAGTTGTATGAAAGTCTGCAGACTTTTCAATGAAACCTGAAAATTGGGAAGGCTTTGTGTAGAAAGCCTGCCAACCCTTCCTAAGCAGGCCCTGTTTGCACAGTGCTGGCTCATCACCTCTCTTCATCACAGGGTCAGCTCTTCTGAGGAGCACAGCCACCAAGCCTTGTTGTGCCCCAGCTCTCCCCTGGATCTTCTTTGGCAGGGTGGCAATTGTGTTCTCAGTGTTGTTTCAGATAACACATTGCTGTTAGAAACCCAACAATAAAGTCTCTGTGGGATGCTGACTGTGGGGGTTCAGGCCTGTCCACTTGTGAAAAAGCAAATTCCTTGAAAGCATCTACCAGCATGTTAATATGGGGCAGCGATTTTGAGATGCTTCTTGTATATTCAGCACTGGTTGAGCACATTGCTTTTTGTAGCTGTGTTTATTATAATGTTACTTTTATTTAAAGCCTCATTAAAGAAAGTATCTTTTCAAAGTGTTTTACATTCTAAGCTTTCCTACTGAGTAAGCTTATGTATTTCAAAATTAGGCCACTGTGGTTGCCCCACCAGTGTTATCTCACTGGTTTCTAAAGAGGATTCAGAGAAAATAAATGAAAAATGTAACCATATTTCTGTCTGTGGATGTGTATGGTGCAAATAGCTACCAAGCTTGTTTACTCATTTGCAAGGTCTTTTCTTCATAATACCTTTCTTTGTCCCACCCTACACCACCTCCCTGGGCAGCCTGTTCCAGTGCCTGACCACTCTTTTGGAGAAGTTTTCCTAATATCCAACCTAAACCTCCCCTAGTGGAACTTGAGGCCATAAAAGAATCTGCAAAGAACAGATGAGGTAGGCTAGAAACACAGGTTCTCTTTCCACACAAATGCTGTCTAGAGATAGTGACAATCAAAGTTAGATAAAATTTATGCACTCCACCAAGGGAAACACTTTTGCTTTTTAATAGGTGTTTGATATTAGTTTATTTTTGGTGTTCCAAGCCAGAAACATTTAACTAGATATGAAAAGCAGGCAGGAGAAAGAAAAGCAACAAATTGTACAACCGCTATTTAATCTTCTTATGGTCATGTAAGTATAAGCTTGACATTAAAGCCTTGTTACTTTTAATTCCACACTACACCTCTCTCAATGACATTTACTTCATTCATCAGCATGGGCCATAGAATTCGAAGCTCTGCTCTACAGTACTTTAAGTCTTGCTGGTCCACGTGCTCTAAATATTGAAGAGAGCATTCATGTATGTTCCACACAGCCTTAACTGGTGAGTCCTGAAGAAGCAGCAAACAGAAAACTCTACAGCACTTCACTGCAAATTGCTCTTGTTCGATATTTTTCAGAGGAACATCAGCATGCTGAAAATCAAGAACAGTTTTCACAGCTTTATAGTATGACTTAGATGAGCGGACCTTGCCTCCCTACTCACATTCTGTGATGCAGATGTGCCCCACATCATCCAAGTGTTGAAGTTCATTTGTCAAAGCTGAAGTGGGACAGACAGGGCTCCCAGTGTCACCAAAAAGGACCTTCTGCTTACTAAGTCTTGGCTTCTAGACCATAACAACATCCAGCAGCTGTCTGTATTTCCTCATATACAAGAGAGCTTCACAAAGAGCTTATCAAGGCTGAAATTTGGAAAGGGCCCAGCATGATGCAAAAGAATGAAGCTGCTAGTTGTATTTCTTGGGGGAAAAAAAATTGGACTGTAATTCACTTGGATTGCAACTGGGCTCTGAACACACCAACAGCTTCTGCAAGCTTTCCCCTGCCTCTCCAGGGGTTTGACTGCTTGTGCACAGAGTCAGCTCTGATACAGCATGGCTGTACAACTTTGGATCAGACTGCTGCAAAAACAGCAAAGCTTGCAGGAGTGACATGAGAAATTATGGGAAGCCTCACAGGGGGCCACAACCCACATGCCCCCCACACCCAGCACAGGAGCTGCTTCAGGATCAGAAGGGTGCCTGTGCCCAGCTTTATGCTGTTTCATCTGACCTATAGACCAACTTCTCATCTCAGCCTCAGCTTGCTTTGTCACTGTGGGCTGGTTGTTACCTGGTTGGTGATCACCTCTCTGTGTCTCACCCTGATCACTGTCACCAGACCTGCTCTGCTCACCTTGCTTTGGTCTTGTAGAACTGTACCCTTGCTGATGAGGGCACCTGCCCTGCCTGTCTTGCTGCTCCCCACTGCTCCTGATGCAGAGCCGGGGAGGTAAAATGTTAGGTGTAGCTCTGACCGTGTCTATGGGAATATAGGGGAGTATCTGGGCAGGAAGACCCTCTTACAAGTGGAAAAAAACTCCAAACAGAAGCGAGACATATTCCATTTTGTAACAAACTGCATAGACATGCCAGAAACTTAAATCCTTCCCCTTAATCCTGGCATCCATTTTAACTTACCTTAATAATTTTGTTAATGCCCGAGTCGTTAAGATAATAGCCATATCTTAAGAGTTTCATAATATCTGGCATCAGCTCCTAAAAACCAAGCACAGCACAAAGCGGACTGTTAGCGTGTTGACATGAGCAGTTCACTCCTTGAGCACTGGGAGTTTGTGTTTTTCAGATCATGTCAATTAGAAACAGAGAAGCCTCCAGCTTCAGGCTGTGGAGGAAGATCCTATAAAAGCAACGTGCATCTGGGAAATGCTTTCTGCATTTGTAAATGTGCTCAGATACAATTCTAACATGCAGGACTGCATGTGTCTGCGGGATACAGAAGGGTTGCTGAAACTTGCCTTTCCTCTCCCCCATCCCTCTCAGCTTGTAACTTCTCCCTGCTGTCTTTACCAGTATATTTTGAACAGCATCCCTAGCAGAAGCTGAGCTCTAAATAAAGATAGCCCTGTAATCCCACTGGCTGGGCACAGTTACACAAAGATATTAAGTACTTGTTTGCAGGTATTCGCAGCATCATGTGAAAGTGGAAAGCCAAGGATTTCAAATGTGCCAGTTTTTCTCTTCTCAATATCTCTCTCACAGGCATCAAACAGCTTCTGTAATGTAAAGAGAACATCTGATCAGTAAACTCCGGGATCCCTAATTGACTGAAATGCTTCTTTAATACCTGGGAAATAAACATTTCTGTGAGCTGTTTGCATGTTGAAGGCCATTCTTCAGTATGCATGTGCTAATAAATGCTTCACCTCACCCTTGTCCTTCAAATTCTACCATTTTGGTGCTTTCCTTTAAACACTCTGAGGATCAGAGGTCATCCATCAGACTGGGATCTCCCATACCGTACCTAAAGTATCAACCATAAGGAAACTGGATCATGTTTTCCTTAACATGGGTGAGATACGGGACTGGGATTTGAACATGTTCTTCTGAAAGGCAGGAGGAAAGAAGTCTCTGTCACTTTTCTCTCTATAGCATTACACAGGCCCTGCTTGACTGGAACAACAGAGCTTGTAGTCTCGTTAGTGCCCAATCTTGGCTGATACAGAAGTACTAAATGCTCAAAGCCTGGTATACTGGCTATAGTATATCGACTTGATAAGATTCAGATTGATAAAGTGGACATGAACAAACCTTAATTATGTTGCTGGCCTTTGGATAGGACAAACGGGCTGAGCTGCTCCAGCATTTTCCCCATTCGTGTAGCTTAAGCATCCTATACATATCCAGCACAGCAGACAAGCGGAAAGGGTCATTCAAGTTCTCTGACTGCTTGTGCATGCTCAGTGCTTTAGACAAGAGCTTTTCGTTTCTAGAATGAGGAAGGTATGAAAAAAGTTAGCTAAGATAAGACAAAACGGTGGATTAATGTAACTATTTTACAGAATAAATGCCATATTTTCTACAGCGTATTTCCTAGCTGTACCATACTAGAGAACAAGCAGCTTTCGTGTGGGAAATACTGCTTTACCAGTTCATTTTTGCATGGTCAGAGTAGAATATGATCAAAGAGCAGTATTTATGTCATTGTCAGCTGATTCCTTTTATTAACATATTCACCCTGGGAACATCTCCTTTCCAGGACAAAGCAAACTATCGTCCAGCAATCAGAATCCAAAGTCTGGGGAGAGGATGCCTAGGCTGTCTTCAAACAAAACAGAGCAAAAAAAAAAAAAAAAAAAAAAAGAAAAAAAGAGTCTCTAAGGGGAACTGGGGGAAACAAGAAGTATCTGGCTATCTGGCTCTTCAGTGTAAGAGCACACACTGCATCAGGAATGTGATGTGAACAAATACCTTACCGTGCCTCTAGATCTCTGATCCTCTCTTGGAGCTTCTCATAGTTTTCTTTCTCTTTTTGGATGATGCTTCCAGAAGATGCACTGCAACAAGTTCATTTTGTGAGATGTGTTTCTTTGTAATAGGATACTGGTATAATGGTAGACTTGTCCCCACTGAGTCCCCCAAATTCCAATAAAAATGCTGTCAGGTGGGAAGGTGTAGAGCACCCACAAAAGACATCACATAACCAGCTAAATAACCTCCCCAGAAGCTCCCACCTAGGACGTAGAGTAAGGGCAGAGCTACCTCGAGTAGAAGAAAGGGAGGTGGGGTTACAAGGATCAGAGGTGACACAAGACGACAGCAATGGGCTTGAGAAAAACACAGGTATTCTCCTCTGGTTGGAATCTCATCGCTTCTACAGTTTTCTTCTTTAACTTCAAAACATTATCATCAAACATCCCAAGCCTGTCAGAGTTTTTCTGTTTTCTTGGATTTGTTTCTCTACAGATGTCTGGGTAATTTCAATCAACTTTTCCTCCAGTGGATGAGTCTAAAGAGTCACAGAATGCTCTTTTGAAAGAATAAACCCAGGTCAGGTAGTGGCAGCAAGAAGACTGGCCTAGGTATTTGGTCTGTGGCACACTCACACCATGAAAGTGATATATATATATATATATATTTATCATTTACTGGAGTTTTTTAGAAGTTATATTTATTTTTGTGTTGTAGATCTCATACAGTTCTAATATAAAGGAGACCTCTTCTGCCATGTTTCTTTCCACTCCCTTCACAGTAAACTATACCATCTCATATTAATATTTTGATCTTGTGGATTATCCCATCAAGCCTATGAGCTGCCAATTAAATTACCTTCATTACTGCACGCAGAAATATTGTTTCTGGAGTCTAAATTTGGAGGTGTTAAATGCAGTATGTTTACTGGAGAAAAATGACTGTCCCTAGGTGAAAGGACAATACAGGGATGAGCAAATTCAGAAACACCCAGTGTTAACTCCTGAGAGCTCCCGTGTTTCTGGTTGTGGGGAGGGTCAGAGCTGCTTGCCTCCTGCCTCATACAAAGGTCAGATGCAGCAATCTACCTAAAGATGTGAGAAGCTATCAATATTACTCAAATAGACCTGAGAACAAATGAAGAATGGGGATCTGAATGCGGGAGGTGTAATCTGAATCTACATGGATTTGCTGACAGCTTTCTTTAATTAGGCAAACTAACTCAGAGACAAGAATAATATCCATCCAGAGGCTTGGATGGATACACTCTTGGCTGGGTAAGGAGCTGGTTGGAGGGCCGGGCACAGAGAGTGGTGGTAAATGGAATCAAATCCAGCTGGCGACCGGTTGTGAGTGGTGTTCCCCAGGGGTCGGTGCTGGGGCCTGTCCTCTTCAATATCTTTATTGATGACCTCGATGAGGGCATCGAGTGCACCCTCAGTAAATTCGCAGATGACACCAAATTGGCTGGAAGTGTGGATCTGCCTGGGGGTAGCGAGGCCCTACAGAGGGACCTGGACAGGCTGGAGAGCTGGGCTGAAGCCAATAGGATGAGTTTCAACAAGGCCAAATGCCGGGTCCTGCACTTCGGCCACAATAACCCCAGGCGACGCTACAGGCTTGGGGCGGTGTGGCTGGAGGACTGCGTAGAGGAAATGGACCTGGGGGTATTGATTGATGCTCGGCTGAACATGAGCCGACAGTGTGCCCAGGTGGCCAAGAAGGCCAATGGCATCCTGGCTTGCATCAGAAACAGCGTTGCAAGCAGGAGCAGAGAGGTGATTGTTCCCCTGTATTCAGCACTGGTGAGGCCGCACCTCGAGTACTGTGTCCAGTTTTGGGCCCCTCACTGCAAGAAAGATATTGAGGCCCTGGAACGTGTTCAAAGGAGGGCAACAAAGCTGGAGAGGGGTCTGGAACACAGGCCATATGAGGAGAGGCTGAAGGAGCTGGGGTTGTTCAGCCTGGAGAAGAGGAGGCTCAGGGGAGACCTCATTGCTCTCTATAACTTCCTGAAGGGAGGCTGTAGTGAGCTGGGGGTCGGCCTCTTCTCTCGTGTCATTAGTGATAGGACCAGGGGGAATGGCTTCAAGCTACGGCAGGGGAGATTCAGGCTGGACATTAGGAAGTATTACTTTTCAGAAAGGGTGGTCAGGCACTGGAACGGACTGCCCAGGGAGGTGGTGGAGTCACCGACCCTGGGGGTGTTCAAGGAAAGGCTGGATGTTGTGTTGAGGGACATGGTTTAGTAGGAGCTATTGGGAATAGGTGAACGGTTGGACTGGGTGATCTTTTAGGTCTTTTCCAACCTTGGTGATTCTATGATTCTATGATTCTAAACTTGGCCATTATTTGAGTCTATGTCCACAGTCTGGGAACCTTTGCCTGACATCAACTTAAGTCTCAAACTTTGAGATACTCCTGAAGAAATCTCCTAGGTTTCAGAATATGTGAATGTTTCTCCTACTTACTGTCCTCACTATCAGGCTATACAGAACTGCACATCAGAAAGCCTCTCATGGCCCTAAAGATACTCCAACCATATTCAGAAACTTCAGAATACCACAAGTTGTCCTCACTGAAATCCCAACAGGAAAGCCTCTTCTGCACAAAGCTGTGCAGTGTTCAGGAATGGTTTGGAAATCCAGCTACACCAATTGAAGTTATTCCCTCCTGGCCGTAGTTATTGAGGATTCACATTTTATACTCCAAATATCACTCATTTACTATTTCTTTTTTTTTTTTTTTTCTTCCTGAATAACAGCATCCCTCTTTCTTTCCACCATTCCAGCACCAATGTCTTCCATCAGTGTGTTCTTAGCCCATGAGAGCAACTTTCACCCAAAATTCCCCTGTCTGACTCTGCATATCTACTCAAAGTGTTTTCAGCATTGCCTTCACCACCTCCCGATCCTTTGGGGTGCATGCCTTTACCTTTGGGGATCTTCTTAATGCAGACATTGCCTATTCAGCAAGGTAATTATATGGAATCTAAAGCTTATATTACAACATGATGATTTCCTTTTACGTGTCATGGCAACGTACTCTGCACTCCAAGACAAAGTTGCCTTGGAGCTTATGCCTGGCCATGCAAATAGAGTCAAATAGAAGAAAGTTAGTTTGATGTGCCTCGGAGAACAGAGCTCTGATGACCAAAGTTAGAATATAATAGAATATAATAGAATAGTAAAAGTCACAACAACATTATGATTTTCTCTTCATATAAATTCTTAATACATATAATCACAGTACCTGCAGGACTTCCAGAGAAATTGTAGTTGAATCTCAAAATAATCCCTGAAAGATCTGTTCGCACCGCATATCAGTCCATCGAGGAAGAATGAAATGATAAAACACAATGCAGTCAGCACAACTTTGCAACATGGATCAAGCCCTGTTACATGGCTGAAAACACATCTGGAGTAGCAATGCCATCTGCAACTCTGCCTTCTCTACACCCCCTATCTGCAACTTGTGACTAAGACCGTGTTGCCACACAGCACAGTTTTTTCTTGTTTGCTTGTTTTGTTGCTCAGTTTTCTTGCTTGCCTGTTTGCTTGCAGGGTTAATCACGTGTCTGCTCTGGCCCACACGCACCACTGCAGGGCCGTCCTAGGGCTGCACGAGGCCAGACATGAGCTGGGTTGTATTTTTATTGGCAGTGTTGCCAGCCTCAGCAAGTTAGGTAGTCTCAGGGAAGGCGACAGCCAAAAAGCATCTGCTTTTGTCTCTGGAAAGAGCCCTTGAGTTTCCTTTGCAGCCACAGAGGTACCTACTGTTCTAACAGCCCTTGCCATAAAGGTTGGGAGCACAAAGGACAGTGGCGAAACTGCAGGAGTCCATCATTTCAGAGCAGAAGAATGAGTATTTAAAAGATAATTTCTGGTCACCAGACTCACCTAAATTCTTTTCCCAGCTGCTCCAGCCTTTCTGACAGATCAGGTTTTAATGTCTCCCTCTCTGAAGTATTGCTTCCACAGATTGATATTTGCTGTGGGATATTAAATGTTTCTCTTCTGAAAAAAAAAAAAAAAAGAAAAACAAAAAAAAAAGAGGGACTTCTGAAAATGAAGAATAAAAAAGATGACATGCTCTGAAGATGCACCTTCTAAAAGGCAGCCAGCCCCATGAGCAGATACTCCATGGCATCACCCATGCTGGTGAATAGATCAGAGCCAGGGTACAGGCACATGATGGTTCAGCACACCTCTGGATGCAGTTCAGTTTTGGCAGTTTCTAACTTTTTCTGTTCTCTGTTTTGTAATGAAAATCCCAAACATCAGCTAACTGTAGTGAACAGTTTCAAGCTCAGGTGCTCCTGCAGCTCAGGTAGGTAGAGTACACAGCAAGCTGCCTCCCACAGCAAGACAGCATCAGGGAGAGCCTATGCACCAGTTTTTGCAAATTCATGTCTGCATGACTGCTGCAAGGAGCTGTTGTGCCCCTCTCTCCCATGATTTTCCCATTCCTCTCTCGCTGAAATGGATTTCAGTTTACTGGAATGAGTTGGTTTTCAGCTAGATCACCTGATCTCCAGACTTTAACTGAGGACACCTGTTTTTCATTGAGTTCAAAAGTTCAGTACAAAATCTGCATTTAAATCAATCTTTCCCCTCACAACAAAGGACAGGGAGCATGGACACAGTCTGCACGGACAGGATGCTCCTGAGACCTTAGTTCTGTTAGGCTGCTCATAAGATTCTTTCCAATTTCTTTTTCTCTCACATCCGTATAATGTCTGCCTTAGCCTTTGGAGCTGGATGCTATTGCAGGACTAACTGGCTCTGTGATTGCACAGGGAAGTTCCACCCGATATGAAGTAGAAAATCAAGCTCTTACTGAAATATTTCATGAACAGGAAGTGTTTGCAGATCTTTTTTTTGCAAGCCCCCAGGTCTCTTAGAGTTAAACACAGTAAATTTACCCAGGGACAACCCCAGTGCAACATACCTGATGTCTTCTGAAGTCGCCACTCTAGCATCAGCATCTGTCCACTCTCCTTCAGGCATCTCATGTTGGCTGCAGCTGTTACACGTAAATCTATCCATGTACTTACAGCAGGAGGAAATGTTTGTCCGAATGAGCAGCAGCACAAGGGACTGTGCTGCTGTGTGCACAGGAGGCTACTGCAAGAATCAGGCACTTGTTTTCGCAATGAGCTTCAGCTCCTCCTTTTTACGGGAAATAGCAGTTGTTCTTGTAACTGCAGTCACTCTTATCTCTCCCCAGCCAGTCAGGACAGGGGTGGACTGGCTTCTTTCTGCTGCCAGAGCAGTATCACTTTCATTCCAGTTGTATTCCTCTGTAACTCTAGATCTGTGCTCCTCTGTGCTGCTGTCAGCTATGGCCAGCAGTTCACTCTTTGTTGTTTCTATAGATTTTGGCACGTCCTACAGTGGGTACTGTTTTTCCCTTGCTTCAGGCACAGACCAAATCCGCCAGGTGTTCTGGGGAATGGAGCATGGGCACAATTCCTTGAAGACACCCACCTGCATCCTGTTCAATGAGAATCAGGAGTTTGCAAAATTTGGCTATGATGCTGTGATGAAGTACAAGAGCTTGCCAGCCAGCGAAGCTCACAAGTGGTACTTCTTCCAGAACTTCAAGATGAGCCTGTACAACAGGGTATGTAGAGCGCTCACGGGAGTCAAGGCTGTTTGTTTATTGGAGGGATGTGGGCTAAAGGAAGTGGTGAAGGGAGCTGAGCAATCTGGCTGGTGAGGATCAGAGAAGTCAAAGAGCACTTTGTCAAATGAAAGAAGAAATGAGATACATTCTTCACAAGCTAAAGGCATTATGGGCTCCTCATTTGTGTGATATTCATTGTCTTCTGCAGGGAACAATAGAAGTGTCCTACGATTTGAAGTTTGGCAGCTTCTAGGTCGTAGACAGGGTTCCTTCCGTGTTACGCACTTCTGCTGGCCTCTCTCTCCCTCCCTTGAAGGGATATGCTGAAGCCAATTTATGCGTGTCCTGCTGTCATTTCTCTCAGAAGGCTCTGTGCTTGCTCAGAATTGTTCACAGCACATCTGGGTTGATTTGTTCAGCCAAACATGGAATCACAGAATGGTTTGGGTTGGAAGGGAGCTTTAAGACCGTCCAGTTCCAACCCCCCTGCTATAGGCAGGGACACCTCCCTTTAGACCAGGCTGTACAAAGTCCCATCCAGCCTGGCCTTAAATGTTTCCAGGGAGGGGGGCATCCACAACCTCGCTGGGCAACCTGTGCCTGTGTCTCATCACCTTCACAATAATGTAATGCTACTCTAGAGCTTCCTTGTCCGTGCTCCAGGGCCCCACAGGTCTTTCACCTCTTCCTGCTTTTTGTCTATTGAAGTTTTTGCTTTCTAAGGGCCACTGCCTACCTTCACTGGTTCTTTTTGGATCTGTGTTTTTTATTTTACTGTGGATATCCTCTACACTGGTGTTTCTCCACTGTGAGAGTTTGCAGAAGGTCTTTCTGTGTGTGCTTGTTAGCGTGGAATAACCCCGAGCACAGGGTGAGCCCCAGATAGAAGTCTCATCTGCTCTCTGAATCTCCCAGTGCTAAGCAATGAGCTCTGACTGGATTTGGAAGGAGATGGGAGGCATCTGTGAAGACTTCCCCCTGCAGGAAAGGTGTGAATGATGTGGTCTGCTGCAGTGTTGTTACCTGTGGAGTGATGGGCTCCTAGCCACGTTTAGGGCAGAAGGGCTTCAGAGAGATTTTAGTTCACTCCTACCCTCACCCCCAGTCCCCCTCCCCCCCAAAAAATGAACAACCCAACAACAAGAAAGGGAAACAACACTTCCCAGACACCTAACCCAGTCAGCTATTTCTGAATCTCCACAAAAAGCGTCCATGGAGGACATATCCTATTCTGTTAACCAAGTCAGGAACAGTGACAGGAAATGAGTTTACAAGCAAAAATAAACAGAGATTCCCTTTCTCCGCAGTGGCTGCACCTCCGGAACAGATTCCACCTCACAGTTCTTTCTTATTTTAGCTGGGCAGCCTCCTCACCTGCCTACGTATGGCTGTAGAAGATCCCAGGTTGATGGATTTGGTGATCTCGTTTATGATCCTTGTGCTGTAGGGCCAACTTTGATCACTGCCAAAGCGGAACAGAGAAACACATGTGGTGAAAGCTGGCTCCCAAAATGTCTTTGGATGCAGGCAAATATTTCCACTTCTTCTAGACAGAACCTGCAACCAGGAACTGATGGAGGGAGTTTAGAGCAGACATCTGCCTCAGGATTCGGGTACACCCATGCAGACACACAGGGCCAAAACCCAAGCTGTTATATTGTGGAGAAACTGAATCAGAACAGATGGATATTTGTATGCACATTTTTCCTATGTATACTTTTTTAACTGCACACACAGAAAGACATGAGCAACCTGAAGGCTCTATGCACATGCTTGGGAAATGTGGTATCGTGTCACACAGAAAGAATGATTCTCCCCACCAATGTTCAGGTTGGCCTACAGGGTCTTTATACAACCTGGTATTTTGCCTATTGAAATGTTACACAGTTTGATGGCAGACCTGTGTCAGTTAGATTTCTGTTAGCCACATACTGAAGTCATTTTGGGGAATCTACTGAGATATGGAGACGGGACGTTGTTCCGTAACACACTCTGTGCATTGTTCATGTACAGGGGACAGGACTGTTCCCGAGGCTGCCCTATACAAACCCAGAGACATTTTAACTGTTTTCTCTCAATTGTAGAAAGTCACTTCTGACATGAGGCTGGAAGCAAGCAATGGAAAGACCCTTCCTGCCCTGTTGGTCTTCGCTGAAAGCCTGCGCTACATGGAGCAACATGCCCTGAACACTATCCAGGAAGCCTCTTCCAATACCGTTTGTGACCTGGAGGAAATCACTTGGGTTATTACTGTCCCAGCCATATGGAGCACAGCTGCCAGGCAGTTCATGCGGCTGGCAGCCAAAGAGGTAAAAGCAGTAGTTAACCCACTTCTCACGTTCTCTTCTGAGATTTCTTTAGTCATTAAGGAAGAGGAATTTCTCATTACTTAGACAGTCTGTATTTTGAGTTTTTGTGTATCAGAAAGGTAACTCTCCCATGATGTGTATGTAGGAAAATGTCCCAAGCTGGCAGTAACAACAGCTTTGCCCTTTCCCCTGTGGCTGTGCAGAACTGAGCCCACAGAAATCAGAAGTGCAAGAACCATTACCTCAGGGTGGGTGAGAGCAGTTTCACTAGCAGATGGTGTCCGTGCAGCAGTGATCTTGCCACCTTTCCTGAATTGATACTTTTCTTGTGATTTCAGGCAGGACTTATCTCTGACATGATTTCTGAGAAGCTGATTATTGCCCTGGAATCAGAGGCTGCATCACTCTGGTGTAAACAGCTTCCACAGGAAGGGTTTCTTGCAGAGAGCAGTGACAAGAGAAAGTTTGAAGACTCCCCTGGGATCCAGTATGTTGTCGTTGACTGTGGAGGTAATAATGTTCTCCCTTCTCAATGAGTACAAATTTGCTGGGTGCAGAGCACGGATGCTTTGCAGTGCTGAACGCAGGGGGACTGCAGTGCAGTCCCAGAGTGTGGGCTCCACTTCCATGCTTGTCACGGTAATTTTTACTTTTATTTCTCACTTAATGAAGTCTTGTGGAGGAGCAGAAAAACGGGAGGAGAGGATGGGTCTTCTAAAGGCTGGATCTTCTGTAATTTAGGGAGAAGGTCTGACTTCATTCATGTGTGCGCATGCGTTTGTGTAGGTGGCACAGTGGACATCACAGTACACGAGATCCAAGAAAACCGTTGCCTGAAAGAGTTACACAAGGCGTCTGGAGGTGGATGGGGAGGCAACAGAGTGGATGAAAACTTCAGTATATTCCTCAGGGAGGTGTTTGATGATGGCGTATGGGATGAATACGTGAAGAGCTACCCTATCGAATGGCAACGGATGATGTACGACTTCAGCTTCCAGAAATGCTCTGCTGACGGGGAGGCAGTCTACTTGCATTGCTATTACAATTTGACCAAACTTGCAGAAAGAAAGAAGGGCATCTCCCGCTTCTTCGAAAAAACTACAGGGGCTGTGTGGTGTGATGGGATGATCATGATTACATACGAGAAAATGAAAAGCTTTTTTGAATATAGCATCCAAAAAATTATTGCTGCTTTGAGAGAAATCCTTGCCAAGCCTGAGATGGCCAAGGTCCAGTACATTTTGCTTGTGGGAGGCTTCGCATCCAGCGTCATGCTGAGACATGAGGTCAGGCAGGCTTTTAGTAAGAAATATCATATATTTTGTCCACTAGAAGCCCAGATTGCCATTGCAAAAGGGGCTGTTTTGTTTGGAATCAATCCAAAAATTATTACTTCAAGAATCAGTGCTCGGACATACGGCCTATGTGTAAGTAGGGACTTTGATGCAGCTATCCATGACATTCGTAAACGAAGAGTCTCAAAAGCTGATGGCCGTGTCTATTGCAAAGATCTCTTCTCGAAATTGGTGGGAACTGGGGAGTCAGTGAGTATAAATGAAGCTGCCCAATATATTTTCACACCAATAGAACCAGATCAGACAAGTGCATTGTTTGCTTTTTATTCCACAGAAAAGCAGGATGCACAGTACGTAGATGAGGAAGGGCTGGAACTGCTTGGTTCATGCACAGTACCAATGCCAGACACAAAGTTAGGGAGGAAACGCAAACTGGTTCTGCATATTAAGTTTGGGCTTACTGAATTTAAAGCCACTGCTACTGACCTTACTTCCAAACAAAGTCAGACAATTACAATAGACTTTTTATCAGTGTAAATACTTGAGTCTTAGAGCAGCACGGCTTAAGTGGGAGGTGCCAGCTGCCACAATGGAAAGGCAAATGGACCATGAAGTCCATCATCTGTCCTTCTTCTCACACAAGTAAAACAGTTTGCAATTCTGATTCCCTGGTTCCTTGCATTTTGCTGTACTACCAGTAGAATCACCTGCACCTTGTCAGTACGTGATACAATGCTTCTCGACTGGTGCCTAACTCCCACAAGTACCAGCCCATATCTGTTTCTTTTAGCCTTCAGCCACATCGTATAATTATCATCATAGAACCACCATAGAATGTCTTGAGTTGGAAGGAATTCCAAGGGTCATCAAGTTCCAAGCCTCCTGCCATAGGCAGGGCCAACAACCTCCAGATCTGGCACTAGATCAGGTTGCCCAGGGCCCCATCCAACCTGCCCCTGAACACCTTCAGGGACAGAACTTCTCTGGGCAGCCTGTTCCAGCAGCTCATCACGCTGTCTGTAAAGAACTTCCCCCTGACATCCAATCTAAATCTTCTCTCCTTAAACTTAAAACCATTTATCCTTGTCCTATCACTGTCTACCCTTGTAAAAAGTTGATTCCTCTCTTGTTTATAATCCCCTTTTGAATACTGGAAGTCTGCAATGAGGTCTCCATGCAGCCTTCTTTCTCTAGGCTGAGCAAGCTCAGCTCCCTTAGCCTGTCTTTGTAGTGGAGGTGCTCCATCCCTCTCATCATCTTTGTGGCCTCCTCTGGACTGTCTCCAACAATTTCACATCTTTCCTGTACTGGGGGCCCCAGACCTGGGCTCCAAATGGGGCCTTACAAGGGCGGAGTAGAGAGGAACAGTCACCTCCCTGTCCCTCTGGCAACCCCTATTCTGATTATAATCATAACGTGATTATAATATGATCATAACATCATGTAGTAGACTGGGAGTTAAAAAATTACTGTCAATTTTTCTGAGTACTTGGTTCTCAGAAGAGAAGAACTACATACCCCAGAAGACTTTCACTGTTCTGTTTCTGTTGTCTGTTTAGAGAGAAAGATAGAACTGCTCGCAAGTCATAAGATTGCCTTCTTTTACTGCTTATCTCTGTGGTGTGTGCTCCCTAGCCATCTTGCCTTCAGCATTAGAGTAAGCCCTTTGGTTTTGGACACTCTCCAGGAATCTTAGAAGCAATCACGGATTGGCCTGAAGGTAAAATGTTTGAAATATCATCAGAAGAGATACCACATGCCAAGGAGGCCCCACCATACAATGAATTATCAGAAAATGAAAAGAAATCTGCCCTGTTCACAAAAGGATCATGTCATACTGTGAGGAAGCATCGCAGATGGAAAGCTGCTGTGTGGAGCCCTACACGACAAGTTGCAGAGGCCACTGAAGGAAAAGGAGAATCAAGCCAATTTGCAGAGGTAAAGGCTGTCCAACTGGCCTTAGATGTAGATCAGTGGGAGAGGTGGCCAATGCTTCATATTTATACTGACTCACGGATGGTGGCAAATGCTTTACAGGGGTGGTTACAGCAGTGGGAACAAAACAACTGGCAAGGAAGGAATAAACCTATTTTGACTGCTGAAGTGTGGAAAGACACTGCTTCCCAAATAAAGAGTATGGCAGAAAAGGTGCATCATGTAGATGTTTGCATGCCCAAGAGTCGGGCTACTGAAGAACAACAAATTAACCACCAGGTAGATCGAGCTGCCAGAATTGAGGCGTCTCAAATAAAGTTGAACTGGCAACACAAAGGTGGATTATTTCTAGCTTGGTGGGCCCATGAGACCTTGGGCCATGAAGGAAGAGATGCAACATATAAGTGGGTTAGAGACCAAGGGATGGGCTTAACTATGGACACTATTGCACAGGTTATTCGTGACTGTGACATATGTACCACAATTAAACAAGGCAAGAGAATGAAACCTCTCTAGGGGGAAGGGTGATGGCAAAAGTATAAATATGGGAGATGTGGCAGGTTGATTATATCACCTTGCCATGATCTCGCAATGATAAGTGTTATGTGCTCACCATGGTGGAAGCTACCACTGGGTGGCTTGAAATGTGTAGTACCGCATGCTACCACCCAAAACACCGTCATAGGTGTCAATAGAAACAATAGAAACAAGTCCTGTGGCAACGCGGCACTCCAGAAAGAATGGAATCAAATAATGGGACTCATTTCAGAAATTCCCTTGTAAATACTCAGGCCAAAGATCATGGCATTGAGTGGATTTATCACATTCCCTACCGTGCGCCAGTTTCTGGTAAAATTGAGCGATACAATGGATTGTTAAAGACTACGATGAAAGCAGTGGGTGGGGAACCTTTGGTGGAGCGTTGGGAAACATCTGGTTTGTCAATACCCGAGGATCTATCAATTGTGATGGTCCTCCCCCAGTTCAGCTCTCTACGTACTGTGGAGGGAGATAAAGTCCCTGTGACATGTAAAGAGCATGCTGGGGAAAATGGCTTGGGTCTTTGCAGTTTCTGGAAAGGGCAAACCTCTCTGTGGGACTGTTTTTGCTCAGGAGCCTGAGTCCATTTGGCGGGTGATGCAGAAAAATGGGGATGTTCAGTGTGTACCATAAGGGAATTTGATACTGAGGGAGTGCAGTCAGTAATTCCACCTGTATATATACGTGTGTGTGTGTTTATGTGCATGTGTTTAATGCTTGTTGGCTATTTTTTGTTTGTATATATTAAGCATGATGTAGAATAAGGGGTGGAATGTCATGATGTTATGATTTTTGGTTATCAGTATTCCACATCATAACATCATGTAGTGTACTGGGAGTTATAAAGAGTTAATGCTCCGATTCCGTGTACCTGTCCCAGAAGAGAAGAGCTACATCCGACAGAGGAGGGTTCACTGTTCTGTTACTGTTTCCACTCAGAGGGAGAGATAAAAACCATTCAGATCATTCGACCTTCCCTTATTCTCTTCTGCTCGGCCCGACTAGACATCTCACTTCAGCATTAGAGCAAGGCCTTTGGATTTCAGACACTTTAATTTAATTGCTTTATTAGCTTCAATTCTAATCTGTTATATTATAGTGTGTTGTCTTACATTCTGATGCCTTAATAAATTCGTTTATTTTCAAATCACTGCCTCTGTTTTGTTTTTAGGCCCATCTCCCTACCCTTTTTCCGCTTTCTCCCTTTTTCCCTTTCCTGGACCTTGGTCTATGGGTTCCCCCACCCCACTAGTCATGGAACCGGGCTGAACCAGCCCAAAAATCATTGACAAGAGGGTGCTTGGCTCCAGTGAAGCCCTTGGAAGCAAGTAATACCTGAGTTTCTCGAGGAGCAGATGTGGTGGCCCAGCACGCAGTAGCAGGGCACGCTGACATAGATGGGGTGATGAGGTGGAGCTGGAGCAACCCGTGCCTTCTGCCCCACCGCCACACAGCTGTGAATTTGTAAGGACCTCAGTGCATTGCTCTCACCTCTACCAGGAAAGAGAAAAGGAAAAGCACAGGGTGTGAGATGAAGGAGTCCAGAAATAGGCTACCTACGCTATCTTGTCCCTGCGCTAAGCACTTCTACATTCGCTCAGCGTTTCAAATTCCTCCCTCAGCAGAGCAGCGATGGGGCAGTGAGGCACTGGAGCAGGTTGCACAGACAGGTGGGGGATGCCCTGTTCCTGGAGGTCAGTCTAGAGGGGCTCTGAGCACCCTATCGATCTGTGGGTGTCCCTGCTCATTGCAGGGGAGTTGCACCAGACGGCTTTTGTAGGCTCCTTCCAACTCAATGATTGTTTGATAGTTCTCTTACATGCCTTCAGGAGGTCTCTGTAAGGTAGCAGCCATCCCTTTCCATCCGCCCCAGGCACCGGGCTGGCCTTGCTCCCTATGCCCACTCTTTCCCTCCCCCACACCATCCCAAACAATGAGGCTTTGTCTCCACACGCATCCAGCAGCGGTGGTTCCTTAGGCCCCTAAGCCCTATTTTGTGTGCGTGCTCTGAGCTTAACCAGCACATTCCTGCCAGAGGTTAAGCCTGGGCACCATGTGGATAATCCGAGGTTTTTTGGCTTCCTTCTCCCAGTGACAGTCATGATAATGAGCCCATGTGTGTCAGCCGTTCTCCTGCCCCTCACCTCTTCCTCTCTTTCAAGCCTGTAGGCCTCAGGGACAGAACAGGATCATAGCTACAAAGCAGGAGAATTAGGGTGGAAAGGTCCTGCTGCAAGCCCAGCATCCTGTACTGGTTCATCTGCTGCCTTAGAATGCCACAGCCCTTCAAGGTACCACAGCCTGGCTGTCCATGGGTGCTTTGTCATCACCATCAAAGTATATCATTCAGCCTTAAAGGTGTCTGCCATCTGCCTGGTCCCAAGGCCAAAGTGTGAACCACAGCAGAGCAGAGGGCTGTGAGGAAAGAAGTGGCCATGACATGAGAGTAGGACTGGAGTGAGTTGCCAGAGCTGGAAAGGGCATCTTTAGAGAGCAGAAGCCAGAAGGGCTGGAAGCTGGGACGGCAGGGCACCAGGGTGCCCTGAGCACAGCAACATTCTTGAGAACAAAGCAGGAAAATCAAAGAAAGAGGCCAAGCACTGGATTAGGTAGGGGGTAGGAAGGGAAGAGAGTCAATCTTTTTCTTCCCCACTGAAAATCCCCTATTTTCCCTTCTCTCCTGGACATCAAGATCTTTGCTCCGGCCTCAGACTCCAGGCAGGAGTGCTATGCCTCCCTCCTCATGTGGTTAATTTCTTTCCTGATTAAAGGCGATTAGGCAGCCCTAAAGCCGACAGAAATGTGACCGATGGGAACAGAGACAAACAGTCCATTCATGATCTCTTAAATCCCCCAGGCAGTATTTAGAGAGCCCTGAAGAGAGACCTGGGTCAGAACCATCCCATCACTGCCTCCGTGTTCTCCTCCCTTCCTCCACTATGTCCTTCTCTGAAGCGGAGGTGCAGAGCGCCCGTGGGGCCTGGGAAAAGATCTATGTGGATGCTGAAGACAACGGGACAGCAGTGCTGATCAGGTAAGGAAAGAGCCCATCTAACTGCTAGCCCAGGGGCTAGCAAGAAGGATGGAGCTGCCACCTTGAAGCACATCTCAATGTGTTTGACACAGCTTCACAGGGAACATTTTGGTTTGCTGTGGATTGTGCAACTTCAAGGAGGAAACGGTGCGGAGGAGTGATCCATACAAAGAGAAGTAAGAGGGAGGGAGAAGGGGTCTGGTAAAGGAAGGAGAGACTGGAACAATTTCTTCACTCCTCCCTCCCAACCCCCACTAAAGAGTGATGTATTTATGATAAATAAAATAATTCATGGTATAAAATAGAACAGGAAATAACATGACCCTATTTCCCTATTTTCCTTTACCTCTGAATGACTTTAATGATTATTTTTTTTCAGTTCTATGTTCTCAATAGTTCTCTTTTGATTCTTTTTCAGCCTTTCCAGTCAGAGCTCACCTGTTTCATTGTACTGTACTCTCGTGTGGTCTTTCTTCCTTTAGTCTTCACCTTGTTTTCTTCTCTTCCATAATAAACACATTTCTCCTATTCACCTTTCACATACCCCTCCCTCAACAGGGGCTCAGATTACCTCCATACACACTGGTCACGCCAAATAGCCCTATTAGCACACTTCTACCATTGCCTCGTATGTCACATCTTGTACCCAGCTAAGCCTCAACAGATGTGCTCAACACTGCTCCTTCCCACTGTGGTCAACGCAACCTGAGGACAGTTAGCCTCAGAAACGCAACTAGAAGTGCTGGTGGCATCCAGTCATTCGGCAGCCCAGGGTCATTTGCTGTAGAAGGTTTTGCTCTAGTTTCCCTATAGGCCCAGCTCTGCCTTTACAGGATTTCTGGGCACTCCAGTACAGGAGAGATGGAGCTACTGGAGAGAATCTAGCAAAGGACCATGAGGATGATGAAGGGGCTGGAGCATTGCTTCCGCAATGACAGGCTGAAAGAGCTGGGGCTGTTCAGCCTGGAGTGGGCTCAGGGGAGACCTTATCAGTGTGTACGAGTACCTGAAGGGAGAGTGGTGCCTGGTGCCAGGACAAGAGGTAGTGGACACAGAGGGGAGCACAGACGTTCCTTCTGACCATCAGGCACTTCTGTGTCATGCTGGTGATGGGAGCACTGGCGTGGGCTGCTCAGAATTTGTAGGGTTTCCTCCTTGGAGATCTCCAAGAGCCTCTTGGACGCGGCCCTGGGCATTCTGCTCTGGGCGCCCCGATGAGCAGCAGTTGGAGCAGATGGACCCAGGGATGCACAGTCACCTCAACCATCCTTTGATTCCATGAAATGCAACAGGGAATTTACTATTGCTGTTTCAGGTGGACGCCTAGATTACTCAACAAAGTAAACTGATTTCTAAATGGTTTGACCAAGATAACTCTAGTTGACATACTGTAAAAAAAGTCAATTCCTTTATGAGTGGCACTGAACTATGTTGCCTTAGAATAAACAAAATAAGCATTGCAGAGAACTCAAACAATAAGCTGGCAGAAAAATTCTCAGGGACAGATTCCAGGAAGTGATTAACTAAGAAAAGTGATAGTTGGGTTTGTCCCCGAAAATAGATACTGAGACAAAAGCGGAACTATCTGCTGTCCAGAAACATCCTTATGACTGAGCACTGTTGTATTTACCCTGCCCAAATGTGCTCCCATGTCCCTGTAGGTTGTACTGCCACCTGACTCTGAGATGTTCGCTTCCAAAACAGCAGAATAAATGCAGGGCAGGGGAGGCTGACTTCCTTGAGCAGATAGCACAGCTTCATCAAGCAGATAACACAGTTCCCATGTTCTTCCTGGTATTAGGATGTAAAGCATCAGTTACACATCCTTATGAAAAAGTGAAACTGACGGGAGCCAAAATAAAGTTGGCCGAATTGCTGTGAGTAAACCTCCCAGCAGATAAGAGACCAGCAGCAGGGCCAGTAGGTTTTAAAACTGGGAGAGGAGGAAGGTACCCTGGGGAGGCATGAGGAGGGAGTCAGGCTGCTGTGAGTACAGGAATCATGCATGGATGGGAAGGGAACAGAAATGCATGGGAAAGACAGGGCTGTTCTAAAAATAAATAAATAAATAAATAAATAAATACAGTAAATACATAAGACAAGGCCTGGAATGTGAATTCACATCTGCACTGATGCCTCAGTCTGAAAGTTAGGCCAAATGTCTTTTCTCAACAGGATGTTTACCGAGCACCCGGACACCAAGTCCTATTTCACACACTTCAAAGGCATGGAGAGCGCCGAAGAGATGAAACAGTCGGATCAGGTCAGAGGCCACGGCAAGAGGGTTTTCACTGCCATCAATGACCTGGTGCAACATCTGGACAACGCTGAGGCTTTTCTTGGGATACTGAACCCGCTCGGCCAGAAACATGCCACCCAGCTCAAGATCGACCCCAAAAATTTCAGGGTGAGCTATGAGTCATCTTCTCAGGGAACGTAGTTGTGATGGGATGGTGTCTTTCCTTTGGAGGGGAAGAAGTGGGGAGAACAGGCTTTGTATGTGTAAATGTATGTACAGTTCTGAGCACCGGTGGAGGAAGATGGTGGAAGATTGCAGGCATGTATCTATAGGTAAGAAGGCCACGCAGCAGGTGCTGTGCAGGCAGATCAGCTCTGCTGGGAGCTACAGAGCTGCCCATGAGTTGTAGCAGGTTTACTCAGCACAACAGGATTCCCACACACTTGTCATTTAATAGCAAGACATAAAAAAGCAGCTTACACTGAAATTCAGTCCATGTCTGTTTTTCTCTAGTAACAGGAACTGAGCTTTCCCAGGCCAACTAAGACAGCAGTTACTGTTTTAAGCTCAAGGTTTAGATTGGATGTCAGAGGGAAGTACTTCACAGAGACAGTAGTGAGGTGCTGGCACAGGCTGCCTAGAGAGGCTGTAGATGCTCTGTCCCTGGAGGTGCTCAAGACCAGGTTGGATGGGGCCCTGGGCAGCCTGGTTTTAGTACCAGATCTAGAGGTTGGTGGCCCTGCCTGTGGCAAGGGGCTTAGAACTTCTTGATCTTTGAAGTTGCTTCCAACCCAAGCCATTCTATGATTTTATGACTGCTGATCAACAACGACAAGGGCACTGCCATCACTGAAGCAACACGAATTATACATACAGGACCAAATGGTTCACCCAAGTTCACCTGAAGTCACTACCAGAGTCCATAGGTCTCTGTGTTATCTGCCCTACAATGCAGAAAGTGCAGAAAGAGGCACCTTCCATCAGAGGTCACTCAGGCACAAAGAGGGTGGTTTCCAAAGTAGCAGATCCAACTTCTATTGAACGAGAGACTAAATGAGGATTTCTGCCTAGAAAGAACCCTTACTGAGGATAAAGATGTATACAAAACAAGAAATGCAACACAGAAAAGAAATTACTGCTTCACATGATACCACCTGTCTGGAAACTATCAAGACACGTAAATGCTCCTTGTTGCAGAGCACCAGGCAGTGAGTGAGCAGGATAGATGATCCCACAAGTCACCTATTACACAGGTATTCAGCGTGGTGCTCCTCAACACTTGGGCAGCTCTACCACCAGGATTGGAGGGACTGAGTGAACCAGTCTTGTAAAGCAGTCTTTAAGTGGCTGTGTGTATGGGTGCAGCCAAAATTACATAGAAACAGGGTACATAAAAAACACAGAAGTGACTGCAATTTGGGATGGCTTCTATAATGCACCTAATTTTCCATAACTTGTTTTCTAATTCTGCCTGCTATACACTGAATTTTGTTTTCCTTCTGTGTTCTCTAAAAATCTCAGAATATGTATTTCCCTCTAATATGGAGGAAAGTTCATACCATTTCTTCCCTTCTCCCTGTTTAGATCATCTGCGACATTATCTTGCAACTGATGGAGGAGAAATTTGGTGGAGACTGCAAAGCCTCCTTTGAGAAAGTGACCAACGAGATCTGCACTCACCTGAACAACATCTACAAAGAAGCGGGTTGGTGAGGGCAGGTGACCTTCAGGCTCTTCAGACTTCTCACCAGCACTGATTTGCTGCTTTTGGGCCTCCAGCCACAGTTGGAGAATGAAAAAGTAAAAAAATAATTAAAAAAAAAGGCTTATGTAACATAGATGTTAATGTCAATAATTTCCTTAGAAGATTGAGTTTCCACGGTTAAATGAAAACCACAGATGCATCAAAGCCAGCATCCTGATGAGCTTCGCAGCTGCACTGCTCCAGGTGGGTTCTCTGGGGATGGGCTCTGAAAACCACATTTGAAGACCAAGATACAAAGCTTGCTGTTTCTGGAAGACTTGCTCCTTTCAGCAGCATCAGCCCAGAGAAGAACCAGCAGCCTCTACCTTGCCATCCTCATCAATTTTGAGAAGGAAACTGCTTTCGAGCATCTCCTGGGTCATGGACTTTGCAGAGGTCATTATTTAAGAGACAAAGGAGTTGGTTTGGTTTTGAACTACTCTGGTGGGAGAAGTGGGGGATGCTCTGAGCATGGGGAAGAGTAATATCTGAAGAAGACACACGGAAAGCCCCATCCTGGACAAGGCAACAGTCCCCCAGCACAGGGAGAGGTGCCTTGGAGGAGCTTCCAGCACAGAGGATTCTGATACTGAACGTGGTCACCACTGGATCCCCCTGGGCAGGGGTGAATGTCTCCAGCACCAGGATTTTGCACTGCGACTCTGGCCATGCACCCAGGGGAGGGCAAACAGCACCAAGCTCCTGCACAGCTTCTCCTGACACTCCAGCAGTGACCAAGTCCAGAACTGTTTAATTGCTTTTCTTTAGACGTGGTGAAATCATCAGCTGATAACTGCAAATAACCACAGGCCGTTCTGCTTCACTGTAACACAATAAACAAAAGGAAAGCTGGTGCGTTCTCTCATTCAGGCCATGTCGGAGTGGCAGCTGGTACAGTGAGGGGCTGCTGGTGGTACAGGGCAGGGGTGGGGGGGTTAGGGAGTTACCAAGGAATAAAACATCTGTAGAAGGGAAATTCAATCTTGTAGAGCCAAGAAAACACTTTCTGATTCCAATTATTACCTCAGCAATGTAGAAAGAACACGTGTTACAGTTCAGTTTTGCTGAGCAAACGCAATCACAGAATGGTTTTAGTTGAAAGGGACCTTTAAGATCACCCAGTTCCAATCCCTTGCTATAGGCAGGGACACCTCTCTCTAGACCAGGTTGCTCAAATCCCCATCCAGCTTGGCCCTGACCTTCCACTGCTTCCCTTAAGGCCTGTGGCAGGGGCAGCTTTGGTGAAACTCAGGGAATAGAAAGAAACACAGGCAAATCAATACAGGCGACATCCTGCCTTAGAAGAGGGGGATGTCAGAGATTTTCTCCTTAATGTTTCTAAAGTTAATACTGAGATAATTTGCTGTCAGATACTACTGATGCTTGGGTAACCTGATCTGCCACACCAGAGCACTTCCAGCCTGTACAGTAGAGTGGATTTGAGCCTGTCCATGGCACAGTTACAGCAGTCAGACTGCACATGGTCAGCACCTAACAAGCAATGGTTGGATAGCAGTGATTTTTTTTCCCCTCGTGAGCCAGCAGCACCCCAGGCTGAACCACTCGATTCCTCAACAAACAGCAGAAATAGGAACATTCTGTGCTTGCCATCCCCATGTCAGTCTCCCTGCTGATGCCTCTCCCAGTACAACTGGGGAAGGCACTGGGGACCACTGTCACCTCAGCAACACGAGGCAGAGAGTCCACAGAGACAAAGCCACAAGAGAACTTCCTAATTGCCCACTAATGTTCCCTGTCTGCCTACACAGGAGAAAGAGGAGAGCAAGGGAGGGATGGGGAACGTGGGCATTCTTCCCCTGTATTTCCAGCTCCCACACAACAGTTTCCTGCTTTTGTGGGCTGGAGTGCAAAAATGAATCAAGAAGTAGGGGGAAAAAAAAGGATCAAAACCAAAAATAAAGACCCATTCAAAACCAATGGAAAGCCCGACAAACGCTTTTTATAAGCTACTGCTTCCAGAGCAGCTCTAACCTGTGCTGCTTGCTGAACTAAGGACAGCCTGTAAATGAAGGTGGCCTGTGAAACATGGGGTGGAGCAGTGGGACAGACAGGCTGCACTGCCCCACCTGGGGCTGCACACTGCCATCACCTCCGGCCCAACGCTCATTCTGCACTTGCATTTGCTTTATGCTCACTGCAACTTCATCCACTACAGAACCCTCCCAGTTATGCAGTAATACACATGGTGCCACTTCCTGCCCTGCAGAAGCACCTTGCTGCAATACTGAAAGCTTGCCATATCCCTGGGGCAGAACTGGTACAAAACAGATGGGACCCAGGATATATTTAAAGACAAGTAGCTCCCCTCCTCCCTTTTTATCTAAAGAACACCACTACAGCTGTCAAAACTCTCAATTACATGATGCAGTAGTTCCCTTCCATAATCATTTTGATCTTCCAGACTATGGTAAGTCAACACCATCCCTCAAATGGCCAGCAGAATAGAGAAATAATGAAAAGCTCAGGGCTTCTCCCTCCTGGATACAAAGGTAGCTCAGTTCTCACAGAAGGGTTTAAAACCATCATCTGCACAGGCACAGTTAACAAAGCAGTCTCACTGACAGATGCTCCACTGCATCAGAAGAGGGAACCATCAGTCACCTTAACTCAGTTCTATTCCAAACCACACTTCAGTCCTCACTTCCAAGAGAAAGCACGTTTCCACGTGCCAATCAGAACAAGTGGTGACTTACCTTTGATCTGCCTAATGTTTGTGTGGCACTTGGATATCGTGAAGCTTCCCACCCCAGGAGATCCTACAAATAATGGAAGGCTCAGCTCTGAACACCCTTCTTTAATTAAAAAAAAAAAAAAAATTAACAACAACAACAAAAAAAAGCATTTGTAAAACTGATGGCATATTATCCAGAACTTGGTAGTGAGGAGTGATATTTTTAATAGCAGTATGATTTTTTTCTTTCCTGCCTAAGCACAGCATCTCTGGCCTGCATGGGGAGACAGCTCCTCAGTATTTCTGGAATGCTATTATTGCAGGAGTTGGCAATCCACTCATCTGCAATTCTGCTATACAAGATGCATTTAGAAATGACTTCACCTTTGTCACACTAGCAGTGAGAACTCCATTATAATGGTGTGATAACAGATTTTAGCAAGTGTTTGTCAGAGGGATGAACGCTGGTAACTCACATTTACCATGCAGCTGGGCAACACCAGATGTCACAAAACATTCCTAGGAAGGAAACTCACACTTAGATTTCAAGTGAGTGTAAAGATGTGGTAAGTAGGTAGCCATTGTTATTACACTGCTTCCACAGGAGCTTAAAAAGACACAAATATGCAGTGGTTGAATATGAACCATGTTGGACACAAGTCCTTGCAGAGATGTAAAGGCCCTGTTCTAGCTTGATGCCACCAAAATGCTGCACAGTCATCTACTGCTTGACAATTATCACCTATGTGTTCTGATCACAGTGAAAAAGATACTGAGGAGGAAATGCACACAGTGAATTTATAGCTGCGTTGTACAGCTATGATTAGCTGGCCTCCAGAGGCCCTTTGATTAGGGCATATATTGTTAGAACCAGCTAAAAGTGCCAATATATCATGACAAGCATTGCTGCTGTTATGTACCTCAGTGGTGCCACCTCAAGGAGGATATATTAAATTCTAATTTCTTTCTTCTGAGTGAAGGTAGAAGCTACCTGAGTAACTGATTTGATTCACAGCCAAGTCCTTGAGGTAAAGAGAGTTTGTACCTGAATCACAGAATCATAAAATCAGCCAAGGTTGGAAAAGACCTTCAAGATCATCCATTTCTACCATCCACCCATCACTAATATTTCCCCACTAACCCACACTGAAATGTTCCTTGAACACCAACAGGGATAGTGACTCCACCACCTCCCTGGGCAGTCCATTCCAGTGCCTGACCCTCCTTTCAGAGACATTTTTCCTAACATCCAACTTAATCTTCTCTGCTGCCAACCTGAGGCCACCCCCTCTGGTCCTACTCCTAGTTATGTGGGAGAAAAGGCCAACCCACCTCACCACAACCTCCTTTCTGGTCACTGTAGAGAACTGTAAGGCTTCCTCTGAGCTCCTCTTCTCCAGACTGAACAATCCCAGTTCCCTCAGCTGCTCCTCATAAGACTTGTGCTCCAGACTCAATAAATGCTGCTTTTTGAAAATGAAGTCATCAAGCAGTTAGTGGCTATGCCACGATCATTTTAATTCCACGGTTTTACCTCTAATGATCTTAGAATAGTCAGGATCACACAAAGAAAGACTGCTTCTGCTAGAGCATGAATCACCTTAAGAGACCAATATATTCTCGTTAAGTTATTGGACAGTGTGATTTCCTTTTTATTTTTTTTATTTTTGTTCTTAAGGTTTTGTTTGTTGCGCTGCTTGTAGCTGTTTTTTGTTTGTTTTAATACAATTAAAGATGTGCCATTTACACCCCACAAGAAAAAGCAGAAAGAGTCCTTATGGAAAAAAACAAATATATTGAACACATACCAATCAAATGGTACAGATACGGGACTGGCTTTGATTTCAAAATTTAAGTAGAAATAAAAAAGGATGTAATGCAACAGCTGTTCAATTTCCAAGTCTAAATAGGCACTGTAAAAAGACATTTCAGCTTTCTCCAGCACACATTCCTGTCTAACGCTCCCACTGTAATCAATTCCTAGGTTCCCAAACAACAACAACAACAAAAATATCACTGGGAACATAACTTCAGAATAAAAGTTAATATCCATCCACCCACCCTCTTACAAAAAAAAGCAAACAAAAAAAAAAAATCCCAAGAAGTACAACCTTTCAATGCTGCTGTTCTGACTGGAGCAGAATTGGAGAATTTATAAAGGTTCAGAAGCACCCAAGGCAAGTAGTACAATGTAATTTGTTCATTAACTTGTATTGGAAAGGAGATTAAAAACATTGAGATCTGCATCTTTGTACATAAAACTGTCGTCCTGAATAAGGAGGAATCTTTCAGAAAAGTTTTACAACTCGGTGGAAGTCCAGGACCCAGCTTTAGGCATAGTTAAATCAATGGGGTTTAATTCTGACTTAGTTTTAACCACTTTTATATACTGTACATCTACCCTAGTTGGATCAGTATCTCAAACTGCTCACTGGCGTCCCTTTGAACAACTGTAAACTAAACCATAGTATGCAACTCCATAGGAAGCTAGAAATTGGGTGAATATACAGCCAGTTATATCTCCCCTGCTTCACGCTCCTCTGAGCTCCTCGGGTCTTCTGATCGGCCATTAGCACTTTCGTAAGAGCGTTTCCTGTCTTTGAAATCCCGCGGCGATCTCTCTCTCGGGCTTCGATCTTTGTCACGCGATGTTCTATCACGGTCTCTGGAGCGCTCTTTGTCCCGGGAAGATCTCTCTTTGGAGGACCTGGAAGTGCAGTACAGTTGAGAATTCTAGTTAGTCACCACTTCATACATCCCAAACAGCACTTTGATCTTACAGTTTGCTCCTTATTCCAGCCCAACGTTAGATTTGCATGAACAGAAACGCATGAGATGACAGCGGAGTTCATTGCACTCTCCTCCTTTCCCTCCTTTCAATTTCAAAATACAAATATTGACAGAGACAAAATTTCATACACACTTACTACAGAGTTCAGAGGGTCAACATGCTTCATCTTTCATTTTCAACCCTCACTCTCTGTCTCGTATTAACACATTGTGCAATCATTTGTCACACTGCCTTTAGCTTGAGAAGGATTGTCTAGCATTTCTCACACATGCAGGCTACACATTTTAAGAAAAATTACTGTGTTTAAAAATGAGAATTTAATTGAAAGAGGAGAAATTAACTTGTACTGATTCTGGAATTCGTCTGCTATTGCATGACAAAGAAAAGAACACATCTGGAGCCTGTGCTCCAAGCTGCTGGGTGTTTGTTTCTAGAAGAATCATTCCTTGAGTGATTTTAGAACATCAGCATGGTGTTATCTACAGATATTTTTGCTGTAGTCGTAGGCATTTCCAAAACCTTTACAGAGAAGCCAGAAAAAGCTGTTCTGTTAAACATTCCACACAGCTTAGAATTAAATAAGCTGCCTGTATTGAAGACACTTGATTAGGTACAGGCCTCCCTTGCAGGGTGCACCTAAACCCATCACTGAAAAACATGTTTTCACTCCAAGATGCCTTGCAATTGTAAATAAATAAATCCAACTCACACTTTCTCAGAACAATCTCAGTCACACACTATAAAGCTAGTCACTAATTCCTTAGTCAATGTATCTAGTACACTGGACAGTAAGCTGTGCTCTCTCTACACCAAGCATGTAACTGTTGCTACCTCCAAGCTTCAAAACAGAAGTTTGCAGTTGCTTTTGCACTAAACTTTCTTTTATGAGTTTACTGAGAAATTACCTTTTGTTTCAGTTTTCAAGCTAAAATGATTACTTTCATGACAGTGCAGTGTTTTGCAAAACGTAGTATTTGCAAATGGTGAAGTTCAGACAGCAATCCCATACCACAAAGCACATGAGAAATAAGAAGCCAAACTATGTATCACATAAGAAGTTAATACTGTAGTTAATACTGCAGTTCCCAAGTATTTTGCACAAGTACACTGCAGAAGCACAAATGCTCCCACACCGATTGTCTCAGACTAACTAGTGATTAACCTAGAATAGTAAGTCACAGTATGAAAGCTCACAATTGCCTTAGCAAACAATATTATTACCAGAAGATTTAGAACTAAGGTACCATTCCTATCTTTTCCAAGGACAAGATATTGCCTTTAGAATTAGAACCTCTGTTAGATTGTATCGCCTCAATTGCTCAGGAACAACCACTTCCCAAGCAATCAAGTAGGTATTTCACAATAAACTCCCCCTACCTTCACAAGACACACAGGTAGCATCTACTGTCACGTTCACTAGCTATGAATTGTATGACAAATACATAATACTGGTTTGAGGGCAGCGTTTGTGAACACCTACATAAACTCCAAGGACAAAAAAAAAGTAAAAAGCCCTGGACAAAAATCCTAAGTAGCTTTGGCAGTCTGGTATCAGATCTAAGAAAGCAAGATAGCTGTGGTTTCAACACTTGTAAGGAGTGAGAAATTTGAATAAATGCACAGGTCTATGTTGCTTGCTTTATCCCCCATCCCCCCTTCCTTTTTCCTCTCATCCTCCTCTTTCCTCAAAAGACAGAAAATGAGAAAACTAAGCCTGCACCTCCCATCACCATGGAGAGTAAGCACAGGGCTATAATATTTTTTTGTCTGCCAGGATCTGAAGGATATTTTAAAAATATATTTTCCTAAATGCTAAAGGTGGGATTTCTCTCACCCAGCTTTAGATGCCTGCAGTACAGACATCTGAGCTAATCAGCCAGAATTCTTTACCAGCTAGCAAAGAAACGAGACTAATCATATCCTAACTGTCCACCTTTAGACAGAAATGTGTCAGGTGAGTCTGCAATGGGAATCACAAGATTTACATCTGCTCCAGCCACCTAAAACCAGGAGAAAAGGAATCCAATTGTATGATTTCAGATACTTCATTTGACCACACTGTGCCCACAGAGAACATTAGCCTTTGTCATATGAGCTCTTGCAGGCAAGCTCAAGCACACAGACACAGGCATCTCGGTTCACACACACCTGGGCCTGCTTCCTGATTGGTCTTATCATTGAGTATGAATAAGAACATCTAACATTAGCACTTCTTTGTAACGAAGCAGCAAAATGCTCAGTCTGCTTCTAGGGAGAGGAATGCTTATCCATTTTAGTTAGTGGGACCTTACAGCCAACAGTGAGGAAACACAGCACTGTATTTAGACCTGCTCTTGCTAAGTCTGTAATCTACACCTGGGGAGGTGCAGGGCTCCTGCTATCTCAGCCATGTTGCTGTGACTGTCAAACAGGTTTCCATCTTTTGATGCATTTTTACTGCACCAGATACTTCAGACACGTCCTGCCATGCAGAAGTCTGCTCCTTACAGTGATAAATCTGAAATGAGATTCTAGCTATTATGTGATTTAAATCTATCCACGTTTGTAGGGTGAATGATGATACAGATTAAAGAAAACATTTATCTCAAGAATTCCTGCATTTGTAGAATTTTCTCAAATAGCACACAAACATCCCATTGCTTTTAGAATGAAGAAGCATCTGAGAGGTGGCAGCTTATCATTTTTTGTGAGAGGCTCTTCAGAAAATGTTTTCAGAAGAAAAGCAGACATGAAAATCCAAAGGAAGTAAATTATGGTTGCAGCAAATGCTAATCCCAGCACACTTGTATGTGGTGTTATACCTATCAAAATGGGAGTGTGACTTCCAGAGGAAGCATGAAGAGTTTATCTAGTAAGCAGTTCAGCTGCCTAGCACACTTACGTGTTGAAGCCATACTAGATATGGTCATAGAATGGTTTGGGTTGGAAGGGACCTTTAAGATCATCTAGTTCCAACCCCCTGCCATAGGCAGGAACACCTCCCTCTAGACCAGGTTGCTCCAAGTCCCATCCAGCCTGGTCTTAAATGCCTCCAGGGAGAAGGCATCTGTAACCTCCCTGGGCAACCTGTTCCAGTGTCTCCCCACCCTCACAGTGAGGAATTTCTTCCTAATATTTAGTTCAAATCTACCATTTTCCAGTTTAAGCCATTTCCCCTTGTCCTGTTACTACATACTCTTGTAAAAAGCCCCTCCCCAGCATTCCCAAGAAGAAGAAAAAATCCAAAAGCATCCAAAGAACAAGACAAAAAATAGCTTTACCAACAGAACTCAGTAGTTTGCAAAAACTTCGACGATGCTACTGAGTATTTTTACTACACTCCAGCCAAAATCACACAGAAGGCTTTATGCTAGTGTAAAATGCCACTCCTCCCACAGAGAAATTACAACTCCACACTTCCCTCAATGGCTTTAAAGTCGATGGTATCACGTGCTGCCACCACTGCAGATTTCAGCAGTTCTCCAACGTTTCTGATGTCACTCTGCTCTTCTGGAAAAGGCTTCAAAAAGCATCACATTCCTCAGACCTGATTTCATGTGCATATGCCATCCAAAAACAAAAGGCTAGGACTCCTTCCTGAAATTGGTAACGTGCTGCAGTGTATCTTCTCCAGAGTATTTTTTGCCAGAATCCCTTGGATGATTGGATGTTTTGAGATTAAAGGAAGGTAAATGTGAATAGAGATACTTTATATCTGGACTTTAAGAAATTCCTCACAAAATTACAAACAAGGTGATTTGACAAAGAGCAGTTCCCTCTGACTAGAAAAAGAGTTCTTAGAAAACATGAAGCTTGATGTGTTTGAGCCTTCAAGTTCAGGTTCATTTTGGATTCCAGAATCAATAGTTGCATTGTATTCAATAGGAAGAATTCTCCCACATTCATACAGGAAGTAGATCTAATTGCTTGAAGAGTATTTCTAAGAAGGAGGCATCTAGTCTGGTTGAAAGGTCAATAGATGTCCTGATTCCAGAGAAGCAAGTGTGCAGCTATATGGATTCATTAGTCTCTTGAAATCACAACTTGCATACTTCAAGGGCAAAAATGCTGTTTGGCATTAGAGAATTAAGAGATATGATGGCAAAACATTTTTCCCCTCAAGTTAGCTACAGTCCAAAACCTTTATTTGTGCCAAAGACTTTTCCAACACAGATCAGTCGTATTCATTTTGGGCAGAAACTGGCACCAAAAAGTATTTCCTGTACTGAGGTTCATAAAGTTGAAATCCTGTGCCATGAAATCTAGTCTTTTTCCTCACTCATATAAAACATAGCTTGAACAACTTAACCTTTGATAGTATCGTGCAAGACGACAATGACTTCATCTTCAAATTACTTTGTGTTCTTACAATTCATCTCTGGCAGCTGACAGGTTTGGTGTTACACAGAAAACACCAACAGTTGAACTTTTCCATGCTATTTTCTTGTTCTTACATATCCTCTGCCTGCAGGCAGAGAAATAACACATCATTTGCTTGTGCTCATCAAATTAAAAGTTTGAACAACTATGATGAGAATCTTAGAACAATCAATTTTCTCTGAAATTCAGTCTTGCAAGGCTAGACTTCAAGGCTGAAGTACCAAAGGCAATTTGAGTATATGCTTTATGCACTGGTTCATCTGAGTGAACAAACATGTTGATTCAAATGAAAATTTCTATTTCAAGACTGAAAAACTACAAGTTTGAAGTCTGGTAATCTGTCATTGTGAATGCCTTGAAAAGACATGCTCTAGAGGATAACTGATGACAAGCTAACATCAACGTAGAAACTGCTGATTATGAAATGCTGACTTCAGGACACCACAGAACACCCTGAAGAATTTTAAATACCAGACACTACTGACAGTATCAGCTAGAGTGCTGGACACTCAGGTATTATTCATCTGCCACAAAAAGAAGGAAATAGAAAACTTGACCCAACTCTGCTTTCCATGCTCTCAGCAGAGCAGTGTGACTAGAATCATCTAACCCAGGAAGAAAGTTCATCTTTAAGGCAAAGAGAACATGTGAACACATTCAACAACCGCTCAGTAGTTTTATCATCCTTGGTGATGAAACTAAAATCATTTGAACTCTAAAACCCACGTGTTTTGACACTTCAAATTGGACCTTTTCTCTTTTCGTATGCTGACAGTCTGTCACTGTTTTAAGACTCAGCATCCTACTCTCTATATTGCTCTCAAATCTCTGCCTCAGTCACTGACCTTTACAAGAATGGAATCCAGGTTACGAGCAGACTTCTCTACCAGAAGCCTCGCTTTGCAATTCCAACTCCTTTCTAAATTATGCTTTACCTCACTCATCTAAAATAAGCCAGGAACCCCCAGGAGCAGACAGCAACTGAGTCACACAAAGGCAGCAGCTGCAGACTGCTCTTTACAGTAATCCTTAAGAAAGGGATCAAAGCACTTTGCATGCAAAGTGCTATCTCCAGATCTCATGCAAGAAATTCATTTTCAGATATATCCAAACTTGTCTTTATTTGGGAGAGCACACAACAGATGCATTCCACCCCTGGGAGCAAGAATCCAAGAGGTAAGTTAAGAAGACTGCTCATATCCTGATGGAGATCAATCATTTCACTTGCTATGCTGCAGGAAACTATCAAGATCCTCAATTTAACAACAATATCCTGCATCACTCCTCCACAACAGAAGTAATACATAAGCCTACTATAGAAAAAGAGAAAAAACCACTACTACATGTTAAATCATGAATATGTGAAGAGCATAAGTGAAGTCTGTGACAGCCTCAAAACAAGTTTAAATTACTCAGTGCTGAAGGTAAACTTAATTCAGTGCAAAAAAAAAAAAATCTGATTATGCATGCAGGAAAAGCCGTTCAGATCAACACTGACCTCTTTTTGGAGCTGCGCTCTCGGCTCCTCTCCCTGGAGCTGTGCCTGCTTCTATGATGGCTGCGGCTCCGGCTGCGGCTGTTGGAGCGAGACCTGTGGCGATGGCGCTTCTCGCGGGATTTAGAGCGAGTTCTTCTTTTCCGTTCCCTGGAGGCTGAGCGAGAGCGATGTCTGCGACGATCTCGGGACCTAGATCTAGAAACAGAAAGCACTCGGGACGCTGCACTGTCAGTGTCCCTTGGGTATCTCACAATCCACGTGAAAAAACAGCCGTATAGAGAACGGTCTGCACTGTTCAGAGCTACTGCATCGTCTCACCACAGGCAAACAAGGAGGGGAGAGCAACACCAGAAGTGCTGTATGACTCCAAACAGTCTCACAGTGTTTGTAACTACGCATGTACTTACAGCATAGTCAATTGAGACAACAGAAAGGAAAAAAAGATGTTTAAAATCTTGTGTTTACCAGGCCAAGTTTTAGAAGTCTGTGATGAAGGGATGGGGATTATCTGGCCAGAAGCTGGCTATTACAGTGCTTTGAGAACAACAACACTTCATTGGTGACTTTCAACTTCAGGTTAAGAAGAGAACTACCACTCCAGGTGTGAGTTAAAAGGTACTGAACACAAGCATCTGTTTCGAAGGAAGTAATATTCTGTGTTCCAAGTGTTACCAGGGATACAACAGTTTGTAGCATTGTAATAGCCACAAAACAGATATATTTTGGATATAAGTATCGGATGGATACTAATTATGGATATAAGGATATATCCATATATATATATATAAGGATATAAGCGGATAAGTAACTAAGGAGCACAATGGCAAACACTGTATAAGCACACAGAGATGGCTGTGCAATAGGATGTTCTGTCTGTAAAGAAAGAAGTCTTAATAAGGCTAGACAAAAAGTAGAAAATTTCAGCTTGTGAAAGGCTTGCATTACTGATGGCATTCTTTGCCTGCAGACTTAAGTACCTTTTGGTATGCTTGCTGTGGGATCTGGACCTGAAACAAATGGAAAACGGTAAATTAATTTTACTTTCATAATCCTAATATAAAAAATAAAGTACAGATTAGTAATCTAAAGTCAAACTATCAGCTATTGTGGTCTTCGTTTTACTTGCATGTTAACCTCACACAAAACATTTCAAGTACAGCTTCATAACATTTATTAGGAAATACATAACCCCTCAACAACTGTCTTGGATTTTTCTGTTGTAGGTGGTGGTTGTGGCTGTTTTTTTTTTTGTTTGTTTGTTTGTTTGTTTTTTTGAGGGAGTGCGGACACGGATACTACTCCACTTTTTAATTCATCCCTGTCCCCCACTTCAATAACAAAAGATTACAGTTAAATAGCATGACAAGAAATAAGGGAATACTGACATTATTAAACATTTCCACTATTGGCCTTGGGAGCCAGTATGTCAAGAGAACTGCAGTTGAGATGCCATTCAATCCTATCCCCACAAAGCATGAAAGTAATCATTTCATAGAAAAATAGGGAATTCTTTTCCTTAATCACACATTCAAATACTTCCAGTAAGAAAAAAATTAACAACATCTATGCATCATACATCAGATGTCAATATACCTCATTTCATGTGCATTTGTTCAAATATGTAGGAAAAACTACTAGTATTTGCATTTCTTTTTTTAAAGAAAAAGTCTTCTATGAAAATAATTCAGGTTTTAAGAATCAAGTATATTCAGTTCCAATTCCTCTAAGTGTTGAAGGGAAATTAACACAATTCTGCATAATAAAACAAATGTTCATGAACATCATCATAGTTTTTCCATTTAACTTAAATAGGTCGTTACGCATATGCAGGTGAAATAGATCCTTACCTCCTTAGTTTCTCCCTTTCTTCCCTTTCCCTCTCCTCTCTGCGTTTCAGGCGCTCCTGATTTCGTTTCTCTTGTTTATCAGCCACAATCCTCTAGAAGCAACAGAATACACTGATTAAGTTACATTTCAATATTTTTCAAATGAAGGTAAAAAACTACAGAAGCAATCTATACAGTTAATATTCAGTTCCTTCCCTCATGAATATTCACTTTTGAGTATTAGTCCCTCTCTCTTCCTCAGTATATTTTATCTTTTTCAGGAAACACAGGTTATCGCAGAAGAGCTGCTATAAACAGATGGGTGTTACACCAAGACCTGAAAGACGTAAACTTAAACGTAAGTTTTTCATGAAGGGAATTCAGAACAGAAAGTCATGCCTTAATGTGAGAGCTTTCATGCCAATCCTACCCTATTTTGGCCACTGGGGAAAGGCAAAAGGTAATCGGAACAGGAGGAGTTAAGAATGTTATTAACTCCATCAGCTATGCTGTGAAATAAAGAAACTCTTGGTCTTAAAAGGATTTGGTTGGGCTGATATCTAGTTTTGAGGCTAGCTGTTTGAGTTGTGAACATTATACATGTAATTAGAAAGGATGTTTCAGCTAATAGCCCCCAGGTTGAACTCACTACTACTGGGGACAAGGCACGCTCAGTAGAGGGCCCTCAGATGTGGAACTCACAACTGGAGATCTGGCCAAACCCAAGTCTCGCCACCTTCTGGACATGATGCAAGAAATTCAACTCTTTGTAAAGACCTTCTTCTGAGATGTGGAATTGCCCCAGCAGCATCTTGATTAGATCTCTGAGGAGAGCTCTGAGGAAGGAGGGGATAATTATTGTTTTCTTTTTTTGTTAGTGAAGTATTTCAAAAGATTATTTTATTGATGCTTTGGGAATGTGAAATAATTATCCATGCATATTTTTCTCCAAATGTGGTAATAATCAGTTAACGAGCCCCTTTATGTCAAATCATTTTTATATTGCCTTGCAAAATATCAGCAATTTAACTACAAGCAAGGTTTCATGTTCAAGTGAATCTTTGCACATTTCACAGAGAGATGAAAGGAAACACATGATCTCCTCTAGGTAGCTAAGGTCTGAATTACAGCAATTTATTTTGGAGCCTACATTGCCAATATAGTCAAGGGAAAGAGTTGGGCTTTCCAAAGGTTAAGTTACAGTATCCATGCAAGACAGCTGGAATATTCAAAACAACCCAAGCTACGTTACTCAAATTCAGCAGTAACGTCTCTGCTTTTAGGGTTTTGATTCATTTAGCAGTCATCTTCAGTAATTTCTACAGTAGCATGCTTAAATGAGCCCTAAACTCCATAATTAACATATTAAGATCATAAATAGTATAAGCATCCAAGTCCATACTCTTGAATACCAAAAGTCTAGAATATAATTCCAGTAAGTCCTTCTTCAAATATACAATTTCAATGGTCCAAGGTAGATTTGTTTAGCAAAATATTCCAACTGGATTTCAAAACTGAAAGCTATGGAGAACATGCAGCCTCCCCATAACAATTACTTTAAGTTAGTCCCACTTCAAGACATACACCTTCTTCTACTTTGATTCAGATATCTACAGTCTTAAGTTGTCTCAACTCACTTCAACTATTGTCCAGTCAAGCTTAAAAGCTTCCAAATCACTTAAAAAAAAAAAAATCTCATCTATATGACTGGATAAAATAAAATGAGTTTGCGGTCTTTCATCACACTGTCGGTGCTTCAAACACTTTGGCAGATCTTTACAAAATTATTGCTATGAATTAATTTCCTCTTTAGGTCCATCTTTTTCACTGGTACCAACGCTAAGCAAAGCTATCAACAACAGCTCTATTTTATTCCTAATGGAATGAAACACCACCGCCTTAAATTTGCTACATGTTCTTGTACTTTTAAGAGCCTCATTATTACACATTGATCTAATTAACTGGCTAAATGAGAAGTTCATTTGCCTATCTTCTATGACTACTAAACATGCTTCAGAATACAGTTCTCAAGTTCACAAGTGGAACTGCATTCTCCATTCCCAGGATGCATTCTTCAAGCACATTTTAATCTACCTAGTGCGAAAGAGGCCATCTTCACAAATTATGTAGATAACTGCTATTTAATAGGCACGTTTGGTGTTTAACAACTGCGCTCGGTGTTTACAGACCAGTGAAATATCTTAAGGTAACATGAAAGAATTCACACACCCAGAGATTCCATTAAGATTGTCTGACAAGTAACTAAGAGCACAAGCAAAACAGAGAAATGATTTACCCTGAGTTCCTCAAGCTTCTCTCTTATTTCAATAAATCCTAAGTGTAGTTTTCCTCCAAAGTGGTCAGCAAGACGTCGGTCATTGTCATGAAGACCAAGATAAGCTGAACACACTTCACAAACCCGTAGCTTCTGCTGTTGAAAGCTAGAGGCAGGCATAGAATTCCTGTACACTTCCTAGAAAAAAAAAAAGTTACCTTTTTCTTTTCAATTCATAGAAACGTAATTTTTCAAACAAGTATATTACTTTTGATAGCATAACTCAAAGCTAATCAGCAGACGCTGATTCACGGTGTGAATTAACTGTCTTACTAAGACACACTGCAGGTTCCTCACTTTGAAGACAGGTATATTACAATGGGGATATCAGCAACTGGATTTGCAAGTTAAACAAAGTAGAGTGATTACTGTCTTTATTTCAGATCATACTACATATAAAGAGAAGTTATCATCCTAGACAGCACAATGAATATATCTTAACACTATAGTTACTAGATTTTACCATACTATGAAGCATTACGTATACTTATCCTGAACCCAATTTAAAAACAAATCTACGCACATTTTAGACACAAATTAAACATTATGTTATCCTTGCAACATTTACCTACAAACACTGAGATCACAGACTGGTGAAACTACCAGCAACCCCTCTGGTACCATTAAACAACCATAGATGTTTCTTTCTCCAAATGTAAGTACCTTGGTGAGACATGATATGGAACAGCTCCCAGTGATGTTTGCATCTTAACATTACAACAATGACTGCTTAGAATTGCCTGATACAGAAGCCATTAGCCATCTTTCAATGCAGACAAGCTTAGAAGGGTCTGAAAGGTCTCCCATGCAAGTCACACCCCAGCACATCACAATCAACAGTGGGGTTACCACAGAGCTGTGAGATCCAACAAGATGATTAAGTCCCCACAAACACAGACACAAGAGATGTAGCAGCCAGCACAGCTAAATGCATCACCAAAGGAAATAAGTGCAACTCTAATAGCACAGGAGTGTATTTTAATGTTTAGTGCATTTAACTTCTCCTACACACAAAGCAAATCCCTTGGTTTCATATAAAGCTAAGGAAGCAACTGTAGCTAAGACATCTTGCACTACAGTTACTAATTTAATTTTGTCCTCTCCATCCCACAAGCCTTAAATAATCAACTTACTTCAGCTTCTCTCTTCTTTACCCGGGCCTTCTCCACTTCATCCATTACTTTTTGAGATTCTTCCACATTTCCATCAGCTCCTAGCTGTTCTACTTTGGCCAGTAGCTTCCCAATTTCTTCATTCAATTCATGAACTCGTTCAGCCTTGAAAGAGGAAGAAAGGCTCAACAAAGGAAACAGTCTTAGTTATGGAAAAATAACGTGAGCCAATACTGAGCTATTCTTATATGCAAAATTCACAGGATAAAATTAAAAGGAAGCATGCAGAGGAGTTCTCCAAATAACAGGGAAACAACTGTCTCACATCAACACACAGAAAGAGGCTTAGAAACCAAAGCAGCTCTGGAACAGGATCTTGTTCAGAAATTTCAAGTAATTCACACTGTTGCCAATGCAACTTGCAAAATTACTATTTATACAACCATCCCTCCTGGCACATATATTTGCAGAAAAATGACAGAACTTTTTTTCAGTTAGAAGAAGACCACATGAAGTGTTTTGTTTATAGATTCATCAGCATGAATTCTCAGTTCAAGTAGTCTGGTTTCTTTTAAAACAACAGACCTCCAAAATAACTTCAGCAATTACACGCTTTTACATGCTTACTTTAGCTGCAACTTCAGCACTGATCTCTTCTTGGGTTTCTGCTAATCTCTTCTTAGCAACTTCTGTTCTCCTGTCACAGTCCGCAATAAATGACTGCAGGTGGTCCATTGCCTAAAACACCAACAGAATACTAATTAACACTGTAAAGAACACTAGTACTTCATTACCTTCAACAAATTCCTGGCTTAAGGTTAACTTTTAAAAGGCTTTCTTGGGGAAACTTATAAAACAATAACATAACAGCTTAAGGTGTATAATCACACTAACATTTCAAAAAGCTGTCTACACATTGTCAAAATGTACAAGTACTCGCAGGAACGTGGAAGGGATTCTGTCTCAACTCTTATTCGCTAAGAAGCAGCCAGCATTTATAACATGCATTAAAATTTCTGAAAGGATAGATATATTCACTTCACCTTACTAATGCATGCAATACTAACACATTGTTCCACCAGGGTTTTAAGCTGTGAGGTATATTAACATCATCCACCCCCAGCAACAACAAATCCAAACCTTTTATCTGTGCTCAAGACCAACTTCCTAGCTGGGAGTTCATAACTGCATTACTCAGACAATGTACTGAGACACAGCATATCATTTGATACTCCCAGTACAAAATGATTTTTTCCTCCCCCAACAAGAATATAAGCCTTTCTTCAAATTATACACTGCATAGCATTGGCTCAATGATTGTTACTGCTAAGACAGCATGCAGGTTCATACTTATCTGTTTTTGTAAGGTTATCAACAATCCTACCTTGAGATGACTAGAAATTCAAGTGCTTGCACATGATCATGATGAGCCATGTAAACAAACATTTAAAAAATTATTTTCCAAAAGTTTTCCTTCCTTGTGCACCAAATCTGACTGTTTGCTGCTCAGTTTATCTCCCCCAGCGCGTGCAAGTTACACTTTCTCTCCACCATTGTGACAAAATACATACATCAAGTTCAAAGAAGAAATCTTGATCTTTGGATGCTATTTCATAGTCTGCCCTTAATGCCAGGTCATGCACCTTCAGACATTCTCCAAGGTCCATTCTCTGAAAAGAGACACAGGGAAAGTAGTATAACAAGCAGTATATGCAAGAACAAAGTTATAATATTTGACTGTTAAAGGAAATCATGCTGAAGCAAATCATCTCCCTTATGGAGATATTTTAACTTAATAAATCTTTAAAGACAAACCCAGATTTCTATTAAAGATGCATTAATGATGACAAAAAATATAAAGACAGAGTATACAGCTTATTCTGTGATGGCTGTTCATGTGACAGACTAATGTTACTGATCTGCATAAGTTATTTTTACTGAAAGTGCAAGAAAAGTCACTGAAGTAGAACATTCTGTCTTGAACTAAAACAAGAGAACCAAGATTCCTACAAATAATTAGCAATTAAATGGTCAAGTGCTTGATCTGATCTTTCCACACAGTTCACAATATAGATGTTCTGGCTATGATCATTATCTGGAATAACTGCAACCACAACATCACTGTTAAGTGCTACTTAAAAATATTCTCAGATCACATGTAGCAAAAAAAAAAAAAAAAACCTCTTCAAAACATTTTGCTGATGAGTAGAGACAAGCTGAGTGCCACACTGTCCTTATGAATCGGAGAAGAAAAAGTATAGATATTTTATTCATAATCTAAAACTGGCCTACAATAGGACAGGAAGGAAGCATGAACTAAAGCAAATTCATTTATTGTATCACTAATCTTTAGCCTAATGTAGGATATTACCAAGAAGAGCACTCAATTTTATTTGGTATAACAAATACGGGCTTAAAATTGAAATTTGCACACTGTACAGCAAAAAGAATTTTGATTAAATCTGTTTCCTTCTTACTCCATCGTGTAGCCTGGAAACTATTTTGAACCATCACTACCACTGAAAAACAATTCTGCCCTCCCTTCACCACCACCCTGTGCCTCCCCCCTACCAGCACATTAGAGTATCAACTGAGAAAAAACACCTCAGCAAGCAAAAAACTGAGGTAATTTTTCAGTAGAGTACCTTTGTCCAACACGCCAGGCAGCCACACAAACAGAGGTGTTGCCAAAACACGGGGGGAAGCATAATAGGGGACCTGAGTAGCTAGGATCTCTTACAGTACCAAGATGTCATTTCACAAACTCCTGAGTAGCATCAATAAAAGTAGCTGCAATCTTCAGGGGGCTGTGGGAGGGAGGTGATGTAGCATTTTCTTTTGTTAGCATCACAATGAGAAGAAGCTGTGTTGAAATGCTTCCTTCTCTTCAATCCAGCTTTGAGCACAGCCTTCTAAATGCTCATGGGGCTTGACAGACAGAGCCTTCTAAATGCTCAGGGGGCATAACAGAGAGGAACAACAAGCATATACAAGTGAAACTGGATTTCTTTTTGTTGGCTTTGCTGCTGAAGAAATTCTATCATTGTTAGAACAGCTCTGTAGTGCAGCCTGTAGTAGCTCTGGCTACTGCTTTGAAAATACTTAAACAGAACTATTACTACTGAATGTTTATCTTAAAAACTGTTAGTAAAACCAAGCTCAGAAACATAGACGAAAGTTTAAAAGTTTAGCCAATTTACATGTTACACATAAGGTCAGGTTAAAATATACACTTCTGGTATACGTTAGGCAAAGTTGGTTCATATCAGGGATGATTCATTACTGTCAAAAGTCTACACTGGATTGGAACTGCTGAGGATCTTGCTAACCACAGAGAAGCTCACACAGTTTGGCTCATAAGACCATCTGCAAAATAGATGAACAGGAGGTGAAGAAGGCCAGAAGATACAGCAAGATATTATTTTCACGTTCCACACGTCCATGTTGCAATCTGATGCCAAGTTGTGCCTTACCCCAAAGGCAAAGAACAGTCATTCAAGACCAAAATCAAGGCAGAGACAGCCAACCATTCAAGATCAATCATATTTGAAACAGAAGGTGGCTGTAAGGGATGTTCAGGTTTCAAACTACTGCTGAAGGCTTAAATAGCATGCACATAAAATCATCACATCAGCAATGAAGTTTTAGACAGGCTTATGCTACTTGAAGTGATTTACAGAGGAATCTTGACGAGCAAAGCAATGAAAGGAAGGGAAAAATTACGTCCTCAGGCAAGATATAACTTGTTTATTGAATATGAGAAGCCATACATACCATCAGGACTTTTTGCAGCTATTGCATTTTTACTGAACATTAACTTCAGAAAAATTCCTATCCTGAGAATCTTTATCACAAAGGAAGGTTACTGCTGAAGATTTAGTCCAGAAAACAGTTTAGCAACCACATGCAGATCTTCTCCTGCTGCAGAGCTCTATTTAAGAAAAAAGTGATTTGCTACAACTTGCTAACCTTTGTCATAACACTTTTTTCTTCTTTCGTTCACTGTAAACAGGCAATTAAAGATGCTTGATTTCCCAGAGCTGAGGTGTAGATAACTCACTTTTAATCCCCATAAACCTCATACTGAAATGAGTCAGTAATTATTTTTGTCATCCCATCCATGAAAATGGATAGAACTGTATTAACACAAAAACATTCGCTTCCTGTTGATGCTTGGTACCGTGTCAATCAAATCAGGTACAGAAAGATCACTGCCCTGCTTCAGTATATACAGGCAAGGAAGAAGTGTCCAGAATATCAGCAACACAGAAGCTGAAGAGCTTTTATGAAAAATAAGTGTGCACTCAAAGAAGCTGACATCAGTAGCTGAACAGACTAAAGCATCAGACGTGGTGCTGTTCTTGAAACCATGAACCTAAGGTTTTGTTTTCAGGTCTTGAGCAATCTACAAGAAGCTTCTCATCTTCATGCTTTTACAAGTACTATATATTCTTCTGACATCAAAGTTTAGATTACTGGATGCACACAGTAAGGTCTGCAGTAAAAGCATATAGAAGCCAAACCGACCTAAAACACAAAGGACTGATGTTGAGAGGTGTGACAGAGTATCGCACACAATCAAAGTTCCTAAAACCAGCACACATCTTGGATGTGTTCTGAGAGGTGATACTCTGAACAGCATTTCTGTGGAGAATTCTTTCTAGTTAAAAAGGCAGCCCCACCAAAACAGCTCGTGTTCAGCAAGAGAATTTGTTTGTGAAATTCTGATCTGAGAGGAAACGTTGTGTTCTGGAGGTACTACACCTCTCCCTTTACCAAGAGTGTCAAGAAGAATGTTGCCCTCTTTAATTTTACCTACTTCTGAAGGCTTCAGTATCTTAGAATAGATTTTCCCTGAAAGATAAAGCTGGCAACAACGCCTCACTTTTAAGTGAGATATCTGTTTCTTTAATGTTAATTTATAATCAGGCTATTAAGTGCTAAAGTCAGACAACCATACTGAAGAGCAATGATAAAAAATGAACAACCCAACCCTTCTACATAAATTACGCTCATTAAAATGGAACGTGGTAAAATAAGTTGTTCTTTAAGCACTGGTCAAACTAATTAAGAATACGTCTAAAGAGACTGATGTGATCACTTACTGTCTCAACAGTGCATACAGAAATTCATCGTCTCTAGGTTGAAGACTAGGAATCGAGGTGGCTTATGCAAGCCTAATTTCATCTGCAAAGGTTAAAGCAGTTCACGTGATCAAATCAAACCTAAACCGATCTGCTGATAACCTCTAGCAGAACATGAAATAATCACATCAGCAACACTGAGTTTTAAGCATGGAATACTTCCACCAAGCCTATGGAACTACTGACAAAGATACCAGCTCCAGATGAAAACACCTAAATGCAGGTACTTAAACACACCTATTTGCAGATGTGAGGACTAACCCAACTGCTCTTCCACAGTAAAACAATCTGAGCATACAGTGCAATGAGACCAGATGCATTGAGCCCACCTTCAGAGGGGCACCCAGTGGCATGTGAAATAGATCTTGGACACTGAGCTCCTCAGATGGAACCTAAATTTAGGTGTCTTTATCTGGAACAGAACTCCACCCTAATGAGCTTAAAGATAAGACGTCTCAAAGCATGTTGCTAAACCAAGGTCCCAGCCAGCACGACTCCTGAAGGGCTGGGTGCAAGGAACTCATGAGCCTAACCATGCACTTAACTGTAGGACTGCACCAACAGCATATTTTGAGGACTTGAAAAACAAAACACAAAAAGCAACCTACCTCAACAAATGCACAAAAGTAGATAAAGTTCACCCAGTAGAAAGAAATTTCTCAACCACAATTTGCAAGGTCACATAAAATACTTGTGACATTTACCTCTCAACAGGAAAGGACAATCAATGTAATAAAACAAGCAAACAAAGGTCACTGCAGAAGCACTGACCTGCTGGGGCTGTCAAAGGCAAGCTGCCAGTTACTACTTTAAGTGTTCAGGACTTGATTACTTTTAACCTTACTGAAGGTATTTGCTTTAAATGTCACTACATTATCACTTCAACCACTACAACTCAGACACAGACTCACGAAAATAGAAAAAACACATTCTTGCCAGTCTTGTAAAACCTGCAGAAGACAGCATAACATTTACATCCACAGACTGCTACTTGAGAGGGCCGCGCCGTTAAAAAGGAGTCACCTGACTTCTACATATGCAGTTTCAGTCCCAATGTCATAATACACACACATATCTATGTGTACACAGATATGGAAAAACATTTTTGTAACACTGATGAAAAGGAACTCAAAAACCATGGTTTGAAAAACAAACAAAAATATCAACCATCACAAGACTATCAGCATTTACTGAGGCTAAAAAGGTAAAGCAAGCGTTAAGTCTTTATCACTTAACAATTTTTATTTCTTTTTTTGTCTTAGTGACTTTCTGTGCCCTAAAAGACAGGGCTCACAGACTTCATAATCTCATTATAAAATTCTCATCTTGGAATGAATGAGCAAACACTTAAACTACTGACTTATATGTAAGAACCAGTGCCAGTGTGATCCACTTCAAAAAGCAGAACAGCAAAGCATGAACAAGTGTCAATTAAAAACAGAAAAGCATTTGTGAGAGGCACTGTTAAAAGCAGGTTCTGAACAGACATCGTTTTATAATCTTGAATACGAAGTCATTTCTGCCATCTTACTGACTAGTTCAGGATCTGCCTGCTGCAAACTTAACAAGGCACTTCACATACAAGACAATCATAGGGCACAATACATTCAGAATTATAACATCCTCCATCAATTTATTACCTTTGCTTACATTTCTGCTGTTAGGACTCAACAGTCTTCCAATAACTTCAACACAGGCCATTATTTCCATGAAAGAGAAGGGTAACTGAAGCAGAAGGAACTATTCTGGTGGCAAAGCACCCAGAAGAAAATTTAACGTTGAAACAGAGTTAGTTTTTATGACTTATAGCCCTCAATCAAATATTTAGGTTTCCAGGAAGGACTATTTTACCATGACAAGCTACTCCAAGGAAGTAAGACAGAGGAGTACAAAAGGAAGCTCTAAGGAGTCCGAATCTGTGCATTGTTGCCCATCTAGACATTGGAAACCTCCTAATAAAACTCAAAATTCAAAACCTTTAATCATTTGTGAGTTTGTTTGTTGTTGTCTTGTGGTCTTTTTCCCCCCAGTAAACACTTCTAATGATAACCAAAAAATAAATCTGATCAAAGTCATCTGACGAAAATAACAACTCTAAACGTTCTTGAGAAGCCCAGAAGAACTCATACAATATTCTTAAAAAGAAAGAAGCAGACACTGCATCCAAAGACAGAAGAGATGAGATTCACAGAGATCTGGACAAAACAAACTTTCCAATCTTCTACTAAAGGCACATGCGCACTACTGTTGCTGACACACAGTGCAGCCTGGGGAACGCGATTTTATCTTCAAGGGAAATCAGCACGTGTTCCTTAGTGGAGTTTTGGGTATTCTGCCATTAAAGAACAAACTGAATTAACATATTCTACTGATAGCAGTAGCTTTATTTGTTTCATACATCTGTGCGCCTTCCTCAAGTGCTTCTGAAGAAGTGGGTGGAACAGAGTAGCACAGCAGTCTGCATTTTGCAGAGGGGAGCAGTAGTGTGCCTTTCAGAAGAAGGCAGATACAGCAAAAAAAATTGGCAATTCACAGCTAGTATTTTATTGACAATGCAGTCAATGAAGAGATTTAACCATATAAACCAATCAACAGAACTTATTTTTTTGCATAAGCATAACATTCTAACGTTGAATTCAAAGTCACACAATCCTCGTCACATATCAATCTTGATCATTAAGATACACTACAATTTTCCTCTCAAAACTCAGGAAATAAATCCATCTTCATTTCCCAAATCATCAATAACCTGTCAGACACACTAATTGCTCTCTGCTCTTCTAATAGCTGTGCTGCTAAGGTAGGAAGCGTGCTTCTTAAGAACACTGAACAGCAGAACACTGGATGGGTATTACTATAATGCCTGCTTCTGATGCGCCCCCTGCTTCTACTCCCACTGACAGCATTAGGCCAGTCACTGATCTGCTGGACCTAGAATGACATCATGGATCACATTTTGTCACCTGATGCCTACTTGAATTTTGAGGAAGAAAGCAAGTGACATATACTCACTGAATAAATACTCCAAGAGCAGCAGCAGAACAACTCAGAATGAGACAGAAGAGAGCTTTAAGCAAGAACCAACACACTCATAGACAGGCACAGCCTACATGCCTGATCTGCACTGTAAGAGGTATTATTGGATGCTACCTAGAACCTTTAGAACTATAAACAACTCTTACTTGCTAACAACAGCCATTCTAAAAGTATTTGCTTATGGAAATTATACCACAGTGGAAAGCTGTCAAACTAACATTCTAAAAGGACTCTGTGAATTCTGAACAATGACTTCAGACATTTCTGTAGCATGCATTTATGTCCCCAGCCATGAGGTCTTTTGTTCACCACGCAACTAAAGCGCCAGACAACATAACAGATGGGGGACATCTTCCTCTTCCCCTCCACTTCAGAGTGACACATAAAATAGCTGAAAAATAGACCTACACATGCACATATACATGCCCAATAATGATACATAAAGCATTGTTATCAAATTGTTATCACTTACACTGCCTTAGCTTCAGCATGCATTATGTTCAATTTGACACCTAACACATCACACGAGGCCAAGGCAAAGGAGGCACAAGCCTTCAGGAGGGGCTGAACAAGGGGAGCTTTTCTATTCCACTGCCTTTTATATTAAGACAAATCTTAAATTCTCTAGTTCAGTTCTCTACTCGTTTTGCCTCCTGCTGATGTGTTTCATAATAATTAAAGTTGCATCCACTTTTCTAGGGACTTCTCAATGAAAGGAAAGAAACTGTAATTATTGGTCTATCAGTACAAGAAATGACAAAGTAAGTAAAGCAAACAAATTTAGTATAGGCGTGAGTCTTCAAAGCCCTCTGATTTACCAGAAATATCATGGTTATTTAAGATGACAGCTATTCATATTGAAGGATGAGACACAGGTAAACCAGTTACCAAGTCTGCATATTCCAGTTTTTCATCTTGGAAATGGACTTTATTCTGTATTTTACTGAAGACTCCAATCAAGTCAGTCATTTCAAAAAGTAAGGTACAGAGAACTAAAAATGCTTATTATTAATACTTCTAATAGCCCTTAAGACATATTTTCCAGTGCTTATTTTCTCCTCTGCCAACACAAATAAGAAAACCTACTGAAGTGCTGTATTAAGAATAGTAGGCAAGTGAGACCCAGCACATCAACACACTCACCTATCAGCTGTTTTGAGGTATCTGCCCACATGTACATCCTTTTTCCATAATCAGCATAACTTCCCTGCCTTTCACAAAGGCACCCCAGACTGAAGCACCACTGCTCTAGAAAAGTTACTGGCACATGTCAGAGTGCTTTGTTCCTACATAGGAACCTCTGATACAGAATCAAAAATCCAAGCCAAGTTATTAATATACTACAACTGGAGATTTTTAAATTGCCTTAAATCTGTAAAAATAGGACAGTAACTGGATGTCATGCACTTTGTCACTTATGCACAACATATTTCAGCTTCTAGAAATGCAATTATTGGTACTTTCAACTGCTTTCACAAAAATGCAACTGAATTTATAATAATAATAAAAAAATAATACAAACTTCTCTTCCCCATTCAGATGCCAACAGGAAGTTTTAAGGAAGTAACTTCATGCGTTTGTACAGAATTGTATAGGAGTATTTCTGCTAGTTACAACACTACCGGTGTATAAACACTTTGTTACAGCATAATTTAAATAGGTAGCCTGATCTGTTTTAGGTTTTGTATGCCACAGCAAACAAATATGAATTTCTGAGTAATAACTAACATACAGTGCCAGAAATGGAGAGAAAAAGCCTCTGTAATACAAAATTCCATTTTTGTATACAAGTTGGCACGAATCCAACCTGTGGTTGAAAAGCACAAAGTCAACAGATATTAAAAAAGACCAAAGAATTCAATGTTGCCATTCTGAACTAAACGAAGCAAGGCACTCGGTTACGTACAGTTCCAGAGAGGACATCATGAGGGCAGCAGTTGAGGAGGTGACTCTTGCACACTCTGTCATCACTGAACTTGATTCGCTGGCGGGTCGTGTCACCTGCAACATAGAAACCAACACAACCCGGGTTAGAAATCTGGGGAAGCCAGACACACAGTGCAAGTTACATGCAAAGCATTAACACTGTCCTGTCATGTAGTGAAGGCCTACGGAGACTAGAACTTAAAACACTCTATGCTTCTTTGCCAAATAAAGCCAAAACCACAAATACATATTTTAATGCTCTACAGTGCTATTCAAGAATACTCTCATACTTCCCCTACAAAAATGTAGTGTGGAAAGTGCTTGAACCCAGAAGGGCAGTATTAGCTTTAAAATACTTTGCTACAACAGCATTTGTTAAACAAGCTCTATTCAGGTTTTGTACAAAATAGCAATGTATTTCTTTGCAACAATTAGCAAATAAAAGCAGCTTCATAAACAAAGTGATACATAGTGAGTCTTCACTGAATCCCACCTGAAACTCATTTTATTGTTTCGCTTTTTGAAGCAAAGCACCCTCTTACTTCTGATAGGAGTAGCAAAAAGAGTTGGCAGAGGAATGAATTTAAATGCTTAAAAACCTTGAAAAAAAAAAAGTCAGTCAAACATATGGACAGCCTATATGCAAAATGATTTTACAGATGTTTGCATATAACTGCATGATAAGCCATAATACATCGTTTTTCCTACATGCTGTTTGTTGGGATGGGAACATCTTAATTGCATCTTCATCATGGCAGGTTGCAGTTCCAGCATCAGCAGAGGCATCAACCTGTGCACACTGACATCCAATTGCAAGTTTAAAGAACCCCACCTGGCAGCAAGACCTGAAGTCTCCAAATCAAAGTCACCAGCTGGTATTTGGGGGGAAGGAAGGGGGGTTGGGAAATATGCTTTCCTTCAAGTCATAACGTCATTGTCACTGAGATTCAGAAGAGAGGTTGCTGCTACAGCTCTCTTGCTGTTAAGATACAGGCATGATGAAACACCTTAATCTCTCAGTATTCATCTATTTATTCATAAAAAAATAAAAACTTGTTCAAATGTTTAATCATTGAAAACCTACTGGTGAATTACTGAAGCAAGGAGGGTTGCTGAGTGAAAAGAGACGTGCAATGAGTTCATATAGCAATCTTATCCATTTCTTCAAGTACTATAAAGAACATGGATGCATTTTGCAGTCACTACATTTTTATGACTCGATGATTGGAAATGCTGAGAATTTTGAATTTATTAAACAATTCAAAAAGTCAAATCCATTACTTAAGTAAATATGACAGAGGGGAATTAAGGAAAAAAAAAAACACATTCAGCCTTTCTCATGATACAATCACATTTATACTCCATGCATAGGATGCTAATATAGCATTTTCAGCTGGGCCCAGTTTCAGATTATTAAGCAAACAAAAGTTCCCCAAAACACCACGTGCTTAATTTGACTGCAGGGATACAACAGCTAAACCCAGTAATCCACAGGCTGAAGGCAGCTTCAAAGCAGTTCAGCAATAGGTTTTCTGGAGGTTAAACTTACCACTGTTACTCACACCGCTAAAAATTTAGAGCAATCCCTTTGTAATCATGCCTGCTACTGCAGTAAAGAATTCCATGTTTTGGTTTGCTTTTTAGGAGGTGGATCCATAGTTCGTTGTTGTTTGTTTGTTTTAAAACACAACTGCGTTTGTTCCACATTCATTAACACATCTGAAAAGTTAGCGATAACTCACGGCTCGGCGAATGCGGGGCCTTTCTGACACTCCCTTGCAGATTGATGTAGACAGGCAAAGATACATTGAACCTTTATAAATAAAACAAGGGGCCAGATTGTTCAGTTTGTATAGAATAATAGACTCTGCCAGCAATTTTAACACAGCATCTAGAAATACACGTTGACTGTAAAGATTCTTCTACATAAAGACAAATGAACAAAATCAAGAGAACTGTTGAAAAAAAGGCAGCTGACGGCTATTGGGCACTAACCTAGCAGCAGTTAAGGAGTTCCCAAGACTAGGAAATTGCTGAGAGACTGACGGTTCCCTAGGTAAAGTTGGAAAGAAGATTTTCACAGACATTACCTCAATGTCCAGAGGTCGTTGTGTTTGTATGCAATTAGTGACTGACTCTGCAACATGGGCTCTTTCCCTCTAAGGGGCTAACGTGACAACCATAATCACCAAACTGGGACAAGACAACAGAGAAAATAAAGAGGTACTAGGAACAGATCAAATGGCAGCCTTGTAAATGTATTCCACGTTTACACTGCAACTGGCATTCATATTTCTGCACAGTGCTTTTGGTCTGGCATTTCAGACCTCCAGAGAGGCTCCCGCACACAGAGCGCTCCAGTACATACACCTTCTTATCTACATTCCCCATTCTTTCTAATCTGTGCTGTTTCTGATTTAGAAAGAAAGAAAAGGTGCTTTGTCCAACCTCTTACAGATAACTGAATTGTATATCCCTCTTAGAACTTCTTCCAAACCCCAACTGCCTCCAAAGAAAATATATTTTATTTTCTCATCACTTTGTAAGCTCCAGTACCCCCAGAATGGCACAGAACTGCTGGCAAAGCAGAAGATGCAGCCTGCTGCCAGCCTACACATCAGTCATCTGCAGAGGGTCACGACCTCTGGGGGCTACGTGGGCTGCTGGAGGGGGCAAATGAGACCCACAGATCCATGCTACGCACAACACTCAGCACACTGCAGACTCAGAGGTGCTTTCTCAGAGGCACCCACAGGAATGCAAACGTAACCATTCCTAAACCCAGGGCTTCAGAGGTCAGACAGCCCATACCACACTTCTCTGCAGCAAACTATACTTAAGCTGGGGCACACTCCATAGGCCAACGCCAAAGAACTGTTAGGAGTACTTAAAGGCTTTACATATTCTGCAAAAAGAAAACAGATCCAAGGATCAAGTAGTTGCAGGCATCTAATTTTTAGAAGCAGCCTTAAACACTGCTAAAGAGGACACTACCACTAATATTTCAGACCTCCTAAGTTCTACTTTAATAGGTAAATCATTACATTAGCTCAGAATAGCAACTTATTTAACCCTTGATCTTTAGCACTCGTGCTCATTAAAGAAATCAGAGGAGACAATATCTATTACTGTAAGCCACTCCAGTGTGTCCAATGACATTTTTTTTTCCACTGAAGAAAACCACCATTGGTAAAATGTATATTGAGGTAACAGAAAAAAAATAACTTTTTTTTTCCATCAAGCAGCAGCTCTGGTTTCACACAGTGTGCCTTGCCCAAATCATATTTCTTATCCTGTATTGCATAGGTTGCTCCAAAAGTAATGCTTCCCATTTACTTTCATGGAAACTACAACACAGAGCACAGCAACACTCTTAGTTAGAGCAAATTCTCAGTTTCAAAACACTAGCTTTCAACACGTTATTAGCCATGCGTTTTCACCAGCGAGAAACATGCTGCACTTGTTAAATCTGCTGCTGTCCCTGCTGCTGGAATGCACCGTGCACCACCTCACTGCTCTCACATCCACTGTTTGGTCTCCACAAACCTTCAGCAAATATCAATGGGTGCCATTTTTTCCACGTGGGGAATGCAATGACCCCTCCTTCACACGCACTTCCACACCAGACGCCATTTTGTCAGCCTGCCCCCCGCTGCCATACCACCAACATCCACCTCTAATATTGCCAGCCAACATAATAAAATAGCAGGCATTGCTTTTGGAGCAGCCCTCGGAGATTTTCATCACAGTCCAGCAGAACAAATGTGAATCTACTGATCGTGTAATATCATGTTAAAAACTATATATCAAATTTTATCAGCAAAGCAAGCATCTTACAACAAACACTCAGCACCTTTCCTTAGCAGAACCTCATACAGTTGCAGGAGGTACTGCTGCTGTCTCCCATGGGAAGCTAATTCTGACTGAGCGCTGCTAATACCTGACACAGCTCTCTAAGGGCTGGGCTACTGAAACTTATTAACGAAGCCAGCAAATAGGCACAACTCACTAAGCACAAACATTTTCCTCAAGCCATCTGACTGGACTGATCTTTTCACAGAGTATGCGTGGCTATACTGTCAGATTCCTGAGTTGCTACCAGTTGCACACTTGGGGTAGGTTCTGCTGAAATTCACACATTCAAGATGCTTTTTGCTGCTTTTCCTTTGCTGGGAAGGTATTTGCACTCACATGGCAGTGACACAAAAGCCATTGCTTCCCTCTCCTCACGAAGAGGTCAGATTTGCACAGTCACACCAGAGGCTCTGTGTTAGCAGCCAATTTACATTTCCTGAGGACTTGCTCTAAAGGTCTCTTGATAAAAGTTTCACGCAAAATTTACACACGAGAAATTAATATTATTTGAAGTTCTTTGTGTGCAAAGATCTCTGCTGCATTTTAAAACTTTCAGTGCAAGAAGAACACAGAGAACAAGGAAATGCTTTGCTAGTCACAGCTACAGATTCTAGTTAAGGTCTCCATGTACAGCTCAAACAAACATCAGGTGAAGCACAGAGGGGCTGACTGACACATATATGTGTTCCAAACATTTAAAGGCTCCAAAGATGAATAAGTTCCTGCTAGTCACACAATGCAGTATTTGTTAGGAAGCTTGGGAGAACATCTTCATGACTACAGGTAAACTTCTAAAGCACACCATTTATCTGTCTGCATTTATCTATCTATACAGAATCTCTGCCATGTTCTTAGACTAGAACATGGCTTTGGTGTAGTGCTAATTATATACAAGTATTGGATGTTTCAAGGTGTGTCCTGGTCTCACCTGGGCCTGCACTGCTCTCCCAAGCAGTGACCCTACTGTGCCACTATGAAAATAATAGTAAGTACTCCCGGGGTACTGATGGCATGATGTGAAGATTTTGCTTGAGAAGCAAAGTCACAACTTGTAACAGCTGCAAACCTATGTGCAAGGATCATTCCTATTTTCTAGAGCATAGAGATGACAAAAAAGGCATTACCTAACCATGCCATTAGTACTATTTCATGAATCTCAGAGCTGAAAAGTTATTTAAAGTAATTTAAAAATTCATACTTTTCAGTCTCTCAGCTTACTCCACATATCTGAGTGACAAATTCACACAGCCCTGGTCATCAGCACTAAATTCACCTCTAAATCATCTCTTAACAACTGTCAGGTATGACAGTCATTTTGCTTAACTGCTAGCTCTGAAAAACAACACGGAAAAAACACGTGGATGTAAGTAGGTAGGGTCAGGACCTTATCTTCTGCACTCGTTATTTCCCAGTATTTGGGGAACCCACAGTATCTATTCAGCAGTTTATACTTAAGCCTCTCCCAGCAGGCAGCACACGTGGAGAGAGCAGTTTGACCCCAAGCGCATCTCTCCCACTGCCAGAACTCAGGGAAGGAGCAGACCACCAAAGAACACAGCTCTCAGCTCTCCCTGCCCACACGCATGGGGCCCCTGGGGAAAGGGTACAGCACAGGGGCAGGCCCAGCACAGCACGGCTCTGGGAAGCCACACGCTGGGCAATTAATTCTGTTTGAAATAGAGAAGCTCCTCGCTGAGCTTGGTCCTTGTAATTTATGTGATATTCTCTTTGACCAACACAGAACAGTGATTTTAGGCGTTCTCGGAGCTCAACAAGACTTAACAGCATTTAATAACTACACTACTTGAATACTTCACTTTGGAGCACATTCGTATACTCTACAGAGAATATTATAAGCTCTGAAAAAGCAACATAGGCCACATATTCAAGAAACATCATTTGCTCTGAGTTAGCACTATTCTCACAGAAGACACCAGATTTCCAATTTCCCACGGGTGAAAATGTTAAGCCTGCACATTCTAGGTACCTCCCCTCACCAAAAAAACACCACCAGGCTGCAGTGAGTACAACATTCTATTAATGGGGACGTTCAAACACATTCTGGTCATTCTGAACAACATCAGACACAAATCCCACCCATACACGATTTTTAGAAGCGTTTTCAAGTCAATTCTATGGCCAGGCAGAGGAAAATGAAAGGCGATGGGGACAGATGCAAGGGCAATCATGAACTGTGACCTATCCAGACTTATCCAGGAGATGGACAGCCCCATTTCACTGAAAGCTGTGATTTGCACATTGCTAGAAACAGAGGATTCATCAAAGGTAATGGACAAAATGGGGGAAAAAAAATTAAAACCCCTTTACTCTCAGGGCTAGCAGTATTTCAATGACCTTGAGCATGGCCTTGAATTTATTAAGTACCAGCTTCACTCAAAAGGACGATGATCAGCCCTGGAAACATTTTAGATTAAACAATGTTCCACTACACTTTCTACTTTTTAAGAACCAGAGTGGTGTTGGTGATCCTCAATTCCCCACTTAACTTAATAATGGCAGCCAGTATTACAAACAGCCTTTTCTCCTTATCTTTCCTCATTCTGACTGTGCTATTTAGAAGCTTCCTGTCCCACCAGTCAGTTTCAGTTCAGCAGCCGCTGTTCTGGATTTAGAAGGTGGGCGGGAAGGGGGAGTCCTGTAATCAGCAAAATAACTGCTTTCTCACAAAAGCAAAGGAAATTAGTATGATGTTGTTTTTCCCACCTTAGGTCGTATACCTAACTGTCATTTTCACTTTTTAGCAGTTCCCTGAGGTAAATCACATTCTTCTCCTATGGCCCAATGGAAAACACATTCAAAAACCACAACAGCAACTCCTGCATTTGTATCTTTCATCCAGCCCTCAAAAGCTCTCAGACACAGCCACTGGGGTGCTGACCAGAATGAGCTGAACTGCCCAAGCACTGTGCTATCCTGCCATGCTGAGTGTGCAGCCACACACAGCTGCAACAGGAAGCACTCAAAATCTTCAGGGACAAGAACAGTGTGCTTCATTAGGTCCTGCATGCTGACAACTCAGCAGCCAGCAGTGCTCTAGAAGGCAACTTCTGCATAACGGTAGTTTTCCAATGTGTTTACCGAAGAATGAAACTCCCTGAATTGGAAGAAACCCATAAGGGGCCCTGAGTACAACTCCTGTCTTCACAGGGACACCCTTATGCAATGCATCATGAATGCTTTTTGTTAGGAGTTTTATTATAATTAAAACTCTAGATTAAAAGAACTGTCAGGAAGGTGGTGCTGTCCCAGCCCCAACAACTGAGCACCAGCACATGCGGCCTGCCCAGCGAATGCACGAGGAAACAGATAATAATCATTAACTCCACACAAAGCTTCAACAAACATGCAGCGTGCCTGCAGAAAGAACTACAGCATGCAGAATACTCATGTAATCTCTAATTACTGCCAGCCCTCAGGTGCAGTATTCTCTCATTTATAAATGAAGCACTACACAGCTTATTGGGACCCCCTGTTCTCAAGCAGTCCCCAGGCCATCTGGATTACAGACCACTGCCATCGAATCTTCCACCGACCAGAAGCCTGGCTGCGCCTAAAGCACCTCTCTCAGAATTGCTGCCTCTAAATATCAGGCTATCAGGAAAGATTTTTGCGGGGGGGAAAAAAGAAAAACAAAACATAACTAAGAGCAAGAGGGATTCGTCCACTTGAGTAACTAAGTCCCCTTTCAGGAGGCAACAGCAGTCTCACCTGCTGGCTATAATGAGGATCTGGGTCACACTTCAGTCAAAAAATAACGCGACAGGCCGATGCTGCAGTGGCGGCCCTGGCCCCGGGGCCATTTTCTCGCTCGCCCCCCCCCGCCCGACCCGGAGGAAAGCCCCGCTCTGGGCGGGGCCCGCGGGAAGCGCCGCCGCCGATCGGCGGCGGCGGCCGAACGCAGCTCCGCCCCGCGGCGCCGCCAATCACCGCCCGCAGCCGCCGCGACTTCGAGGGCTCCGGCGGCCCCGCCCCGCCCCGCTCCCCCCGTTCCCTTCCCCCCTCCCCCCCCCCGGTCCCTGCGGAGCCGCTTACCGTCCCGGGACGTGCCCATGAGCTGGTCCAGCATGGCGCGCATCTGGGCCTGCGCCGACATCTTGAGCGCGCGGGGGCGGCCCGGCCCGGCCGAGTCTCGCCGACTCCCTGCGGCCTACAAGGCCCGAGGCTCTCGGCCCTCCCCCTCGCGTCACTCGCGGACTCGCGCAGCGACACCGCCGCCGGGGACGAAGCGGGCGCTGCTTATGGCCGTGCCGCGGACGGAGGACGGAGCGCGAAGCCCGCCCCGCGCCGGACCCGCCGCTGCCGCCTCCCCTCCCCCCGCCTGGCCGCCCGCTTCCTCTCACGCCTGCCACGCGCGCGCGCCAGCGCTAACGGAAACCCGCGCGCACGCGTCGTACGCCCCCCCCCCCTTCACCCGCTCCGCGACGTCATCGCGGACGGAGCCTTTGGCACTCTCTGATTGGCCGCCGCGCGCGGTGACGCGCGGCGCGGCGAGGCCGCCGATTGGGCCGGGCGGCTTCTCGCGCGGTGATTGGGCGGGAGGCTCCGCGCAGGCGCCGTGAGACACGGGCTAGGCGGGCGGCCCCGAGGGGAGCCCGCCCCGTCAGCGGGTGCGCGGCGTCGGGCCTGGCGGCGGCGGGCGCTTTGTTGTGCCTGCGGCCGCCGTGTTGCCCTCTAGCGCCCGGCCGCAGCCGCCGACTGGTACAGGGACTGGCCCAGCTGTGAATCTGCCGCCCGCAGACAGGGGACGCGTTACACTGTCAGACTTTGCTCGATGCAACCGAAAGAAAAGGCGACACAAAAAAGCCGCCCCGCCCCAGTCGGGATTCAACATGAACTGTGGGGAAGATGCAATGAATCCCCACAAAAGTAGTTCTTAGAAGGTGTTTGTGGAAAAATTCCTGGCCCGGAGATCCTCACGCAGTCTGAACATGCCCTGGATTTATTGTTTCCTTTGTCAGATTTGGTTTTGGTCGTCATTATGGTATACAGTAGGTGTTGGATGGGGCGAATCCTCAATCCACTCAGAAAGTAAATCAAAAGCTTTCCCCTTGTTCAGCTGGTGAGACTGCAGAACTGCCAATGCAATTTATAGCCTACAAAACCTTACGGCTTACCACTTGCATCTTACCTGACCCACATCACCCAGATCTCCCCGGCCATCTGCTGTGCCCATCTCCTGTGCCTGGGGCTGGGCTGGTGTTAAGGAAAAAGGATAGCATGTGGATTTAGGTAGTTGGATCGAGTGTATCCTCAGTAGTTTGCAGATGACACTGAGCTGTGTAGTGTGGTTGACACACCTGAGGATTCTACCAAAGATATGCTCGAGCAGTGGGCCCAGGAGAACCGCATTAGGTTCAATAAAACTAAGTGTGAGGTCTGCACATGGGTTGTGCCAACCCCTGCTACCAGTACAAGCTGGAGCATATAAGGATGGAGCACAGCCTGTGCGAAAAGGACTTGGAAGTAAGGGACGTGAGTCAGCAGCGTGCCCTCACGGCCCAGAAAGCCAACTGAAAGCTGTATCAAATGGAGTATGGTCAGTAGGGAGAAAGAGGTGATCCTGCCCCTCTGCTCTGCACTGTGAGATCCCACCTAGAGTGCTGCGGCCAGACAGGAAGTCCTCATTACAAAGAAGTGGATCTGTGGGAACACATCCAGAGGAGGGCCGTTTAAGTGATCCAAGGGATGGAATGCCTCCCTATGAGGACATGTTGAGAGAGCTGGGGCTGTTCAGACTGGAGAAGAGAAGGCTCTGGAGAGACCTGAGAGTGGCCTTTCAGAATCTAACAGGGGGCTGTAAGAAGGGGACAGACTTTTTAGCAGGGTAGTGGCACTGGGGCAGGTTGCCCAGAGCGGTGGTGGTGGTTGCCCCATCACTGGAGACACTCAAGCTTCAGGATGGGGATGGTCTGAGCAACTTGTAGTTGTCCCTGTTCATTGCAGGGGATTTGGACTGGGTGGCCTTTAAAGGTTCCTTCCAACTCAAATTATTCTGATTTTATTAGACAAAGCTATTTTGTGTGCAGTGCTTTCTGATAGCATGCTTTGTTTTCCCTGGTAGTAAAGCCAAAAGAAGCACTCTTTTGTTAGTGTCATTTTAAGCTCCTCAATTACAAGCAAACCTCCACTGTAAGTTACCCTGATTACAGATTTCTTACACATACTGCACAGAATTTGAGCCTCTTCTGAGAAGTGGGCAGCAACAATTGGAGCTGCTATTTTCCTCTGATAAAAAAAACGATTCACTGTTCCAGATTGTGAGAAGAGAGAAGTGGTGTTATTGTGACTATAGCTCATCATAACATGATTTATACGAGGGCTGCTTGAAAGTAATGCCTCCTATTTTATTATGTTGGCCCATGTCAGAGCAGATGTTGGTGGTATGGCTGTAGAAGTTGTACCTTCCCACCAGCATTCCATTACATTTTGTTGCTTTGAGACAGAAGGGCAATCGGAAAAAATGGCATCTAACGTGGAAGCAAAGGTGTGTCACTGAATTCCTCCATGGGGAAAAAATGGCACACAGTGACATTCACTCATCTTTGCTGAATGTTTATGGAAACCAAACAGGGGATGTGAGCACCGTGATGAGGTGAGTGCTGTGTTTCAGCAGAGGCAACAGTGATGCGGAAGACCAGCCACGTTCCAAATGGCCAAATGCAGATTTTTGTGAGCATGGCACACAGGCTCTTGTTTATCACTGGCAAAACTCTATCACATATGCTTATGTTGAAAAACAGTGTTTTGTATCTGAGAATTTGCTCTATCAAGTAGTGTTATTGTGCTCTTTGTATCTGCTGTATTTTCCATGGAAATAAATAGGAAGCAGTACTTTAGTACACATTATATTTGGTACAACCAGCAGCTATCAGGTCTCCATTTAATGAAACACAGAAGACCTGCAGTCTCAGTCACCCAAGTCCAGAACACTGACAAGCAATTCATTCAGCTGCATTCTAACTTACAACCACAGCTGTGGGTCAAAGTCTTCAAACTGAATGCTTTTGCTGCAGCAGTGCTCACCCTCCAACACTGCAAAGATAGGGCCTTTCCTCTCAGAGAAGTACAGAATTCCTCGTGTACTGGGAAACTCTGAAGTCCTCTTACCTACAAGTTCAGGGGAATAAAACAAACAAGTTTATACCTCCTTAAACAGTTCGTGGCGAGTCCGGGCTGCAGCTCTGATCCCCCCAACCCGAAGCGGACAGAACACACAAGCTACAAGACAGCTTCAGAGCCGAGGGCGTTTATTCGGCGCCGAGCAGCGGGCGGCACGGGGCGGCTTCAGCCCTTCCCCCCCGGCTGCCGGGGCAGCCTGAAGCCCACCAGCCCCGCCACCTCCTCGGGGGATCGCTCCCCGCGGCCGTGGTACTCGCGATGCAGGGCCTGGTGCTGCCGCACGCTGCGCAGCAAGCACAGGTAGGTGGCGGCCTGGAAGTGCAGCTCCTGCTGGGCCCGGCACAGCTTCTCACTGGTCACCTGCGGGGAGAAGCAGCAGAGGCCCGGAGATGGCAGCGGGAAAAGGGCAGCGGGAAAAGGGCGGCAGGGAAAGGGCTCGGAGGCCTCCTCTCCGCCTACGCCGTACCCGGTGAGCGCGGAAGGCGGCGAGGACGTGTCGGTAGGCGGCCGTGTCGCGATAGGCGCGCCCGCTGACATGCCGTAGCTCGCGGAGCAGCCCGCGCAACGTCCGCAACGGAGAGCCCAGCGCCGCCATCTTCCCGCTCCTCTCCCTTCGCCAATCAGGCGCCGGCGACGCGCCGCATCGACCAATCAGAAAGCGGGCGGCTCGCGCAGTTTTTCGCCCATCAGTAGAGGTCAGATGCCGAAGGTCGAGAGCCCCCGTCGGCCGTTGGGCGGAGCGACGCGCGCTCACGGGGTTGAGGGGCGCCGGAACCATAGCAGCCGAGGATGGATGTCGAAGCGCGTGGTGTGAGCGCGGCTAATGAAAGCGGCTCAGCCGCAGATGGTGGGCACCCACCTTGTCCAGGGGCTTACATTACAGCAGGGTCGCGAAAGCCGCATTCAGGTCGTTATGAGAATAGCTCCCACCCAGCACCTGTTCAGCGTCGAGGCGCCCCGCTGCGACCAGGCATCAGAAAACGGAGAGCAATGCTACAGCCAGAGGGAAAGGAGGAAAAAAAAAAGACCACCCCAGATGGGACTCGAACCCACAATCCCTGGCTTAGGAGGCCAATGCCTTATCCATTAGGCCACTGGGGCTGCCACGAGAACGCACTTTTTCTGCTGCCTACTTGTTTCCTCTCTCCTCCCCTCTTCCTTTTATAGATGCTGTCTGACGGGCGCTGATTGGCCAGCACCAATCCGTCCCACCTCCCTGCCACGGAACCTTCTGGGAGCCGTTCGGCCTTCATTCGTCAGTGGCGCTGGAACGCGGCCGGGCAGACGGGAGAGGTTCTGAGGTGCTGCCGGCCTCCCGGACGTCTTTTCCCTGTGTGGCTCAACAGCTGCTGCCCGCTCGAATTCACAACAAAGGAAAATCCCATAATAAGCCCAGACCAATGGCCTTTTACGTGGTGCACTTTTCATCTTTTATTTTGTGAGAAATCACAGAGACAAGGCTCATATGTACATTCCTCTTTATTTAATACAGCACAGACACGTAACAGATAAAAAAGAAAACACTCATGAAAAAGCCTGTCGCCATCAAGGACAGGGCACAGCTACACCCAACTGCGTAAGGCCCCTACTGCAGAACAGGGCCTGCTGCCTAAACATGGAGCCCAGAGCAAAACCGCTGCCAAAAAGTCTTCTGCTTTCAGGAAAGCAGAATGGAGAAGGAAAAAAAAAAAAAAAAGAGGGAAAAATCCTTCCAGGAATGGGTGAAGCAGGTGGCACCTGCAAGGCTTCTTGTAGGACACAAACACTGCTACCTGTTTGGACCAAAGCACTAAGAGAAGCAACGCTCTGCAGCTCTTCTTGCAGAAGCCCAAGCCCAATAACCCAGTAATAACCAATAACCCTGACTTCTGAAAATGCCACCTGTCTCAGGGATGGAAACCTGAGCATCTGGAAGGAGTGAAAACACAGAGTAGTCACAAGAGATTTAATTAGTCTCCCTGATAGGGCTTTGCCCGTCACAGCTGGGAATGTGCAAGAGAACAAACCAGCTTCCCAATCAAAAAAAACTAATAGTCACTGAACTGACCAGAGCTGTACACATTTGAAAACGATGCAGGCTTTTGTGGCAGCAGCTTCTTCCTTCTCCCTCTTCAGTTCAGGATGGAAATAAAGCAGGCACCAGTTCCTCTGACAAAGAGCCTTACACATTTTTAAAAAATTAAAATACAAAAAAGGGAGACAGGTGTATTTACAAAATCCATGGCTGGTACAGTACATCATTTTTAAGACACACTAAATGCTACAATCTTTCAGGTCCTGAGATTATTACCAAAAAAAAAAAAAAAAAAAAAAAAAAAAGCAACAACTCAAAACTTGTGTTCAGGTCCAGTTTTATAAGGAGAGAGGAAGGAAATCACACACTTAAAATACAGTATTCCTTGACGTTAGTGGAACACACCTCTCTAAAAATCCAAAAGAAAGTGGTGCTAATCACCCAGCCGTAGCTGCGTTTGGTTGTTCAGGCTTGCGGTCACAAGAGGGAAGCATTTCACAGGGGAGTTTCTCTGGAGAGCAAGCCAGGTAAGCACCTGGCTGTGAGGATTCTCTGATACTAAGCCTGATGATCTGAAACAGGCAAGTATTAAAAAGCAGGAAGGTGATCCGAAGCAAATTCACACTAAACTGAGTAGAACATCACAGGAATCACCAATTCAGAGAGGTCTACCATCTTGCACCACTTTGCTTAGGGCAGAGGCCTACGAAGAACGCCAGTTTTAAGACAAGTGACCAACTGTTTCAAGCTACACCAAGAAAGGCAGGAAAATGCTTTGCCCACCATTTTCTCTGCTGTTGACTTCACATAGCTTCCTTCATTCACCTGGGGATCAGCAAGTCAGGTGGGGTTAAGCTGATTATATTTAAACTTGCTAAAAGTACACATCCTACATGTGACAACAAAGAGTAGAGGCTAAACTTCTGTCAGTGGGAGGACCCTGCTGCCACTAGCTGGGTAGGCAGGGATTTATTTGAAAGCTCTGCTCCTGATTCAGCCCCATCACCAGGCAGAACTGCAGGGACTTGCATCCACACCTGTATCTTCAATGAAATAGTCTGAACATCGTGCTCTTATATCACCAGAAGTTATAACCACAGATGCCCTTTTATTATAAGCAACCTGACTTTAAGCTAGAAAATACCAACATTTTCAGGGATTATTCATGAAATGCTTTTAACCCTCAGTAAGAAGACTACAAAAGACAAATCACAGAACAAGGGTACTAATTTAACAGCTAAAATATAACTGCTCAGTAGACTTTTTGGAGAAAATAGCAGTAATGAATTTTGTATTTTTTTTTAAATAGTAGTCCAAAAATAGTATTTCTCCATCTATTTTCAACAGAGATCTTGAGAACTATGCAAGAACATGGTACTAATTGCTACATGATGGAATTACCAGTCATAATACACACTCTACAGTTCTCACCTCTGAGCTAAACTGTTATTTGTAGTTACAAACAAGACTAAAAGATCAGTCAGGAATAGCGGGGGAATCACAATTTTGCTTTTATTTGAAGATCCAGCTACTGTGTAGCTCATACCTGCCCTTGTTTAGAAACAACTTCATTTAACTGAGAAACTGATTTAATTCACTTCTGATAGTGGAAGGAAACACAGGATCTCATTATCTTCTCCCCGTATCCACTTTGCACATTAATAAACAACATCACTACGGCTTCTTAAAACCAATTTTGAGAGCTGACTACTCCAGAAGCTCTCAGACTGAAACCTGTCAAAGAGGTGATTTTAGATTCCCTCATGAAGCAACTTCATGAGACTTGACAGTAGGTGTTGCACCAGCAAGAGGGTTTCTTTTTTAATATACAAATTTCTTTCTTCACTTTAACAAAAGGAGTTCTAAAGACATTCAAAAAATATTCCATTTTCTTTGGGTAAAACTTGAACGAATGTTAACAGGGTAGCTGGGGGAAGGAACGCACGTAACACTTAAATATGTAATGAATACTTATCTGCATAGTTGATATTAGTGACTACTAATCAAACTAAGGCCTTATCTGGAGAAAGTTGAGAACACAAGAATGTTTCTTCTCCCACCTCCTACTCCACCGGTGAAATCTAAGAAGTCTTAAAGGAGCTCTGGCTGTGTCAGCAGCTGCTTGGCCTGGTCTGCAGCAGTGTTATCTCCCAACTGGTTTGGGTCAATTCTCTCACCTTTTTCTCTCGATAGTGGACAGTAACAAAATGTAATTGTACCTGTTCCTAGAATATATTTGCATATCCTGGAGCATGATAGGAGTTAGTGTGCACTGCTTGTTTTGGATTACTTCACTATGAAGAAAAACTTGTTAGTTAATGGTTATTATATTTGCGGGAGCTGAGGGCAAGGGGAGAGGCTGAAATTCACTTCTAGATACAAAACACAAAAATGTCATTCTTCTAGAGTTGCTCTGTAGAACTATAGCTGTCAAAAAAAATGGCTACAAAATAACAGAACTATGTCCTTGACTACTGACAAGATTAGCACAGTATCATCTACAAGGAGTGTGCAAAAAAAATGGCCCTAGGGAACCTTTGTGCTTCCCCAGTTTTGCCATGCTGAGATCTCTCAGCGTAACACAGCAGCAGTGGGGCTTCCCACAGCCCCCAAAGGCTATTACAGCAGCAGGGTTATCACTGGGTCACAGAATATGGGCAACGAAGCCACACCAGAAGTTTCCACAGCCAGGGCACTCCCCAATGCAATGGTAATCTTTCATTTTGCCAAGTCAGCCTACTTAACTTAGGCAGTGATTTCTAGAGTAGCAGACACTGATTTTTGAACAGCCACGTGTGAAAAGCACTGCAACTAGCAGCACCAGCTGTGGATACCTGATCTGTCAATCAGCCTAGGATGAAGAGCAGACATGCCTGAAAGGAACTAACAGCAGAAGAGACAAGTAGGAGCAATTCACTGCCATGGGTGGATTTGGCCAACTACTGAAGTTGCTCTCAGCAGCTTACATAAGGCAGATAAGGAAGCACTCTAACTCCATCTGAACAAGCTACCAGCAATAGCATTCTTTCCGACTGGCACCATTAGACTGGTAGAGATTAAAAAAAAACAAAACCACAACAACAGGAAAAGAAACAAAAAGCTATGCCTAGTTTAAGCAGGTTCACTTGAACGCGATATAGCAGGCTGTTTTCAGCCACAGGAACATGTTGCATTTGATATCCTACTTTTAGCTCTCTAGATGGGCTGTCAACCTCAGTATGAAGGACTCTTCTAGCCATTCTCACTCTGGTTTTTCTGAAAAGAGAAGGTAAACAGACCCTTTTCATACTGCAACTCAAAACTGTATCTTCCCCAGTGGAAACACATCACAGAACTAGCAGTCTGGTGATGCTTGTGTAAGTCTAGCACTTGATCAACAAATGAATTGCTAATTTCAGGTACACGTTTGCAACAATAGTAAGTTACATGTATCCTCAGCACAGAACTATTAAAACTACTAGAAGTTCCACTACAGATTGCTAATTTTGTCAGAGACAAGGAAACAAGCAGACACTGTTTTTAGTGTTCTGCACCTAACAATACATGATCTTACTGTTTGTTATTTTAAGAGAACAAATGAAATCTCAGCAAGAAAAACTACAAGACAAGTACTTGATGTGAATGATTTAGGCAAGCTTGCAAAGTACAGTCAAGTTAAACTTCAGAGTAGTTGCACTCTTGCATGTTGTAACAAGTTCCTTCTTACACATAACACATGGTAGGAAGGGACGGTTTTAGTAAATGTAAGAATCCTTGCACAATCCAGTGTCAAAAGACATGACAAGCTGTACACAGGATTCCTTGCGATTCATCTCCACTAAAACTTGTTGAAAGCTATTTTAACCTTCTTTCCCCACTCCTTACAGTTATGTTAGCCACACATTTGCTTCAAATTCAGTAATAGTGTGAAGTGGTCCAGTATTTAAAGTCGTCTGTTGTATTTGTGAACTAAGACCCAAACTTAAAACCTTCAGAGAAAAATGCACGAAGTTCCATTCCCATTGGCCGCTTCTTCCTTTCTGTCACACACGTTTACACACTCACACACACACCCCTTTACTGCACTGCCACCTTTGCCCAAGTGTTCATTCTTCGTATGCAAACATTAACAGAGACAGCAGAACGGCGCACTGTGCGTGACAGGAGCCTAAGGAAAACTGCTGTGTGCGAGTGTGTGCAGGTGTGAGAGAAAAGAAAGGACAAACATACAGAACCAACGCCATGGTACAGCAGCTATGAGTCACATACATTACATACTTTTTTCTTTTTTTTTTTTCCTTTTTTTTTTTTTTTTTTTTTTTTTTTTTTTTTTTTACAAAAGGGAAAAATAGTATAACAGCATAAAGCCACCTTGGCAAGCTTAAGATTTTCCTCCAAAATGCCTTCCAGCACTTCAGGATCTCTGAGAACAGTTTAAAGAGGGTAGGGAAATAAAAAAAAAAAAGGCACTTAAACAAAGGACAAAGGCCTGAATCAAGTAAGTCATGGAGGGTAACAGCCATTTCACCAGAGCTCGGGCCAATCAAAAAAGCTACCAACTTAAATTTTTCTCAAAATCAAAATTGCATAAAGTGTTAATTAAATCATTTACCTACTGCTTTAACTTTCTGCATCATTTTCTGAAACAAAAAGCCAGTGTCCCTTTAGTGATTTCCCCCCAGTTCAGCAAAAGATGAAAGGTGTGGGAGGAATCCCTCCACGGCTTGGCCTAACAGCAGGCTTTCCTGCAATGCCATCTGCCAAAAAACAAAAACAAAAACCCACAAAAAAACAACCTCCAGAACAAAAACAGGAGAGGGACTACTGTGCCTTTAACAATTCACTCAAAAACAACAACAACAAAACCAAACAAAAACCACAACAACCACCCACTAAAAACCAACACAAAAACAACCACAACCCAAACACCCCAACACCTCTAATCCATTTGTGGGCAAAAACTACTCAAAAGAAAACAAACTGTAAACTAGATTAAATTTTGCTAATAAATACAGCCAAAAAGTTCATTTTATGAATGTAGCAGCAAATGTGATAAGGTTAGTTGGGGTCCAAGACGACTCCAAGAGGGTTAATGGTTCACACAACTGTTGTCAGACTGGGAGATTGCAGGATTTCTCTGTTTTCATGTCCTCAAGGATCTTGCACCGAGTGGAGAAGGAGTGTGGAGGAAGGGTCAGGTAATGGGACTGAGGGACTGAAACAGGCTCTTGGCACCTGTCCCACCCCCAGATCTGTGCATCAGACAACTCTGATTGGATTCAAACAAGAAGCAGAACCCAGGCAATTAAAAGTTACTTCTGATTAGCAGAAAACAGATGTGAAACCCACAGCATCCACACTTGTGACTTACTAATTCAGTATTAATCATGTCTTGCATCAACTGACAAGGCTGGACAAAGTGATTTAGGCCGTTAGCATCTTGGAGCGAGAGAATACCGCAGTAACAGTCCAAGGTATCAGAAATTCTGCTGCCCATTTTTCGTCTAGCCTGCCACCTTCTTTCTTACTATGCAAATGTCTCAAAAGGATTTAAAATAGCTACCGTGGCTTTTGGGACTTTGGATCATGTTGCAGAAAACATTACCCGCAGGGTTTTAACATCTAAAACCTGTGTTTGAAATTATTGCTTGCATTTGTTTGGGGCTTTCAGTGAGCTTGACGTGGTAGCTCATGTACAGACCCCAAACCGAGTTCAGCCCTGCTGCTTGGAAAAGACAGCTCTACTTGGCTTTCTTATTGCTTGTGAATACTGAGGGTTATTTAATAAGTACAACTATAGTGTATTTATTACCAAAGGCCCTTAAAAAGGAGTAAAAATCTGGGGGTAAATGACCTTAGGAGAGCTGCTGTGCAGAAAATAGTAAAACATCAAGTTAATTTTGCATTTGGACATTGCAGAAATTTTTCACTTCCCCATCCTGTTTGTGCAACCTGCAAAGGTCATTCAGAACCGCTCTGTTATTTCCTTTAATTTGGCCTTGCTTGGCTTAACACAGAAGAATAGGGAAAAGGCAATGCAGATCCTTCCCATCATTATGCTGCTGACCCCAAGCAGCTCAGGAATATAACAACTGAAAACAGCTAGCCTCCAGTGGGCTGTCTGAACGTGCTTCAGGAAGAATGAATGGTCATCTTCATGCTTGCCACCTTCCTACCTATTTTCACCAGTTCGCTCATTCCTCAAGACTCAACAGGCCACACAGACAGGATCACTTCCTAGCCTCCAGATTTGGAGTAGATACCCCTCAACTGAAGGCGAGGCACACTTCCAGGAAGAGAGGGATGTTGAAAGGAAATTTGTGCTGTTATTATAAGTCTCCCAGTCGAAAATTTCATGAAGCAACTACGAAGACAAAAGATGCCAATTTGAATGAGATGCCTTGATGAAGAAAACACAGAAGAGGTAGAACTCTTAGGACAGGGTTGTTTGGTAGTTTTGTTTTTTTTTTGTTTGGTTGTTTTTTTGGTTTTTAGTGTGGTTTGTTGCTGTGATGGTGTTTTATTTGTTTTTAATATATTGCTGCTTGATGGCTCACTGCTGCAACTCCCTTAGCTACTTGCATTATTAAAAATGTATCAGGTTTGACAGAATTCAGAGAATTAACATTGTTAGGCTTCCAAAAACTTCTCTTCCTTCAACCCTTCCTGGAGAAGAGAAAGAAAATCAGATAAAGTTGCACTCTAGATAGCTTGTGGGATTTAATGTTCAACAGAATACGCACATTATTAGGAATGCAAGAGTCTATGTAGCTGTATGTTTCAACTCTAAATAACCCTGACTGAGATGCAAGCTCATCTAATCAACATGCCACATACAAAACATTAACATTAGCTAAAAAGCATCTAATTGGCTGACGCTACTGAGTGAAATTCAAGAACTAATGTATCTTATTTTAATTCAATGTGTCTTTCACAGAAGTGTTGTGCAAAAACATTTATTGCTGAGCTCAACCCAACATTTTTATACTAAATACACAATATATATTATTTTAGATTCATGTATATATATATTTTTATATAAAATTAAAATGAGCTCTAAATAGAAAAGAAATTGTTCTCTGGTCTAAGAAAAATAAGTCACATGTAAAAGTAACCTGAAAGCTATAAGTTAATCTAGCAAAAAACACTGAAGATTCCTTATCTGTGAGTCAAAGTATCTCTGGAAGGTGAGACAACCTGTAGTCACTGGCTCAAACTCACCTCAAACTACTGGAAAGACTAGGTATTAAGAATTTCAGCATCTCTGATCAAAGGAATGTTTCAGGGTTGAAGGAGAAGGACATAATGCCATTTTAGATGCTTCTTTCTTATTATGGTTTATTTTAGTTTCTGCTATTCTCACCTTTCATCTGACAGCACAAGGGACTCAACAGCATAGTTCTGTTCTAGTGGCAAAAGTGCAACATGTGCTGGATACCTCCTAACCTTACAAATGAACCAGTCCATGTATTGCTATTAAAGAAAAAAAAAAAAAGCCAGCTTTGCCGTCTTGTGCTACCATGTAAGGAAGAGTTCAGGTTGGAAACTTCAGGCCAGCAGGGGCTAGAAATGCTGGAGGCAACCCAATCAGCCCCCGGAAGAGAAGGCACCTCTGGTCGCTCTTGAACGACTCCTCTTTGGCTAATGCCTGAAGCAATATCAACCTGGCTCTGGAGTAAGTCACATCCCGCTTTCCTTTACTAGCAAATCATGATAATGCATGGCTTTTGGGAGCAGTTGCACAAAAGATGAGAAAGATTTAAAATGTTTCATAAAAGATGCGATAGAACACTACTTAATTTTAGTAGGATAAACAAAAGGGAAAGGAAAAGAAAGGTTAACGGAGAGACAGAAAAAAAAATAATCATAGAATGCCTTTAAAAAAAACAGATGTAGGAAAGAAACGCTAGCCTGACCAACAATATGTGGCTTTTCCTTTTCTTTAAGATGAAAAATTTCCAAACATCTTTCCTCCCTTGAGTAAGAATCATTATGTTAAAAAAAGAAAAAAAAAAGCAAGGATCAAATGCTTTCCTAGTAGTCTCTCACATCTCATGTACCAGGAGATCTGTTTTTGAAGACAGCTCCTTGAGATTAATGTAGGCTCTCTATAGCCAAACAACCTTGTAAAGCTGGAAGAATGCCCACATCAGAACCTGCATTTCTGTAAGTTTTTAAATACAATGCAAAGTATCCCAGCACCACCTCTACCCTACACAACCTTTGGCCCAAAGCCATATGGTACACTCAGGACCTACATATAATCTTATACCGGGCACTTCAGGAACTAATAAAGTAGATGACTTCACCTCATGCAATAGATGGAGAAACCTATTCTAGCTCCTCTCATTATTTTAACTCTTTATTGAAGATTACCCAGAAAAAAAAAAAGTTTGTGCTGCTGTGGGTTTGACAATCAATTTCTTTTAAAAGCCAATCAGAACAATGAAAAAAAGTTTGTTTCTTTAGGCGAGATCAAACTATGACCAGTCTGCATGACCAGGAGGAGGACCAGTCCTCCCTTTTTCCTTCTCTCTTTGATCAAGTATTGTTTTCTTTTTCTTCTTCCTCTCACCACAGTGCTTGGGATCAGAATATGTAAACATCGACAGAAACAGCAGCCCTGTGACAAATAAGCACTTCCCCAACTGGGCAGATTCTGTCAGCCAACCAGAACTGCTTCAGCTCCCTTGCTTGTCCAGAAGTCACTGGTTTTTCCGCTGTAACTTAGTGTCCCCTTTACTTTGGCCTCCATCTGTAGTTTAAAAGACAGGAAAAGAAGTGGAAGAATAAAAGCATGAACAAAATTTACAACTTACAACATATTTGGAATATTCATCTTTAACATCACCAAAAAGTGCATTCTTTATAGTGCAGAAGACTTCACATATTTTCTATAGATCTTTTATTATTTTGGTTTAAATAGCACTGTTGAAACCCAAGATATCAAGCTATATACCTAAAGATACCACTTCACTAAAGGTAAGTTGCAGCTCTGAATAACAAAAAAAAAACCAAAAATAAACCAAGAAAAATCAAGCTTTTCTTTACTTTCTCAGAATTGTAGGTCACTCCAAAGCCCTTGTGGTGACAGGAAAATTGAAGTTCGTACAACATACAGGTGATTGGTCTATTTTCAGAGCCCTGACACAACACTGCCCAGTTTTTGGAGCCAAGTACTCCAAAAAACAGGACGATGAATCCACAGAGACACTGGTACCTTTCATGTTCCCCTTCCTGGCTCAAAAAAAATAATCCCTACTAATGCACCACTGAGACCTTTCAGCAGTAGGCTTGACAAGCATAAAAAAATATTCTACTTCAATCTTCTTCTCTCAAAACATGTAACTTTATTATCAATGTTAAAATTCCAAGGGAAGATTAGTGTTCCATTAGGAATGTATCACACTGTTCACACATGCACACGAACTGCAAGAAACATCAAAAAGATTCTAAGCGTGAAGGTCAGTTTGTCCTCCAAAGGAGAAATTAAGAAGCAGTGGAAAAAACAATTCCCTTCCAGTGTAGACTACACAGACTGTAAACAATCATGAGAACACCCAGTAAGTAATAGTAGCTTTTTCTACTGGTGAAATTTGGAGGCTTACGTTTCTACAACTGCTATAATAAAGTATTATTGATATTTTGAGGTGGTTTTTTTGTTCCTGGCATTGAACATAAACAGAAGAAAACCTGCTCCATTTCTAAAACTATTGCTGTAACAGAAAGTGCACTACCTGCTGCTACCAAAGCTTGTTCTTTTTCCTGTCTTCTCTAAACCAATTTTAAGTAGTGTACATTTTATTTCAATCTAGAGCAGAAATATAACTTGTTTTTTTAAGTTATAAAAAGTAGTAAGAGAAATATTATCTTTACCTGTGTAAGCTTGCTGCAAGTGAGCAGGCAGAGGTGAGTGAGATAACGCTGCTGCGTGCTGAGCACCTGGCTGTAAACCCTTCAGTAAGTCTGAGAAAAAAAAAACAAGGAGAAAAGCAAGGATGAAAAATAACAGACCAAGTTTGCATTTGAAACAGAAATTAATGTAGTAGTGTGCTAATTTGCATAGATTTCTGAAGACATCTCAACAACAAATATAAATACATATTAGTATTCTGATGGCTGGTATACAAGTCAATAAAACATACCTGTTCACAACTAATTAATGAAAGTCAGAGCAAGGCTCATGCCTCACTACTGGGATGCAATTCTTCATACTATTTCCTTTGGCACAAAGGCCAAAATTGATACAGATTAAAAGCTTAAATAATTTCTCCTAAACAATCAGAAATAGTAAATCCTATCTTAGTTCATGTTTCTTGTAAGAAAGTGGTTTGGCACCAGAGGGTCTAAGCTAAGGATATTTCAATGAATCATTACTTCAGGTCTCATGTTTGTATTGTGAAATAAAGAGAATATTAAGACATTTCTTTCTAAAGACAAGAGAACAAGTTAACTCAAAAATGCATGATAAAAAACAACTATACTAAAACAGTGAAGTTATTATTACCTATCAAATGTGATTCATAACATTTGGATAATCACATAAGAAAGTTTTACCAGAGAAGAAATCACATTTCTTCTCTTGTACTCATTACCTCAGAACTACAGCACTTCCCTTCTTAACTTCTGTTTTCAGGATGCCTCTTTCCATACAGCAGTGTGATAAGGAATTTCACTCACTTTGAGTTAGGCTGTGGTGGAAAGCCGCTGAGGTAGATCCCGAGGTGGTTGTCACTCCAGCTGTGTCCGTCCCAAAGCCAAGCAGCTCCAAGGGAAACTGGAAGGGCACAGTCACAGGAACAAGGCCACCCAGCATCCCAAAAGGAGTTAATGGTGCAGATGTCACGTTCTGACTGGTTACAGACAGGGGTGATGCCATGAGAGTCAGAGGTGAGGCGTTAGCCAGTAATGATGCTCCTGCTGTTGACTGTACAAAGAAAAGTAGTACTTCAACATTCAGAAGCTTTGAGTTGTGCCCTCTAGGGAGATAAAAACTGCTTACTGCTAAGTGTGCTCTGGTTAAAAAGGACATTAAGCTATTAACAGATATCCCCTTAGCCATGTAGGAGCAATTCCCACTGTTCACCTACTAAACAAGCACAAACATATGTCAGATTTACACATGCAAGATTCACCTCTTGTTTTTCTTGCCAGCTTTGCAGATGATTTCCTTTAAATTATCACACGTCTGAAGATCTTTAGAAGCACATTATTCCTCTCCTTTCCAAATACAGGTCTTAACACAATGCTAACTATATTTCTAAAGAGTCTAATTCAAAGCAAGAATTTCTGAAAACTCAAATCCATACTTAAGAGCCACCACACTTCAAGAGAAGTCAGGTTACCAGGATGCAGATATATATACATACAAATATATACATATCAATGTTTATACACAAACACACAAGTGCATAGAGGCAAAAGCAAGAGGTAAGAAATGAAAACTCTCTCCACCCCACATATGTCACAAGTTAAATTCACTTCAGTTTAAAAATGAAAATGCATGATTAACCAGAATATTTTAGATACAACTATTCCGAAATTACATTAATTCCTCTGAATTTAGAAACTGTTTGGTTTGTTCTTATTTAACAATCTTTCATTCACTAAACTTACAATAATTTCACAAAGTAATGTTCAGTTCTCAAATTAGCTATGAAAAAACAGTAAGTACAGAGAGAAGCATTTTGAATTAGACTCAAACTCACATATTTAGATGTTTGAGCTATCAAGATTCAGAGACTGAACAAGGCTCAAAATTTGTGCATTTGGACAAGTATGTCTTAACTAAACCCAAAACTTTTTTCCCTGGGTTGTGCAATATCAACTTACATCAATAGCAAAGTGATGAAAACTACTAAAAGAGAAACACTTTCAATTATCATTTGGTCTTAAGATGTTTACATGAAACTTGCTAAAGAAAGGTTAGTGCTGCTTGAGACAACATTTTAAAATCGTATCGTTGTGAACGCAAGTAAATAGAAAGCAGACTCTGATAAGAAATGTTTCTATTGGCTATGTTAGGAGTGACAGCTGCTAAGACTTCATTTCACAAGTAGAAAACTGTGGATGAAAACACTGTAAGAACATACATGTTTGGTCACTTTAGATGTATTAATTTCACACTAAGCCCGTGTACAACAAAATGGCAACTGTTCACTATGTAATCTTCACTGTTCAACAAAATAAAAGCCATGCAGCAATCTCTTACAGTTCTGCTTTTGTAAAAAACCTCAAACCAGAAAGGAGCTTTTTAGTGTGTTCTGTCAAGAACCTGTTTACCTGAGGGAAAGTACTCACAGAGAGTGCCATAAAGAAGCTGCAGTTGAAGTGCCATCTCAACTATGTTAGCACCTCAGTCATGTAAATTCGAGTCAGTAATACCCTTAGAAATCTAAGGGGTATTCTGCTCAAGTGTATGAATGATAGGTAGAGCTTCAGGAAATAAAATAATTGCTCAATCTCAAGTTATTTTGTCTTTATGTTCTCAAAATACAACATAACATACTTTGTTAAAATTTTGAGGAGCTATAGCAGGTGCAGGTTTATATCCAAGTTAGCAACTGTACCAATCAAGTGGGAAAGAAGGGAAATACTTGTTGGAAACTCTTCCTAGTTACAAACACCTTTTTGCCATCACATGAAATCATATTAGTTTGATCATCCATGCAAGTAGACCAGGATATTCTAAAAAGCAACTTCTGTACTATCCTCATCTGACAGATCAGTAGCATCTGATTTAAACAGGAATGAAATACCTAAACATTTAATGGAAATTCACTTTCAGTCTTTTGCAATGTATTAAGAAGGGTAACTAAGTTCTTACTACATATTACCCAGCAAGTCTTTAAGGCCAAACAAGTCCTATTATCACAAATCTTTCTTCCTTCAGTGTACTTTGACTGGGTAGTTATTTGATTATCATCTTCTCTTGAATATACTGCACTGACTGAGCCTCAGTCTGCACGGAAGGAACCCTTAGTGAATGTTTTAACCTCCTCTGAGAACTCTCTCGAAGTTTTTTACATTACCAAAGTACTTCTAAAGTGTCAAGAAAAAAAAAAAAAACATGTGAAGTCACAATTATTAACTTTGTAATACGTAATTCAGTTCCTCTAGCTGATTTCCTCCTTCTGTATGCCAGAACACTTTATTGTATTACAGTATGTACTCATGTTGATTATCCACATTCCCAGCAGCCTCTCTCTTCAACATCACTGTCTGCCAAGATGCATTTTTCATTATCCAAGTGATCAGTGTCTCTATAAAAATAATGATTTGCCTAAAACTGCACAAGGTTTGCAGAAACTGATCTCATAATTCACTACTCATTTCTTACGTCCATCAACTTTAAGAACGACTACAACCATTCCGCAGTTTCTTCCACACCACAACAACTGAATCTAGTGGATATTGTGGATTCCACCAAAAAAATCATCCCCAGACCATACACTGCAGCCTTGTTTGTGTCCAGGCACTTTCTAGAGTACCTAAATTGCACCACATTTAAGCTTAGCTCTTCTCTAAACTGCTTGTGGTACCTCTGTGGACCTTATACAGGGCATGTATGGCTGGGTTTTCTCTTTTTTCCTCCATTCAGAGTACCCAAAAATAAGGAGAAGGCTGTATCAGAATCTGTCAAACACCCCATTTGCTCCAAGGTATGGCAGGGTAAAAGACCACAGAAATACCTCATATAAATCGTTTTCTTCTTTTTCAGCCGCATTAAGAAAAAATAACGGGCTAAAAGATTATTATAAAGCATTCTGAAAACCTGAGTACGTACCACTGCCATGCAATAGCTATGTACATCATTCAGAAAAATGCATCATTTTTCTAGCTTGCTATAGACTAAGACTTTAATTTACATTGATATCATCTTTCTCAACTTAAGTTGCATAGACTTCACAATAGAGAGAGCACTATAAAAAGAGAGGAATACTTCAAATCATCTCAGTAATTAAATTACTCCCAGTAAGAAGAATGCATAAAGTAGGTTGTTTTCTGGGCAAATAATATGTTTGCATGGGTTTTAGAAGATTGTATTTTCAAAACATTCGTATTATACGCCTTCTTTTTTTAATCTCCAGTGTAGAAGTTTTGCACAAGTTCTCTCAGGTCTTTTCTATTATCTTTACATGTAGATAAACCTCAAGTTCAGTTTGATTAGATCCTACAAAGTGAAATACATATTTAATAATCACAAATGCTTAAAAAGGTTCTACATTGTTAAATACATGCCTTGCATTATAGTCTAACCACAAACAACTGAACTCCAGCTTTGTAAACCAATCACAAGGCTTGTCTAAGAGGCTTTTTATATAAGCATTCTTTACAGGTAAGTAGGCAACAATACAGAAATTCAATAATGCAAGGCAATACTGCACACCCTGAAAATATGGCCGTACAAAGCTCACCTTTTATATGGCTCTCTTAAAGAAAGATAAATTATTTCTTACTGCAGACCAACTGTTTTTTTACTGAGGATTCCTTCCATCCCATCCCTGAATTTTACATCAGTTGGAAATACCTATTCACTGTTGTGAAAGTGCTTCATCCATATCAGCATTTACACTTAGTGAAGTGTCAGCATTAAGTTTACGATTCATTTTCAAAACAAGATATTGTAAGAAAGAATGTTTACAACGTGTGATAAATATTAATGTCAGATTTAAATGTAAACTCAGATGCATACCTGCACACTGGCTGCTACAACTGGAGACCCTGAGGCAGAAGATGGTCTGTGTGGAGTTGACAATTGTTTAGTAGCACCCTGTGTTCCACTTCCTGCTCCCCCAGACAGACTAGTCCTACTAGCTCCACTTGAGTTAAGGTTACTGCCTCTGCTGGCAGGTACATTCATTCCAACTCCACCCAAATTAGTTTTACCAACAGTTCCAGAAGGAGAAGAGTTGGGTAATTTTGAAGAAGCCTGAGGGTTCTTTGCAGGCTGAAGGCCTGAGGTGCGATTAGAGGGCAGCAAATTCATTGTGGGAGACTGCCTGCTGATATTTACACCACTGGTCTGTTTATGTAGGGGAGTGTTGCTGGAGTGACTACTCTGGGAAACTAGTGCACTTGAACTGGAAGAACTGGGTGTTGCTGCAGGCCTGGGGGATGAGGTGGACTTAGATGAAAACTTAGGGGATGCATTGGGCTTAGGTGTCACAGAGGGCTTTGATGCAGTGGGCTTGGGAGAGGCAGCAGGTTTGGGAGAGGCAGCCATGGAGAAGGGAGGCTTGAAACCCTGGGAAGAAACCTGCGACACCATAGCCTTGGCTAAATAGTTACTAGAGGTAGAGGTGCTGGATGTTGTCCGAGAAACCAGTGGGTGAGATACTTGAGAGCCACTTCCAGATGAGGGATTAGACAAAGGCAGGCGATACACTACAGACTTCTCTTGAGCTTTGATGACTGGCGATGAGCAAGACAGTTTGGGATTACTGCTCAACTTCACCACTGGATTGGTCTGTGATTTACTAATAGTTGCTTGTAAAGGAGATACATATTTCTGCTGTACAGCTGAATGCTGGTGCACCTTTGTCATCTGTGATGCTGAAGAACCACCCTGAACTTCAGAAGATGATACCAAGATGTTAGCATCCTTGGGTCTTTGAGAGGTGGTAGAAATAGCTGCTTGGGTTTTAGAGGAAGAAACATGAGTCTGTGAAGAAGCAGCAGCAGCTTGGATCTGGCTTGACCTCTGTAGTCCTTGCTGAAGTAGCTTGGCTGGCAAAGGCTCTAAGGAAACTTTAGGATTTTGAATTGAAGATCCAGCAATAAGGCCTGAAGAAATACCAGTGTGAACTAAGTCCTGGGGTTTCTTTGGTACTGGCCCTGTGTGACCAGCAATAAGACTTGATGAGTGGGGTGTCTGAGCGGGCTCTACTTTCTTAGAAGTTGCCAAAGGCAACTTACTCATAATGCTTGCCAGTTTCTCTTCCCTCAGCCCAGGGCGAGGTCTAGATGTTGGTGTCTCTATAGCAGACCCAAGAGGAGATCCCTTGGCACCATTATTGATAACTGCAAGAGCATCAGAAATAGAGTCCAGTGAGGGCGGGTGGAAAGAAAGGTCTTCATCCAGTGAGTCGTCCAAGCAGATAGTCTCTGGAGCTGGTGTGCAGCTAGAGCTGGATGGGGTGCAGACAGGTGCACCGGCACTCAATGCAGTAACACAACTTGAATTAACTGAAGATATACAGGTTTTCTGTTCTTTCTTTGGACTAGAGTCCTAAGAACAAAAAAAAACAAGTAAAAGAAAAGTTTAACAGCCTTTCTAGAGTAGATTCAAAGTCTTCTTTAGTTTAATACTATTATTCTATACATTCAGAGGAACCTAAAATCTACTACTGAAGTTTTCACATTAGGATATCTATGATATACTGATGCTTTGTGTGTGAATTTAATATTTATATTTTAAAATCTCACACTGTTGCTTTACAAGGTTAAGAACAATCTATGCTGCAATGCTAATTTGATCACTGGGTAGAAATTGCTAGAACCTTAATAGAACTATTACCTTCTTCATAATCAATTTTCAAAAAGCTATATAGCTTAATATTATGAAGCTATGCAGATAATCTCTTGTATTTTATGGTTTAAAACCCATATGATTACCAGACAATAAGCTCTAACAGCATTTCCTTAAGGTAGGATTTTCTGATTGAACCCTTTTGACAGATTTTTTTCTGGATCAGAGGCAGAAAACTGGCTGTACCAAAAGGTCATATAGAAATCAGATATGTAAAAAGGCATTTACCTTCACTTTGGCTTTAGGTGCCAGAATCACTTTCTTCTTTGCCCTAAAGCAAGGGAAATAAACACACGTCAGAAGACAGAAAGGCAAACAGTTTTAGTGCCACCCTGATTATATCCCAATAAGCTAAGAGGATGACTACTTGGCTCCAGCTTTTTTAATAGAGCACTCTTAAAATAGAAAATCTCTAAAAACATACTTGGGGAAAGAACAAGAATATCTTTGAACTACTGTTGTTGCCTTTGTATGTAAATTAGATGCAAAACTCACTGAATTACTGATATAACCTGATGTATATCAACTTAAGAGATTTTTTTTTGTAATTTTTCAATTCAGGGCATTTCAGTTCCTCACAATCTCAGGAGCTTCTTTCAGCAGAGCTTTATCTAAATGAAAATCACCAATAAAGGATAAAGGTTATGAAATTTCACTTTTTATTGCTGAGTTGTTTATTTTTGTCACCAAAGCAGTAGTATACTTTATGTTCCCATTTGTATTTCAAATCACAAAACCAGTTCTTTTCTCCTCCAAGGCTTTCATTGCTTGTCCACTGTGAAATAGTTCTAACTACTTTTTGTTGCAATGAGCCATTTAACGAGCTCTTAGGTGTTTTATTTTTTTTTATATTATTATTATTATTATTTTTTTTCAGTGCAAATGGACATTGTAGCACCAATGGCAGTTTATGCATGCAAAGACAGTACTGAGGACTATCAGTTGCCTGCTTCAACGTTTCAAATTGTGTCTAATTCTGTTTCCTCAAAAAGATTAACAGATTAATGCTTCACAGCTCTTATTCTCCTATTCTAAGCAACTATAAAAAAAAATTGTAGGTGGACTCTGACTCAGTTTTGCCATTAACACTGTATGTTTTCTACGTAATCATATATATTATGAGAGTTATCGTTTGGTAGTATTCAAAGCCATAATTGGTTGAGCTCTTACTGAATGAGGGCTGAACTCCCAAGAAGGACACAGCACTGCCAGAAAATGCTGAAAGTAAAGTTTCACTAAGATACAAAACCTACTGTGACTACAAAGATTTATGAGGAAAAGAGCAAAAATTACTGGACACAATATACTATGCTACACTGCTGGGTAGAGGGCTTTGGAATAATTTAAGGAAAAAGTGTTAGTCCACAAATATCCACATAAGTCATTTGGCCACTTCAAAACCAAGTTAGAACATTCTTGTGATACTGTATTTCAAGTGTAAACCTAAATTAAACAATCAAACATTTATGAACATTGTCTTCAAACAAATCCCAAAATATCTCCCTTCTCTCCCCAAAAGAGGTAGCATAAAGAAATACTATGTACTGAAGCTGTTAATGAGCTGTCAATACTCACGGAGCAGAAGTGAGATGATTGTGAACACTCCGGCTTTCCTTAAAAAGCATCCTGCAAGAGTAGTGAGAAAAGAAACATAAGATGATTCTATAGGGACAGACAGAACATGACCAGCTAATTCTCAAGTACCTTTGTATTCTCAGAGAAATCTTTTGTTATTGGTTTCTAAAGCAGTTGGTTGGTAGGTTTTATCTGTACTGCTATCAAAATGCAGTTGCTGGCAGCCATACAAAAACAAATGCTAAATAAAAAAATGGTTATGTTTATATTCAAAATACTTCGTTCAATGGCCAAGCAGAAGTGTACTGGAATAATGGAGTGCTATGCCCTCCAGCAGGAAAGAAGTCCTGACTTGTCAGATCTCAAAAGCTAGCAGACTACTTCAAATATCAAATAAAGGATTATTTTAAACTCTTCTCATTGCACGTCCACAAATTGATCACAGGTATGAGTTTTGTATTTGCTTTTTTTTTTTTTTTAATGCTTTTTTTTTTTTTTTTTTTTTTTGTTTGTTTGTTTTAATGTAGAAAGAAGTCAGAACACAAGACAAGCTTGTGTCTATTAGCCTTCTGTACTTTGTACTGGCCATTGTGTCCCATTCCTGTGACTTCTGCATTTACTCTCATATTTTACCACAGTCATTGACACAGCTTCATGAAAGGTTAGAGTTGCTATGATAATCTTAACATTTTATGTGGTTTTATTCCCACATGATTGACTCCTGCTCAGTGAAGTGAGAACAATTCCTTCCCTGTACATGTGACTTAAATGCAGCTATAAACAGAGAGTTAACAAAAACTCCTTCCTCTTTGCTTCAGTGAACTAGACACTAGTTTTCCTACATCACTTCATCATGTTATCACTAACAACATGAACAGCTGTCTAAACAAGAGCTTTTCACCACTGAAAACATCCTGTAGCGCTGCAATGGTTATGAAAAATCCAAGTATCCACAGATCTCATGCAATCTGGCAAGAAGGCATTAACACAATCTTGTTACATTTCCAATGGCTTATTTTTCACATTCAGTTTTCACATTTCATTCACCATACCAACCTCCAAATCTGTACAGCACCGTCTATGAAGAACATCAGGAAACAAAAGGAACATTCCCTATTCAATGCTTCAGTGACTTATCCAGCTTCTCCAGAGCATTTCTCCTCATGTCTCCTGCCTACTGCTTTGATTGCTCCTTGATCTTTTTCATTTTGGGGCATGAGAGACACCAGTAATTTGCAGTGTTATCCTTAAAGGCTCAAGACAAAGTTTAACTGCCTCTGTTAAAGAAGTCAAGGATCCAGTACAAATAAAGGCAGCAAGAACATGCTTAGAAAACAATTTGTCCATTGCATTTGTATATTTAGCTATAACAACTGATGAGAGAGGTCAGTATGACATTGCCTCTCTGACATGACTTCAACTGTACTGCTTGACCTGTGAGAAATAAGTGTGCTGCAAGACTACTTGCAAGACCATCCCTCAGAAGATGAAACTTTGGGAATTCCAAGAAAGACTTCCTGATCTTTTTGCTTCCTTTAAGCATGCATATATTTATATTACAGGCATTTTTAAAAGGACATGGAATTAGCATGCAATCCATTTACAAACAAATTAGTTACATTATCACAGAATCACCAAGGTTGGAAAAGATCTCTAAGATTATCCAGTCCAACTGTTCAGCTATCAGCAACATCTCCCACTAAATAATGTCCCTTGGTACCACATTTAAGTGTTTCTTGAACACCGCCAGGGTCAGTGACCCCGCTGCCCCCCCAGGCATCCTATTCCAGTGCCTGACCAGTCTTTCAGAGAAGCTTTTCCAACATCCAACCTTAACCTGTCCTGGCACAACTTGAGGTCATTCCCTTTAGTCCTATTGCTAGTTATGTGGGAGAAGAGACTGACCCCCACCTCACCACAACCTCCCTTCAGGTAGTAGAGAGCGATAACATCTCCCCTGTACCTTCTTTTCTCCAGACTGAACAATCCCAGTTCTCTCAGCCACTCCCCATAAGTCTTGTGCTCCAGACCACTCGCAGCTCTGTTGCCCTCCTTCTGACACACTCCAGGGCCTCTGTCTTTTGTGTAGTGAGGGGCCCAAACTGAACACCGTACTCAAGGTGTGGCTTCACCAGAGCTGAGTACAGGGGGATGATCTCTTCCCTGTTCCTGCTGGCAACACTATTTGTGATACAAGCCAGGATGCCGCTGACCTTCTTGGCCACACTGTTGGCTCATGTCCAGCCATGCACTGATCAATATCCCCATGTCTGTTTCCTCTACACAGTCTTCCAGCCACTCTGCCCCAGGCCTGTAGCATTGCCTGGGGTTACTGCAGCCAAAGTGCAGGACTCAGAACTTGGTCTTGTTGAACTTCACAGAATCATAGAATCACAAGGTTGGAAACGAGCTGTAAGATCATCTACTCCAACCGTCTTCTCATTACCACTGCTACCACAAGCACTGTCTTGCAGCTCTTCATCCAGACACCTCTTAAACACTGTCAGGGATGGCAACTCCACCACCTTCCTGGGCATCCATTCCAGTTCCTGACCACTCTCTGAGAGAAAAAGTTCTTCCTCATGTCTAAACTTCATCCCACTGGCCTCAGCACAGCTATCTAGATCACTCTGTAGGGCTTTCCTACTCCTTGCCAGATTGACAGTTCCTCCCAACTTGTATCATCTGCACATTTACTGAAGGTGCACTCAGACCCCTCATCCAGTTCATCAATAAAGGTACTGACACACCATTCATAACCAGTCACCATTCACCACTACTCTCTGGGCCTGGCCATCCAGCCAGTTCTTTACCCAGCAAAGAGGGTACATGTCCATGCCATGGGCCAACAGCTTCTCCAAAAGAATACTGTAGGAGACAGTGTCAAAGGCTTTGCTAAAGTCTAGGCAGACTACATCAACATTATGTGAAAAGGTTCTGAAGTCCTTAAGAATAAAAAGAATTTCTCTAAATCCATGAATATCTGTAAAACAGTCTCATCAGGTAGAGAATGGAAATTTTACACATAGAAAAATAATATGAGAAAGAACCACCATAGTTACGACACACGTCAACAGATGAACATGGTACAGTTTAAAGTTGTCTTTGATACCTTACCTCATACTTCTACTATGAACAATGGGGAACATATGAGGGCTGCTCCGAAACCAATGTTCCTTGTTACACCATGCTGGCTCATGATACTAGAGGCAGATGCCGTTGTACCAGCAGTAGAAGCTGAACCGTCCCACCAACATTCTGTTACATGTTGCTGCCATGTGGCAGGTGGCAGCAGGGAGACAGGCTGACAAAATGATGTCTGATACAGAAGTGTCTATGAAGCAAAGGTGTGTCACTGAATTCCTCCATGCAGAAAAAACTGCACCCACTGACATTCATAGATACTTGCTGAACATTTATGGAGACCAAACAATGGATGTGAGCATGGTGAGGCAGTGGGTGGTGTGTTTCAGGAGTGACAACACCAACATGAAGGACTAACCACATTCTGGATGGTCATGCCCAGCTGTCACACCACAAAATGAAGAACATCTTGATCAGCCCATCTGCACAAATTGGCAAATAGTGGTGACTATGTTGAAAAATACTGCTCTGTAGTTGCGAATTTGTTCCATCAAATAGAGTGATTGTGGTCTTTGCATCTGTTGTACTTTCCATGGAAATGAATAGGAGGCATTACTTTCAGAGCAAACTACTTAATACAGTTGACTTTGCAAATTAAAAATTTTCCTTCATTTTAAGCCCACAAAATTCTATGCTATAGCCCTACTCTGATTAATAATCATTCTTTATAAAATACATAGTAGGTCATTGTTAACATGACATACCTTCCCCCTACCTATTTTATATAGCTCCTTCTCACTCAAGGCCAGATATAAAGATTCAAAAATATTAAAACTTCAGCATGAGAATCCCTATCCCAACATCTCAGATGTTCATCCAGCATATGAACTAGAGATGCTGCATTATGAACTGTTACTGAATGCTACAAGAAATATTTGCTTTTCCTTTTTCCATGCATAACTGCCCAGAAAGGCAGTGGAAAGGTCATCTGAACATGATCCTGGGCTCTAGCTTGTCCAATCCGAGGAGGAGAGTTGTACAAAATGAGCACCATAAGTCCTTTCTAAACTCAGCCATTTCATGAAAGCAACTTCAATTTTAGAAGGTAAAAGTCATTCTGCGTGGATATACGTATATACATAAGGATATGAACACACATTATGCAAACACTTATTTTAACCTTATCAGAAGCCACTGTAAGAGCTTGTGCACTGGGTGCACACCACACACATCCTTGTTGTTTTTTATTTTTTATTTTTCTTGAGAACTGAAAATAAAAGCAGTCGTTTTGCTTTCCGTGGCATATATGGACACGCAACTTTCTGACAGAAGAACTGAAAGCGATGATACAATCTGTTCCAGTTCTAACCATTATGCTTAATACGTTTTAACAAGATGGCTGACATTTGTGCTTTGAGACTGGTGCAGTTCAGTCACTGTCTGTGGCAGCCTATTTAGGCAGCAAGATAAAGATTTCAAATAACAGAAAGTACTTTCCTGGAATTAAGATTTTATCATTATGATCAAAGTAGGGAATATCACAGAATCACAGAATTGTAGGGGTTGGAAGGGACCTCCAGAGATCATCGAGACCAACCCCCCTGCCAAAGCAGGTTCCCTACAGCAGGTCGCACAGGCAGGTGTCCAGGTGAGACTTGAACATCTCCAGAGAAGGAGACTCCACCACCTCCCTGGGCAGCCTGTTCCAGCACTCTGTCACCCTCACTGTAAAGAAGTTCTTGCGCACATTCGTGTGGAACTTCCTGTGCTCCAGAATACATACATACATACAAAGATTGAAAACTAGAAGTAGTACCTCCTTCAGACATCAAGCAGAATCATGAAGGTAATATGCAAATTACATTTAGATGTAAAAAAAATCAATGACCAGTGTTCAAAGCAATCCTTCAATTCAAATACAGCAAAAACAGTATGTAAACACAAAAATTATGGTATCCAAACAGCACAATTGGTGAACTGAATTAACTCTTGCTGGTAACTCTTGCTGGTGTTAAGGCAGCTCTTGTGTTTCCTGTTGTTTTTGTTTGTTTGGGAGGGGTGACAGTTTATTTGTTTTATTACTGAAACCACTTTTACAGTTGGTTTAAAACCTTATGAAACTCTACAGCACACTTATTCCATGAATAGGAGAGAACCATTTATGGCTTTCAAATTAACAATTCTGACACGCTTCACTGTATTCTGGGATGACCTCACACTATCATCTGACTGCTTCACTACTATCACCACTGATCTCCCTGTATCTTGTCCTGATCTAAAGCAGGATTCCACATCTCAACTAAATAAAATCTCCAGAACAGATGACTTCTCACCAGTATATTTATCAGTAAATTTAGCACATCAAGCTAAACTCCTGAGCAGAAATAAAACAGCTGTATGCCACGGAGTGTAAGATTTCGTTTGTTCCTTCCAGCGGTACTTAACCAGCAGCTTATTGCACCCTTATCTTCTACACTGACTATTCTACAAAACATCTAAGTAGTTTTCACAACTCAATGCTGATTTGACTAACCTGCAATTAAAGTATTACTCAGCAAATCTGTTAGCATTGTTCTATTACTTAGCTTTGAAAATTAGGTCAAGATTTGAGGGAAGATTGTCTTCTGCAATGTGTGCTTCAGAAGGAAAGAACATGGCATCTGCGTTTGTTTCTCTTCTTGCGCTTCGCAATGCCTGAGAACTTTATCAAATTTGTATCTGACATTAACTGGTACTGCTCTCATTTCATTTCTATCCCTTTGCATCGTTGTTCTCTCAAGTCAGTATGGATCAAGAGATAGGTATATTTTGAATTGCATCATCACAAAGCATCCCAATAACATACAAGAAATAAGAGCACAACAACTTAAGTGTCTTCTAAAAATCTGATGTTGAAATTCTGACTTATCAAGTTTTTGTAACACTGCTTCATCAGACTGCTTAAAACATACAGGCAACACTGCTTTCTCTATCATTTTACGTCAAAGGTAAAGCTTCCCAAACAGTTATTCTTTCTTCTCTCAATATTTCTCCAGAAAAAGGAGCATCAGGGACTACAAACTTCAGCAAATACAGTTTCCAGCAGATGACAAAAGTAAACAGATCTCCAAGGAAAAAAAAAAAATCTTTGCAAGACTGGGAGCTTAAAAAAAAAAAATAGAAACTTCATTTCTAAAGAAACTCATTCTTTTAAAATATGCCAGTTCCATGGACAATTTTGAAGTATTAAAAATACACTTTTGAGTTAAATCCATCACAATAAATAAGGTTCAGGTAAGGTTCAGGTTAAGGTAAAATAACATCAAAAGGAATAGATATAAAAAGCAGGTATCTTACCTTGCCTGCATCCAGCCTTTAGGCCAAAGTGGTTTCACTTCTGTTTCCATAAAGGTTTTGAGGTAATCTTCAGCAGACTGACTTCTGTTTGGCTCTAGCTCATAGCATCCTAGCTTGATCTTGACAAGATTACACAACAAAGATCTGCAGAAGAGAATACAATGAATATGTTGAACCCAACGTTTCAAAAGCTCAGCACAAATAGAATGAGGAACACTGATACTGTACAGCTGCTGTTCATTGACAAGCAATTTTTTTTCTATAGAAACAACTTCAATTAAAAAAAAATCAAGGATCACAGAAGTTGCTACAACTGTTCTCCCGCTCTCAGCACACCAATTGCTCATTTCTTCTATCATTTTGTAATTAGTTTTACATCTTTGTTTCCTCATAACTGAAAAATCTTCTCTCACTTTGCTCACAATAATCTTGATTGCATTTAAGACAGATAATGTCTGAAGGCATGTGAAATCTATTCCACCCTGAATTATTATTTCAACAGAACGCTTTCTGACATGGATACTGTCCTTAAAAATATAGAAGTGGACGGAGCTAAGTAACATTGACTCTTCTGAGCCTCATGAAATAAAAAACAGATTAAAATTCTCATTTTTAAGTATCCCTTCAAGTACCCTGGTTAAACCACAGCACCAGATCAGCTAGAGCTGTATTTATATATATGTAAAGCAGCATATATAATACAAAACGTACCCATAAAAACATATAGTATACATAATATATTCCATGAAACTTGCTTCCCTGTTATCTTAACATAATATAGATTAAAAAAAAGATTCAAAGTGAGAAGTTCAACAGCCCCCTTTAATAGTATTTATACCTGTTCAAAAATCAATTTAGAACTTGCATAAGCAAGTAAATTAGAGGGATCTGTCTGGTTAAAAGCCTGTTATTCTTCAAATAATCTAAATAATCTAATTTTTCAGTAAAAGCTACTCTGGGAAACAGAAAGGAGAATTCAGCCTTTCAGATGAGTGTGTTGTTCTTAAGAGATTACAGAATTTGTGTTCTAAAGTGACAGGATGGGTTAAGATTCACACAGTGTGGATGCTGGCTTTCCCAAGGACTGGGAAACTTGCCCAAACAGCACACCCGATTTTGGCTCTCTGTTCTATTGTAGCCCAAGTTTTACCACTTGCTGTGTGACAGCTTTTTGTGACACCTCCAGAATGGTGGAATAAGCAGGTGCAACTCTGCTTATACCTCTATTCTTTGCTTCAAAAAGCCCATGGTTCTGTGTCCAGGAAAATTCTGCTGTGTTTGGATAAAGTACATGAGCAAGCAATGAAAAAAGGGTTGGGCAGGGGATGATCTTGCCTTTCAAGTTAAAGAAAAGCATGTTTACAGTGCAGCATTTTAGCCTGCCTATTTTGCCTCTTAGCATTTCCCCAAACTTTTAAAAAGATGTACTTCTGATCATGATTATTTATTAAACAATGCTATGTAACAACACTCTCTGCCAAGACTTTAACACGAGATCAGGAAAAAAATCTTGGTGGAAAACGTAGTTTCTCACCTTACTGTGTCATCCCAATGAAACTTCTTTCTGGGCCCCACAACCCTCTTCCCAGGTTTCTCATCATCATCTTCCTCTGATCCATTTTTCTCTCGTTCATCTTCTGTTTGCAACCTACATTTAAAACAGTTGCTTTCTTTATAGATATACAACATTTAAAATGTTTCATTGAAGAAGCACTGTGTTAGACGTTAAGTAAAAAAAGGGATCTATCTTCACACTCTAGCTATACCCTCCCCAAAAGGGCAAACAATTTATCTACCCCCACACCTCACTGCTTCACAATCCTCCAATACAAGTGAAGACGACACACTGTATGGATCCCACCAAGCATGCTGACTCTAAGTTTAATGTAGTGCTTTCTCCTGGGAAATGCAGAGATGCTGATCAATGTGCTAATGCTTCTCTGAGACTAAATCAGTTAACTGTGCAGGAAACAACTAAAATATAAAAAAACAGAAGAATCATGAAAATAGGAGCATGTGTTCAAATTCATTAGCCCAGCACATTGGTTATGCCCAGTCTCCTCACAATTCACAATTTCTTTCTTTCAAAATCTATTTCATTCAGTTAATGAAATTTCTTTCTGAAGTCAGGTGATGACATCACTGAAACAATACCATATACTTCGTACAACTCAGCTAGAGCTTAATGCTTTGCTGAGCTCAGAGAATGAAGGACACTGAGGCATGCTGACAGGTAAACTCTAAAATGTGAACATGCAGATCCCAGAAATACTTACTTGGCATTCTTAGCTAGGTTACGGGCCTGACAATCCTCTTGATATTTGCATAACTGTTCAGGCATGACGTTACTGACAGCTAGTTTCAACTTCTGCAGTGGTTCTCTCAAGCGGTCATCCTGCCATAAAAGAAACACCAAATTAGTCCTATCAGATGCAATATAAAAATAACTTAAGATAATTTCTCTGAAATTGTTTCTTTCACACTCCCAATAGGCTACACTGTTGCACAGAACAGGATTCAAGCATCACATAGAAAGTACTGCTGCAGGCAATAGTTGACACTGGAAATACTAATGCATGCATTTGAAATTTCTCATACAATTAATGTAGTCTTGAGACCAGAAACGATGAAAGATAGTCACAAGGAAACAAGTCATGAACATCCCAAAACATTGTAACAATCTCATTTAATAATCCTTCCAAATCAAAATATGGAATAAAACCTCGGGAAAAAGCAAAATGACTTGACTGATGAACACTTATATTTTTTAAAAAGTATATGATGAATGAAGTCTCCAAAAACTCCGTAGTATATCTTCAGTAATGATCAAAATCTATGTATTCAATTGCCTATGTATTAGATTATTACTAGAAGTAATTTTTTTATGTGCCTGAAAGGCAAGGACTATGAATTTAAATTAGTCTCCAGATATTAAGAATTTCAAAAATTAAATTGAAATAAAAATACGTACTTCCTTGCATTTAAAATTCTTTTCCATACCTTGAAACATTCTGGTTGGAAGCAGATTATATTTAAGGTCCCTTCCAACACAAACCATTCTATGATTCTATAATCTTCCAACTTTGTGTTCTCAGTCCTGTTTTATATCTTATATTATATCTTAAAGCTTAGTATAGAAATAGCATACGAAATTGATTTCCTACTCAGCAGGTTCTGAATTCTCACATCCTCAGATCCTCTGCAAGATCTAGCTCTAAAGCTCACCTAAAGACCCACGTAAAGACCCTTCAGACCATAGAAACCTTTTTAATTCAAAATAAATACACACTCTTTAAGAGGAAGGAAGCTGCAAATGAAGCAAAGTACTTGTAAGACTTAAAAGCAGCATACATGCACAAATAATACAGGCTGGTCATCTATAATCCATATACTCATTTTTTTTCCTGACACAAAAATGAACGCAACAGTAATTTTTAGTCTGTCATAACCACAGTGATTGTGACTCTCTAGTTCTCTTGCTCTTGATCTACTCTGTAAAACTATCCAGCTTTCAATACAAAAGCATTTAATTCCCAAAATAGGAAAATCTAAAATACTTAAAATATTTGTCCTTAAAGTAGTGACCAGAGCAGACAAAAAAGCATTCATGCTGATCTAGCAATAGATACAGAATCTTTTCCTTTACTTGTGACAATGGCTGTTGCTCTACCCTGCTGCATTCTATCCCTACTGTTACATATTCGAGTCACACTGGAGCTACTCTCCCCCCCGTTACCTGGACATTGAGGTGTAACTTCTTCAGACGCTTTATCAGTGTGTCCTTATTGCATGGCACAAAAGCCTCAAGGTGAGAGTACACTCCATTGCGGATGGCAGGATTTATCTCCTGTAACTGTAGCTCAATACTGACAAACAAACAAGAGACAGCCAACCAGTGAGGTACTCCAAGATGAAGATGACAACTGAACAAAAACCTAATGAAGCTTCGTATGCATAACATTCTAGCTATGCATACTTCAAATAGCAGCCTGGGATATATTGTCAGATTTGTTAAACGACCTTTTCAGAAAAAAAGTAGTCTTAATGGTAAGAAACCATTCCAAAAAAAGACTTTCAGATGTATACTTCCCCAGCAACATTGAATGCTGCTATCCGAATTTTTTTTTACTCCTGCGGTTTCACATCAATATTGGTAACATTTTGGCTGCTGGTCTTCTAGAGATTACTTCTTTTTATTACTTAATATTACTAAAGACATAAACCCTGTATGTTAAATGCTTAGCTGAAGGATTATAGAATAGGAAGAGTCAGCATTTTTCTTCATGAAAGCTAAAGGTGTTTTGATTTATGAAGATGTGGGACAGCAAGAAAAAAATGGCAAATTTGTTGAATTTTACACATGAAGTCAAGGACACAGGGCACTACAAAACACTTTACAGTGGAGAAAGACAGACAGATAGTCATGACAGGAATTGTATCATATATAAGTCTCTTTACCTAATCACTAGCTCAGACTGATCTACCTTCATTGACTTTTAAGGGCTTTGTTGGAACAAACTCAACAATACTTCCTCTTCTGTACTTTTCCTTTCACCCCATTTCCAAAAAGGAAAGGTTGTACAGATAAGCACTTACTCCAGCAGAATATTATTCATGTCTTGTGTGAAAAACTTCTTCCTGCCTTCCTCATCAAACATCTTGGCAGCCTGAAAATACAGCAAAAAAGAATATTCAGAAGTTCACAGATGTCATTTTAATCTCAACGTTTGCAGCTTTACTTTTACAGCTATATCATACTCTTATTTTTTAGTGAACAGCATTGCTAGGGAAAAAAAATCCACTATTCTTAACTACTTAGAAAAGGTGCAGATTACAATCGTACTCAAATTACTCTTTGTTCTAGTGCACACAATCACTCTATTTAGAATCTGCCTGGATTGCTGATGCTTTTTCAATAACCCTAAAAAAAACACACAAGGAGTGCAGTTTTATTATCTCAGTAGTACTGATGGCTTAAAAAAAAGCAGCATTGCTTGATGCTCCTGCCTGTATGACTTGTCAACACATCACCATCGTCCAAGTATAAAAGGCCTAGTTTCTTCCTCTGTTTATGTACCTTGCCCAGTGACAGTTTTCTAGCCTTTCTTGGATCCATCTCAACCCTTCCATGTGATTTCTACAACGGAACTGTGTATGCTATGAATAAGTCTCATCCCCATTTTCTGGTGCTGTTGAGCATTGTCTCCAACTTTTGACTTGGGGCGTGAAAACAGGAAAATCTTCTCTACTAGCTCTTTAATATTTTTGTCTGGGAAGGAAGGAAAAAAGCAAGATAACTCATGTGTGCATTTCCTTTCATTAGAAGTTTTTCTTAGTCTCTCAGGAACGCCTGTGTAGAATTCCTTTATCCTTGTTTCTTTCGCCTTGATTCTTACTGTCCACAAACTATGGCAGCCACAAAAATGCCAACTCAATTCCCTGCACTGTTCAACAAAAACAAAAAGACAAAAAAAATCAGTAAAAACTCTCTACTCTTCCATTCTAAAGATCTATGGAAGTTAAGAGAAAAAAAACAAAAAACAATTTGCAACGCTTACTGTCTTGAGACATTCTAGCAATGGGACCTGAGAGTGAATATCTGAAGAAGCTGAAAAAGTACATCCTTACAGAAATTTACGTAAAGACGTTATCATCATCCTGTCTGACAAATACTGTGGGCAGTCAACATGCTATGTGGCTAGCAGCCTAATGAGAAAAGCTCTAATTTGTCTTTAAAGAATTTTAGTTAGCAATTTCTGACAACATAGGTCAATATTATAAATAAATGCAAGTGTTAACTTGACAAAATTCCTTCATTACTATTAAATACTTACTGTTCTTCCTCTTTGTAAATGACCCACTTATGTTAGAAAAAATATTTTCTGAGATTGTGAACTCTACATTGCACAGTAAAATAGGAGTCTGTTACTCCATCAGAAACTGTAAAGCAGACAACTGTCTTTGATTGTTTACCATTTCAGTCATGAACATATACTGTAGGCTTTTTAGCTCCTGTAAGGACTGCACTCCACTCACTACCTCCTACTGTAAAGTCATCTGCTGAGGGGATGGCACTATCTGTTTTAAGATTACTGAAGCAGTTTCTCTGCTAAAAAACAAGAAAAGTTATAGATGTTTACAAGTGATAAGATACCAACAAGACAAGTTTGAAAGTCTTAGATCCAGTATCTTTAAGAATAATTAACACAAGGTTATTACCTTCTAGTCTATATAAAGTGGCAGGAAAGATGTTTTGACTTTCCAGTCCTGAGAGATCTGAGAACAATTTCACTGTTATGTTATCATACTTAACAGTGCTTCTGCTCTTTGAAAAGGATGAAATCAGCAGAGTCAAGAAACACTGCTATCAATGTTGGGATTTTTTGTTCCACAGACGGACTATCTTGACAGTTACCATCATAACAGAAAACAGGCATTTTATTACTTCCCTGCTTTGTGTGCAATATTGTCCTCTGCCACAGTAATTCAGAATTACACAATTAGGGAACTAGAAGACATTAATTTACGCAAGAAGATCAGGAAGCTTTCATTGTATATAGTCAGCAGCTTCCTAAATCTTTTTACTCTCTTGCCTAGATGTATCCTAACTCCATTCATGGAACATAGCTTACCTTTCTTTGCATTAAAGAGCACTAAATATGTGAACCTGATAAATGTCTGGAAAAAAACTGTAAAGGAGCTTTTTTTTTTTTTTTTACTCCTTTGTCACTGATAACATGTCAGTTGATGGCAATTTGTAGAAGGGAAGGAAGCTGCAGTCTTTAAGTCAATACACAGCCTATTCTTCCCCGAGTCTACATGTAGTACTGCTCTGCTCAGCCAGCACCAAACTTCCAGAAAACGTGACCACAAGTAGATGGCCATAGAATTAACTTTAATTCAGTTTTCTCTTGGAAAACCTCTCTTCCAACTGAATGGGGCTTTATAATGAAATAGCGTGAAGTAGGGACAGGCAGCTAACACTTCCTTAATTTTGGCCTAACCCAGTTCTACTGCTGTTTTGCTAGAAACTTACTGAAAAATTAACCTGAAAATTTGAAGGCTGACAATCCTCTCACTCACATTATTCATATTTAGCTATGGACATTTTAAAACAACTAAGAATATTCTATAATGTTTATATACAGCTAAGATTGAGTAAAGATACCTATGACGTTTAAGTAACAGCAAAGCAAGCTCTGCTGCTGTCTGTCACTATGTAGAAAACTGCAGTTTAACTACGACTATAAAACTTACTCTTGAGTAAGGAAAAGCTGCACTTTATTCTGAGTAAGGAAAAGCTGCACTTTATTCTGAGTAAGGAAAAACTGCACAGGTAAGATCAGAATCTGGACAATCAAATAACAATCTTCTTATCCACATTCACATAACATCCACAACTGAAACAAGGAGCATATAATACCTTAACAGCTCTGAGCCCTTTCAGTAAGCTGTGGGGATGTTTGTAAGCTGGGAACTTATCGTTTTTGGTTAATATTTTTTGAGACTCCACTGCAACATTTCAGAAAAAAACATTCAGTTCCCACCCCTGCACTCCCACCTTTTAAACTGGGAAGTTCACATAATTTGTGTTACAAACACAGAATTCCAGACTGAATTAGATTGTAAACTACAACAGTATTTCAAGGCTTCCTCTTTAAAACTGGTGGGGAAGCATAAACTCATAAATATTAATAATTTAAGTAACTAATTCAAGTAAAAATTAACAGTGATATTCCCATTACGGAATAAAACATTACAATTTGTTGAACATGTTAAGATTCAGTAGAAAAACTTGTCTTCACCGTGAAACAAACACCATCTCAACTATTGAGCTGCATCCCCTCTAGGTCCATTTTTATCTGAGTACAAATACAACCACCGATATTAATGCTACATTTTTAGCATTTCAACCAGCATTTCAAGGATGACAACTCAGATCCTAAATATTCTTCCTCCTTCTCTCAGATTCTTGACTGCAAGCCGTCACTACTGAGTTCATACTTACTGTTCGAAGATCTCCAATGCGCTTTTCAAGTAGCATAGGCAGACCTTCTGGGAGGGCAGGCACCTGCTTGGGTGTCATGACCTGAGAGGTGTAGGTTGCATGAGTGACATTTCCATTTTCTCCTGACAGCTCAGATACTGGGCTGCCATCAGAAGTGCCATCAAGCAACTTGTCAAAGTCAATGTCTCCCAACATCTCCAGGGCACTTTCAGTTTCTTGCAGGAGATCACGTTCATTTGTGCTACCAAAAATGGAGAGGACAGGATCGCTGATCTTAAGATTCAAGTCAGAGATATCATTTCCTGCACTGAGAGAGGAAGAAGGAATTTTACTAGGGGTAGAGGTCGCAATAGTCACTGGAGGTTTTGGACTAGATTCCTTCTTCCTCATGGCTTCCTTCTCCTTTTGAAATTTACGGATCATGGCAGCCAGAGAGAGCGAGTCTTTATAAAATTTCTTTTTCTTCTTTTCAGACTTGTGTGAATTTAAGGCCATTACTCTGTAGAGGAAAGAAATACTTCATCAGAATGGCACGTGGCTTTGTTAAAGGTAACTAAGGCCTTGAAAAAACTGGAAGTTTAGAACTTTTTAAAAAATTAGCAGATGGAAGCATGAAGATGGAAGCAAGCTTCAGACTCTTACCAGTTATCTCAAACTCCTGCTTGTCATACGATTTCACAATCTTCAACTGAAGCTCTGTTTTGTTGTTGTTTTTAACTATGTTACATATACCTCAAGAAAAAGTTCATTTACGCTACACTTCTCAACTGGAAGTTAGACTTACAGTTAGATTGACACTGCTAGAACACAAACTTGCCTATCAGACTCCAGAACAGTAGCAGGTTACTTAAAGTTTAGGCACACCACGTGTATGTAAAAAATTCATTCCAGTAAGTATTTTTACATGCAGACTCAACATTTACATGCCACTCAAACTGAACGTTTAACCCCCAGTCCTTGTCCTTGATTAAAAAAAAAAACAAAACAACCAACAGGTTTTCAATGCCAACTGAATATCTACAGTAAGACTATGTTCACTCAAGGACAGTTTTCCAGAAGCCAATTAAAAATCCTATCATCTTACAAGGCTATCACCCTTCCAACGCTAGCCTCAAAACACAGCAAAGTATACAAAAATTAGTAAGAAATATGTAGAATAATCAAGCTGCGTTTACAGCTTCCCAGAATAGAAATCTAGGGATAGGAAGCTGTTTTTCATTAGAAGGTAGAAAAAAAAGATGTAATTCTTACTATCAGAAAACTCTGGGTAGAAGAATGATTGTTAATACTATTCACAGATTCAAAATTTCTATATTTTCCATAATTCATTTTTTCTTTGATTTTTTCCCCCTTACTCTTATCCCCCAAAATTCTGAAAGTTAGCCTGGAGGATGTTTATGTAAAAAAAAACAAACTCAGAAACATCCCAGACCAAAATCTATTAACTATTAGACATGAGTTAACAATACAGAATCCTAAACAACTGTGATAATTTCACTATGGCACGAAAATCTCAGAAACATACTTTGTATACAATTCAACATTTTATTTAAAGGAAGAAACCTACCCCAACTGCTTAGGAACTTTCATTTTCCGAGGCTTCTTCTCCTTTTCCATCCCTTCATCTTTCCGCTTGCGCTTCTTCATTCCACGATCTTCACTTTCTTTTAACTTTGCTATCTACAAAACAAATTTAATACAGGACAAAGATTCTTCCATCAAAAAACATTTTTATAGCATGAAACATCTATTTTCCTTTACACTTTCCAGTTGGGAGCCAGAAAAAAATATCTTGATGTGTGTGAAGGCAAACAGTAAACTGGATTCACAGCAGCAATACCAGTTACTGATAATTCTCCAACACTACTTTTTTTGAGGCACAAGTAGACTGCCAAATAGCCTCTCTGTGTAGCAGCCACCTTGGAAGACCAAGTTCTTCATTCTTCTGCTACCACAGTCGCATTGCTAAGTACAGTGCAATATGGCACATCTTTCTGGCTATTCAGATCAGTGGTCTCCCCTCCAAACTTGGCCATCCCTAGCTTACTTCCTGAGGCTGACTGGGAAAGATGAATGGTGGAGGGAAAAGGTGGGGGTGGAAAGCTCTTCATACTGTTCTGTTGTTATGCAGCAACAGTCAAAACACTGCTGCCTTATCAGCACAGCAGCAAGTTACAAATACAAATCATAGCACCATAAGGGCTTGTATGAAAAAAATGTTCAGCACACAATACAGTATGCGTTTTGTGAAACATGCAGGATATACATACAGACATACACACACATCTTTTAACACGGCTATTTCTATGTTGTGAATTTATTTTAACAGACATTTTCTTTTAACTACTATTCTGAGTATGAAGAACATTTCAAATCCTATTTTCTACAGAATCAGAAAAGCAATGTTGAAAAAATTATGTTTTCATCTTAGGGAATAAAATTCTTATAAAATTAAGTAGTTATCTGTCACTTACTTACGATGGATGAACACAACTTGTAAGCCTGCCTGAACTGATTAGTTTTCCAAGACTGAACAGTCTGTGGGCATCTTGACTTATTTCCTAAGTGCTTATGCAACAGCCACAAAACAGAGACTGCAATAAGGCAGTACTGTGTATCACTCTGCTTTCAGTCTCTTCATCTACGGCATTTAAGCATACCAAACCTATTTTGATGCCCACTTCATTCATTGCCCACTGTATAAAAAGCATAATTAATACCACTCACTTTTGGTGGCCTATGCTTTTTGTCCTCTGCAAAGTCATCATCCTCTGAGTCGGATGCCTGGCGGAACTGCAGGGTACCAGTGTTGATATAAAACCCTCCGTATTTGGTTGTCAGGGATGCAGGAACCAATTCATCGTACTGGCATGAAAAAAAGTTTATCATCATCACTTCAAATGTTTATGTAGCTCATTTACCACTCCCTATACATGAATAACTATACAGAATTACATAAGTACTGCCTGCTAGCATAAATCAGGATAGTAATACTATTAAAAAGCTCACTGGACAGGGTACAGAATACTAATATCACAGAATCATCTCTGTACTTTCAAAATCACACCTTGATCTTGGAAGAAAAGATTACAACATTAAAAAAAGAAACAGCTCTGCTTTCTGAAGGAAGTGAAGACAGGCATGGAGGCCTTTTCTCCCTTTAGAGAGAGTATTTCCAACTTCCTATCTCTGACAGCATGCTACCTTATGTTAGAAGCTAAAATCTCATGATACATAAACTATATGGACAACTATGCACCACCTGCCCATGAGCAGTTTCACTGTTTACAAGTTGATTTTGTCCATGCAATAGGTAAGCATATTGTGAATTGTTTTTGCCTACAACAGCCTTACATCCATAGCAGCAACATCACCAATTTAAAACGCACTTTGTAAAAATACTGCCTCTACTGATTTCACATTGTGTCATACTTTCACTGAATATCCTTCAATCTTATCAGAGAATGCACAGTTCAAGCTAACGATGTTTTCTAATAACACTTCCTGTTACTCCAACATTTGTAACCGATCCTTTAGTTATCTGCAAGCGATAATTAAAAAGTTATTTTCAGAGCTCATTTTTTGCATGTTTTCAAAAAAACCAATCTGAACAGCCATCACTCTGCAAAGGAAGAAATCTAAACCATTTCAGAATTTTGCAAAGCTGCATATTGTTATACCCAGGCAATAGAACTGAAACAATAGACAAACTTGTTTTTGTAAAACAAGCATAAAGAACTTCCTGGATTATACACTTTGTTTAATGGAAATAGCCACAGCAATGCTCATCTTCTTCCTGATTAGTTTTCATTAATACAGGACTCTGCACTTGGCCTGCTCAGATTGTTCCAACAAACTTTCTATTCCTTAACAACTCACAGTACCTGCACAAAGAAACCCTTTTCTTACCAGGTTCTCTGTTCGTTTGCTAAAATTGCTGTGACACCTATTGTGAAAAGTATTTTCAAACATCTGTTAATTTCGGTGACACATTTTGTTAACAACAAATAGTGAAAAATCTAGGGTGGCGAGCTTGATCAACAACAAATAGAAGCAATAGCCTGTTTAGAGGCATAAAACCAAAATGCCTAAGTGATACAAAGTACCAAAAAGATACAATGACATTTAAATGACTGAGAATTGGTTTCTTCCCTTCTGAAGGGAAGGGTGTGAGATTTTGACGCATCTTAGAGGTATGTACTCTGGCATAAGAAAAACTCTACTCTGAGTTACAGCTGTAAACAATAAATGTTTACTAGCAAGACCAAACGATTAAGTAGGACAGTGAATAGGGAAACAATGTGTTTGCTATTTTGAATAGTGAGCCAGCAGGCCTTTCACTGCTTGCCTGCTAAGAGCTGATACATCCCAGAATTCAACAGGTTGAAAAAATTACTAGGGCAAGTACACACATTTTTAACTGCCACGCCAGTAACTGGAGATCTGAGATCACTCACAGGAAGGGAATACATGCAGGGCAACGCAGTCAGTTACCAGGTTAGTCCATTCCCCCTGCACAGATGTAATATATACTGAACGTATGTGTATATATATGTAATATATACTGAAGATACAACTGGAGACAGTTTAAGAACTACAAAATTTGCACCACCAAAAGCATGAAGACAGAAGAGTTATATTCTTAAGAGGAAAACAATTAACAAGCACTTAGACCAGTGCTTAGTAAGTTGCATGGAACAGCCTGAACTTGGAACTTTACATGGATTTGATCTGAGTAAGCAGTTAGAAATTTCACTGAGTCATCATCTTTATCTTCTTGGAATGGAAGGCTTAACATGCAGTACAAGAACACACACAAAAAAATAAAAGCAGTGACAGGATCTATGAAATACCCTGAGACTGCATGAAAGACTAGTGCAAGAAAACAGGAGACTATTAGACAAATTGAAAGCAAAGTGACTCAGTTATGGACTTGTCATTCACCTTAAAAGACCAGGACAATCATGCAAAGTGAACTGAAGAGTGGAGGCTGGGTAAAAGCTTCAGAGAAGCCTGATGCTTTTCCATAGGCCCTCAGAACCAGCTTCATTAAATACAAGGAGATGAAAGGGAAAGAAAATAAATGATTATCCACAGTAGTTAATAGACAGAGCAGGCATTTCCCTTTTAAGCTGACAGGGCGTGAACTGAATTGGTGAGGTTAGGGCTGTATGGGATCAAAACAGAAGTATAGAGTAGTTGCCAAGTTTAGAGGAGAAAGTACACAGTTAAAGCTGAGACTATTATCATAAGAAGTAAAGAACAAGAAAAGGGAAATACTGAGGAGACTTGGCTGCAGAGCAGTAAAGGAAGCCCTGGAGAACAAAGTAACAATTAAAGACAGTCCACAAGTGAGAAAACCATGAGTTACAGCAGGTGATTAGTATGATCGACATGACACACGGCACAAACTCATGAAAACAAATTGACCAGAAAGGCACACTTTATTCAATATAGCAAAGAACAGACTTCCATACAGTCAGCAGCAAACAATGTCAGCAAGATGGGGAAGTGCAGCTGATCACTTAAGGCTTCAACAGCTTCCCCCAAGGACTATGAATTTAGTCTGACTTCCAAAGACCTTTCTGACATTCAGATCTCCTTAACCCTGAATGGAATTTCATTTTTCCCCAATAAAATTTGTTTTGTCCTCAGCCTGCTCAATAAGGAATAAATCTAAAACCGAGTTCTACAAACTAAAGCATAACTAGTGTCTCTCATCCTCCAACGTAAGCTCACTGCTGACTAGTGCTCTAATCCAACATAAAACTTGAATAAGATATTATAACATACTGGCACCAGCTGGATTCAGCTTAACTTTGAAGTTCCTCCAGGACACTCAGAAGGCATACACCTCTTGCAACTTCTGAATCTTTCAATGAAGCCTTTTCAAGATTTTGCTTTTCGTTAGCTTTTTCTGCATATCGAATCAGAGCTCCTGTCTAATTCTATTATTGAAGGAAATCTGTTAAACTCCTTTACAATGCTCTAATCTTCCTTATACATTCAAAGACTGAGAATTAGAATCATCAGATACACAAACAAGATTTATGCACTGGTTCCTGTGAACAGAGGGTTGTCTCAGATTATGGAAAGATCCTGCAAAGAAAGACTGAGACTGTCTTAAAAGTACATCAATATAGAAGTTATTCTCAACTACTCTCTTATTTTCTACTGTCCTTGAACAACAGTATTGTTACTCTAGATTTGTTTCCATGTGAAAGGTAACCTAAATGTTTTTAAAATAAATTAACTGGTTTTTATTCCTAATTAAGTTAACCAATTTCTTCTTTATTCTTACACTAAGAACTGCACAGTTATACGTATTATAACTAATTTAGTTCTGAAATCCAAACCCACAGTACACATCTTGTCTGCTTCTGTGTTTAGATATTCTGGTTACAATTCTGCTTGTTCTGTTCTTTGCCAGAGAACAAGCTGTATAATAGAAGTACACACATAAAAAGGCTTTTCAGTACTTCTGCATTAACTCCTAGAAATGAGATTTGCTGTAAATGCATTCAAGTGTTTTAAAAAAAAAATAAAACCTGAATAGCATTTGTTGTGAAACTAGCTTTATTTGGATAAAAACAAGTAGAGACCATTTTTGTTCCTTGTTCAGCACATTTCTGAGATGGCTCTAGCCAGCTGCAGTGGGAAGCGAGGAGATATACACCAGGCCAGCAATAATGGAATGACAGAATGGCTTAGGCTGAAAGGAGTTTTCCAGGATTACACAGAAAACTAAGCAGAAAGCTTTGTAATGCTAAAGGATCCACTTCCATAATGTGTATGTAAGTTTTATGGTGCCTTTTATTTAAGTAGGTTGATCCGAAAATAATGCCTCCTATTTATTTCCATGAAAACAAGAACAGCACTATTTGATAAAATTCTCAACTACAAAACAATATATATATATATTTTTTAACATAGGCACCACCATTAGCTACGCATTTTCACCAGTGATGAACAAAGGCCTGCACACCTTGCTCACAAAAATACGCATGGCTTGTTTTGTCTTTCACATTGCTGTCCCCACTGCTGAAATGTACCATCCACTGCCTCACTGTGCTCACTTCCACTGTTTGGTCTCCATAAATGTTCAGCAAATATCAATGAACGTAAGTTCTCCACATGCAGGAATTCAATGACACACCTTTACTTCATTTGCACTTTCAAGCCAGACACCCTTTGTCCCTCTGCTACCATCTGTCACATGGCAACAAAATGTAACAGAACACTGGCAGGAAGTACCACCAAACTCTCTTCTGACATCATGAGCCAACATAACAAAAAACAGGAGGCATTACTTCCACAGCAATATTTGCATTTCAGCTTATTTTATGAAGTGTATGATCAGTCATGTGACCTCTCTGTCCAACTGCACTCTTTCAGAGATTGTGCTCTGATCCACTCTGAGTAAGGAATAGTAGTAGAATACTGAACTGTATTTTTAATGTAGTGCTTAACCCTTCCAGCTTTCACGTTTCAGAATAATACTACTGAAAAAAAGTTATGCTTTCCTTTTCCATTCATTTAATGTGAACTGCAAACTCTTCACTTATGACACTTCAGACAAATGCTGTTATCCAAGACTCTGATTTTGGCTATTCTTTAAGCCCCTTTATATTGCAGCAATAACTATGTCTGAATATTTTTGGAAAACACTTAAGTTCCTGGTACTACTTAAGTATATTTCTCTACTCATGAAGACTAGCTGACCCCAAACTACCATCTACTCCTCCAGTGGCTCTGACTACTTTGAAAAGTAACTTTGTACTTTCAAAAAAAAAAAAAAAAAAAAAAAGACTGAAAGTAGTAAAAAATAGTGCTGCAGTTACTATCAATATTATATATTTCTTGCTACAGAAGTCTTGACATACACCAATTTAAGCAATGATACTACAAAGGCCAGATACACATCTGCTTGTTTGTTTGTTTTTTTAAATACCCAAGAAGCTATTTGAGCTTTCTGTTTCTGAACTGTCCCAATGAGGTCTTGAAGTAAATGAACAGTCTTAAAGTATCTGATTTAAATGTAAGTCAGAACACAGGATTAAAAAAGCTACTCATTTATTCCTCCCTAAAAAATTGTATATTTTGCAGAAAAAGCATTTTAACAAACACCAGATTCACTCTGTACATTCAATTTAATTCATCTAGCCATAATGAAAGTTGCACTGTAAGACTGCTTGGTATTGCACTGGGCTTTTACAGCAACATTTTGCTATCAAGGAGGCTGAAGGAGTGGCCTCTGTGAGAGGCCCCAAGTTAGATAAGAGCCAGCTCCACCCAGCTCCTGCAGGAACCAGCTGCTGGCCAGAGCTGAGCCACTGAACAACACTTGGTGGTGCCTGCAACAGGATACTCAAGAAAGGGTAGAAGTTGCTGTGGGGAAACAGAGAGAAGAGTGAAAAAAATATAGAGAGGAACAATCCCAGAGATACCAAGATCAGTGAAGAAGGGCAGAAGGTGCCCCAGGCAGATCTCCACGTGCAACCCATGCAGGAGCCCACAGCCCATGGCAAGCCCCTGCAGAAGGAGACCATGGGCCAGAGCTGCAGCCCATGGAGAGGAGCCTGCAGGGGAGCTGTCACTGATGGGGAGCCATGCTGGAGTGGTGCACCTCTGAATGCCGGGCCCCATAGTAAAGGCCCATGATGTCCTTGCAGCTCCTGGGAAGCCAACCCACACAGGACCAATTTGAGAAAGATGACATCCTATGGGACGATGCTCCTACATGGAGTGAAAGAGTGGCAACAACAAAGCATTACTATGGACAGAGTACAATCTGCATTCCCCTGAGACCCTGGGTACAGGGTGGGAGGTACGAGGTAGAACGGAGGGAAAAGGGCTTTTAATTTGCTTTTAGTTCTTACTATTCTAGACTGTAACTAACTGGCAACAAATCTTCCTCTTATGTCTGCAACAACTGATGACCAAACCCCTTGTCCAAGACAAGTTCTTCAGAGGAGGGATAGCAGCTGTATAATAGTTGGCTACCTATGGTGTTAAACCAGTATAGTACATAGTTTAAACACAACTATTCTGCATGTGGAACAGTATCTGCTTTATTTGTTTGGTACTCCACACTACACCCTCATTTATCTTCGAGGAGTAGGGACACAAAAGCAAAGGAAAATTTAATTGAAATTTGCCCTGAATTCATTAGAATGCATATGACATATCAGCTGCCAGCCAGCAGATCTACCCTGAAGACACCTGGGAAGCATGCAAGATATCTTTTATTAAAGTGACACCATGCTCTGGTGCCCAACCACTGTGCAAAGTGACAGTGAACAAGGAAGACAGGTCAGTAATAACAAACCTATATCCAAAGAAACAGCTAGCAAATATCTTAAAAAATAAAAACTTTAAAGATACCCTCTGTATTTAGCGAGGATGATGTTACAGAGGCTTACAAGGGCAGCTTTTTCCACATGAAAATGCAGCAATAATGTTAAGTTTATCTCTCAATTTAAAATGAAAATATGTTTAATAATGGGTCTTAGGCAACATTTTTCCAGTATAAGCACCTATAGCATTAGCAGGCTAACAGTTAAGGTCTTGAGTGTCCTGAAGTGCTGACCATCAATCAGCATCTGTTACACTTGGCATTTATGTTTTGTTTCAATTACTGTCAGTTGGGTTATGGAGCATCACTGTTCCAAAACAAATGCTTACAATTTCTAGGTAGGCTGTTCTCCCTTCTGTGTTCATCTGTCCAATTTACAAAGGTGCTAAGTGATCCTTGTTCTTGGACGTGCAGGTGTAAGTAAGAATAGCATACTTGCTCTCTGAACACAATGTCTTTCTTCAGATTCCCATTCTATGTGGCACAGCAGAAAATTAAGAGCACTTCAGGGATCCTCCACGCATATAAAGCTTACGCTGTCAGGAAGGCATGCAACTGACCAAATATTTCATCACAAAAACAAGGAGACCAGGCTCACATGCAAGTGCATGCAGGAAGAACTGAGGGAAAGCAAAAGCGTACAGGAGCACCACTCCACAAGTAATTAGTCTGGTAATTTGCACTACAGCAATACTCATTTTAGACTTTGAAGCAGTGGAAAGACTGAGGAGGAACAGCTTTCCTTGCAGGTTATAAATACTGCATTACTACTGCAGAAGTCAACTGCTAAAGGTTGGAACAAATTGATATAGAGCAGCTAGAAAAAAAATGAAGATTGCCTTAATGTAAATTTTATCTAGAATGAAAACTTCAGCATCCACTTACTACAATCAAAACGCTCAATCCAGAAATATCCCCTGAAGCACGGATTTCCCACTTGTCTCAGTTGAATTATGAAGAGAAAGCCAAATCTCCAAAGTGGGCCTTAGAAACTAACAAAATCATCCAAGGAGGAGGACAGCAAGGGTGAAGACAAAAAAAAAATAATCAAACACCAGGATACATCCAAAGCATACAGCAATATGTAACTATGTTCTTATTCTGTAAGAGGAGACGAGACTGAAGGAAGATGTGGTGTAAGTATTACTGTCACTTAGGGAAATATTTTGTTAAACCAAATGAGGTTTAACAAGAGCAAGCATAGAGTCTTGCACCTGGGAAGAGTAACAGCAAGTATCAGTGCAGGGTGGGACATGACCTGCTGAGAGGAACTCTGTGGAGGACCTGGGGGTCCTGGTGGATGACAGGTTGGCAGTGAGCCAGCAGTGTGCCCTGGTGGCAAGGAGGTGATCCTCCCCCTCTGCTCTGCCCTGGTCAGGCCTCACCTAAAGTACTGTATCCAGTTCTGGACTTCCTGGAGAAAGTCCAGTGGAGGGCCACAAAGATGATTAAGGGAGTGGAACATCTCTCTTATGAAAGTCTGAGCAAACTGGATCTGTTCAGCCTTGAGAAAAGACAACTCAGAGGGGATTTGATTCATGCTTATAAATATCTTAAGTGAGGGAATCAAAGAGACACAGCCAACCTCTTTTGAGTGGTCTGTAGGAACAGGACAAGGGGAAACTTGATCACAGAAAGTTCTGCACCAATATGCAAAGAATTCTTCACAGTAAGGGTGATGGAGCACTGGAACAGGCTGCCCGGGGGGGGAGTTGTGGATTCTTGTTCTCTGGAGATATTCAAGATCCCCTGGACACCTACCTGTGCAGAGCGCTGTAGAGGACCTGCTTTGCAGGGGAGCTGGACTCGATCTCTGGAGGTGCCCTCCAGCCCCTACAATTCTGTGATACTCAATAGGCAAGAATTGATTCTTTCCAGAGAGAACAATGAAAGTAGGTTTGTAAGATCAGTAGGAATCTCAGGCAATTTTCTTTTTGGCTGAAGATGGGGCACTAATGCCAAACAGCCCTGAGCCCAACCTACTCTATCAGAGCAAATACCATTGCCCTTTAAGGAGTGCGACTGGTAAAACCTCTTTGCTTACAGGAAGTCCACTTTAATCAGTGCTTTCCAAGAATCTTCCTCTATAAACACATGCCCTATAGCTGTTTGTACTCCAGCTCTATTGAAGTCTGTTACTTGACAACCATGTCATTAGCAGAGTCTCTGAGATTGACCCTGTTTCCTCCCCTCTCAAGGAAAAAATGACCAATCTGATTCCTGAAGAAACCCAATGCAGTTACACGTGCCACATGTTATATACGCCTCTTCATTGCATGTAGAAAACTGCTTAATTTGCAAACAGATCCAAAGAAAGCAGGACTCATTAACTCAGAGTGCCTACTAAAAAAACAGGTTTAGTTTTACTGGTTTGATTTTTTCAATAGCATTTGATAGCATTCTCTCAACATTTGTTTTTAAGAGGAAGAACTCCCTAAAGGTACAGAATAAATCTGTTTCATTGCCAAAGAGTTCAGCATTTCTTTCACTCCTATGACAAGGACTAGCATTCTAAGGAAGCTTATCCTGCCTGGGATACAGGAGATAAAAGGACTCCAATCCTGGAACAATTGAAGAGGTGCTCATACTTGCCTCCAAGCATCTGTACCCTGGACATTATAGCTTTTTATTTTTAAGAAAGCATGTATTTCAAAAGGAAGTGTCTAGGCTGGACCTAGTTCTGTTGTTTCTCAGCGATTTAATAACTGTCCAGAGAAGATGAACAAACTCAACATCTAGGCTTCCCTTCTAAACAATTCCCATCTGCATCTGACAGAATGAACAAGAGGTTTCGCTGAACTAAAATGCCACACTACAGAGCCCTTAAGCTCAGCAAAGGGACTTAAGACTGCAGCTGGCACACAGAGATGGCATTTCACTAGTCTGCACTATGAATTCATTATGAAGACAAGGCATAATGATTTGTTCAGGAGAGCAGCCTTCAGATAATATACCATTCTCCCCCAGTAGCTTACACACAATATAACCCTCTGGTGCTTGGACAACTACCTTTTCTATGTTCTTGCAGGAGATATCTGAAGCAAATGGTTCTGCAAAGCTAATGATGTGTTACTGGTAACAAGAACTGCACTTGAAGGAAGCAAAGTGTGAGAAATAGTAGTGTTCAAATCTCAAGAACTCATATTCAGCTTTGACAGGGATCTGTACTACGAGTACTCAATGCATAAATAAGATCTATGATAGAATGAAATAAATCTTGGGAAAAAAAAATCAAAATATAACTTGGGCATTGTTATCACAAGATTTCAGAAGTGAGGGTGATTGTCTTCAGCAACAGTGAGTACCCAGATAAGCCTACACAGACTAAACTGCTTTCTCAGCAAGAATGAAACATCTGTTCTTACTGAGCTGAAGATCAGAATTTGACCTTTGCAAATGACACCATCTTAGGCCCCAGTATGGTCCCAGCTGCACAATCAAAAGCCAAGGGATATAAGATAGTTAAAATGTTAGTTGACATTGTCAATATTAATCTGGGCCAAGAAAAGAGATGACAAATTAATAGAGGTTATGGCAAGCATCTACAGCAAACTTACTTTCCACACAACTTGCTCATGCACCTTCAGACTGCCTTCACCAAAACAATCCACTGAGATGAGCTCAGCCTGCTACCCATTGTGGTAAATGGCTGGACTTCTCTTGCTCAAGAAGGTACCAGTTCTTCAGCATACCTTCTGTGTACCCACACTGTTCTCAGCAGTATTCAGAGCAACTGCTGTACACTAGAAACCTCACAGCTCAGTGTTCACAGTTCTCAAAATGGTTTTAGAACTTCCAGGACTCTTACCACATTAGCTCAGCATAATAAATGCTAAACAATACACTTCATTTTCATGGTGTCTTTTTCTTTCACATTTCCTTTCCTCTCACCTTTCAAGACTCAAACTTTTAGCTCCCCCCTCTTCATCAAGGCTGCTTGGTCCTGTGCCACTCACCAGAGGAGACCAAAGGCTGGCTAACATGTCAGGTGGTGCTTGTTAGTGGTTTTGTACTGTTTAGTCAAGTAAAAATGAAGAATGAATATCTACTCCTTTCTGGCATCTAATAGAGGAGAACTACAGGATGTTCCCAAAGCTTTTATCATCTACTCTTTCTTCCAAGCTCTTTCCTTCACGATTTTCTATATAACCTTTAAGATATTTTCAAGTGCCTTCTTATAATCCTCCAAATAGATACTGCCTGCATCCAATTAATGCATTTTTGTCTTACATCATCTGAGAAGATTCCTGAAAAGTACTCATAAAATAATCTGTAAAACCTTGATTTTATCTCAAACCTATTTTATCTCAAAATTTTCAGACGTTCAGTGTCCCTGTGGGTTCTGGAGAAAAGACTAGTATTTGAATTTATACAGGAAACCTACCACCAGTAATCAATTCATAATCCAGACAGCTAGTACAAGAAACTAAACAAAGCCCAGTGTAATTTCAGACCACTGTAAATAAAATCAATTTCTACAACTGGAATATGTGATACAGTAGCAGCTTTCTTAGCTCTTGCAATACAAAATGATCTCAGCCTACAAACCATCCATTTATTGGATGCCCACAGTAACTTACCATTTGGATTCACACTAGTTACACTCGAGCACAAAGCATTTGCCACTACCCTTCTTTTCCTTTTATAAAGAAAAGAAAAAAAGGCCACTTTATTTCTTGTTGCTGTATTAATAAGGCTTACTTACTGCTTCAGAATTATCAATGAAAGGGTCTGTTTCATCATAGCCGTAACCTATATCAATGAGATCCTGCAGGCGATCCTTCCGATGTTTGTGGGGCTTTCCACTCTGGAAAAGAAAAGAAAAGTTATATCAGTTGGGAAGAAAGCAAACAAAAGTCTACAAAACGTAGAACACTGGTGTGATAGTCATTCAGGGAATCAGCAGAGTTTTACTCTGATGTGTCTTTGAAGACTGTCTACGTAAATAAAAACCAAAAGGCATAACTTTCACATAGGAATGAGTTCCTGCAAGCATGCTGAAATGCTGTGTAAATGCCTTATCAGAATCATTTCTGAAAGTTATTCATTAGCCACCTGGTTTCTGGGTGACTGAAGTATTCCTAACATTTTCTGCTGAGACGTGTTTCATCGCTCTGGTTTTAAAATTCTGTTAGTGATAGAACTGACATAATTTAGGTAGCGTTAAGTCTTTCAGTACGCTACAGGGCCATTACAAAGGAGAACACAAACAGCCTTGCATTTGCTAACAAGTTTTCCCACACGAGACAGACTGCCTTTCTACAGGAGTGTGAAGCCTAAGCCAGAAGAGAAAAATATCTGGTGCTTGCAGATATGGAGTGTATGAGTTTCCAAAAAGTTACAGCATTTATTTAACATAACTGAAGAAAAACACAGTAAGACGAAATACCTTGAAATACAAGAGCTGTCACTGCAGTTGATAGGACCAGACATGAGATGGTTACTTGAGTTACCTTAAAGCCATGAGCTACATTGTAGATTGTGCATTCACTTACCTTCAAGAGAAAGTAAACTTCAGTTTAACCTGTAAGTACTCTTCCAACATGAAAGTGTAACTGTTCAGTAAAAAGTCACATGGAGCTCAAACCAGCAGCAGGATAACTGAACTTAAGGCTTTCCAAACAAGCAGTGCCTAAGATGTGAGGCCTAGTTTTCTGACTCCTGCATACTGTGGAAATTGTCAATATAAAATTATTAAAGCTAAGTGCCTAAGGGCACCATCTTTACTAAAACAGTATCAGGCTCTTCCATGAATATTTGTCAACTATGACCAAAGTGTATACTCCTGGCAAACAAACAGGTATAACTAAACCAATAAACACAATTGTACAAGAAAAAAAACCACAAAGGTGAGTTCTATTTCTAGTTCAGGTTTCCAATCTAATAGTACCCCCAACCTTTTTTTATCCGTTCTGTCATCCCCTATAGCCAAGTTACTCATCTGATGCTTTGGGAATACGCAGACATGCAGTAGCTTTTTGTTTTAAAAAAGAAATATTGGATGAAAGAAGAAAACATTTGAAAAGCAGAGGTAAAATTTAAGTGTTCTTTTTTAAATTCCAGTGCATTTCACGCAAGTTTGTAATTCTCATGATTCTGTAGCAACTATAAGTTAATGAACACTATGGCATTTTGCCTCTACAATCCCATTAATACAGTATAGCGCAATCCACCTCTGTATTATTTCTCTTAACTCCAGATAATTAAGAACACAGAGGGGCACATCCTTGTTCATGGGTTACAAGTCTTTTTGCAGTAATGCCTACTTCAGTACATACAAGCATTTAACAGAGATTTCCCAATGCATTTTTACTGCATGTTATTCATAGACATTCAGCACAGATATGGGACAAGCCTAATAAATGAAAGTCTTCTAAGAGCAGAGTGAGTAAAGGTAGGATTAAAACAGTAAGTTGTCTTGAGATAGAAGCAGATATGATAGTATCTGAACCACCATACCTGGAGTCAGAGAATTTCCTTCAGGCTGACTCTACCAAGCTATGTGTAAGGAAGTGTGTTAAAAGTCTACAGGCTCATCTCTATCGATGTTCCAGACAAAACTGAAGCAATCTTCTGCATAAATGCTTACCACACAATAATTAAGGGAAGTTTTACTACTGGTGTTATTCCACCTCTCTTCTCAACAAGCTTCTCCAACCTTTCAGTCCCAAAGCATAAGCAGCCATGACACCAGAGCAAACTGAGGATTCCTGAAGCTACAAATAGCACTCATGCAATTGTTCAGAAGCTCAAATATTAATTCAACGATAGAGCATAACACGAAGTTTAAAGAACCTTCACACCACAGAAAGTAGCAAATACAATGCCCCTGGAAGACTCTTCAGAAATGAGTCAATTTCATCTCTGTATTGGGCACATTAATAAAAGTTAAAAAACAAAACCAGGAGATACAAGAATACACATTCCAGCGCAGAAAATAATTTTGCTGGAAGGAAACAGAACCTCAAAATTCGAAAAAAAGACCCCAAGGTGCTTAAAGACAGCAAACTATCACTGGATGAGAGAGAAGGTCCACTCAAATTAATGACTGGTTTAAGGCCAGTATCCGAAGGGTAGGAACGAATGGGTCACCAAGGAACATGTATCCATCTGCAGAAGCAACAAAGAAGGCTAACAGCTGGGGGGCGGGGAGGAAGAGATAGATGACAGAAATTACTCAGTGTAGTAAATATGAGAGGCAGCTGAAGGAGCACTGTGACCACTCGGTTCTCAGTACTTGAATAGTAAATTGAATTCTATGATAATAAAAGGAAGGTAATCCGCACAAAGGAAGTATAACCCTAACAACAAATACAGCGTGCTCCCAATTTGTTATGCTGCTCAGGAAGTGCTGGAGTCATTACATGGAGTTCTATGACATTTGCCCGACAATCAGCAGTGGTCAAAAAAGGAAAGAAATAGGACTTAGGAAAAAAAAAAAGAACAAAACCAGAAGTCATGATTATATCACCGATAAATCAGGGCATCCTACTGCTAATGTTCTTTCATTTAAAAAAAGAAACTGGAACAAAAAAAGGGAACAGTGAGCCAACAAAGATTTTAAAGGTAAAAAGCTGCTACTGTACAGTATCAGAGTTCAGCTGGAGAATGAAATGACAGACTAGCTGATAGCATCAGAATCACACGCAGCATGGAGAAGAACAGGAAGCCATTCACTCCTTCTCACAATACATGAATTAAGGAGCACCACACGAACTTATTAGCCAACAATTTTACACAGAATGTTTTCACATAGCAATCACCACGCCACTCAGTGCTGTGGAATACAATGTTAAATATCAGTAAGCTCAGAAGATGGCCTGGCAGATTTACGGCAGAAAACTACATGAATGGTGGCTAAACACACAGCCCTCGGCTTGGGAAGAAATGAAGCCACAAACTGATCGAAAGGCACGCTCAGGCAACATCAGCACACACTTGCTCTGTTACACTTTCAAGCATGAGGTTCCTATAGGGTCAGAGAACTGTTACAACTGACCACTACTGATCTTATTTCAGGATTATTATTTTTAACATTTTATATAATATTGCCTGAGATTAATATAATGTTTTCACAGCATATAGCATATAATGTTTAATTTTACTAAAGAATAAGAAAGCAGGACTGAAAATTGCAACTATTTGGAAGAGATTTCTATGCTGGCACATTAAAACTCACAGCCATCACAATAAAGTTCTAAACAATCAAGTAAACAAACAGTGCATTAACTTTACACTCCCAGACTTAGAAAAGTTTATTAAAAGAGTTTATGTTGGTATCAACAAGATGTATCCAAAACTGTACCAATTATAAGTACAGACACTTACATGAAAAAAAAGTAAAAAAAGGTCTTTAAGGAAGAGTGCTTTCCACAAATCACTTTTTTTTCCCCACTACTACACTATCAATGCTGTGTAAAGAAGACACCTGACTCAATTTTAAATGGGTAAATCATTATCAGTTTAAAAAAGAAATAATCCTTCCTGCAAATGTGAGAAAAACCTTCATTCTCATACAACCAATGATTACTTCTACACTGAAGTATTAGATAAAGAGAATCAGCATCTACATCAGTGGATATCTATCCTAGTTTAAGCTAGGGAGTAAATGTCTCACCTCAAGATTCAGAAGCTGGCTGGATATTGTCAGAACAGGAGCAATTGCACTGGGTCAGCATACAGACATGCAATTCTTCCTACCATGAAGTGTAAGTAGAGACTGATGGCTCTTGTATTGGAAGAGAGAAAAGACTGCAACTATCTAACACAAGAACTATCAATCTCTCTGCACCCTCCATCCTTAGTCGTCCTACTCTAATAAATTGTTCCTAGAAGACATTTGCCTTCTGAGAATTTTGTGGCAGTGGGGGGCATAAGGTATGACAGAATAAAGAAAGGCAGGACCTTAGAAGCACAGTCAAATGCAAGCATGAATTCATACCCTGGTAAAACAGTAGTTCGTTATTTACTGCTTTTCTAATGGTTACAAATATCTATTTGCCTCTTACTTATGCTACTGAGCACTGGAATTAAGTTTTCATATTTTTAATAATAAACTTTGTCCATAAATGTACACGTTTAGCTTTGATGAATGAGTGTATATGCATGCATACTACGCTGCATGTGTACTAGATTGCTTCCACCACTCCTACATATATTGCTTTACATGCTCTCCACTGACTTTCATTTCCTACAATTAAGCTGCTTGTTTTAGAACATTATTAAAATCCTTAACTTGTTTTATGGAAATGAGTTTCTAGAAAGTACAATTGAAATATTTCTCTCTGAAGTTCAAAAAGTAATTTATCATTCAAATGAAAACTAAACACTATTATGGAACTGCCTTCTCAGTACACTGGCTATATTGAGTTTCTGTCAATCCCTTCAAAAAAAAGAAAATGATTCTTTTCAGTTTAAGGATTTCTTTTGTGATGTATCACATCTAACATGCTCTGAAATACTAATTGCTTCTACTGAATATTTAGACCAGATACTCCTAGAAGTCAGCCTTCGCCAGGAAAAAAAAAAACCAAATCAAACAAGTAACATTTCAATATGCATATTAATAGCAAAAGATACAAAGCACTGTTCTTGTTTCCCTTCTCTATTAGTAATTCAGAATATCAACATGTCGAAGCACGATGATGAGGTTCTGATTGCCAGCTCAGAATTAATCACCCAACCCTACCCATATGAATTCTTAAAGGCTTGCTTGGGTGTGGTTTTAGACAACACTTTCTGATTTCTACCTTCATTTATTAGTGAAAGCCTCTTTATATTATCACCTAGAGTTGTTCAAGTCATTCATGATACATTTTCAGGAGTCAGCAGAGTTAACTTTAGGCATCTGGCAGCTACAAGATAAACTCATCAAGTGATGACTTACTAAATAATAGCTTCCTATGGAAGCATTCCAAACGAGTCAGAAATTCATCAAGATTTGTCAGTACACAGCCTTAAGAGAAGAGCTGCTCAGTAGTGCACAACAGTATTTATCACTAATATCGACCTGCATTTATTACTCAGTTGCCCTTACATAGGAAGCTTTCCCAAGAATAGCTTCACAGGCAATACTATCCTATGGAGAAATCTATTTAGCAGACTTGTCTAATAATCTCGTAGCAGCTTCAAGCTACTTAGATGAAATATAAATGAGATGGCCAGCTCTGACATATACAGAAGTCATTTGACATTACACCAACATCTCTACTGAGCAACCAAAACCTGGTGTTAATGCCACACCGTCACAACTAAACACTTGCACATGCTAACAAAGGCACAGAAACTCACATATTTTGCCTCGAACTTCTTGGCTAGTGCTTCCACTTCGTGCCGCTCACGTTGTTCATCGTTGAAAGGATCTTCTGAGTGAACAGATTTCTTCTGAAAAAGGCAGAAGTATTCATTCAATTACAAGAGAAACATAAGATATGTCTAGTAAAAACCTATTAAAAGTGAATAAAGTATATTCTAACGACCAAGTAGTGGGAATCCCTAAGAGGGTCCAAATGCTTACTTCATGCTCTACAAAAGAGTGTAAGCCATTCAGTTATCATCTACTTGTCTCCTCCTAGTGAAGAGACAAATGCAAAACTAAAGGTTCAGCTTTACGTTTCCCTAAGTATTCCACTGCAACCTCAACCAAAAGCATAAGCAGAAGAGAACGCTGGCTGAACTAGAGATCCAAAGAGAAAGAACTCCAAACATAACTTACACTGGTGCCTACCCTACTGGTGCTGTGATCCTCAGGTACCACACACAAGATGTACCCAGTATGCTAACCAGCAAGAATGCTACGTAATTTTTCAATTGCTAAGTCACACTGTAACAAGTAGCTTACCCTTACCACCCCGAACTTCCTTACTGCTATATTCTTGTTTGGATAACTTCAGAATTCACAGCACAAATACTACAGTATTGTCACTACAGCAGCTAGAATAACATGATTTAATATTCCAGCTGTATAAATAAGCAGGAAGCATCCACTTCTGAGTTTCCACTGACAAGAAGTCAATGAATAATAAGAGCATGAAAAGGTGTTCTTTTTTTCTTTTTCCCAGAAAAGAAAACCTATGACTGCATTTGTTAATTTTCTACATAAAATACAGCAAAAGGGGTGGGAGTGGTAACAGTTCTAAAACATGGCAGAACAGTTAGGCCTTCACAGATGCTTCTCTAACTTTACTTCACATGAACCACTCAATGAATAAATCAAGTTCTACAACAGCCAACGATGGAACAAAAAGCAACATGCAATGCTCTGAAAAGCAAGATTGCCCCCCCACAGTAAGAGAAATTGAGTACTTACAAGAAGAGGGTTATGGCTAACCCTGAAGCATCTACTAAGTTACATATGCCTTTCCTGCATGCTACATATTAATATATATACTGCTCAATTCATAAAACACTTTCTCCTTTTAGCAGGGAAAACCCACTCTATATAGATCACTCCAAAAGTAATGCCTGCCATTTATTTCCAGGAGAAATACAACAGATACAAAGAGCACACAAACACTGATAGGAGAAATTCCCAGAGACAACACAGTATTTTTCTTCAATAGTGATGCATTTCCACCAGCAATGCCATCTTCACCACTACTGAAACACACGTCCCACCATCTCACTGTGCTCACATCCACTGTTTGGAATGTTCAATAAGCATTCATGAATGTCAAAAGGTGCCATTTTCCCACGTGGAGGAATTCAATGATACACCTTTGCTTCATATGCATTTCCATGTCAGACACCATTTTGTCCGACTGCCCATCTGCTGCCCTCTGTCACAGCAACATCATGTAACAGAATGTGGGTGGGAAGGTTCAGCCTCTATTGCCAAACTCCAACACAGGTCAAGGAAAATTAGTTAATTCTCATCTCTTCACCAAACCATCAAAGGTGTAGCTGGACTACTTTGTTATATGCTTTAAGTAGTTATTAGCAAACTTCAGTTTGACAGTACGTAAGGGCTCAGGCAGTCAGGTCTTTCAAACTTCACATTAACTTCAAGACATTACTACTTCAGCACATTTACAGCCTGCCTGACACTAGCCAATGTGGACTTCTGGCTCAACCACTTTATGTTGTTTTACACAAAAACGTTATGTGGTTATTCCTACCAGAAGATGAACTGTACAAACAACCCCACCAAAGGATGCTTTCTTCACTGGTATTAAAAAAAGCAAAGGAGAAGAACACCACACATTTATCAGAAACATTTTCATCAGCTTCTCCTTCAGGCTGTAAATCCAATTTTCAAATTGAACAACAACAAAAAAGGTAGCATTCAATCTGTCAAGTAAATTTTGGTATTCTTTATTAACTGCTTAAGAGACCTATTAAATTAATGCTTCCAGTTATTCCCATACACTGATGGAATTTTTACACATCTTTCCCCTTCCAGAACAGCAAGACTCTGGAGATCCAGTCTTGGCTACTCTAGCCCCAAGCAACACTACAGGATAAAGACATGTTTTGAATTATGTCATGTTGAACTTCAATGGGAATAGCTTCAAGGAAACTGAGTAACTTATAAGGGATAAGTAGTAAACAATAGTCTTCAGAAAACCCCATCAGTCTTCACCCTACAAAAACAGTTTGCATAACTAAGTTTGTATGAACTGTTCATTTTAACTTTATAACAAAACTAAGTTCTGAAAGCTTAAGCTCCATTTAAAACAACAGCATTAACTGCTAACTACTTACCACTAACTCACAGCAAATCTCAGAATCAGCAGAAAAATGACAGAGAGCAGAAGATTCTTCTTCAAGATCTGTTTTAACAAAGCAGTTTTCTCCACTGCCTTAACTACTACACATCACCATAGTTATTCTACTCCACAAGCAGAATCAGTCTTCCTTTCATAATTGCTTCTATTTTAGGATTCTGAAGAGGTTACAACATTTCTTGGTCTGAGAGTGACCAGGGATTAAGTGAGAGACTGATTTGTGCAGAGCAAGCTCTCCTCCTATGTTTCCTACAACCATGAAGGAAGTGGGATACCTGTTTTACTCCTGGACACAATATGCTCCTCGTCTTTGCATGCTGACTGAGGCAAGATTCTAAGTCCCCTCTGCTATATAGAGAAGCCTTTTCAGTTTCTGCTTTGTAATCAGCAAGAAGTTAAACTGACAGGACAACTACACAATAGATTTTGAACAGTTCAGAATTGCTTTTAAAGGATCACAATTTATGACACAGTTTTACATAATCAGTTGTTTGTTCCTCACAGTCCAGAAAGAGACAATATTACAATCTACTGATCTTCAATTTGTACTGTCAGAGATTCCTTATGAAGCAATTCTATCACTATTTCTATCTATCTGATCTTAGTTGTAACAGAACTCCTCTACATCAGTGTTCCCTTCCCCCCCCCCCCACTTTCCTCCAGAAAACATGGAATTTTCATCAGAAGCATAAACATACTTTTTCCCCCCCTATGTGATTAACACATTAACAATCTACAAAAAACAGCAGTTACAAGTGGGGATTATCAGGGGACAAAGTCTGCCTCTACGTGCAGGCCCACTGTGAAACACTACCACAACTTCCATCCTCACATGGGAACCACTCAGAAAGACGGCACTCCACAAAGCACCAGGCTGCTGCTACAATCCAGAGCAGTCATTGCTGGCGCTGTTTGCCCACAGCAGCTGTAGGGCAGAACACATGGAGCTTTTAACTTACATCAGAAAGTCACAGAGGGATTCAGTGTTTGAACACAACACACTTCTACATCCCTTCCATACTGTGCAAGAAGTAAACAGGCCACTAAGCACTGTTAGAAATATAAATAGAAATATTTTGCTCCTTTAACCACTCTTTATGCTGGTTATTATGTGCTGGTGGTTATGCTGGATTTGAAAAGCCAATGACAGTATCAGTACCTGAAGTTTGCCCTTAGATTTCACAAAAGCTACCTGCCTCTGTAGCAGCTGCCCCTGCCTTTTCCAAGAAGATAAAAACTTTCTCTAAAATCAAACAGAGAAATTAAGAGAAGCCACAACCACACAGTGTAACTTCATCAGTACCTGCACCTCACAGAGTGACTGGCTCCAGCGGGACTGGCTCTTTCCTAACTGAGCACTCTGTCCTGCTCATTGGTGATACTGCTCGCTCCTCAAAACTGTCTGCAGGATAAACACAGGAGCCCAAGTACTAAGTATTTTCTGATTGGGAGAAAAAGAGGAAGAACTTCTTTTCCTGAGCGAAGGCTCTGATAGTTACGGGTGAGGTGCCAGTTACAACGAGGTTAACTCCTACTCCGTAATGCACCTCCCGGACTGACGCTCACCCCACTGCTCCGCAAGATTGGCAACAGAGCCGGGCTAACAACTCCTTCACCAGCAGAGAGCCCAAAGACAACAGCCCAACACGGGACAGCTCCATCTTCCGCCAGAAAAGCCTCCCGGTCCCAGAGGGCACACCGCTCCGCTACCCAGGCAGAAAGAGGGCAGAGAGCAGGGATGCGAGGCGCTCTCCTCGACGAAGCGAACCCCTCCCCTCTCCCGAACGCGGTCTCAGCGCCGGGACAAACACCCCGGCAGGACGAGGCCGCCGATAACGCTACGGTGGAGGAGGCGGAAGGGGGGAGGAGGAAGAAGGGAGGGAAGGGGAGGTCCCGTACCCGCGCCTCCCTGCAGAGCAGCAGCTCCGGGTAGCTGAACTCCACGCAGCCCTCCTCGGTGGGGTCCTTCAGCACCACCTCCAGGCGGACCGTCTGGCGGAGCGGGAGCGCCTCCTGCGGCGGCGGCGGCTCCTGCCGGCTGCCCTGGCGCGGCGGCGGCGGCTCGGGCCGGGGGGGTTCCCGCTGCGGCGGCTGCTCGGGCCGGCCGGGCTCGCGGGGCGGCTCCAGGCGGGCGGCGCTCTCCCGGGGCGCCGGCGGCGGCGGCTCCGTCAGTGGCACCTCGCGGCCCGCCGGCGGCGGCTCCGGCTCGCGGCCCCCCGGCTCCCGCTCCAGCGCCGGACTCTCGGCCTCGCGGCGCCTCACGGGTGACAGGCTAATGAACGGCACCCGGCGCGGCTCCGCCATCCTCCGCCGCCCCCCCGCCCTCTCACCGGCCCCCGCCTCGCGCGAACGGTGACACCGCTCTCCGCGTTCCCTCCTCCCGGCTCCTCCTTCTCCCCTCCCCCCTCCGCCGCCCGGTCTGAGCTGCCCCCTACGTTCTCCTCGCCGCCTCCGCCATCTTGGCGCCCCCCCACATAAATAGAAGCAGGCCCGAGGCCGCGCACGCGCCCCGAGGCCGCCGACACCGTCGTACCGCCCCGCGTCGCGGCTGTTATTGCTCAGCTTCCCCTCGACGTCAGCGCGCCCGACGGCGCCCGCCCTCGGTTGCCATGGCGATGTGCACGCTGCCGCCGTCGGAGCCTTAAAGGGGCCGCCCGCACGCGCCGCGCCGCGCGGGGCAATGGCGGCCGAACCGCTGCCGTCCCCACCCCCCTGCCTCGCGCCGCACCGTTGGCGCCCGGGGATCGCGCGCGCGGGAGGGGAGCGGCCGCCTTGAGCGAAAGCCCCGCCGAGGCGGGAAAGGAGAGGGGAGAGCAGGGGTAGCGCGGGACGGGGTGAGGTGCGATCTGCGCTGTCCGCGGAGGCGGCCCCCACCGCCGACGGGCCTGGGCCTGTGTAGGGCCCGAAATGGCTCCTTGAGGAGCTGACCTCCTTGAGGTCCTGCCCTGGTGGTCCCGTGAGGAAAGCGGGCTCTGCGGCCGTGTGAAGTGCTGTTGGCAGTAGGCTGGTGAGAAGAACTGCTCTCTGCACACACGAAGAAGGCAGGGTGTGAGCAGCATGCTTCCAAGAGCTTGAGCTGCCTGCAAGCAGGGTGCCTCAGTCTGCCACCTCCTACCTGACAGACTGATGCTGGCACTGCCAGGCAGGGTATGCCGACAAAAAAAGCACTGTGGAATCTCAGGAAACCATGAGCATCCCCATAACATATATTCACCTGCACTGGAGCGGGCAGGAGGAAGATGTTATCATCTTTTGTTCTTCCTTGGCTTCAGTGTTTCTGAGGCAGCTGTGTTCTCCTTTTAATTTAAAATGTACTCATGTTATGCAAGATGAGTGTAATCTGTGTATCTATTTTGATATTTACAACAAACCATTCCACACAGCCCATTACCCACTTTCCAATCTGCCTTCAGCACAGCTCTGTGATGTTTTCATCTCCCTGCACGTGAAGTTTTTTGACTTGTCTACTCTATGCTGCAGAGAACGTTCACAAAATTGGAATGCTGTTCCTGAACACTACAGTTTCACTAAAGGGAATGGAGAATGCTTCAGAATCTTACTTGCAGCAGGAAGTCATGGAGTGCCTGACCAGGTCTAGGGAACATTGCCCTGAAGTTCTTCTGAAAGGCTTTGTTGAATGCTGTAGTCAAAGAGATTTCTTTTGTCTTAAAACCTTTCATGTTCCAGTACAAGTAGGTCTACAAAGGTGGTAAAGGATCCAGAGGGGAAGATATATAAGCAGTGATTGAGGTCCCTGGGTTTGCTCAGTGCAGAGCAGAGGAGCTGAAGAGCGGCCTAATGGCGGCTGCAGCACCTCATAGGGAGTGAAGGGGCAGCGCTGAGCTCATCTCTGTGTGACAGCGACAGGGCCCAAGGGAACGGCATGGAGCTGCGTCAGGGGAGGGGCAGCTGGGGGTGAGGGACAGGGTCTGCACCAGGGGTAGAAGGCATGGAATGGGTCTGCCCAAGGCAGTTGGCATGGCCCTGAGCTGTTGGAGTTCAAGAAGAATGGTCTCAAACAATAGGGTTTGATTTTTGGGTCACCAGGAGTTGGTCTCGATGATCCTTATGAGTCCCTTCAGGATATTCTATGATTTGATGAGCTAGCAAGTGTGGCACAGGTATTCCTCACATACATTTCAACTTTCAACATCATAAAACTATTTGTAAATCCCACCTGTTTTTCTGTTGCAAATTTCATACATTTATCAGATGAGGCACACAATAACTACTTCTGGACTCAGTTGTCGCTAAGCTCCAGACCTGCAGATCCTGCTCTGCAGATTCTAGTCCTCATCAAAGTTTCTACATAGCCTGTACTATTAAGGCTTCTGATGGTAGAAGGAGACCTTTCCTTGTCAAAAGAGTAATTTAGTGCTGAGCAAACAGAAGTGTAACTGGGAAATACTGGGCTCTTTTGTGACTCTGCTGAATGCTTGTTTTCGAATACCATATGGGAGATGAGAGCTTGAAGTACAGTATAGTAACAGGAATATAACAATTTATGTTCATAGGTAATGTTTGCACATATTCTGGAAAGGGGTGAAGATAAGCTGTGCACTGGAGGAATCCAACTTACAAGTTGACTCTGACTTTCAGTCCTGTAGATACATATTCAGATGTAATGAATGTAAGACATGTACTCCACAAGAAAATGAAGCTTGCAAGTTATCTGGAACCAGTACTTAAAATTCTGTTGATTATTGTGTAGATACACTTGAAACGACATCTTTGTCAGATTTGTAACGTGCTTAAAAAAAAAAAAAAAAGAGCAATAATTGATCTCATCTTCGATAGGGTTACAGAGGAAAATAGTGCTAGTTCTTGGAAGCAGTAGGCAGCCATTTATTCTAAGTTAAGACAATGCAGACTTTGATATAAGTAGCAGCCTTTCTCACATATAAGGTTTCTGTGGATACTTATTGTTGCATTTATATTCCCCCCTCTTCCTCCTCTCTTCTGGGAGATTAGCTAGATAAATAAATCCTCAGAGACCTGTTTCATCTAACATCTGAGCATCTTGGAGCACACCTCTTTTTTATGAGGCTGAACATTTGTTTATATGGCTAGACAAATAGTGGTTCTGGATGTCTGAATTTAAAGTGAAGTTACCAAAGCAAGCTTGCTGTAGATCTTAATATCTTGAACTAAATCATAAAGAATCTTGGCAGTAGATCCAAGTGTAGCAGGCGCTGGAATAAAGTACCAATCGGTGGATTACAGACTTGTGTACAGAAATGGGTATTGGCTTCAATGTGTTGTAATTGATGGTGGCAACACTGGAATATTGCAAAATTTGCACCAGATGAGTCCTATGAATGCTCACTTAGGGACAGAAAGAACACTATGCAAGTTTCCTGGACCTACTGAAATAATATGAGGCTGAAGGTGACATTTTCTGAATCACGTCATTATCTGTTACGAGATGTGGTGTCACCATTATGAGCCGGAGTCAAAACAGTATTCCATGGAGTGGCAATGTGAATTTCCATTGAAGAAAAAAGTTGAAGATGCAACCCTCAGTGGATAAAATGATGTGCTCTGTCTTTTGGGATGGAAAAGGGATGGTCCTTCTGGATTTCCTAGAACCAGACAAGCCATCAATTCTGACCACTATGTTGTAAGGCTGACTAAGCTGAAGGCTCAAACTTCCAGAATCAGAATCTTCCAGAATCTTTTTCTTGCAATACAATAATGCCAGGCCTCACACCACTTTGAAGACCATGGAGCACATTGCCACACCCACCGTATCATCTGGATTTGGTGCCTTCTAACCTCCGTCTGTTTGGGCCAGTGAAAGGTGGACTGCATGAGCAATGTTTTTGTAGCAATTACACTGCCATAGCAGCTGTGATACAGTGGGTCACCTGCACTGATGCAGATTTTCTATGAGCACAGCATGCAGGCTGTTGTTCATTGCAGTTGAAATAGCTAATAGTGGTGACTATATTGAAAAATAGCATTTTTTTATCTGAGAATTTGCTCGATCAAATAGTGCTATTGTGCTGTTTGTATCTGTTGCCTTACTTTTGGAACAACCTATATAAATTTTCTTGCTTAAGTTTATGTGGCCTGGAGTGGCAGCTTTAAGAGCTTCTACTTTGTTTAAGGTGAACACTGGATTCTCCAGTGAAGTAGGAGCCAGACAGAACTCAGTCACTCAAAATTCACCAAAGGACACCTCTGTTCATTTGGGGCTTTGTTTTTGTGACTGCATCTTCATTTTTCACAGGTTGTTTCTTCACCATCTCTTCCTGAAGTCTTGGTTTCTTATAGTCCAACCAGGCATCTTGTTGATTGCTGTGGTCCCTTCACTGAAACTGCTGCAACTTTCTTTGCTGTGTCAGGAGATGCTGCAGCTGCAGGTAGGATGACATTGGTGTAGCTTTTGCTAGAAACGCTTCTGCATCACAAGAATCCACTGCACCAGCAGTGTGGCTGGCCTTGCTGTTTTTACATGTAAGAAGGCTTTCTGAATTTGCATGTTTGTTTTTTTTTCCACTTGTCTTTTCTACCTACATTTTTTCTAAGTTTTCTCCTGGCTAATCCAGAAAGCAATGCCACAACCAATGGAATATAAAACTTGATCAAGATTCTTTCAATAAATGCAGGAAAATGGATATAACACAGCCCAAGGAGTAATAAACCTCTTTGTTTCTCCAAAGGAAGCGTCAGTGTAATGCAAACCATTTGGAAAAAAGTGTTCTTCCTTTAAACAAAAATACAAAAATCTTGCAGAACATACCTCAAGCTTTCTTTCCTTTAGGAGAGAAATACTATTTAATTCTGCCAGGCAGGAATCAGGCGTATGTGTTCAGAGTTGTTACCAGATACCACACTTTTAAAAGGTCCGAAGTTCTCTTATTTAGTGAGGAAGACAGTACTTTAGAAGGACAGTAGGCAGGTGGACGAATACCAGATGTTGAGGGTTAGGAAAAGCTCATTGGCTTCAGGGAATTAGGAAATGCTTTACAAGGGAATTTATCACAGTTTCAAGGTAGAGGAATAGTGGTGAACTTTATCCCACACATTGGTATATTGCACCCTATGAACTGGTCAAACCTTACTTCTTGAGAATAAAAGTTTGAACCTATGAGACACTCAAAATCTTTCAAGAACTTTAAGAAAAGCTTTGAACAAACTTAGTCAAAAAATCAAATTTTCAATGGCAACGGGACATTTATTCTCCTTTTAAAGTAGCAATGGCTTACATTCAAAATGTTTTCAAAAGGCTACATTCAAACTGCTCCTGGAGCTAGAGATCTCCCCCTGGAAATGCTCTTTTCCTTCAGACTTGGCTTTAGATACCTCCATTTCCTGCCATCAATCATGGTCTTTTAAAACTGTGTTGTGTACCAGGACAGCACTGGCTGTCTATTAGGTAGATGACCTTTATCAATGACATCGACAGTGGGATTTAATACACTCTTTGCACTTGTGGATTATGCCAAGCTGTGTGGTGTAACTGACACAGCCGAAGGATGGCTAATACCATCCAGAAAGATCCTGTCAGCCTTGAGCAGTGGGCCTAGCTGAACCTCATGAGGGTCAACGAAGCCAAGTGCAAGGTCTGCCCTTGGATCATGACAACCCTCACTATGAGTACAAGCTGGGGGATGTAAGGATCGAGTACAGCTGTGCCAAAAAGGACCTGGGGGTACTTGGCGGCTGGACAGGACCCAGCAATGTGCCCTCACAGTCCAGAAAGCCAACTGTGTCCTGGGCTGCATCAAAAGGAACATGGTCAGCAGAAGAGGAAGGTGATCCTGCCCCTCTGCTCTGCTCTTGTGAGATCTCAACCTAGTGTATCGTGTCCAGATGTCCAGTCCTCAGTATAAGAGAGTGGAGTGCATCCAGAAGAGGGCCATGTAAATGATCCAAGGGATGGAACACCTCCGTGTGAGGACAGGCTGAGAGAGCTGGGGAAGAGAAGGCTCTGGGGAGACCTGGAAGTGGCCTTTCAGTATCAAAATGGGGGCAGAAAGAAGAAAAAAAGGGAACAGACTCTTTTTCAGGGTCACTTGTGAAAGGACAAGGGGAAATGGTTTCAAAATAAAAGAGGGGAGATTTAGATTGGATTAAGAAAAAAGTTTATGATAAGTGTGGTGAGGCACTGGCACAGATTGCCCAGAGAGGTGGTGGATGCCCCATCCATGGAGACATCCAAGGTGAGGCTGGAGGGGCTCCAAGCACCTTGATCAAGCTCTTGATGTCCCTTTTCATTGCAAGGAGGTTGGACCAGATGGCCTTTAAGGGTCTCTTCCAGCTCAAAAGATTCCGTGGTTCTCTGATGAAAACATAGTGTTGGCATTTATCTCACCAGGGCAAGTCTTCAAGTTAGAAAAGCAACAGGATTTACAGGACCGCATGTAAATAGCACTGTGGTTTTGCCAACCAGTCAAAGGGAGAGTCCTACCTACACTGATTGTCTGTACTGTTCACATGTAATTTCTCAAGGTGAACTGCAAACTGACACTGCTGCTGTATGATTTGTGATTTTTGTCCTCTACAGAATATTGTAATAAAGTAGCTAATTAAAAAAAAAAAAGATTGTTAACTTAGAGGAACTTAAGAAAAAATTGAAAGCCTCAAAAGCTGAATTTCTGTGGAATAGCAGCATGAACTATGTTAGGAAGAAAAAAGAGTGAGAGAAAACAAAAGGAACTGCATCAACTGCATCTTGGAAGAGGAAGAGCAAACTCCTCCTGAAGGGGTGGTGAGATATTAAGTTTTCCAATTAATGTTAAGCATCAGCTCTTAAGTGGGTTTTTTTCCGAGCAAAAGCTGGTAATTTTCTTCCTCAGATAACAGTAGCAAAGTCAATTCTAGCTAGCATTATAAGATGTAACAAGAGAAATGTTCTTATTTTTTTTAATGTAATAGTTAATAACTGTTTCTACTTCTGCTGTTAAAACTCCTTGCTAGAACAAGCAAGCACCTTTCATCTTCAAAAAATACACTGCTTTTAGAAAGATTTCCTTAATAGCAGTAAGTCTTTCATGATTCATACCTGCTCATTTCACGGTTTAAAAACACCCACATATTTACTGAGATTGAGAGGGATTATGTGCTCAGAGTTGTCTCATCCTCTCCCCCCCCTCCTACCTCTCCACCCCCAGAGTTAAAGATGCTTGCTGAATGGGATACTTATCTGCAGTGAAAAGCCTGTTCCATCAGGCCAGCCCCCCTGGAGGCAGCGGAAGATTACCAGCCTGGCCGAAACTCTGGAGTCAGGTAATTGTTTTACCTTCTGTTATTGTCTGCTGGTTCTGTTCTTTCAGTAGTAATTAAAAACACACAAGTATCTATGAGTCACTATTTTAAGTAGCTACAGCACCCACCTGTAAAGCGAATAAGAAAAATTGGCTTTTCATAGAATTCTCAGCTGGAATGGTGGTTTTACACTCAAAGCAGTAGTAACACTGTTTAATGAGGTAAAAGGCTCTGGAAGTAATTCCCAGCAATAGGAAAGCTAATGTGCCATAGATTTGCTCTTCCAAGAGCTGACCTCGGGTGAGACAAATATCCTCACAGTGCCCATAGAAGTGGACCCAGTCAGACCACAGGCAGCCTGGCCTTGCCCACTCACCAGCGTTGCATTTCCCTGTTTTCGTGAAATATTCATATTTTATTGATTATCAGAAAATGTTTCATCTATAAAGCACTTATAAATATTGTAAAATGTTGTTTTAAAAGTGCTGTCCATGTTCTGGAGACAACTATCAATCAATGTTCACTCTTCCAAAAACCAGAATGACACATTTGCTGCAGATCACAAAGCAACCTTCTAGGAATTGTTTGACATAGGCAGTAATATTTGGCTGTGATCCTGGAGGATTTTTCTTCTTCTCTAGTTTCTCCTTTGGCTTTCAGACTGATTTTACAAAAATTCTAACATCCCCACCACCTCTTTTGGTGCCTCTCAGCACTTTGGAAACTGATTTGCCTTACATCAAATTCTACATCTAAATAAGTGCACATTATCGCAGCTGAGGATGATTGCATAAACAAATTACCGCATTTTTAACATTCATACAAGCTAGAAGTATTCTTTGCATGCGTGGTTCAGCATTTCCATACTTCCATGATTTTATTTCCAAGCCAAATTGTATTCAACAAGCAAAGCACATATTCATCCGCGGGAATTAACGACATACCAAGCTTGCAGATTCAACACAAAGCTGCTTTTGAGTTGCCACAGCATTAAAAATAGCATCTGAAAAATTACTTGTGAAAAGTGATTTTCCATACATGAATAATTTAAACGGACAAATGGAATTTCATTAAAGTCTGTTTTCTTACCACCTCAAGCTGTATTTTGAGAAGATGTATGAAATTTAAAGACTTTTTAGAATATTAGGACAACGGCAATAGCAGTGAGAAGTTTAAGATCAGAGCAGCAGCTACATACCAGAAATGCTTGTGAAAACAAGCTACATTTCAAATGTCATTTTCCTGGCCTAAACAGTATTCCTCCTTACATTGATAAGTAATTACACAGTCAGATGTCACTTACGCTGAGTACTTATCTGACTACTTTGTCACGGTTCTAAGAGATTTTAAAGTTACTTCTCAGAGTCGTACTCATTTGGAGCTCTCCATAGGACTTAGCATATTTCACAAATCAGAACAAACGTTGAATGTTCCCTGGAAGTAGGGCAAGGAAAGCAGCGTTCAGAGGTGGGGTGAGGGGAGGAGCAGATACGTGGACAGCTTTATGACTGCTGTAAGTCACATGGTAGCGGCTCAATGGAAAGGGAAAACACTTGATAGGCAAGGAGAACATGCAGAAATGAAAAGTGGATGCAGCAGCAGGACCTGCTTGAGAACAGCTATCGAGTGCAAAATCAAGTGCAAAATCATGTAAAACTGGCCTTGGAAATGGTTTTGCTCTAACCTGAAAACAGCTCTTCTGACTTTAAGTAGTGGGGAAAACCACGACAGTTTTATATAACTAAATTATTCCCTGTCTGTTAAGCAATGACTCAAGTTCAGAACTTGTGACCTCATGAATGAGTCAGACAAAAGTATGGTTTAACTTATAGAATACTATTACTATGGTAACCATCAATAACAGGAATGTGACAGTTTAAGACCTGGTATAACAGATTTTGTAATCTAATTTTTCTGAAGTTTTCTTAGAAAAAGCTATCACATTTAGATTGATATTAATGAGAAATGTTTAAGTCGTGTTAAATAAATTATTTGACTGACTTGAAAAAGACATTGTGCTTCATCACATAATGGCTAACCACATAATGGCCTCAACCTGAGTGTACACGTGCTGGTGAGAGGCAAGATTACCAGCAGCTTTGAAGCAGACGTGCATAATGATCCCACCGTTCCTAAGAAACAAAAAATCAGGTAACAAATTCAGAGCTGTAGCATTACAGTGTGGAACGTGACTGCTGGAACTGAAGCATGCTTCTTTTCTGGATGACTTAAGCCATCTCTACATTATTAGATGTATTATTAGAATGTTATTGCATACCGTGTAACTTTGCATTGCTGTGTGTGGTTTTTCACAGAACTGACCATTCAAAAGTTGCTTACTGTGACCAAGGAACAGATGGTGAGGTCCGAGGCTCATCACTCTTCTGTAGTTACAGGGCAGCTTAAGTGTGGTTTGAAGACTCCAAAACAGGCATACAACTCCTAGGTCCATACAAGTTCAGCTTGGAGATGATGACATAGGCACTATGCCACTTTTCAGTTAAAATTTAGCTGTATCTGAGAAGTGCTCAATCTATCCTGTACAGTATTTTGACAGGAAATATGCTAAGTTCCAGTTCTTGAAGATTTAGTTGTAAAAGCATTTTAAAGACCACTACTTACTTCACTATTATTTGTTATATGTAATTATCTTGAAAAATAATGTGGAACAGTTAAGCACAATAGTGTACAAATATGATCTAAAGAAGTTCTCTTTTTACTTGAAGAGTATGAGTTTTCTCAAAAGTCAAAGCTTTTACAAAAGATAAGACTTTTATTTTTGAATCCACAAATAGATGGTAGTATAATTCAACAATTAAGCAAGTCCTACAGGGAATTTAGGATCTGGCCATTGCCCAGAGATGTCAAATACCGGCTTTACCTGTTCAAAATGAAAACAAAACTTTAGTACCTACAAAACTCAGAAGGAAGACTTTTTTGTGGTTGAGTGCAAAGAAAACAAATAATATCTTTCAAATTCTGCAAGCAGCCTTAACCAATGGGACTCAGTATCTATCAGCTTTTCCAGAATGCTGTAAAATTAGTGTAACAAAGAATGAATGGGAAGATATGTGACTAATGGCATGGATCTTTTACAGGTTTAGCTGTGCAGCAGTTATACAAAAGCAATTTAAGCATTACTAATGTCATGTCACTCATTTAAAAGAATACAGTAATACAGTATCAGCAAAAAAGTGTGAATACAATTTTTGAGTACAATTTAGGAGAATAGTGAGCAGCAGTATGAAAGAACATATTTAATATCTCATCCAGTGATAAACTAAGCACCACAACACCACTTAAAAAAAGTGCCACAAAACCATTAAAAAAAAAAAAAGCAAGTTGACAAACTCTGCCAGTTTTCCAGGCTGGAAAACATCCTTAAAAAATTATTTTTACTTTTTTTTTTTTCAATCACTTGACCACTACCCCTATACAGCCTCCAGCCTACAATTGGTCAGTTAAAGACAGGGCTGATCTCCCTACCTGCAGCAGACATGCTCACTGACTACGTGTTTTCTCAAGATGCTTCTACATTTTTAGTCACTGCACTGAGATTAAGAGTTCCTCCACTCAATCACTTCAGCAGTTTCAAGGGTGGTCATCCTGAATTAGATTAAACACGTATTTGCTATAATCAAGGATACACGTACAACAACTTGTACAAAGGTTACTTCTTACCGACAACATTGCTGGCAAATATCTTCATGGAAAGTCAAGTTATGGGATTTAATACAAGGATTAGCAGATGAAATTTACTACCATGTAGTATGAGGATGTTGTGGTATAAACTGGCAGCAGCTCAGCACCACATGGCCTGTGCTCACTGCCTCCCAAGTGGGATAACTGGAAACAAAATAGAGCTTGTGAGATGAGATAAAAGCTATTTACTAAGACAGAAAAGGAAAATGGAAACAAAAATGCAATTACAACTATATATATATATATATATATATATATATAAATTTTCATATATATAGCCACAGTGCAATTACTCTCTACCTGAAAACCCACACCTAGCAACACAACTACCTACCAACCAACTTCTCACTGACTGACGCCCAGCAACCCTCTATAACTATACTGCAGTAATAAAAAGCACAGCTGTCCTCCTTGTAGAATACTTGGATGTTACTGGCATGAGTGCTCAGGTATTATCAAGCTTATGATCATAATCTTTATTTATCAGGAGTGGGTCAGCGCCCAATTCAAAGCAGTTACAATGTTTTTTCTCTGTCGTTGTTAATGCTACGATTGCTAATGCTGTACCTTTTTTCCACCCTCTATATCATATTTTCCATAATGAGATGGTTACTGAGAGTACAAAGAAATAGCTGTATTTTCCACATTCTTCCTTGTAATTCTAATGATGCAACCATTTCTTTTTGACTAAGTCACTCTTCAACTACTTTATCTGAAATACAGCTGTTTTCAATTTTATGTTCACTTGTTACTGACCCATTAAACTTACCATTTCCCTGACTCTGCGCACGCATTCTTCACTGCCTGCTAGTTCTATGTAGGTCCTTTTTGTTGTTATGGTTTTTTTGCACATCTCCCTTTGCTCCCAGCTTTCCTATTCAGTGACTCCTTAAATTCCTACATTTCAGGGAATTTGGAAATGGGCAGAGATCAAGTTCTGCTAACTACTAGAGAAACAACTTTAGATGTTTTCCACTCTTTCTGTATCAACTAAGGCAACTTCTATCACATTTTTGTTCTTGAACATACTTCTGTGGTAAACAAAACATCAATATTTCTTCTGCATTTTAGTAGTACCTACACGTCTGTTCCATTACTAGGACTTTTAAGTGCTAGGACAATACCTTAATGTATTGTCCTATTTTGTCACCATGCAAGGCAAAAGCCTGCAGTCACCAGCTCCTTGCAACTTAAATGATAAATATTATCAGTCAATAAAATGTACTGTGCTAAAAAACACATTCTTTAGCATATTAAATATGATTTTGTAACTATAGTGAACAAAGGCAACATTTTCAAAAACTTCTCCACTGATCACAGACAAAGAATTTTAAATGAGTCCCTGAGCCCTATGCAAGAATGCCAACACACTTCCTTCAGAAGTTTCATCCAACATGTACAATGGTCTGCAATGGATTTGGATGCTCTTCAGCTCTCCTACAGGTTAACCTTCAATAACGGGAGTAATTAGATGCATTTAACATCTGTTACAAAGCCACTAACATGATTTTTTAAAGCTTTGTACCAAGACTTGAAGTAGTATTCCTGATCTGTCTCCAAGTTAATTAAATTGGGAGGGAAGACAAAAATGCCTTTTCCAAGTGAAATGTGTTTTGTAACTGCTTTCAGGGAAAATACTTCATGCTCTTTTCACACCTTCTCTTTTGAATCAGTATATTGTTGCCATGACCCTTGTGAAAGCCTCTATTATTGTTGCTTATCTATTCCCTAGATTCCAAGTAAATGCAGATGACCACAATGATCAGTATATTTCCAGATACCTGAGCGATGATAACCACAGTTTTTGCTTTAAGTGGTAAAAGACACTGATGTTACATGGCCGAGAACCATGTATGTTTCATAGAAACCCACCCTCCTAATTTTCAGCTTCAAAATCAGGGCCAAGGCCACTGGTTTGCCTTTGTATGACTACTGAACATACATTTAACAACCAGACATAGATCTATCCTTTTCCACAGCTAAATGAATATACTATTTGAATTCCTTCAGCATGAAGCAACACAGACCGACATTCAACTGTAAATTCAATTAAGAGCTTTAATCAAAGCACAGACAGCAGTGAATACCACATCCAGACTCCCCTCCCTCCAAAAAAAAAGATACAAAAATACTTCAAAAGTATTTTACAAATTTACAAATTGTAAATTTTACTTTTACAAATAATATACAAATGTTTTCCACTGCAAACCATATAATACATTTCTGTGTTACAGCTATTGTCTTCTTTTAGAATCGTGTCCAGAATTGTTCTCCTCAGAACACATTAGAGTAATTACCTCAAAAGTATAATAAATTTACTTGCAACTAGGGTAGTAACAGCTGAAGAAAATTATTCTAAAGATTCAGCTCTGGTTCTTTTGAACATCAACAAAGCAAGATTAAACACTCAAGTCAGTCAAACCTCCATGCACTGAAATTGATGCTATCATCATGCTTTGTTACTAACCTAGAGAGCACATAAGCTAATTTGAATCTCAGCATTTGGGACTGATTAACCCTTATCTTCAGATTTAGTGTTAAGAGAGATAAAAGCTCTTTAACAGCTCAGATATAAGAGACAATTTATCAGAAAAGGACAGTGTTCAGAATGTATTTTTTCCCTAAGCTGGTAGTATATAGAACTCTTTACATAGAACAAAACATCAGTAATAATGGTTTAATGAACAAAAACAAGAAACAAACAAACAAAAAAATCCAATACAAAACCAAACAAAGTAAAACCCCAAATTGCTGGCTGTTTTGCAGTCTCATTGAACGACACTGTTGTTCAGCTTGGTCAACCTGCTTCATGTCTGAAGGTCCTGCAAAGAAGGAAATACTCAGAATGCATGGGAGAAACCAAACCCCAAGTATTAAAGTCACCCAGAAAACAGTAACTGACCCTGCTCACTTTGTGGCACTGGCTTAGACAGGGACTCGGTTCTCCTTGGCCCACTTTTTCATGATGCGGATAATGTATTCCACTTGAGAATTACCAGTGCTTCTCAGGAGATGCAGTACTTCCCGCAGAGTCTCTCTACAAAGGTGGAAAGCAAAAATTTAAATGAAGGTAAGAATAAACTGATAAAATAAAGAAGCACTCATGTCCAAACTATTTTGTACAAGGTGGTTTGTAGGCAGAGAGATCCATTGATCTGCAGAGTAGAAACAGGCAAAAATGCACAATAGTTTAGATACCAAGGGAAACAAAACAGTGTCTTGTATGCAGTTGCAACAGGGAGAGACTTTTCATATATAAATCCCTACTCTTACAAGATAGTTCTCCAGAAAAAAACAAACCATTTTTCTTTAATGCTACTTACTTGCTAGTCTGGGTAAGGCAACATCTAGTTTAATGCTACCAAAGCACCTTACAACTTACTAATACATAAATAGCATGGAAACGAACTTACCAATAGAACAAACCCGTATGAAACTGCAGTTTCCTAGCTACTTTACAAGAACTTGTGTGCATAGAATAAAACAGGCAAGCTATGTATATTCTACTGCATCTATTGCAGCACTTGTCAAAAGGACACTTGAAGGGTGTACTGGTTAATGAGACTATTCCAGCACAGAAGGAAATACAAAGAATGTGTGGAAGCCAAGATACACACCTTCCAGTCATGTACAAAATGGCAACTTTGGCCAGGGGAGAATGGCCATCTGGCAACACAGTAGAATATTCACAAGGGAACTTAAATTCACAAGTTCTTAAATACAGCCTCACTGCTCTCTTTCTTCCGTTCAGTGAAATGGACCAAAAGCAAAATTGTCAGTAAAGCTGATTGTTTCCTTTAAGCTTTCATCAAATAAGTTCTTCTGACTGTCAGTTTTCAGAAAGTAAAGTTCAGCAAATTTTTCAGTCTCTCACTTAGTCATTGTTTAGAGAACCCACATCCTTCCTCAAGTGCTGAGTAACTGCTCTCTGATTTCTGTTCTATGAATCTTAAACTTTCATGGGACAGTTTTCCATTCTTAGGCCATCAACACGAAATGAGGACTTTTCCCTCAGGACAAATACATTACATTTATAACTTAGATCTTACTATCATAATGACCAGTATACTTTGGTTGCCTGCATTTAGCCATTCACTGATAAGACATTCTCTACCATATATTTTCATACCTGTTGTGGAAGATGCAATTCAAATTGAACACTTTATATGGATCCACTGGCCAGAGTTTCTATTCTCCAACAGGTCAGTAAGTATTTGAAATAAATAACTGCTCCCAAAACTAAGATTAAGATTTTAGCTTACAGCTAATCGGAATTAGGAAAATTGCAAAAAAAAAAAAAGAACACTTACTTTGCTTCTCGGCCAGCTAAGATCATTTGAAAGACACCAACACAAGCACCTCTCTTGCCTTCCCAGTATTCAGGATTACTGTCCAGTCTCTCCAGCACATCAAATGCTTTGGCTGCGTAGTAAAACTGACGCATCTGCACAAGAAGAGAATCACTGCATGTTCCTGGCTATATGACCATCTTTCGGAAAAGGATTAAAACTTTTGAGTTCAGCTTTCTGAAATCAGCAGTAAGCCACAGAAGCAATGTGCATATATCCTTCCATTTTTCTTCTGGCAGCAAGTGACAGAACAGGTACATTTCAGTTCTATGTATGGAAATGGTTGGTATTAACATTACTGCTACATGTCTTTGAAAATATAGACAAATCGCACTGTGAACTTCTATTAATTGGTTATGATCAGCACTGTTCTTTCGATCATATACATTTAACAAAAGCTAACAGAGTTTCTTACCCACTTTTACTTTTTCCCTCCAAATCAGCATTTTAACTTTAAAGTATGAGTTGCCCTATATACAGTAATATCTACTGTACCAAAGTCCTTGATACAACATCGACTCAAATTAGAATAACAGAATCATTAAGATTGAAAAAGACCTCTAAATTAATGAAGTCCAACCACCACTAGTCCAAAACAATCCTAATATTTTAAAACACAACCTGTTTTTCTCACACAGAGATGGTCACAGAGGTGGATCTGTATGTGTTTTGGATTAAACTCAGAGCTAAATTTTACATTTCACTGTACCGTATGAATTAAGATTTGGTGATTCTATACAAAAAAATTTTCTTCAGCATAGGAAAACTGACTACGTACCATATCTTTTCTGCCTTAGACTCTCTACTTGTAAGTGGGAACAAGGAGCAAGAGCCTTATCTATGACTGAATATTTTTCAGTTTAGCAAGCCTGAGTAGCAATGTTGTTTGTGGCTAGCATCCTTCAAGAGGAGAACACAGAAGATAAACATCCTTTGGTGTCTGGAAGCCTGTCCTTTTTTCTCAGCAGATGCAGGCTGTGGGTGTTATATTGGGATACTTAGAGAAGTACAGGTACTGCACAATGAGTAATAATTCCTTTTTCTTCAGGCGCATGGTAATGTTAACCACAGGTGACTGGCAAGCACTTAAATGAATGGGAATAAAGATAGTGAGTATAAACAGACATCTCAGCTCAGAATACACTGAACAGTGATCTCTCCAAAGTGGCATCTGATGTAGTTCCATTAAGCAGATACCAATTTAAAGTCCTATTTCTACCTCACATAAAAGCAAGAATTGCTTCAATTCTTCCAAATTCTCTGCTGCTTCCTATATGAATGGATAAAATGGTATATTCCATGAAAAATAAGTTAGAAATTAGCCAGAAGTCTTGCATACTAGATTCCTCAAGCAACTGCTATCAAAACAGACAGCAGTTGGGCATCTAGCTATACCTAGTCTCACACAGCTGTTAGCCTTGCTAAACCATATTCTTTCAGCATTCTGTTGAATGAAGTCTTGCATGACTGCTTAAGTTACAGTTATGATGGAGTTTGCAGACTGACCTCCAGTATAATACAATATTTCAGAAACAACTGGATAATGTTACATAAATTCAACAATATACTGCAATTGCCAATTAGTGGGAGAAGTGAACACAGCTAATATTATAGAAAGACAAGTTATACTGCATTAATTACATAGCTTTTGAAATGAAATTCCTTGCTCATTTGTGGCCATGTGTAGCCATAAATACCCTGAAAAAATTTAGGCAATTTTTAAGAGCTTTAGGTAAATCCAAAGCGTGGAGCTGCCTCTCCTATAGTACACAATATGGTTTTGAGAAGAATTTAGTAGAAGTAATCAACTGATAAAAGTGAGACTTAATATAGCCTAGAGACAAATTTTACGTAAGATATGATTTTCAGCTTGCTTTGATAAATTGCAGCCAGGGGAAATACCAGAGGTGACAGCCACCTGCTTGAGCAAAAAAAGAGCACTCTGTGCCTAACTAATCTGGTGGCCTTCTACGATGGAGTGACAGCACTGGTAGACAAAAGAAGGGAACTGACGTATCCCTGTCTTGATCTTTGACAAGGTTCCATACCACAAGGCCAAGTGCAAACTGCTGATGCTCAGAAGGTTAGAACATCACATGAAGAAAGGTTGAGGAAGATGGCTTACTTAGCCTGGAGAAGAGAAGGATCCATAGAACCTCACTGCGGCTTTGCAGTACTTGAGGGGAGCTTAGAAGCAGGAGGGAGACTGACTTTTTACATGGTCTGATAGTGATAGGACAAGGGGCAATGGCTTTTAACTAAAAGAGGGGAGATTTAGGTTAGGAGTTAGGCAGAAATTCTTTACTCAGAGTGGCAAGGCACTGGCACAAGCTGCCCAGAGAAGCTGAAGGTGTCCCATCCCTGGAAGCATTCAAGGCCAGGCTGGATGGTGTCCTGGGCAGCCTGAGCTGGTGGGTGGCAGCCCTGCCCACAACTAGCACAGCTAGGTTGGAACAAGATGATCATTAAGGTCCCTATCTAAGCCATTCTATGGTGAATGAAATACTTAGAGAGTATCCTTTTCGTTTTAGAGGAACGCTTACAAGACCACAAAGTTGATTTTCTGATTTACAGTTATGAGTTGTTTAGGATTTTGAGAAATGTTACTTTGTCAAATGAAATAGCAAAAAAGAATGTTATAGAGAGCATGCAGGTATTTATATTTGCTGCTCTTTGGAAAGCTTGGTTGAACTGAGAATTTTTTAAAGGTTTTCAACAAGACTCAGTTCACTGTCCTCCATGACGCCAAGTTTGGTCACTGTTTTTCTAATAAGCCTACACTAACAGCAACTAACTCTTGTTCACTCACTTAAATTAGGAGTCTTCATTGAACAAATTCTTCAAGAATTGCACCCGTTCTGCTTTTCTCACATCTGCCTGAAAGCAGTGAACTATTCTGTTTTCCAATCACAGATCATTTTTTCTTTCTTCTATGGCATCATTTACAACCCTCTCAAACCAGCAGGTCCTTACATCTCTACATTCATCCTGCAGACAAAGCTCACATTTTCTATTACACATTTTGCAGAACAGGATCAAACTTGAATCCAAGCTAAGTCTCCTTGTGTAGAAACACCATCTGAAGAATTAGATATTAGGAATTGAGACAGAACTGTAATCAGCTTCCCATGTTCTCTTCACTACTAACACAGCATTTTATGAACTATAAAGTGTGGAATAAACTATTGTTATCAACAGATCATGCAGTAGTTTGCTGGTATTTTAGTTATTGGATTATCTACCAAGAAGACCCATAGGTTAAAATGCTGACTAAGCCTTGCCAATTTATCTACATTAATAACCATACCCCTGTTATAAGTGGAAGTTCAGTACTAATGACAAAGATGAGAAGAATTAATTAAAAAAAAAAAAAAAAAAAAAGGTTGTTAATGCAATTGCCTAATTAACATGCTGTACACTAAATTCCAAAGCATCCAGATGCAGAATCATGGAAAAGCTCTGATCCAGCTTTTTTTTTTAAAGAAGACTCACTTTGTAGCAATCATTTGCAATGAGCTGCAATAGGTTAAAGGATTCTGCTGAGGTCTCCATCTTCAGATAGAGCTTCCAGGCCAACTGTGGTTTCTTATTCATAATATCTGTAATAATGACAAAAACTTGGGATCATTAAAAGAACCTGCCATGCACAATACTCAGTGCAAAGGTGGAATAAATGTTTCTGAATTTCATTGTCAATGTAAATGCATTCCTTGCCCTGTAAGCATGAAGTTGGGAAGAGAAATGCATCCTTATCCTTTCCCTTCCTAGTGATAACAGCAATTCATCAGAGAACATTAATAATTATGGAGTATACATCTCACTTTGTATTTCACAGGTATGGCAACAAGCACAGCTCATATGATTTCAGAAGTGAATAAGCAATAAAACAAAGTATTATAGAAGGTTTTTATGCAGGACAATTAACTGGGCAATCAATTTAGATGTTGAAATTTAGTATTTTGTGTTCTTATGCACTTAAAGATTTTAACGTGCTGAAATAAGGTCTTTGATAATTGGTGCCCACCTCAATCTAAACAATGAATTCCCACGGTTCACGGAAAACCAAAGGACTGATAGAATAAAATAAAAGCTCCTATATCCTACAGGCATAATAAAATGTGTCATTATGATCTACTAGAAAAAAAAAGAGTCCAAATTCCTGAGATCTCATCCTAGTTTTAAATCTTAATTTATGACTGGGAATTTTCATTGGCTTTCAAGCTGTTCATACACAATTTGAAACAAAAGAAACCAAATCTTCCATCTCAGCCAGTGAAAATGTCTATTAGCACATTTGAATATACAGAATTCTAAAAATTGGTTTTATGAAGATAAGGACCACGCTGTTAATGTGAGGCTTACATTGTTACTTCTGGACACATTCGAGTACTAGGAGAAAAGAAAAGGAAGTATTTCTTTCTTTTTTGTGTCCCATCAGCTACTCACAGAGTAGATGGTTGCTTGTACATGGAGAGCTCTCAATGCTTTTTCAAAAGAGGGACTGTTCAGCTTTTCATATTTGTTCCCACTGTGCCAATACATATGTTGCAGTAGAATGAGCAGGAATCATCAACAATAAGCAGCCAATATAAAAACACAGGATGTTCTTATTTAGGAAGCAGTATAAAGTTTCATCAGCTCTGGATAACATAGGCAACAGCAAACAGCCAGGACCTAATTTCCACATACAAACCCATCTACCTGGAGAAATGGACTACTGTGCTCATTCAATGGCTTTTTACCTCCTCTTCAGGAAGAATTTGATGTAAATGGAGCAACAACCTCAAACAAAAAAACTTATTGTCTAGCTTCCAAAAAAAGATGCATCTTCAGTGCTTTCTTTCCTTTGGAGATATTTCAGGATTGAATTGTGTATGACTCAAGACCTAATCATGCTCTGACATAAATGAATTAGAATGCCCTGTAATTTCCTTTCAGCTTTTATCCAGAAGGATATAATAGTAATTTATAAACTTGACAAAAAAAGATCAGTATACTCATCAATGAACAGTTCCTTATGCAAAAAATTCTAGAAGCTGTTTGGAATGAAAAATGAAAAATTTAAGATAGTTATGAAGAATATAGCACCTCTACTGAAACTTCAGGAGGAGTTCAGAATGCTGAGGCACACCTGAGAATAAATAGCAACTTTTATGAAATTGCCACAAAATTTATAATTGATATTATAGTGTTAATTCTACCTCTTGTAGAAAAGTTTGTGTATTCAGAGTACTGCACTTCCAGAGGTATGTCAAAGAACTACTGTAGCACAAAATCAAAAGGATGAACAGTCTACTGAACAAGCATGAATTCCCTTAGCCATGGGAGTACATGGAATTGTACAGACCCTTGTGTCTGACCCAGTATTGCTGCTCCTATTTTATGTTTTACTCTGAACATTTTAAAGTTTTAATGCAGTCTTTCAAGACAGGAAATCCTCACTCAAGCAACTGAGTAGACAATTGAGAAGAAAAATGTTTGCTGGTTAGGACAAAACTGCATGGACAGAACCATAACAGCATTGAAGCTGTAACTGCTTAGCGAAGCCAGACATATGAAAGGTGCAATAACCACCCACACTATAATGAGTGCACAGCTTTTCACTTTTAAAGTCCTGAATCCACCTACAACATTACATTCAATTAGGAAAGTGGATTGCCAAGACTGATGCAATAGAGGAGGATCTGTATTCTGTTGAGAGTAAAGTGACTCACAGCAGCGAGCCAGCCAGCTAAGGTAAACAAAATCATTCTTTATCTTCTCACTCTGGATCAAAAGGAACACCTGCAGGAAGAAGGAAAATAAAAGATTATATATATGCACGTACTTTTAAACAAACACAAAGCAGACCTGCCTAGTTTCAACATGCAGGTAAGGCTTAAGCCATGCAACAATGGCTTCATGAGAAGACTGAGTTTGCAACTGTAGTACAGCGGCATATTGCTATGTTGGGTAGGTGGAGGACTGAAATAGTGCAATGCTTATCAAGGGACTGCTGCAGCTTCGAAATGCCAAGCTGTGCAGAGGGTGTGGACTACTCTGAACAAGTGCCAATAAGTGGCCATGAAACTCAGAGAGCACAAAGGAACACTGGGCCTGTGGGAAAAAGTATTTGGAACTTGTTTGTTTAGAAAGCAATGCATGCAATTTAATTAGCATCATCCTGAAATACCAGAAGTTTCACTATATATATATGAGTCTTTCTTCCCCATATGTGTCAGAGTTCATTTTAGGTGAGCAAGAAGCCTTTTCTTACCCTTTTGCTTTCAGTAAGGTTCTGAGGCAAAACATTAGTCTTTTGTAACTTACTTACATGCAAACACAGGCTTATTACATTCTGCATCTAAAGGGGTATGAGTGGGAGAAGTGATGCATTTTGAAATGTACTCCGGCTTTATGCACAGAAAAAAAACCCGACAACTATGTATGCCTTTTTGCAGGTGTATCTGGGACTATACTCGGGATGCTTCTGGCAAAAAAAAAAATAAAAATCTTTAAAGGAACAGATGTAATATGTACTGAAATTGTGAGTGCCACAGAAATAAAGAGCTCTGTTGCGAAGAGACTCAAAGAGTTAGAAAAAATTAGAAAGGAGAAAACCAAAAAACAAAACAAAGCTAAACCTCCACTCCAGACTATTTGTTTTATTTTTTTCTGGTTTGTATTCTGATAGCCTTGTGGAAAACATAGCTTCCATTTTCATAATAGCTATTTGCTTCTGCATATTTTTGCTGTAATTAAGTTTCTACTGCACATAGACAAAAAAAAATGCTCTGTGTAGAAGTTAATCTCTTCCAGCTGTATCTGGATGCTGCTGAATAAGATAGTGAGCACTTCCTCTTCTCCTCCCACATCTCCCCAAGGAAGAAAATGTGTTTTTTGTTGTTGCATGCTTTTTTTTTTTTTAAACACAAATTTCTAGGGACACCTAGCAGCTCTTAACTATACAGTGTCTTTTACTCAGAACGCTCTTGTCGGGAACAATAGGACTGCCTGAGATCCCAGACAAAGTGTAGGAAATCTAATTAAGAAGGCATTCTTTGATCAATTAGAGAGAGCTGCAAGCACTCCTGTGACGCACCACAAGCTGCATGACTCTCCATACACCTCGTATTACAAGATTAGCAAGATAATCTTTTTTGAACAGTGTTCACTGTGAGTTTCAGTTCCTTTACGAATGTTCCACACAGTCTAATTACTGGCAACCAAAATGAAGGTGTAGATGGAAAAAAAAAAGAAGAAAAAAAGGAAGAAAACAGGAGTACGAGGGAAACATTGCTATTGTCATTTTTTAAAGAAAGTAAAAACATACCTCTTCAGCTTCACTAAAAAGGCCCATGGAAGCTTTGGCTTGGGCGTAGTTGAAGTTAAAAGTGTCATCATTGTAAAAGTAACTCTGGTAAAAAAAAGCCACACAGAAAGAAAGAAAAAAACTCAAATGGCGTAATAAGATTAAAAATAACATCCCACCCCAACTCTGAGTCAACAACAATCAAGAACAACAGGAAGGATAAAAGAAAAACCCACATTATGAACATACGACATTTATAAGCAGTGGGTAGAAAATTATGGACTGGATTTCCATCCTATATTTGTGACTACAAACACAGCCGGAACATTCCACAGTATTAACCATGAGATATCTGGAAAATACTCCATGCTCTAAATTGCAGTGGCAGCTTTTATGGGCGTAATTTTCACTTCGGTCATGTGAAGACATGCTGTTCTGCCATGGTCTCTTTCACCTCCCAAACACTTACTTCACCACGAGAGCACTAAATAAGTAGCTGACTCCCTAAAGGCTTAAGGAGATGAACAGTTTGTTTTTCCAAGACTACTCAAGAAGTTCAACAAGACATCCTGTGGATCTGGTTATGTGACAGATACTAATCTGAAACACTGGATCACATGAAAGAGGTGGAGATGCCGTGCCAGGCTGTAGCCAGAGAGCATACGTTGTAATAGGGCTTTCCTAAGCTCAAGACTTGCTTACAGGGAACCCTTCTCTTAGTGCAGTACTAAGCTGTTCTCTCCTGTGATATCAGACAGGACACACTTGGTTAATGAGAGATCAGGTTCATCTGGCTGCATCTCTTCTGAAACACTGCATAGGCCAAAGCAGGAAATAAATTTCTAGATACAGATTAGCCTGATGTTTGGATTTGACCCAAAGAGCTTAGATTTGATCATAGTCAGATGTCCAGATTAAAGTATAATTAAAATGACCAAAGTTAGCTGAGGATATTCTGCATTCGGTACTGTCACCACACTGCCTCACAGGCAGATCTGATACAGGTAAACTGGATCACAATACCATAGCAACAAGCAGGAATGAGACTGAGGATCTCTGCCAAGCAGAGGTACAGTGCTTGTGAAAGAACCTAGGAAAAAATGCGGATGGTTTATCTGGTGTCCATGGTTATCACAAGGAAAGCTTTCTGGGTACACAAAAGCAAATTGTTGGAAAAATAATGTTTTTCCTTATATAGCATCTATAAGAGAAACAGTATATTAGGAAGATTAGCTAACTTTGGTTTGCTCCCTCATTAAGAGTGAGGAGGAAGTGAAAAGCATAGCTAGGACTGTATAAAGATATGTAAAGCAAGGGACAAGACCCTTTGCCAGGGCTCTCTGTCTTCTGTCTTTATGTAGAGATGCTTGAGGAGCCTCATCCCTTCCCTGTCACAAGCAGTCACAAAGACCGAGCCCACCCACATAGATCTAGCCACCACCTTGAGAGAAGAGGTGAGAAGTTGTCAGCAGTTGCCAGATGTCTAGCTTTCACCTAAATAATCTATGCTAAGGTCCAAAGGAGCTGGCAAATACAGCAAGCTCTGTGAACGCACGAGGATGAACCAATTGGGGGAATCTCAAACTAAGTCTGTGCAAACATTTCAGTACCCTTAGGATGAATTAACTGGTTTCACCAAATGAGAATTACAACACTTCACTGTATTTTTCCTCAATGATAGTTTTGTGTGAATCAGCACAAGTCTCAGGTTAAGCAAAGCTGGTAAGCTAGATGCTGGTTTTACTGCATGAATAGCTCCTTCTGTTCAAATACCCTCCATTGTATTTTTGAATTAAAACTGAAAAGAAGCTCTGTCAGTAACCAAACTCAAAAACTGTCATTCTATCTTGGCTGTATTAATGCCAGAGACCAGAACTGCTGCAAAAACAAGACTAGTAGAAATGGACCCGTTTTGCAAGATATTCAGGGCAGCTACATGGTTTTGGTTTTTTTTCAGTCATTGGACTTCACTCTTTTGTGGTCTTTTTACTGGCTTTCAGTCTTTGTATTAAACTGTGCTCTGAGTGACATTTATTCCAGTGAGGCGCTCAGATACTCAGCTGAACAACGAAGCATTCGTTGTGGCCAGAACTCGGCTGAGCTTGAATTATCTTGTCTTCTCAGATGATCTTCAGTGCTACGTCATTCCCAGAGCAGCTGGTCATACATTTATAATAAGTGTCCTTTGAGACACTCTCATGCCTTAAGGTTTTTTAATCAATCATAGATGAAGGTGGTATTTCCCATAACTGTGATGCAAACATGTCTTCAGAGAGTGCACAGCTCTACATAAAGAGTAGCAGAGATTGTACTGAAGTTTATTTCTGTCAATAAGAAAACAAAAAGGTGACTGAAAAGCCACCTAATCCTGCTCTGTAAAATGGTACAAGAACTACTTGCATTCCCATGGCCTAACTAAATCTGACCAGTGGCTAGATTCTGCTAGAACTGTTGAGTATCATCTACCCTCAAATGGACCGTGCAAGGAAAGCAGTAGTAGGCAGAAGGCATCTGTCCTTAGTCCTTGCTTTTTATCAGCACCATTATGCCTGAGTGCCAGTATCTATAAACCCTTCCAAGAACTTAACAGATACATTTTTTACTAGGCTTGATCATTTTGATACAACCTATAAACCCTTCCAAAACCTTGCAACTCAAGGATGAGCCATGACAATAAGTTTGATAAACCATATGCTTTAAGGGACAAAATTAATTTGCTTTGAAAAGATGTTGTGAGTTTACTGTAATTCCAGCAAGCCATATATTGTTTTCAATACAGATCAAATATAGGTTTCAAACCTACCTGGTTTATTCTAATCTTCATTTTGTATCACTTTGGTTTCTTACCAATCTTCATTATGACTAATTTCAGTTTCTTACATTTCTATAGCAAATAATACCTATCTTCTAAATCTCTTCAGACAGTATTTCAATTTCTAAGAATTCCCTGAATTACTTTTCTTTCTGTATTGCAGAAGGGAGGGTCCCAAATATTTCAAATAAGAGTAAACTGTATACCACCATGCAACTAAATGCATCAATTGTTTTTCTATTGACCTTTCTTTTCTAGCTTAATATTTTGTTTAATTCTTATAACACATTCACTTTACAATCGTGAAAACTGAAGGAATGCTAAGAAAGGTTATCTTTGCCTAAAAATGTTTCAAAACAGGTATGTGGTTAAAAATAGGCATGGACAACACTGTTTCCTGTATGTAGAATATACTGCTGTACACTCTTCTTCTCTGATGATTGATTCTGGCAAACTACTATTATGAATGGAAAAGTTCAGTTGCAAACAAAGATCCACTTACATATAACACGTAACAGTAGTTTTCATACTTTCAGTAGAACAGCTAATTTAAAAAAAACAAAAAAAAAACACCAAAAACACTGAATATTTTGTTCTTCCTTTTTTTACCCTTCAGACTTTCTTTCCAACCTTTTCTATACCATTTTCCTTTATACCCTCACAAACAGAACTGCCTCACCAAATGCCCTCAGTTTAGTACTTCTCTTATCTCATGACTTTGTCCTATCCATTCATTGCCCTATTGCCCACTTTCACCCTCTTAATTTCTGTTGAGTGTCTTGCTCACTTCTGACACTTTCCTTTACAAATGCTAACCACGCTTTACTTTCCAATATTAATGATTACTCCTTTTGCTTCCCCAGATGCTAGTATACTCTCTTTTCTAAGCTTTCCAGTATACACTGTCAGTGATGATTAATCTCATTTAACTTTGGCCTTTCCAGGTTAGAACTAGTTGTTAAAGAGCTGTGCATATCTTTGTGGTGACTCATTCCGTTTAAGATAACTATAAGAAGTTGTCATATGTCCATATTGGCTATATGCTGACACAAGATGATCAGTTTCAACTAGAAATCTAACTCTTAGATGGCCTAAGTTAAGCAAATCTCACTGATAGTTTCTACTGCTCCTTTTCTTCAATTAAATACACACTTCAATTTAGGGTAATAGGTATCTTTTCATCCCACTATAGTGGAGCCATTCCACTTGCTACAGCCACTTGGGATTTCCTCATTGACCTCTCCCCTGTTATAGTTTAAAAACATCACACTTCTGTCATACTTCACCCATGCTTTGGCATGATTACAACCATACACATATTCCTTAGGTCTCCCCTCCCTTAGAACATCATAGCTCTCTTCCCATCTAGTGCATTTCCCACATTGCTTCTTTTCAGATTCTCATTCCTCTTCTTATCAAATACAGATTTCTTACTACTCTTGTATACAATCACTGGAACAAGACTGCAATCTGGGGAGATCTCATTGTGGCCTTCCAATACTTGAAGGGAACATATAAACAGGAGCGAGAATGGCCGTTTACAAGAATGAATTGTGATAGGACAAGGGGGAATGCTTTTAAATTGAGACAGGGAAGGTTTAGGTTAGATATGAGGAGGAAGTTTTTCACTCAGAGGTGGTGATGCACTGGAACAGGTTGCCCAAGGAGGTTGTGGATGCTCCATCCCTGGAGGCATTCAAGGCCAGGCTGGATGTGGCTCTGGGCAGCCTGGTCTGCTGGTTGGAGACCCTGCACATAGCAGGGGGTTGAAACTGGATGATCACTGTGGTCCTTTTCAACCCAGGCCATTCTGTGATTCTATGATCAGACTACAACCTATCTCTGGATCCTCACATCTGATTTATAAGTAAATAACTGTAAGTTACAGTCATTTCAATCCATTGAATGCAAGAGATGTGACAGCATTGCATTTTGGTAACTGTAAATTCCTCTCACTTTGAAAAATGCAATACTACCTATAGGATGCCACTCAAATTGCTTCTGTAAAAATAGCACTCTTAGCTTTCTGCTTTGGTAACACTGCCCTATCTTAACCCATCAGTGACTGCTTTCTCTTTAAAATTCAAGCTTTATTACTTCCACGATCCTTCTTGTCTTATCTTCCTTACACACTCATGCTCATCATACTTGCGTTCCAAGTTAACTAGTGACAAAAATCTCCATCACTCATTTGATAAATATTTAAACAAACATTCGTTTTTTAATTCCACACTGATACAAATTAGTTAATTGCAATTAGTTAATATTTTGTTTAATTCTTAGTTAGATAGTTAATAGCTAACTTTCTCTTCTCTTTTGATGCCACCAGAAAGTCTGATATTGGTTAAATTGTAGGTTGAAACCATCTTGTCCACCATGCTGCACAATGCTACCTTATGAACTGCTCTCATACATTTGGATCCATTTCCTGTATTGACCAACTATGTAGCACTGTTGTTCCTGTGTTTCTATTATGTTTCTGCATCTTCTTCTGTCTTATACAGTATAGCATAATTCCATAGGTAGTGATTCTATGTATTATAGTACTACCAGTGCTACATAATAATACTAACCTTGACTGAGTTGAGGTAAATCAGGACATTAGCAAACTGTCTAAGAAGAAAGAAGCAGGAGGCCATGCACTGTCTCCCTGGAATGGTATCTGAAATTCAAAAGAGAAACACACATTAGTAGAATTTAAAAATTACGTGGTAATGGAGGTCGCTGCCAAGATTGCTGGCAGCTATGAAAGCAACTAACTTCTAAAAATAATGTAACTTGCCTTTTCAGGCAAAGCAGTACACTGGAGGTTAGAAAAGCTATTAGATCATCTTGTCAACTTTCTCTACAGCATACAATAACTATCACAGATTGTATTCAAAAGCACATTCTACAGAAATAAATTGCTTAAGTAATAGGACTTTTTCCATGACAAAATCCACGCAGCATTGTTTTACTACGAATTATTCTTACTTTTAGGAAACAACTTTTGATCTGAGTTTGTTATTCTGACCTCATACTCTTTTGCTTTAGAATTACACTCTTCAGTTATCCCAGACAAAGCAGCTCTATATATTCTGATTTTAGTTCCAGTAAGAGAGCAAACTTCAGACACCAAGAACATTACCAAAAAGTTTCGATACATGCACAAGTTAAAATACAGCAAGAATGTTATTTTTCACACAGTTGGGTTACTACATTGCTCACAAGTGATAATATCATAAATAAGCTGGGCAGATAAGCGCAAATGAGTGCCAGTAGGATCTTTTTTTAAGAGTTTACTAGAACAATTTTTTTTTCCTTAGACTCAGCCAGTAGCAAGTGGTCAGAGATGGATGGATCCAAGTAGCAGCCACGAAGGCAATATTCCAAGGTCGTTAGAGAAGCGTGCTGTTCTGTAGTGGTTGGTGAAGTGACAGAAACTAAAATCCTAAGATTACCAACAGCCCTGAAGTAATTGCTCTTTTAGGTAAGTTATCATCAATCCATCCACACTAGAAAATTGTATCTGAAGAACAATACTTTGACTGCAAGACAGCACTACGCGTAGCATTCCACTAGAATTCCACTGTAAATTTTGCTTTCTGAGGTAAGGTACTAATTATTGCTAGAAAGCATTACAGAAGATCTCAAAATGTATTGCAAAGGAAAACAAAATATTCTTATTTTTTATCTTGTTGCACGAGGAGATACTGGGCTTGCATGTCTTGTCATTTCCATAAAGAGATGGTAATCCCTATCAGTGATGGCTGAACGACATCCTTCAGTTCTCCAATTTAAGGAAATCATTCAGTTATTTAAACAGTGTTCATCTGGCAGCAGAAATTGGCCCATAAACTTATCAGCCCTTTTTCACGTGCAGGCATAAACACTGTGATAAATATATGCCTGGACAGAACATTAAGATAAACACTTTTTTCTCAGTGCCTCTCTAATTTTTTTCTCTTTGTAATGAGAATGAAAGTAACTCAAGAATCCACTTTTTCCTGTCACACTCAATTTTTGAGGCTCAAAATCTCAGTAATTTAAATAAAATCCAAGAAAATGCAAATGAACATTGAAAGACTTAGAACTGCAAATATATTTTCCACTAATAAGGAGTTAATAGAACCATGCATTTTTTTCCCCATGTATGGGAGATGTCTAAGTTTTAGTATCTAGTCTCATATCCACACTGTGGCAAGAAATTCTATTATCCCAGCACACTATACCCCATATACTTGTAATGAAAAAAAAACAAACAAAACCCAAACAAGTAAAAGACTACACCAAGCCCAGATGAAATACTTCCTTCTTTCCACTTAACAGCAGAGGTGCCTGCCTTGGTCATAAGAGGACCACAGAAAACAAATGGGGTGCTATTCTCCATTGTGTCGGCAGTGTAAATATGGTAGTTGGTAAGACTTATGTTCAGCACCACAAACACTGTATTTAATGACAATTTTAATGCTCATTTACTTTCACTGATATCCCTCTCTCACATTTTTCTCCTTAAATTATTTCAGAAATACGATCCTGGTTCTGTTTTCTATCAAGTTGGGACACTACAATTAGATCACTTAGAGCATGGGAATTACCTGCAAAAATCTAGTTACATCCCCTTTCATTATGGCAATTCTATTTCAGGAGTCACTCAGGATTACAAATTCTTTATTAAATAGTAAAACAGAGCTGCTGTTCTGGGTGTTATTTATTGTATCTAACAGTCAAGTACTGACTGCTATGCTTTAAGTGCTTCCTGATTTTTTGCTTTTGGATGTCCCCACTCCTCTTCTATTACACAATTTCTCATAAATCTAAGAATTTTATCTCACACTGGAAAGGACTCTGCTTGCTCTGTTTGTCAAATTTCTGTGTCACAAATGTAATTAAAAATAACAGATTCAATTGCTGACTTCAAATGACCTTGCAAACACATAACACTGTATTCTTCATAAACTAACTTTTTACTGCTTTTCTCTTCATCTAGTCATGGAATTTCTACAGTTAACAAGAGCAAGCCAGAAACACAGGAAGTTGTTTTGAGAAAATATTCCACAAAAAATCATAAAATTGCCAAGGTTGGAAAAGACCTCTAAGATCATCCAGCCCAGCCCAACTGCCCACCTATCACCAGTATTTTCCACTAAACCATGTTCCTCAGTACAACATCTAAACGTTCCTTGAACATCTCCAGGATTGTTGACTCCATCACCTCTCTGGGCAGCCCATTCCAGTGCATGACCACTCCTTTGGAGAATTAGTGTTTCCTGACTTGAATCCCCCTGGCACAAATGTCCAGGCCATTCCCTCTAGTCCTACATGGGAGAAAAGGCCAACCCCTGCCTCACCACAAATCTTTGCTTCAGTACATGCACTGTTTGATAACCCAAGCAAAAAGTCGAGAGCCTTGCAGATCCAGTTCCAAGGAAAGAAAAAGCACAGGATTTCCTCACTGTAATCAGCACAACCTTCTTTTCCTTTGTAGTCTGCAAAGCAGCTAAGAAACTTGATGAAGATCTCAAACAGACTATCTGGTGGTTCTAACTCTTTGCTAGATCGGCAGCGGGAAGCGTTGAAGCGTGACTTACATGCTTGAATAGCCTGGCTGGCTAGAAGCCCAAGTGTACAAACAGGTGAGAATTCTGTTCTCCATTTCAAAATGCTGCTAGACAAAGGCAGCATATTAAAAATGACCAAAATATACAACGTAATGGTTAATATGCTAAGCAACATAAGATCATAAAAATGATCATATTGGATGGATTCCAAAGTCTGTCTCGTTCGGAAGCTTATGTAGTAGGAATACATGGCTATAGAAAGAATATGTTCTGATTTCACATACAAGATATGATTTGGTAAACAGTGCTACTTCCTTTGAAGCCTTTCCCAACTTCCAACAATCTGCTCTGACAGACTTCTTAACTGCAACCGAAAATTTTGCAACAGCCGATGTACTTTTCCTTTATGATGTTCCTCATACCTTTTAGTTCTTACACGATTTGATACCTAAGAAGTTGCCTCATGTGAAAAAGCAATTTGTGCTGCTTGTTTTTAACTATCTTGCTGATGATTTATTTCACTGCTCTTTAAGCTTTGGATGGCAGAGTAACTAATTCTTCTCTGTACATCTTTGCTATGGATTTACAATGTTCTGTATCACGAGCGTAATAAACTCAGTCATCACTTTTGCAGGCTCTGTATCCTCTCAGTTTATCTCCTCTTGTTCAACAATCTGTCCCCTTTCTTTTATCCTTGTTGGGCTTATGTATACTTTCTTGTTCTACCATACTGATTGGAAATGCAAGAATCAGAATTGCAGACAATATTCAAGAAATGGAACTACAACTGTGTACAATTACACAGTAATTACTTCTATTTTGTTCTCTCTTTCCTCATCAGTTCCTAAGAGTCTCTTCAGTTTTTTCTAGTGCTTCTTACAATTTTGAAAACATAGTTAAAGCTCTTATCCCCAATAAATAATACTTAGCATTTATCAAAGCTAAATTTAATTTGCATATTACTACCCAGCTTCATATATTCTTCCACAGCTTTCATCATTGTGGAAGCTCCTGCTATGAGTAATTTTATACCACTGGCAAACCTAGACATGTCTTTGTCTCCTACAGCTAATTAATTATGAATATGAACTCTTTATTTAGGAAGAAAAAAGGTTCTTTCAAGTGTTCTTATGAGCTTTGTTTTATCCTTTTCACTACTGCTTCTCATTTGAAACAGAAAACTTGCAGTGAAATGTTATGTAGCTTCCCTGCTTGAAATTCAGTACTGGAGAAATACTTGAGGTTTTTGTTAGCAAATGGATTTTGAATTTGATTATACTCAGATTACTATAACAGAATTGAATTTTGATCATAATATTTCAAATCAAGTTCTATGTAATAATCTCTGCATTGCTCAGGAATCACCTGTTCATTTGTGTGCTCTCTTTCTAAGAAAGAAGAAAAGTTGTCATTCCAAATTTTTCTGCTGTTTCATGCTATGCCATTTACCAGGCTAGCACAGGCAGAACAGAATTTGAACTATTATTTAATTATCTAGCTATATAAAATCTCTAACTTCTTTAACATGCCAGCCACTGCTGCCATCTACTCTGGTCAGCACTATGCATCTCATATTATCTGAGCATAAACAGGTTTATGTTACTCACCGATAAAGAAAACACATTTACTTTATTTCAGACAAGGTTTCTTTATTGCTTAGAAACATTTATTCACTGGCATCATCTATTTTGTAATGCCCTACTGCAAATTAAATGTGAACAATATGCTATATGTTACCTCCTTCCTATCGTGTTTAAAAAATTATTTTAGGTTTACAAGCTCTTCTAAAAACAGGCATTCCACTTTACTCATCTATTTTAAAAACATTTAATATTTGTAAAAAAACCCACATATTTGATTTTCATGTGTATGCTTTCTGCTATCTCAGTTGAACTCTTACAGTTTGTTGTCCTCTGTGCAGCATTCATTTGAGGATACAAAACCCACACTATTTTGCATTAAAAGGAGGAATTACTTTGAACTATGTGCTCTTTTCTGCCAGTTTTTTTTTCCATGAGAGACATTTAGTTATGTTGCTGTCCTGTTTCTACAAAGAAGACTACGAATATAAGACAAGCTGCTACGGAATCTCTAAGTGAAGACTGGCAGTTTGAAGTATAGCCTCTTTTCCAGTTGAATTCTGGCCAAAGTTTTGGAATAAATTGAGCCTTCTAATTTAAACTTGTGATTTTTATTTTAAGCCATAAATTAAACTTCCACATTATAGCAACAAAATGCCTACCACTAGTCAAGCTAATGGTCAGCATTTAGATGAGGATATGAAATACAAACATATACCATAAGAGGGATTACATAATAGAGAAAGGGCATTTCAAACATACCACATTCACTGGCTGATTCACCCACCAACTGGAAGAACTGCTGAGCAATTTTCAGATGATCTCTCTAGGAAAGGAAAAAAAATTCAACTAGGCGAAATGAAGAACATGCAGGCAAACTGGGGTTGAAGTAAAACCAGAAAAGGTAAATTATGCCACTGTATAGGTCTAGATACACTGGAATACTGTAAAAGCAAACAGAATTTGGAAGCACGACAGGGAAGTCAGCTTTAGCTTGATTTACTTTCAGGACTAGTAACAGAAACTTGCAGTTTATTCATTATGGCTTAAGAACTGTATGGAGTAATATGAAGAGACTCAGAGATCCTGCAATGTAAATGTGAGATGACTTTCACTCCGTTCCAGTCCCTACAGATCTGTTCATATTCTACTGTTGAAGATGCTGGAGAACCTTGTGGATTTAACTCACCGAATCCATTTCTTGTCCAAGAGCTGCATTTACCACTCCTTTGAGGATATACTCCTGGAAAAGAAGAGTAAAGAGGATCAAAAAAGGCAATGTGAAGATTTCAGGAGACCTAGAACAGTGTTCTCGTGCATATTTTTCTTTCTAAAGTTAACTCTATCCCAAACCAGTTTAACTGATAGCTGGTTATTACCAGAGCAAGTGTTTCGGTACAGCATCACAGTCACCTCCCAAAAATCTATACTACTTGTTAGCTAGTCACTTCTGCTAAATATTTGGGCTGCAAAGAAGTAGAGAGTTTCCTAATAAGACTTAATATTCGAAGATTATGTATCAGAAGTTACACCATAACATAACATAGTATTATGCCCTCTTCACCACCATTTGGCTAATAATCAAGTGCAATATTGTTCCACTAATGCAAGGATCCAACGCCTAGTACACACACACAGGTTAACCATCACCACCAGCAGCCATGCTCCAAAAGGCAGTGTTTCTCATCAGGGTAAAAATGTCAAGAGATTTGTGCTCATACTGTTCTACTGAAATTAGGAACTAGAACAGAGTAATCTATGCTCTGAGCTACACAGGCAGTTCTATTCTCACTGAGCAAGATCTTCTTAGAATGTAACAGATTCATTTGTCTTGTTTAAATCTTATAATCCAGTGTTCTAGCTATAAATGTGTTGTAGTAGGTTCTCCTGATAAACTTGGATAGATCCCTCAGATATAAACAAAGGAAAGGAGGAAAAAAAAAGGACTGTAAAGATGAACAAAATGTAAGGAAACAATCTGATGGTAATAGCCAGGATGCTAAGTAATCATGTCAGTACATCAACTCCTACAGATGCAAAATTAAATCCTATAGACTCCATGACAAAGAAGAAATTTGATAAGAACTATAGGTGAATTATAGAACTATATGTGTAGTTTTGCAGTCTTAATGGGGAGTTCCTTCTGAGTGTGGATGAGAAAATGGAGAAAAAAATCCACAAAGATTCTCAATTTAAAATGTATCAAGTGGGTGATATCGTGGTATACATATAAGCTTGTATATGGGGAAAATGCAGGGAGAAAATAGGGCCCAGAGAAGCAATATTGGTATAAAACTGTTTAAGGAGGGCATATATAGCTGCTTAAGTATTAAGTATACTGAAAAATGCAAGAACTAGAAAGCAAAAAGAAACAGCAGAAGGCACTCCTCAGCACAGAATTACCAGATCTGTTTTTAATGTTTCCCCCCCTCCCTCTCTCCATCCATCCCTCACACACACTCGTGAAAGGTCTCTTGCATGCCCGGTTATGTGATCTTTGGAAACTCAACTGCAAAGAGGAATAAATCAGAGACTAGAGATGCTGGAACAGCCACAGAAGAAAATGACAGTAGCAGTCAAGGGATATTTCAGTTTTCACTCATGGCAGCCAAAGTGAGATGGGATTAGAAGAGACCTATTATTTAACACGTTGAATCGAACCTGGCTCATTTTTATTGAAATGGCTTCAGGACAAACCACATGAGTGTCTGAGCTAGCAGATCTTGAGGGATGGTGATAAACACCACCGAGGGAGAAGTGACAAGCAGCTGTAGTTGGAAGAGAGCTTTCATCTATACAGTAATGGTCAGCTCCCTAGAATCAAATCTGCACAAAGAGTTGCATTTTCAATCGACCCTGGGCAGTACAGTACTAAACGTGCTAGGTACTCATGTATGTATATATAATATTCTATGGATGACTCTTAAATCTATCACTGATAAAAGGATAAAACATGAGAGTTTTAAGGGTGGGAATGGAGCAAGCTATCTGCAGGATACCGGTTTTGTATGTGGCAGAATTCACACTAATTTATAGCCTGTCTATGTACCATGACATCATTTTCCAATTACCTGTGGAGCTGTAGGTTCCAAGTCTTTAATCAGGTTATAAGCTTCCTGCACATCATCTGAAATACCAGATGTTAGAATGCATGACAAATCATGGCATGTTGTATTAGAACAAATCACTCATCCTCTACAACATTCCCCTATAGTCACAGATGAAGAAATAAAGCATTTAGACAGGAAGAGAAAGGTACCTATAAATCACTGTGAATTTATATCAGAATGGTGATGGTTTCCTAGAACTCGAATAACAAACATGGTGTGAGTAATAGCTTCTTTATTACTACAGTTTTCCTACTAGAGATGACTCGGTTCCTTGTTCATAATCTAGTGGCTGACTTTCCAACAGTACAAGGTCAAGATAATAAATCCATTACTTTCTTGTTGTATCTCTTTTCATATTTATTTATTCCATATGCGGGATAAGGTAAGATGTTTCTGAAGAGAAACTTCATTATTTCTTATCAATATTTCAAAATCTGTCCAGCACCTCTTACCTGATCCTACTTCCAACAAGCAAAAACACCACTAGCATAGAAGTTTAAATGTAAAGTTTGGATTCAATAGGCAACTTTGGATCTTCCTGAGAAATAGTAACTGAAAATATCCTAAATCTTATGAAGATGCCCTTTGAACTGACAAAACGTTGTTAATACAGCATTATACCAGCTGCTTATAAGAATAAACCTTACCAAACAAAGCTTCCTTTTGAACAGTAGATACCATCCAGACAGCACGGTGACTCCAGGGTGACTTAAGGCAATATGCATTGGAGATCTCGAGCTCCAATTCATCCCTGACCAGCAACTCTGCTTTTCTACCCATTCCCTAGAGCAGCCACATAGTAAGCCAGTACACACTATACAAAAGCAATCACTTTTTATAAAAAAACTAGAAATAGGTTTTTGGGTTTTCTTCTTTGACTAGTGTAGCTCATCGGTGTTGGCACAAAGCAAGAGACAAGATCGCCATGTGAGTTTGTCAGCAGGGCATGAGGAGAGAAAGAAACTACAGCAGCCCTGCTTTCTGATCAGTGAGGACCATCAACACAGAATTCTGCTCTTTGGGCTCTGAAGAAGTTCCCTAACAAATATAGGAAATTCAAATTGGAATTCCTGGCCCAATACCCTAAAACTCACTACCTTAAACAAAAGAAAATGGGAAGCACATTTGTGCTTCAGTCTCTCCACTTCAAAGCACGCCTTTATCAGAAACCTTGTAAGTTTTGGAGAGATGGTTCAAATCATTGAGAGTGTTCTTGACTGATCCTGCTGCACTATGCAGATTTTTAAATGAAGACATAGCCATTTTTATCCTAACTCTATAGCACTCCTTTATCAGTATGCATGTTATTTGAATAACAAAGAACGGAACTTGACTGAAATTATTGCAAGTTTGGCAGCACAGGAGTAAGTGGACTGTTTTTTAACTGACACAAATTTGCTTTGCTTCTGTATAAGTGGAGATCAAGTTGAAGCATATCTTCTTCAATAATGTTGTTAATAATAATATAATTGATAATAATACTAGTACTGCTTTCAATCATATTGATTACAATAATAATGGACACAATGTTTGCCAGGAGCAGCAAATGCAGAGTTACAAACATCAAAGCATACCGACTGAACCAATGGATACCTACTTGTATGGATAAGGAAATAGGAGCACACGCTTGACTTCAGCAAGGTCTTTTGACACAGTCCCTATAATATTGTCACAGCCAATTTCTATCTCACCAGTTTAGCCATCTCTACAAACCCAAGAACCTCCAATTCTATGTGGAAATAGATTTATTTGAAGGCATACAATTACAGCCCTTCTCTACAAGCTGTGGGAATTTGTTTACATCACTATTTCTCAGAGATACTGAAAAGGAAATATATTACACAGTGCTGCAAAATAAAAAGCATTTTTGGGAGTGATCATTTGAGAGCAGATAAATAAAAATCATCCCTGAAGCAATGAGAGAGCCAGAGGAAGGCATATTTACCTTGCCGCAGATAGTAAATCACAAGGTTCAGTCTTGCCTCAGGAATAACATCAACCAGAGGAGGCAGCACCTGCAAAGCTCCTTCTCCCCCTCGGAACACCACCTGCAAATAAAAGCAGCATATTGATAACTGTTTATTATAATCTTCGTTATGATTCTTTAATTCCTATGTTAACAGTAAGAAGAGGTCAACAGTACTGTCTTTAGTGTAATTCCTGCTTTAATATAACAATAAAATTATATGTATGACAACCTTTGTTCTAAAGAACATTTAAGTACATAATTCATCAGCAGAGATTGACCGATCTCAGGTTTTAGCAGCTGAAAGCTGTGGCACATTACATACCAAATGTTTTAAAGAATATGGCCCAGAACAAAAGTGAGAACAAGTACAAAATTAGTTTCCTTATGATTATGCATTTGAGAAAAAAATAGGATAAGTATTATAGAATTGTTTAGAATACAATTAGATCTATAAAGGATTCAGTGCTTTATAATTCAGTGTTACATGACAGTTCCTCCAGAAAAAAAAAATACAAATCTAATATACTGACTCAATAGACTCCTGGCAAAAAGACCAACATTCACAATAAAGAATTTTAACTTATAAAGTCCAATCTGAAATCACTGTTAGGTTTTGTGATCAATGACTGCCTGATAAATAATAGCTATTAACAATTGTTCAGCAAAGTAATAATACCATTGTAGGGAGCATTAACAGGTACTCAGTGACTCTTCTACTGCAGAATGCATAAATATTTTGGCTTGTGTCGGTATCTTTTCCCCATGCACTGCTTGTCAAGTACTGTTTTGATAAAGACCATTTTCCTGAGTTATCTTCATTCCACTGACATCGTAGTCAATTGTAGACAACATTGAGTTGACAGTTCAAGGTCATGCATTCTGGTTTGTTTCTATACTACCCTAGTTGACTAGTCTCTACAAAATATCTTGCTAGGTTATTCTTACAGGCTATGAATTGTTTTAATATGCCTTTTGTCTAAAAGCAACAACATTATTATTTTCGTGATACAGTCTCACACTGTCAAAGAAAATGCCAGGGTAAAAAAACAGCACCAGCAATAAACTTGATGGCACATTGATTATACAGGCCAGTTTTCTGGAATAGGGCTTATAGGGCAGCAGAGATTCAGATGTTTGAAGATCCCAAAATATTCCCTTTCATAACTCTTCAAAAAAAAGTTCTACAAACAACTGCAGACCCCATGAAACTCAAGAAGCACATTACTTACCAGATTATGTTTAATGAGCTCCTTCCCAAACTCAAAAGATGATGAGGCACTGTCCGTCAAGTTCTTGAGTTCTGCCTGGAATTACATATACTCAAAAAGTTTAATAATAACACACAAAAAAGCACAGAGACATCAATGGAGGTTCATATCTGTCCCAGAACTGACAGAAACATCTCCACCAGTGCTGGGTCAATGGAAAAGCTGTGCCTTCCCACGTTTATATGACAATAATTGAATAATCCACAGACATAAGGTCAAAAGTGGACCAGGAAAACAGTAAAACCACTGTGCGTGCACCCATGTGTACAGATGGCTTAGCGCTAGAATCACTGAAGTAGGTTAAACTCCTAAGAGGACACAGTGATGTGGTACTAGGCCATTATCAACACGATTAACTGACTACGAAAGATAACAAGGAAAAGAAATGCCTAAGGGATGTCTTGAACTAAAATGAAGGCAAACTGAAGGGCTGTCAAATAGATACCTCAGCAGCCTTTCCGTTGTACAGTCGGAAATGGTTACAAGCCTTGAGGTTAAGAGCAATGGTGCTGTCAGGAACTTGCTGAAGATAAACAGCTAGCACTTCTTGTGATACATCATAGTAATCCAGTTTATAATAGCATAGAGCCACATACACATTCAGAGCCAAGTACTCCCTGCAGAAAGGAAAAAAGAGCATTTAAGAAAACATTTCAATCCAACAGATAGTTATATTACAGAATATTAAAATCAGTGATGAAGCCCTATATCTTCAACAAACACATCAAATTTGGGATTTCTAAATACTTGTTAGGTATCTTTATACCTCTAGTTCGTGATATAAGTTGCACAGATCCATTAACAGACATGCATGAGTTTTTTTCAATGGCAGCTATTCCAACACAATAACTGACAAAATGGTTGGCTAGCAAGTCTTTAAAAATGTGGTAATTCACACTGAGGAAATCCATAGAAAATAAGAACTTTTGTCCTGGCAGAATAGGATTTTCTGTGCAATACGTGTGAAAACATTTATATGCATTTAAAACTTTGAAAACATTTCAACAGATTCAACATGTTCTGTTATCTTAGAAATACTATTTATTTATTTATTAAAGAAAACTAAACAGGCTACTGCAAGCTATGAAAACAGAAGAACTAGGCACAGAAATAAGACAGATATTTGTGGTAACAGTAAGTAAAAAGATAATTGTTACAAAGGTTACTCGCTTAGCTTTCCATGATTGCTTCTACAGATTTAGAATTTCAAGAACTCTTTCCCGAGCATTAAATTACATATGGACATTATGAAGGACACTCAGCTTTCTGTAATGCACTCAAGAAGAGACAGTGCCAAAAGACAGCTACGTATTATGGGGTTGCAATTTCTATTCTACCAAACTACTTTTCCAGCCACTTAAGAATTCATTTTGTTCCTTTTCAAATTATGAACTAAGAAGTAGAATATGATAGAAAAAACATAATAATTAAAGAAATGCAAAGAGCTTTCTAAATAACCACTGAGAGCTGATCCGCTTCTTAGAAAGGATAACAGGTGAAGCAGAAATCAGTGATCAAAAGCAAGGCTCACCAGACTGATCATCAGAATTGTAATTCAATTACAACAATATCAGGACACCAAAGTAAGGTTTAGAGTAGAAATGCCCACCGATTTTCAAGAAGAATGCATTTGTAGATATCAATAGCTTCTTGGTAGTGGGACCGCATGTAGTGGATAGATGCCAAGCTAAGCTGATCCTCTGTAATGTCTTGCAGATTTTGGTGAGAGCTCATCAGTTTCTTCTCATCACTGAACTAGAACAGAAAGTGAGACATTCTCAGAAGAGTTCAATGAGAAATACATTTTAAGTTAATATGCTGGATTAGTTTTGTCCTTGCTGGCAAGCAGCAAGTGATTCATTTTTAACATCTGGATGTTACTTCAAAGTTAATTTGAACAGTGAAGAAAGCCAAACATTAAGAAGCAGACCAGTTGTAAACAGATAAATTAAGCATGAGTTTTCCTTTAAGTTGTGATTCAGACACAATTACACATCACGTGCCTTGCTGGATAAGAGAGCTTAATTAATCAATTATGTTATTTCACAAATATAATTCTGCAATGCAGGATTTAATTTACTATTCAATTTGGCACTTTTTTTTCTGTTAACAAAAGAAATCTTATTTCTCAGGGATAGCAGGAAAATGGAAGTCCTGCCAACACTCAAGCACTAACTTCCACAACACTTCTTTACAACACAAGCAAATTCTCCTTCATCGTTCTTTCAAAGTTCCTGTTAAAGCACTGATTTTTAAAATTGCTGTCGAGCACAGAACAAATGCACTAGGGTATAAGAAAGCAACAGAGTTCAACAATCAGCTTGTACTTGTGTAAGTAATAAAGTTGAGGCTATGCAGCAATTATTTTACTCAAAACAGTTATTCCAGTGCTTTTTATCAAGGACATCTTTTAAGTACCGGTGTAGAAACATTTTACGATTACTCTTCTAAACCAACAGAAATTTAAGGAAGAGAATCTAGCAACAAAGCTAGCATGCAGGACTTGTATTTTATTCTCCCAAAACTCAGTCTCTCCAGTAGCACAATACTGGCTGGGTATCATACAGGATGGATGGTACAAAAGCAAATGGAAGGGAAGACAGCCACAGGTGGTAACTGAAACAGTCATTTAACTGTTGTTGAAATTTAATTAAGTCTGATGCCATAAACATGATTACTTTTTGGACAGTGAATGACTTATGAGGATCAGAAATACCTTATGAGCCTTCTTGCTCAAACTGCTAAGCACAACTGCAAATTAGGAAACTTTGATAACTTCAAAGAAAATGAAAACAGTGGTGTATGCATTTCTGATTCTGTTCAAAGTCTCAGGTCCTTCATAATAAAAAATACCACCAGGTTCTTAATGTACAACTTGCATGAAGCTGGTTGGTAAGGCTTTTTGTAGATACTTGCTGAGGGCATCCATTCCAAGATCTGGCTTTTACACTTGCTTTCTCCACCAGTTTATTACAGGAGAGTGGTTGCAGAAAATCTTTGTTCTCCTTCCAACACTGACATTTTAATTATTTGCCCAGATTGCCAGAACACATTACAAATTACCAAATTGAAAAGAAAACAAAGCAAAGCACGAGTGAAGAAAGGACATTGTACCTTATGTGCCAGGTGAAAGAGTAAACGGTTCTGAAGACGACTCTTAGGTGCTGAAAGGAAAATTCAGTAAGTATTTCTGCAAAGAACAATTCAGGACATCCAGCTTTTATTTTAACTTTCTCAACAGACATGCATATGCATGTATTTTTCATTAACTAGCCCAAATACAGTTCCTCACTGTACTTCACTTCAGCAATTTTAATTGGCTTTAAAGCCTTCCTGCTTCCCATCTTCATTCCCTGTCCATTTCTTTTGAAATCCCTGCTGAAAATACTTTTTGATTGGCCTCTTCCTTCCATGAGTCTTAAAACTGTGAATAACTGCACTACCATTTCTCTGCTGGTCCTTCTTGTTAAAGTGTGTTTTTTTTTCTGATGCCATGCAGGACCTCTCTCATAGAATTAAAAAAAGCAGCGACAAGCTCATAATCAAGGTTCTTTTCACAGTGTGCAATATTTGAAGTAAATTGTGATTCATATTTCTAGGAATCTTGTCAACTTTCAGTATACTGCAAATTCCAGTGCTGCTACCATTTGTTTATGCGATGATATCATACATAGTTCTAATATTTCTTCAGTCCAGAGGAAAAAAAGGCACATTAATGCACTCAGATGTACATTAATGTACTCCTGTACAGGGAGCAGATAAGATTCAAACAAAGACATGAAGAGAGAAGAGTGTCTTTCTAAAGCCACTCAAGTCCTCTAGACTTCTGGCTCTAACAGGATTAGGAATTGCATTGAACACATTTCACATGCACAAACTGTTCACTGCAGAGATTTAAGTGACTACAGAGAGCCTTGTTCACTGAGATTGAGGAAGGTTCTTAGTCAACAAGCTATTAACTTCTTTTGGGAGCAATCTTCCAAAAAGCCTTTCCTTGTTTCCTGTGTTTTTTTCAGCCTACTCAGCTAATGAGCACTCTCATTTTTGCTCAGACCAACCAGTTGGCAACCCAGGATTTACATGGAATTTTTACAAAGAACAGAATTACTTACTGTGTTTACAGGGCCAAGAAAATGCAGAGTTAGCAAAGCAGTGGCCTGTAACACAACACTACAATTCTTCTGACATCCTAAACCATGAAAGAGAGCTCAAACCACCAAAACCTCTTTCTCTTCCCTCTCAAAGATGGAAATTTCTAGCAATAAATTAGATTTATTTTAAATGGTAATTTAGGGACAGATTTCCATACTTCTTACTTTTTCTCTACTCTTATAATAAGGAAACTGTAATGCCAAAAATGAACCAGGCCACTGTCATCAGATGGGCACTGTAAAACTCTGTGTACTCTCAACAGCCGTGTCTAGAAAAAAAAAAAAGACAGCACATTTTCTCTCTAAAGACTTTCTAGAATAGAGGAGTACCAAAAGGAAAAGGTGGAACAAGAGTTCTCACAAAACCAAAATATCTCGCCAAGTATTACTATCCAAGGATCAAGTAGGTAGAAAGCTACATGGTCTTCAGTCTAGGATCTACTAAGGAATTCTCATTGACCTAATAAAAGAAAGGAAAGCCTTTCTGATCTGCAATCAATACTGTGTTGTTATTGACATCGCAGTCATGGACTGCTGCACATGGACCCCACATATGCTTTCATGCAAAACTTCAACCAACAGCAACCACTCTTTGCAATTCAAAACATTTGGTCATCAAAGACTCCAGAAATACAAGCAGGACAATTTGTGGGATTTACACTGAAAATAACATATTGTATGACCACAGTCCAGCGAACAAAGACACCAACGTTCCTTTTTTTGCATAGGTTTTATATTTTTTTTAGTAGGCTTTAGCATGAATTCCTCTGTAAGTGACTTGCAAGCAGTATTCCCTCGAGAACCTAAACTAAGGAATTATTGTTTCACTGGTCAACCAATGACAGTAGTGCTGCACTCACACATCTGGCATTTGATCTGACATTGAAATTGTTATTCACTAGTTGGCAAGAGCTGGAGGGTTAGTCCACGTTATTCTATGCCTAAAAGCAGGCAAAAGGTGAAACCCAAGTTCTGATGGTTTGCTTAGACATATGGAATAGGAAAAAACCTCCCACTTCGTAAGATACAGTATTACCTGAGAGAATCCATCTTTTATTCTTTAAAATACAACCTTTTTACATGATGTCAGGCAAGGAAAAGGAGGGTCAAAAACAACAACAAAAAATGTCGCCCTGTTGACATTATAAGCAGAACTGTGGAAACATTCAATAACAGCACTTTTTCCCTGTGCTGAATTTGTTTTTTGAGAGACTATGAACAAAGTCAGATAAATTTCCAGATACAATCAAATAATAAATATTAAATAAAGCTGCTGTTAATCACTGGGGCAGGAAGGGGTGAAAGTGCCTCATCATCAAAGAACCGTCTTTTGAGAAACGCTAGACTTGCTCTTTTACTACTCTCTGTTATCAAATGTCATCGTCACTGACCTATCAATGCCACAAGAAAGCACAAATTTCTTTTCCTGTCCTATTTTTTCAAGAAAACCGCTTTCTTTTTTGTTTTGTTTGTCTGTTTGTATCAGCATTTAGAAAACTAGGGATGACAGTGCTGCACTGTGATAAACTAGACCTGCTCCTGTGTCTAGTACTGGCCTCGTACGGAAGAAATCACTGAGATAGTTGGACTGGACATATCTCTTTCCACCTAAGAAATGCAACAATATCTCTATACTAGAATTTTTGTAATTATCAGTGCTGATGTTTCAGGGACTATAGACATATTGACATGGATCTATAGGGCACTTCACATGCTAACAGGTGTAGAATACATCTGAAACTGCCACAGCTGGGAGGGGTAAAGGTGGCACAGGGATGAGAAGGCTTCATCCAGGTAACACAGAAAATATGACCAAAGAAATCCCTATTATGCTGTCCCTAAGAAACAACGCCCTGCTCACCTGAACGCAGCTGAATGAAGCCCTCTGTGCCTCAGAACCACAGTCTTTCTGGTGGAGGGAAAGTGCAACGGTAAGGGAAAAATGTCAGGAAAAAACAGAGTCCAACACTGAGGTTCATGCTTGTACACACTTAAATAGCTCAACTGTTGAGAGTTTTCTCACACGAAACCTGCAGAGATAATTCACTGAAATTTTCACTTTCCTCAAATACTTTTATTCTTTCTTATACTTAAAAGTCAGTTCAACTGTGTTCAGTTCTGTGCAGTACACACGCGTTTCATTTCAGGCATGCCAGAGCACAGTAACTTGAAGATGACTGAAACAAAAACAGTTATTTCTGTTATGTGGATTCCACTATGCTTTAAAAAGCAAATAAAAAATCCAGCACAGAAACCAAATGCAAGCAACAAAACACTACCAAAACAAAATACGGCTAGTAGTTTTTAAAGTTTAAAGATCTATAATTTGATACTTTCTTGTGTGCACTTTGAAAGTTCAAACCCAGCTGTTTTAAAAACAATGGCTAAAATGCAATGAAAATTAACTTCTGTGCTCAAGAAATACGGTACAAGCAGACAGCAAATAATTTTGCATGTAGGGAAAGATGCGGCCTAAAGGAAAAGAAAATCCAGCAATGTTGCCAGGCTCTCTTGTAACTGCACATTTTCATTGGCGACAACTATCTGACACCTGGCAAACATTTGTGCATGAATAAGCAAAATTGGTTTGGAAAATGCTACCATTCTTATTAATTCATCTCTGTTTTGCTTTTGTGCAATATTGCTCCTTCCTGCATAGGCTAAAATGAGAAGTATCTGTTCAGTTAAACCACATTCTGAGCTGACACATGAAGCGCTGTGAAGAAGCAAATTAATTATAAAGTGCTGCCCAGCAAAAAATAGAAGGAAAAAAACCTCTAATGACAAGTTAATACAACCCTATCTGTGCATGAAGCTTAATTGTAAATCTCCACATTTAAAATATAGAGACTGGTTGGTTGGGTTTTTTTTGTTTGTTTGTTTTTTTGCAGCCTCGCTTATGTGCAAATCACATTTGCTAGCATGTATTTTGTGGTTTAGAAGAATACTGTTGGTCCTTGTATTTTTCTTAATGCAGTGCTAGCCAAAGGCTTCTGAGAGCACTGTGCAGGCTTCTGAACACCAGGTTTCGTTGCCAGCATTTCTGTGCAAATGTGGCAGGTTCAGTTTCTGATCCTTGTCATTTATTTCTCGAAGGCACAGGACTGGGAAGGCAACTTAAGACTACTTGGTTTGATAATGAAAAATTAACACATGTATTATTATTTATTAAGCTAAGATGAAGACTTGGCTGCATTCTTACAAAGCAAGATGGGCTGATATACACTAAGGAAAATATATGTTCAGCCCTGTGCATTAAAGCACTGAGGCAGAAGGAATAAACAATGCATCACTTGGAAGCTTTGATATGGGATGACTATGGAACAACAGTTGCTGACTTAAGTAACACTACTTTCGCCACAGGTCCAGGAAACATAACATCCCCAGGTGGCCGAGAGGGCCAATGCCATTCTGGCCTGCATTAGTAATAGTGCAGCCAGCAGGAGCAGGGAGGTGATCATCCCCCTGTACTCAGTTCTAGTGAGCCCACACCTCGAGTACTGTGTCCAGTTTTGGGCCCCTCACTACATGAAAGAGGCCCTGGAGCGTGTCCAGAGAAGGGCGACAAAACTGGTGAGGGGTCTGGAGCACAAACCTTATGAGGAGCAGCTGAGGGGAGACCTCACTGCACTCTACGACTGCCTGAAGGGAGGTTGTGATGAGGAGGGTTTTGGCCTCTTCTCCCGGGCATCAAACAGGACCTGAGGAAATGGCTACAAGTTCTGCCAGAGGAGGTTTAGGTTGGACATGAGGAGAAACTTCTTCTCTCAGAGAGTGGTCAGGCACTGGAATGGCTGCCCAGGGAGGTGGTGGAGTCGCCGTTCCTGGCGGTGTTCAAGAGGCGCCTGGATGAGGAGCCGTGAGATACGGTTTAGTGCTTGTGGTAGCAGTGGGAATGGGAGACGGTTGGACGGTTGGACTAGATGATCTTGTAAGTCCTTTCCAACCTTGTGATTCTGTGATTCTATAAGAGGACAGCAGGAAAAAGAGGCCAGAAATATCTGAAAGGAATTTGGCAGAAAGCCTAGAGGAGATAAAGTACATCTATCATAAAGAATCTTCAAAAAAAGGACTCTCCTCTACTGACTTTTTATTCCACTTCTTAGGTTATGTTTGCAGTAATTCTGGTTTATGACACTTTTGATGCACAGACTTGTTATTTCCTGAGAGAATATCCAATTAAGTTTTATTTAAGTAATGACAAGCTTCACATCTATTTAAAAATGAAGTCTTGCTCCAGAATAGAATGCAAATGATCTTTTATGAAATGCAATAATTACCTCATGGCCTTTAACTCTCATTTCCTGATTTTAAAACATTCTTCATATTTTTTCCTCAGTTAATAATTTTCTTAAGCAATGGTAACAGCAAATGACAAGAAGGAACTTCTATTTAATTTCCAGATATTTATAGTTCTGTGCAGACAAGCTATTCCAGAAAGCTAGCTGACATTCACATTCCCTTTCATGCAGAGACTCCAACGCCATAGGAATTTGGAATTATAAATGAAAATAAATTATTTCTCCTTCATTTGTTTTAATGCTGTGCAGCTTTCAGGGGCATGACAACTGCAGCAATAATCAATACACATCAAACAGTATGCAAAAAAGTCTGGCAGTGTGTTCCCAAAATAGCAATGGTAAGCAGCCCAACACTAATGGTGTCTATCACTCTCACGGCAGAGTTAAAGGCAGTAGTGGATAAATGGTGGCATTCCACAGACTTCACTCTCTTGTGCTTACAGCTCAATGAAGTATTTTGCTGCTTACGGGTCACTGCAAAACCACGGAAGAAATCATAAGGTTCTGTAGGTTCCTCTATTAACTCTATTGTACTTTTTTTATTGTACTCTATTCCTCTATTGTACTGAGAAAAATCGTCACTGATGCTATTGAAAGACACTAAAATAAACCAAAAGAGGATACATTTTGAGTGAAGATAAGATGATTCAAATTCAGTGTAGGAAAGGCCGAAATGATGGATGTGGAAAGGAGAATCTACCACACTTCTTTCTCCATTGAAAGCTCCCAAGTGTTACAGACCTTCGGATGCTGTGACTGCCTCCCCACCAAGCTTAAGCAGCTAGGAATCATCAGTATTAAATATTCACAATGAAGGCCTAGCATCTCAGTATAAAATAAGGCATGCTGCCTTACTTGCACAATTACATAAAGATCAGGAAGTAACATTACTGCTTAGCTATTTTCTGTTTTGTCCCTCAGCTGCATTCCCAATGTCGTGCACTCCTTTCTTAATGTTCTTGCCCTTTTCTTCTGGCACTTAAGCACTGTTCACCACACCACCTACCCAACCCCTTGTCATGCTACCAAGAAATGATCTGAGGAGCAGGGAAGAATTAACCTTCCCTCAGTTTCAGCTCACAGCTCTAAAGATGCATGCCCAGCTGTGTATCTGTCATCTCTAGGATGGATAACTGTAATTTACCCTATGTGAAGCCGATGACAATGAGCAGTCTCCAACTGGTACAGGATGCAGCCACTTGCTTCCTCTGTGGTTTGGGTATAGTGACACCTCAGATCTATTACCCAATTATTTTTAGATTTCAAGTTCACGTCCTAGATTGTAATCTCCTAAACTCAAGCTTATACTACTTTAAGGATTACATTATCACCTGTGAATACTAGAATTTTACACACTTCTTGAACAGTATGGATCACTAATCAAGAATATGGAGAACACATTTCTGCAGGAAACCTTTTGCAGTTGGAAACAAAACATTTTTAGCTGTGGGAATCAAGTTCAGGATGATTGTTCAGGGAATTTTAAAGGGTTACCAGAATCTAATTATCTCTAAAAAAATACTGCAAAACTGTCCTCTTTGGAGGTGTTCTATAGAAAACACACAGTAATTTCCTCCCTTTCTTATTTTCAGCCTAGGGTTAAAGAAATAAAGAATGAAACAAACAAACAAACAAATAAGATTCCGTAAGTCTTATCCTAAGAAAGTGAGAGTCAAAAGCTGACTGAGAACATTACTGCTATTAATTGTACTTAGGAAGCACTGAGATACATGGTGATGAGAAACAATATAAGTCACTAAGATAAACAGAAAGTGATGGGTAACAAAATCAAACTGAAGAAACATTTTTAGGCAGTAAAAAAGTGCCTTGGAATCTAACTTCCATTCTTCTTCTTTAGATTCCATGCATGTTCAAATTAACATGAAAACTTAATAATGTGGTGCAGCAAAGTGCACACCTTATAACCAGATCCCTAATATCTAACTAAAAAGGCAGTAAGACCATCTACTAAGTCACTCAAACTGCTGAATTCTCTCATGTTATTTATTGATTATTTCACTATCCTTATTAGCTTCATCTGCAATGGCTCAGAGATATGCAGTCAGCCAAAAGAACAGTAAATTTTTGCTGCTGGTCAGCATATGCTAGGTTTTGTATTTAGAAATTAGTAAGAGAAATTATTTTCCAAATGCTTCTTTCAGTTTCAGCTGTTCCACCTGCCCCAGGTATTTTTAGAGAGCAAATCACATTATAAATTTTGCCCTGAACGAAAAGAAGAAAGAAAAAAAAAAAAAAAAAAAGAGAGAAAAAAAGAAAAAAACCTCTTTGTTCAAAAGTATCCTTTATTACTCTGAAAAAAAAGCACCATATACTTTTCTGGAAATCATTTTAGGTGTTCAAGTCAACAAACAGTTCATTTCATCAGTCTGAGACATACATCTCACCTTTCAAGGCTGCCTGTTCAGCTTGTGTATACATTCCCAGAAAGAAGTAGGTACACGCAAGGTTCACCCAAACATCAGGATTGCAAGATGGTTGTTTGGTCAAGGCCTCATATTCCTGGAAAAGAAGTGTTTTTTCTGGTGGTTTTTTTCCTTCATTTAATAGCATACAAATTATTCAGCTCACCCAATTTATTGCCAAGTTCATCATCACTCTTACAACTGAACTATTACATTTTAACCAAAGATACATTCAGCAGCTTCTTTTTGTTTATGAAAGTGAAAGAATCAGTGGGGATAAGCAGTACTAAAAATCATCACTGCAGCAATTCTGTCAATGCTTTAACAGTTACAAAATCATTGAGATAACAAGCTTTTCCTCGGTCTTTTCCAATGCTTTCCTAACTCACTGAGTCAGAGGAAGTCATAAAAATCATGGAAATCTCTTTATAATTACTTATTGGAGTGTTAAATATCCTGTTATAAATCTGCATGTAGTGTCTTTGTATAGATTAAAACAGTGGACTCCGAAGAGACAGTATATGCAAGGCAATCCAAAGAGGTGTATCAAGAAATTCTTTTATTTTATTTTAAGCTTTTATTTTATTTACCAGTGGCACAAAAATATAAAAGTGTTTATTACAACTTCAGCATGTATAGTTTATAAATAAATACTCATATGTTGCAGGTGTGTGCTCAAAAAATTCTACTGATAGAGATGCACTATTCAAATGTTTTGAGATGCTGCATTAAAATACAAGCCCAGAAGTCAGTCTTGGTCACGTTCAAGTCTGCCATATACACAAAAATATAACTATAGCAAATATTACTAAATTGTGCCTAACTTCACTGTTTCTCATGTTAAGATTTACACCCAAGCTACCAAAATCCACTGAACACCATATTCTGATATTTTGCACACTTCCACATTCATTACATAACCCTTAATAATAATAATACATAAAGTATTCTCTCTTGTTATTTGTGGAGGGAAAAAAGTAAAACCCAACAGACAAAACTTTCAATCTGTTCTTTTAATGAAGCAAGAAACTCTGCAGCTATATTCAGCAGCAATATTCCTGAAGACATACATCTTTGCTCTGCACAACACTAGCTAATTAAAACACAGGCACGGAGGAGATCCCTCAATGCCATTTTTTCCTCTTCAAGGCTCTATTAAATTACTCAGAAGGACCTTCCTAGTGAACGTGCCCCCTGCTTGCATTCCTCCTCCTCATCCCATGTCCATCCTCCAGCATAAGGCAAAAGCAGGCCAGGTTAAGCAAGATTCTCACAGGACTTGTTCAATGAACACTATCCCTCAACCAGCAGAAGCCTCTCATCTCTCTCAACATACCCCATTGCTAACTCTGTATTCTTCCTCCAACCGTACGAACTGAAATTTCTCCCTTCCTGGTGAATTTACCACATTGCACCATGGAAGTCTTCTTCCCGTGGGGGAAAGGCACAGATATAGGTATCAATCACAAGAGAAACTATGTCCAAAGGGCAGCAAATTCCAAGAACAGACACATGCTGACAACAACAAAGTTTATAGTTGCTAGTAAAAATATTTTTTTCTCCTGCCACATGAAAGCAAATTGCACTCTCAACCACAGAAGCTATTGGTAACGTATGCTTTTGAAAGCCAGCCCAGTCTTGCTAGTATTCTAGTGACTAACTGTCCTCAAAAACTGTCCTTTTAAAAAATAATAAATTGATTGATTAAAAAAAAACAAAAAACCCAAAAAAAAAACAACAAGCAACCAACAACAACAAAGAAAACATTTACATATAGGCTGACGTTCCCTACTGAGGCCAGTTCAGTCTTGACACAGGCCTGTGATGGAGCTCTGAGACAGGCTACTGTTCTTTTTTGGGACCATCTGGAATCCTTAAAAATTCATTCAAATTAAGTGCACCCAAAGGTCTCTTTTGGTTATGGCTTCAGGCAGATTAATTAGAAGGCACAAAGTGCATAAACACAAGTCATATTCTGGCCTGGCCATTCAGGACGTGCAATAAATAAGGAGTGCTGTAGCATTACTAATGTGAATCTGTGAATACACAGTAAATAAAAATGAGGACTGTTAGCCCGTCCTACCACATAGTTCTGGGCCATGAGCCCAAGCTACGTGGGGCTGTTGCCCCTTTACTCAGTAAAAGGCATTCAGCATTACAGTCTCTCAAAGACTTTTCACAAGAGCTTTTCCCCTTCCTCACCCAAAACAAAACAAAACCCGCAAGAAACCCACAAAAAAATAAAATAAAAAAAAGCAAAATACAAGTCTTTCCAATAGCCACCCACCCTGTGGCACACTTTTGCCAACCAAGGGCTTGACAGCTTCATGCTTTTTCACTCTCCTCCACCTCTCATCCTATCTAAAGGCATACACACAGCCTTCTAAAGAAGCAGGTTGATAGGTTGATTGCCTAAGGCTACAGACACCTACTGACTGCACCTACCAACAACACTGAGGGCACTGAATAGAATCCTGCTGACCTCATTAATTGTCAAGATTCTCCAAGCTCATAAACAAAGGTTCTGCAAAGATGCCAAATGGGCCGATGTACAGGGCTGCCTCACAAGTGTTCAAAGGAAGCATGGAGATACTTGATTCCTGACTACAGTCATGACAAAGAAGCACATAAAACTGAGAACCAAAATTCCATATTTTTCTTTCTAGCTTCAGCTGTCAGAAGCTGGAGCATTTATATATTCTCATGCCCTCAAGACTAGATATTGCTCATGCACGAACCACTACCCCGGTATAGCTCTGTTCCTTTCACGCTTCACTATTTAATTCAGGCAGATCAGGGTAGGTAGGAGGTCCTCACCCTTACCCAGGAGGTAAGCAGTTCCCGATTCTCTGCTGAAAGGAAGGCAACAGGCAGGAGAGCCTGCCAGAATCCCTGGGTGATGAGTGATGGCAGACGGACAGACGTGCGGGGGGTTGAAGTTGGTAAAAGAGAAAGAAATCTCCACAAAACTAATTAGATCCTCCCATCAACTTGGGGAGTCCCAATTGCCATACGGTGCCAAGAAGACACTTATCTGCCTACTGTTAATAGAAATTGATTTATAAGTGAGTAGGAAGCCCTCAGGGACTGCCACTGTGACTGCTGGAAGGTTTCAGAGTGGTGCCATTTGTAAAGTAGTACACAGCAGCAGTGATGATCCCAGACCAATGTTGGTGGTATATCCTTTGAGAAAGGCACCTACCTACTAAGAAGTGTGAATCTAGTCAGGGTAGAGCTCTGCCTAGAGACTGTTGGTACGTCTACAGTAAGAGAACTTGAATGTGCTGATTATATTGCTGTAATTCACCCTAAAGATACTCTTGGATTTGCAGGTCTATCTGATTTTCACTTTTTCCCCCACCTCTCCTTGTGGATGACGATGGCTACTTCACCTCAGTTGCCAAGACTCTCCAAGAGGTGGCATGCAGCCAGCATGACCTAACTCACCATGAAAATCTCATCATAAATGAAAGGATTACAGAGCAGAATTTCATCAGGTGTAAAGAATACCAACCACAAATTAGGAATATAATGACAGAGACAACAGATACATTGCCACTTGCAGGCACTTAGGACTGCGGGTTATTTAGACTTTGTGTAATGTCACTCTGTTTAATTCTGGAGAATTTTCTACCCACAGTATTTCATTTATCATGGTCTCAGCATGTCCCAAAGAGATCTAGAGATTATAGAGAATCAAGGAATTTGTCCTTGAGAATACATCAACAACACTTCTATAATATAGCAGTGAAGATAGATGCTGCATGTACTTCATCCTTGGCACTGATAACTGAAAAGGAATTCAACCTACATAGTATAGTCAATGCTTTCCCTTGATCACTGCAATGTTTGGAATTATACAGTGTTCTGACCCAAAAGAAACTAGACTGAGATACACAGGCTCATTTCCCACATGCTACCAGAGCAACAAAGGTATCAGGATTCATTACTCTGCCAAAAAATCAGTCTTAAAGTGGGAAACTGTGATCTCTCACTTTAAAAGGTGTCTATACGTGGTTTGTGGTTTTTTTTGTTTTGTTTTTTGGTTTTTTTTTTTTGTGTGTGTGTGTATTTGTTTTTTCCCTACCAGGGCAAACAGACAGAAAAACAGACTGGGTTGTAGATTTTAAAAGCCTGAATCAACAGCATCATCTAGTGGTGAACTGAATACAGCTCACAAAATCTAGTATCTATATATATACAAACAACACTGCTATTCTTTTGCTGAAACTCTAAAAACCTACTCTGGCCATATAAGCACCTAGTGGACATTCCAAAGAGCAGAGCTCATTTCATAATTAATCCTGACCTATTATTTTATACAAACATTTTTTCTTCTTTTTAAACTTTCACTCCTTATTAACACCTCGACATCCAGATATCACAGAATCACAGAATCACAGAATCACCTGGGTTGGAAGGGACCTCAAGGATCATGTAGTTCCAACCCCTCTGCCTAGCAGGGCCACCAAACATCCACATTCAGATCAGGTTGCCCAGGACCCCGTCCAACCTGGCCTTGAACACATCCAAGGATGGGGCATCCACAACCTCCCTGGGCAGCCCGTTCCAGGGCCTAACCACTCTCCTTGTGAAGAACTTCCCCCTAACATCCAACCTAAATCTTTCCTCCTTCAACTTTGATCCATTTCCCCTAGTCCTGCTGTTGTCAGCCCTTCTGAAGAGTTTACTCCCCTCCTGGGTGTAGGTTCCCTTCAGGTATTGATAGGCTGCAATGAGGTCGCCCCGCAGCCTTCTCTTCTCCAGGCTGAACAAGCCCAACTCCCTCAGCCTGTCCTCATAGGGAAGGTGCTCCAGCCCCCTGATCATCTTAGTCGCCCTCCTCTGGACCCTTTCCAAGATCTCTATGTCTTTCTTGTACTGAGGGCTCCACACCTGGACACAGTACTCCAGGTGGGGCCTCACAAGAGCCGAGTAGAGAGGGACAATCACCTCCCTCTCCCTGCTGACCACCCCTCTCCTGATGGAGCCCAGGATCCCATTTGCCTTTCGAGCTGCCAGAGCGCACTGCTGGCTCATGTTAAGTCTCTCGTCCATCAGGACCCCGAGGTCCTTCTCTGCCGAGCTGCTCTCAAGGACCACTCCTCCCAGCCTGTACGGGTGCCTGGGATTCTTCCGGCCCAAATGCAAAACCTTGCACTTTGCCGTGTTGAACCTCATTAGGTTCACCCGAGCCCAGCCCTCAAGCCTGTCGAGGTCCCTCTGAATGGCATCCCTTCCTTCCGCCGTATCAACCGCACCACTCAGCTTGGTGTCGTCAGCAAACTTGCTGAGGGTGCACTCAATTCCCTCATCGATGTCATTAATAAAGATGTTAAAGAGCACCGGTCCCAAGACAGACCCTTGGGGGACACCACTTGTTACCGGCCTCCACCTGGACATAGAGCCATTGACCACCACCCTCTGTCTGCGGCCTTTCAACCAATTGCTTATCCATCGGGTCGTCCACCCATCAAATCCACTTCCCTCCAATTTGGAGATGAGGATGTGGTGGGGGACCATGTCAAAGGCCTTGCTCAGGTCCAGGTAAATGACATCGGTCGCCTTCCCTTCGTCCACCAATGCCGTCACTCCATCATAGAAGGCCACAAGATTAGTCAGGCATGACCTTCCCTTGGTGAAGCCGTGCTGGCTGTCTCGGATCACGTGCTCATTCTTTATGTGATCGAGCATGTTGTCCAGGAGGAAAATTTAGTGAATTTAGTAAATTTAGTGAAGCAACTGTTACATTCATAATCTTTAAATGACACAACTCTGAATGTGAATATTAAATTACCACTATGTTCTAAACTGCTGTTCTCCACTTTGTGCGATGTGTACTGTCAAGCTGAATGACATCAAACAGCTCTAACTTCTCCCAACAGATGTCTGTTATTTTTTAGGCGAGGGGAATATGTCTTTTGAACTTGGAGGCCTGAGAAATTCTGTTTCTGCCTCACATCATTTTTGTGCCTTACTCTAATGCTGTAGGTGAGACAGCTAGGGAGCACACAGCAGAGACAACGGAAAGAGACAGCCCTGTGAATCCCAGGCAGTTTTATCTGCCTCAGAATAGAAAATTGAAACAGAATAATGAAGTCTTCTGGGAGCTGTAGTTCATTCTTCTCTTCTGGGATTAGGTTTCCAAAACTACTGACAATCTGTGGAACTGCAGCATTAACTCTTTTAACTCCCAGCTCCCTACATGATGTTATGATGTGGAATATCAATTACAAAAATCATAAAACCATGACAGTGCTCCATGGTCTTCAAACTGGTATGGGACCTGGCATCACTGTGATGCAAGAGAAAGGTTGTCTTCCTCTTTGGCCTGACTCTAAGCTCAAGCCTTCAGCTTAGTCAGCATTGCAGTGTAGCATTCAGAGTTGATTTGTTCAAGTTTGTTCAAGTTCCAGGAAATTCAGAAGGATCATCTCTTTCCTATCCCAAAAGACAGTGCACATCACTTTACCTGCTGAGGGCTGCATTTTGGAACTTGTTTGATGGGAAATTCATATGTTGCCACTCCATGAACTGTTTTGACTCTGACTCGCAGTGTCACAGTGGTGACACCATGTCTCATCACCAGTAGCGATGTGATCCAGGAAACTGTCACCAACAGCCTCATATTGTTCAGTAGGTCCTGACAAACATTCATGTGGTGCTTTTTCTCGTCTTAGCGTTCATGGAACCCATCTGGAAGAAACTTTCTGGTATTCCAACATTGCCACCATTGTTTCCAACACACTGAAGTTGATATTCAGCTCCATACACAATTCCCTGGTTGTGATCCACTGATTCACGTTGTTGAGCTAATTGAGACTCTCTTCATTTTGTGGTGTGAGATCTGTGTGGTTATCTGGAACATGTCTTGTCTTTCATGTCACAGTTGCCACTGCTGCACCACCCACTGCCTTGCTGTGCTCACATCCACTGTTTGATCTCATAAATGATCAGCAAGCATCATTAAATGCCAATAGATGCCATTTTTTTCTGCACGGAGGAATTCAGTGATACGCCTTTTCTTCATAAGCACTTCCATGCCAGATATCATTTTGTTAGACTACCTCTATGCTGCCATCCATCTCACAGTGACAAAATCTAACAGAATAGTGGCAGGAAGGTTCAACCTCTACTGCCATACCACCTCCATCTGCCTCTAACATTGTGGGCCAACATAATAAAATGCGAGGCATTACTTTCAGAGTAGACCCTGTATATTTATTTTTAAAAAAAGATAATTTCTCCCAGAGCAGGCAAATTAAAAGGCTGAAATGTTTTCTCAGACCACAACTACACTTCACAGCAAGTTGTGATGGAGTTCTCCTCCCAGATGATACTGACCAAAACTAATAAGCCTTAAATGGTGTAATACAGCATTCTAAGGATCCAGCAATTCACATCAGTAGGAATGCAGCAATGGAAAAAACACTACTCAGGCAGACTGAGTTTTTTCCAAATCTTCACTTGCTCATCTGCAGCCTTTTGAATATCACCAAACAAGTCTCCACATTACTCTCTGATCAAGAGTGCACACCGATTCCATCCCTTGGAATTACACAGCAAAATCTTGTTCAGATTTCTACAGTAGAATATGTTAGCACAATTAAGAAAAGAAATCCAGTGACACTGGCAATGAACTGATTGGCAACAAGTTTCACAGGAGGCATAAATGGACACAAGAGAAAAACTTACATACACAAAAAGTGACACAACACACACACACACACAAAAAAGTGACACAACAGCACTGTATGGTGCAAATATTGCTAACTTAGGCATACTTGAATAATCAGTGTGCCTCTTAGTGACTTAAAACATTTGGAGAATGTCTTATTGCAGGGAATTACCCAACGTAAGACAACACACTGAAAAATAATAAATACATTAAATGGTCAAGGTCATCAACTTCTAAAGAGGGTCAAAAAGCATGTATATTATGTATTAGGAACACAATGAAAACTAAAGCATAATGAAATCTGAAAAACTGAAAATCTGACACTGTGGAAAGTTAACTGCAAGAATGGAATGGAAAAACTTCTCAGGAAGAGCAGTGCAGCAGTGGCACAGGCTGCCCAGGGAGGTGGTGGAGTCACCATCCCTGGAGGTATTCCAGAACCGTGTGGATGTGGCACTGAGGAATGTGGTCAGTGGGCATGGTGAGGATGGGCTGGCGGTTGGATTAGGTATCTTAGTGGTCTTTTCCAACCTTAACGATTTTGTCATTACCATGTCTCTAACTGGACTGGCTGGCAGAAGCGTTCCCTATCACAGAACACCTTCCCGCTGTTGCCATCCCTGTGGCAGAGCCCCAGTTCCCCATCTCACCTCCAGAGCTCTCTTGTAGTCACCCAGATGGAAGGCAGAGTACCCGATCCAGAGCTCAGCATCCTCCTGCTGCTCACCCGCGTGTCGCTGAAACTTCGGAGGGAAGAGCGAATGTGAGACCGCCGTCAGCAGTCACGCACAGTTTATAAACACCAGTAAAGCAACACCATGCCCATTAATACCGCGGGCAGTCTGACGGCTGTGGATGCCGTTGGGTGAAGCCGCTCTCGGTTCCCAGGGAAGCAGCAGGCCCCGGCCCGCTCCCGTTACCTCCAGCAAGGCGATGGCGCCGGTGAAGTCCCTCCCGGCCAGCAGCTCCTCCAGCTGGGGCACCTTCTTCCCTTTCCTCCTCCGTCTGTCTCCCTGCGGCGGGGTGCTTCCCACAGCCGGCTTGGCCCGGGAGAGCATCTGGGCAGAGAGCAGAGCGGAGCCGGCTCAGAGCGGGGCCCCGGAGCGGGGCCGCTCCGCCCGGAGCGGGAGGGAGCGGGAAAGGAGCGCCTGCTCGACCCGCGGCCCGCGGCCCGCGCCCCCCGCCCGGCCCCTCTCACCATCCTGCCGCCGGGCCCGCGCTCCCCGCGCCGCCGATGGCGCCGTTGCCGCGGTAACCGTGGGACGGCGGAAGAAGGCGCGGAGCCCAGCGATGCGGCCAATAGGCGCCGCGCGCAGACGGGCGCCGTCCCCCGGAAGGGCTGAGCCTTGGCTCCGCTGAGCACCGGTGGGCTCCAATCATCGCACGCGAGAGGAGGCGCTTCTGGAGTGTCTCTTGGTTGTCCGGCTCTTGGCTGTTCCCGCGGCCCGACTGACGAGGTGCGGGGCGCGGCCAGAGAAGTGCGCTGGCCTTCTGGTTCCCATATTGGTTTCTCACCAAATCACTTTGATTGCTACCTTTTCCCCACCGCTGGTCCTTCTCCACAACATCCCATAATGCATGAATGTCCAACCTTTTGGCTCGCCTGGGCCACAATGAGTGAAGAGTTGCTTTGGGCCACATGTGTGAATGGCATGCAGCTGTTTCCTTGCTGCTGAGCAATAGGTGCGCACCCACACGCAGCCCACGGGTTGGGCATGCCTGCCATAACAACTCTTGTGCAATCCCCACACGTTCTTCTATGACATCTCATGATGAGTTTCATATGCTTGTAGTCCGTAGCTGCTCCAGAGAACTTCTGCCATGGATCTTGACTCTCTTAGGGCAGCCTGGGAGGAGCTAAGTTAAGGTGGTGGGTTACTGGGGTTGTTCACTGGTTCGTCTGTGCTTCTTCGGTTTCATGCTGATGAACCTTTCATCACATAACCTTACACCAGCCAATGGTGGTGCGAGAGGCTGATATCTGCTTCTCTGTGATGCTTTATGAGGGCTGATCCAAAAGTGACTCTTCCTATTTTATTATGTTGACCCACTACATCAGAGGCAAATGATCATGGTATGGCAGTAGAGGCTGAACCTTCCCACCAAAATTCCATTGCATTTTGTTGCCGTGCGATGAAAGACAGTAGAGGTGCAGTCTGACAAAATGGTGTCTGACGTGGAAGCATGTATGAAGCAAAGGTGTGTTACACCCACACAGAAAAAATGGCACTTACTGATATTTATCAATGAATGCTGAACATTTATGGAGACCAAACAGTGCATGTGAGCATAGCAAGGCAGCGAGTCGTGCATTTCATCAGCAATATGAAAAACAAGCCAAGTTGGGGTGGACATGCAGATTTTTATGACCACAGCATAGAGGCTCTTGTTCATCTCTGGTGAAAGTGCATCACTAACGGTGCATTTACACAATGCATGCAGCATGGGCAACAAACAGGAGGAGCAAGAAGCCATGGTGTGACCGGAGTACTGTGACTTAGTCATCATTACTAAGATTCTCATGACTGGAATGCTACAATGGATGGCTCTTTAGGAGATATAGGTAAGGAGGGAAAGGTGGTGGGATGACTCTCTATGTGTTTTGATGTTGTAGATCTCAATGCTGGGAATGATAATATTGAGTACTTATGGGTGAGGATCAGAGGGAAGGCCAACAAGGCTGGCATCCTGGTGGAAGTCTGTTACAGACCTCCCAACCAGGATGAAGAGACAGATGAAGCATCCTATAAGCAGCTGTCCAAAGAAGGACTTCAAAGCTGGTGAAGAATCTGGATCACATGTCTTAAAAGGAGCGGCTGAGGGAACTGGGATTGTGCAGTCTGGAGAAGAGGAGGCTCAGGGAAGACCTTATCACTCCCTACAGTGAAGGAGGTTGTAACAAGGTGGGGTTGGCCTATTATCCCAGGTAACTAGCAATAGGCAAGAGATATTGATTTAAAGTTGTACCGGGGAGGTTCAGGTTGGATAATTGGAAAAATCTGTTGTCAGAAAGAGTGATGATGCATTTCCCAGGGAGCTGGTGGAATCACTATCCCTGGAGGTGTTTCAGAACTATGTGGATGTGGTTTAGTGGGTATGGTGGGGATAGGTTGATGGTTGAACTGGATGATGGGCTCTTATCCAACCTTAAGAATTTATGATTCTCTGGCAGTGACTATGTTGAAAAATAGTGTTGTAGCTGAGAATTTGCTCTATCAAATAGTGTCATTGTACTCTTTATAACTGTTGTAGTTTCCATGCAAATAAATAGAAGGCCTTACTTTCAAAGCAACCTGTGTAGATAGGAAAGGATGAAGGAATCAGAAAAAGATACTTTTCTGTTGCTAAAATTCTCCCACCTGATCAGTTTCACCAGTCAGGGAGACACTGAGCAACACTGGTGTCCCAAGGTGGGACACCAGCATAGATGGAGCTTTGGACTCACCCAGAAGGTCTTTTCATGTCCTCCAATCAGTAATCACTCTTTGCTGGATTGCTGCTTGTAGTGTACTGCTGTTAGGATGCTGCTTAGTCAGCAGATGATACTGCGTATGTGTTTATAGTTTCCTGGTAAACATAGCCACTCCATCTATATTACTCTAAACACAAACATGAAGAGTATAATATTAAATGTTAGATAAGCATGTTGTGTACATTTTAACAGCATACAATAGCCCATCCCTCTGGCAAATCCTGGGTAATTTTCAAGTACAGTTGTGACCTTGTTTCTTGTAGCAACTCTGACATTGCAGTTTGCTGCAAAGAGAACAAATCCCTTCTACTTAGAGAAGAACTCCACACAATAGAATTTCCAAAACATTAATTTTTATGCTGTCTTAATTGCACCACTAGCAATTCCAGTAAGGAGAAGCAATACATTACTCTGATGTTGACAACTACCCTGAAAACACATGTCCACGGGAGATTTAATGAAGCACCTGTACTCTTGGCATTTCTGTTTCCTTGAGAATAAAAAATATTTTGCATTTCCTCAGATAGAGAGAGGGCTTTTGTTGCCATTTGTTTGTTTTGTTACAAATAAATAGGCCTGTTTGTAACACTATTCAGCAATAAAGAATAAACTGCTCAGTTCCTCAGAGGATGCAACCCATGTTCACATTCTCCTGGTCACTTCAAGCCAGCTTGGCCCTGGAACAACACAGAGTGTTGCAGGTGTCCCTGAGAGGTTACACTGCAACCAGGAACCTTGGGAGCACAACAGAACTGTGACAATGTGCCTTGTTTATGAATGTGCTTTCATACAATAGTCTATAAAGAAAGGGAAGTAATCTACACTCCAATAGAGGATTTATCTCCAAGCAATTAATTTCAAGTTAGTCAATCAAAGTGATAAGGAGTGTGTGCCAGTGATTTGGCCTCCTTTACCAGCTCCACCTTCCCTCCCTCCCTCCCTCCCTCCCTTCACACAGAATCACACAGAATTGTAGGGGTTGGATCCAGAGATCGTGTCCAACCCCCCTGCCAAAGCAGGTTCCCTACAGCAGGTCGCACAGGTGGGCATCCAGGCAGGTCTTGAACATCTCCAGAGAAGGAGACTCCCCCACCTCCCTGGGCAGCCTGTTCCAGTGCTCCGTCACCTCACTGTAAAGAAGTTCTTGTGCACATTTGTGCAGAACTTCCTGTGCTGCAGTTTCCAGCCGTTTCCCCTTGTCCTGTCTCCACTCACCACTGAAAACAGTCCGGCCTCGCCATTCAGCCCCCCACACCTTAGATATTTATAGACCTGGATCAGGTCCCCTCTCAGTCTTCTTTTCTCAAGGCTGAACAGACCCAGATCACTCAGCCTTTCCTCATAGCAGAGATGCTCCAGGCCCTTCACCATCTTCGTGGCCCTCCGCTGGACTCTTTCCAAGAGATCCTTGTCTTTTTTGTACTGGGGAGCCCAGAACTGGACGCAGTACTCCAGATGAGGCCTTACCAGGGCAGAGTAGAGGGGGAGGATCACCTCCCTCGACCTGCTGGCCATGCTCTTTTTAATGCACCCCGGGATGCCATTGGCCCTCTTGGCCAGAAGGGCACACTGCTGGCTCATGGCCAACCTGTCGTCCACCAGGACACCCAGGTCCCTCTCTGCAGAGCTCCCCTCCAGCAGGTCATCCCCCAACCTGTACTAGTGCATGCAATTATTCCTCCCCAGATGCAAGACTCTACACTTGCTTTTGTTAAACCTCATCCGGTTTTTTTTGCCCAGCTCTGCAGCCTGTCCAGGTCTCGTTGAATGGCAGCACAGCCTTCAAGCGTGTCAGCCAATCTCCCCAACTTCGTACCATCAGCAAACTTGCTGAGGGTGGCCATTATCCCCTCATCAAGGTCATTGATGAAGATGTTGAACAAGACCGGACCCAGCACAGACCCCTGAGGAACACCGCTGCTTACAGGCCTCCAACCGGACTCTGCACCACCAACAACGACCCTCTGTGCTCTGCCAGTCAGCCAGTTCTCAACCCACCTCACTGTCCTCTCATCTATCCCACACTTCCTCAGCTTTGTTATAAGGATGTCGTGGGGGACAGTATCAAATGCCTTGCTGTAATCAAGGTAGACTACATCCACTGCTCTCCCCCCATCCACCCAGCCAGAGACAACATCATAGAAGGCTACCAGGTTGGTCAAGCACGACCTCCCCCTGGTGAACCTGCGCTGACTACTGATAATCTCCTCTTCTTCCAGTTGTCTGGAGATGACATCCAGCACAAGCTGTTCCATCACCTTTCCAGGGACAGAGGTGAGGCTGACTGGCCTTCCTTCCTTCCTTCCTTCCTTCCTTCCTGCCTTCCTGCCTTCCTGCCTTCCTGCCTTCCTGCCTTCCTGCCTTCCTCCCTTCCTCCCTTCCTTCCTTCCTCTCTTCCTCTTTTCCTCTCTTCCTCTCTCTTTCTTTCAGTAAGCCATTACGTTTGTTAAGAGAAAATTCATTTTCTATAAATAGATACGAAAGTATTTGTCTCTTCAGCATTTGGATTTTGTCTTTTTTTGATGTTGTTCACTTTTTATATATAAACTAATACAATACACGTATCTGTTCTCTTATCAGTTGTGTAGGAGTTTCTGTTATGGAACAGAAAATAATTGTTCTGCAGGCCAGAAAGCTTAGCATGTGTAAGAGCCTCCTTATCAAAACCCTATGAAATCACAATAACCATATAGATTGACAGCAGTACTGTAAGATTCCTTTTTCCTCTTGGATCTGAAACGATGCTTCGGAAGTGCTTCATTCCTAACTAAAAGAAAATAATAACTTTTGTGAATACCTCACTGCACCTTTCAGTACTGCCATGGAATATTCTGACTCCACACAGACAGCTAGGAGAAATTAAGATCTAAGGTTTTAAGGGCTTTTTAGCATACAGATGCCTAAGAAAACTGATTAAAGAAACAGAAGAAGTGGAAATGTCACTGCGGGAGGAATTTTATGTGAAATGCAAAATCAGATAGGAGACCTTCTAACCTTAACTGTGCTTTAGTTAAGGTAATTCTTAGCCTATACACATACCTTGTTTACTTTTGTTGCCTCAAAAAAAAAAAAAGTGTATTCCACATTGGTGAGCTCCAGCTGAACTTCAACTTACCTGCAACTTTAGAAGGTAAACTTTTTTTTTTCTAATTGAACATAATGGTCTGTTTATCAGTTAGAAAATGGAGACATTTATACATACAGTAGAATGTAGGTTACATTTAATAGCACAGATCATTCTTAGCTGCTTCAGCATGACTCAGACATGGTTTTTCTGGAGTGTTCTCGGCAGGTGAAGCTGTGACTCTGTCAGATCATTCTCTCATATGTGAGGTCTACGCACTACATGACTTCACATCCAGCCTTGCTAACTTACACAATGAGGTGTATACGGAAGATGATAGCCAAATCGCTGCTGATTTTCCAGTCTAATCATAACCAGCTGTCAATCAGAGTAACAGACTTTGACATCAGAAGGATTCCTGGCTTGAACTGCACATTTCTACAGGTAGGCTATGGGTTGAACACATAAAAATCAAATTATCCCCTAACTTCTCGAGATGCTATCTGTACATAACATGTGAGCAACAGAAATAGGGAGTGAAATGCTAGAATTTGGCATTGTGACATTTGGTGTGGGCTCTCTGCATGTGGGAGTGGTCTAAAACCTGTTCAAAGCAATCTAAGTCTCTATATAAATTTAGTAAATTGTGGAGGAGGACTGATGTAATTTAGTCCTGTATTGTCACCAGCACCAAACTGACCTACGTCTTTCTAGAAAGTCTGGTGTAGACATTACTGTGAAGGTGCAGATCAAAGTGAGTAGAGAGTTTATGATCTTTTCCTCATATGAAATGCCAAAGTGACACTTTATAATTTCAAAGCTAAGTTGAGAAGTTCAGCTACTCTATTAACAATGCGGGAAAACTGCTGCAATTATTACCATCACCATTCTATTAGCTAGGGACATTATCTTGGAGACTGTGAGCTGTAGGATGATTAATGACCATGTTTATTCCCACACAGAGAGGGAATTGGCCTATACTGACAGCAGCAAAAGGGAAGTCATACATCTGTGACTAAACACCAAGATAAGCATGAGAGACTGTAATGGCTTTAAATAAAAGAAATTCAGAGAGTAGAAAGTGTGGTTTAAGGAAAGAAGAGGAAGGAGGGAAGGAAAGCTAAAATGGGCAGAAAGGAAATACAAGAAATGGGAAAAAATCATATAAACTAAGCAAGAGGCTGTAAAGTGATCTTTTCTCTAGTAACAATCACATGTTTCAGTTTCCACAATGTCTGGCTAAAATCAAGATTTTTCAATAATGATGTGTCACAATGTTCTGCCTCTTGTACCACTGAAGGTGCATCTGACAGCCTCACAGGAGAAGTGATTTGCAGAAGTGAAAGAAATGAAATATTCCCCTGCTGAAACTACAAAGGCAAATCCTTGATATGAGTAAATGGGAAATGATTCCCATAAAGCAAAGATCTTGAAGAATATTTGCTTATTTTTTTTAAACGGAGTCAGCTACATCTGAGCCTTAATCTGCCCTGTGTAGACTGCCAATGATGAGAGAAGGTGAAAACATCTAAGCTGATAGCAAAGACCAGTCTGCAGAGAGCTGACATATCATGTATGCATTTAATACTCTTGTCAAGCCACTATTGTCCACTTCAAGGCAGCAAACAACAGTCTTGTGAAACAAAGACGCTGAACAATTAAGCAAAAATGTCTAATTTCTACACTGGTGTCTGATGATGATTGTATGGCTTTGTGGGAGCTGCACCTTCAGAAACTTCTTGAAACTTCCAGCACATCATTAAGATTCAGTCAAGTTAGTAAACGTAACTTCAAGCTGCTCTTGTATTGGATTTCAGCTTCAGCAGTTTTGGAAGTTTATGTGGTATGGGAGGCAAGACAATCAGCAAATTTTGCAAATCCAAACTGCCCCCACAAGACAGTCTCAGAGCTGAAAATGCAATGCATGCTTTGCTGGACCCACATAAACTTACCTGAGTCAGAATGCCATATCATTGCGATTACTATGGACTGGAGAATGCACTTGTATTGGTCCAGGACTTGGGCTGAAATATCTGCACAATATTCCACTGCCAAATGGATTTGTAAGCATGCACTTATATTGAAGATCTCATAACTGCATCCCATCACACACTGTAGACCTGGTTAACATTTAAAAAAAAAAAAGGACTTGAGGAGACTGAAGTACATGTCCAAGACACAAATTATTACACGAGCCTCTTACTTTGTCAGGTAAAACAGGACAGATGTGTGCACTTTACAGATAGCTCCCATTTGTCTATTGACCGAGCTGTATTCTGCTGAGTCTGAAACAGTGTCTAACTCTTATAATAAACTATGTCCTGTCTGTCTGGAAACAAAATTCTGCATTGAGGGTCAGCTCTGTGGTTCCATTTGGCTGCCTACTCCAGTACAGTGAATATTAGGATATTAGAAAATTGTTTGATTCTGTTGAACTGTAGATTTTAAATCTGTCCTCCATCTCATTGCTGCATTTTTGAGGCTTCAGCTAGCATGGTAAAATGGTCCCAGGAAGTAGCCTTGATGCCAAGAGCTGCCTTTAGCTGCATTGATGTTCTTGTACTTGCCTTCCTCACCAAGCTATCATCTCTGTGTTGCTCATCACCCTCCATTATGCTAAGATTAGCTGATGAAACCTTATATCCTATATCAAAGACACTGTAATCCATAATCACCACCCTGACTACAGGATAGGAGCCTGAAGCCTCTCTGAAACAGTTTTGTTAGATTTAATACTAAATTTTTTTTTAACTTCACATGAAACAACCAATTCACCTTATTAACTTACTGCCCCTACAACTGCAGTAAATATTGAATAGCTCTCCAAGTGCCATCTACCAATGTTTTTTTACAGGCTCAGGTCTACTGTCAAGTCAAAGTCAAGTCGAACTTTTCACAAGGAGCACCATTCTTTTATGGGTAGTGGGAAATTCCCTCAGCCTGTCTTTATCTGACAGGGTTTGGTCTCTGAATGAGTCAGCAGAGATCCTTTGTTTTCTGCTTTCAAATAAAAGCATGCTTTCTCTGTGTTTAATGTGTTTGATGTCTTATATTAGCTGATATCACAGAACATTTTCCTCTGCCTGATACCAAAACTGAATACCAAAACTTAGAGGTTGTCCGCTTGAGTTAACGCTAGTTGTAGCTGTATCTCTGCACAAGATCTGATTTTTCTTCTCCCTTGCGATTGATTGGAATAATTCAGATTTGAAGCTACAAAAGTCTGATTCACGTGGGCCTTGTACTCACCATACAGACATGGTCAATCCTTTAGAGAAAGAGTATAAAACCAGAAGTTGAGAGGGAAGACTTCTTACTATTTGTTTAAGTAGCAGACAAGTCACGTGGCTGAATAATATTCATTTCAAACTGTATGAATTGGGAAAGGGTTAAAAGGAAGAACCTTTCTTCAGTGGAGCTACATGTTTATGATCCGTCACACATCTAGCTTCATATTCTGGTATGCGGTGACACAGAGCAATGGGAAAATGGGGCCACCACCCAAAGTCCTGTAATGCCAGTTACAACTGTTGTTATTCTTGTCTGTAGATTTCCCCTAACTAGTTTGTAATTTCTGACAAGAACAACAGTGCTTTGCAGCTGGAGTGTAATTCCACTCTAATCTATAGCAACAGCTATGAACTCCAAGGACAGAATGATAAGCTTGTGATAAACCATGGAAATGGCAATATGATAAGGACTTCTACTTTATCAAGATTTGTTGTAGATCAGGATCATGCTGATCTACCAGGATAACGCAACATGTGACCCACATATTTGCTGTTTATCAGGAGGTAGCTTCAGTCCCAAAGAGTAATATTTCTGTTTTTGTTTTTTTTTTAAGATGTTCTTTGTAGACAACAAGAAAAAAAATATCATTCCAATAAGTCAATACAGCTGCTCTACAGCTATGTTTCTCATCATTTGCATTGCTTTCTTTGAAATCTGGGTAGTAGAAAAATTGACAATTGTTGGAAAGATAGAAAAAAAATGTCCTGGGTATTCTCTGTAACATTCAAAATTAAAGATGATATCCTTCTTCTAGACAGACTAGACTTGTAGCATGCTGATACTAAATAAACATAGATGGTACTGTTTTGTTTTCTTTTTTTTGTATCTGATCACATCTTTTTCCTACTTGAACCTCCAGCAAAATTGAAAACAAACAAAAAAATTTTTTTTTTTTTAAATTTTCTCCAACACGATCTTGTAAATCTTTTTAAAGTGAGGCTAAAAGCTGCTAAAGCTGCAGACAATCAAAATAATTTAGATGGGCAATAGTGGTCAGCAAATGATCATAACAATCATAATTAAGCGACTCTAAGATTATAAATAATTGCAGGAAAGTTTAAAAACATCAATTTTAAAGGAGGCTGTCAAGATATTTTATTCTGCGAACGAACGCAATTTACCACAATACATGTTTCTTCACAAAATTGTTGAAAAATGCTATGTTGGTTGTCTTTGGGGTGAGAAAAAATAGGAAGATGAGTTGACAATCTGTTTACTTTATTTTTGGTCATGCTAGGACTATTGGTGCCAGCTTCTATACTAATAGTTAAACTGTCTGGTGGCAACTGATACTTTCATGTAGCTTTTTGCTTGAGTTTTCTGAGATTTCCATTCCACATCTTTTATTTTCTCCTCTCTGAGTCATCAAGTGGAAATAATGATTCATAATTAAGCAAAAATTAAATTAGCCTACGTGCCAGTGAGAAGGTCCAAAAAAATAAGCTTGACAAAGGTATCAGAGTTACACATTCCGAATAAAATTGCACTTTTACTGTATGAACTCATTAGAGAAAGGGACTCGAGAGTACCCTGGCTGACCTACCATTGCCATTTTTCAGTACTCTTGTACTTTATACAGAATAGACGCTATTTAAATAATGGAAAGTCTATCACATCAACCACTGAAAAAGGACTAGAAAGATCTTACAAAGATCAAGGGAACTCAAGGAACAGCTTTGTGGATATTTTTGCTCTTCTGGTTTCTATTCCTCTGAGTATCTTCGAGCATTCAAGAAGATTGAGAATAGATTTCAGTCAGGAAGTCGGTGCTGATTATCTGCTTCAAATGCAGCCTGTTAAAATCTAGTTGTTTATTATCCAATGAAACAGAGGTCAGAACAAACAAAGCACCATAGATTCAGGAACCAATCACTAAGTTCCGTGATACAGTTCTTTGTAATGTTAATTTGAGCTGGTATTTCTAATCTAACACCCACACATCTCTTATGTTTTGTAATTATGCAATATGCGCATGGGTACAATTGTTACTGGTGAGAGGCTGAATAGTGTTTATTTATTCAAATAAATACAGGACCTTGCTATTGAATGTTAATTGTTCTTGTGCTTCTGAAGACAGTGTGTGATAAGCTTCAGGATGATTCAAGAGGAGACCTCCATCACCTGTTAATAATGCTGGGATTACAAAGATAAGGTGCTCAAACTGATGTACATACAACTGACTTATGGTATAGGTACTTGCACAAAGTAAACATATTTAGTGCCAGAGTGCTTTTCACCTTTCTGACAAGGTAATAACAATACTGATGCCTAGATGCCACAGAATAATGGAATAATTCATCAGGGAAGTCAGATGCAGTTACTTAGTATTTTATTCCTTAAAAACTGGTTAAGATAGAATAAATAGTTCTAGAAAATGTACTTTAATGAAGTTTTAGTTTACACTTTCTGGATTAACCTGGGGGCTTTCGGGAGAGATTATCTTCCCCTCTTATTCCCTAGGATTAAAGATCCCTCAGTCACAGACAACAACTAACACCAAAGTACAGAAGATTTTGCTTTTATTTGTAGCAGGCCCATCAAACTTTGTGCTTTACATATAAGACTCAGTTGTCTGTTTCCTGTCCACTCTCATGATCTACAGCATCAGAAACTCTCACATTTACAGCACAGTGCCACACCTTTTCTTTGTCTTTTTTTACCCCATGGAACAGAAGCTATCAATCAGTCTGCCAAGTACTTTGGGATCATGTAACAGGGGAAAGTGTGGTGTTCAACTGTGTGCTGAGGAGCACGTGGCTCACCCCAGCTGCACTCTCCTGCAGCACTCCCTTGTGCTCCATGCCACCTGAAAATGAAGGCATCCTCACATGGTGGAACTTGACACTGAGAGATTACACGCACACACTGGGCAATTAAGAAACTGAGAAGTTAACAGTTCATTTAACTTCTGACTGGGACCTATGGCACTGTAAGGCAAGGAGCAAGAGAAGATGTAAAAAGCGATGCTGTTCTAAGGTTATAGCTGATTTTACCTTTTGTTTTTAAAGAACATTTTAAAGCTGCTATGAAAACTGAACAAATACATGACGAGACAGGTAGGGAAACCTCACTGCTATTACATACTTATTTCTACTTGCATTAATTACATGAGTTAACTGTTTCTCTCGGAGAGATGAAGAGTATAAAAATGCAGTGATCTTGTTCTGCTGAAGTTAAAGACAAAACTTCTATTGACTTACGTGGGTTAAGCTTCTGGTACTTTGTAAATACCTATAAAATGGGCCAGTGGTAAGCAGATGGTCTCAACGTGAAGAGCTATATTCTATTCTCCATATGTGGCTCTGTTCACGTACGGACCAGATCTTTACGTGAATAATGATTTAGAATTACTCTACTAGAAGTGCTAGATTAGAAGCTGCTGTGTTCAAGGTCTACTCTTAAATGATGTTTTGTGGTTTTCCCTGTTGTTAGGTGTAGGAAACATTAATGCAACAGTAATTTGCTATTAAAAAAATGATTGTGTAGAAAGTCAATGGAAATACATTTTAAGTGTACTCATTATCTTTTAAAACAGGCTTGGAAAGAAACCATGAAGCTGCAGCTCTGTTGTTTTGTGTCAAAAGCAATGGCAATTGATTTTTATTTTTTTTTTTTTCTCTTCTTGTTTTAAAATTATCAGGAAGGTAGTAAAAGTAGACAAGTAAACTGATACATTATCTGACAGCCTCAGATCTCAGAAAAGCAGAAACTGCTGTAGGTGTGAACAAAGAGCCCAAATTTGCACCAATCACACTCAGTACTTTATTTAAATTTGCCTGTTGATTCCTTTTATCTTGGACTTCTCTTCCGTGCACAGCCCCATCCATAAGACTTGTAGTATTTACTTTTTTGCCTTCCCTTCATTCTATGTACCTTTCTCAGTATGAATGCTTAGGAAATCCTAAGAGACCTACTCATGAAAATTGCCCCAGTGTTCTTTAGAGGGTGCCTCTTAGTGATGCCATTCACAATATGGATTTTGATCCCACAGGTCTCAGATGGGCCTGTGCTGCCTGGGAGCAGACCTTGGGCTCTAGTGTGCAATGCTCTGTAAGTACTAATGGACAAGCTTTGTGCTAAGTCTACTCTATAAATGGAAATGAAGGCTTCAGTCTGGAGGACTGTGAAGCAGACATTTCTGCCAACAATAAAAGTGCTCTGATGGTAAAAGCTATAGGAATGAAATTGATAGCCAGGATAGACAGGAGAAAATAAATCCTTGATTTATGAGCCCAGCCAGCAAAGATGGTATAGCAACATAACTAGAGATGCCGGGCAATGCAAACATGAAGTAATCAACTGTTTTCCTTTAGGTTTTAATGCACCTTTTATTTTATTTCCATTTTAAAGAGTCTTTTTTACAGTCCATTTGTTCCCTCCCCTTAGTTCTCTCAGCTCATTACCGTGATGAAATGTTAGTGCCCTTATCAGGCAAAGTTTCAGGTAATGCTTCAGTTTTACTGCTTCAGCCTTTCCATGAGCAAACATTCACATCAACCTTTAGCCTCTCTGCTTTCCTGAGTTTTGCTGTTGTTAGTTTTTCACAAACCAAAGTGCCACCTAGGACACCAGAGGGATGGGCAGAAGTGAAGGAAGGAAAGGGGACGGGGAAGTGCCTGAGAAGGATTGTACATTCTGTCCTTGAATCTACAGTGCAGAAATCTTTTTTGTGCTTGCCAGAAATAAAGTCTGTGTAAGGTATCTGGAAGAAGAGAAAGGCTGACGAGGAAAAGAAAAGAAAGAACACACACAATGGATCTAAATTGAACAATAATGAAGCAACGGATGTTGGGTCTGGCCCTTTGGCTTTTATTCCTCTTTCTGCAGCTGGTGCAGCAAGTTGGTTCAAGTAGGTGTAGCGACAACAATTACATGATCAATGTGATGCTCATGCCTGACTCGGACTTCCCATCAACTTCTGAAAATTTGACAGCAGCTGTGGAGGAAGCCTTGTCAACAATACAAAATGAATTAGAGACAGAAGGTAAGGCAATGGGTGTTGGTGATCGCTCCACTACAGTGGTTTCTTCTCATTTTTTGCCATATCTTTCTACTCATCTGGCCTTCATCAAACTATCAAACTGCTTCTCAGACAGGCTTGTTGGTTCTCTGTTCACCTTATATAGATCTTACAGAAATAATGGTCTCTCTCTGTGAGAAAAGAAGTGCTCTGAAGATAGAAAGAGATAGTTTTGCTTTTATAGTAACTGGGCAGAATCTTTCTGCATGCTTTTTAGTCGGTATTGAGAACGTGGAAATTGCTAAACTGGATCAGTGATCCATCTAGTGAAGAAACTGAGATGCCCTTGTTTGAAAACTTAGAACTTATTCATCCGATTTCACAATTGATTATGATGGGAAAAGTGAGACCCTCTCTTCTGCTGGCCAGATTAGCTTCTACTCTCTGAGAATAGTTTCATAATAATAATTTCATCTGTTGATCACATTATGTCTAAAAATGTGAAGAGTCCACCGCTCTCATCGTCACTATCTAGAGTACCTTGGGACAAAGGTTCCAAAGAAACGATTCACATTCTGCCCCCTAGTTGAAGGAGTTTTTGTTGAATTTTGTTGAAAAGCAGTGTCTCAAACAAAGACCAACACCAAAAATGCTTTGTACTGAGAGCACTTGCACCCAGCAATCAACACCAGGGCATATTCTTTATCTCATCCTAAATAGTGGGATCCAGGTAGGTGAGTTTCCTGGTGGAAAAGGATAGCAGACATCTTTGCACAAGACAAATCACATGTGTTGGAAGAAGAGGGATACAGTGTATTAGTGATTATCTCCAGCTCTTGAGGCTGTTCACTTTTACGTTGCGTTGCAGGAATAAAGGTTACAGTCAATGCCTCCTTCCACCACTTCAGATCATCTCTATATGTCTCACAAGGCTGTCGCACCAGCACCTGTGAAGGTGTAGAGCTCATCAAGCAAATTTTTGTGAGTATTTGGTTTCTCTAGGTTAATTTCCTAAAAAGAAAAGACTTTCTTTCGTATATGTTTGTGCACGTGCATGTAAGTACGCATGCATCTGTGGTTCTATGTCCGTCTTTCTATATTAATTTTTGAGCCTATTGTTCAATTCCAAACTAACTTGAGAGATAGGTGAAATTATCAAAGACATTCCCATGGGTTTTGTGAAGACAAGCAGTCAAACACAGAGACCTTACTAATGAGGCTGTCATTTGTTAGTAGTGCCAGCTGAAGCAGCCACCTGCTTCGAGCTACTTTTTGCATCTTCGGATTATCCGTTCTGTCGTATCTTCACAGATCTTTGTGGGGCCACATAATCAAAGTAATCAAATAATAATAAAAACAAATAAACAGCAACAACAAAATCCAACAAACTACAACAACAAACTACCCAAATACTCCAACAGCCCAAGTGGAACAGAGAATGTCCGTTTCCTGCTGGTTCAGTTCCCTGATCCATCGGCTTACAGAAATACATGTGCCAGTACAAAGGAGGGAGCAGTGTGAGCTGGGAACAGGCAGGCAGAGGGCCTGGCACTGATAACAAAGCATAACATGTGACTGTGCCCAGGGGGCAAAGATGAACTGCATGCTTGTTTCTCACTGGAAATGAGATATGTTGTGTGGGAGAAAATGTGTGAATCTCCAAATGTTGGAAAAAGTTTCAGTTAGAACTGGTGCCTTGCACGAGGTTCAAGAAGCTGTGTTGCAGTGGACTTTCTCATGTCTAATCACTGTCACCTCACAGTGCGGCTTTGTCAATCAACTGTGAATTCTCACATCTAACAATTTATGGTTGCACGCTGTAGTCTTTGTTAAGAAGTCCCTCATGGCACACAAAACTGCTTTGGTCTGTTGCTTTTCATGTATGCTGTTGCAACATTTTAATCCTAATCTGCACTCTCCCTCTCTCTTCCCCAGTGAGGTCATACTCTGCCTTTTTGTAACTCCCTGTGATTCCTCCCTCCTTCACTCTAGTTTTGTTCTTTAAATCTTTCTATGCCTCCTTTTGTATTCTGTCTTTGCTTTTGCTGAGTAAATTCCAGGACTCCTTTTCAAATCTTAAAATTCTCTTCAATTTCCCATCCTTCTCACCATGCCACCACACTGTCCCTGCTACAGACCCTCTCTGATCTCTTGCAGGATAACGGCACTCTTGGCTGTGCTGTCATAGGACCTGCTTGCACTTACGCTACCTACCAGATGGTCTCGTAAGTACCACCCTCTCCATGTGATATTATGTTGTTAAAGATATCAAGTGTTGAACAAAGTTGTTTTGAGCACAGCAAACCAGCAGAGACATTGGGTTTTGGGATACATCAGGCACTTTGATGTCAACAGTCAAGGCAGTAAGGCTATTGTGCATAGCCACTCAAGTTTGGAAGGGAAAAGAAAATCCCCTCCAAGAGCCTACTGATGCAGTTTCATTACTATCAGCTAAGTGTTTCCAATTGCTCATGATGGACTGATACTGGGCTCAGGAGACATGACTTATCAACAACCACAGAATGAAAGGGGGATGATAATTTAAGGCACTAGACGTTGAAGAACTGCAAAAGTGAGGGTCCTCCTAAGTGGGCTTTCAGTTACTGAGAGGAGCCTGAGTTCGATGTGGCAGGAGAAGATAAAAAGCCCCAGTTATCTTCAGTAAAGAGTGTTTAGATAGGGAACAGACAATTTCATCCTAACTCTTCTGCTTGTGAAAACATTTCTGAACAATGAGTCTCTCTACTGTAGTATTATACATAAATCTGTGCAATTCTGTATTGCATTGTACATTAATGTGTTAATTCTCAGACATTAGGAAAACATGAGCTAAATCTGTGTTGCTTTAGCATAGCTGATTAAAAAAAAAAACACACATCAGTCGTGAATACAAATCAATACCGTTACCCATATAAATCATTCTCCCTGCTTTAAACTTTGGTAGCCTTGTGGTTTCACTAAGACATACAGATAAACTGCGGTACTTTTTCTTCAAGCTAGTTACTCCAATATTTCCAGTGAAAAAATGTGATTGATTTATAGAAGAATAAAAATAATAAATTCTTATGTATAAGACCATGATAAAATACTGTTCAAAGTGCCTCATTTTATTCACCGTGACTCCTAACTTTCTTTGTCTTTCTGTCTGCTGGATATAGAGCTGCCCAGAATGATGCCAAAGTCTTTTTCTCAGACTCTGGTAAAGTTACAGCAGTATACAGTAAAAAGTATGAGTAGTGGACATTTATGCAAATAATACTAGCAGGCAGCTGGATTTGCCCCCAGTGCAACAGATCTACAAATCAGAACAAGTGATTCACTTTACAACACCTTAAATCAGAGAGAAGAAGGTCCATTTCATTATGAAAAGCTTTCCTTGACATTACATCGTCTATGTCTGTCTCTGTTGTGACAGCTTTAAAACCTGTTGTTTGTGAAGTGGCACTTATCCTGGAAAATAACATTTTGTCATAATAATGCTAACAGTGCTGATGAGAATGTTTTTTTGCGGGTATAATAAGGGAACAAAAATACTTTTAGTCTAGTCTGATAATCTGCAGCATCTAGGGAAATACTTTTATCTGACTTTTAGTTTCAGGACAAAAAAATATCACTGCTTTTCAAATCTGCTGCTAGCAGAGGATATCATTATTTGTTCTCTCTGACTGATATTGTTGCTCAGCTCCTAAAGTACCATGAAAGATTCTTCTTTTGACTTGTAGGAGTAAATGGCAACAAAACCTTCACCCTCCAGCATGATCACAATACAGAGATAGAATACATACCACATTAAAAATTATATTGGTGGGCAGGAAATCATCCAGCATTCATCGCAGATCAGAGAAAAGACCAAATCCCTTTGTTCATCCAAAACTGACATCACAACATTGCCAAGACTGTTGGGTGTCTTCATATTGAGCATGCAGCTCAATTTGTAAATACGTTTTGTGACCAGTCTACAGGTGTGACTACGGTCACCAAAGATACATAGGTTGACAAAAAAAAAAAGAGTTGAAAACCTGTTAGAAGGATGTTGTTTATTGTGTCAGCAGAATGACACAATAAATGGGGAGCTTTCCTTAAAGTAACTTCTATGCCCCCTTTTTGTAATTTGTTTTTCCAACCTGGCCCCTAGAATATGCCATGTAGATGCCATCATCTCCTAGCTGTTTGGTAGTTGTTGAAAACAAACACTGCTTACAAACCAGCTCCTGAGACAGACAACAGCATCTTGTCCTTGATGATGACCCAGCAGCAGAAATGGATGGGTATGAGAGTCCCTTGACTCCCACCATAGTCCGTGGGCAGAAATGGTGCTTGATACCCAAAGAAACTGGATGAAGAATATCTATACTGTGCAGGGAATTGGAGCCAGTGGAAGAAGACACCCAGATCCATTCTCTGCAGTGCCAATACATTGAAATTTGCTTGTGTTCTTTAGGAACCTTCTGTTTCAGGTTAAAATCATGCAGGGTGCAATGAGAGGGAGCTGGGATAGAAATCATGCAGTAGCAGCCTTGGTGCTACAGCAATCCATTCAGACGTGTCTTCTTGTCTCTCCCCTCAGAGTTGACACAATACTGAGCCTGCCTCTGATCTCTGTAGGGAGTTTTGGACTGTCCTGTGACTACAAAGAAAACCTAACCCGTCTTCTGACCCCAGCTAGGAAAGTGAATGACTTCTTCTATTATTTTTGGAATGAAATCCAGCAGCCGTTCAAAACTAGCACTTGGGAATCTGTCTACATTTACAAGAAGAATGAGAACTCGGAGCAATGCCTCTGGTAAGATCTAAATCCAATTCTGTCTCAGCTGTTGTCCTAATAAGCTCCACCTCCATCCTCAGGCATGGTTCCCATAGGCTGTTCTAAGTGCTCTGCATACTGGGAGATGCCTTACTGCTACTATCCCCTGTCTTCTTTCAGCCCCTTTTAGATTCTGAAAGGCCACTCTCAGGTCTCCCTGGAGCCTTCTCTTCTCCAGTGTGAACTGTCAGCCTCAGCCTGTCCTCATAGGGGAAATGTTCCATCTCTCGGATAGCTACTATATTCATAGAAGATAGCTATTATTTATATTTCCAGTTCATATCCTGAGAATGTTACAGAATTTTAAGCAGAATTTACAAATCTATTGTCTTCAGACCTTCTTTATAACTTCTGAAATGTTAAAGCTCCTTTTCTTTAATGCTGAATTAATAATAAAAAAATAAAAAATTCTGTTTCTTCCCATTTGATTGTCATTATTCATCCTAATATGGCTGTAAAATGCACCTCATTCTGCTTTAATGGAAACTGTCATCTTGAATTTTTTCAATTGCCTAATTTTAAAAATCTGTTTTTGCTAACACATGAATTGTTCTACATGGGACAATTGTTTTCCCCCTGTATGTATAAAAGCATATGAATACTCACAGTGACGGCAACAGCAAGCTATGTCTCCAACTACGCATATGGTCCTGTAAGTTAATGCTTAGCAACTCAGTTCTTGAAAACAGAAGGGAGCAAAAGATATTTTGTAGATTATAGGAAAGAGATCTCAGTGTTGCTAAATGAAAAGTTTGAAAGCAAAGAAAATCCTTTTCCTTTTCCCTCTGCATTAACTTTACTTCAAACAGAATGTATTTTCCCAATAGGCTTAGGCTAGAAGATTTAGGAGTTGGCTATTTTTGCTTAATCTTTTATCTGGCTTTTACTCACTTGGTTGTTTCTTACCATTCTCATTTTTCTCCTTCAATTTTTAAGTGACTCAGTATAACTCTTTTTGCTCCTTCCTTTCCTTCCTTTTCCTCTTAGGGAACCTGTATTTTTTTTATCTAAGATCTTTCTGCAGCTCTCATTTACTCCTTTGAATCTTCAGATACTCCTTCTAAGACTCCAAGTGGGGCCTTTTACAGCAGAGCTTTCTGGCTCTGTTTCCCATTAGTCTCACTTACTCTAACTTCCTCACAATCCTGATTTTTTTCTTAACTGTTAATGTCTTATTGCATGATTATATTCTCTAAGCCCATCCTTAGTTTGACCAGGCTCAAATACACCTGGATGACTTTTCAACAGTTCTAATTCTTTGGTGATCTGTATTGATTTCCTATGGCTCAGAAAAAAAATGCTCCATTCTGCTTTTCATATACTGTAGACAGTCTGTCTGGCGTTTTGATTTTTAGGAGAAATCGCACAGTGCACATGTGAAGATTTAACCATTTTTTGACTTTATCTGTGCTCCCTCCCCTCTGCCAGGTACATGAATGCATTAGATGCTGGAGTCACACAATTCTCTGAAAAACTGAAGTTCAAGGACACTGTGAGGACACAAGACCAGTTCAGAAAACTTGTGAAAAATTCCAAACGGAAAAGCAATGGTAAGGAGGGGCTGAGGGTGCACTCTTCTCTGCAGGTAAGTTACTTTTTCATGGAAATCAGACTATTCTCTTAGCTACATTTTAGGACTAGTCTTTCCACAGTGAAGTACAGACATCATTTCACATGGATGCAAATAGAAGATGGCACAAACCTCTCAGATTCCTCTCCCTGTCCCCGTAAAATATGGGGATATCCTTGTTCCAGAAGCCTTCTGGGATGATTTGTCCCATCTAGATATAATGTTATCCTCCTACATACTCTGATTTGTGAAAGATTCAGAAATCCAGGAATCACAAGTCCTCCTAATCAAGGCCCTGGATATTACAAGAATGCTTCTTTCTCTACCATTCCCGTGTTTGCAGCTCTGATATATAAATGGTCCTCACTTGTGCCATCAAAGGGCACTTCTTCTGGAAGTGATCCACCTAAACCTGAAAAAGAGATGAGTAATACCTCATTTTCTGCAAAGACTAAGCACCTGGCATCAGCAGGCCAAGGGAGCACAAGAGTGATAAGTAAACCACTTAAACTATTGCCTGAACTCCATAAACTCTTATAAACTTTCATATTCTGTAGCCTGGATTGCATCAGAACTGCTGCTGCTTACTTGAGTGAGATAATGGTGGTGCTCTGGTGCAGTCAAACATAGAATAGGCGTTGAGGCACTTTCTATCAGCTGCCTTTCCCTTAGATATCTCTATCCCTCAGATATCCTGTGCAGACGGTCCCAGCATAATGCAGGTAATGTGCTTTAGTCCAGCATTGCTACACTGCCTGCCACTCAGGCATCAGGGAGCAAGCAAATATCCTTTCCTTATCTGTACTTCTTACCTCCATTTTTGCCCAATCTGTAGTGATCATCATGTGTGGCACTCCAGCTGACATCAGCCAAGACCTAGGGACGGAGACAGTGGATAAGGACATTGTTATCATCCTGATAGATCTCTTCAAGTAAAGTATCACCTTTGCTTTTCCTATTTTCTCTGCACTTTGCTGAAAGATACAGATAATGGACGTAGTGTGGAACTGTTCTGTTGAAGAAATGCTTTATCACAAAATGTTTTCCATTGCTTCTTTCCTCTTGTCTTGCTCTTTATATAACTTGTTTGGTGTGTGAAACATGGCACATCTTCTACAACATCCCAATTAAGTCCACAAACGATTTTTCTAAGGTAGTGACCAGAGCAGAGATGGTTAACTTTGTCCTGTGGACTCCTCAGAGCAGGAAGCTCTGAATGAATCAGAGTCCAAAGTTGGTCATGAGCTCTTCACATGAGGACTGTAAACTTTTCATACACTCTATCCAACCAAGGCAGCTGTGGAAATATGGATTACAGTGTATTTTTCTAGGATCCACTTACTCATTATTAAATGACTTAAAGGGGAGATACAGTTGTTTCTTCCAAGGAGCAACATCTTTATAACTACAGGAATCTAACTTTTCAGAGATATTCCTTAGTACTCAACCTAAGTATTCTGTTGTTCAATTTCATCTTCCTATCACTAATTACAAAAACCTTGTAGCTGAGGACATTGACTAACTTTATTGACTAAGTTGTATCCTCAGCTTTGAATGAGTAAATAAGTGGACCAAGAGCTGACCTCTGGCCCTAAGCTGAAGTGACAAAGCACAGCCCACAGCCATATGGCTAAACCATGCCCAAACTCTTGGGATTGGTTCCTGTCACCCTAATAAGGCATGGTCTGGGACAAAGCTAGTTGATCTATACTGAAACTATGTCCAGGACTCCTGTTTGTCCTTCTGGTACACCCAGCTGCCTCAGATTATGTTATACGCTCCCCTCCTTAATTCTGCTACATATCCCTCTGATCTCAAACCATTTTGATCCTAAAACAGAATCAAAATACAGATACTATGTTAGATCTGAACATAAGCCATAAGAGAGGCAAAGTCTGTGCTTCTACAAGCGTCACGGCCCTCAGACAAAGCAATGTGTTTAAATTCCCTTCAGTTCTGAGTCCTGTTGCATCTAGGACACATGGAGTGTTCAAGTCTCCCTCAAGGGAAGGGGTGTGCTGTAGAATTATCCAGTCTGGTGGCATCTAATGAAGTTTCCTTTCCATCTGGTTAGTTCAGTTCAAGCCTCAATGAAAATCAATTTGAAATTATCTGGGGTTAAAAGGGTGATGTAAAAGTTGTAAGACTCAGAGAGAGTCAGGAACAGGGTTGTGGAGTTGGGATCTCATCTGATATCTGAGGAGCGGAGCTTGTGGTCTCCAAAAGCCCTTAATACTGCACTTACTGAAGCAAACAAACAAACCTTTAAAAGGATGATCAAAAATGTTTAATAAGAGAAGGTTCCTAGAAAATGAGTTTTTAATCAGTCTAGCTATAGCAATTGCTAAATTCCTCTGTCGTACGTGAATCAATATGTTTTTGCCAGTCTGGGAAGCTCTTCTAGATGGCCTGTCAGGATGATGAAACCAAAGATGCCTGAAAGCTACAAATGTTCCTGCTTGTTTTAGCATGCTTTTCAGTTCACACAGTTTCTTTTGATTTTTCCAGATCACTGAATTAAAAAAATAAATCAGTAGGATGCCCTCTGACCTCTCTGATTGTTTATGCCCTCTATTAAATGTTTTCAGGGCAACTCCTGCTGTTATCAATTCTAGCAAGAAATGCCAGAACTAGACGAACATGTAAAAGAGTGCTAAAGAAGCCAGAAATGTGCACAGCAACATGAAAAAAGTGACAGATTCCAGTACTACATATTTCAGGAAGAGACTCCATTTTAATAAATACAAATTCCTGCTTTGAAGAGGAGAAAATAGGACAGAAACGAGTTATGTTAATAATAACACTGTTTCAGATTGCCAATCTATTTGATATTACCTTTTAATATAGTTAAGCACACAAGCTGGCATGAGGGAATGAACAGCGTAAAGGGTTTTGTCTATGATTAGTTTTTATTTATATAACTACTATATTAGCCTGTTAAGTAACAGCTCCACTGTGGAGGGGAGAATGCTGTGTTGCTGCAGCCCCTATTGCTGACTCTTCATGAGGTTTTTCACTTTGCCTTGCAGGAACACATATTTCAGGAATACTACCTCAGCCCGTTACATGCAGAATGTACTCGTCCTGACTCTACCACCAGCTAATAACAACTTCAGCTCAAGGATTGCTGACACCAGCCTGGTAACCATGCTGTTTTATATCTGATCATCACATTCAGCTCACACATGCTCCTGCACTAGGAAATGAAAACTGAAAACAGAGTGATAATCACCCCCTGTCATGCTTTTATGTCAACATTTTCTTACATTCATGCAAGATGACTTTTTGTTCTGCTGTAATGATGTAAAAATGCAGTGTCGTAATGATATCATATTCCTGCTTTGTGAAGTTCAACTCAACCTTTTCTTTTGTTCTGCAAGTATCATGTCCATGGGACTGGGGGAGACTCATAGATCAAGGCTTTCTGACTCCACTTCTGGTTGACTGACAATCTTACGTTTTCAGTGTAGCTGCAAAACATCAATGAAGGAAGATTTATAGGTGTAATAGGGATGCAAGCATGGAAAGATAAGATTTCTGTGTGCAGATATGTGTAAGTGGTGGCAATCACAACCATTGTTGTTTCTGACCAGAGATGTTCCAGTTTTTGTAATTTTCAAGAAACAGGGGTTTTTTTTCTTTTTGTTTTTTTTTTTTTTTTTCCTTTTCTTTTCTGTAGGAAATGCATACATGTCTTCTTAAATTTCCTGGAAAGCTGAAACTGTGCAAACCCTGTATCTGCTTACTGATACTGATACTCCTGCAGTCTGCCCAGGAACCAGACTGTACAAGAGAGTTCCTCCCAGGATTTTTGGCTTTGAGCTCCAGCTCTCCAGCTTTTGGCTGGCGTTACTGAGTTTCCAGATCCCTCAGCCTGGGTTCAGTGTTTTTTGGGTGCCAGCTCTGTGGCAGGCAGCTGGGAATTTTGGCACAGCTTCTTGCCCTTGAGCTGTGGCCATCTGGAAGCCCAGACTTGTTGGCACCACACCAGATGATCTGCACTGAGAGTCTAATCCAAAGCCAAGAGCTTAGTGTCCCACTGAGCACACCTGCTTAGAACCCACAATGTAGGATTTCTTGAATCCAGAATCAGCATGTCAATGCTTTACATGGGCCTCTTATACATTTTTCCCTACTTCCCTGTCTTAAGACACCAAAAACATTGTTTACAACTTCATACTTCCAAGAGAGAACACCGATGTAGCATTTCCCATGTAATCACTCAGCATGCAGATGCTGGCCTTCCATGCTGGAAATTTTGCCTATCCAGATCACCAAAGTTACTGTAGCTTTAAAGCAGAAATATGAATTCTCAAATTGCCTTTTTTGTTTCCTCCTCTTCTAGCTGGAAGATGACTTTGTTATTGGCTATTATAATGCAGTCTTGCTGTTTGGACATATTCTGAAGAAATTTATCTTCTCCCAAAGCCCTGTGTTACCTCTCAGTTTCATCAATGAATTCCGAAATATCACTTTTGAAGGTAAAAATGTATGGTCCTGAGCAGGGCTCACTGAACTGAAGAAGGGAAAGAGATTTGTTTTAAAGTACTCTTAGGATAAGTCTCTTGTACATTAAAAAAAAAGTCCAAGCATTTCAGTGAGTTTTATTACTACTGTAATTTTTCTTTTACTTTCCTATCATTTTTATTGCACGTGTTATCTTCAGTATTAACAAAACATAGCAGTCGTGCAGAATCACCTCAGTGCCACTGAAAGTAGCAACAGCCTGTTTGAGAAGCAGATTCCTTTCTGGGTCATGACCTTTTCAAAGAATCACAGGGTCATAGACTCATTAAGATTGAAGAAGGCCTCTTAGGTCATCTAGTCCAACCATCAGCCCAGTCCCACCATGCTCACTGACCATGTCCCTCAGTGCTGCATAAGCATCTTTGGTTATCCTTTGTTTGAAACAAGATTCTGGGTGAGATAAATTTGTGTTCAGCTTCAAAATTCAGAAATAGTAGCAGCCCAACCTAATAAACATTTCTATAATCTGTAGAGAAGATCAGAATTGTATTTGAAGAATACTGCTGTCAAAAGAGGGATGGGAGGAGTGGAGAGAGAGCTTCCTGGGCAGCAGAATTGGAGGACAGGGATGGGGCCCTGAAGCTGATGCCATTACTTTGAAAAAGAGATGAACTCTCTGTAAGGAGACTTTTCAGAGAATGAAAAAGGTGCTAGAAGAGCAAAGAGTTTCAGAGTCTGCATGCAGTCTTCCTCTAGAGACAACCTGGCATTCAGGTTTCATCTTCAGTTCTCCATGGGTTGTTAAACTGTGGCAATGTCTTTTCTACGCTTTGTAGCAGAGACCTAGTTTTGGCTTGAGATAAATACTTACGAAATATGGTTAATGTTCAAAACATCTTTGAAGTCCACTTAGCAAAGCTTTAATCAATTAGATTCAAACTGTTTTTAGTTTACAAAGGCATTGTAGACTTATGTGTCTCTGCTGAGAGCATAATCCAGCTGGCAACACAATGGGTCTTCATAGTCAGTGTTCTTGTTCCTCTTGCAGGTTGTCTAGTACCAGTGGACTTTTGTACTTAAAAATCACAGAAATTGATCATTAGGAAAAGATAGAGACAGCACATACACAACAAAATCACAACAGTATCTGTCTGAGTGCAAAGTCCCATCTGTCACTTCACATCAGAGATCTGTACCAAAGTGCCTACTCAAAGCTCTGTATTTATTGTCTCACCTACTTTCACAGAACATGGCTAGAAGTTTCCCAGAGTTTTCTGATGTGGCCTAACAGACTTTGTGCTTATCTTTGTTTTAACCATAGCATCCCAGCAAAAAAAAAAAAAAAAAAAAAAAAAAGTTTGCTTATGCTTATTTCTGGGCTGCATCAAAAGAGTAATGCCAAGGAATGCAAGGGAGAGGATTATCTCCCTCTACTCTGCCCTTGTGAGGCCCCATCTGGAGTACTGTGTCCAAACCTTGGGCTCCCAGTGCAGGAGGGATCTGGAGCCGATTGAATGTGTCCAGTGGAGGCCACAAAGATGATCAGAGGGCTGGCGCATCTCTCCTATGAGTAAAGACTGTGGGAGCTGGGCTTGGTTAGCTTAGTTAGACCTGGAGGTGTCTCCAGGGAGACTTCCAGTACTTGAAGGGAGCTTACGAACAGGAGGGAGACCTATTTTTTTATATGGACTGATAGTGATAGAACATGGGGGAATTGGTTTAAGCTAAAAGAAGGGGAATTTAGGTTAGATATTAGGAAGAAATTGTTCACTCAAAAGGCAGCAAGGCACTGGCACAGCTGCCCAGGGAAGCTGTTGGTTCTTCATCTCTGGAAGCATTTAAGGCCAGGTGGGTGGCAGCCCTGGCCACAGAAGGGGGTAGGAATTAGATGATCTTTAAGGTCCCCTCCAACCTAAGCCATTCTGTGATTCTATGAATTCTTCCTGAAGTCTGCATCCTTTTTTTATACTGTTGAAGTCATCTCTTTGGTTTCATTTAGTTTGAAAGATAAGTTACATAGACTTTTTTTTTTTCCTTGTCTCAAATTAATCTTGCATATTAGTTATAGGTTTCTTTTTAAAAAAAACTCCTTGAAGTGAAAGGTGTTGAATCACCTTCATTCTTCCTTCTGTAGGTGCTGGCTGAGTAGAGTGTTCAAATAGTAGTATTTGATATGTAGAAGGTGAACTGTGAAAAAATTAACACGCACAACACAAAAAACGTCATTTCCAAACAAAAATAATGATGCTGAACTTTAGGAAAAATAAAATAAATCATTAGCAACCGCAGCAAAAGAATCTGAAACAGACCAAAGAGACTTTCCTGAACAAAAGGAAAGGAAAAAATGGTGGTGAGATTTTCAAGAGTGGTTGATATTGGCAACACTTGCTCTTGTTGAAGTGCCTGGCCTCATGAGAACAAAGTCAAGCCAGTGCTGAGGGACGTAGAAGTTTCCACGCTAAAATCCTTGGAATGTTTTCCAAAGGCAATTTCTCAGTGTACACATCTGCTGACATTAGGAGTCAAGAGATGAAAGGCAAGGAGAACTTGGTTATAATAATATTGTTAGAATTAAGCACATACCTATCAAACGAGTTAGAGGAATGAAAGTACCTCCACATTTCCTTTCTTGCTGACAGACTCAAACTGCAGAGGGAAATGGGCAATTTCCCTTCTCACCTTTAAAATGATCCCTTCAGAGGAGTTTACTCGGCCATTCTTGGTATGCTGAAGAAACCTGACATATATATCTTTTCTATGGCTAGAGGGAGACTTTCCCTTTCTGTGCAGTTTGTTCAACACCTTTTTTTGAGTTTTCTAGAGAAAATGTGGAGCATTATGAAGGGAAAAGCAGTGCTACGCTAAACTGATATGTGCTGTAGCATGTAGATGAAGAAGAAAAAGATTCTGAGCAACAGAAATCCTTTTATTTGTCCTATCATTCCTGTCACATATTTATTTCTTGGATAATACAAGCCATCTGACTAATTCTGTGTGTCCACAGGTGCACAGGGTCCTGTGACTCTAGATGCATTCGGAGATATTGATAACAATTTGACCCTGCTGTACACGACACAGTCTGCAAGTGATGTATGTATGTCCAAGAAGCAACTGCTTGGCCTTGTATATGAAAGGAGAAACAAAATGCCATGCACTATCACATAAGAACAGTGTAAATAACCTGAAGTGGTGTCACGTCAAGTCATACTGGGCATGCTGGGAGGGGTCATAAATGGTGTGCTGGATATGGGCAGGATTGATGTCATCAGTGGTTCACTAAGTGAAGTACAGCTAGTGACTCAGATGCGTTTATTTTTAGGCAGGGGGGAGGAGTAAGGAAGAATATGGCAGCCAAACATGTGGCTAAGCTGAAGAGAAGACACCAGTGTGGCAGAAAGAGCAAGAATTACTCTGTTGAAGTTTGAGCTGTGCATCTTTAAGGGTAGTTAGAAACAAGGGACAAAAACAAAAAAAAAAAAAAAAAAAAAAGAGAGGCAGAACTGCTGCTGACTGCATTTTTTTACTCCTACAGCCACAGTACAGAGTTCTGATGTATTTCAACACTCAGGAGAACAAGACGTATGTGGTATCTACCAGTCCGGATTTCATCTGGAAGAGCCACAGGCTGCCTAGTGATATTCCAAGCACTGGTGAGATATCCATTAAACGTACCTCTTTTTCCAAGAGAGTTTACAAAGCCCTCACACCTAATATCCAGCTCTATCTCTGCCCAAACATTGAACCTGACATCCCAGAAACCACCACCTGCTTTTGAGTTTTTGGTGACTCCTGGATTAAATGATTAACACTCTGCGTTATTCAGCATGGCAGCGTACAGCCCCGCTGGTCAGAGCCAGCAGGTGTTTTGCCATTTGCTACATGGCAGTTGGCAATGGGAAGGCATATTTTTCAAGGTATAACATGCAAGATGAAAATTCCTGCTGTGGCAGTGGTTGCAAGGGTGAATGCACCGTGGGTTGGTTGGTGCTTGCCTGAGACATTCCCACTGATGAGAGAGTGTCCAAAGGTGCCAGAGTTATAACCTAAGGCTCCATTAGTTTGCTGTGCTGTTGACCTCCATTAGGGAATGCTATAATGCAAAGTGATAACTGGAGGAACAAGCACCACCTGCAGACTAAAAGTCATTCACAGTAAGGTGAACACTTCTATTCTTCAGTAAAGTAAAACAGGGCGTATGTCAACCCTGCACCAGCTTGCGTTGTGAGAGCTGTGCTGTCTGGCCCCAGCCTTCGCTGTGCTGCTCCAGTCCCATTTTAATCCTCCCCTCATGCACCGCATGCACTATGTTATCGGAGGACCTCATTATCTTCTATACATTCCCTTGAAGATGTCCTTGTTTGAAGTGGCTGCACAAGGACAAAAGAAAAATGTTTGGGAATTGGCAGAACCATCGTGTCTATGAAGTGGTATCTTAACACTGAGTACATCATGAAGCTGGAATTCATGGCCAAGCTACACATAAACAAAGTGAAACTGCCTCTCACAAGCGCTTGATTATTTTGTTTTCGCATTTGTAAAAATACACGTTTCTCCAGTGCGGTTCTGGACGCGGAGTCCTTCGGTGTGTTGTAACACCGGCAGCCAGGAGGTGGAAGCAGAGTCTCAGGAACAGGAAAATGCTGTTCAACCGGCCTTCCGTGGGAAACTTCAACCTGATGATAAACTGCTACTCACAAAGCTGAGGTTTTAGAGAACTCTTAGGAAATTGCTTTCAAAATCCCGTGCATATGTCATTATGAGGAGTTGGCAGTATCCTTCCCTGGTGAAGAGAAATGGTAGTACAGATAGTTTTCAACAGAGGCTAGCATGAGAACATGGAAGGCAGGGAGATGTGGTACGCAGAACAACAAAACCAAAGCTAGAAAGCTAGGTCCAAAATGCAAAGAAGTTCCTAAATAGAGTTCCATGTTGGATGCAAACACTTACATTAGTGCTTAAAATCTGTGCATAGTTACTGCCTGATTTTGGAGGTAGCTAGTGTGTGTCTTGTTGCTTTTTGATGTTATTTTTATTAATTTTTATTATTTTCATTATTCTTATTTTACTTTCCATGTTTTTCAAACACTTAATGCATGTACATCCCCACCACACAGACTGTTGTATCCAGGGTTTGTTGCCACTCTATTCTCATGAACCCATTTAATGTCTGCTTCATTTTTTAGAATGTGGTTACCAAGAAACAGTTATTTGTATTGCAGACCTATCTTAGTTTCTTTTTAAAGAAGGAGTGAAATACTTGGAAGCCCTGAGCTGATGTGACAGTTAGTGCTATTGAATTCATCTCCCACCTGTCTGTGCCTACAGAGTGCCCATGCCTCAGGGGGGACATAAGAGCACTGCTCAGGGCCACGCTTCATCCTGTTTGGAAAGGGAGCAGGCACATGTCATCTCCAGGGAGCGCTGAGCTTTAGCAAAGCCTCTCAATTGGAATGTGACCACAGAATATCCTTGCGTGGCTACTGTGACTTGCATAAGTGGGTGCAGGTAGTTTCTTAAATAGAATATTGTTTTTCAGTGTCTTCCATCAAGTTGTTTACTTTCTATTTTTTTCCTTTCTGCAGGCCCACACATACTGACTATTGCTGTCTTCACACTCGCAGGAATTGTGATTCTGGTTCTGATCATCTCTTTGCTTGTCCTAAGGTACCACTCCCTTTATCCTTCTGTTTATCCTAGAAGAATTTTCCTCCTAGAGCAATGCCTTTTATGTCTCCTTGAAGAGCTATTCATGACATTTCCTTACATACCTGGGTATTTGCCCTTGATGTGAACTGTTTAGCCAGATTTGCATCTGTAGCATTTTTATGTAAGGTTAATAATCAAGGGAGAAGATACAAGCAGGTTTAAAGTTTCTGTATCTGCAGAAGTTCTGATTCCTGCTCAACACAGAATCTCATGTCTCAGACCACTCTTCAGATTTTTTCCACTTACTGTCAACCATTAGCCCACCTGGGGTTCCTTTATGTTTCTTCGACCTCTTAGTGATAGAGAAGTTCAATTCAGAAGGAGTTTGCTATCTTGTGGGAATCAAAACTCCATAAGGTTCAAATGTTTTCATTTCATGCATCTGTTCTCTCTCTCAGTTCCTCTGGCTCAGTCCAACTCTTCACATACAGACTTTTCTAACAGATGTAATTTCCCAAATATAGCATAGTTCATCTTAATTGTGATGGAAAATGCAGAAATAAAAACCAGTGGAATCTCCTTTTGCTGGAAGAAATTTCAGTACATTTCCAAATTATATAGTCTTCTTTCCTATTCAAAGAAATTGTCTTAACTTTGCATCCAGTTTTGGTAGCTCAGGACCCCTCTTATTTACACAGTAGAGAACTTCAGACAAAGTGAGAAAATCAGGTCTAACAAAACCTGCTCAGGTTCACTTATTTGAAGTGGACTTCACTGCCTTGTGGACTAAAGCTTTTCATGATGAAAACTCAAAGATGAAGGTATACAACTCTTACACAGGCAGTTGAGCTCGAGAAATGCAAGAGCTGACTATTCCCACATAAGAACTGACATATAAACAGAAAAGTAAAGTTGTTATTATATGGTCATGAAAATTGACAAAATTTTGCCTGGAGACAGTTTGAGCACGTTACAAAGGTTCTGTACTCTTCCATATTTGCAGATGTATAAAAACTAAACATTCTGTTCATATTTTTAGATTCTTACTGTATACATATCATTGTAATATCCTCAACCAACAAATATAGAAGTTTCTGAGGATATTTTAAAATAATTTCTTCATATTTTCTTCTAGAGAACTTACCTTTCTAGTATAGAAATAATAGCAACCATCTCAACTAGAAGTGCTGCAGCAGATTGTCCCCTAGCAGGGTAATAAGAGAGACTCAATTATGAAAATGAAGAAAATGCCTCATTAGTCTCCATTTATCTCCCAGATTTCTAGGATGCTTCATAGTCAGAACTACACACTTCCCTTTATAGTTCTGAGTGCTGAGGAAAATAGCAAAAAAAACACATAACTAATTATTAGTCTCAGTAGATTTTAGTTCAATTTGATGCATCCTTAATCACTAGCTGGTAACAGTTGGAATTGCAGTGCATTCTGATGAGTGACAACAGTTTAGAGATTGAACTGAGAAATATCGTTCCTACAGCAATTATCAGTACTCCCTTTCTTATACACATATAAGTAAAAATGAGTCAGAAAAGGGAATATTTTGTTATTAGTTGATACAATCATTTCTCCCATTTGGAGAACTTGCCAGCAGTCATCATGTGTTGGGATCCAGATATTCTTAAATCATGTGTTTTCTTTCTTCTTTTTCTTCATTTCTTTTTTTCTTTTTTTCTTTCTTTTTTTTTTTTTTTAATAGAGGAAGTACTTGCATGGGTAAACAGATAATTTGATAAGTACAAGTCTAATTGCAGCTTTTCTATAAGGGAAATAATGTTTGCTCTGAAATTCTGCAAGAGAGAGAGCAGTTTCCTTTTTTCCAGTTCCAAGGACTCTTTAAAAATATGCAGAATATAAGAGATGTCCACAAATAGGGGTCTCATCCCAACACTGTTTTCTCCTCTCCTGGCACTGTACTCACATCTGTTATTAACACCCAGTGTTGATGCCAGGACTTCATTTGGCTAGTAGTTGTTTGAGGCACCTCCCTTTAGAGTACATTCAGTATCATACAGGAGAAAACCATATAAAATGAAGAAAGCGCTTTGCACCTTAAATTGTTCTGACCTCTCTTAAGTCTCTGGTAATGGCCCAGCAGCTGTTCTGCTAAATCTTTTCTATTCTTCTACTGTGTGTGTGAAACGGAGACAGCATTTGTTCTTTCCCACAGATATGGGAATAAGAGCAGCCTCCAAATGGAAGACTATGAGAGACATCGGGCATATGCTAAAGCCTTGTCAACCTGGCACTCCACCCTTACATCATCCCAAAGCTTTCCTGTCCTAATCTTCTGTCATGAGTTTCATTTCTCTGGGAGGATATCCTGAAGTTTGCTTGTTTTGCAGGAAGTACAGGAGAGATAATGAGCGTCGGCGGAAGAAATGGTCCCATATATCACCTGAGAAAATCTTGCCTCTGGAGACCAGCGAGACAAACCATGTCAGTCTGAAGGTAAGAGAAGCATGATAACCAATGATGGATCTTGGATTTTGTCTCCTGAGGACCATCAGCGCTGGGACACTGGCTTTCTCTGATTAAAACACAGGCTATGGCTGTGATAGGAATGGGATCTGTTAACATTATTGTGGTTTATTTTTTTAACTCTCACTTGCTATATTGATTATTCCCCTTTTACCACTCCCTAATAGAATAGATTTCCCAACAGTTATGCTTGTGAAAGGGAAAGAGGCTGAGGTCTGATTGCCAGTCCCCTTCCACACCACAGATGATTTCTCTGTGCTTTGTCCCACTCCTCTAACTCCCAAGAGCACAGGAGCAACAAGTGGAGGCCATGGCAGCTGTGGGAGTGGACTGGCTGCCCCACACCTCCTGTGGCATGTGATGGCACTCCCTGCAGAGAGGCTTGTGCTTCTCTGTGTGCCACCCACTGGCAACACTTCCCTCTCTGAGCCTGAGTGGGGAGTAGGTGATAATTGCAAGTTAATGATCCTTCTTTGTTCTCAGATTGATGAAGATAAGAGACGTGACACCTCCCAGAGACTGCGCCAGGGCAAATATGACAAGAAGGTAAACTGAGAGTCCATGCTCCTTCCTCTGCTCAGGAGAGCTCCGTGGGAGACATCCTCTCTAGAGTTCAAGAAGCAACTCTGCTTCCCTCTGACCTTGCAGAATGGCTTGGGTTCATGCAAGGAATGTGCCATATCAGCTGCTTTGTACTTTGCTTACTGCCAGGAGGCAAAACATTAGACACCATGAACCCTGGCCTAGTCCAAAAGCACAGAAGTGGAAACAGAAAGCACAGAAGTTAAATACATGCAGTTTGATACCATGGAGATTAAGTTATTAGTGGAGAACAGGCCATTCCCGTGCTTTTCTTATAAACTCGGTTGAGCTTGCTCTCTGCCTGCCTGAGGTATGTTCATATTGAGGTACAATCTGCATCACAGAATCATAGAATCATAAAATGGCCTGGGTTGAAAAAGACCACAACAATCATCTAGTTTCAATCCCCCTGCTCTGGGGAGGGTTGGCAACCACTAGACCAGGCTGCCCAGAGCCACATCCAGCCTGGCCTTGAATGCCATTCCTGTCTATGTGGTAAATCCTTTGAGGGAAATGTAACTCCAGTGCTTACTTAGTTGACTAACTGAGACAGCAAAGCAATAGGCAGGTGTTTTTTGAGATATTTATCTAGCATTTCTTGGGAGAGAAGAATTAATCACTACAATTTCTTTTCACTGGTATTTTTTCTTCAGGTGGTGATCCTGAAGGATCTCAAAAACAATGATGGTAATTTCACAGAGAAGCAAAAAATAGAACTGAACAAGGTAATTATTGTAGGTAGCAACTGGACTCAGCAGGGTGGGATGAAGCCAATGAGTGAAGTCATTGCCCTCCATTGCCAGCTCCATCAGCCATATATATACTTATGAATGTTTGTGAGGTGGACAGGTGATGTGTTCATCCAAGCATATTGCTTGATGACCTCTGTCTTTGCTTGTGTAATCACACTGTCAGTTGAAGTCAGTGAAACTGAGGTGAACGAAGCAATTCATGCACTGTCATAAGGCCCTGCTAAATACATTTTTATAGCCAGTGCTAATACACTATGCACTCTGCTCATGTGCTAATTCATTTGTAGTGGAATATTGTAGTTAAGTCTCATTACTGAATGCCAAATGCAGATCTTTCAGTATAAGTAGCTCTGTGCTGACTTGTGCATCCTGGTAATTCTAACATTAGGGATGAACTTGGCTACAATACTGCATTATTTTGAATAAGTTTTCCTTTTTACACAACAGGGCTATACTGTGAATTCACTAATCTCTAAAAATATTCTGAACTAAAATACAGTTGTCTGTATATATATATGGACAAAGTCCATAATATCATGCAGCATCATTACAATTTTATTACCTGCTCATTTGCTGATTGATTAACAACATTCTCTCTCTCATAATGGCTATTTTTATTAGCTGTGTGATTTGACTAGAGAAGCAATAATAGAGATTGTAGTTATCTCTAGTATGATCTTGCAGTTTCCAGCAACATCCAGTTTTAACTCCCTAATCTGGAAGGCTCTGAAATGACAAATGCCTTCAAGTACTTCACTCTGTGCCTTAATACACACTGGTTCAAAGGGAACTCCTACATCTTATCAGAGCCTGAGATAAAAAGTCACACAAGCATCATCGACCTGTGTTTCTATACTAACAACAACTGCTTTTAAAAATAGATGTAATATTGCTGTTCTAGCTCCTGCAGATTGATTATTACAACCTGACCAAGTTCTATGGCACTGTGAAGATGGACACCATGATCTTTGCAGTGATTGAGTACTGCGAAAGAGGTTCCCTGCGGGTAAAGAATTTTGCAGTTTCCCTTCCCCAAATTATTGTAGTAAGAAAAAAGATCTGCTCTGTGTGGCCCTCATGCTGCAGCACCGCACCAAGCAAGTTGTGGCAAGTTTCTCATGTTGAATTCCTTCCCTCTTGCTCACCTCTCCCAAATTTCCAGCCTGTGGCTGCCATCAGACTGGTGGTTCTCAGTAGCCAGAGGATGCAGAGAGGTGTAAGCAAGGGTATATAGGCAAGAGCTCTACCCAGAGAACAGCAACAGCCGGAATTTATTATTTTCCCCACTGGGAGCATATAGTATATAATGTTTTATGTATTTTCTAAGACATAGCTGTTGTCTCTTCTGATGCTCTTGCAGCTCCTGCAGTGGCCCCAGAGTTTGAAAACACAGAGAAAAAAATATAATGTTAATAAGGGGCAAACAGTTTAAGACTGGAATATGGTAAATCCTGTGTTGTGAGCCCTTCGTTCTTGTTTATAAAAGGAAACAGTAAATTGTTACATGGCAAGAGGAAGGAAAGATTTAGACTTTATTACTACAAATATTATTTCAGAGCTAGTCATGGTGGTGTCAGATTTTCTGCAAGCTTCTTAGACCATACAAAGACTCTCATCAGTAGCAGTGGGCTCTGGAACTCACATGAAACTCATAACAAGGCAGCAAAATACCAGGTCTATCTCCAGTTATTTTCTTGTAAACTTGTGGAGACTGACTTTTAGCAATGGAAATCATTGTGGTTGGAACTGTAAATCACTGTCCCTTTATGTTAAAAGATCACTCTACTTTGAAATTATAAGCCATGAGTTAGTTAGAAGTAACTGGATTGAGTACAAAGCACATACAGTCCTTTCCACTTATACACCTTACTCATTTCTGTCACAGCTTGATTAGATTTACCTTGGCTTTAAGAGTAAATTCACAGTTTACTTTAATTACACAAAACCCTTCTTTTCTGGAGTCTTTACTTTTCTATTTCTGTGTAAACCTAAAATATATATAGTTTTCTCTGTCTTTTGAATCAACTCATGCTCTAGTGCATGTACTCCTAATATGCAAGTCTGCCTTACTCAGTCCCTGGTTGAAAGGCTATGTAATACTCAGATCTCAGCTTCTGCTTTTTTCCTGATGCAGATTAGAATGTTTTTTTGTTTTTTTTTCTCTTACAGGATGTTTTAAATGATAAGATCTCCTACCCTGATGGCACATTCATGGACTGGGAATTTAAAATCTCTGTCATGTACGATATTGCTAAGGTAAGTGGACTGTTGACCATGCAATATTAATCAGCCTGTCCTTTCTTGCAATATGGATCCTCTGGAGAAAAGCAGCTACTACAGCTTTTTCCTTTCCTTGATAGAGCTTGATGCCCTTCCACTCTCCCTCCTGACCCCCACGAGGCCAGGAAAGCCTGTGGCTCTCAAACTGAAGGAGTGAATGGGGACCAGATTTGGCTTTGGAGTATATATGAATAATAAAATATTCCCCAAAAAGACATGGGACCCAAAGATCAGAAGGTTATGATTTGATGATTGCGGCTCTGACTAGCAGGGCTTGGGCAGTCACAAGCCCTGTAAATCAGACTGTGCTGTCTGGCCTCGGGCAAGACATGTGAAGGAAAACTGTGTTCTTTCAAAATGATGGAATTATTTCAATTTGTATCCAAAACCAAGACCAAGTTCTTTTTCAAAACAAGCTCTGTTTATTCTGCATTTTATTTTGATTTTCCCACTCTCTATAGACTCTCATTTCTCACTAGGATTAGCCATTTCATTCAGCTAGAGAGGGAAAAACAAATTCATAATAAAGCAAATTCTATTTTCTATTTTTAATTCACTACAGACTTGCATCTGATTAGCTGGTAATTAAGAAAACTTTGCAATTCACATACATTATATCTCTGCAGGTAATCCACAACACTTTTGGCTAAATTTTTGCTAGTGTGCAACTGTTTTTGGCAGTTTTTCCATTTCCCTACACACTTCAGTTCTGCCTTGGTCTCCATGTTGTATGACTCCACTGTTCTAGAGAGATACTGAAAATCTTGCTCTTTATTAGAACCTCCTTAATCCAAATTGTCACAGCTTGTTGGCCTTGTTAATGACTTTCAGGTTCAGTTAGTGTTCAGAATTAAGCTTCATTTTAAATAGCAGCAGTGCAATTTCCCTTCTTCCTTTTAGCACATTAAAAGAGCAGAGAATTTTAAACCCTTTGCAGTTCACCTTCAGATATTACCTAAGAAAATGGTGATAGGTAGTGGCTCTGTTTATGAGACATATGGAAAACTGCAGTCCCTCTGAAGGGAGTGACCAAATGCCCAATGACTACACTAGGTGTGACCAGGACTTCAGAACCATTTGTTCACTACACCATTGGTAATGAGGACGTGGAGTCTGGGGCTGAGTGAAACACTGCATCCATACTAGAAAGGCTCCAGATCATTATTATATTAGCAGTGTTAGAGTTGGTTCAAAAAAACCTTCCTGAAAATTCAAATTTAGGAATATGTGGTGATTTATGGTAATTTGGATGATCTGCCAACTTCTCCTTTTCCTATTCCTGCCTCTTCTCCACCTGATGCTGTGGTGGAATCTCTGGGACCTAGACATTATCACGCACTTCTTTTACTGCTTTTCACTAATGTAACTTCCCACTTGAATGTCTTCTTGCTTATCATGACCCTTCAGCTCCTGTTCCCCTCATCCCAATGTATGCTCTTCTCAAACCCTCTAACAGCTCTGCAGGCTGTTGTGTTTTTTTTGTTGTTGTTTTCAGGTAGGTATAGAAGATGATTAGAAGGGAAGAGGAAAATATTATCAGGCACATCTGTGAGACTTCTTTCTTCAGAAATCGTTAACAAGGAAGCTCTGGTATAAGGAAATCAAAATTACCTCTGCCTCTGATTTGATGCTGAAACTGATTAGGAATTCTAATAGAGAATGGGATGATATAAGAAGGGGAAGGAAGATGGCATAGCTGGAGGAAATAGGCTCTGAAGCAGGCAAAACATCCTGGATAATGTCAGCAGGGTTGCATGATAAAAACTGCTTAATCAAGAAGCATGTTCCTTGGATATAGCCTGCACACAGTCTCTGTAAATTTTGACAGGATCTAGACAGGCCAAGGATAACCAGTCCAACCACATTCTCAAGGGATTGCATATCTTGCATACTGCCTGTGCCTCAGACATACATGTGCTGTGCCCCAAACTCAACTTGTGTCTCAGCGTACCCTTGTAGCACTTGCTGGTTGATTCTCAAGGAAAGATGGGTGCGTAAGGAGAGAACACCCAGCATGTCATATAGTGTATGCCTGCCCCTATAAGCTCTGTAATCTGGTTTAAATTCAATCAGTTACCATCCAGTAGGATGAGTTGCTCATGTGGGAATTTCAGTGGAAGACCATTCACAGAAGAAACTAAACAGATAAAACATATCTGTTCTGACCTCCACAGATTATCAAGAGCTGCTTTGAAAGTAATGCCTCTTATTTTATTATGTTGGCCCACAGTGTCAGGGGCGGATGTTGGTGGTTGAACCTTTCCATCAACACACTGTTACATTTTGTTGCTATGTGGCAGCAGAGGGGCTGGATGACAAAATGGCGTCTGACATGGAAGCACATATGAAGCAAAGGTGTGTCACTGACTTCATCCATGGGGAAAAGCAGCACCCACTGACGTTTGGTGATGGTTGCAGAATGTTGATGGAGATGAAACAGAGGATGTGAGCACAGTGAGGTGGTGGGTGGTGTGTTTCAGTGGTGGTAGCAGTGACAGTGTGTCACCTCTGCTGGTGCAGATTTTTACAAGTGTAACATGCAGGCTCATATTCATTGTAGGTGAAAATGCACTGGTAGTGGTGATGACTATGTTGAAGAGCACTGTTTTGTAGATGATAATTTGCTTTATCAAATAGGGTTATTCTGATCTTTTTATTTGTTGTAGTTTCCATGCAAATAAATAGGAGGCATTACTTTTGGAGCAACCTATGTAGATTATGCCTTATCTACTGAACTACAGAAAGGATAATTATAAGAAAAAACGCCAGCAATAGGCTAAAAGATGTGAGCTAAAGTATTGTATAAGAGAGAGATGTATCAGAGTAAATATTATCAGGAAAGTGTAAATTAGCATACCTGTACTCTCCCTCAGTTTACAGCCACTTATTAATGTCTTTTTCCTGCTATGCCTCAGTGCTGGCCACTTGCCGTGTATTATACCACATTTGACTCTAGTACTAAATAAACAAAACTCAGAGGTGGTAAGTAAAAAATAGCAAACTACACACCTTTGTATGCATGTGTGTGTGTTGTAGTCAGGAGTCTGAGTATCAGGAAATACAGCTGAAACTATACTGGCCAATCCTCACTGTGCTCACTTCCTAGTTTAACTCATGGATAATTGATACATATTCACTAGTGCAGAGAAAGCCATTAACAGTCAGGTCAGCAGTGACATTTAGGACTCTATTCTGACCGCTTGCCTCATGCAAGTGATAGTATATCACCTCATCTGCATTGACCCTGTGCTGCTTACTGCTTTGCTGAGAAGGATCTACTGAAATGTTTCTGAATGGAGTTTCTGGTGAATGGTAATCTTCGAAGATGATACAGACATAAAGAGCAATTATTCTCATCTTCAGTAACCATTGGTTAGATATGCAGTTGGAGACATTTTTTTTTATTTGACGTTCCAACAAATCTGTATTAGATTTAACAGAAAAGTATTTACTGCAAATGAAATCAACACTTCTGTAGGAGGAAACAAACTCCTCTAATGCCCTAGTGGCAAAATGATCTCATCAAAACTCAGGATGCTCTATCAGGTTTTTGTTAATCAACAGGAAAGATGATCATTAGTTAAGACATGATCCTTCTAATAATCCATCCTCAATTCTTAACATTGACTGCTTTTATGATCTTGGAAATTCTTCTCTGTAAATACTACTCTCCTTCCATGACAGAGGATTGTTGGTAAAGGCAGTTTTACTGCTTAGACACATATTATGCTAACACTTCATATTCTTTGACTCTAGCAACAGCTGAGAGTCTCATATATAGCCTTGTCTTCTCCCTATTATCAACCACAGGGAATGTCTTACCTGCACTCAAGCAAAACAGAAGTCCATGGTCGGCTCAAATCCACGAACTGTGTGGTGGACAATCGCATGGTTGTGAAGATCACTGATTTTGGATGTAATTCAATTCTGCCTCAAAGGAAAGGTAAAAACAATATCCAGTTAGACTGTCCTTCATGCTTTCCAGCCCAGTGGAATTTTTTTATGTTCATAGTACAGTATGGCTTCATTACATCTTGTACACGGTACAAAACATACGGTACAACTTTGTTTCATGTAGCAGCCATCGTACAAATTATATATTAAAACTCCTTCATCAATAACACAATAAAAATTTTTAGCAAATAGAGAAAGAAATTAGGCAGTGTTGGTGAGCAAGAAATGGAAGATAAATTTTTAAATTATATTTGGAAAAACAAGGAGACTTCCCTTCTGACTGAGACGCAACAAATATTTTCAAGATCCAAAGGCTTCATGCAAACATTTCCCATAGGACTTCATGCAAAAACCTCCTGTAAGCAGTAACAGTGGACTTGTGTGAAGAAAGAAAAAGGAACCACTGGGTTCTTGTCTTGTCATTGATCACTTATACGTGTTATCACAGTGCTGTGTAATTTGATTTAAATATTAACACTTGTGACTATGATCATCCTTAAAAATTAGTAATGATATGTTTTTCATTCAGAATATAACAATATCTGTTCAATGAGCTCAGGTTAGTTTTCACAGCTTTTGTTTACATTTTTTGTTTCATCTAATAATCATAGGACAATTCTGTCCTATTCTGTAGAATAGAGCATTCCTTTCTACACATCTCCGTTTTTCTTGATCTTGAGTGCAAAGATAAGCCCTTCTAAAATTATGTCATCTGAATCTGTTTAGCAGAGTTTGGAGTTTAATAAGCACAATACTGCACTGTAACTGTTGTATATTATCTGAGAAGAACCTGTGATTGCAAATGGATTAAGAGAAAGAATTGACATTGAGACACAAAGAAAGTCAAGAGTAGCAATGAGAACATAAGAAGAGTAAGAAATGTGCACTGAATGAAAATGTTCTGTTAATTCATTATTTTGCATGTTACAATTAAATTTATATTATGATTGAATGTTAATGAATTTATCTTCTCATGCTGCTCTTGAATACTTTGGCAATCATCCTCAAAATTTCTGGCCCCTAGCTTCTTTCCTTGAAGAAAACTTATTGCTTCACAAGACATCTACAGATTCTACAGATTGTGGCTGGATGTAGCAGCCTGATACCGTAACACTGTTTTCAGGGTCACTATCAGTCCGTTATGATACATCATCAGCATGTCATATAAAATAGTCATACCATGGCAGTATTCTAGTTTTGAGGTACAGCGGGGCTTGGTGACCTAGAAGTACAGAATAATAACTTCTGTAGAAAGAAAGTGGTTACACACAGGTAGTATTTATGTCAAGCTCAAAAGCACTTGGGGATTATTTCTATAGAGTCATGATACCAAGGCTACCAGGAAATATTACAGCCTTCTCATATGACATCTTGAATAACACACTTCATGCATCTGGGTCAAGAATTTATGCCTCTGCATTTTCATTTATTTATTTATTTTTTTTCATAGCACAGGCATTCCTTGGTCTTATACAGATGCATGGGCTATTTCTAAGAAGTCCATGTGAGGTAACTTAAGAGAAGCAAGTTCACTGCCAACAAATACAACTTTTCTGGAGGTCTGCAGGTCGGCACCAACAGTGAAAAATAGTACTGTTATCAAATCCCAGACAATTGCAGACTACCACATCATAGTTTTATCTAACTCCATTGATGTCAGCGTATCCAAATAACTACTGAATGAAGAAATAAACAGTACCAGTGAGCTCCATGTTTGGTATGAAAAGAGTAAATTGAAAATGGCCAATGGACGCTTTTGAGAAGGATCACCCTTTTCAATTACTTTTCTCTTGTACCCATTTACCTTTTTTCCTACTGTGATCTGGATTTTCAGACCTGTGGACGGCTCCTGAGCATCTCCGTCATGCGGACGTATCTCAGAAGGGTGATGTGTACAGCTATGGGATCATTGCCCAGGAGATCATTCTACGCAAAGAGACCTTCTACACCAGACACTGCCAAGACACCAAAGGTAAATCCACAGTTTTCTCCCCCACTGCAGCCTTCTAGAATACTGTAGCAGTAAGTAGCACATCCACAGGTTTTCGTGTAAAGTGGTGTCTCTGGTAGGTGCTTGAACCAGTGCTTCTTTCACTGTGTGACGCACAAAGAGGATGTTTGAAGGATATCAATGTGGAGGCAATCTTCTTATGAATCAGGTTTTTACTGAGTTTTCTTGCCCTTTTTCCTCTCCTTCCCACCTCTTCCACACTGTTATAGAAGTTAACCTTATACAAAAACTGCCTAGACTTACTGTGACATTTAAGGCTACAAAATGTTGTGCACAACATATAGTAGTTCACTTGTACTAGGCATCACAAATCAGCAGTGTCAAAAGAGAACAAAAACTCAGCAGCATGACATGAGAACAACTGATATTTAAAAGTTGGCAATTCAGACTTTGTTCCAGTCTGTCAAATTAACGTTAGTAGCTTATTTTCTTATCTTCTGTCAGAAAAAGAATCTCCTCATGCGATGCATCCATTAAACCTTATTTCGTACATATTGTGACATTGTTTTTGGATGGCTAACAGCACAGACAATAGCAGTGCCCTGAATCCCATGAATTATTTTATATTGCAATGTTATAGCCACCATAAAGGCATTCAGGTTTGAGATTTTCTTACTGACACTTACCAACAAGTTTAAACATTGCCTTTGTTTCTGAGTCATTCTGAAAGATCTGCCTCACATTTGCTAAAACATCTAGAGCAGCATCTGGCCAGCCTAACAGCTGCTTTCCTGAGTAATATTTGAGAATAACATCTAGGCCAGGCTCATCATCTTACATTATTGCAAATTTGTGCTCTTAACCAAAGAAATACAGTATTTCACATAATCAACTCCTTAATGTAGAATTGGATGTAGGAGAGATTAGAAATACCTGTTTCCCTTTCACAAAACTATTCAGGTCGTTGTGCTGCGTGACAGATGGTCCCCTGAACTGCATCAAATAAGACAGGGCAGAGAAAGTAAAAGTCCATCTACTACTTATCTTTGGGAAGAGGGAGCCAAATCCTCATAAATACAATAATTTTATAAACATCCACCATACAGATGGAAAAAGGAAAGGCTACTACTCTTCTCTCCTGATTTTGACTTGCGAAACAAATCCATAGCAAACTGCATTCTTATAATCATTTACATCAGTTACAGCCTGCCTGTGTGTTAGCATTACCCTGTGTTTTCTGGCTGTTCTGAGATGTGGTGGCGACCTCACTGCTCTGTTTGTGGTTCATACTCACAGTCTGGTTCCTTGTTTTAACTTTGACCTATGTCCTAACACTGCACCTTATCATCTCAGAAAAACTGTTCAATTAAACTAGCATTAAGATAAACTAGATGAAAGTACTTTTTGCACTTCTAGGTTTAGGCTTCCTAATGCTGGGCATGGTGACACACAGCAGCAAGCTTAGTAAGAGAGCAATAAAGCTACTGGGCCTGAAACCCAGTAAGTCCTGTGTAAGTCTGGATTCATTGTAACTTGAAAGGAAAAAAACCATCCTATTTTCCAAACTAAGAATTTTCCATTAACTAAGGAGATTGTATTCTCCCAGAAGCTTTTTCTTCTAAATCATTATTGGGTGTGTGGGTTATATATCGCTGATCTAATAGCTGCTCTTATTATTTGTGTTTTGATTCTGCAGCTTCAGTAAATACGTTCAGTCTGGTTTCAGCAGTTCATCAGATTTAATGTAATGGAAAGGAATGAGTTATTATATTTTGTTGAAGTGGCTCATCACTAGAACATCAGGACTCATTCATTAGACAATACAAGAAAGTACACCATACTTACTCAAACGTCTTTGAATTTTTTTTGTGTCATCATTTAGTTTTGGGAAGGAGTAGTTCAGATGTGGCAATATCATTACTTTACAAATATCTAAGATAAAAAGAGGGAAAATAATGCAAAATTAGAGTCAATGGTAATGGGCAAGGAAATGCCTCTGATGCATGTTACATTCATTTTAGCGTCCTGTAAAAGTCTTTCAGTAGCTAGGTTATCAGAAATCAAGTTCTGCAAGTTCAAATATATGGATATTTCAGGATGACTGATATAATCACTTCTTCAGGGCTTCATTGGCAGCAGCAAGGACTGTGTTCAGAGTTAGGAATTGTTTGATAAAGCCTGCACCTAGCTTCCAACCACAGCTGGCAAAATTAAGCTAAACTTTCAAATACTCAGTGAACTAATTCTTTCAAAATGCAAACAAATATTGATCAACTTAGTGTACAATAATATCGTTATTACTGAGTGAAATGAAATCCCACAAAGAGGACGGGCATACAGAACTGTATTCTAATGTATGATGTAACTAGTCATAGTTCTTTACTGACTTCTTTGTGAGACAGCTGTTAGACCAGCTGCTGCTCCACTCTTCTGCAGAAACACCTCCTTCACTCTCAAGACTGAAATTTTGTCATGAGTGAACATAACCCATGCTCCTTACTCCAGTATTTCTTGCCACTGGCTAATTGCAGTGCTGCTTATAGTTGGTTTTATTTCCTCTTTCAGGTGCATATGCAGCTTGGAAATCTATCACATTTCTCTTGTGTTCATGAGATTAACACAGGTTCTACTGTCTCTTCACTCACAGGATTTGGGGTTTCTGATCTGCATGATCCTTAAACAAAACCTCCTACTCCTTCTCTAGTCTGTAACATCTGCACCATATGCTGCTTCATTTTTTTTAGAGTGATCGTGCAACTGGGCATGCTTAGACATTCCTTGCTACTCTGGACATGCACATACCAGCCTGATGACAAATCTTCCTTGTCTCATTACAAGCTTCCTTTGGCAAAATTGTCTTCCAAATATAATCAAACATCATTAATAAATATATTTCACACTTGCAATTTCTCTCTCTTCGTTAGAGATCAAAAAGTTCTTCTTTTTTGGTACTCTTTCCCTCTGAAGCTCTTGAGAGAACAACTTTTGTTTGCTTGTTTGTTTTAGCTCTTTAAATTGTTCTGCAAATGCAGTCTGCTTTCTGATGTGTTTTGAATCCAGATAACTTTCATAGAATGGATTTCATGAATATAAGTACGAATAAGCTAACAAATCCAATGTTTTTAAGCCATACATGTTAATAGCTTAGTTTTAAGGAAGTTGAACATCTGGATGATGATTTGAACTTCTCTGGTGAGAACTGTAGGTCTTCATGCTTTTTATCAAGTTGTAATATTCTAGTGGGCTTCTCATGTAGTTTTTTACTATGGCTATAGCTCATGCTGAGAGGCACGCTAATTATACCTAAGGTTCATTTGGAAGGATGCCATAACCATGTCTGCCATGACCAATAAATACCCGAGTACATTCCTATTTGTTTTGCTTTCAGGGGCATTCAAACCAGCCTGTTATGATCTTAAGCCATATTTTTAGAAAAGCTCCAGAATTGAAATTTACATCAAAAAGAAGGGAACCACCTTCAATATTTTGTTTGAATAGTAACTTGTAACACATCATAGTATGCTATACAAAAGGAATGTTCTTCCTATGTTTTTTTTTTTCCCCCTTTAATTAAAACTTTACATCTTTTTTTTGTTCTTCAGAGAAACTTTACAGAGTGGAGAATGACAAAGGTGTGAAGCCTTTCCGACCAGACCTATCCTTAGAAACAGTGGGAGAAAGAGAGATGGAAGTAAGCTAATCATTAACACAGCCATTTTCTATGTGTAAGGTAGAAGTGTCGCCAAAACTAGCGCTCAGGTTGACAAGAGGATGAAAGCTATGCACATTTTCTGCCAAACGCTTTAACCTCATGGGAAGAAACAGTATTCTATAGTTGCTACTAGTGAAATGAAACAAAACTGATGAAATTTTTTCCTCCTTCTTAAGTGTATTCTGTGCATCAGCCCTTTAGTTTTTTTCTAGTGATGTTTCAAAAACTAAAACATGTTAAAAGTACATCCCTTGTGAATTTGAACTTTTTGTTAAGTTGGTTAGCTTGAAAAAAGGCAAATGTATCAAACAATGCTCCCCTGTCTCTCTAGAATTCACGAAGAACTATATTCAGTTTGTCTGAGTCAAAGTCTTAAAAAGGGAACGTGTGCTTACTTAGTTTAGCATAGTCCTAGGGCTGAGAACTGCTAGCTATACCATAAGGAGAGTGTTATACTGATATATGAAAAAATACGTATCATCATATAGTGAGGGCTGTATATCTGTGTGTGGGAAAGCAGCAGTCTGACCTGCATAGGAAAGGATCTGAGATGGCTCAGTTTTCTGATCCAGTATATGAGAGTCTCCACAAAGAGACTGTGTTGCAATGATTCAGGGAAGGACTATCATTATCTTTTGAAAGTACTCTCAAGTAGTACTATTGCTTACTTATCTTTGTAGTACAGTGGTGTGTCTTTTGGAATTTGGTATTATTCCAGGGTGCTGAACTGATATATGAACTTTAAATAAGAGAGAATGAGAATCACAAGGGATAATATCTTAGGGGAACTGGTGGCAGTACAACATTTCACAGATGATTCATCTCACCTATCTTCAGATATCTACAAGCTGTATATCTCATTCTGACCTAGCTCCCATAGGTCCCTTTTACATCTGATAAGAGAATACTCATCCATATCACTTTTTGGACCTATTTTATATTTTTAGATCAAGATTCCTTTCTCCCTACTGATCACAGATGTTACCCAGGGTGGCTATGCCAGCTTTTAAACTAAACTACAAGTTGGATTTGCCTCAGGTAGCTTTACACATCTGCAATGCACATATCTGTATTTGAACTACTTACTCTGTAGTCACTGGAAAAAAAAAATCAACACTTACATGCTGCTACTCTTTTGATCTCTTCTGGATAGCTCTAAGATGGGATGAATGGCACTTTAAATGTACTTCCTTCCATGTATGTTAAAGCCCTTAAGACTTCTTGCTTAGGTGCAGAGGTCTGTATTGTGGACATCAGCATATTCAGTTGATGAGCCCCATTATTTCTGGCTGAGTCACCAATTTCAAAAAATTCCCAAACTCAGAGTACTGGAAATAAATTATCACAGCACTTACTTCCATGTCAGTAACCATATCTGGTACCAGTTGCAAGAGGAGATCCATTTGCATATCTTTCATTTACGTATTGCAAATTCAACTGCAGATGATGTCACTAGCCACCACAGAGTTAAGTTTCAGATGCCTGCAATGAATGTCCCAACCATAGATTCATAACAGTTAGTCACACATTTCAATATGTTGCTTATCAAGAGTAACTGGAAATACCCTGATGAACTAGTGCTATTTATCTCCATTATCTTTCTATATCCAGTACTCAGTTCAACTTTCCTTAATTTTTCCTTTGAAGGTATACACACTAGTGAAGAGCTGCTGGGAGGAAGACCCAGAGAAAAGACCTGACTTTAAGAAAATTGAGAATATTCTGGCTAAAATATTCAGGTGAGCATCTGAAGCTGAGTTTTTGAAGTTGCTCCAAACTCCTTCTGTGTGCTAGAAAGCTTGTATTTTTAAGCATGTAAGCTGATGTTAATATAGTCCAATTAGTGCCTTCACTTTGATTTATTCTTTGCCGTGGAAGTAGGTGAGCACATGCATTTTTGTATGTACTCATGTGAATGTGTGCAGCTATGCATGTATTAGCTGAGTGAGGGTGAGATGATCACCATACCTTAAATTGGTACATTGTGAAAGTAGCAAGCTGGATAATTAGAGATTGAAACCATTAAAATAATTTACCTCCCGTCTCTAGTCAGGAGTTGGATAATGAGTCATGTTGTCTAAGTTTCGGGAAATAAAGGCACATCAACGTTTGGAGGATGATGGGAAAGTTGGGATGAGCTGAGTTGTGCCATAAATGGCCATTCAGATGGTCTCAGATAGAGCTGACTAAATGTGTTGGGTTGTACCTCATCAGAGGAATTAATTATGGGGTTTTGTAGGTATAAAATTGTGGGATAAGCCTCCATCCTACAAGAGGATGGAGACTGCTTCCTGCCACATGCAACAAGGTGTTCTTCTCATGAGCACCTCAGACAGTGCACCCTGGACAAGAACACTTGTCTAAAGTAAGAGTGGCTTTAAAGTCTGGTTAGAAGGAACTGACATTTCCTGTCAGTTGGGCCCCATCTACTTTCAGACTACGGAGACAAATGCGTTATGAGTAGCCCATGCTATTGTGCTTCTGCTTCCAGCAATTATGCTTCTGACTGGAATCTGCTTAATCTTGTGACCAAAACTAACTCCTGAACTGCTAATTGTTCCATTGAATTATTCTGGCTTCCACAGAGGTAGCCCCAAAATGGTCTTAGTCTTTCTGTCTAAAATCCCCATTTAAATGTTATGTGGAGTTCTCTATCTGTCTTCTTTAGCTTCCTCTTGGGATTTGAGCTTGCACAAATGAATGTTTAGGGATTACTCAAGGTAACCTGGATTGGAAGTACTATCACGGCTATGATTTGGAAGTGGTTTAAGAATTAGCAGCTCTGAGTGACAAGTGTGGGCACAGACTTTTAATTTGTAAACAGAAGTCCTCCAAGCAACAAAAACCCGCGCATTTTAAGCACTTTCATTCTATCCGTACAGAAGTTAAACACTGGAGAGGTTTTGTTGCTTCTCTCAACAATATGCTTCCATCACCCTTTCTTTTTGGCTCCTGTGCATTGCTGTTATTCCCAGTAATTACCATGGCCAGACCAATGAAAGCTACATGGATACCCTGATTCGACGCCTACAGCTGTATTCCCGGAATCTGGAGCACCTGGTGGAGGAGAGGACAGAGCTCTATAAAGCAGAGCGAGACAGAGCAGACAGGCTTAATTTCATGTTACTTCCAAGGTTAGTATTGAGCAGAACGATTTTTACTGACATGTTATTTATATGTATCACCTGATTCTTGGAGAGTGGGATTAATATCAGTCTTATATTTCTTCAATTCACAGAGTGAAATGCTACTTATTCTGTCCTAATTCTCCCCACCTTACAGACAAAATGTCAAATTTAAGAGGTGCCATCAATCCCCTCTTCTGTACAGCTCAATTGAGCACAGGGGGTAGCAGGCAGGGAAAATGTGGCTTTCTTTGCACAGACAAAATCATAGATTTTCTATAGACTTTTCATCCTGGTCTGATCTTCCATAAAGATAATTTCCATACCTATGTTAATCCCCTGCCTAAGGCTCTGATTAAGTTCAGGATTTAAATGAGGTGTTAGAGTTAAAAAAATTTACTGAACGAATGCCTTACATAAGAAATAATAGTGGGAGCTCAGATAAACTATATCTCATATACTGTCACAGCATGATGATTTAAGCCTAGGAAGAAAAAAGTTTCAGTTGGGAAGCCAATGTAAAGTCTCTTTATTTATTCATAAAATGTATTTGGCTGGAAAAGGGTGGAATTGCATTGAGGTCATCCCTACTGATTTCTTGTTAAGGCTGACAGTGTCAGATATACAATATTTGTATCACAACTGACAAACACCTTCAAGCTTGTGCGTACCACCCTAGCCCAGAAAAGTACATGCCCTACTTGAAAGTTACTGACACTGAAAAAGCATTTTTTTAATGAAAATTATCAGCCCATCTCATTTTATCGGTGTATTGATCTGTTTAACAACTTGGCAGCATTTTGAAGTACTGAAAACTTTCAATTTTACATAATCATTGTAAATTCTACTTAACAGACAGGTAAGCCAGTCTGCCCAAGCAGCTGTATTCTCTTTAGAAGGAAGGTATTCAGAAAACATGCAAATGTGCAAAGTGGCATTGTGTTTAATGCACAAAGCTGCCAAGTGCTCAACAAACAGCCCAGAAAGAAGGTGAGAAAACTGTGCCTTCCCACCATTAGAATGCAGTTTTGTTCAGTGCAAGTCTGTGATGGAGGCTGGTTACTCTCTCCATTTTCCTCAATCACGTGTAGGATATAGCTGGAATCTTAATGCTTTATGAAGACTAAATTTTTTCTCCTTGACAGTGTAGAGTCAACTATCCTGCAAATTCCGAAGCAGGTAGTCCGAAGAGCTGGTGTGACTGTCGAATGTGACAGCAACCTCACTTCAATCTTTTTTTCAAAAGCAATACAAAAGTGAAGTATTATAATATTACCCCATTCCAAGATATTCTGAAGTCCTTAGGGCAAAAGGGCAGAGGTACTTACAAGGAGTAAGGGGAATGACTTATTTGTCACAAATTTCCTTCCCTCGAATCTGATCTTGATAGGCAGAAAAGAAGAGTGAATCACTGAGGTCTCCATTCTCAGATGGAGATTCACACCAAAGCGGTACTTGGACCCCTTATCTTCCTCAGCTTCTGTTTATGCAGAGGATTTTGCAAGACTTTAGCGCATTAATTGATTTTAGTACATGCTGAGATCCCTGGCTGAAAGGCATTATGGACATCTAAAATGCTATTACAATGGCAGTTTTCAGCAAATGATTTGATGTTTCCTACCCAGAAGGCAATGGTGAGGTTGACTTGCGTGAGAAAATACTTTTAATGTTAAACACTGTCTTCTGTCTTCCTGCCTTCTCTATTTCCACAGGCCAGTAGTAAAATCTTTGAAGGAGACTGGCCTGGTAGAGCCAGAGTTATTTGAAGAAGTCACTATCTACTTCAGTGACATTGTTGGCTTCACCACACTCTGCAAATACAGCACCCCTATGGAGGTAGTAGACATGCTGAATGACATCTACAAGAACTTTGATCACATTCTTGACCATCATGATGTTTACAAGGTGATTAGCTCCTCACTTTTGCTCAGTTAAATACCAAGCAATGCAGAAATCTAACAGGCCAAGATTGTCTCATTTCAGTATGCTTGTGTGCCAGCTTAGACCAAATTTTATATACCAGGTGGCCACAGATTCCTTAAGTGAAATGCTATGTACTGTCATACTCATTTACAAAAAGGTGCTAGGTACCTTAAACTAAATAATCCTGCTGACTAGGGACCAGGTTAGTCATAAACAAGAGAATATGAATATAAAACCTTTCTGCTCTCAACTAAGTATGTTCTTTGCATGCTGAGATTAGTAATTGTGTTTCCACAGGTAGAGACCATTGGCGACGCTTACATGGTGGTGAGTGGTCTACCAAAGAGGAATGGCAACCGACATGCAGTAGACATCTCCATGATGGCTCTGGACATCCTTAGCTTCATAGGATCCTTTGAGCTCCGACACCTTCCTGGTCTGCCTGTTTGGATTCGCATTGGAATTCACTCCGGTACACAATGATGCTAGATCAGCAATGACACTATAGTTGCCTTGTTTTTGAACTTAACAGATCAGATATCCATGGAAGATGTGGGTGGACATCATACACAACTGCATTCCTTTTGAAGAATCAGATTGAAAATAATATTCCTGGGGGAAGGTTAACAGGAGTAAATAAACAACTACTTTGCTCCTGTCTAGAGAAATAGCCCTTGTCTATTCATTCATGGTTTGCTCCTGGTATGATCAATTGTAAGCTTTCACAGATAATTCCTCCCTGACCAAGATGGAGATCAGCCATGTCCAGACATGCTTGTCTCACTACAGAAAACAAGCTTTTCTCTTATGCTTTTGGAGACAAAAGTTCTGATTGCGCCCATGTGGGAATTCATGCTTCAGTGAAACCAGAAAAATATTTCTTCTATAAGGGAAACTGCTCAACAGTCTCAAGGGCTTTGGGAAATCACCTTTCATTTTTGCTTGTTTCAACAATTATCTAAGCAATTGGCGAAGGAGGAACATAACAGTGAAAGCAGCTGGGCACTGGGATACCCCTTGAGGCAATAATATGGAACCCCTCTATAATTAAGCTTATTCTCTATTTCTTTTGCTTCCAAAACTGACCGTAACCATATTTTTTCATGCACAGAGATTATGTTTAAATGCAATTAATACTGTCCCATTTTGTTCTAATTGAGTTCTGTAAGATATGCAGTGTGAGGTGTGGTTTGGACAGGAATGGGAGATGCCCAGATAGTTTAGTGGTAGAGAGCAGTATCATTGGTGAGGAACACATTGCTCCAGTAGGTACTGCAGTGTTTTCTGCAACAGGGAGAGGCACCTTTCAAGCTAGTAGTCTCTTGACCAACCTTTTTTCATTCTCTGAATCCCATTTCTAGGTCCATGTGCGGCTGGTGTGGTAGGAATAAAAATGCCTCGTTACTGTTTGTTTGGAGATACGGTAAACACAGCTTCACGGATGGAATCCACTGGCTTGCGTAAGGGTTTAAGTTCATCTGTCCATATAACAGGGCCAAAGGCTATTGGTCAGTTTGTGACTGAAGTGTCTGTTTTCAGCCGAGAACAATTTGTAATCAGCTCGCAGATTAAAGATGAAGCCCTATTTGTTCTAATTACCAATTATTTCACTGTCCTGTTGGGCAATGAAGAACTGTTCCTTGCTCCGTCTCCAGCACTGGTAACAGGGAGTATGTAGGCTGGTTTTTGCTGGCTGAATTTCTTTGGAAGAAGTACTACTGATGCTTGGGGTTTCATTTTACTTTATGAATGTTGGATTTCAGTTCAACCTATAATTGTATTGCAGCTTTGTTGTGTAAATATGTTGACTGTATACTTTAAGTTGAAGCAATTACTTCTTCAACTACACCATTAGGGACCTTTGCCAAGAGCCGACTTATCTTCCTTCTGCCCAGTGTCTTCATAGGGCTATTCTCTTTGTGCTATTCTTCCCAAATTTCTCTTCCCTTTTGACACATAAACGCTACAGATACACTTTCAAATTGAGCTTTCATGGTCTATTTCTTAGCTTTAAGGATTCATGTAAGTGGTTCCACGGTTGCCATCCTGAAAAGGACAGACTGTCGATTCCAGTATGAAATGAGAGGAGAAACATACTTGAAGGTAACCTTCACCATGCACATGCACAGAGAAAGGGAATAGTATAAGGACATTATGTAGCTTAGAGTACCCTGCAGTTTAATTATCAGCAAGGGAACAAGGGTCACAGATCAATCAGTACCATAAACTCTAGTTGTTGAAGACACTTCTATAACGTCAATAAAGGCAACGAAAAGCTGCCTAAGATGAAGAGAATAAATGAAAGTTATAGAATAATAGTGATGCTGAATTGGGCTGATGGAAGAGAAGCTGAATCTATTGTTAATTTGCTCTTGCTCTGATATCTGACTGTCTACCTACGTATCTATTTATTTCAGTCTATGTAACTTGGCACTGATGTCTGTATTTGGGTGCTGATAGCAGGCAGCACAGCTCACCTCTCTCATGGTTTCAGGTCATAGAACAAGAGAATGTTCACCTGTATCTCACCCATTATTTTTCTTTCCACGTCTGATTTTTAATCCTTTGCTGTGAGCAAAGGCAAACACAGCAATGTGCAATATAGAATTATTTAAGTAAATGAACGACAGGAAATTGCAGTCTAATCCCTAAATTGTGCTTTCTCTTCTTTGTGATGACTGTTTAGGGCAGAGGGACTGAGATTACATACTGGCTGACGGGTACTGAAGACAAGGAATATAATCTCCCAACACCTCCTTCAGTGTAAGCTGTTATTTGTACATGGAAAGGAAAGAGAAATTCGCAGTTCAAAAGTCTTTGAACTTTAGATTTAACCATTCTTCTTTAGAGCTTGAGGATATAAGCATGTGAATATTCATGACAGTATTATGTTTGGGACTATGCATGTGCTGCAGGTTGTTTGTATGCTTAGCAGGTTCATTTCATTGGAAGGGTAATAAGACTTATAGAACAACTTGCTGATGTGATAAATGCAGGAGATGGACATACAAATTAAAAATATTATTATTCCCAGCATTTGTTTTGTAAATATATGTATACAATGATGCACAGTGCAATTATTCAGCACTTGCTGACTGATACCCTGAGCAGTGACTGCCCTCATAGCTTACTTCCCACAGTTTTAGAGTTTTCACATGACACTACATAGTATGGGATATCCCTTTGGACAGTTTAGGGCAGCTGTCCTGGTTCTGTCCCCTCTCAGCTCCTTGTGCCTCCTCAGTTCCCTTGCTGACAGGGCAGTATGAGAAGCTGAAAAACTGGAATGTCCTTGTCTCTGTATGGCACTGCACAGCAACAAATAAAACGTCACTGTGTTATCAATATTGTTTTTTTCCCAAAGCCAAAACACAGTATGGTAGCAGACAGAATGAAGAAAATCAGCTCTATCTGAGCTGAAACCGGGCCAATTCCCCAAAACTTGAACCCTAATTGTACCTGCGTGCCACACTAGGCACTGCAGCTAGAGGATAACTGCAGCTCTCTAATATCATGTTATTTTGAGCAGGATTTTGAATTGTATTCTGTTAGAAGAGGGAGACAAAGCAACTGTAGCATTGCACAGGCACAAAGTGTTTAGAAATCGAACAAAATTCTACTTCTTAACATGATACAGTATATTTGGCAAGAGAAAAAGAAGAGGCTGCTGTGTTGGAACTGAGCTGTAATTTGCATTACTACTAAATAAAATACAACAATAGTGGGAGTATTGTTTTTGAGAAATATTGCAAAATTGAAGTCAGGATGACTGTCTTCATTTCATCTATATTTGGCATATGAGTACTACGTTTGTTCCTGTTAACTCACTAGAACATGGAATTTCTCCACTTTCTATTTCTGTGTACAGTTGCTTCACCAAACAGGGATTTGCTGCTATCTGCTTTGAAATAACAGTGTTTCAGTACTTGAAGCAATTATATTGCAAATTGTACTTTGCTGAATACACTGGGATTTATTAATGGTGAAAGGCACAAGTACATAACCTTATTTCCTACCCATTTATTCCTATCTACCTAAAAGACAAGAGATAACTAGGAGAAAGATACAGTTTTTTTTCCAAGATGTTTTCAAAACAGAAACAATCAAGCTTTTAATCTACTACAGAATCTCATAAACGTAGCTTTATTTAATGGCATTTCAAGTGTTTGTCGCTGTGCTGAGCAGGAAACACTGTCAGGCCTGTTTACATGGTACAACTTTTTGTTGTCTCAGAATTTCTTTTTGGAATTAAAATGATCAGTTGAGACTATGAGAATGATTGAATTGGCAGTTGTTCTGAAATTCAATTTCAGAACATTTTGAAAATACCTCTTGAGCTGGATCACTGTACTCAGTGATGTTTTTGTTTTCACTTCCTCGTTACAGGCTCTGACTCACAGAATTGCCCCTTAAAATTCTCATACAAAGGGTAATATAGTAAAAACCAGGCAGAATGCAAAAGCTTATGAAAAGGTAGCAGTTCTGTTACTGAAGACCACCTGAAGCTGAGTAGTGGAAGTACTGGTACAAATAATGCTGTTGAGAAATAGAATCTGATTTAATTGGGAGAGCATTTAATTGGTGTTTTCTTTTTCATGCAAGTAAATTTATTTTAACTAACAACACTTCTACAAATCTCTGTAAAGATGGTAATCAGTGCTATACAGAAAAATTGCACGTAATTCCTCCATTATGTTCCCAAAGCCAAAACCCGGATCTAAAACCTTTATCTCAGAAGTGTGTGAATGACATCAATCTAAGTATGGGATAGAAATGTTCAAAAAACATTGGAGATCTAGGGATCACTAAAAGCATGTCACTCTGTGACCTTATTTTTTTCATCCTTTTGCTTTCAGGGAGAATCAGCAGCAGTTAAAAAATGACATAGCAGAGATGATAACCAAAATTCTTCAGAAAAGAGAAACTGAAGATTTCAGGACCAGAGAGATTAAACGGGTAGCAAGCTACAGAACAGGTACCCTGGAATACTTGCAGCTGGCCAGCACAGATAATTCTGCTACATATCTTTAAGACTGGATGTCTAGCATGACTTAAAAAGCTACAGCAACTCCCAGAGGTACTTCATATAAAGGCTGGAAGCTTATGTTCTCAGCTGGAGGAGAAAGAAAATACCTTTCAAGGCAACCTTCCTACCACTCAACCTGCCAGTAGTACATCAAACCTGTCTTCACTGTCATGTCCAAATTGTTAGATGACTTCAGCAGGGGACATGCAATCTGATTTGAGAGAAATGAGACCTGAGGATACCTTATCTGTTCTGGTTTGTTTTTTAAAGATGATAGCCTGTTCAATAATTCACTTCTGAAATATTCACAGCATAGCCTTAATTTCTCATGATTTTCAAATGTTGTATTTAATTTGTAATTTTTATTTCAAGAAAGCTTTGCTGTAATATATTGGAATGTAACATTAAACATACTGTGTAAATCCTGGATATTTGCCTTTTTATTTTTTTATTTTTTCCCTGCAGGTTCCCCCTGTCTCCCACATTTTGTTTAGCCAAGTTGTCTTTCTTGAGCACTTCCATTATTCACCTTGGGAGATAACTCTAGAATCTGTACGGCTTCTAAAACTTATCTGAACGTCTTAATTCTGAAAAATCAAACTGCAAATCTTGCATAGCAGACCCTTTCATATCTCTCCTCCACTTCTGTTTGTGCCCCCAAACCAGAAGTGCAACAGAAATGAAGAAAACAAATTTCTCCATGTTTTTTAAACTTCTGGAAGTTTCAGTTCAACTTTTGGATGAAGTTTCACAACCAGACAGAACTCACATTTTACTGAGATGACTCACTCATGAACTGAAACATGGCATTTATTAATAATCAGATTTTAAAAGCAGCCAAAGAACAGGGGGTGCATGTAGAAGAAAACCAACATTCCCACAAAGTAGTGAGCAGAATTTTTGCAAATGTGCACTTATGGCTTTCAAAGCAGAGCTACTTCTTTTAACAGCTGTCAAATACTGGTCAGTATTCAAACTGTGCACCTCAGTATATAATTTCTCCCCAAACCATTCCTTTTATGGTTTTGAATGGAAATTTTGTCCAAGGAAACAATGTTAGAAAGAGCAAGCCAGTCACCTGTCTTTTGCCTTTGTCAACCTCAGTTTGCTTGTTTCAAACTCACAAAAAGCCCCATGCCAAACATAAAACTCAACAGAACAACCAAAGTGTAAATATACAAGCTATAAAATTAAATCAGGTTGTGCTATAGGGCTTCTAATATTGCTTGATGAATGTAAATTTCTATAGACAGGTACACATTATAGGCAGAAAAAGCAGACAGCCTGTAACCAACAGCTACCAGTTTCTGATTCTGTATTAGCAGTCTTTAACTTGGGCTGGCACTGGGAACATACCACTACTTTTCCCATTTGTGTCCTAATGGAACAGCTCATTGGGATGAGGACAGAAAAAAATGAATGGCATTCTAAAACTGGTATGCACTGAAAAGAATATCAATACAGTAGAAAAACATGAAACCAGCATGCCTGCTATTTCCTGGCCCAAGATGCCAATCAAGAAGCTTCGTCTCTATGTCTACATTCCTTGGTAGGTGATACTTGGCACCACAAGTCTATTTTGGTTGCTATATCTGATACACTCAGCAAACGCAGCTATACTGCAGCGACAAGTGTCGGACTCCCCCAGCATGACGTCTACTCCTGCTTTCTTAAGCGGAGTTGTTCTGCTCTCTGTAAGTCTGTTTTTAAAGAGGAGCTACATGGGTTCCATCCATGATGCTCCTGAGATATGAATTATTCAGCAAATATCCGCAGACACTGGGATAGTTCATTTAGAATCTGTCTAGTTTTCAGTAGCTCTTTCCTGCACTCTTCAGATCATAAATCCCATGTAATTCTTTGCAGATAAATAACTGATTGACTTCTTTTGGCATGATTGTTTTCTATGTGGTTCTTGCGTATTTCTGTCACCCATACATCACAACTACTCTTTTAGAAAATTTTCACCTACTTTCTAGTTTGAATCTGTCTTGGATTCGATATCTTATCATTGCATTTTGTTATTAAATGTTGGATTAAAGAGCCCTCTGCCATCAGAAATCTGTCACTGAACCACAGAATGGTTGGGTTGGAGGTGACCTCAAAGTCCAGGCAGTCCCAACCCGTGCTGTGGGCATGGCTCAGGTTGCCCAGGGCCCCATCCAACCCGGTCTTGAACCGTCGGGGATGGGCACCCGCAGGGAATGGCCATAGTTGTAAACCCTAGGGAAAGTATTCACTCTTGTTCTTTTTCTGCAGGGAAATGCACAGTGGTTTGCATTAACAGGGCTAAAAGATGCCCTTCTTCTTTGTAGAAGATGTGGTTTGACAAGACACGGTGTAACTCTACTGGAGCTTTCTCTGGCAAACCCTGGAGGTCTGTCAGCCTCGGTCAGCCCGGGGGCCTGCCAGGGTCTGGCCCGGGGCTGCCCCACCACGGCGTTGTGCCACTCGAGGCTGGTCAGTGTGGAGAGGAGGCCTGAACTTGCCCTGCAGTGAACCCCAGCTCCCGGCTTGGCTTTGGCGTTTCTGAAAACAAATTCTGTGCCCCGAAACACATCCAGGTCTCAGCCCGACACCTTCCACCGGTCCCCTCCAGCAGGACAGCCGGGCCTGGAGGGCAGCGTAGGGGCCAAGCCTTCGAGGCAGCTGGACAGGGGGAGCCCCTGCAGCCCCCGCGAGCCCCGGGGCCACCACGAGTCGACCTGGGAGGGGGCAGAGCAGGGCGACGAGCAACCATCGCTTCATGGGAGAGAGGGGCCGGCGAGCTGCGGGGGTTACCATTGCCCCGGCGGGGCCAGCCCCGGCTCGGGCCACCCCCAGCACGGGGGCGCCGGGGCGGGCGCCGGAGGAGGCGGGGGCAGCGGCGAGACCTGCCCTGAGCGAGGGAACTTCTTAAAGTTTCGCCGCCTCCTGGTGCCCAGAGGAGACGCGTGGGAGCGAGCAGCATGGCCCGGCTCTGCTGCGGCCTGCTGTGCTGCTGCTGGGGGCTCGTCCTCGTATGGGCGGTGGCGGGAGGTCGAGCAGGTGAGGCGGGCGGCTCTCAGGGGCCGGTGGAGGGGTCTCACCCCGGAGCCTTCGCGTCGGGGTGGGCGGGGTACTGCGGGGCTGCCTGGCGGCCGGGGGCGCTGTCCCGTCCCGGCTACCGAGCAGCCGCCGCGCCTCGTGCCGGGGTGAGGGACGGCCGTGACGCCCGGGGGGCGGCTGAGGGGGTAAATGCTTTGCTCAGAAGGCGGTGAAGCGATGGCACAGCTGTCCAGAGAGCCGTGGGTGCCCCATCCTTGGATATTCGAGGCCAGGTTGGATGGGGCCCTGGGCAGCCTGAGCTGCTGGGAGGCAGCCCTGCCCACGGCACGGGGGAGGACTGGGTGGGCTTTGAGGTCGTTTCTGATCTAAGCCATTCTGTGATACTGTGAAGTCTTCTACGAGGTTCCTGGTTCACTTATTAATTGCTTACAGAACAAGGGAAAATTCAGGTGACAGTTGTTTTAACATATCTGTGTTGTTACAAGCGTCTCATTTCGTGGGCAGCCCTATCTCATCTTGCAGAGCTGTTTTTCAATCCTTTTCAAACCTTAATGTTGAACCTAATGATCAACTGGGCCAAGTGCAATGTGTTGCACTTGGGTTGGAGTAATCCCTGATACGTATGCAGAGTGGAGAGAACTCATGGGGTAGCGGTGCAGAGAAGGAATTGGGGGTCCTGATGGGTAAAAAGCTGGACATGAGCCAGCAGTGCGTGCTTGTGTCCTGGAAGGCCAACAGTGCCTTGGGCTGCATCAAAAGAGGGGGTCACCAGCAGGGAGAGAGAGGGGATTGTCCCTGTTTGCTCTGTCTTTGTAAGGCCCCATCTGGAGTACTGCCCAAGAAAGATGTGGGGCTGTTGGAGTGGGTCCAGGGGAGGTCACGAAGATGCTCAGAGGGCTGGAGCAAGTTTGCTATGAAGGCAGGCTGAGGGAGATGGGCTTGTTCAGTATGGAGAAGAGAAGGCTGCAGGGAGACTTCATTGTGGCTTTCCAGTACTTGAAGGGAGCTTATTAATGGTAGGACTCACTTTTTACATGGGCAGATAGTGATAGGACATGGGGGGGGGACAGTTTTAAGCCATAGGAGGGGAGAGGAGGAAATTCTTTACTCAGAGTGGTGAGGTGCCGGCACAGGCTGCCCAGAAAAGCTGAGTGCCTGGAGATTGAACACCAGGTTGGATGGGGCTTTGGGCAGCCTGAGCTGGGGAGTGGAAGCCCTGCCTATGGCATTGGCTGGGACTGTGTGGGCTTTGTGCTTCCTTCTGGCCTAAACTATTTTATGATTCTGTGAAATTGCAAAAACTTTCATTACTGTATTAGCAGGACTTAAGGAAGAATCAACCACGGAGCACGCGGAAAGAAGTGAAAGGAAGTTTAGGGTATAAAGTAGTTTAAGCTAATACCTTGCTGATTCCTCACATCATAGTTGAAGTAGACAAATAGAAGACTATTAAGCAGCATTTGGAAGTGCCTTTGGGCTACTTAATAGAGCAAATTTAGCTTTCAACATTGTGGACTTTCTGTTGTTTTATTTTTGTTTGTTTGCTTTGTTTTCTCTACATTTGTTCGTTGTTCATTAGTATTTTGAACTCCTTGAGGATTCTTATTGTGCAATTTGGAAAATGTTTCTGGAGAATGTTCTCTGGTAAAAATCAGTGAAAATTAGGGACTAAGATTGTAAGCTACTTGTGAAGCAGCTGCTTTATTTCCTCTGTGGATGATGGATGCTGGTGACCTACAGTTTTGGCAAGTATCACATTCACAAGCATCCTTGTGAACTTGAAAACCATATAAAATTGAAACTGCTAAGTCACAATTCACACATTTCAGTATTGCCTCTTTCTCTCCAGTAAGCAGAATTCAGGGGATTAGGCTCCAAATAATGATAGGCTTGTTGGAGGCAAATTGAAAAATTACTTAAAATGTATAAGGAAATAGGATTAATTAAGTCTGGTAGAATAGAAAACACAAATAACTTCTGTTCAAGAGGAACAAGAATGCATTTAGTTCTTCAATTGAAAATTACTGGCTTTCATGTTAAGTGCCTGTGTGGTTTAAGCTAATCTCTAAAGAAATCCTGAAGTACTTAATGTTCATTTTGTAATGAATTCTGGTCGTAACTGTAGTGTGAAATCTCACTTGTACTTCAGAGGTGTACAACCTTTCTAAACAGTTAGGAGGCTGGTTCTAAAATTTCTTTGGGAAAATAGGGCAAGTTCTATCAAATGACAAAGTTGAACTGAAATATCAGATGCTTCTTATTATGGTTGACCTGATACACAGAATGAACAACTAACTGAACATTAATTGTAGAACAGGCTGTATTAATAAAGGGGAGATGTGAAACTCTGCTTTATTTTAATGGGTCCAGGTTGAGCAAAAATTGTTTTCAGTGAAACTGGAAAAGGAAAGTGAATGGGCGGAATCTAGTAAGTACATCTTAATGCTTCTACCGAAAAAAAAAATTCCTCACCTTTCAAAAGCAGGAAATTTAAAAAAGCATGTAAAATAGAGATAAAAATTAGTAGCTGAGGAACCCACTGCTTTTCCTACTCTGACTTGTTTAGTTAGATGTAACCTGAAATGCATGAAATGGTTGAAAATATTCCCAGTGCTCCCTCTGTTGCTTATGAGTGGGCTTGTTGCTTAAACTGAGGACAAACGTGAATTCTGACCTCCAAACCTTGTAGCTGTTCCACTGTAGCTGTTCCACAGGAAAGGGGGAGTTCTGTTAATTTCTCTGATTGGAAGTCTAGTAGGCTGTCCAGATGTGTCTATGTTTTAAGAACAAGAGCATAAGAAAAAACATCTATTGAATATTTATTTCTTAAAAAACTCTGTTGCTGTTCTTAGGTACGTCAGGTGCTATTTCTATGGTACTAATTTATTTAATAAATAAAAGAGATAGTTATTAAATAGTGCACGTTAGATGGTCTTGGGCCATCTTGCTGCATTGTTCTTTTTTTGTCTGTCCATCCAGTTCTTACACATTACTGCTAGGTATCATCGTTTCCTAGCCACAGCTGAAATATATTCCATTTTTCTTCCATCTTTTCCATTTTCCAGGATATAATCTTGGCAAAAGGCAGATACTTCTCATGTGGTGAAGAAATTCCAGTTCTCTGCCAACTGTAATCCTGTTTCTGGATCTTTATTTGGCAAAAGCATCAATATGTCTATAAGAACAGGCACCTTCAGGAAAGGTTCTTCCCAGTCTCTGCTTCTTGCAGACAGGAGAAGGAACTTCTACTTATTTACATACTTGTTCTGTCACTGCTCTTCTGCACTTCTGTCCCCCATCTTGCAGTGCACTGGAAGCTGTGGTGGGGCTGTGTGTTGCTGATGTTACGCAGGCAGTTCTGGCTCAGTTGACCTGCCCTTCCAGTGACATTGAGTCACTTGTTGCAGTAAATAGTGTCTGCTTCTGTTTTTTTCTTGGGTTAACCCTACTAAGCAGTATTGATATGGAATTGCCGTAAGTTATCACAGTCATTTCTGCTCTTCAGAGCTCTGAGAGAAGGCAGTAAGTTGACATTTGTCAGTGTTCTCTGCTACACAGTGAGTTCTATGATTTCTAGATTCATGGAGACATTGCACTTGATTCATACGTAAGGCATTACCAACACAACTGCTGGGATAAGATATATTAAGGTCTCTGCATCACCCTCCCAAAATAAAAATGCTGGCATTATATGAGGGAGAGGTTCATGGTGTTAGAGGACTGTTTGCAATTCTGCAGTCTGTTCTTAGATATCTGTGTTCTGTTGATAGATTTTGGATGGTTTTCTTGCTAAAGGTAGAACTGCTTGTTCAGATGATAAGTTACAGTTGTGACAGAGTGATAGGAAATGCTTCAATTACATAACAGTGCAAGCTTAAGTGCACACAGAGTTCAAAGATGTGATTTTTAGATCCATCTTCGGCAACATAAAGCCTTATCTTGTAAATTATAACAGTTACTGTATGATTATACATAAATATCTGTTCCTTGAAGGAGGCATAACAATTTAATCTCAGGGTATTTTGACACACTAGACCAGGCCTATCAGAGTTGCAGAAACTGATATAAAAATGAATGAGCTGACATCAGGTATATGAGCTGCCAGAAAACCCCAAAAATCAGTAATGGGAAATGGTGCCTTCCAGCACTGTTGTTAAACCACATCTGTGGCACATGGTTCAGTGCTGTTCCCCCAAAGGCCTCTGCAGCTTCATGAAGCTACACGATGCAACACTTTCACTTCTCTTCCAGTCCTGGCTTTCTCCAGTTAAACTTTCATATGGAGAAGTTTAAGGGCAGGGCAAACTCAAGGATAATTTGAAAGTTCATTCTGACTTTTGAAAACAATTCTGAATCTTCATGCTCTGACAGGGAGTAAAACAAAGAAACACGGTCTGCCACAGTAGAGTATGCATGTTCAAGGCACGTGTCTGTCTCTGTTCAGCCTGTTCAGGACCCAGCTTTCTCCATTCCCTTTGCTTTTGTGACCTTTAGTTGTATGAATGGTCTTTGGCAGTCTGTACTGACCAGCCTCATTAGCCTGCACTGCTTTTCATAGATTTTTCAGTCTGAGAGATTGCTGTGTTTACCCTTAAACAAAAGCAGCAGTTAACTATCTTTTAGTAATACATGAGGTAAGGTGAAAACAGAAAACTGATGGTGGCAGCTTGAAAAGGTATCCAAGGTCTGTGATGTCTCAGTCCTTTAAATAGCATCATTACCTGGCAGATGAAAAGCATGTTTTTAAACATTGTGTGCCCAGTCCCTGAAGTGACTTAATCTCTAAATTAGTTCACATAAAATCTCCTATTCATAGAATGGGGGGAGGGGAAGATTTTCTTCAGTACTAAAATGCTGTTTTGGTTTACACTCCCCCATTTGCATATGTCTGGTACATTATGAAGACTGACAAAGTACTCGGTGGTACAGATCTGTAGCTGGAGGCTGTGTACTGCAGTTTCAGTACTATGTTCTAGGTACGAGGTTAGTACTGTTCAGTGTCTTCATTAATGCTCTGGATGATGGGACGCACTACCCTCAGCAAGTTTCCAGATGATACAAAACCAGGAGGGGTGATTGATAGATCAGAGGGATTTTCTTCATCCTTAGGGACCTTAGCAAGATGCAGAAATGATGTGACAAGAACCTCATGAGCTTCAACAAAAGGAAGTGCAAAGTCCTGCAAAGAAGGCTAATAGTATCCTGGACATTTGGTAAGTATTGCTATCAGGTTGAGGAATGTGATTGTTCCCTTCTTAGCACCTCAGCACCTAGAGAGTGCTTAAGTACTTAAGTACTGTGTCCAGTTCTGGGCCTCCCAGTCCAAGGGAGACCTGGATGATGTACTGCAGAGAGTCTGGTGAGGGGTTGAAATGAAAGGACTGGAGCTCCTCTCCTGTGAGGAGAGGCCATGCCAGCTGGGACTGTTCAGCCTAGAGAAGGCCAAAAGAGGATCTCATTAATGTCTATAGATATCTGAATTAAGGGTGCAAAAAGGACAAATCAAGCTATTTTCAGTGGTGCCCAGGGCCAGGACAAGAGGCAGTGAACACAAACTGGAACACTGGAGGTTCCTTCTGAACACCAGGAAGAACTTCTCTTCTTTACAGGTGCTGAAGTTTTGGCACAGGTTTCCCAGAGAGGTGTTGAATCATAGAATGGCCTGGGTTGAAAAGGACCACAGCGATCATCCAGTTTCAACCCCCTGCTACGTGCAGGGTCTCCAACCAGCAGACCAGGCTGCCCAGAGCCACATCCAGCCTGGCCTTGAATGCCTCCAGGAATGGGGCATCCACAGCCTCCTTGGGCAACCTGTTCCAGTGCATCACCACCTCTGAGTGAAAAACTTCCTCCTCAAATCTAACCTAAACCTTTCCTGTCTCAGTTTGAAACCATTCCCCCTTGTCCTATCACAATCCACCCTCATAAACAGCTGTTCCCCCTCCTGTTCATATGCTCCCTTCAGGTATTGGAAAGCCACAGTGAGGTCCCCTTGGAGCCTTTTCTTTTCCAAGCTAAACAATCCCAGTTTCCTCAACCTTTCTTCATAGGAGAGGTGCTCCAGCCCTGTGATTGTCTCAGTGGTCCTCCTCTGGACTTGTTCCAAAAATTCTGCGTCTTGTACAGGGGGCTCCAGGCAAAGTGGTGTCTCCTCCTTGGGGACATTCAGAAGTAACCTGCCTGGATATCTAGCTCTAATGACCTTGCTTAAGCAAGTGCACTGGGCCAGATGATTTCCAGAGGTCCCCTTCCAAGCTTTCTTATTAAGGAACACTTTTTACTCTTCTTGCTGGAATACTAGATATGAGACTGACTGTTCAGCAATCTAGTAAAATAGATAAAAAATGTCTTAAAGAAGCTGATTAACTGCTATGTCCAGAAGTGATTGGTTGGAGGAAGAATTTAGTTCTTGGAAGCCTGTTTTGTTCAGTCACTTCACGGCTCTTCATAAAAATAGCTTCCTTCAGGAGTCCTGAATGAAGTGGGTGAACTTAGTTTGAAGTCAGATGAGCTACTTAATCACAGACATTTTACTTAAAGCTCTTTGAAGAGCACTGGGTATTGTGCTGACCCTTGCTTTTTTTTCATTTTTTAGTGATTCCAGTACGATAACATGCATACTAAATATTTTGTGTAAAATTATCCACATTTACGTGTAGCTCTCTGCTTGCAGATATTGTGGTTGTGATGCACAAAATGAATTGTCATGAGGCATAGGAACTAAATTGCAATTTGTTGCTATCAGCTGGCAGCAGTGGTCAGAAGAATAAAAACATCGCCAGTTTCCCCATTGTTTTTATGAACTTATCCCTTAAAATAGAAACTCTGATTTTCCCACTCTGTCCCTCTGCCCCTCAACTCTCTTCACTTGCATTGCTCTGATGTAACCAGGTCTGATTTTAGGGAAGGCTGAACAATTAGAGGTTTTTCTGAAAGTTCCTTACCTTGTTCTTTGTTCTTCAGTGTAACAGGATTAAAACTCAAATTAATTAATAATGTTCCCCAAACAAAATTCCTGGCAGAACTCTGGAGCAACCTGATGCCCTCCTTATCCACCTTTCATGTTCTTTTAATGCTTGGGGTCCATTCTATTCTGGTTGTGTGGGAGGTGTTTTGTGCCTTAAAATGTGTGTGGTGTGCATATGTGTGGTGCTTTGATCTTTCAGCCTGTGATGCATTGAGCTCTGCAGGTTGGCTAATAGAGTCTCCAAGGTTAGCTGCCCAGAAAGTTTGGAGAGAGGAAAAAAAAAAATAAGGCAAAACCAACTTTTACAGCTGTTTGAATCTTCAGATAGAAAACAAGGTCAGCAGTAGCTATAATCATTTGCAGTGGATAAGGCATGACATTTTAAAAGATGCTTTTGATAAGATTTGTATAGTTTTTCTGCTGGGCCAGATAAGGAAATATTTTTATGATTTATTTTTGTCAAGACTCAGCTGGTTGGAGCTGTATACCAAAAAAGCTGTTGATAATTTCCAAGGAAGTAACATGAAAATATTTATCTGTAAACTGCTGTCCTTGTAAAACTCTAATTGGTCCTCATACTGCTCCTCAGTATGTTAACCTTAGTGTTGGTCTCCATAATGGAATCAAACCTGTTGGAAGGTTATGAAAGAAACTTTAAAATTGCCTCAGCAATCCACAATTGGATAGGAAATGCCTACACGTGCTTTCTTTGTTTTACTTTGTTTTACTTTCTTAGTCTTACTTTGCAGCAGCTACTTCATTAGTTCTCAGTCTACAAATACTGTGAGAAACTTCTGATAAGGTGGCAGACCAACCCATTCCACTCCATTGTTTAGCAACAGCTGCTTGGGACTCTGGAGACTTGGGTTTATGTGTGTTGTATCTAGTTCTCTGACCTCGTAGACTTCTTTAAGAGTCAGCAGTGTTGAAGTAAAATGATGTTCCTATAATGCTCGTTACTTCTCAGATGTGTTGCATCACTAATTTCCCTTGTGTTTTTGTTTTTGTTTTCATTGCCTTCTTTCTTCTTGGCCACAGAAATGCGCTATGCAACTTTGTACTGGAATAAAGCTCAAAAAATACTTCAGGTCAAGAATATACTGGACAGGAGTGGAGATGCATATGGCTTCTACAACAACACTGTACAGACAACAGGTTGGGGAGTTCTGGAGATCAAAGCAGGCTATGGCCATCAGACCTTAAGCAATGAAGATATCATGTATGCAGCTGGATTTTTGGAAGGCTATCTCACAGCTCCGTAAGTACCTCAGGAAGCTTCTCAACTTATGACTCTTCCAGTGGATTTCTGTGCTAGTGAGGTGTTTTTTTTTTATACACTTTCTATCCTTTCCCTTATATCCTGTTAATTGAAACTATTTGTGGTAACATAGTAGTTACATTTTTGTAACATAGTAGTAACATTTTTGTGGTAGTGTGCTGTTTTTTTTGATTAGTAGCAAGTATGAAAGCATCATCACCACAGTATCAAGTTATGGCTCTGTGCCTTCTCCTCCTGCAGGCTCTCTTGACACGTCACTGAGATCAATGAGAACTGCATCTCTATTACTGGTTAAATAACGTAATCACAGAATAGCATATGTATAATGAAATGTGTAAGCACTATGTTGTAAATAATTACAAAAGAGGCAGCAGAAAGAATAGTTATTTCCTCGGCATACAGGTAGGTGACTGATGAACAGATGAGACAATGATCAGACAGGGAGAGACAAAGACTGCAGGGCTTCTGTAAGGAGGTTTTTCAGCAAACACTGTCAAAAATCTACTGGAGAAACAGGTGCTGAAACTTTACAGTGTGGGAAGTTTGGTCTCTCTTGGACAAAGTAAAAAATGCTGATATACCAATAGACAGACAGATGTGTGTCTAGAAGGATCCCTGTGGAGAGAAAATGAGGGATTGAATCTCTCCCACAGTGTAGATGTGTGAAAACAGTTGTTTTTTTGTGCTTGTTACAAATTCAATGAATCCAGAATAGCTTTTTAAAAAAAAAATAATTCAGAAGTTCTTTCCCTTACTAAGCAGGAAGACAGAATTGATGGGATATAGCTGGAGATACAAGTATACTAAGCATGTGACACATGGCTTGCTGAACAAGCTTGATTTTTTTTTTTTTTTTTTTTTTTTTTTTTAATTATTATTATTTTTTTTCCCCTCTATGATTTTAGTCTCGGTAAAAGAAAAATTCCCGAGTCAGCACAGTAGGCTTTTCTGAAGAGCAGATGTCTGGGATGACTTTTGAACAAGATATTAATGTAATCAGTAGTAAGACATTTTAAGATCAGTTAAGATTTTGTGGATAGTTCTCTGATCATAGTTATTATGACTCTCTAGTAGGTTCCTCTAATGGAGGGACATCCATTAGATGGTCTCTGAACAAGACTTTTACACTATGAAGGAAACCCAGTTAAACAGTGTTTGTCAATTAAGAAAATTCTTTCTGAGGGAAAGAAGAATCACAAAATCACAGAATTGTAGGGGTTGGAAGGGACCTCCAGAGATCGAGTCCAACCCCCCTGCCAAAGCAGGTTCCCTACAGCAGGTCGCACAGGTAGGCATCCAGGCAGGTCTTGAACATCTCCAGAGAAGGAGACTCCACCACCTCCCTGGGCAGCCTGTTCCAGTGCTCCGTCACCTCACTGTAAAGAAGTTCTTAATTTACCCTTCTAGGATTCTCTTTTCCAGAAGAACAGAAGAAATGTGATGTGTAGCTTTAGTTCAAGAAAGGAGACCTAGAGTACTGAGTGCACAGCGTTTAACCCAGGCAGGAAAGAGAAAGAAGTACGTGAGAAATTTGGTTATATGCTGTTTAGATTATTTTGCATAAGAAGTTACAGCTTTGCACTACTTAATTTCTATAAACTACATATGGATGTGGGGGAATCGCACCATTACATGAGAATGTTACTCCTTAGATTTTTCTCTAAGGCTTTGTATACTCATCCTTAAGTGTTTAAGCTTAAGTTTTGTCATACTATGTAGATGGTCCAATCTGTGCTAAGCTTAATTAGATAGCAAGAAATGTTCTAGGAGCAACAACCCACTTCCTGGTCCAGATCCATAGTTGATCTGCAAGTCTTCCTGACTGTCCTTTTAAGCAGACTTAAGTATATGCCCATTCCTTTAGGAATGGACTGAGTGTGAAACAGCGTCTGCAAAGTCTTTATCTGATGTCTCAGTCTATGCTTAGGTTTAGGGGAAGGAGTGCTGTTCCACATCCCCTTCCTCTTGGCTACAGGTGTTAAGTGAAGCTTCACGGAAGTGAAGGTGCTCACCAGTTACTCTGCTCAAGGCCTTTGCTTTCTCCAGACCAGATGCTTACTACCGCTGTTTCCCAGCCTCAGCCATTTTTATTGCAGGGCTATGAGCTCCACCAATGACTATTGAGAGGTAGATAAGCAGAAATTATACTGAACAGAGGTCTTAGAGTCTGTGGAAATGAGCTTGAGGGTTTGCGTCAAGGAAGAGACTGAAGAAGTAGGGTTTGAGATTTGGGCTTTTAAGTGAACCTTGAACAGCTTTAAAACAGATAGGTGTGGCAGCGGGTTAAGATGTGTGTTAAAAGCTTGATCTCACAACTCCATTCCTGCATCTTTATCTTACCTGGAAAGTGATGGAATCCTAACTGACATGCAGTCAGATGTTCTTTCTTTGGAGTGGTTACACAAGTCTTTTATGGTGGAACTAGGAAATAGCATCTCTCAGACTGTAACCCTGTTCCATTCAGACAGCCTGGCAGCCAGCTTTTAGGTAAGCTTTTTCTAGCACCATCATTACTTCTCAGAAGATAATGAGTCTCTAAACACTGTCACTCTGCTTTTGCACACGTTTGTTGTCCACAGTAGCTGCACACAGCTCAGCCTTCCCTCTGAAGGCCTTTTCTGTCCTGCTTACAGCAAGGAAGAGTGTAACTCGGTGTTTGACAGTGTTGAAGGCTTTATTTGTATCAACAACCACTTAGCTACCAGAGTGACGAGGCTTATGTCACTTGCCTGTACTGGCACCACTGCTGTGGGTGGCTCTTTATACCACAGCCCTCCGAGGTGAATACATGAGGTATGCTTGCTAATTGAGGTGTCCTGTAGTATATTGTTTCCTTAGTCTGGGCAACTAACTCCAAGGTCTCATCTGTCACACATCCATTTATGGTAACGACTCCACAAAGCAGAAATGACCCAAGGTGCGTCTTTGTGGGAACCCATAAGTCCTACCAGGAAGCACTCTGATCTCATTGTGTTGTATTAATAGGAAGGATACATTGCAGGCCTAATCCAGGTTGAAGTACAGGTTCCTGCAGAAGCTGCCAGCTCCAGTTTGACAGTGGCTGCATTTGGAGAGCTTCAGGAATTCTCAGCTATCCCAGTTCTTTCATTGCACTTAAGATGTGAAGGAAGGTTTCTAGACTCAGCTAGGCCTTATGTATGCCTAAGAGTGACAAAATTTCTCTCAAGCATACGTTTTTTTAGGAACCCAAGGAGAATGTAATAAAAATGGATTTTTAAAAAAAAAAAAAGACAAAAAAAAAAGACATGGGACTGTATGATCTCAAATTACTGGGGAGGAATTCAACTCAGCTCTTGTTTTGTAGGTCTGTGGTATAAAAACAATAGCTAAGCTAGACCCATCTACCAGTGGACATGATTCATCTTTCTAGAATAGGCACCTGATTCAAATAGCGACTGTCCATTTTGAAAATAGTCAGGGGCAGGATACATCTAATTCTTGTATCTGGAGAGCCATATGTTTGTTTTTATCCCTAGTCTCAGGTCTCTCTGTAAGATCCAGTCCTATTGTCCAGCTGAAATTTTTTACTGTGGCTTTCTTGGATATGAATTCCCTTCCCCCATTACAAGAGAGATGTTACTGAGGCATACTTTACTCAAGCAATGGCAGAGCACATCCAGATCAGTGACATTCAGTGCATGCTATTACTCAGTTTTGACTGAGACATACCAGCTGCCTAAGAGCTGGTATTAAATTTGAAGCAACATTAATTGTACTCTTTTCTGATATAACCTCAGCTGACCTGAGTCCTGTCATCTTCCTCTCTAATTTGAAGAAGCATAGCTCTGCTTTGCTGTTTTTGGACTTTGAATTCTTGTCTCAACTTTGTAATTGCCTTGTTTTTGACTTAGATACAGCTGCAAAGCCTTACGTTATTGTAATGATCCAATTTACTTCAGAAGGTAATTCTCTTACAAAACTTGCAGGCCTTGCATATAGAAGCTTTGTTAGAAGGGAATAAAAGATGCAAAAAACCCCCCAAATGATAACACAGGGCATCTAAGGGGAAAAGAGTCTCAAAAACTTTGTGCATTAATAAAAAATCCCAGGAATCATCTGGCCTCTTGGTATATGCAAGAAGGAGGCCCATTAAAGAAGCTGGTTTCACTCCTCTGGTTCTGAACAAACCCACTCTGTATCAGTCATCACAGCCTAACGATACCACTGCTGTAAAATCTGCCTTGTGTTGCATAAATTTTGAGAACTCCAAATGAAGGACAGTTATGGCTCATAGTTGAGTCTAGAAGCCTGGTCATCTGTCCTGGCCCAGGCAGTGGTCAGAGCAGCATCCTTGTTGTTTCTATCCTCTTAATCTGGTTCTTGTCCCTGAAAGACTATCTGCTAGATGGATTGTCTCCTGCTTTCCCTTTTTCAGCGCCGTCAGGGATCAGACTTGTATGGCATATGTTATGCTATGATTTCCATACTAAAATTGCTTGGGATTTTTATTTGCCAAATTTGCTGGGACTGCAGGGATGCAAAATATTAATCTGGCTCTTCAAATTTCTTGTCCACTTCAATAAATGGGTAGGAATTAAGGCGTGTATTCTGGGAGGAGAACAGATAACTCTAGAACTAAAATTGATGCTACAGTTGGAGTTCCATAAAAAGTGTGATGGTGTAAGGCTGCTGAGTGCTTCCTTCTTTGACTGTAGCTCCTCCTTCCACATATCCAACCCCTCTCACTTGTGCCTACCCAGACACTCACCAAACTCTTTCATATTGATTCATTTACTAAGATAGAATCATAGAACCATTAAGGTTGGAAAGACCACTAAAATCATCCAGTCCAACTGTCAACTCATCACCACCATGCCTAATAAAACACGTCATTTAATGCCACATACAACCTTTTCTGGGAAGCCTCCACGGATGGTGGTGGGCAGCCTGTTTCAGTGCATCACCAATCTTTCAGAGAAATTTTTCCTAATATGCAGCCTACGTGGTTGGATATTAGGAACCTCCCCTGGGGCAACCTGAGGGCATCACCTGTTACCTGCATGAAAAAACTGACCTTCAACTCATCACAACCTCCCTTCAGGTTGTTGTAGAGAACAATAAAGTCTCCCCTGAGTCTCCTCCAGACAGAACAGTCCTAGTTCCCTCTCAGTCTCCTCAAGCTTTCTTCTCATACCACTTCTGTCTACATAAAAGCTAGAAAAGCAATTTACATTTTTTTGCTGGGTTAGTGTTTTACCTGAATGTGTGCAGAACAATTAGATTGAGTGATCAGAAGGGTACCAGAAGTGACATAACAGGGTCATGCAGTCAAAAACAGTTGAGAATGGGGCAAGGGACAAAAAGAAGGTCAGTAGATCATATCTCTAATTATCAACAAACCATTCAGTCATCTCTGGCTGCATTCTCTAATTATGGCCTCTAATTATGCTCTGAGAGAAATTGGAGAAAAAGAGTACCTGTCTGCACAGCTTCCAGAGGGAGTTGCCCTTCAGAGTTTTGTACAGAGAGTATTGTTGTGCCGGCATTTGCTTTCCTTGAGGCTAATGCCTGCTTCTTAGTTCTGTTTTGTCTTGGAACTTAGTGGGAGCTAAGTTCATCATTCTAGTGATGACTGATGTAGTTCCACCAACTCCAGACTTCAGCAAAGTAATTTCCTGTTGACTTCTACTTAGAACTAAATATTCCTACCTACGCTTTTTTTTTTTCTTCTCAGTGGCTGAGCAGGCGTTAGTTCAGTTTGCACAACATGAAGAAATGTCAGTGGGAGCAAAATTAAAGGAATGAGAAGATTCAAAGGATCAGATGCATGAACTGAGCAACTACACTTGACCTAAACTGGAAGTGTGACTTTTAACTCATGGGCTCCTGAATTCTTTTGGGCAGTTAATTTTCTCTGGAATTGTAAAGTGCTTCACTTCAATAACTAAACAGTAACAAGCATAAAAAAGCACCTTTTGTTCCTGCTAGTTAATAAGGATGAGAAAGCTAACTGAACTTAATTTAAAAGCAACAAAAAAAACCCAAATTTAACCCCTTTTCTCCCCTCCGCCCCCCCCAAAAAAGCCAAACCAAACAAAAACAAAAACAAACACACTACAGTAATTGTGTTTTCCATAAACATGAATTTGTTCAGATCAGGCATGAGTCTGCTATTTGGGAATGCTCAGGATCAACTTGCACCTTAAAATAGAGATACTTAGCTTGTTACGTGGTAGAACGTGGTTAACGGTAAGTGAAAACTCTGCTAGGTATCGGCTGAAATTCTGTCAATTCAATTGGCAAATAATATCCTACTGATCTCTCTGGCTCTCTTGATTCCAAATAGAAAAGCTCTCTGATGAACCATTTCTGCTGTGCTTTATGTTAATGTGCCAGAACCTCCAAGATGGTTCTGGTCTACAAACATTTCCTAAATCTGAATGTTTGCTTCTCATTTTTGCTTTTTGTTTTTTTTCCATTATAGGGCTGTTTGAGCAAGCATTAGCAAAGTCTTTTATTTTGATTCAAATTTCAACAATCCCTTTGTGTTATCTTTGCCATTTAACATGGATTCAGTGTATGAAGTCATTTCTGTAATTCCAAAAAGCTGACTTTGTGGACTGTGGTGCTTATTTGCCAACGTTTGGTAATAAGTGGGGTAGCGTGGAAGAGGGAAGGAAGGTGAAAAAGAGTAACTTTGTTTTTTGTTGTTTTTTTTTTCTTTCAGGCATATGTATGACCATGCTGCAAACATGTATCCACAATTAATTAAAAATCCCACGGTTCGAAGTGGAGTTCAGAATTTCATGGCGTATGTATTTAGTTACCATAAAAAACAATAATCAAGATTTAGGGTTGGAGTATGAGTGAATGTTTGAGATTTTAAAAATTCTTTCTTAAAAGCTAAAGAAAATACGTGCTTACTTCTGACTGTGTGGCATTTGTGTGTGGGGGCAATAAAAAATTCTCAACAGAAATGAAGGAGGGAGTATGGCCTTTTCTAATTCTTCCAAGGAAATATTTAAAGCTGTAGTTAATGCCAACTGATTCCAAAGTCTAGTCAAAATGCTTTCCCAAAAGCTGGTGTTTTGAATGCTCCACTGAATAGTGTGGTCTTCTGGTACCTTAGTCTTTCTAGCATTGTGCGTTCTTTCATTCCACTGTGAGATTAGATATTTTTTATATTCTACCACTGAAGTAAATTGTCCTCTAATCAGGAAAGTCCTAATTCCCTTCTCTCTTCAGTGGTATAAATCAAAAGTAATTACGCTCAAATAATAATGCAGCTACACTGCTTGGAAACCAAAAGTTGAAGAAAAGCCACGCTAGGTACTAGAAGGCTCAACTGTGATTAGCATCTCCTTAGACTTGTGTTTTCTTCCATTATGAGTACTTCTGTGAAAGTTGACTCCCTCTTGCAGATTAATTATGTTTCACCTTGTTGTGTTTTCTTTCTTTTTTTTTTTTTTTTTTCTGATGCAAGGGGTTACATATCTGAATAATTCTGTTGTTGTTGCACTTACATCAAGTAAGTGCATTTGTTGTTTTTGGTGTATGTAAATAGAACAGAAAAAAAACTTTTACCATTCCCTTCCTATAATTGTATCCTCTCTGACAGAAAGATGAAGTAGGTACCATATCCAAGTTTTTTTGCCTGTGTAACTCAGAATAGCAGTTGTATCCCCCAGGATGCACTGATTATCATATTCCCATTTCCTCTGACATAGTTCTTGCACCTTCTTACTTACAGACAACTAAACTTGGGTGATTTTGTCAGCCGTATACTGCTGGAAGAGTTTACTTCCTTGCCAGATTTAGTCCCTTTTTTTTTGGCTATACACCAGGTAGATGGATAGAGAGAGGCCCAGAAGTCATGCTCTGGTCCTGGCTTATTCTGATAACTCAGGTTTTTCTGTGGCCCTTTGTGCGCAGTGAAAGAGGGAACTTTGGAAGATGTGCATAGTGCTGACTGCTGTTGTCCTCGGGTCTGTTCAGCTTCTGTTGTGTCATGCTGTAAACCTAGGTTATTTGGGTAGTGACTTCTTTGCTGGGTTTAGCACAGGGAATGATTGCATTTGGCCTCCCACCTTTTCATCATGAGGAGGATTATGGTGGTTCTTAAGCAGTGTTTAAACACTGCCACCAGAAAGCCTTCATTGCACTTATTCCCAAGGGAGAGAAATGAGAGGACTTCAAAGGTCCACATATTTTATTCTCAGGTAGGCATCTGAAAGGGAATTGTTCACCTTAGGTGTCAAATGCTTGCTTCTCTTTACTGATTACGAGACTATGCTAGATCTGACATAGGTGAGTCCCACACAGAGATGGAATCCATCTCTTCCTTTAGCTCTGAAGCAGAGTATGCTAATAACTGTTGGGTACATTGCATGGATCTGAATACTTGCACCCAAAGGATTCAACCTCTGAATTTCCAAAATACGATTTGGCTCAAAACACTGGGAAAGTTTTGATATCTGGATTGTAATACAGGCCTGCATTTGTCCCTTCCCTGCAATATCAGTTATACTCTAAAGCAAAAGCAAGAAAACCCCAACCTGTTTGTTCCTCTGCAGGAAACAAGATCAATGGACAAGACAACAAATCAGAAATAATAAGGATGACCCCTTTTGGAGGCATGCTGGCTATATTATTGCACAGTTGGATGGTCTGTACATGGGAGCCCTCGAGTGGGCTAAACTACACAAACAAACAGTAAGATTACTGCATCTCTTTTTTAGTAGTTGGGGTTGGGATGTCAGAAGATGAAGACGTGAAGAGGGAATCTGATGTTATAAAAGAAAAAATGTACATGAAAACTAGTGAAAAGCATTCATTCTGCATGTGATTCTACAAAAGCTTCAGTCACTGCTCACTACAGATTGTTACTGAGCTCTCCTGTTGTGTCACCACAGACCTTTGCACTTAGAACTCTGTCCTCTCAAGCGCTGATTAGGTTGGGAGTGGCTTTTGTACTCAAGTGTGAATGTTGGAAAGATAGACACTTCTCTAAGATGTTTGCTGAGCAATTGTTACTGAGCAAATGACCCTCTTGGTATGAAGAGTAGCTGCATCAGCATCAAGCAGTAAATAGGGAGCATGTTAAAAACTTTCGTTTTTATTTTCAAGCCTCAAAGTTGCTAGATTTTAAGGGATATTTTACATTGCTAGATGGTTTTCTGTTTTCCACAGCTCTTATTTCAAACTGTGTGGTCAGTGTTGTGGCAGGCCAAACGGGAGGTTTTCTTTAATTAATATTATTTTTTCATGATTGGTTAGAATTGTGTTCCGGGTCATAAACTTGTATGAAGTACCAGATCTCCTTTAAATTCAGTAGAGCTGTAGTAATTACAAATGTCTTCTTAAGTCTAGTATGTCTAATAGGTTCCTGAGTGTGAGAGGAGGACCTGAGTAATTACAGTTGACCTTTTGCCTTGGTTCATTCATGAATGAGAATTTAGGGAAGATAACAGTAAGGAATCATCAGCAATTGGATTTTAGTAGAACGCATGTCATCTCTTCTTTGCATGGTCCTTGCTTTGTGGCTTTCTTGAGTAGGAACCAGTTCAAACTAAAAGAAAAGATTCTTGACAAGAATGAAAATATCCATCCTGGTGTGTCTGAATTATAAGGAACATATTGAGAAGCCATGACTTTCTAGAACTATAATTCCTTTTTACAACACTGTAGCTGCAGAGCCCTGCAAATCTTACCTTTTTTTTAATCTTTTTTTTTTTTTTTTTTTTTTTTTTGCTGCTTTGGAGTGCTTTAGATTTAGCTGGGTGAGAAAACTGCTAGTTTGTGTCTGAGCTAATTCCTTAAAACAGGCACATCCTACCTTGCAGCATATTTTTATTGATTGCTTTTGTCTGTGTAGTTGGTATTAAAAGCAGTGACCTGTGAAGTAACCAAATCATTCTGATCCTCTTTCAGACAGGGCACATCTCATCAGCACTACCTATGTAAAATGGTGCATTCAAGTGTAATTCAAACATGTGGCTCAGTCTGAAATGGCTGTCCTTTATTCTTGAGCTGTATGTTGTGTGTGTAGGCACACATGTATCTACGTGTGTATGTGCTCATATATAAGTGTGTGCATATATATATTTATTTTCCCAGATACGCTGGGAGCAGATGGTGGGAATTATTTCCAGTCCTTCTTGCTGCTCTCACAAATTTGGCTTTAGGCAGTATCACCTAAGTTGGGATGCATATCTTTCTTCTCTTTCCCAAAGCAAAAATTTTCTGTGTGTCACTTCAGACAACAGTTTCCTCTGTTTGCCAGAGCCAATACGTTAACATCGGTCTCCACCTCCTGAGTGCAGTTTGGACAGCTGTGCATAAATGGGAGCTGAATTTTATAAGTACAGATAAATAACACTCTAAAACATTCCACTCCCTGCCCCTTCTCCCCACATTCAATATTTTTACAGTATCCAAGTGAAGCACCATTGTATCTGTCCCCGATGACCAAACCTTACTGCAGAGAGAAAATTGGTTTGGACACTGAGCTGCTTAGTAGCAGTGCTGATACATAGTTTTTATTTCTTTCTGTATGGAGCATACAGAAAGTTCTGTAGTGGACTGTTTAATTTTTGAGTTTTCTCTTGTATCCTGCAGGGCTATTCTAGGCAGGCACTTCATTCAAACCTGCATGAGAGCAATGCTCATTGGAAACTTCTGTATCTTGAATTTGATGTTCACCAGTATCATTGAGAATTGTGTCAAAATCTGAATACATTTTCATGTTAAAGTGTGAAATTATTCCATCTGGTTCGACAACATTTTCTATTCAGTAAACAAACCCAACCCTTTTGTCAGGACAATTTCTGAAGGAGGGGCACTCAAAGAACATTCAGCCTTTTCATCTGCCTAATGCTCTACCAACGCTGTGATTAATCTTGGGCTTGTCTACACAGGGAAATTATTCTTGAATAAGGAGGTGTAAGTTTTAAATACTGCAGTGACTCCGCAACAGCTCTCTATTTGTACTTGCTCACTTATTATGGAGAATGCTCATGCATGGAGAGGTCATTGAAAGGCAATTGTTACAGAATATCTAGTCTATTTTATTGTTTCTTGCAGACAAACACTTAAGGCTTGTTCTCTTGTCTGCTACCTTTTCTAAGTTTGCCTCCTTACAGTTGGTAGTAACTTTACAATAGGAAAGAAAAAATCAGTTTGACTTTTTTTCACTTTTCAGGATGGTAACCAAGAATATGTCCAATATATTTTAGGTAAAGAACTTTTTCTCTTGTCACGGCTATATCATCTCACTGCTTATCAATTTAGCACATTCATTCACTCTTATTCAGGATGCATATGAGGAGTTTTCCTGACAGTGCTATAAAAGATGGGAGAAGGTGATGAGAAGAGGTTACAGTATGCCCTATATTTTGCACTTGTTATGAAGTATGCTTATCTAATTCTTGCTGGTGGGTTTGGATTAGCATCTTAGTGAGAAGACTTCTCCACACGGCTTGGAAAATCAGGTCTAGTTATTCCCCAACTCGGGCTTTCAGCCTGGTGAGAGTTGCATCAGTCTGCCCCTGAAATTCCCACAACTGGCATGCATCACAGATGCCTGAGTAGCCTGTTTGAATGCATTGTTTTCATGAGAAGCTCTTGCACTGAGCATGTCAGACTTCTCTAATTCACCTGGCTAGCATCAGCCTAGAACACAAAACCATTTTTTTCCTTGCAAAGCTATGGCATGAGTTCTTTGAGATAAGTTGGAATGAAGTTTGCTTGCACTTCAAAAGGGAAACGAAAACAGAACTCCAATGGGTACTTATTGACCTACTTTTCCTCTTTTACTTCTCAGTTTTGTCTGAATTTGGGAGATAGCAATCTCACTCGGTAGAACACAATGAATTTACATATTCTTTGCTGCTTTATTCAAAGAGATCTTTCCTCCTACCTTCCTGGCCACTTTTCTATGATCATAGTGCTGATAGCTTCCTTCTGTAGCACCTTTGTTCTAGTTTGAATGGGCTTCCCAGTACTTAATGAATTTCTCATTTGAAATGGCCATGAGATAGCACATAAACGTGGATATATATATATATATATATATATATATATATATATATTTAAATATCCAAGCAATTACAAGTGATGTTGTTGCAGTGTCAGTAGATGTCACAAGCAAGGAAGGTTTTATAAGAGAGAATATGGAGAGGGTAGCAGGAGGAGGAAAAGAACAATTCAAAAGTCTGAAGGCTGGTGGAGCACTCTTACATGCAATCCTGTTCCTGCCTCCTGGTGATAATGTCAGCTCATCAGTTTGCTGCTTGACTTTTCTCTTATAGTAATGGTTGTAAATTGGATGTGAGAAAACAAATTGGATGTGAGAAAACTTCTCCTCACAGCATGTTTAACTTGCGGTACTTTGAGTACAGCTGGATGGGGGAAAATGTGCTGAACTGTGGCAAATCTGTCTGTGTGGATTTCACTGAAATAGCAGTTGTTGGGACTTGTCTGTAAATGATTCATACTACTGAGTTGCTTAAAACTATCTGAAGGTACATCTCTTGATTTTTATCAGTCATGACCTCTGCTGCTCCCTGTTTATGACCTTATAGTAATAGTATGATGAGCCTGAGAAAGGTAACATCCTTTCAATTTTGCTTTGGATTTTTTTCTCACACACTGTAGCTGCTGTTAGGAGTACATGATTTTATTGGTGAGAATAGCTTATTTCTATTGTAGTCTTGGTAAGCATGTGGGAAGGTTATATACATTAGGCTATATACATTAGGGTTTACATTATTTTTGGTTTTCCTGTTGATTATTTCCTCTGCCAAAGCAGTAGATGGATAACACAGAATTCAGCCTTCTGAATACAAAGTAAGTATTCTCTGAATTTGGCATTAACTTTTTTTTTGGTTGGTTGTTTTTGTTGCCCTTTCCTCTTATTTGCTGGGGTTTGTAGAGTTGATCTTCATGGTTTAGTAGTAGTGATTTATATTGCAAGCAAAATGCTTCCTTGCTATATGATTCTACAGTTAGTAGTCATAGCCCTATGCTGATTTGTGTTATGTTCTTTTCCTTAGGCCTTGCCTTAACTAAAGACAGCAAGGAAGAATAGGAAAGAGTTAGAAAATGGTCTTTGGAGGCTGAGATCAGACTTAAGATTTTATTTTTGAATAGGCAATGTAAGAGGACTGTGAAGAACACGTTGCTCAGTGAGGTGTGTATAGTTAACCATGGCTGTTTCTAGCTATTAGGGTTTTTTGAAAGCCTAATATTGGAGTGCCTTTTGACTGACTTCCTCTTTTCAGCTAGTTCCATGCTTTATTAGCACTGTTAATGTATTTCACTTCCTTCATTTGTTTTCTCTGTTGTTTTTAATTGCAGTCTTTATAAAAATCCCGGAGCTCACCCAAGTGTGTGCTAATAAAAAGCTTTTCATAGGCTTTTAATAAATACATTAAAAAAAAAAAGTCTTATGCTGGAGTAACAGCAGACTAATTAATATGCTGTTCACAAAGATACACAGAGGTTTTCTAAATTACTGCTACTTTCTCTTTTTTTTCCTTGGAAATGCTAGAATTGGTATTTCCACTAGAAGGGCTAAACCCTTAAAGATACTTGAGTGCTTCATTCCAGACCTTAGCTAGTGGGCCTTGAGGGAAGGTATTTTATAGAAAGTATAAAAGATTCCTTTGAGAAAGAAAAAAATGCTTAACAGGTGAGATTGTGTTGATGCTTTTCTATCTGAAAGCATTCGTTATGGTCTCTTCTTTCTTCAGCCACTGAGTGTCTTTGATGTCCAGTTTCTGAACGCAGTTGGAGACCTGTTGGATCTCATTCCTGCATTATTTGAGTATTCTGCACGAAGCGGACAGTGCAATGTCGAAGCTGGAGGCCATGGGAAATACCAGTGGGATATGGGTCACTGCTCTGCTCTCATCAAGGTGAGCACTGAGTTTCATTTCTAGTGATTATGTTGATTCACGGTGTTATGAGTCTGTGCTTCTGTAGTTTTCACTGTTTACGTTGTGTGTGAATAGACACCCTTGTCAATTAAATTGCTTCTATGAAGTTACGGTATGTACTTGCGTGGCGTTTTGGGTTCAGTTTTGCTCATTGGTGCTTAGGGAGAGGGAAACAATAAAAACAAATGAACTCAAAACTCCAGAGACTGATAGTAAAAAGTTACTATGATTACTGGGAGTGGGGAGCTACCGATGGGAAGAAACTGGAAGAGTAACTTGTTTTATATAGCCAAGCAAAGTCCAAAAAGGGATACCATGAATGTCTACAAATACCTTGGAGATATTAAGCAGGGAGGGAGACAGTGCTGGTTGGTAAATACAGTCTTGAAATTGTATAGGTTGCTCTGAAAGTAATGCCTCCTATTTATTTCCATGGAAACTACAACAGATAAGAAGAGCACAGTAACACTATATGATAGAGCAAATTCTCAGCTGTGAAATATTATTTTTCAACATAGTCACTGCCATTAGCTCTGCATTTTCACCAGCAATGAACAAGAGCCTGCATGCTATGCTTGTAACAATCAGCAGAGGTGACCCATTGTTTGACACCTGCTATGACAGTGTCATTGCTAGGAAAGCGTAGCCCATGCAGTCAGTATTTCCTTGGCACAAACAGATGGAAGTCAGAAGGCACCAAATCTGGATTATGTGGTGGGTCTGGTAGAACAGTCCAGCCATAACTGGTTACATACTCCATGGTCTTAAAACTGGTATGGAACCTGGCAGTAGTGTGTTGCAAGAGGAAGGTTGTCCTCTAGCCTGACTCTGTAAGTTTGAACCTTCAGCTTAGTCAGCATTGCAGTGTAGCATTCAGTTGATGGTTTGTTTGAGTTCGAGGAAATTCAGAGGGACCACCTCTTTTCTATCCCAAAAGGCAGTGCACATCACTTTACCTGCTGAGGGCTGCATCCGGGAACTTGTTATCTGAAGTGGAATTCACGTCACCACTCCATGGACTGTTTTGATTCTGGCTCACAGTGGTGACACTGTGTCTCATCACCAGTAGTGATGTGATTTAGGAAGCTGTCACCATCAGCCTCGTATTGGTTCAATAGGTCCTGACAAACTTGCGCGCGGTGTTTTTTCTGTTCTTGGATGAGCATTTATGGGACCCACCTGGTGCAAACTCTCTGGTATTCCAACATTGCCACCATTGTTTCCAACACACTGAAGTCAGTATTCAGCTCCGTACCCAGTTCCCTGGTCGAAATCTGCTGATTTGTGCAGATGAGCTGATTGAGACTCTCTTCATTTTGTGGTGTGAGATCTGTGTGTGGCCATCTGGAATGCATCTTGTCTTTCTCTTCACTGTTGCCAGTGCTGAAATGCACCACCCACTGCCGTGATGTGCTTACATCCACTGTTTGGTCTCTATAGCCATTCAGCAATCAGCGATGAATGTCAATGAGTGCCATTTTTCCACATGCAGGAATTCAGTGACACACCTTTGCTTCACACGCACTTCCATGTCAGATGCCATTTTGTCAGACTGCCCCTCTGCTGCCCTCTGTCGCACTGCAACAAAATGTAACAATACTGGGGGAAGGTTCAGCCTCTACTGCTGTACCACCACCATCTGTCCCTGAAGCTGTGGGCCACCATGATAAAATAGGAGGCATTGCTTTCACAACAGCCCTCATAAAAGAAGTTTACTTAGTGTTAGCAGTGATGTTCTTGATAGCTTTCCAGTGAGAGTAGTGATGGATTAAAATGCTTTGAATGTAAACTTCTGATACATCGTGGCTGCAATTAATTTATTCAGCTAAAACTATCAATAACCTGGGCAGTGTACGGAGATCTGTAACCCAGAGCAAAAATATACATCTTAAATTGCCTACAGCAAGAGGTTTGAACTAGCAGTAAATCTTAGAACCAGGGAAACTGTTTAAGATGTACTATCAATATGCATTTACCTTTTCAAAATAAATGTACTTGCATTTCGTTCTGTACTTCATAATTTCCCAGAGGTATTTACAGAGAAAGAGAATGTTCTAAGTTAATATCTGATATGTTTGTGGAGAGCTGATTTGAATGCATCAACACAAGTATTCAAGAGTAAACTGGGGAAAGAAAACATGTCTTGTGACACGGGTGTCCTAAAAAGACCTAAATTGTTTAATTTTGAACAATGGCAACTAATTATTTGAAAACAACACATGAACAGGAATTATTTCCAAAGGTGTCAAAAATTCATTGTTTAGTGCACAGTTAAAAGGCACAAGAATCTGCTCCTTGAACAGTGCAGTTTGTTAAGCTACTTAAAACAAGTTGTTCTCCCAGTTTCTTTCAAATACAAAACACACAAGGTATAATAGGACCTGAAATGGTTCATCATTCTGTTTGTTTTCCAGGTTTTACCTGGATATGAGAACATATATTTTGCCCATTCCAGCTGGTTTACATATGCAGCCACACTGAGAATATATAAGCATTGGAACTTCAATATAGTTGATCCATACACTAGCACCAACCGTGTCTCATTCAGCAGTTACCCAGGTAATGTCAAAAAAAAAGACATCTCACAAGCCACTGAGAGGACAAAATGTCTTATCCAATTTTCAGTTTGGAACATCTTGTATTTTTTGCTGTTGGTTAATCACATTCAGCTCTCAGAGCAGTACTAGTTGAATATTCTACTACTTGCAGTGCAGGCAAGCTACTTTAGGTCTTGCTTTGTGTAGTGCAAAGTCATTTCAACTACTGAACTTCTAACCTTGTCAATGGCATTCACGTGTTTGGTGATAGTGCAGTTTTGAACAGTTCTGTGTAGCACTGTGGCATGACTGTTGCTTGGAGATTATCAAACAGTAGCTGTTAGGAATTATAGAGACTTCTTTAATGTTGGGTGAGCAAACTTCCAGTCATTTTGTTCTCCTCTTGCAGCTTCTTTATTAATGTGGCAAAGGGGAGTGTTTTTACACATATTTCACGTGTCAGAAATATATCCAGCAAGAACACTTCCAATCCCCCTTGGGAAGATTAGGCAGGAAATAGTATTCTCAAGTTTCCTGAAGAAATTGCCAGCACTGAATATTTCAGTGGTATAACATGTACTCTAAGCAGCTTAGCGTAGTACTGAAAAACACGGGGAAAAAAACATAAGAACAAATGTAGGACTCTTTGTATGTATCTGCAACGCATACGTTTTTAAAGGTGGAATTTCAAAATAAAAAATTGCCAAGCACTCAGTCTTCAACTTTTTAATGCAAAGTGTGTGCAGTAGGAGGTTATCTGATTCTGATGAAATTGTATTGGCTGATGGTTTGAGTCTTTGCTTTGATTAATTACTGTACTTGCCTTCCTGTGGAGGCAAGGGGTTCTGACCTTCCTCAGTTGATCCACGGGAATATAACTTGTTCTGTGATTTTCACTTTAAGGAAGGAGTTAGAAGAATTTTGGCAAATGTTTGTAAAACAAACAGCCTTTCAGAAGCATGGAGTGTCTGAGGAATTTCAGTGCTTTTCAGAAGGAATTTTGCGGAGCGTGTGTAACCTGTAGGAAGTAAAGGCTGTAAAGGCCTGAGCTCTCTTCGTCACCTGAAAGTATCAGAGGTCATTCTGGATCTCGTAGCTCTCAGAAGAAATACTGCTGTGCATAGTGCTGTTCTTCTAGAGAGTGTAAACGTGTTTTCTAGCTACTGCATACTATGCTGTGCTGTAGATTCAAGATTGGGATCAGGATCGGCCATGCAGAGTGACTTTTGTTGTTATTTAATATTACTGTTTTGTTAGTGGGTGTATATGCTGATCGGGTTATTCCTTTTGTGGATTCTTAATGCAGAGTGAAATACTTATGTTTTGACAGGAAAATAAACCACACTGTATGGAAGGTACCTGAAAATCAGCTGCTGCTGTGCTAAAATGATCCGAGTCTGTTTGTTACTGTACAGAATCCCAGTGTGCTTCCCTGAGCCTGGAGTCTGCAGGGACTTGTAAGAGAGGGCTTATTTTGAAGCTTGCCTGTTCCAGCTGGACTCTGACTCAGTGATATGGTGAAGTTTACTTCTACCAACAGAATTTAGTAAGAGCTGTTGCAAAACATAGTTCCCATGGCTGCAGTGGAGTTTGAGAGAGCTGTGGTATGACAAGTGCACTCGCTAGCCGCCTAATTACAAGGCAGCACCGCGAGCTTGGTGAGCACTATCCACTGACTGCAGCAAATCAGGTTAGCTGTGGGTGTAGCTCACAAACGTGCAGTTCTACAGAAGGTGATCAAGCTGTGAAGCCACTGGCCTGGTAGTGACCTCAGGACATCATGAAGGAAGGAGGGGACTGAGAGGTTCCTATGCTCTGTGTTATAATCAGATGAAGCTGTAGATTTTCAGGGCATCTGACCATGGAATTCACAGGCCCTGGCCATGGTTCAGCTTGGCCATTGTACCTTCTCCCTGCATGCAAGTTCTTGCTCTTCTTCTCTGCCCTGACAAGTACTATCTGAGACATTTTTACTGGTTCTTGGTAAGCTCAACTGAATTAATACCCTACCCAATCCTCTTGAACATTGAAGTATTGACTTTGGAGGGAGACAAAGTGTTAAGAGGCAGGTTTCTTTCCAGGCCTTCAATGACAACTGAGGAATTCATAAATTTCTGTCACCTGGTAGTCTGGTTATGAAGTAAAACTGTCCAAAAGCTGTGTCGGAAACACTTCAAGGAGATGCTTGTATTCTGAGAAGGAATGTGCCAATTCCCTGATTTCTCCTGGAATCATGGAGTAAAATTTTTCAGTTTATTTACTGATTTTCAAAAGACAGGCAAGATTGTGAAATTACACTGTAAAAATCTATTTGTTATTACTCAGTTTTGAGGATCTAAACCTATTAACTAAACATGATGTAGAACAACTTATGCATTATGCTACAGCTGTAAGGCCTTGTGCTTCCTCTCCTTTGTTGAGACTCAGTAGGTAGAAGAACAGCCTCAAACTGCAGAATCCATCTCTTCTGCCCCAGCAATTCTTGCCAGCATGCTCAAACTGTGCTGCTTCAGTTTGTCTCCTTGCTGCTCTCCTCCTTGCAGAGCAACGGTAGCACTGGGGGAGTGGAGGGGGGGGGAGAAACTACCATGTGGGAATGGGAATAGTAAGCCCTGCTTTTGGAGAAGGATTCATCCACCTGCAGCTCATTTCCATGCTAATCCTAAATCTCACTTGAACCCTTGCTCACACTTTTAACTTTCTTTTCTGTTGAAAGTGTATGTAAAGAGCTACATGCAGAACAGCTGTGCAAATCTCTGGAAGGGAGGAATGACTCAACTCTGACGTCAGTGTTCTGTTGAGACTTTAAGTACGCAATGTAGCTAGTGAGTTTCTTCACAGCAGAAAGATACAGGCCATGTTATGGTTATTCACAGCTGTTAGTGAAACTATGCTCATTTGGAGGGATAACAAAGGTGATGGCATGGAGTAGATAGACAGGTGCAGGACAAGTCCAGTAAAACAGCAGAGCTAAGAGCAATCAAAATGCCCCAACTGTGCAGTCACTGTTCTGTACTGCCTCACTGAGCCATAGGAAGTAATGAGCCCTATTAGCTATTGAAAGTTGTTGGTTTCCTTGGGCAGCAAGAGAAGATAGGTTTCCAAAATCCCCATCTGCTTGTTGTTAGTCTTGAGCCCTATTTAGAAAAGGGAACCTACCATTTGGACCCAAGCATGATGGGTTGGATAGTGACCTCCTTTTTCTAGATGAGCTGCAGTCTTGTTCTGTTTCTAGCTGCTCAAACACAACAATTAAGAACTTTATAGCAGCTTTGCACCTTTGGCCTGCTGTCAGGATCTTCCTTTGTTGAGACAGGCATGAGATAGCACAAGGCCATTCCGATGCATGGCTTTGTGCTGCTGAGGCAGGATGAAGAGGAAAGATGTCCTTGCTTTGAGGAGGAACAACACATTGAAAGGGCATTAGGCCTTGTATTCAGTGGACTGGCAAATTCTCCTCTGCTCATGAATTTTGCCAAACTATTTCTTGCTTACCAGCTCCCTTCAATATGTACCTAAAACCTGGGGATGAGCAAGGAAAAGTATCTGATCCACTTTATGGCTCTGTTATCTCATCTCTGGCACGGTATGTACTATTGCTTAGTGCCTGGGAGAGGTTTGCAAGTGAAATGAAGCTGGCTGTGCAGTCTTGGATAAGCAGCTCCTAGTGGGATTAAGAAAATTCAGATAAAGAAGGCAGCTCCTTCCCCACTGTTAAATGTGCCTGTAGCCCAGAGCAGTGGACATTGTGGCCAGGAGCTACTCTCATCCCTGGGAGGTAATGTCTAGACATCCTGTCTCTGACTTTCAGACTGTAATACTGCACCTTTCTGTACACCAATGAGCACATCGACCTTTTAAAATACCAGAAAAGGGGGATGCCATCTGGTTGATAAAGCAGCTGCTACCTCTTTTGGAACAATAGCTATCAGGAGCATGGTACCCCTGCGTGCTATGCAGTGTGCTCCCCAGGGAACTCTATGGCTCAGATTTCAAAAAGTGTTTTGTTTTGCTTGGCTAATTAATAGTACTGTGAGTGAAGCTCCAGACTCTAGAAACTTCAGTATTCCAGAAACTGCATCTAATGATTAGGGCCCTGAAAATGCAATCAGAAGTGTTTTTATTTGTTTTTGTGTAGGAAGAATCAGGTCAATTGAAAGAGGGAGAGGGAAAAAAAAATTAAGATTGAGAGTAGCTGATAAAAATGAGAGATGGATTTACAGAGAAAACATGTCACTGTTATCTCTTTGTACAGTTTACCTGGAAGACAGTTTCAATTACAGCAGATTCTTGTACATAGTGAAAAAAAATGAGAAGGACATGAGGATATCAAATAGCTCTTGATATCTATAGACTTCACCTGGGTTTATTTTTGTGGCTGTCTTTGTCCATGGTAAATCTGTCATACGTGTTTAACTTCCTGTTGCCTCAGGAGTGCCTGTACCTTAAGTCGTAATGACATATGTTGTCTCTGGATAATTGAGCTAGTAATGACGTATCACAGATGGCACATAGTATTATAAAAGCAGTGCAGGAGGAAACTTGGTAAATAGTAAGGCCTAGAAAAAAAAGCCACTTTTTTTCAGCTCAGTTTAGCTTTGCAGCTTACAGAATCTCGGAACCCCTCAGTAGGGGTTGGAAGGGCCCTACCCGTGTTGGTCACAAGGGACCTACGGTAGGTAGGTCATTGGGATGTACTGTTGCTTAATGCCGGGGTGAGGTCTACATCAGAGTTCATACTTCAGTTAATTCAGCTTCTCAGTTTAAGTTGGTTTGAAAAAGATGAAAAAGCTATTCAGTTTATTTTGAAGTGGGTCACTTAGCGCTGGTACCCACATGGGCATTGGTGCTGTGTTGGAATCAGTTGTTTACCAGTTCCATTTCTGCTCTCTTTGGACAAGCACATGACTTATTATGCAACAGCTTATCTCTGGAGTAGATAGTTCTTGGTATAAAATAGTCCGACAGAGCCAGATTTAGAGTGTTTCCTTTCTTGTCCTTATTTACTTGACATAGTTTTGCTATTTGTATGCTTTATTTATTGCTGCTGTTTCTGAGAATAAAGTACTAGGACCCACAGTCTTGCAGGGTGCTCTCCCTGTTCCATACCAGTGTGTCTTTAGAGAACAGGTGACTATAAAGTATATTTTCCTGGACCTGTTGTGATTTGAGGTCTTGGGACTTAAAAAAATTTTTGCTGAAGTGAAGCCCTTAAGCACTGCTGGAAGGAGGTCTGCCTTTTAGTGAGAGCCAAGGACAAGAGGCAGGACTGAGTTGTTTTTCTGGCTCTCACAGGTTGCTGGCCTTGCTTTGTTTGCAGAGCGTATTAATGAGGCCTTCTGTAGATGTCGCAGTGGAGCATAAGTATTAGGCTATTACACAGAGACAATTTTAGCATTTTGTACTCTTTGAAAAAGAGTGATGTCACTAAAAGCTGACTAGCAAGAGACCAGGTTCTGGATGACTTTTCCATCAGCAGCTCAGTTAACCACATTTCCCCAGGCTGGTGACTGCCAGCTCTGTATCCTCTGGAGAATCTCAAATTATTTCTTCTTTGTAAATAGTTGCCATGCTACCCATGGCTTTACAGCTGACATTTGCAATTCTGCTGCAGTTGGGACTAATGCTTCTATTGGCATGTAGCCTGGGAAGGGATCCTGCTCAGAGAGTCATGGCGGCATTGAGTTTGGCTTGGCTTTTCAATGGCAACACATCGCAGACAAGAGTAGGTAGAACTTTCTCTCACATGCAGGAGGTGCCTTGTAATTTGAGTTGCCACCATTTCTTGGAGACATTTTTTAGAATAGTTAGATTGGAAAAGATTAAGAAAAAAGACTTTTCTGCTTAGTTCATTTAGTCCAGAGAAGATTCATTCAGAACAAAGAAACAAAAAACTCTGAAAACTGGTTGATGAAGATTTGTTTGTGGAGTTGTGTTACGTTTTTTTTTTTCTTTTGTTTTTTGAAGAAACTTCTTTGTTAGAAACAAACGCTTGTACACCATGTAATTCCTGGAAATAGCCACTGCTTGACATGTGAAAGGGAAACAAGTGGAAAAATGTGAGAAACAAACCTGAAAACAAATGCTCCAAACAAAGGAAGTTGTGTCTGTGAAAGCATGACAAGGGAGAAACTGTGCTGACAGTGGGTGTATAGTGCTAGCAGAAATTGCCATCTCATCTTTAATATTTTTATGGCTTTATTTAAAAGTTGCACATGCACTCTCCTTTATGTCATTCTGTCTTGGATTGCTTTGTTCTGTGAATACAACAAGGGTTCAGAGATAACAATTTTTGTGTCATTGTTATTTAAGGCTTTTTAGTGTCCCTGGACGACTTTTACATACTAGGCAGCGGCTTGATAATGTTGCAGACCACCAACAGTGTGTTCAACCAAACCCTCATCAAGCAAGTGGTGCCTGAATCCCTGTTTGCTTGGCAGAGAGTCCGCATTGCTAACATGATGGCAGACAATGGCAAAGCTTGGGCAGAAACCTTTTCAAAATGCAACTCTGGTAAGTACACTTTCACTTGAACCTTAAGAGAAAGAATGTGTTCCTTCCCCCCCTCACGCTCCTTTTCTTTCCCAGACAGGCCATGTAACTCTTTGTTCTCGTGCTTAGGGACCTACAACAATCAGTACATGGTGCTGGACCTGAAGAAGGTCAAGCTACAGAAGAGCCTCGATGACGGTGCGTTGTACATTGTTGAGCAGATTCCAACCCTTGTGGAATATTCTGATCAAACAAATGTTCTCCGGAAAGGTAATAGCTCCTGTAGTGTTTGCTGGCTTAGGAAAACCATGTCTTTGTGCTAGCTGAGTGTGCTATGTGCATGGAAAGCGCTTACTGAACACTAGTACTGAGGTTCAAGTTAGAAGGCTTTGTGTGAACATCCCTCCATTCCCACACTGTCATCCCTAGGTTAAGCCTGTCTTAGGCTGAATACTGCACTGTCTGCGTGGATTCTGTAGTCTTGCAGAGCCTGGGATGCAGAAGAGCTTTTCACTCTGCTTAGGTCAACTGCTTCTTAACCCTCAAGTGGCAAGTGTGCATCTACCCCCGCATCTCCTTACCCTCTGCGCAGCCACAGCTTTCCAGTCTCCACTGCTCAGTAGCGCATCTGTGTGTTCTCTGCAGACCTGTCTCCTGCTCACCGCTTCTTGCTTCATGGTTCCTATATATCTGTTCATCTCCAGTTTTTGTTTGTTTCTCCCCAGGTCTCTCTTTCTAACTGCTGCTTTGGGACCCATGCTCTGTTACGAATGTGTTTGTTTAGGAGTTTTTATTTATTCTTTTTAGTTGCCATCTGTCTTCATTGCACGGTGCATTATTGCATCTCGGTGAGTTGGGAAGAAGGGAGAAAAGGGAGCACATTCACTAAAGTCTCATGCAGGAAAAGACCTTTCCTTGCAAAGCCCCGGAGGAGTGTAACCTCTACAGGAGGGCTGTAGCTGATCTGTGTCTTTACCTCAGGCTCCTGCAAGTCTGATCTCAGCTGCTCTGCAGGATGAGTCCTCATGGTGGAAGTCTGGGGGCGGGTTGCCTGTGTGTGTTACGCAGGGAGTCAACCCCAGTCATTCCAGTTGATCTGTTGCCTTATTTTGTTTCTTTCAAACCAGTTTGACGTGTTGTTCCTCGAAATACTGTTAAGGCAACGCACCATGGAATATGTGTTGGGTTTTTTTTTTTTGCTTTTATTCAAGCAAGAGTGTTCAGCTTTTCCAACTGTCTAACAGGTTATTTGTTTCCCTTGCAGGTTACTGGCCTTCATACAATATTCCTTTCCATCAGAAGATTTACAGTCTCAGTGGGTATGCGTCATATGTTGAGAAGTATGGGCTGGATTTCTCGTATGAGCTTGCGCCACGAGCAAAAATCTTCCGTCGAGACCAGGGCAAGGTGACCAACTTAGAAAGCATGAAGTACATCATGAGATATAACAGTAAGAAATACATTCTTGTGTTTTGGAGCTGATCACAAAAAAGCATTGTTAATTTACTTTTATTATAGTGAAAAGTGTTACTTAGTTTAGATTAGTTACACTGCTGTAAGTGCAGAAACTTGAAGTGAGTTTGGCTTCTGCCCACCCTTTCAGCTCCCGCAGTCCAGGAAGGAGAGTCTTCAGTAGGTAATGCTCTGCTCTGTTTTTCCCTGACAGGGTTCTTGTTAACTGGATTAAAACCAGCATAATTAACTTCTGCCTAAGCCCGTCTCTCAGTACAAATAGCTTTGGATGCTATATTTTGATTCCCAATTACAGGGAGCACACTGATTACTGTGCTTGGGCATTGAGAGGCCTCTCCCAGGGTGTGGTTTTGCTACTGATTGGGTTATGAGTAGCAGCATGCTCGCAAGTGTTAAGACATGTCCTTCTTCCCTCTTGCAGCTACTGCAGTGGGTATTTGAAGGCTTTGCTCCTTCTGCTTACTTTGTTCCAGAACAGGAACAGGAAGGCTCTCACTGCTGCACTCTTTGTTCCTTGCCTCTCACTCCTTTCTGTTCTGCTTTTTTGAGGAGTCATGAAATTCCTGCAAACTTTTGTCCCATGGAATTAGGGGTGTTTGTGGTTAGAGGTGGGCAGCAGTGCCCCTTGGATGTAGAAATAGCTAAATCGACTTAGATTCGGAACTTGCCTTTACACAAGCACTGGTTTCTATCTGAAACCTGGTGAGAAGTATGAAAGCAATGAGATAAACGGTGTACTTACTAAGGGTTTGGGGACTTGAGAAGTAGAGGACTTTGGGTAAAGGGAGTCATTTGTTTCCTTTTCTTCCCTGCCTGCACCATTTCTCCCCAGATTACCAGCACGATCCTTACGCTGAACACAATCCCTGCAACACCATTTGCTGCCGAGAAGACCTGAATCCTTCCTTCCCAGTGCCTGCAGGCTGCTATGACTCCAAGGTAAATAACCCCAATTTCTGTCTCTGCCAAATGTTTGCTGCAGTCTCTTTGTGCTCTTCTCACACCTGTGGTGTGTTTTCCTGCATTGGGGTGGGCATGGCCAGACCTGCTTCATCTCTTCACACTGTCCCAGTACTGCTCCTCACCCTGACACCAGTCCTGGTACATTGGTGTTGCAGAGGGTGCACAGGGAGATACGCAGAAGAATGTTGTCCATGGGAACCTGTTTTGTTTAGGGGCTAAGCCCTGAAGCTTTGCAGCAGGATGAGCCTGAGCGAAGGTTGAAATGAGTCCTTACGTTGCTTGGAGGAAGGTAGAGAAAATGATTGCTGCACACTCTGGGCCTCTTGGTCATGGAGGCTGCCTGGTTGCGTCCCCAGAGCCCACAAGAATGTGTCTTTATCCTCCTTTTAATTTTACCTTTACAAAAGCCTTGCTCTTCAGTGAATCACCCTGCTCCATGTCTTCACCTCTCTGCAAAACTGCTTTGAGCAAAGTTTGCCAAGGATCACTTTTTTTAAGGAATGAAACATGGGGAAATCGTCGGACCCACTGTGTTGGAGAAAGCTGCAGTTCTTCTGGGCAGCCTGTGTGGTGTTTTCACTGCGAGGGGCAACACCTGTATGTACAGCTGTTCAGCCCTGGCATTCTGGTAGATCCTGCGAGGTCCAGCCACCTTCTCGGGGTTGAGTTTGAAGACTGGAATGGGAGCCCCTTTGGGCACTACCAGAGCTGAGTGTCTCCTCTCAGCTTGCTCGAGCCCAGGCTAGCCTGCCTGCTTGCTGCGGTGGCCAGCAGGAGCTCCCTGTTGTTACATTGTGAAACCAGAAAACTGCTGTATAGAGGTGTCTGGCAAGGGAGCAGGTGCCTTTGACAGCAGTTAGACTGGGCTGGGCTGTACTGGGAGGTAATGAAGAAACAGAGTGGGGGGCTCCCGGCAGTTGTGTAACTGTGCTGCCCTTGTCTGACAGTTTCCAAGGGATGGATGAAGAGCTTAACACAGCAGAGCTTACGCTAGATCATCTTAGGCTGCCCTCATGGCCTTTTGGGTGCCCAGGCACAGAGAGGACTGCTGTGAAAGTGGATGCGCTGCTCTCACCCTGGATAGTGCGAAGGGCTGTGTGCTTTCTGCTGCCCCTTCACTACTGCCTTTGTGGCTGAAGATACCTGTGTACAGGGGAGGAATTCTGCCTGAGCAGCATGCGTTTCCCCTTGCTCCTTTTCTTTGCTGTGGTGTTTGTTACCAAATCTGAGCTGTTTCTGCTATGGGATGGGTGCATGTCAAACACCAGCCAACCATTCTGTCCTCTGTTGCAGGTGTCAGATTTCCGCCTGGCCTCAGCATTCACGGCCACCGCCATCAATGGTCCCCCAGTGCAGGGCGGTCTCCCGGTCTTCACTTGGAGGCGGTTCAACAACACACACCATCAGGGCCTGCCTGAATCGTACAACTTCAAATTTGTCACCATGAGGCCAATCTTGTAAAATCAGCATTGATATTCCAAAATGGGATTTTACTTTTTTTCACGGAAACTTTCATTCCTGTGTGTAATAAATCCAGCTGGATGTACACATCCCCACGCCTTGCCTGCCCCTCTCCTGCTCTGTGTGGCGCAGCACGTGCTCTGCTCCTCTGGGCTGTCTGGGTGGCCCTTCAGCTGGGATGGATGGGAAACAACAGGCGCCGTGCTGCCCTTTGTCCATCTGAGCATCATCTCAGCCGATCCCAGAGCACGAATGAACTGCTGTGCAGTCATAGAAGTGATCTGTGTCTAGACATAGGAGCTGTCTCCAGGACTGGTCTGAGCCTCGTGGCTTTACCTCTGTGCTGGCTTCATGGCTGCCTTTAGTCTGAGCAGTGCTGGCAATGTGCTGCAAGTTGCTTATCAGCGGGGAATGTTACTGTCAAAAGAGTCACAGCCATGTTCTCCATAGCAGGTAACTGAGCCTTCTTAATTACATACACAACAAATAAACAGCTCTTTCCTCTTGGCCTTGACAGTCCAATTTAAACAGAGCACAGTACCACCCCAAATCGTGTAGGCAGAAGTGTGTGAGGTTTTGGCAAGGGCTGGGGAAGGAAGTAGGTTACTGCATATTGACTGACACTTTGCCCTAAATATCTGGCTGTCACATTGTGCTTGATTTCTGCCAAGGGGCAAGGGAGACCAGAAATTAATAAGGCAGATTTTGCTGAGGCTCAAAATCGGTGCAGAGAATGAAATAATTTATTTGCTGGAGCAGGAGGAAGTACGTACGAGGCTACAGAGGGCATCTGCACTGCATGAGGACTAAGTGGCTTAAGGGGTACACATAAAATTGCTGTACATTCAGCTGTTCTGCTGTTGGACGGAGAATAAACATGATGTTCCCTTGATGCCACATATGAGCGAAGAGCTGCACAAGTGTCTTTCATCAAGGTGGAGGGGGAGGAGATGGCCCTACTGACAGTTTGGGGAGGATGCTGTGCCCACATGTGCTACTCAGCTTGTCTTTGCTTGGAGTGTGTGGATGTAGTTCCTGCTGGCCCTTGATCAAGGGCAGCTGCCTCTGCCTGGTTGGTCAATGCTGTGAGCCCTTGCTGTGACAAGGGCAGGCTGCATCCTTACAGGGCAGCGGGCTTGGTGCTTTCAGAATAAACACCAAATATGAACGCTGTGCAGCCTTCAGATATTTGCTCCTGATTGCTGCCTTGAGGTGCATTTCCAACTCCTGTAAGTGGGCAAAGGCTGCTGCCAAGCAGCAGGCATAGGTGGAACCAGACTGGCTCTGTACCTCAGAGGACCCCACCTGCAGAAGAGGAGGTAGCCGGTGCTGGAGGAACCTGCTGGGAAGCAGCAGCTCGCTGAGATGGAAGCAGAGAGCAGTCGGAGGAATTCTGTTACTCCTAAGCAACAGGAGAGATTGTACTTACTGCCAACTTTTCCCATTTTTATATTTGAAAACAAAAAGCACAAATAGAAGTGCATTGTTTCAATGTCAGTCCATAGGGACCAGTGAACTAGCCATAGCTTCCTGTGTTGAGACTGTTTTTTGCTGGGGTACATGTGGATGCTTCCCTGTGCTGGACATGGATGCAGTCAGCAGCTGAGATGCCACTTTGTAAGCTCCCAAGGAAGGGGATATAAGCCCTTCTCACACCATGCGCCTCCTACCCTATGACAGGAATGGCCTTGTGCTTTTCGACTCAGTGGGAAAAGAGTTCTACTTTGAAGAGCCCTTTTCTCTGATTAAGTATTTACATAAATGGGACCTTGTGAGCTGTAAAACTAACCCATGTGACTCTTTTGCTGTTAATGGGTGTGCTGGGTTCAAGATCACCACATGCTTGCTGTACTGCACCCTGCCCTTCCTCCATCAACAGCCCGGCTCAGGCTGAATGCAGCCACAGCGACTGGGACATAGCTCCTATCCCTAGCACAGCACCTGCACAAGCTGCAGGTAACACTGCTTGAGCAAAGTGCTTAAGCTAATGTTTTAATGAAAGTAATGGTCCAAACTAGAGGCAGAAAGTAGACAAGTATTCTGAACAGTCAGTTCTAAACAGGCAGAAAGTCTGGACTTTCAAGTGTGATTGTATTCAGCCATCACTTAACATGAGTCCATACAGAGTCTTTCAGTCAGTGACTTGATGCAAGTTTTACTAAGTGCCAGGGATCTATTGCCACCGTAGGTTAATGATGCTGCCCTTCAAGTGTGGGCTCGGCACTCAGTCAGGGTAAGTATGTGCAACTCTTAGGAATGTCTGGTAGCCCCTCTTTGCAACTTTCTAGAACTTAGCATATTGCTTTAATTTCTGCTCTGGTGGGAAGCCTGGAGGAGCAGCATCACGCAGCTGGCTTTCTAGGAATGACCTGGAGCCACATCACTGCTGTGGACATTACTTGACCAAAGTGGCACTGTGACTGCAGAACTGAAAAGCTGGTGCTGCCCCATCCTCCACGAGGCAGCATGGCTGGAGAGCATGAGCACACACACATGGTGCTTTGTCACCTGAGATGTCTGGAACTAAGCACAGATGACTCAAAACATTAAAAACCCAGTAGTTTATTTCAAAGTATAAATTTCAGGCTTGTCAGACAAAACCCCACTACAGTTAACACGTACACACACACTAATCTACAGTACATACAAAAATGGGGAGAATTTGCAACTGCCCAGTTTAAATTGGACATAAAAGCAGTCCTTTTGTATTTACAAGTCCAGCTGCAAAGCAAAACAAGAAGTCGGATGGAGCTACTTGCAAAGGATTTTGCATATTTGACTCAATAGCAAAGAACTTACTACAGCTGAACAGGACTCCCCAAACAGTTACTACCCAGTTGTCTTATTTACAGATATACTCCATTAAATTAAGACAGCACTTCAAATATATATAAATATATGTGTGTGTGCATATAATATATATTAGAACAAAACAAAACAAAAAGGAATGCTTAGCCTGTGCAATGACAATGAGAAATAAAGATGTATTCTAACAGGTGGGCAGAAAGGAGGAAAAGATCAATTCATTTGCTTTTTCTTAGCAATTTCTTAGCCCCTTAGAAGTTATTCAGAAGGGAACACAGATGTGGTGGCAGGGCAGCACAGTCATTGTCATTTGAACTCCACTCTCCAGCGTTTTCATACAATGCCCGCCCCTGCCCCAACTAACAAATTAAAAAAATATATATTTAATATATCAAGCTTCTATTTTAAAAAATCTGGATAGATATTTTTGACCAAATGAAAATACTGAAGTTTATAAGAAGGCAGAATCACAGCTTGATTTTGTACAGTGTATACAATAGTCTAGAACCGGGGAATGGCTGTTTGGGGAGCAAGAACACATCTGACCTTGTCCCTACATATAATACAGATTCTGATTTAGTGGACTCTTAAGACAAACAGCATGAAGAAAGAAGTGTATGGATATTTTGTTATAGTGTAAAATCAGTGCTCAGATCCTACTATTGGGCCCCAATCAAGCTCCCACTGAAGGCACGAGGGGTTTTGCCATTATTTTCAAAGGAAGCAGGATAAGACCCTTATTTTTACAGGGAAGACACCATGGGCGTTTCCAGCCTTGTGCTAAAAATGTTGGGTGTGTGAGTGCGTCACTGCTAGTGCTCAGTGATCTAACATGTTAAAGGGTAGCAAGCACACTGAAAGGAGCAGAGCTGAGAACTGCCACTCTCAGGGAAGCTGGGCTGGAGCACAGAAGTAAACATAGGCTGAAAGGAACCTGCTTCCGCACCCTTACATCTTCTTGAGTTGTTACTGCAGCTGCAGTACACATGCTACATCTACAGTCTACACCCTTCCAAGGGTTCAGCTATTTGAATCCAGTAAAGCTTTTTAAGACTTGTACTGAAATAAAGGAGGTCAGTGAAGCTGTAACTAGGAGGAACTCAGTGGAAAAGAATGGCATTTTGCTATCAGCACTCCACAGGAGGGCTTCCTTCCAACCAGAAACAGAACTAACTTCAGTTACTTCTTGCCCGTGGGCACAAATCAAACCTAAACCAAACCAGAAACATGATGAAAATAAAAACTGTAGCAGAATCAGTGCGGTGTTTGCCAAAACATGAAGAACTAGATCTGAGGTGGTGCAGCTAATATGTCATGCACCCAGTGGTACCAGCACAACTCATTAGCCAGGTACAATTTATACTAGGGTACTGAAAATACATATGGAAAAACTTGCTTTAAGTACAGGGAGGCATGTAGATAATGTCCCTAATAACATGCTTTAACTCGGTTGCGGCCCTGAAGTGGTCAGCCATTTGGACTTCATGATCTCTGCAGATCCCTTCCAACTGAACTGTTCTAGTCTAGTCTACCAATTGAAAGCTGTGTAGAGACTTGTAGCATATTTAAAAATGAAATACTAGAATCCTCAGTAACCAACACTTCTATGATGACTCCAGTCTAAAGCACAGTATTAACAGACCTGTACTGACCGTTCCCAGATATTTTGGTAATACTTCCAAATAAATTTTACTAAATGAAACCAGTTATTTCTCAATGTGTTAGTGGAGGAAATTCAATTTCTCAGTATTTTTATTGTTTCTGGGAGATTACACGATAAATAAAGAACAGCCACTCAAAAACATTGGGAAAAGTGCCATTTGAGTTAAGCAATACTCCCATTCATTAGCATAAGGGGTAAGTACTCACTGCAGATATCTGTTCCACAGTGAAACAGTTTTACAGAAGTGGCATAGTTCTCTGCACATCAGTGTTAAGAACCGCTACCTGCAACGTCTCCAAGCTGAGCAAGGCATCTGAAAAATCAAGCTATGCTTTATCATGTACTTAGCCACCAGCACTTGCTTAAGATCCTGAAATTGGATCTTAACATCTCTGCTGCAATGAAAGAGATGTCTGCTTTCACTCTACAACTGCAATGGCCTCACTTTGTGAACAGTAGCTAACTTGCTTATCTATTCAAAAAAATGAGCTGTGCTCTGCCATACGTAACAGAAGATACTATTAAGCAAGAAGCCAGTGTCAACTCTGTTGAGAACATCTTTCTTTAGTAAATAAAGATGAGTCTTCTCTAAAGATGCAGTCCACAAAACCTCCACACAGTATCAGGCCATCCCAACTGTTACATCCACCGGAGAAAGGAAAACAAATTGTGACACAGGATTCTCACCACCCGCCTATCCCAAGCAAGACAAAGCTAGTAACAACTGTGATCTAAGAGCAAGCACAAACTATAGAAGAGCTCATGTATAGCTGAGGCTGGAATCAAAATTCAGTAAGCAGCATAAATTCCAGATTGGATTCTAACATTTATTTTAACTTTCAAATTATAAAAACCCCACTTACTGATATGGCCAACAGCCCTTTAGTACCAACTCAAAGACATTAAAGTAAACTGATGCTTCAACAGCCACCAACTGGAAGAAGTTGCTCTAAACCTCTACTATAGAACTTCCTTTATAATAACTCAACTTTTCATAAGTAGTGTAACTGAACTATTAATTATTCCTTGAAATAGGCAGAGAAAACATTTAATTCCACACAGAAAAAATCAAGGCATTACTGATCATTGGCACCAGCAATATGGGGACAACTGTTATTCAAAGGAAAAGTTAAACACTTTTCATACATGAGATTCAGTGCAAGCCTTCTCTCATGATACACAGATTTAGATAGAATTTCTGCTTACCCAAATCAATACAACTCCCATACTGACAGTATTTGTTACTCACCTGACGGAAGCAACAATCCCAGCTGCATGAAGGAGTGCAGTAAAGTAGTATGGACAAAAGTCTACAACTGAGTTTCTTTCACATAATTTTCTTGAAGGGAACGCAACTTAAGAATCTATTATCACATAGATTATTTCACTAGCCATATTCTGCGACTTTTTCTACCTTGTACCTTAGTATTTCAATTTTTCGAGACAGCCAGTATTGGAATTAAGAAATATGTAAAGTCTACAGCTTTGTCAGATGGGGAAGTAAATCTAAAAAAAGCCCAAACATTTTCCCTTCTAAATCCAGTATTTGGTTCTGCTGGACAGAAACAAAACACTGTCCTTGTTTTTAAAAATGCCAAAATAAAAATCTTACATACCCTTTCTTGTTCAGGTGTTAGAAATTGGCTATGCATAAAAAAAGTTTAAGAACATGTCAACAGGATAGTGGGCAGGTGCACTGTTTTGATTTCCCAGCTCAGAAGCATCATGAAAGCTTCTAGGAACATTTGCAGCTGCTCACAAATTTTGGGCCAGTGTGTAAACTACTCTGGACGTGTTAGTTTTCTGCAGAGGCAGGCAGGTGACTGGGATAGAGGTCTAAGAAGCCAACTTTGTGCATTTTTCTACCACCTGAACATCTAAACTGAGTGTAAACAAGTAGAAGCTTTCATGGTGCTACACCACATAGGTTTCTTTGGCTGAAATGCAGCATACAGCTTTCCCAAAAGAACAGGAGGGAAAGGCTCTGGTGGAAAATACCGTCTGTACACTCTAATATTCTTCACAGAACAGAAATGACGACTCACTAATTGCAGTGAGGGAAGGGTTAATTGAAAGTACAGATAAAAATGAGTCCAGCATCAGTAGATGTCACTTCCTGGTCTTTGTAGAAAAAAAATCACTGTGGGCCAGGAAAATGAGAAGCAGTAATGAAAGGCTAGGGGGGGAAAAGGAGAAGTAACTCCAAGCAAATGAACACCACAAGGTATCTGGCTACATTTATTTCTGAAATTACTGTTTAAGGCACAAAATAAATCTAAAAATCAGGGCTGGATGTATAAGGGGAAAGGCAGAAAAATTATTTGGGCTAGAGAGGGGTGAATGTGATTTCTATAATCCAGTTTCAGATCTGTCCTAGGAATGCTCCAAGTGTGAATGGAGGTGGACAGTGACAGTAGAGGAGAGCTCTTATTTAGGAGAGGTAGGAAGTAGTGGGGTGATTTATTTCTTTTCCCCACTACACCACCTCCAAATTCACAGACATTGGTTCCTTGGCCAGACTAAAGTTCCCTTCCCTCTCCTCAGACAGCTGATTACTGTTGGTAATTTAAGAACAGATCACTCAATCTTCCAGCACACAAGACCTTGATTCACCTTTCATATCACAGCCTGCTCAGAGAGAGCTAGGTACAAGAGGCAAATCTGTTCTCCCCTTCATGTTAGTGCCCTAATAGGCACTACAGATGTAGTTCAGCTTCAGAAAAAAACTGCAATTTATATTTTTGCTCCCACTCTGAAGCAGAATCCCAGGCATCCAACGTGCCCTTGAATAAAGAGTAGGTAGATGTCTAGGTGGAACAGCTGCCATGAGAAGGAAAATGAAATTTTTGAATGGCCCATGACTTGACCTATCCAGAAAAACAGGTTCTCTTGCTGGAAGTGAGACTTTATTTTTCTTTTGGTTCTGAATGTATGTAGTGTATCGCACAGCTGTCTAAATTAATCCTGCAGAGAGTAGATTTAAAAGTGAACTTCATGCATGGGATCAACCCGCTCAAAACCAGGGTAACCCTTTGAAGTAGGATGCGTTTAAAGGCTCCAAAGAACTCCAGTTTAACTGCTCTGGGAGGAGATCACATCTGTAGACTGGGGGTCACAGAATGGTCCAAAGCGGCCATAAATGTCCTTAGCTCGGACTGCGAAGTAGTATTTGCTGCCAGACACAAACTGAGTAAGAGTGCATGCCATAGGTAGTGGAAGGGCCTTCACCTCCCCTATCTTCTTCCACTGGGAAGGCATAGTAGCACTCGGGTCCTCGTGGTATGCGTAGAGATGGTAACTGTCCACACTGGCACAACTCCGGTCCACTTCTATGACACTCCAAGACAGCACAATACCGTTCTGGCTCTGTACCCGTGCCAGCTTCAGCTGTGGTTTTTGAGGCAGAGAAGTGTTGGCAGCTTCAGGGGGCAGGCGTGGTGGCTGTGGTGCCTCTGGGAGCGGGGCAGGATGTACAGGGCGTGGTGGCTCCTATGCAATATAAGAGCAATCAGGGAAAGATAAGTCTGCAGCAGTGGAAAGAGGTTTTAATTCATCATTCCCAAGGCAAATGGAAAGAAATCAGCCTGCAAACACTCAACATCACAACTCGAAGTCCTGTGTGCAGAGAGCACCAGGCACAGACAGAAGCAAAGGGTGAGAAAGGATCAAACCAAGGATGTCAGAAGTTATTATTCACATAGAAGACACTACTGTAAGAAAGCTGTCACCACAGCTACTTCTCTATATCCTGCTTGCCTCCTACCCATGAGATGATGGTCTGTGAGCATCTGGCCATTTACCAAGACTGAGTAGGCAGGTTCACAATGAGTTTGAGCTAATCTGTATCTGAGCTGCTTCTCCACGTTACCCAAAAACATCCTAAACAGTGGACTGAGCTGGCAACTCAACATTATCTTTTCAATAGGCAGCTCTTTCAGTCACAAGAGGAAGAACTGGTAATGGAACAACATGCATATTTATCCACTTTAAACTGAACACAAAACCTCAGCCTCAGTTTCCAGAAAGTTTTGAAATAAGGGCAAAATGTGACTTTACATTGAAATATTTCGATCACAGAAACTTTTCTAAGTCTATTATTTATGTTAGTTAATTTCAATTTAGGAATATGGTTACAGTGAGCACGACATTTTGTTACTGCAATGCCAGGGATTTCTTCATGGTGGAATCATCTAGTTTTTGTTAAGTTTTGGTGCGTGATATTGGCTTGCTTTCTTCTCACTATGTACCAGTGAAAGTTGAATAATGTCTAGATTCAAAAAATTGTTAGCCACTTTGGTAATATATTTACCAAATCAGGAGATTGGAAATGAGGTGACTGTGTAACAATTGAGTATGCAGGCAACATACTTCAGTCTCAACAACAGAATGATATAAAATTAGTCAAAAGTAAGTTTTGTCTTACTAAAAAGGGTTTGAGGTGAGACAGAAAGAATCAACCCAAGCAGTGATTAAAACAAAAAAACACCAAAGAACCCAAACCTCAAAAATTCAGGACTTGGCAATTAAGGATGTTGTCTGTACTGTGTTCTTCTACCTAACTTTTGCAAGCATCTGTACTGAAAAACTGATCATAGAATCATTGAATCATTAGAGTTGGAAGGGACCTTTAAAGGTCATCTAGTTCAACTCCCCTGCAGTGAACATGGACACAGCTAAATCAAGTTGCTCAGGGCTTGATCCAGACTCACCTTGAAAGTCTCCAGGGACAGGGCATCAACCACATCTCTAGTCAACCAGTTCTAGTGCCTCATCACTGTCACTGTAAAAGCCTTTTTCCTTATGTCCAACCTAAATCTACCCTCCCCAAACTTGAAGCTATTTCCCCTTGTTCTATCACCAAAGGCCCTGCTAAAAAGTCTGCTCCCTTCTTTCCTGTAGCTCCTTTTTAGATGGTGAAAGGCTGCTACTGGGTCACCTCAGATCCTTCTCCAAGCTGAATAGCTCTAGCTCTTTCAGCCTGTCCTCATAGGAAAGGTGTTCCATTCCTTGGATCATTTCTGTGGCCCTCCTCTGGATGCACTCCAAAAGGTCCATGTCTCTCCTGTACTGAGGACACCACATCTAGATGCAGTATTCCAAGTAATGCCTCACCACTGCAGTGGGGCAGGATCACCTCCCTCACCTTGCTGGCCACGCATCTTTTGATGTAGCCCAGGATATGGTTGACTTTCTGGGCTGCAAAGGCACACTGCTGGCTCATGTCCAGCTTCCCATCCACCAGTACTCGCAGGTCTTTTTCAACAGGTCTGTGCTCAATCCTTTCTTTCCGGAGCTTGTATTGGTAGTGAGGACTGCCTTGACCCAGGTGCAAGATCCAAATGCAGATCTTGCATTTGGATTTGTTAAACCTCAAAAGGTGCTCCTGGGTCCACCTCTCTAGCCTGTCCAGGTCCCTCTGGATGGCATCCTGTCCCTCAGGTGTGTTGACCGCAACCCACAGCTTGGTGTCATCAGCATACTTGATGAGGGTGCAAGCAATCCCACTGGCAATGTCATTGATTAAGATATTAAAGAGTATCAGTCCCAGCACTGACTCCTGTGGGACACCATTTGTCACTGATCTCCATCCACACACTGAGCCACTGGCCACCACCCTCTAGACTCAATCCGGCAGCCAGTTCTTTATCCATTGATCAATCTGCCCACCAAATCCATATCCTTCCAATTTGGAGAAAATGATGTGGGGTACCACGTAAAAGGCCTCATCACAAAATGACCAGATGATTGAAGTTGGATGGTCTGAAGGTCATCTGGTCCAACCCCTACTGAAGCAAGGGCCACCTACAGGCAGTTTGCTCAGGACCAGATAAAGGTAGCTTCTGAAGATCTCCATGAAGGAGACTCCACAACCCCACTGGGCAGCCTGTTTCCAGTACTCTCTCACCCACACAACAGAGAAGTGTCATCATCCAATTCATAGGCAATCCCATGAATTATAGTTTCAAATCATAATAAAACTTCTTGCGGCAGTTCTTTTGTACCCTTGACTCCACAATTCACCTGCAGATAATTCACATCATTTTTCAATATGCAACACTGCTCATTTGAAGAACTCCTGTGTAAGCTAACAAGATAGCACAGCTTTCACTGTTCCTGGTAGAACTTTCTGAAGGTGATATGATGGTGTTATACATGTGAAGTGGCTGGAATGTGCCTACAAGATATTTCATTGTTCTTCAGTTCACAATGAGAAGCAATCTCAGACATACTAGTGCAGAGACAAGTCTGTAAATTGCCTTAAGTAATTTCAAAATTAGAGTACTCACTGCATGCACTTGTGGTGGTCGATGATGCACTGTAAGCTGAGGTGCTCCAGATCCGAGAGTTAATCCATTGTTCACAACATATGCAGTTGTTTGAGGCATTCGTACTGTCATGCCTGTAATAAGAAGCACAATGAATATTTCTGAGTACTGAATATTTTAAATCAGCAAAACAGAACACTGGAAGCCAAACTCCTTCACTCAGCTGGCTGACACCAAATTTCAAACTGACACATCCTTCTCAAACTGCCATCAGACTAATTACTGTACTAAGCCAAAACCACTTTCTATTCCTCTAAGCTATAAAAGAAAACACGTGCTAATGTCTGCAGAAGGGGCAGAATGATGTTTTTGTCATTTGTTGTATGAAAGAAATGGGGGAGGAGCAGTGAGGGAGATTCAGGCAGCTTGAGCTTTACAAAAATAAATAAATAAATCCAATCACTTCGGGATTCAAGGAGAACATAAATGCTGCAGCAGCAGAATGACAACCATTCAGCATTCAAATGCTAGGAGGCTGCGTATGCTAGGATGGTATGAAAACCAGAAAAGATTACATCACTGTCCAAGAAGCTTCCCTCACAGAATGGACACCACTATGAATATCCACTCACAGGAATTGCCATTTCATTGCATTCCATAGCAAACTGACCAAACTGGCAGGAGTAAACTAGGTAATTTTATAGTTTCATACCTAATACAGAACTCTTGCAAAATACCAAGCAGCTACAAATTTTATACTACATTTCTCTCTCTTAAGTAATATTTTGCCCATTTACTGATGGGACATACAGGTTTTATGAGCTCAGTGCTTTTCTGCTCATTGTTATTGGTTGCCTAGCATGTTCTTGTAATGGAGGGGAGCAAAGACAACATCGGTGTCAGATGTGAACTGTTGAATGATCTGCCCAGCCTAGATGTTGAGCTGAAGGATGAAGTGGAGATGTTGGGGAGTATCAGAGAGTGTGAGAGAGAGACTGACTGGTGGACCCTGAGAGAGAGGACAGGTTGAGGCTCCAGGTAATCTGGAGGATCCCCTCCCCTCTTGTCACCACGCAGTTGGGAAGGACCTCAGAGACTGGGAGGAATGGAGACAAGTCCCTGCTCCAGGAAGCAAGCGAATCCACTCCTGACTTCCCCCACCTTTCCAGTTAAACCTTGCAGAACAGGTATGGGGTCCTACAGGAGGAACTAGCTGTCAAAGAGGAAAATAGGCAAGCTGCTCCAGAGGTCTTATCTCAATTGGATATGCCTTCCAGCAACGTGATAACCTCTTCCACAAGGAAAAAGAGAAGGATTCTAGTTATTGGTGACTCACTCCTGAAGGGAACAGAGGGCCTAGTATGCAGTGTTGACTCTCAAAATAGGGAAGTCTACAGTCTACCCGGAGCCCAGATTAGGAATATCATCAGGACACTCCCCTGCCTGGTGCACTCGACAGACTACTACCCACTGCTGATCTTCCAGACAGGTGGATAGGAATCATAGAATCACAGAATTCTAAGGTTGGGAAAGACCTTCAAGATCATCAAGTCCAACATCAAGGTTATACAGAAATGGTGGGACAGATCACATGACTGAAATGTTGTCATGGATGGCTATGCCCTTCTCAGCAAAGACAGGTGAGCAAGGCGAGGTGGTGGAGTTGCTGTTTACGTTAGAGAGCAACTAGAGTGTACTGAGTCCTGTCCAGGGGGAGATGAGGAGTGAATTGTGTGTTTGTGGGTGAGAATTAAGGGGCAGGCTGACATAGGTAATGCCGTTGTGGGTGTCTATCACGGGCCACCTGATCAAGATAAGGAACTTGACGAGGCCTTCCACAGGCAGCTGATAGCAGCCTCACAATTACAGGCCCTGGTTGTCATGAGGGATTTTAGCTAGCCCGATATTTGCTAGGCCTATTCAGCCAGCCATCCACAGTCCAGAAGACTGTGTACACTGATGATAACTTCCTGATACAAACAGTGGATGAACCAACTAGGAGAGGAGTGCTGCTGGATATTGTTCTCACTAACAAGGAAGGTCTGGTTGAAGTGGTGAAGGTTGAGGGCAGCCTTGGCTGCAACGATCATAAGATGGCAGAGTTCAGGATCTCACGTGGCAGGAACAGAATACCAAGCAGAATCACAACTCTAGACTTCAGTAGGGCCAACTGTGGCATTTTCAAGAAATTCCATGGCACAGGGTACTTGAAGGCAAAGGGGCCCAAGACAGTTGGTTAGCATTCAAGTACTGCTTCTTCCAAGCTCAAGATCAGAGCATCCCAATGGACAGGAAGTCAAGAAAGGGAGCCAGGAGACCTGCATAGTTAAACATGGAATTGCTAGGCAAACTCAAATGGAAGAGGAGAGTCTGCAGATTGTGGAAGGAAGGGCTGGACACTTAGGAGGAATATAAGACTGTTGTGACAGAATATAGGGAGGTAACTAGGAAAGCTAAGGCCTCCTTAGAATTAAACCTTGTAAGAAGGATCAAGGGCAGCAGAAAGGGCTTCTTGGATGAGGGAATAGAGTGGACTGTCAGCAATGTTTGCTGATAACACAAAACTGGGAGAGTGGCTGACACACAAGAAGGCTGTGCTGCCATACAGTGAGACCCAGACAGGCTGGAGAGTTGGGCAGGGAGAAATTTAATGAAATATAACAAGGGTAAGGAGGGAGTCTTGCATCTGGGCAAGAACAATCCCAGGTACCAGTATAGGTCAAGGAGTACCCTGCTGGAGAGTAACATAGGGGAAAGGGATCTAGGGGTTCTGGTGGACAGCAGGATGACCATGAGAAGGCCAGTGGCATCTTGGAGTGTATCAGAAAGGGTGTGGTTACTAGGTTGAGAGAGGTTCTTCTCCCCCTCTACTCTGCCCTGGTGAGACTGTATTTGGGATATTGTGTACGGTTCTGGGCCCCGCAGTTCAAGGACAGGGAACTGCTTGAAAGAGTCCAGTTGCAGAGCCACAAAGACAATTAAAGGAGTGAAGCATCCCTCTTACAATGAAAGGCTGAGGGAGCTGGGTCTTTTTAGCTTGGAGAAGAGGAGAATGAGGGGTGACCTCATTAACGTTTATAAATATGTGAAGGGTGAGTGTAAAGAGGACGGGACAAGGGGCAATGGGTGCAAGCTGGAACATAGGAGGTTCCACATGAATATGAGAAAAAGCTTCTTTCATAATGAAGGTAACAAAACACTGGAACAGGCTGCCCAGAGAGGTTGTGGAGTCTCCTTCTCTGGAGTTGTTCAAAACCCACCTGGTCGTGTTCCTGTGTGACCTAATCTAAGTGTTTCCACTCCAGCAGGGAGATTAGACTAGATGATCTTTTGAGGTCCCTTCCAACCCCTGACTTTCTGTGATTCTATGATTCTTCTATTTCTATCTAGAAAATAACAGATCTCGGGCAATCTCTTCCTTACAGATCCCCAAATGTATGATATCCAAGCATTCCAATTCTTCAGAATAGAAAGAAAGAGTAGCTCATAGAGTGATACATTTGAGAAAACCACCGATTCTTTGATGATTTCTTTCTATAAACAGTCATCAGCTTTAACACAACTGACGAGAGTCAGACATCCAGGTAAACTGTAGGACTGAGACAGTGAACTCACATAGAGAGCTAAATCTTACTGTTTCATCTTAGCTGTTTCATCTCATTTTTTTCTATTAGCACACCTATCTAAGAAGCTAATGAAACTGGAAACTCTTACAGGATTATCAGTCATCAAAAACTGGCTATTCCTTATGTATGAAAATTCAACTGAGTACACTGCTTTAGCATGATGTGATTCTCTCTCAGGAAATTACAATAATCTGAAGAGAGATGGACAGAAGTAACTTAAGAACCTATAAAGTACACAGTTAATACTGCTTCTGAGTGCATCTTTGTGAAGATCAGGTACATCTAACTACTTGGTTTAAAGTAGCAGTACAAACCTACAACACTGCAAAACACACTGGATGAGTCAATCTTCTGAAGAAAAAGTGGAGAGACCTTACTACTTAAGCACCTGCTACTGACCCTAAAAACAGTTTCAATGATAGTAAAAACCAAAACAGATTATCACCAGCATTTCTGTATTTAAAAGCCATATAATAAGGATGGTTAAAAATCCAGAATGGGCTAAAAGATGGTCAAGGACAGCTGACAGCTGTCAGATAAAAGAGATCAAAGAATGTAATAACTTTTTTGCTACAATTAAGTGAAACATCTATATCTGATATGCAAATGTGAAGCCTTGAAATAATCTGTATTCCATATAAACTGATCTTCAACCTGCTCAGGCCAACAATCTGGTGTCCTTGTCCTGTGGTACATGGAAATCATAATATTAGGGAAGAACTGTCAGTTTCTTATGTATTATTTGACTTATCAGGCAACAGTACTGCATCATATTCTGACTTGAAAAGTATGTTCATGTAAATGCCTTTAACAGTAACAGAATTACAGAGAGGTCCAGGTTTGAAGGGATCTCTGGAGACGATCTGGCCCAATCTCCAGCGGAAGAGTGCTCTTTGATTAGGTTATTCACAGTTCTGTCAACCTGAATCTTATTTACTTTTATTGGAAACCTTTTTGAGAATTTTTGAGCCGATTCTATCAGTGGACCAGCAGAACAACACTAGAAAGAGATCTACTGTTGTCTGATCTCATCTGAAAAACACTCTCATTAAGTTCTCCTACAGAAAGCTTTAAAATAGCATATTATCTATTCTAAGTTCTTCAGCAACACCTTAAGTATCTTCCATGCCCGATACAAATTTGGTACAAAGTAGAAAATGCAACTAAAATAATTAAGTGACTCAAAACTCCTTCCAAAACAGCAGACAGACTGCACAGGTTTGACTTGCAGCTAAGAGTAACAGTGACAAAAACTAAGGTGGATTGAGGTTATCCTGCCTTTTATGGTCTTCTGCCACCAGGAACACAAGATGTAGAGGTACCTCTGAAAAGAAGAATATGAACTCAAGTGTGTGTGGAGCAGCAGTATTGTGAGTTTAAGAAATACAAACAAATACTCTGAAAGGAATGCTTATTTCCTCACAACCTGACATTCCATAGACATCGCTCAAGAACTGTCTGACCAAGTTCTGCTTAGCTAGCACTGCTGATTTTTCACAACTCCAGGCAATGCAAGTGAACCTAGTTGTAAGAGATGCTTAGAATTAAATGGCTACAAATATGCATGGATGTTCTTTTTTCTAAGAATTCAGAACCATAAATCTGGAGGACTTTATAGAGGCACAATCTCACACTGTTCAAGCACAGCGTTCTGAGTCTGATACAGATGGTGTCTAAGAAAATTCACTACCTGGATGTCACATAAATGTAACCTCAGTCTGTACAACAGAACAGAGAAACATGTTAAACCATGTTGAAAAAGCATAGTAGAGAAATTGTGGGGAGCTAAAAAAGCAGTTAAAATCCCCCACTTAACAGCAAAATATAAACCACTATTTAACATCAAGGTTTTTATTGTGAAGATAGAGTTCTTAATTCATACATTTTTCTGCTATAGGAAGACACTAGTTACGCTAGCAAAGTTTAGATGAACTTGCTGACATACCTAGACAAAGAAACACAATCATGCATCAGAAACTGATGCACTTGGTGAGAAATCCTGTCTCGACTTAAAATATGAAAACTTGCTGGGCACAGCACATAAGAGATCATGACGGAATTTCAGATGGGAAATCAAACATGATTTACTACATACATATAGATTTTAATCTTGCAAGCTTAATAACAAAACATCCTCCAGAACAGCTGTGCTCATGACATTACTTTTTGATATCTTGTGAAGCACTCAGAATGCCATCCAGAGATACAGAGTTAGCAGAAGCAGTGTGTGAAATAACTTCATTCCATTTTTTCCTCATTTACATAGTTGTAGTGTGAAATATTTCTTAATAGCTGGAAATTTTCTCAATTCTTTAGGTTAGCAAAAAAATAACCTCTAATTTGGACTAGTATTGGAAAACAAAACAAAACAACAACACAAAACAATCCACATCCATTAGGCAGAATGTATGAAGCTCTGCTGTGCTAGAATGTGCCTGGGAGAAAGAATCCCTTACCTCCAGCCTGTGGGTTGACTGGCCTTAAACTTGGACTTGGCATGACAGCTCCTCTTACAGAATTCTGAGCTGGTGGTGCGGGAATAGTGGTATAGACCACCTGATGGTTAGTTGGGGTTCGTGGTATAGGAAGTTTTGCAGCTGTTTGAGTCACTGGTCGATGAGTTACATTCACTGTTGTCGGAGCTGGAAAAAAGAGAGACAAACCAAAACCTAGAATGTAATCCCAGAACATGCAAAATAAAAGCTATCGCCACAAAATTCTATCTGTTTCTGACAGTGCAAGAAAGGGGAAAATAGCATAAACAAATGGTAATGGTAATTTTCACCTGAAACAGTAACGATGTCAGCATATATCCAAATTCCAAACAGAACAGATAAAAATAATATCCCAAAGAATCAGACTGAAGAAAAAGAAACAAACCCTAATCCTCTATTGCTAATAAGTCCAAATATAGGAAAAAAAGATCATAAAAAACCCAACGATTACTATATCTGATCTGTGTAAATAAAAGTAGTTCTGAAGTCTGATAGCTGTGGAGAAGATAAAAATCACAACTGAATACAAGCAATTAAGAGTCCACAGAACTGATCAGTTCTAAGACGATTCTAATGCCCAACAATTATCTACAGAAAAAAAAACAACCAAACCCATAACAAAATAACAGACAAAATAACAGAAATGATGTTACCTGTAGGTAATACATGTATAGTGGTCTGGGAAGGCCCACTTGTTGGCACGCCTGTTTGCTGCAGAGGGTTTGGCTGCAAAGGTGGTAGGGGGCGAGACAAAGGCTGGGCAGGGATGCTCTGTGCTGTAGGAGGTGTCTGATTCTGCTTCTTGGCCTCTGCTTTAAAACAAAATAGCAATAACAATGACAACTGCAAACAGAACTAGAACATCACAGATCTGTTCATTTCCTGTCATTCAGATTATCAAAGAATATTTTCTAGCACATTTCTTTCATCTTTTCATTCTGCAAAGCAAACTGTTCAAATTTCATTCAGTTCCTCACATTCATCATGTCAATTATTTTCCATCCTATACTCCATAATGTTTCATTCTGTCATTATGAGGTTTCTGCGTAATTTGAAAACCTGATTTTTTCCACCAAGAAAGGAGTGGCCTAAGCCTTAAAAAGGGCTTAAACATTGCTGTGTTAAACTTATTTTTTTAAGTAATAATTCTTGTCTCCTCCTGGCGCCTATACCCTTTTTTTTGCTGACTCTTCCCTTTGTTTGATATGTTAGTCATCCATTTATTGCTGTTTTGAATTTTCATACTATTTTCTTAATAAAGGAAAATAGCTTTATTATTAAAAAAATTTAGAAGATTTTAAATTTTGTTTTGTCACATTGTCAACATGACTTACCCACTGATTGGGTCACACTGTCAATGTGACTCCCACTGACTGGGAGAACTGAGAAATACAGCACCTGAATTTGTATTTCACTATATGGCATCGTAAAATTGAGTGCAAATCTGTATGTAAACAGGCCTTTTGTCCACAAGGAGAACTGGGAAGCTGTATTTTTAAGCCAGATTAGACTAACAGTGGGCAGATAAGGCACCACCAAAAACTAGAGAACACAAAATTAAGAGAGTAAGTTTTAAGGGCAGCCATTCAAAAATGATTTGCCCTGACAAAACTGCACATGCAGCAACCACTAGTTCAGAAAAGAGCACACAATGTAGAAATAGAAAATATTACACTCTTGAGAATACATATCAGCAATATATTGAAGAACATGTTTAGAAACTATCAATCAAGTATGCTAATGAAGTTACATGCAAGAACAGGGCTAATGGCAGTGTGGCTCAAGATGTTTATTTATTTATGAGGAAGCGGAAAGCATTTTGATGATCACACTGTCTTCAACACCAGCTACTGACAGCTTAAAGTAGCAGCATCCTTCACAAACTCTTGTATGATAACCTAACACAATTCATGACTTCAAAAGTAATACAAAATAAATTGCAGACTTTCTGCATTGTCCCATCTGTAGATTGAAGCTGAGCTACTTTGCTGAAGTCATTTGACAAAAACAATTTTCTTTCAGTGAACAAAGCAGCATATAGAAGAAGCAGTGAAGAGATCCTTGTTTTGAAAATACAAAGTGAGATATTTCCTGCTGTTTCATAAAGTAACAGGTCTTGTGATTAGTTCAATCTTCTTGTATTTCATATTGGTATGAGAGACTTCTCAGTGTCCAGCAAATTCCTTCAAGAGATTACTAAAGAGATGTACACACACAGTCACTTTGAATAGTCACTTACAGATTTCTACACACTATAAATGCCACTGCATCATTTAAATGATGCATAATTTGAATGAGTGCATTCTTAGTCATGATCTAGAGAAGATGTGCTCATGATCCAACCAGTAGGAATCCAGACATACTACTGCTATAAAAGGGTCATTTAGATAACAAGGACAGTCTGGGCTAACATGAATGGGCTAACAGGTCAGGATTCTACCAGCTAGAAACTAGGAAAGATAACCGCTTTAGGTACCCCTAGCAAAAGGTTATTTAGTGGTGTAAATAAAAAATCAGCAAGGAAAAATGAAGACAAAATACACACTAAGCACAGAGTTAAGGTCAGAAGTAATGTAGGAACTGTTCCAATACAAAATGAACAAAATATCATCTTCACTAAAAATATGGAACTCGAGAGAAAGGACAATTTGATTTCTGGAAATGAACATAAAATGAAAATCATCACTACTGAGGCGCAGGTGTAGAGCAAAACTAAAAATCTAAACCACAACATGGAAAAGAAGAGGGGCTAATTTCCATGCAAAAAAATGGGCTTGCAACACTGCAGTCAGAGCAATGAGGTGCAATCACACTGTCAAAGATATAAAAGCACAACTGTATTTACTCTAATGTTGGCACACAGACACAAACCAGAGAACAGATCAGATCTTCATCTGTTATTTACACAAAGTTGTTTATTTAGGAGGAAAAAAAGGATTAGAAACTCTAACAATCTAATGCCTGAATGCCAAGTGTAAAAAGTCTTTAATTATTCAGTCAACAAAGAAAAATCTGTCTAGAGAAGGTTTCAAAAATGTCATAATTTAAACTTCTCAAATTACTTCAGATTATTTATTTCTAACAGATTTAAACATAGAAAGCAACATCTCTTAGATTAAAGGAAAAAGGAAAAACCTTAAAGACAGTATTTTATACTAAGCAGAACTCCTTTTGTTTAAGGCCTACCAGAATTCTCTAGTCACCACCCTGCTTTACAGAAACAGCAGAGAATAAAAAACACTGAACTGAAACTCCTTCCTATCATTCAAGGGCACGAAATAATACTTGCAGCTCAACTGTCCCAGCTGTCAGGAAAATCTTTTACACTCACCTTGAGAAGAGACATCATCCTCATCATCCAGTGTAAGGTCAATGACACCTCCTGAATCGCTTCCTGTGACCTTCCCGCTCTGAAAGACAAAACTCCTTCATTTTGCAAAAGCAAATCCAGGGAACACAGATGGAAAAGGGATATGAACTGAACACTAAGTGAGGTCTCAGAACTGAAGCACTTATTATGAAGAAACTGATGCATTAAGCAGTAGGAGATTTCAAACAAACTTCTCTGGACTTGGAAAAACAGGCAAAAACCAACTGTATGGATTTCAGTATCGAATACTGAACTACCTCTTAACTTAATGACCAGTAGTATGTTGTTATTTTAAGGGTAAATACATTAACAAAATGGTATTATTGAGTATCTTTCAGTTATGACCCTTGTAGTATTTTAATCCAATTGTGCTTTTGTTTATGGTAGTATAATCTTTTGACACAATAGTCACTGGGACAACGTGGGACAATGTATTACTCATCTTGAGATAGTTCAGCCTGCACGCCTACAGTGACGCTGACTTCAGAGTATAAAAACCTCTTATGCAACCCATATGCTGATAAAACAGGTCATCAAAAACCACCAGAAAATTCCAATAGTTTCCAGCTTTTAACTTCTTTATAGTATTTTATCCATCATCACAGATTTCAATATTCTGTCATCCTACATTATGAAACTATTTGTGTCTATCTCTTCAGAGAAGATAATTTCTGAAGGCTAAATGTTATAAAAACCCAGTGGGCCATCAAACAAGATTTATCTTCTGGATCAACAGATCCTTTGACTGTTTAGACTGTTTACAGGAACCACCAAACTTTTTATTTAGCTGATGGAATAAATAATGGAAGAAAAATCCTAGGTTTGTCTGGGTTTTTAAAAAAGCTTTCTAGAACAGATGTGGAATGACATGAATATCTGATATCTTAAACTTGAAGTAGAATTTGGTTGTGCAGAAGAAATTACCATTTGTTGCTGGACTGAACTGTTATTGATTTACAGATTGCAGTCAATTCCTTGGGACAAACAAAGAGTTAGGAAAACAATTACCAAAATCACTGAATAATTAATATGAAAAATAGTTTAAGTTATCAGCCACACACAACCAGTGTGATTAAGCTTAAGAAGATTCAGATGTTACTGTGTGGTCTAATAGGGACAGATGCAAAAAGCCCAAGGATTGAGATCATCTGCTCTATGAACTTAGAGTAAAGTAAAGCCTTTACTGAAGTCTTAAAGACAGTTCTCATTCTGGTAAAGCTTTGAGGAGGGAGAAAAGAGGTATCACTAAATACAATGAAAGCAGTCTCTGAATTACTGGTCATTGGATTTGGAAGGCCTGACATGAATGATCATTATGCATTTAGATTATAAGAAGATTTCTACTGAAGTTCTGATGCTGCCATTGATGAAATTCTGCTAATAGCTTGGATGACATAAAATATGAAGAACAGCGAAGTACTTAAGATCCAAGATGACAGAGGTGACTTCTGCAGGGATTCTGTCTTTGCTCTACATAGAGAAACACATTTCAGATTTCAGAGATTTCTATTTCAAAGACCTTCCAGCTTCAGTTTTCTTCATGTGATGACCTGATTTAACCACTTGAAGCTTAGGATAAATGTCACATTCAAATAACCAATAGCTACTTGATTAGCATAAAATCAAGAGGAATTTCATTCCAACTTGATAATCTCCCCAGTCAGTGATGTGATTTTAAATGATGGTTTTCTTTGCTAGGAGAAAGCAGACTGAAAAAGGAGGGAGATCTATGAGCTGGAGAAAGAATAAACTAACACTAAACAATTCATTTTTCCCCCATGACAGAATCTATTTGTCTGAAGTAATTTCCTTCAATTCTTCTTCCACAAAGAAATTCAAATCCCTGGAAAAAAATACTCTTTATGAAACTGTTTTGAAGCCCTACTTATCCGTGTCAGCTGAGAAAGTTCTTTGAATTTCCAATATTGCATGAAACTTTGATTTTGATGTGTCTGGGAGGCCAGAATCTTGAGTTATGCAATGCTAAACAAATAATCCAATGAGCCAATTATGTCTCAAGAATGCAGTTTTCAGAAGAACAGACCTGTGAGTTAACCACATTATTCACGTTTTTCTACAGAACAACCCTGGCAGAAATCTCCTTAGTAAAAATATCTTAAAGTTGTTACATTTCCTTCCACAACCTGTACTAAAATTGTGGACCTAAAGGGAAGTTTTGCATGGTGCTCTCATATACAACCCCCAGTTCCACTTCCAGAGCACACGCTCCAGATAAAACAAGAGGAAGCAGCAGTCCACATACAGCGCACTATGAAGTCTTCACTCCTCAGAGCTAGATTCCTCTAATTCACCTGCCATGCATCTCCTGTGAATGAAATTTAGGGCTATGGGAAAATTATAAGGTAACCTGAAATGCTGAAAATGGTGCATGTTGTGTCACCAAAGAAAAGTATGTAGAAGGGTATGGGGTTGTCAGGGTATTCCTTCACAGAATAGACTGCTGATTATGCCTGTCATAGAGGTCAGAATTCTGGCTATTCAAAGTATCAGTGAACATTTAAGAGGAGGAGCAGACACCATTTCTACATTCTGTAGGATTCACATAGTTTTCAGATTCTTATAGATCTCTCAAATGCAGGAAAGGGAACAGTAAGAGATTTAGGAAGAATGGCGAATTAGGGATTGGAAGTCTGGTTTACATTTCCTCATAGGGAAGTTAGACATCTCCATGACCAGACAGAGTTATTGTTTATTAGGCGTTTCTGGAGTGCTGTTGCTTACCACATGAATGGTTAAGAGCTATGAATGGAACCACTTGGAATCACCCCTGCCACAAGGAAGTAATAATGTCCTGTGCCCAACTACCAATATCATGACTCTTTCAGTCAGAAATTATCTCTGGAATTGTTTTCTATTTTTTTCCTACAAGGACTTGCAAAAGCTCTATTTTATAATAGAACCACATCTGAAGAAAGGCTAGAAACAAAACTGCTCTTACTCCTGCAAAATGAAGGGGATTCTGAGGAAGGGTCTGCCCTGTTGTGCATCAGAAAAGGAGAGTTATACAAACCAAACCACTCAGAGCAAAACCATGAACTAGCGTAGCAAGGTTTGTGTCACTCGTGAAGTGAAAGGAAGTGTAACAATGGACTTCCAAACATGTATGAACCACCTTCTCATTTAGGTAAAAATCTAAAATAAGAAAATAAGTTTTTCATCTCCTAATATTATACTTCAGCAAGCACTGAGGCAGAAACTAGTACCACAGAAAAGCATTTTGATCTGCTGACTTTTCAGCTTTCTCCAAACACAGGAATACTAAGAATTCCTGAACATGCTCCACCTGATCTCAATAGAAGAACAAGATGATACAACTATGATACAACACTTTTTCCCTCAGGACAACCACAGTAGTGAAACAGTTCAAAGCATTTCATGAGAACCCAAAATATATGCATTGTGCCTTATTTCACATTTTGCCTAGCAAATCTGAGTAACAGAAGTCAGTGGCCTAGAATAAACTGGAACTGAAACTAAATAACTGAGGTAAGATGAAGTGATCCGTATCTACTCGGAACACGTCAGTAAAACTAACAATTTTATTAAAGCAAACAAAACCACAGCCAACAATACCAAAACCTCTGAAACCACCTTTTCTCATTTTTGTCACAACTAGAGCATTAGTCTTCCAAGTGACAGAAATCAGCTGCACAGAAATCTGTTTACAGTATCTGTGTAGTTTCCAGAAATCATGACATAAGAAGTTTATAAGAAGTTTAAAATAAACTTAAATTGCCATATTGCCTTTTCCATCATCTGTACCAGTTTATGCGTGTTAACACATATGCTTTTCATCTGGGAATAAGAGGAAGTGCTCCAAAAAGCTGTCATTCACACATCTGCTTTGGACCTGTTTTATCCAGAGCTGACAAGACAAGCACGAATAGGCAAGAGTGAGACCTGAACCACAACTGCATCTCACCTGCCTTAGTTTTAATCTTTTTCTGCTCACATAAATCAGCTGGGAGTGTAGCAATTTTACATAAAGCAAGTTATCATCATATGCCTCAAGAAAGTAAGCATTAATACTATGTGCTTGCTGTCAGAACACCAAAGACCTGCAAGACCTGCACTGACCAACTTCCCATCTAAGTTTCCAGTGACAATGAAACAGGAACATAAATTTAACAAAATGTAGAAGCACAGTTGATAGAAGTAAGTGGGTGTTTGCAGGCAACACATTAAACAATTAAGCCTGAAAACACAATTAGTCAAAGAAATTTGTTGGCACTCGTATGTTTCAAAGGTGCAAATATGGTTTTCAAACTTTAAATAAAAATATAAACTAACTAATAATAGCATTTGCATCTATTTAAAATCAGATTTTATATGACCTGCAACAAATCTGCACCAAGCATTTGTTTTCTGATTACATTTGAAATATTTCTTACACATTTATTTCTGCAGTTATCTCTCTGCAATTACTAAAATATGGAATTCATTCTAAAAAGTAACTAGAAAGTGAAGAGAATTTTCATTTAAAACATTCTTCAGCAATTTATTTTTTGGGAGAGGAGAGGTGATCCTACTATCAAATGTCAGAATTCACAGATAAATGTGACAAAAATTTAGAAAGACAACAAGAAAAACACAAGACTTCATCTCTTACTGACTTTGTAATTTTAACAGTCACATCTTTATTCTTCATCTGTCACTGAACTTTCATTTGCAACTGTTTTGCATAAAAGCAATGTATCTTGTAACTGAACACTTCATAGATCAGTGCAATGTAGATCTGTCTAAGAAGATTCATGCAAATTAATGTATGTTGGAGTTCAAAAGCAAAACGTGAGGTGAAATGAATGAAGAAGGGTTGCAATGTATGATTAAGGGCAGAAACAAAGGTGAAAAAAGAAAGCAAAAGGAAGAAAAAATACAGGAAATGAGAATTACAAGCCAAGGAGCAGCTAAGCATGAACCACTTCAAATACTAGACTGCGTGAGTCTTCTGTAATGACTTTTCAATGTTGTGCATTTTTCCTCAAAAAGCTAGCCAAGCAGAAGGAATCTCCCAGTTTGAAAAGTGTGCTCTTCAAAGACTCTCTCTCAAATTCCACATCCTCTGCTGTGGTTTCTTCAATTCACAGTATGTCTACACCAACATTTAACAATATGGAATTACCTTCAGCTTTGGTTGTATGCCAAACAATCCACCCAAGCATCTACCTTGGCAGGTATGGAGGATAATTATTTTAATACTGAGCAGCTCTTTCATATGATTTGTGAAAACAAAAGCAAAAGCGTAAATTTTCTTTCAAATATCTGAGTTAATCCTTTTAAGTCCTGAATCAGAGGTTGTCATATCTCTCAACACTGCTCGACAAAGTGATTGGAAAAGGGGAACGAGCCTTCATCCTGTGGAGGTGACTTTTGTCAGCCATGAAGGATATCCCTTCAAGAAGGATTTGGTATGTTATCTGGACAAGTGGACCAGCATGGAGAAAATCAGTACCCAAGGGCATTAGTTGTGCTGGAGGTGAGCTATACTGCTAACCTAGACAATGAACAGTTACACCAAGATCTAGATGACATTAAGTGCTCACAACTAATGTGGCAGAAATGTGTACAGAGTGCACCATCACCACATGCCAACACACTGGCAGTACTGACCTGGAAAGACTGCAAAAAGCCAAAAACAGATGAAGTGGCCAGCCTACTCTGATGACATAAAGAAAATTTCTCTTCTTCCTATGGGCACATGTTTCAGCTGTGAAGAAACTGTCCCAGGAGTGCCGGCAATTCAGACATTATGTCCTATTCCTCACCTGTATGGACTACTGTCTCTGCTATTAGAAGTAAGCATTCTGCTCAGGGGAGGAAATATATACTCACCATGTGCCACTCTGTGGTTTTATCTTTGTGAACATGGAGAGGATATAAGTAAGAGGAATGGAAAATCTACTTTGACCCTAGAGGTATGGGTATATGAGTTGCAAGTAAAACAACTGAAAAAGGCTGGTCTTCCAGGAAAATGGCCACTCCAGTTTCCAGCAGGCAGTTTCCCAGACAGAGAAGATGGTCTGATCTCATTTTTGACTTTGATAATGAGCCTTAAAGTTTGCATTCACAAGAAATGAGTAACAAAATAACCAGAAGAAGAGCAGCCCTGCCTTCAGACAGGTGGAGAAAAGGGACAATTGGGTTTATCAGACTGGATTTGATGGTCTGACGTATCAGAACTGCAGAGCAAAAGGCCCAAGTGGATGCTAGTGTACAGCATATCTTAAGGCTATCAAGTTATAAAGGGGCAGAACTCATCTGTATCTCTGGAGTGACAGGCACATCCAGAAGCTAACTACTGAAAGGCCAAATTAGCCTCATTGGGAATGAGTGCATTTTTCTCAGTTCCTCTGGCAGCAGAGTAGAACCACACTACATACTACACACATGCAGTCATCACCGTGATTTTTTTCTCACTTTTCTTTCTTACTTTTCTGCCTTAAAAAATAGTTTTTATTTCAACCCATTAGTTCTATTTTATTTTTTCCCCCAGTTCTCTCCCCCATCCCACTTTAGGGAGAGTGAGCAAATGGCTATGGGGTGCTTAGCTGGGTTAAATCATGAGAGGAAAAAAAAGTTACTCCATTTTCACAAAAAAACAAATACAAGAAAGGAGCCTGAATTTAAAGGTCAAGGACCAAAGCACACATGGCAGATGATGTTGAGAAAAGAACTGAACTTTTTCTATTGTAACTATTATTACAAAATTTAACCAAAACAGAAGTGGTCAGAACATCACAATATACATGTAAATAGCAAACTACTGACAAGGCTGGGGAACAGATCTCTGAACAGAAAATCTCTGAACAAAAATGTTATCTGTTACATCATTTTACACAGCACCACACAGACACAGGCAAACATGCACATACCAAAATGTGGATGCTGGTATTCTGCATATGAACTTCTCTATTCAAACACAGCAATACAGTATATGCGTGATCTTTTTTTTTTTTGAATTTTGATATTATATAACGCCATGGGTCAATTCATCACACAAATAACAATGCTGTATATTGTAATGCCACCTGCTTTTCATAAAGGAACATTTCAGCAAGTAAAAGTGAAAAACAGAAAAAAAAAAATCCAACAACAAAAATCAACTCTAGGATAGTAAAACTCAAAATACTGAAGATTATTCGTAGCACACTGACAAAGCGCAGAAAATTTTATTATTAATGCTTTCTAGATCAACAAAACTGAAAAAAAATCTGGGAGTTATAAAACTATCATGAACCATCACACCACTACAGTCGTACATGACGCACCAAGGCATTATATAATAGCAAAATCGATTTGAAATTACGGAAAGTGATGTTAAAAATATGTTCTGGAAATAGCATGTGTGTAGTGGTGACACTGAGTTTGTATGATAAAAACAAAGCTCACATCCACATACAAACCCACAGATTTCAAGCACAGGCTAAGTAGCTATTGAAAACATTTTTTTAGTACATTCATGAGTATAATTCTGTTACAGACTGCTTCAAACTTCTCACCCCTTAACACTTATCAATTCCAATATAGTAGCTCTCACAACATTAAAATAATTAGGCAATCCTCGCAAAGCTGTCATGAAAATTTATTTGTCCAATTCATTTGTCATCTCTTACCACAGTATAAATGATAATGCAATAAGCTAACAGTTTGCTTAGTTTGTATTTTGCACAAACAAAATTTCACAGGGCTGCAATACTTATTTTGATAGTGTGCGGTTGCTTAATTGTGTGTAACTCAAACACCCTCAGCAGACATTTTACATATTGCATTTACCAGACCATTCCCCTTACTCTATTCAGTACTGCGCAATGTTTTCTACAGCATAACAAAACAAATATGGAAAAACTGAGGAATCTGTCTTAGTAATCACTATATGTTACATACTCTCTCATTTCTTTGTTGCAAAGATCAGACATCAGCTCTGCTATGCCCATCAATAAGAAACATAAATCAGGAAGCATAACTAAAACCCTCTTTGGTAGAAAGACTTTTTTAGTGGTTATCGTAATTCCAAAATAAAAACTATAAAGGACCATTTGATGTCATGCTTAAAGCATCTGTGTACCGCTGTGATTCCTTGTTTAATCAAACAGTTAAATGGTATATAATAAACACACACTTGCACACACATTTCTTTACTGGCTCTTACTCTCTTAAGGTGAAACATCTACCCTCTTTCCCCAAAGACCGCTGAAAGTTTCAAAACAATATCATATGGGATGGCCACTTTGAACAGCAACCATATTACTAATCATTAAATGTATTTTAATTATAGCATGTTTCAGTTTAATAAAACTTTTTATAGCTATTATTTGTTCACAGTGCAATGACACCAACAGTTTAACGTTTCAATAAAACTCTTGATTTTTTGGCCCAAACTGACAAATTGGAGCCTATAAAACACAACTACAAGTCCTTACTGAAAGCTTTTCTCAGCAGCTAGGAGTTGTTTTAAATAACACAGGTACAATCTCAAGGAAAGACCACCTCTGTAATAATGAATTTTAAAAATAATCTGAAAAATTCCCAAGAGGACATCATACAGCTGAACTGAATTGCTGTTGTAAGGAAAAAAAAATAATCTAGCTAATTCATTCTTGTATGACCTTTAAACTTCTAACATCTTAAGAATTTAGAGTTCAAATTAGTCTCAGGTAAAGGTTCCACCTTATAGATGAGAGCTAGCTGCATTTTAAATAGCAGAAACATCATCGTACGCTCAGAGACAAAAATCAAGTATCCCATTTTACATATATAATTACACGTTTATTTTCAGTGACCAAACTACGAAACGCATTTTCACCAGTAATGGTTCAACAACATAGAATTAATAGCTGCTAATACTTTTAAGCTGGTATGTCCCCTTTGTTCACTCTGTTCCCCAACAGACATTCACAAAGTTTGTTACACATTGCAAATAAAGGGAAAAAAAAAGTTATAGATGTACTTTAATAGCATTTTACCAGATACATTTCCAATAGTCACAGAAATACCTTCAACTGTAGAGAATCAAACAAATCAAGGTACGTCACAAACATTGGGAAATGGATTGGACACTGGTGGATTTTTCATTTGAAATCATGTTAGCTGAAAAGCTGAAATGCACAGATTAAATTTAAACTGAAAAAAGATGTACTCCACAAAAGGACAAAGTGCATCCAGAGCATGGAGCAGGGAAAAAAAGACTATCTGCCCAACTTGGTGATTTAATAAATATAACTCAAAAAGACTGATTCTGTGTTCACCATTTTTAACATACCCAACATCATTCAAGTCTACTCACTGTTATGTTGTATCACAAAATGTTAATAAGTCACTTTAATAGATTCCCACAGTATGCTGTGCTATATTATACATTATATAGAACATTTTTAATTCCTGTATCTATAATTGGGATTCATAATAAAATACTTTGAAACTATTATAAAGATTTGTTATATAATTATAAATCCTTTTGCCCCTAACAACAACATCTACTGTAATAAATTAAAAGTGCTTGTCACGTCTTCAGAAATACAATCCTATGACCTCAGGCACTGGAATGGCCTTTGGCAAAATTACTGGGACCAAGCTGCAACCTTTCTATTTCTGTGTAAACAGGAAAAAGTTGGAAGTTCAGAGACTACCACTAACACAGTAAGATGCCCCCTCTCCCTAAATCACTGCAGCCATTCCTTTTGGAGCAATAAGCAGAGGAAGGCTGAAAAGGGAGAAGCAGTAGCACAGCAAAACTATCCATCCAAGCTGCTTCCTGCTAACTCCTAACTATACTAACCCAGGCAGTATGTAATTATCAAAATCTTGCAGTTCAGGACTGTCTTCAAATATCTGACATTCTACACAACTGAGATCTACAGAGAGCTTTTCAGAGGTGTGGACACAGGAAAAGTGCATATAGTGAGGAATATTTACCTTTTACAATCTCCCACATTGCAGATCACAATATTTTAAAGCAGGCATGAATTACTTACACAACAACGAAAGAAAAAAACAACACGACACACTGTAAGATACTGCACTGACATAATAAAATAAAAAATGAAGGTACTACTTAACAGAAATTTCCAAACTTACAAAAAACCCACAAAGAACAGAAGTTCTACGTTCCCAGTACATGTACTGAAGCCTCACTATAAAAATGAGATGTAAAACTAAAATATTTATGAAATGTCACAGTCATTTCCCACTGTTTTCAGAATCAGCTTCAATGTGGAAAATGGAATTTAATCAATGACATAGCAGCTCTTGTTGAAAATACAAGCTTAGTTGACTTTGTTAAGGCTAAGTACAGTTTTTCTGCAACTGAAATGAAAAATGAATTTTATGAGAAATCTAATTAGAAAAGTCAAGAATGACAGATAATACATTTATTTCAATGTATATTTGCTACATTCTGTTTTTTTTTAACTGAAATGTAAATTATGATCCAATGGTGTCTTACAAATAATGATAAACATACGTAGTGGAAGGGAAAAAAAAACCTCATGCTGTGATTCTCTGCTGCCACTGCCACTGAGTAGCAATTCATGCCAATATTTTGAACAGATATTTCATGATCACAGTTCATAGTCTGCTCTATAATAAATGGGATTTATTTGATATTTTCTGAGAGGAAAAGGAAAGACTTCTTTCCCCACACTACTACACACATAGCCAAAGCTGAATTTACAGAAGCAGCCAAACACACATTCTGTTCGCCTGCTTCAGCTTTTCTAGAAACACATGCAGGAAGATCAATATAAAACTTTGGGTGGGAGGAAAAACAGGGAAGATTTTAAATTGTAGAAGGCTAGAAATGTACTCTATTAGTTATAACTAACTCTATTAATCTTTCCACTAATATTTAACACCATCTCCAGCTCTTTTAAAGCAATACTACTTCTAGCCCAAGCCAAGAGTGCACCTAGTAATACTGCAGTTAGTAACAGCTTAGAAGTACCAGGTTGAAAATGAAGACTTAGAACACAGCGGTGTCAATAAAATTAGAATTTAACAAATCAGAAATTAAAAATATCTAATTAGCAGTCAACAGATAAAAGTCAAATTCAAAGTTAAATTAAAAAAAAAAAAATCAGACATGCTCAGCTTTTTTTTTTTTCTTTTTTTTTTTTTTTTTTCCAGTTTAAATCACCAACTACATTTTTGTTGAGGAATCAAACTATTAACAATATGCAAATATGCTGTTACAGTAAATTACACAGATGCAGTTAGGACCAGAGCAGGATATGTGGCTGGTATGACCACATTATGCAGCAAGAATGAACAAAAAAGAATGAACTCCTGTCAGTGTTCTTTTGTATCCTTTGTTAAGTCTTGTAGACCAGAACAAGGAATTATCTGAGACAACAACAGGAAATGGGAGAGAAGGTGTAAAAAACCAAGACATATCCATTTTGGTGAAGATTTAGAGCGAGACTCTTCGAACAAGAAATGAAATTTGCCAGTTTACCTGAATTATGAATTCTATGAAGACAAAGTTTGGAAGTTTGCTATGCTAAAAAATCCTAGAATAAGATACTGCCACCTGTTTTTGTGTATTTTTTTTCCCTAATTTTTATATATGCCCCCTAGAAAGGCCTTTCTATTTGTTATTTCCATTTGATTTACTTTAGATTTGATAAAACGGTAATCCTGGATCTGTGATTTCCTATAGCCAAGAAAGCCGTAAGTTAATGCTATAACTAAGTCAATACAGGATTGTGTGGCAGAAGTAATTTTTATGTTAAAGATTATATCTCATTAACTTGTTTGATCTTTATAATATGAAAAGACTGACCATAAACAGTATATACGATACATACAGCGATTCTGAAATCTCTTCAATAATTAACACGACCGATGAGAAAACAGAACATTCTGGGTTAGTCTACACTAAGGAAAAGTGAAGTAGTAAATACAACTAACCTAACCCAGACTTGAGAATGCAATCAGCAGCAGCCACAATAAGAACTCCAAAGATCAGGCATCAAGTCACTTAGTCATAGAACCACCTGAGCTGGAAAGGACTTTTAAAGTTCACCTAGTCCAAATCCCCTGCAATGAACTGGGAATCTACAGCTGGATCAGGTTGCTCTGAACTCCTCCAGCCTGACCTTGAATGTTTCCAGAGGTAACACCTCAACTTTAAGTACATTTAAACAACAGATCAGCTCTCAATTCTACTGAGAACGTTTTCCTCATTTCATGAACATCTGCAGACACAGAAATTTTTGCACCATTTGTATCAGATAGTGTTTTTGGAGATGGGAGTGACTGAAATCTTAGTCAAAAACATGAAAGAGGAAAACGAAAGACCTGCAACAGAAATCTGTAGCTTGTGGATTAAATTAATTTAAAAGTATGTTAAAAAAAAAAAAATAATAATCCAAAAGCAAAAGCAAAACAATAAAAACAGGAAGCTGCACAGCATAATCTTTTGGCAAGACTGGTAACAAGACTGGAACAAAGAATGTGACAGTGATCAGGCAATTCCAGCTGTTTTCATGCATATGTATGTATTTGAACTGCAAGTGTCTGTTTCATTCAGCTTGTACTTTTCTCTGAGATCTTCAGCAATCAAGTATTTGTTTAGTAAGATGCTACAGTAGTGCCAAGAGTCACAGAGTGGTATAATAAATATACTCTTCACAAAATATAGAAGCCATGCACTTAGTGTAGAAAGCATAGCTCTTCAGCTAAGGGGAAATCAGTATCTCCCCATTTTTGTTTTATTTTTTAAAATTTAAATAGCTCAGCTCAGTCATTTAGAGTCCCAGTTGCTAATGAAAGTCACAGAAACTGCAAGACCTGCACTAAGTTTCTGTTCCATAGCTCACTTCAGGACTGTGAACAAGATACTTCTTGATGAACTACATCATAGGAAATTTCCTTAGTAAACCAACTGATAAAACAAATTTGATATATTTTTTTTTTCCATTCTAGTGATTTACTTGAAATCAGCTCTGTTACAAAAAGCATCAAGACGTTGGTTCTTGTTTTATCAAGTGCTTTATGAAAGTTAATTACAACAGCCTTGGAGAGGATTGGCAGTTGGGCTTACATTGGCTACGTTCTTGGGAAGGAAGAACTGCACGCTGGAAGAACTGCAGTCCAAAAGGATCAATAGGGCTTTTAGATTGGAGAGCAGTATGTCCCTCAGGGACTAAAGTCACAAGACTAGTGCCAGATGGCACGCTAGACTTCTAAGATTTATAAGATTTTGCTTTGTTTTACAACAACATGGTTTCTAGAAAAGGTGGAGACACCAGATAATGATTCATTTATGATTTGCAATCTTGCTATATAGGTAATTGATTGTGTTATTCTCCATTATATCTGACCAAGCTCTGTAGTGAACTTCTGCAGCTCCCCAGTAGTGTTGAATAGCAGACTCAGAGTGATGGCCTGCCAATGCCATAATTTTCTCCAGGCCCCAGTCCTGCTTCACACAGTAGCTGGATGGTGGTAGTTCGGAGAGAATGATTGGTATATCGCTGAGAAAGCCTGGCTGCCACACTTATCCTGGGCATCATTGCACCCAAGTAGTTCACACCCATTGGTTCTCTTTTGTACCATACAGGCTGTTCTTTCATTTGCTCTGCTGTTAGCTTTAAAGGATGCAGGTAAAAGGCCGGAGGCTCTGGAGGCAACTTAGATAAATAAAGCTCCAAGGAAAAAACAGGACAGTTTGGGTCCCCTGGCATATCATACATTTTACCCATTTTATGAGGATCTTCTTCATTTTTTCCTTTTCCAGGATACCTAAACATAGCGTAACGACGCCCGTTCTTGTCCTTCTCAACAACAAAAGCATCTGGAGCCAGATCTCTCAAAATTTCCCTCCCTCGTTTGGTAAAATGCAACTGCAAATCAAACCACACCTTGTTGACGAGTGCCACAGGACTGTGCAATCCCAGTACACCAGACAGTTTAATCTTACGCAAGTCGTCAGCTGCTATAGGAGGATGGTGGTGAGTCTCATCCTTTCCCTGGATGCGCAGCATCCTCAGCATACTCACAAATACCATATTTGCACTAGCAAACTCTTTGTCCTTCATTAAGCAAATCTGACGATTGTAAGGTGGCATTTTGAGATGCCGGTTTAAGCCAGCACGCATTGACTTGTAGCTTGCCACACTGTAGGTATTTCCATCATGATTCCTTATTTTGCAATAAAATTCTCTTAAAATATCATTGAGTTCACTTACTGGAACCAACTCAAAGCTAGGATCCTTGCCATTTTTGGCCAGCCATTGCTTTAATAGGTTAGCTGCCCAGCCAGTCTGCTTGTGGGTGTTTTTGATGCTCTTAGCATCCTCTTCCTCTTCCTCCAAGCCAAAGAGGACATCCTCAGGGAAGTTAACATTCATCTGTGCTGCTTCTACTGCTTCTTTATTTTCTGATGAAGTCTCTTCCTGTTTCAATTGCTTTTCGAAACAATTGATCAAAGTTGTACCATCAAATATGCCACAGGTATACGGCACACAGCGAACTACTTTTTGTTCTGAGAGCTGTGAAGTGCAGAGTAATACATAATATTTTGGATGTTACATAACAAAAAGCAGGTGGCATTAACTGGATTTTTCAAATGACATCGCATGTCAGTTTCATATCCTGATAGTCAATTAGAATGCATCTGGTCTTTTTTTAAATTAACCATGGCATTACACATGCTTTAACTGATTCAACTGAAAGTAAACCTAGAGACATACACTAAAAGACTGAAAACCGGAAAGCGTCTTGTATCTTGTTTCCTTCCAAATCCTTCCTTTTTGTTCACCTTCAATTGCTAAATACCACTCATGCACACAAACTTTTTTGCTAAAATCTTTTCCGGGTTTCAGACTCTACCAAAGATGAGAAATTCCAAAATACACATCTTATGCTGAAAATATATCTTAAAATCATAAATCTCAATTATTCTGGTACTGCTTTTCCTCCATATCAACTACTGACAGATTGGTACAGCTATAATCCACAGGTATTTTTTAAAAATGATAACCATTCTTTATGAAATGCTTTAATAAAAAGATAGAGTAAGGCATGGATTATAATCTGTAACACTGGTCATCTTTACTAGACTATTTATACAGGAAATGAAAAACAGAATCTTGTCCAGTATACTTTCTTCTTGCTTTGAAACACAATTCAGATTTTTATCTGCACCTTGAAAAACCATTAAATGTGGAAATTTTGGGTAGAAAAAATTAATTTTATTCCCCTTAGTAAAATGACTTCCAGTTAACAGAAATGTACATGTGAAGTGCTTTGTGTAATATCTGTACACAGAATCGTCATTACAAATCATTTCAAATACCTTAAATTATCCTTAAAATTGCAAAGTCCAACAAATTTTAGAAGAATCCAGAAGTACTGTAAGTTCTCCTTTGTTATGAAGTAGCTATTTCTGAAGGAAGTTTCTTTTTTTTTTCTCAATAACTTTTGGATTAGTGTAAAAATGAGAGCTGCAATAGTTTGCAAAATACTTTTAGCTTCAAGTTTAAGACCTTTAGGCAAAAATTAAGTAGAGTTTTCTTTCATATGTTGGCTCTGTTGCATCAGACATGTTTTTAGTGTTCTCCAGGATTACTAACTCACCTACTTATGGAAAACACACTGGAAAACTTCTGAAGAGATTATGAGGAGCTCATGCTCCCAGTAATACTCCAGATCAGAAGAAGAAAAATACAAATAGACACAAACTAGAAAGAACGGGGGGAAAAAATACCAACAACGAAGAAACACACAAACCAGAAAAAAAACCACAACAAAAAAAAAAACACCCACAGCCTAAAGTTGCTTCATTATGAGCAATGAAGGTAAAGAACTTATCTCCTGTGGATTGTAACTTCAGAAGTTTCAACAAAAATATAATCAACAACCTACCTGTGTTGTTCCCTCAGCTGTTCTCTTGTTCGCTGAAGAATCTGCTGGTGGCCTGCTTGTCTGGTTTTCTGAAGGGTCAAGAAATTGGTTCATTTGCAGTATCTAATCAATACTAAACTAAATACAGCTAGTCCACTCTACAAATTTAAAGGCAACATTTGAAGTTGTTTGATACTAAATGCTCCTTATTTTTCAAGTGCAAATATCCAAGCTTGATTACTATCATTTTTCAGAGGAAACAGGAAGAAAAAGCAAAATGGCACTTTTCAGTCTAGAAGTAGTATTCATTCCCTTCCTTGAATGTCTGACCATGTATTCCAAATATTTTATGGGTAATTCCCCTCAGTTGTCTGAGGAGAAAACATAATTCCAATCTCTCCTGCCCCTATATGTTAACAGACAAGATATAAAGCAGAAAAAAAAAAAGTTGTTCAACACATTCACATGAAAATTGACTATGTATGGTTAGAATGGAAAATACGTACATGAGGCAAGTAGAGCAGGGACAGAATTCTTAATTCTCAATTCTTAATGCTCAACTGAACACATACCTACTTAAGCAGAAGTTGCTTGAATATTTGATGTAAACATTTAAATCAAAATTCTTCCTTCATACTCCCTTACATTTTAACCAGAGCTTAGCAGCAACTGTGCTTGCCCAAAGCAGTGTTTCAATTCTGGTGAGAAAACCACTTGGTATACACAAATGCAATGTGAACTGTAGAAAACAATACATATTTCTGGGCACAGAGACCTTTCACAGCTCTTTGTATTATATCACTATACTAGCCTTCGAAATAAACAATAATGCAAAGCGTGTAATTGTCACTTTCATGGAAAATATATTTGCCATACGCATCTTAGAAATGAGAAATTAAATAAAATTATTTGTGATGTTGAGCCCTACTTGAATTAATCCTAACATTATACTGTGCCAATTAGAAACTCTTAGCTATGATTTCAACTCACTCAATACCACTAAGAAAATCTTGACCGCAAAAAAAATTTCAAATAAAAATTTCAACATATCTAGTATCAGAAGTGCAGAGAACTGTCATGACATGGCAGAAGATGGAGAGAAAGCATTTTAAAATATGTCAGCTAAATAGCATATCTGAATTCTTCCTGTGCTTTAAGAGCCTTTAAATCTAATTCTTTGGAATTAGATTAATATTATGTTGTGGTTTTTTTTTCTCCCATTTTTTTAAGTGTTTTGAAAATTGAGTCAATTAACATTTTTCTGTTCTTTGGAAAGGTAATCAGATTATTCCAGAAGTTACATTATACGAAAATGTTAATATTAGGACAGAAGCATCTGATTTCACGCTAGGAATAATATAAATCAAGTTCTAAATAAAACAAAGCTTAAAGAGTCAAACTATTAACTCCTAATGAGATATGATTTTCAACAATGGCTAAAACATTTGTGACAGATGATCCTGATCCTGTTAATTTCAACAGTAAGGCCACCCAGAAGATACATTTCAGTAAAAACAAAACTTCCACAGGACTAGAATTTAATGTTTTCTTTTGACAATGGTTTTCTCCTCTTTTCCTAGTGTCAACATTCAAGCATGACTTACCAACTCTGGGTGCTGCAACGGTAGATGGTTCGGCAGGAGCGGTACTATTAAATGCGGAGAGGGGAATCTTCATATGTATGGGACCTCGATTGCTGGTAGAATTATGAAGTCCTGAAGTACCCACTGTGGGCAAAGAAGTCCTTGTGGTTTGTGCAACAGGATGTGTAGTTGAAACTGCTTGTACAGCTAATGTTGTCCGTACAGACCCAGCACTGGCTGGAGAGTTTCTCTGAACACTAGGACTGGACACAGACAGGCTGTTATTTGGTTTAGTTGTGTTAGTAGATGCCAAAGATACTGCATTTTTGGTAAGGCTACCAACTGTAGAGGAGCTCTGTACAGATATAAATTCAACGCTGCCTGACTGCTGGTTAGTGACCAAAGTTCCTGCGTGGCCTTGAAGGAGCTGAGGCTGGGATGATACTGCAACAGGCACGTGCAAGATTACAGGCAAAGACTGCAATGAAACAGACACTGGCTGAGTGCTGCCACTGGGCACTTGGCTTGTGCCTACAACTGTAGCTGTGTTAGCCGTCGAAATAACTGCTGTTGTCAAAGGGCTAGAGGTCACTGGAGTCTGAGGCTTAGGATGTCCACTGGCAGGTGTCTGAGGAGCAGCAAGACTTGAAGCTGGTGCTACACACAAAACACAAAAACAGAATTTGAACCAAGAGGGTAGATCCACTCCAACACAACAAATGAAAAAATGGTTACTTTTATTTTCAAAGAAAGGCTATGTGTGCTCTTTTTTCTGCTGTACACTGTGAAATTCAGTGGTCTAGTTTAAGATAGTGTATACCGTATTTCTATTTGAAAGAACTAAATACAAATGACAAAATTTACAAACAATTGAGACGCAGAGGCTTGAGGAACTGAGATTCAAACGATTAAAATACATGAAGTACAGCACTTTAAACACTTGCTACAGAAACAGTAGAACAACTGGTCCTTTACAAAACACAAGAAGACAAAAACGAAATCAACTTGACTAAGTTACTTTGTATGGGCAGGACATTGTATCTAGAAGATGCTACTGAAATAAGGATTAATGTGCCAAAGAAAGTATTTGCTTTTATGCAACAATATTTTGGGATTAAATCTAAAGATCAGGAGCACAATATACTAAATATAGCCATTACATTCCTATTATGTGCTGGTTCTGAAAAAAAAAAAAAAAAAAGGATAAATAAATCAGTTTTAAGTAAACAGAATTTTAAAACTGAAGATGGTGTGAGAATGGTGAGATGGTGAAGAATATAATTAATTGTGGTTTTGATTCTAAATTCCTTATAAAATTCCAGTATTGGAATTCCACTTGTCAGTGATTCCTTTAAGAAATGAGGCTTATGACTTCCCTTAATTCCTCACTCAATTTTTATAGCCACTAGTTAGAGAGCACAATAATCAGCATCCTACTACAATCAAGTGCAAAAAAATGGCCGTGAGCCATGCGCTTCACTTCTCAGCAGTGAAGAAACTTCAGCAGTGGAGAAACTTCATATTTTTCTGCCTCACCCAGGCAAGCAGTCTGCTGTAGCATTTAATTTGCCCAGATGTTCTAGCTGGCCATGTCAATGTATTTTTCGCCTTGCCTAGTAAGCACATTATACAAACATAAATGCCATCCCGAAGAAAGCAACAAAGATGATAAAAAGGCTGGAAGGAATGAGCTATGAGGAGAGGCTGAGGACACTTTGGACTCTAGACTGGAGAAAAGAAGACTAAAAGGTGATCTCATTGCTCTCAAAGACTTCCTGAGATGAAAAAGTGAAGAGGAAGGTGCTGGTCTCTTCTTCATGGTAACTGAGGACAGGATGTATAGCAGTGGTGTAAAGCTGTATGAGGAGCTTCAGGCTACAAACAAGGAAAAATGTCTTCATTGCAAAGGTGGTCAAACACTGGAAGAGTCTACCTGCAGAGGTGGCTGATGTCCCTTGCCTGTCAGTGTTAAACATTTCAACAACATCCTAAATAATATGCTTTAATTTTTGGTTAGCTCTCAAGAGGTCAGGCAGTTGGCCTAGATGATTTTCGAAGGTCCTTTCTAACTCAATGATTCCATTCGATTCTAAACTGGGAATGTGGTAGGCAGCCAAGAGTAATGATGTCAGGAATAAAGAATTTCTACAAAACAGTTTTGGTCTGTTTAGTTACCTAATTAATGGAAAGCAATCAAACTTTCATGAAGTTAATTTATAAAGGCCATAGGCGGTTTCTCACCTGCATTCACAGGGGCTTGAAGAGTTGCTGGTTTACTATCTCCTACATTCCTCTTTGATTCCAGCATCTGCCTCACCGTGGTAATATTTCTATAGAAAGAAGATTGTTAGCATTTCTCAACAGGTATAGTGATGATGGGGAAACAAGGCTATATTGCAAGGCTATTAGTTTCATTAATTTTATAATCTGATTTATCTTCTGCCTCCACAAGCAAATTAACACTGTATATTCCTCTACTAAAAAGCAAAACCAAAGAAACAAAAAAAAACCCTTAGAGAATTACTTATTTACAAATTTTCAAGCTTTTGCACTGAGCTTGCCTTTTGTCAAGTGAATTTTCTCATTAGACTTCTATCATCTTTAACTGTTAACACATCGTTTAACCTAGGAATTAATTCAATACTGTCCATTTGTGAATTCTGTGAATAAAAATTGAATTTTACAGTTGAATAGCAATGAAGGAAGAACACTTTAATTAAAAAAACAAACAATCAAATTCATTACGTGAGGTCCTACTCCGAATTTTAACATGACTGTAGTGATGTGCTTTGCTTACCGGTATGTCAGATTGTTTGCATTCGCAGTGCTACTTGCTGCTTTTCCTGAGGACAGAGATGGGTTTGGTGTATTCTAAAAAAGAAACAAAAATGTAAAGAAAAACAAAACAACTACATCAGCTTGTGGATTAACTGTAATCCATACAGATTCCTTTCTACACTACTTTCTACTATTTGGTCCTACCTGCCTCACTCCTACACACTTTCTCCAAGCCTCTTGTCTTCAGGATTTTATAGCATAAGAATCAATATTTCTTTTTGAACTGTTACGAATTTTTAGCTCCCACTTCGTCACAGTAACTAACCCAAAATACTTATTCTAGACAGATTTGCATTCATTCCTCTATTCCCTTTCCTCCCTCCCTAAAAGCAGATATTCATCCTGTACTCTTCATACTGAAGTAAATTACTTTTTCTTACATATAATTTAAGGTGCTTCCACACTAACAATGTATAAAAGACCTTCTGTGCAAATGAGACCCACTGAATAGATGTTGAAGACTCTATTCCTAAGAATGGCTCACTTTTAGTCAAATAAGACAAATCTACTTTGTGAATACCACTGAAATAAGTCACATATACCTGCATACAAAATTTCCTCAATACAAGGCTTAGATTAGCTCACAAATACAAATACTGCAAACACAGTTCTTACTTCCTGTTTTTTCTTCATATCCTCCTTGGCAGCTCCAAACCGTTTTGTCAATCGAGAGATTTTAGCCTAAATGGAAAGAAGAGAAAAGCCAGTAAACAAAACCACAAACACAAGAACCATTAAGAAATTACACAAACCAAACGTTTATACAGCCCAGAAGGCCAACTGTGTTCTGGGCTGCATTAAAGAAGGGGTGGCCAGGAGGTGGTTGTCCCCCTCTACTCGGCTCTTGTGAGGCCCCATGTGTAGTACTGTGTCCAGGCCTGGGGCTCCCAGTACAGGAAGGACATGGAGCTCTTGAAGCGGGTCCAGAGGAGGGCACTAAGATGATCAGAGGGCTGGAGCACCTCTCCTATGAGAAAAGGTTGAGGGAACTGGGATTGTTTAGCTTGGAGAAGAGAAGGCTCCAGGGAGACCTCATTGTGATCTTCCAGTATTTGAAGGGAGCTTATAAACAGGAAGGGGAATGCCTGTTTACGAAGGTGGAGAGTGATAAGACAAGGGGAAATGGTCTTAAACTGAGACAGGGGAGATTTAGGTTAGATATGAGGAGAAGTTTTTCACACAGAGGGTGGTGACGCACTGGAACAGGTTGCCCAACGAGGTTGTGGATGCCCTATCCCTGGAGGCATTCAAGGCCAGGCTGGATGTGGCTCTGGACAGCCTGGTCTGCTGGCTGGCGACCCTGCACATAGCAGGGGGTTTGAAACTAGATGATCATTGTGATCCCAGGCCATTCTATGATTCTATTCTTTCCATGAAAGACAGTACTACTATATGACTTTGGAGCAGCAGAAAGACACCAGTGTGTATCACAATCCTACGTTATGCATGACTTTTCACTGCTATTCATAACTGCACAAAGATAATGTACTTATTCACTTTTTTTTTTTCTCCTCTCATCCCCCTGTGGAATCAAACTGCCTTCCCAAACAGCAGCAACAAGAAACTTATTACTAAATGCTGAGGAACTTACTAAATTTGACACTTGTGTGCAATTCAATACACACTCACCTGTAGTTCAGTAAGCACGGTTTTATGCCTCTTGTTACATTCTACTTTCTCTATTCGCATTTTCAAGTCTGCCAGAGTCTTGTCAAATACAGCACACTGTAAAGCAGCAAGTTTTTCTTCTAACACTCTCTGGATAACCTGCCAAATTAGGATGGGAAAAAAAGGAAAAGAAAATTAATCCTAAAACTTGGGAGACTGTCCATAAAAATATTGTCAACTCAAAAAGAATTTTGCCACGAATGACACTGGTTGTGCCTTGTCAATCAATTAAATTCATCATAATCAATAATAAGAATGTGGTTACATTGCTAAACAACGTGTTTAAGTCTGTTTTGACAAATATATATATCCCTTTCTACCATTAACTCAATACATTAATTTCACTGCAGTATGATAAACATATACAGATTTATAATTGATAAAAAGAATCTTAACAGAAGACATTTTTGTACCACTGTGTTTACACATGTTAAATTTTTCCCTTCTTTTCTTCTCTTTATAGTGACATTGGCATTTGAAGAACAGAAACTAAAAGTGTTTAATGAAACTTCAGTTTTTGATACAGTTTCCCCTAAGCAGAAATGCCCTGTGCTGCTTTAGCTGCAGAAGATAAAAATGGCAAAAGAAGAGACTAATTTCTGCAAAGTCTACTTACTACATTTATCTTTTCCCCTTCTGCTCTGAAATCTTTACTATTGCAAAGTAAAAATCTCCATAAGAAAAAGAAATAAACAAGCAATAGAAGTGGTTGTCTGGATCCTACACTGAAGTTACAATATGCACCACCATAGCTCTACAAAAATCTGCAAAACACTATGTTTGATAACTCATTATTATGAGAGACTTTCTTTAAAGCTGGGTACAAAAAGCAAAGCACACGTAAACATTTATCATACTAAAATGCCACCTTCACTGAGATTCTTTTATTCTCCATCTACAGTCACATTTCACTTAAGAATTTAAATGCTTAACACATTTCAAATATAATTCTTGTGACATGCTTTCCAAATGGCATTTAGTCTAAGTAAGGCTACCTAGGACTTTATAAATTGAACCTCTGTTGTTATTTTAATTATGTAAGATTTTAAACCAAAAAATGAGAGAAAGCTTGTGTGTACGTGACTAGAGAGTGCGTGGGAAAAGACAGGTAAAGTGGTAAGAGAAAATAAAGACATGAGATATGGTTTTGCCATCTTCATTCTTCACTTCCACTCTACCTTTTCTAACTTTTGGTCAACATCTCTTCTGGCTGTAATTTTCACTTGGAATTCTGCTTCATAATCTTCCTCTCCAACATATCGACGCCGTTTAGAATGCACACTGTCCATGTCCTCAGATTTTGAACGCTTTCTTCTTGATACTTCACCTGAAACAATTAGATACAACTGCTGATGACGAATCTTAAAAACAAACAAACAGAAACCAAATGAAAGCAAAATAAGAACAACCAGAAGAACAACCCCCAAACAGATACTTGCAGAATTGCACGAATATTATGAAGTTTCATTTTTTATCCACTTAAGCATTTTTCATTCTAGAACAGTAAGAATGCCTTCAGAAAAACAATGTATTTGACAACATCAAAAGAGAACAAGGCCCTTTCTCTCCATACATTGCTGCCAAGAGTTCCACTTTGTGATTCACCAAACCACTACCTCAAATGCAAGATCACACAGCCATTCCCCTCTTGCATGCCTCCATTTCTTCCTCTTCCTACCAGCACCATCCTGAAATGTAACATGGCTTCTCAGAAGCAAAATAAAAAACCTCTTTCTGAAAAAAGTATTTTTTTCTCAGTAACCTATTAGCCAATTAAAACTTCTACTTCACTCTGCCTGTGTTAGCAGAGTTCTTTCCTATCTGTTATGAATTCTTAACCTGTACCTCCAACCTCTGAATAAGAGAGCAATCGGATCTTTTTCTTACTATTTGAGCAAGAAGGAAAGTAAAAACCTGATGAAAGAAGAGGCTCAAAACAGAACTACATTATGAAGGTTATTTTCATTACAGTGATGAAGCACAGAAGAGCAAAAAGAGACCTCATTCATTCCTCCTGCTCCTGGCACCATATGCTCTAGTGATGTGGATACAGAATGATGTGCCTACTAAAGGGAAGTAAAGAAAGTTATAGACCATTCTGTGTGTGTTTGTCCATCCAAACATCAAAGACCATGAGTTTCACATTTGAGGATGAGTCAGAAAGATAGGATTAGTAGATAATGGAGAATACAATACATTTCTTTACAAGGAGAGTAGTTAGGCCCTGGAACGGGCTGCCCAGGGAGGTTGTGGATGCCCCGTCCTTGGACGTGTTCAAGGCCAGGTTGGACGGGGTCCTGGGCAACCTGGTCTGAATGTGTACGTTTGGTGGCCCTGCTAGGCAGGGGGGTTGGAACTACATGATCCTTGAGGTCCCTTCCAACCCGGGTGATTCAGTGAGAATGAAAAAGCACAACAAATAGTGACTTTCCATTTTTCTTTAATTAAATTACACACACTGTGCAAGTCATATTTTTAACTTCAGAGATTATTTTCTAATTTTCTGATGGTCAAATTTCTGATGGTTTTCCATGTTGAGAGCTGCACTAAAAAGACTCTAGTGTACTAAAAATATTAAAAGGCAATTTTAAAACTCTGTGTGACAACCTTTATCTAAAAAAAAAAAATGAGAGCATAGGTATTCACATTTTAGGTGAATACAACAGGACTACAGGACTCCATATAAACACTGCAGAATGCTGAATATCTGTGAACAGTTTAAATGTCTAAGGTGTAATTTTTTGTTTTTATTTTTTCAGAATGACAGTAAGCAGTGACGAATAAAAACAGCTACAGCTCAAGCTTTCTTCCATCCATCAGAAAAGCCTGCAGAAAGTGAATAAATTTTAAACTGTAAAGTTAGAAAACTATCCACAGACTACTGGAGACAAGTTTACTAGGATTTTCTGTACACTGTTTGCCTACTCCCAGCCAGTCATTTGAGAAGAAATCAAACCATTCACAAATGAAACAATTAGCTTCTAACATACAAGAAGTACTTATTTATTTATCAAAACATGTTCAATAATTTGTTCTGAAGCAGAGGCTACATTAAATCATACTGCAGCTTGATTCCTTTGAAGAACTTGAGGGTGCTTGCTGCTGATGGAAAGGATAGCAATGGGAAGTTGTGACTCCTGGAAACAATAACAGCTTTGAGTTGCATCAGTTGCTCCTGATTGAAGGGTGTTTTGCACTTATGTTCTAGTTAACACTTTATGCACACTGAAACATCCTTTCAGCATGTACTGGCGAGAAGCCTAAATAATGGCTGGGCCTAAAGCACAGCTCCCAGAGCATGGCTAACAACAGCTGAGAAACTTTGCAAAGTAGGGTGCACAGAAGGTGGTCATGGTCACCATGCTCAGCAACGGTGATGACCTACCATGTGACATCATCTCCACTAGGACAGTTCCCCTTGTCATGTCCAAGCCCCCACGCAAACAGAGCTCTCCTGGGTGAGGATATGGCTTCGCAAATCTCAAGCTGCCCGGACCTCTAGGGTGTCTCTTTCTGTATGAAGCCTTGGCTGAGAGAGATGAACTTCTTGCCTACAGGAGGTATAAACTAGTGGGGCAGTCACGTTACCAAGCAAAGAAGCTACAGAAGGAGGTCAGGAGATGAAATAACATCAGAGATAATTAAACAGAGAGTGACCGGATGAACTGTAAGATCCTTCAGCTTCAAGAACCAGAACCTCCAGCTACACCAGAGGACACAGCCAGAGCTTGTCCTGTTGCAAAGTGGAAATTCCAACAATGACAAAAGTAGGAAGCACCAGGACAGTGGCTCCCAATATGCCTGCAGGTGCACAGGATAACTAAAGATTTGGATCTTATCATTTCAGATTGCTGAAAGTTCTGCCCAGGGAAATGCCTGAACTGTCTGAGCCTGAGCCATTCAGCAGCACGATGCAGAAGTCAAGAGCAGTAACTGTGGATGATTCCCTACCTGCAGGGAACAGAGATTCCCATCTGCAATGGACAGAATGACCTCATAAAAATCTAAAAACAGGAAGAAAGTTAAAGGCCACCTTCAGCTCAATCTAGTGAGGAACATGAACAGTAAGCACTAAGGGCTTTCTACCAGTATATTAGCAGCATAAGGTTAACTAGGAAAAATATGCCCCCTGCTGCTGACAGGGTAGCAAATGATACAGTAGAAAAAACCTCAGATGCCCATTTTGGCTCAGACCCTAATGAGAAACCTTTCCTTCAGCTATCCTTGACACCTCAGTGATTCTGTGTTTCTAATATGTATCATCAGTGCAGAGTAGTGTTGATATTACATACCTCTGTCTGTGAGTTTTTCTTCATCTTTGTGGACCACTTCTCTTTCTTTGTCCTTTTCCTCACTTTTTCCCACCTCTTCTACAAACACAAGAAAAAAAATGTGTTACTTGCATTGACTTACAGAATGTTACACACAGAATCCTCTTTTGATTTGTGAGCTTAGGATGCTTACAAAATGGAAGAGAAAGAAACATGAGAGAGGGAGAAGTATGCAGAGATGAAAAAAACCGAAGATAGTTTCAGAGCAAAACTACTGTACAACAGAGATCCACTTCTGGATTTGCTCAGCTTTAAAACCAACACAATGCCTGAAAGTTACATCTGAAAGCTAGACTTAGGAAAAAAACTTAAAAATTCAGTAGGAAATTATTAACATGTTTATTTACCTTTGGCAAATTCAACCACAGTATTTATGGTAGGATAAAGTTAAGATCCTTTTTTCTTAAGAAGTATTGATAGTAATTTAATGTTTGTTACTAGAAGAAAGCATCCTAATTTAAATCCAATTATCTACCTTACTCAAGTCAAGGGGCTTAGAACTAGAGGGTCTTCAATGTCCCTTGAAGTCCCTTCCAGCATTCACTTAAAACCTACATTGCAGAAAGTTCATTAAACAATGAACAAACAAAAAAATTAACCACATCTCAAATCCACACAGCTTACAAGGAAGTACTTTCTAAAAGCTGCACAAAGGGAGAAATTTCCATCAACTTTTACTGCATGTTCCATGACTTCTTCTAGCATATCATACAGGCTGTATTGCTGCCTTCTTTGCTTGCTACATGCAACATAAAACTATTAAATTACATTGCCTATTAGCATTACATTAAAACAGATCCAGAATATAACAAAACAAGTCAACTCTGTTATACAACACTTGATTGCTACACTTCTTCAATTTCTATTTTCATTCAGTTATTACATCACAGCTTATGTAGGCTTTTTTAGAGGAAGTTGTGGCTGCAAAGATAATACTGATAGTCTCTTACCACTAAATTCTACTTGTACTGTGAACACTCTTTGGATGATTTTAAATGAAGTTACATAATAAATCAGCAAAAGGAATCAGAAACCCACAAATGGAAATTATGAGGGTTTTTCTTTCCACGTTATTAATCTATGTAAGAAATAATAATGATTCAAACCACAATATTTTCTCAAAACCAATCTGATTTACTTTCAAGGTAACAAAGTGTCACAGCAGCTACATCACTCACTTTTTACAGATAAATTCCATGCACACAATTGTTACCCGTGAGACAAGACTCATTCACAAAAGAATCTGAAGGAGACTCTCAAAGTTCAAGAGTACTTTATCAATAAGCTGCAGATCTTGAATGTTCAACCAAAAAAACCCAGATATTTCATTGAAAGATTCACATATCCAGGACATTTTTAGCAGCGTCCTAGTTTCAAAGCTGAAGGGTTATTTATTTTTTTTTCATATGTGTGGATTTTGATTGTCCATGTGTGTAGAGATAGGACTAAGAAAGCCGAGGCACAGATGGAGCTGAACTTGGCAAGGGATGTGAAAGATAACAAGAAGGGGTTCTACAGGTACACAGGCAGGAAGAGACAGGCCAAGGAGAGTGTCCCTCCTCTGATGAAAGGTAATGGGGAGCTGGCTTCCTCAGACATAGAAAAAGCCAAGGTTCTCAGTGAGTGCTTTGCCTCAGTCTTCACAAGTGGTCAGTCTTCATGTGTCTGCCAGGACCGTGAGCCTCTAAGTGAGGGTGTGGGGAGTGGTTTCTGTCCCACTGTAACAGTGGAACAAGTCCGGGTCCTCCTCATGAAATTGAACACGTGTAAGTCCATTGGGCGAGATGACATCCATCTTAGGGTTCCGAAAGAGATGGCTGATGTGGTTGCCAAGCCGCTCTCCATCATATTTGAAAAATCATGGCTGTCTGGTGAAGTCCCTGATGACTGGAAAAAGGGAAACGTTACTCCCATTTTTAAGAAAGGGAGAAATGAAGACCCAGGGGACTACAGGCTGGTGAACCTCACTTCAGTGCCTGCAAAGACCATGGAGCAGATCCTCCTAGAAGCTATGTTAAGGCACATATGAGATAAAGAAGCGATTCGAGACAGACAGCTTGGCTTCACCAGGGGCAGATCGTGCCTGACCAATCCGGTGGCCTTCTATGATGGAGTGATGGTTTTGGTGGATGGGGGAAGGGTAGTGGATGTCATCTACCTGGACTTCTGCAAGGCCTTTGTCAGGGTCCCTCACCACATCCTCCTCTCTAAATTGGAAAGGTGTGGATTTGAAGGAAGGACTGTTTGACGGATTAGGAACTGGCTGGCTGGACACAGCCAAAGGGTTGTATCAGTGGTTCTGTATCAGGTGGAGGCTGGCCACAAACGCTGTCCCTCAGGGGTCAGTCTTGGGACCGATGCTCTTCAACATCTTCATCAACAACACAGACAATGGTGTCAAGTGCACCTTCAGCAAGTTTGCAAAAGACACCAAGTCCAGCAGTGCAGTCAATACACTGGGAGGAAGGAAAGCCATCCAGAGGAACCTGGATAGGCTGGAGAAGTGGGCTCATGAAAACCTAATGAGGTGCAATAAGGCCAAGTGGAGGGTGATGCAGGTTGGGACAATCCCAGGTATTTATACAAACTGGGGGAAGATCTCCTCAAGAGCAGTCCTGCAGAGAAGGACTTGGATGTCCTGGTAGATGAGAAGCTGGACATGAGCCAGCAGTGTGCGCTTGCAGCCCAGAAGGCCAACTGTGTTCTGGGCTGCATTAAAGAAGGGGTGGCCAGGAGGAACAGGGAGGTGGTTGTCCCCCTCTACTCAGCTCTTGTGAGGCCCCATCTGCAGTACTGCGTCCAGGCCTGGGGCTCCCAGTACAGGAAGGACATGGAGCTCTTGAAGCGGGTCCAGAGGAGGGCACTAAGATGATCAGAGGGCTGGAGCACCTCTCCTATGAGGAAAGGTTGAGGGAACTGGGATTGTTTAGCTTGGAGAAGAGAAGGCTCCAGGGAGACCTCATTGTGATCTTCCAGTACTTGCAGGGAGCATAACCACAAGAAAGCACAAAAATCTACCTCTTGTATGGAGTGGTAATCCTTGATGAAATCCTACATAAAAGTTCTTACACAAAAGAAATACTGTTTTAAATGATATTCTAATTATCTAATTATTATTCAAATCCTACATACTCCTACTAGTATGATACATTTGCAGAACAGCACTTTTCATACTCATGAGGACATAACAGGTTAGAGCAGGTCTAAATGGAAGTTCACCAAGAGTCCACTACAGACTAGGATCGGTATGACTGTGGAGTAGCCTTGCTGAAAGAGACTAAGGGGTACCGGTGAGCAAGCTGAACGTGTCAGTAGTGCACTGCTGCAGCAATGAGGGGAGGTCAGACTCTGGGCTGTATCCACAGGAGTGTTACTAACACAGACGGAAATGCCATCTACCCAATCCAGTCAATGTTTGTCACGCTGTACGTGGCCTGGCCACATCCAGTTCTGGCCCCAACAATTCGAAAAAGATGCAGACAGATTGGAAAGGGTCCAAAGGAAGTCCCCAAAGATGATTAAAGGGCTGCAAAAGCTGCCGTGTCAGGAAAGGCTTGATATGTTAGGCCTTTTCACTCTAGAGAAGAGAATGCTATGAGAGGACCTCATCACAGTATCCTAGTGACCTAAAAGATAGCAGCTCCTTCTTCACAAGCAGCCACATGGAGAAAACACAGGGAGATGGGTACGAGTTGTTCTGCGAGAAGTTTTGACTTGGTTTAAGAATTACATTTTTTTTAAAATGAGATTCATCACTGGTACAACATCACCAAGGATATGGTACAATTCTCACCACTGGAGTTTTCTGCGATGCAACTCGACTGGATTATCTTATCTAGGCTTTCATTTCCCACAAAAAGTTGAGCCTGATGATCTTTCAAGGTCCTTTCTACCCTGGACTGTACTATCATTATATGAAGAGTTTGGCTAATGTATGCCATGTAATCTTGAATCTAGCAAATAATACGTGGAAATTTTTTTCAATGCAAAGGAAAAATCTGACAGCCATACAAAACTTTATAACAACACCTGTGAATGAAACAGTGAATGTGAAAACATATGAAAACATGCATCTCTGAAGGCAACAAGCCTGATTTAAGAAGAATTTTAAGCAGGAAGCATATTAGGCAGAGGTCTGCTGATATTTATCTATGCTGTATCACACAGAGTACTGTGTCAACACAATAGTTCTCCAGCAGTCACTACCTCAGATCCACTGTAGATAGCACAGTTTTTTTGTGTGCACTCTTCTATAACTGCTAAGGACTTCTAGCTCATATGCTACTGCAAGAGCACTGAAGGTATGTTATATGTATTCAGTGTGCTTTCTAGGTATTTACTTCTCAAAATGGTGTTACGTGAACATTATTTCACTCCCGATTACACAGACTGAAAAGATTTATATTTATGTTTATATTTCCTATTCCTTATCTTCCTAAGACACAAAACTAAGCACAGCATCACCCTCTGCACATAAATTTTTATGCACAGAAATCTTCCAGATTAACACAGTATGCCAGTCAGACCCCAATCTTGATGCAACAATATCAAGCTCATTACAAAGTAATTTACACTGTAATTTACAGGGTATACCATAAATACTGCCTAATACTCAGAAAATCAGCATTGCTCTTCCTAAGGCAGAGCTGCACACACACTGAAGAAGTGATTATGCGCCTAAGTACATTTCCAAGTTAGAAGTTTCAGTATCCAAAAAATCCACATCACCATGACACATTCCTCAACCAAAGCATTCCCAAAGGTACAGTCAAGAGGTTCTTTCAATTCCTTTTGCACAGTCAAAGTGTTTTCAGATTCACAGAATCTAGGTTAGAAAAGACCTGCAAGATCGTCAAGTATAACTGTTTTCGTACATTTAAAAAAGTTATTTGTATTGAGGGTTCTCTATTTATTTTCAAAAGAACCATAATGACCTAAACATGCTGGAGAAATGGGCTGACAAATGTGTTAGGATATTCAACAACTACTAAGTCACGTGCCTGGGAAGGGAGAGCACTTGCAATGGCACATGAGGGCTGAGGCCCACAGGGCTAGTCAACAGCTCTGCTTTGAGGATTTGCACAGGCAGCAAGCCAAATATGACACAGCAGCACGCCCTGGCACCAAAGGAAGCCAACAGCATCCTGAGGTGTATTCACAGAAACACTGTGCTGTGGTTTACCCAGAAGGCAGCTAAGTACCACACAGTCATTTGTTCAATTCCCCCCCTCATAGTGGGATGAGGGAGAGAAGAGAATCAGGGAAAAAAAAAACCATGAAGTAATTGAGATAAAAAACTATTTACTAAGACAGAACAGAAAGAGAAAAGATTTATTATTATCATTATTATTTTGATTTACGAAACAAGTGATGCACAGTGAAACTGCCTAATGCTCACAACTGATGCCCAGCCAGTCCTCAAGCAATGGCAGCCACTCCAGCTGACACCCCAGTTTTTTAAATCTCTCCTTATGATGTTATATGGTATGGAAAATCCCTTTGGCCAGTTTAGGTCAGCTGTCCTGGTTCTGTCCCCTCTCAGCTCCTTGCGACCTCTCAACTTCCCTTTGCTGGCAGGGCAGTATAAGAAGTTCAAACATTCTTGGCTCTCTGCAGCCACTGATGAGCAATAACTAAAATACTCACGTGCTATCAACATTGCTTCTCTCCCAAAGCCAAAACATAGCATCGTATCATACACTATTAATAAAAATAATTTGTCTCACCTGAAACCAGGACGCATAGGCAGCATATTGTTGGAAGTGATTTTATCCTTTACTTTGCGCTCATTGTGCCATTGCTCTCAGCAAGGAGCAAGAGATGGTGAAGGGGCTGAGGTCTAGGAAGGAAGCTGAGGGAGCTTAAGGGAGCTGGGCTTGTTCAGCACAGAGAAAACGAAGCTTAGTGGGACATTATAGCTTTTCAATATCTATAAGGTGACTTCTAAGAAGATGGAGTCAGTCTCTGTGTGAAGGTTCATGGCAAAGGAAGAGAGAACATTTGCAAGCATAAAGATACTCCAAGTGATAGAAGGAATTCCGACAAGTACACATTTACTAGAGGAGGTTACTGAGAAAGGTTCACCTAACTGGGTCAAGTCCTGAGCAGCCTGATCCAATCTCACAATTGACCTTACTTTGAGAAGAAGTTTTAACTGAGAAACCTATGGAGGAATTTTTCAACCAAAACTATTCTATTATTTTGTCACTCCTCCTGCATGGAAGAAATTTATTAAGTAATTCAAGCACAAAATACAATATTGTTTTATTTGGTTACTTATTAATGTATTTTTAATAGGAAAAAAAAATGCATGACAGATTTAAAATTCTAACTGATAAAACCAACATCCTGATCCAGTCTCTCCAAAGTCTGTCAGACAGCAGTGTGTCTCATTTCTGGTTTTTAAAATCCCATGGATCAAAGATGCAGCAGTTGTACCTTTGTCTGCCAAATTTAAGAAACCTCTCTGCACCATATATTCAGTTGCAGATACTACAGACTTCCTTTATCTTCTATTGGATGATCGAAACTCATGTTTCTTAAGCCTTCCAGTATTACATTTCCCAAATACTGAACTACCATTGCACCAGCTGTCTGAAAGCTTCCTGTTATCCCTTTTAGGACTAGACACCAGAACTGGAAATACCGAGAAATAAAGAAAAAAGTGGTTCCATAACTGCTATCTGAGCATAACTTACTTTCCTGTTTGTACATTCAAGAATTTTGAGAGCTATACATATTACAATACAGGAACAAGAGGATCATTTTTAGTTGTTTATCTGCCACTCACATGCTGTGAAATTCTCATCAAATACTACTTTCTAGAAGACAAGCTGTATTCTTCTAAATGTTAACTGCACTCTCTATTTGTAACAAGTTGTACTTGGGTGCCCTGCTTTACTTAAGACTATTAGCAACGATAAAAAATGAGTAAGCTCGCTTTCAAACTAGCCCTGGAGGACACAAACAAGTACTGTTATAGAGAAGCCAAGGAATTACCAGTCCTCTACATAGCCGCAGAATCACGATTTCACTGAATTGGAGACATAGTGGGATAACAACTGACTACAGTGTTAGAACAGATGAACACAAGTTCTTCATGAAGGACAGGCTGTAAAGGCTTAGCAGTGGCAATGCTTTATGCAGGAAATGCTCAGAATTTCACTGTGGGGCCAGGCAATAGGACAGCTGGGCATTTCAGGACCACAAATGGCAAAGTAATGCATGCAGGATTGTGGTAGCCTCTCATCACAAACTACTTCAAGGAGAACTACTCGTTCAAGAAGAACAAGTCAATGGTGCTATCTCACATAATACCAGGCCTGGGGACTCACAGATGTACTTTTAACTGGAAGGGCTGTAAGTCTGAGCACAATCCAGCTGGTTTCTAGAGTGCACTGAAGGCAATCTACCAACATATTACTGAGACAAGTAGGGGAGATGCTCTGGTAGGTTTGTTATTCACAAACAAGGAAGAACTGGTCGAGGGCAGCAAAGTCAATAGTAAATTCAGCTGCAAGAACCATGTGATTGTGGAATTTATTATCTTGCAAGAAGTCACAAGAAATAACAGTCTAACCTATGCCTTTAGGAGAGCAGTTCCTACCTTGTTCAGACTGTACTTCGTTGTATCCAGTGGGAGACTGCCCTGGAGAGAAAAGGGGCTCCAGAGAGCTAGTTGTTCTTCAAGAGCAGCCAACTCAAAACATGCAAATAGTCCATTTTATCATACTGAACACAGAATCAGTGCGGAAGAACACTAGCATGGGTCAGCAAGGACCTTCTAATAAAGCTCCAATGTAAAAGAATTGCAGTAAGAGAACACTGCCCAGTCAAAAAAATATTAAAGCTTGGTGTTTTCCTCTATTTCATTTATTCTCAGCGTTCTTAATTTACTTTCATTTACTTCTACTAAATCAATGACTTCATAAAACTACCTAATATAATCCTGCACAATCATTCTTGAGTGGCTAGCTCTTTCTGTCAAGTTATGAATGCTTTTGTACTCACATATCACTTGGTAGTTAACCTCAGTGAGATTCCTGCAAAATTCCTCTGCAGCTCTTCATAATACCATCAGCAAACTGTCACCTCAGTAGTGACCTTTCATTTTCAATCTGTTGCTCAAGGCAGTCTTGAGAACAGATCTCAGTGGATTTACTTTCCGTCCTTCAAAAGATTATTTCCTCCATGAATACTTTCCACCCTGTCCCCAAACCATTCAGTTTCTGTACATTCTTGGCAAGATGTCACTGTGTTTGGGTATCAGAAATAGTTCATATACTTCAATCACATCTTCATTGCCAAGGTTTTTGAAGGTATGACCTCCCATTATAGAAATCTTAAGCATCACTCAACTACTATATACACTAATTCTCCTTGAAAAACAAAAGCTACTTACCTTTCCATTTAAGGAAAACCATTCTTTACATTACTGCTTAGTCACACTAGTTTTCCTCTGCATCCTGTCAAAGCTTTACTGTTTAACTGAACAGCTTCCACATACTTCCAAGATGGTATTCTTAAATAATTTCTATGCCATCTCCACAGATATAATTTTAACAGACCCCTTCTGAAAGTTGTTAACCATATTACAAGGCATTTATCCACCTGGTTTCCCATACAACATTGTTTCTGGTCCTGACAGCCTCTCTGATATTTGTTACTGAAACATAAATCCGTAAAAGGACTGCTAATTTCTGTGTTAAAATCCCGTTACATTTAGCACAAAATGGGACCCCAGAAGATTTCCTCAATATATTTCATGTAGAATCTATTATTTGGAAAAATTTGAGCTCCCTGCTTGGCAACTTAATGGGAAAATTTAAGAAGCTAGCATGCAGAAATTAACATGTTTCCACTATCGACAAAATACATTTCACTGGTCAGTATTCCTTTTAGAAACAGTTGCAATTACATTCATGCAACTATAAAAGTCTCCAACTGTTGCAGTTGACAGAAAAAAAAAAAAAATTACTAGTCAAGAAATTATTCTTGTCCAGAACAGAAAAAATATTGCTGGATACAATCGTTTGTATCATTTTGCAGACTTCTGCAAATAGTAGTCCAATATTCAGTATTCACTTATAACCTTTTGCTTCAGAGTTGAGACTTCTCTGTGACCAGTGTGCTTCTTTTTGATTAAGATGAGAAGAAAAAAAAAAGCCACCTTGTTATCCTAACTTCATTCATATCCAATGAGAGAAGCCTTAAACTGTGATAAGACCAACAATCACTGATTTATTTGTAACATTTTAGAGAAGGGATTTATAATGCACTACAACTTCTACATAAGTACATACAGTATTTTTTTCTATTCACCATATCCCACCCACAGACATCTTCCAGAAGATCTTACTTAAACGCTGATATCACTTTTGCAACTCCAGAGAAACGTGGATTTTAATATCCAAATAAAATTCTCTAAGACTATGCAACCCATTAATTCTTGTTTTAAATGGCATAAACCTAAAGGTTAGCACCAGAAAAGAAGGAAAGTCTGAAACATGGATAGAAAGACATTCTCATCTCCCTGTCTCCAGTTATTTATTCAAGACCCAAACTGCTATTACAAATTAGTGAAAGACAGTCTCATCGTCAGCAAAACAGAGGTAAGAAACTGGGTGTTAACTTCCCATAAACAAAGACAGCTTGATCTTGATAAATCTCTTGAAATCCTACTCAGTCAAGCATGAACGAATAGATTTGACTTAGTGCAGTAATTGATTCATAAAATGCTAACAGTGGTGCAGCTTGAAGCCACAGCTTTCTTTAACTACCGATAGAGGGCAACAACAATATAGCCATAAATTATTTATTGGTTTTATTTTGTCTGAAGTGAGACAGTAAGACAGAGTGCCCCATGCCCCCAAAATACTTACACATACAAAACAGTGTGACAGCAACAAGAGAGCAGAAACATCAGTTTAACATCAGGAATTTATCTGCTGGTTCTGCTAACTGCATGGAAAGACTGAAGTACCAGTTTCATTTACTTAATGCTTTTGAATGTCAACCAGTTGCCACAGTCACCAGACAGAAGTTGGATAAAACCACTATGAGTTAAAGTTAAATGGCATGAAAATAATCTACGTGATTTGTTTTTTTCTGAAACCTCTCTAGTAGTATCATTATTTGGTGAAAGAAATTTGAAACAAATGGGGGTTATGCTACGTCTGTATTACTAGCATGTTTTCATCCTTAAAATTTATGAGCATGTTAAAAAAAGTTGAAATACTTTCTTCTCCTTAGGAACAATAAGTTAGTACATTTCTTTTCCAATAAGTCCTGTACCACACCTGCCAATTACTCCCTTTTATATTCTGATGGGGGGACTGTGATAATTTTTGCTGCTAATTTCAGTCTTTCTCAGCCACAAATTCCACCCCTCAAATTGCAAGACTACATAAAAGTAGTGGGTAAGACTGTCTTTTGTTAGGCCTCTGAACATGCTTATGAGCACGCAAACAACAAAAACCTGGTGTATAGGTTCTACTTTTTCCTGCAATTACTTGAGAATGCGAGTTCCAGAAAGAATAAGAATGATAATATGGTATAAAAATGCTGCTTTTAGCTGTAGATATGGTATATGTGATTGATATATTTAAAGTCTGGATGCAGAGTTTGAAAGTTTTCTACATTCAGAATATGCCTGACATAAAATCACTACAGGAATATATAGTGCCAAAATAGAGTCCTTTAACAAAAATAGTTATGCAAGAAACGAGAGAGAAAAAGGTATGAACTGGAATACTGTTTGATTTATTGAATGCTTGTGTGTGACAATAACCCAACTTAATACTTCTTTTTCTTTCTTTTTAGAAATGGCAACAGGGAAGAAAAATACCATAAACGTGGCAAAAATTGATACTGGTCTTTGGTTAGGTGTTGGTTAGACCTTCTCTCTTTCTTGCTTTTAGGAGTTTCTCTATGATAAAGTATCATTTTAATGCCTTTCAAGTTCTTTATTTGCTGCTCACAATACTAATGCGAGAACAAATGCTCACACCAACAATGCTGAAGAATACTGGTAAAAATTTAAAAGCTCATTACTTCACTCAGTATGGTTTATCACCTTCAATTACAAAGACACTGATACGATTTTCACATGCTCCTAAAATTCATTACTTCTCCCGGTATATACCCAAAAGTGTGAAGTTCTTAAACACTGACTTAGAAACACATCAAACATATGTCATTTTAAGAAATGAACAAAATTCCAGATGAATCAAAGCTACCAATTAAAAAAAACTCCTACCTGGAAGACCTGACTTGTTTGGTAGTACCACTTCAGCATGCTCCCTCTCATCGCAAGGATCCTCTTCATCAGACAGCACTAAGAAAGCCTCTTTTGGCAGACTTTCATTGCTTTCCTGCTTCAGTGGTGAACCCAAACAGTTGTCCATCTTCTCTTCTAAATCTGGGGCTGTGTCATCCACTGGCAGCAAAGAGCTTTTAGAAAAACAGCTCATCTCCTCTTCAGCAGGAGCTAGTTTTTCCAAAATTGGAATAATTTCATCTGCTTCTATAGAGTCAGTATTCTCCAGGATACTTTCACTTGACTCATCTACTGCCTTCTCAGCTACGGTTTCTGAAAGACCTGCAGTGCCATCCCCTTGATGTTTTGGTTCCTGATCAGTTTCCATACTGCTAGAGATAGCGTCTTCCCCAACAGAATCTTCAACAATTACTTCTCCAGCCTTCTTCTTGTCTTCAACAGGCGAACTAGAAATAATAGTTAAGTCATTTGTTTTTCCTTTCTCTTCAGATGAGGAGCTATTATCACAGTTTGATTTACTGTCACCTTCTGATGAAGTGTCACTCTCTCTTTGGTCCAAATGATCTTTTATGTTATTTTCTTCATGGAAGTTAACTTTATTGCTACCAAGCACTCTGTTTTCAGCCTCACAAACTAATGCAATATCAATATCTTGTTCATGAGTAATATTCTCTGGAGAGAGAGGTTTAGGTTCTAGGTCACTGACTATAATTTCTGCCCTACTTTCAGGTCTTTTGATTTCACTAATTTCATTAGAGTCCACTAGGCCATTAACTTCCCTCTTGTCCTCCGTACAGTCTGTATTGCTTAAAGGAGAATTTAAATCAGAATCGCCGTTCTCGTACTTTCCATTTAACAGTTTAACTTCAACTGTCTTCAACAGGTCTTCCTTAGCCTTATAGACAGCCTCAAGTTGTTGTCGATCACTTGCTCTCATCGTTTTTCGTGCTTTGAAGACTTTTTTCTGAGGTTCATCTGTGCTATCCATCTTGACCCTTAAAAAAAAAAAGTTCCATAAGACTTGTGAAGGCCATTATTATTTCATTATTATTATTATTATTGCAGGAGTTTTAAAGAAAAGACTATAGCTGAAATTTGCTTTTTTGCACATTTTAAAGGAAACTGGTATAACTATCTACAAAATCCAAAACAACTGACCAAACGATTAAATTTTGTTTCTCCTCATGAAAAGCAAGTGCAGATTTCTACGTATGTTAAACAAATACAAGCATGTAAAACTCACTGAGATGACACAACTACTTTAATGACGTGTAGTAACACAGACTAATCAACTCAGTATCATTACAGCAGAGATACGATTACGTTTCTAGCTAGAATGGGTATTGAGCCAATGTAAAAGCAAGCACGCTCTTCTTTCAAAACATATACTGTCTTGCTCTATCAGTTGATAATTATTTTACCTTTCTAAATCTACGTAATGTCAGAAGTTTCAGACAAACTTGGAAACAAAATCAATCTAACTGGAATAAATGACAAAAATAATTATATCAGATAACTAAGAAAATTTCAATATATTGAAAGAATTTGTAATGAAATAAAATATATTTTTTTTTTATAAAGGACCTCTCAAGATCATCTATTCAACCATTTCACATCTGAGAATCAAGTGCTTATGCATTTGGGTCAGATTAAGCTGCATCAGCAGAGATCATAGAATCACAGAATCATAGAATCACCAAGGTTGGAAAAGACCTAAAAGATCATCCAGTCCAACCGTTCACCTATTCCCAATAGCTCCCACTAAACCATGTCCCTCAACACAACATCCAGCCTTTCCCTGAACACCCCCAGGCTTGGTGACTCCACCACCTCCCTGGGCATCCATTCCAGTGCCTGACCACCCTTTCTGAAAAGTAATACTTCCTAATGTCCAGCCTGAATCTCCCCTGCCGTAGCTTGATAGTCCTAACAGATTATATATTGCTTTAGCATTAACTGATTAATCTTGTTGGCCATAAGACAGTACTGTGCTCTTGCATCCAAGAAGGCCAATGGTATCCTGGGAGTACATTAATAAGAGTGCAGCCAGAAGGTTGAGAGAGGTGATCCTCCTCTTGCACTTTGCCCTGGTGAGGTCACATTTAGACTACTGTGTCCACTTCCGGGTGCCCTGGTTCTAAAAAGACAGGCATCTCCTAGGAGTCCAGTGGAGGGGCACAAAGATGATAAAGGGCCTGAAGCATCTCCCATATGAGAAAAGACTGAGTGACTGGGTCTGCTTAGCCTGGGAAAGATTGGTTAATGATCAATGTTTATAAACATCTAAAGGGAGGCGAGACGCAAATGGATGAGATCAGGCTCTTCTCAGTGGTGAGCAGTGATAGCACAAGGAGTAATGGCTGAAAAGTAACCTGTTCAAGTGTTGCACTAATCCCTCTTGGGAATTTTTTTCCAGCCTGAACCTCCCATGCTGTACATAACTCTTAGCCACTGCACCATGGTACCATTCTACAGCACTACAGGAACAGTTTGGATCCGCTCTCTTTATAAGCAGGCTTGTCTACAACTATTCAATAGCTGTATGACTGGCCTTCAGCCTTCTCTTCAGTACATTAGAGTTGTCAACCTCTGTGTGTTCCTCATAGGTAGTCTGGGCTTCTATTTCTATCTTTTCAGTACTCCTCCACCAGATACTTCCCTATTTACCCCAAGCAGCGTTTGGTTTTTTTTTGGTTTTCTTTTTGTTTTTTTTTTTTAAATGAAGGAAATTATTTAGTATTTCTATGTTGTTATATTAGGATATTTTAAGATGAATTTACAGTCTAAGGTAAAAGTTCAACTGTCAAGATAAAATTCTAGACTTTACAACCACAACGTATTGTACTATACGAGCAAGGCCTTGTATCACCCTCAGTTACCATAACTTGTCAAAAAGCACAAGCAAGATGATAAGAGATATAAGTTGCATTTTTTCCTCTTTGTTTTCCATTTCTTGTAAGCATTGAGATCTCCTATCATATTATTTTAATTTTTTTTTTCTTGACAATCCAGAATTCTTGTATTTGTATAACTGATAGTGCTTAAATAACAGATCCATTCACACCTTCTCAACAGATCAAACAGGCCTTCAAAGAATTTATCAGCTGCTTATAGACTCACAACTATACCTTGAAAATATGCTTTTCTGCATGTCTGAAAAAGTTCCTGAACATGACTGCCTATTACTTTTATTGCCACTAGTGGGAGCAAAATGCAACACTGATTTGAAAACTCCATTTACTCATTCTTAGAAAACGCTCTCATCCCATAACCACTTCCTACCACACCAAAAAAAACCTCAAGGTAAGTTGTTAGGAGCTTTTCAAGGCTGCCTACACACTAATACAATATCTTCATATTCCTCAAGAAGAGAATACAAGTAAAGTACTAATTTAGCACAGTTTCAAAGTGAGAACAAGCGTAGAAAAGCCTATTCCAGATGCATGCATGCTTCAGAAGTATGTATTTCAGAAGCATGAAATTTTTGAAAGTATATGTCCTTCCTTCTTGAGAACATGACAAGGAAGTTTGGTGTTTTTTTTTTCACATAACTTTAAAAGCATGCATCAGGCTGCCACATAATACAGCACTGATCATCATACTCACGGTTCTATGATGCATGCTGTTACAGATACATAGAGCTAATTCAGGGGGGAGAAGAATGCCCAGGCTTGGCTAACCTTGAACATTTCTTCGGACTCACGATAAGTGAACTGACTAGTAAAAGCCTTCTGCTAATCTATTACAAAGATATAGGGCCTCACACTCAAAATTAAGAGAGAAAAGTACGTGATTTCCCTAAATACAATACTTTATTTTATGAGCACTACACGGATCTTATGTCTTTGAAACTTCATACATCACAGAATTTACAATCTTACTGTGATCAAAAGGTATTTTAACAGATTAATAAAAATTCTCACTCAAAACTTAAAATCAAGTTCATAAATACATCATTTGTATAATCATAAAATATAACTTAAAGCAAAATAGTATTTCTATTCTCTATAGTTTCCTCAATTATCTAAACTATCTTTCATTCACATATATAACATAAAATAAAGTATAATGAATTACATTTCCTTTTCAAATTTGCCAAAAGTAACAGTTTAAATTCAAATATCACAATACCTTTTTACATCGATGCATCTTTTCTGTTAGAATAAAAATACCAAGGTAATAAGCTTAAATTTCTAATACATTAAAAAAAAAAGGTGTTTTATTTACAGCTAAATTTTAAAAAAAGACAAAGCTGTAATACAATTTACAAATTCACTGTAGAAAAAAAAAACGGAATTACAAAATTCAATTGTCAGACAGTTATTTGAGTAACTCGTATATTTTCAGCTCAATCTCACAATCTTTTGCAACCAAAGAATGCCCCAAAAAAGCTACAGAATATAAACATAGGTGAGATTAAAAGATAAAAACTAAATGCTGGTTAAGTATCACGTATCACTGCAGACCAGACTTAAAATGCTTCCAGCCGTACCCACAAGGGAGCACACTGCAGCCAAATAACAGATCTCATGTGAGAGCTGAATAAAATAAGATACAAATAAATCAGTAACCAGTTCAGACAGGTTTGGTTGTATACGTGCAAGCCAATAAGCAATCACCTTATAAATACTTGCCTTCCATTCGAAGTGGTAAAGTGGTTGCCTTTCAGAGGAGGTTGTATGAATTCAGACTTGCAAAAATATACTTCAAACTCTCACCGCTTAAAAAATGAATGCATTTAATTTTAAACTCAACAATTTAAAGTTTAGCTATATTTTCTATACGTTTCTCTTATATAATATTTGGGTAATTTCAGTTTTTACTCATCACATTTGTGACTTGGTCATGAGGGACACAAACCAATGACAAGGTACCTTTTATTTCAAGAAAAGGCATTTGTTTAGTGCAGTACACAATGAGTCCTGCATGTAGAGCTAAGCGTGTCAGGGTTAAATTCTGTAAATAGATTGGTAGAATTTGCATGTTTGTTTTTGTTTTTGAATAGTTCACCAAAAAAATGATCAATTTTGAAACACAAAATACCACGAATATTTGTTCTGTAAGAATTCTTCACTTTAATCTTGAAAGTCATATGTACTTCAGGATTAGAAGAAAACACATCATCAGGCACCTCCTTCAAATAACAAATCTGCAAATATTTCCCATTACCAAATATGCAATACACAGTAAAATCAAAATGTGCCAGTGTAGTTAACATACAAAGGGCTTCTCTTTCAGCCAACCAGAAAGCCTTCCCCCCACTTCCTCCGATATACATCTTATTATTATTAGTCTGCAAAGAGATTGCAGCTCTACAACAAAAAAGGAATTAGCTTAGCTGCAATGGACCAGCCTATAATCGAGTGCTCATAGGAGCAGCACAGGATATGCTCAATATCAGCCAATCAGCAAGCAGCTGCCTGAATCCTGCCTGGCAACAGGCAGCGGACAAAGAGAAGGTCATGGAAACACACTGTGGGGAAGAAAGCTGAAGTCCTGCTCAATGGGCTTTGCATAAGATCATCAGTCTAGAACAGCATTTGCACAAGATTCCTACTTTAAGCTGTACTGGCCAAAAACACTGCAACCATAAACATTTGCAAAAACACAAAAAACATAAAAAGGCAGTGAAAAGCCTTTTATCAGGAAAACCAGTGTCTTAATATGCAAGTCTACTTAAAATGTAGCATAGAAAATTAGTGAAATGGAGACAGCTCATGATCAGGACTACGTTGTTCTAGATGGAAGAGTCCCCGAGAATCAAAGCAATGCACAAAACCTACCTCTTAAACAGCAGCTCATAAGAAGCAGTTTTCAGTTGAAATCATCTCTAGCAATATAAGTGAATGCAAGTTGTCATGAACCATTTTCAAAGAAGAAAAAATAAACTGGTATTTTTCCAGAACATGTGCTGAAATAGAACATCAGTGGTATCTTTTGATGCCGCTAACGCTTGTCTGCTTATCACACTGTAGGCACAGTACGACACGATCCATAAACAGCTGTACCTTAACACATAAAAGACACAATAAACACAGCTGAGGACATATAGTAAGTGAAAGCAGTATTTTTTCTTTCTCACCACAGGTAATGAATTTTTGTGCCTTTTAGGCTAGTATGAGTGTTGGCTGAACAGAGCTAAAGAAAAATGTGCCATTTTCTGAGAGAAATGACATCACCCCGTGTCCTATTTCACCTAGTCTACAAACAGCAAGCCGAGTTTCACTTTAATTAAGGCTCTAGCTTATTTCTAGCCGTACTTAGAGAGGGGACTATCAGTGGTCGTTTCGACACCGCGCAGCGCTTCCCACAGCAGCAACTGCAGTTTTTCCAGCGCACCGCAGAGGGAGACGCCCGCGCAGCCGCCCTCACCTCCCGCGCAAGAAGCCAGGCGGCAGCCTCGGCCCAGCCTGGGGACCGAGCACCAGCCTCCGATTGGCTGGATGGAGCAGCCAATCAGACAGCGGCTATTCACATTCTACCCAGCAACAAAAGCCCGTGAGGCCACGCGCGAGAACTCCAGGATAGGAAACGCTTTGCCAGGTGTGGAGGGTGAAGGGAAGTTAGGGAGTTTCTACTTAAGAGCTGGAGTTTACAACACTGTTAGCCCTTGAGTGTAGTCAGAAGGTATTTTTAATGCATAAGGGCTCTTTAAGTGCATGAGGTGGGAAACCACAGAGCACCCAGGCCTGTACAAACCTAAAACAAATAAGCAGTGCCTCTCCTGAGCACGTGCTTATTGACCTACTACACACTAGGCAACGTCCATTTTTTCAGACAAGCCAGCTGAGTTTCTGATCCAAGTGTTGGATCATAAAACTGCTGTGAACCCATGTGGGCTTAAGCATAGCACTTTTTAACCTCTCCTCTGTTACTGGGCAGTGCTTGCGCTCCTCTAGCATTCCAGTAGGAGCATCAAAATGAGTTCTTCCTGATGACTAATGTGTCCTCTGCCTTGGAAGCACTGGGGACTGCACTTGCACACTGCCCTTTGAAGAACCAGCTCAGTAAAACGTGACGTTCATATTGATCTATGCTTATCAGACAAATACCCAAACAAGGCTATGGGTCTAATAAACCAGAGTAAATCATAGAATCATAGAATAGTTTGAGTTGGAAAGGACCTTTAACATCATGTAGTTCCAACCTCACTGCTATAGGCAGCAGCACTTCCCTCTAGACCAGGATGCCCAAAGCCTCTCCCAGCCTAGCCTTGAATATTTATTGGGAAGGGACATTCACAACTTCTCAGGGCAACTCTCTGGACACTGTTCCAGTGTCTCACTACCCTCAAAATAATTTCTTCCTAGTTTACATCTAACCTCTTCCAGTTTAAAACCACTTCATCCTGTTGTTACATGCCCTTCTAAAAAGTCCATCCCCAGCTTTCCTGTAGGACCCCTTCAGGTACTGGAAGGCATTATAAGGTCTCCTTGCAGCATTCTCCAGGCTGAAGTTCCCCAGCCCTCCGAGCATGTTCGTGGCTCTCCTCTGGACCCACTCCCACAGACTGATGTCCTTCTTGTATTGGGGGTTCCAGAACTGGACACAGTACTCTAAGTAGGGTCTCACAAGAGCAGAGGGTCGGAATCACCTCCCTTGACTTGCTGGTCACACTTCTCTTGATGCAACACAGGATACTTTTGGCCTTCTACAGTATCATTTCAGACAAGCTGAGTGGTCTTGTGTGGGCTTAAAAATTGACAGCTTCATATACAAACTTGAATTACAGTATTATCAGTTTGGTACCATAATGAAGGACAAAATTGTCCTACGCCATTCTTTATATCCAGGAGGTTGACATCACCTCTGACTGGCTCGTAAATCCATTTCTCATCCTAACAGAGTAATTTTTAGAGCCCTTTTCCCACTGGGCATGGGAGCAACTCCCTCTTACGTCACACATCTAATTGCAAATGATTTTTCAGAATTGTCCTTATGTTATTCATTAGTTTATGGTTATTACACAAAAAGCAGATACTTTAGATAACGGAAGAAAAGAAAAATGAGAATATTTTTAGACAGTACTTTAGTTAAATATTCCAGCTAGCCTCATACAAATCACTTCGCTATGACAGAATCACTAGTCTTTAAAAGACGTTAAATTTCAGCTCTGAACCTTGTTCTACAAGAAGCAAATAGACTTGGCTGTCTTCACTATTTACAAGAGTCACTTTGATCATTACTCTCTTAGAGTAAAACTGCTTGAGTACTCAGCCAGAGCAACAATGGTAGTTGCTGTCTGTCTTCTTACTAAGGTGTTGCAGATTTCAACTTTTATCAACAACTCAAAACATCGGCTTTCAATTCAGCTGTGTGAACTTCATATGCAAAAGAAGAACAGCTGTTTCAATTTCTCTAACATCAAAATTCAACATTCTCAAGAGAGTTGATTTTTAGCACAAGATAAAGCACTAAGTATGTTTCTTTCTCTAAAAATGAACTCAAATTTTATACAAAGTTTAATTTGTGCATTTTCAGATACATCTGTGAAATGTTTGATTATATATCACAGAATCAGAGAACATCCTGAGCTGAAAGGGACTCACAAGGATCATCAAATCCAACTCCTGGCTCTACACCGCAGTTATCTTCAGCATGAACTAACAATTACAACATTCTAAATACGAGACAGAACTAGTAATTCCACAGAAGTGACCCTAACTGCAACAAGGCATTTATAATGTAAAGTCTACACAACTTCTGATAGTGCAAAAGGAAATCCTGAAGAATCTGAATTATTCATATACATGTAGGCTGAAGAAAAAGGAAAATAGAAAAATTATAAAAGTAATGCAAAATGTTCAATTTACATTTAAGTTTTTATATACATTATAAAATCCAATCTAATCCAGTCTTTTGTCCTTTCATAGGTGAATTTTCAAGTGATAATTTAACCGACTAAGGATGTGCAACTACATGATGCACCTGACTTTCAAACGTTTGCAACCTAGCATCAGTCTCATCCTCTGAAATCAGGGCACCACTCTTAAGTGACATCAAAGGTCATTAACCAAATGCTACAGGGGAATTAGCAACAAAAAAAAGTGATGCTGATTTTAAAAGGCACTAAATGCTTTCCATACATACAAATATTATTTAGAAGTTCTTTGCAAAGACTATTTTCTCAGTGGCAAAGAACAATATTATAAAATACACCTAAAACACCCGCTGGTCAGTCCTTTGTGGGAACTCGCCGCTTATTAAAAAGTATTATCAGTATGACTCTAGGGAAGACATAGTTTCTCAAGAGTGGGGTTTTTTTTGTTGTTGATGTTTTTTTTTTCTTATTGGACTTATTTAAACCACAGCTTCTACAAACAGAAGTCACTGCTGAACTCTCAAACTCATCACATCTTACTGAGGGAAAGAAGTCTTCAAGATGTGAAGGATCATGTTCCCATAATTTCAGCTAATTAAAACGTGGTAAGGACTTTCCATAATGTTTTCCATCTGGGGGAGCTGGAAGGCTGCTTACTCATTTTCACGTGGCACGATGGGCTGTCCTTTCAATGCCGGAAGCACCCAGAATGGAACCCCCGCAGCGGCTCTGCTCTGCACCAGCTGGGTAAGGAGCCGAGCCTTGCCTTCCTCAGGCTGATGACACCTGACAGCAGAAAATTTGCATACCCGCTCAGGATTGGCTGCGAAATAGTCGCTTTGCATCAGCCAATCTGCAAGCGTGTAGCTGAGTCACCACCAGGAGGCCTGTGCAAATCTGCCCGGCAACAGGCTGAAAATAGAGCAGAACGAACCAAGGAGCGTCATCAAGACTGGGTGTGACGCGATGCCTCCTTGCCTGGGACTGTGACGTATACATGTAAACACAACGCGCACAAAGCCCGTTTCACAACTGTTGCACTGCGGTGCTGCTGTCATGCATGACCCTGCTGTGAGAACACGAAATAAGGGAGACATGGTCTTCAAATCTTATGCCCAAAACAGAGACATTAGGTGAGGATATCATACGCTTACGCTCTCGGTTTCATGTGTCTTGTTTGTTGGTTTTAAATAGAAGTCTAGAAATCTAAATAGAAGGTCTAGAAGTACTGCAGTCATTATCTTTTTAAATTAAATTATTACAGTCTGCATCTTTTCTTCTTCTTCTTCTTGAGGGCTTGAGCACCTACCCCATCGGGACAGGCCAAGAGAGCTGGGGCTTTTCAGTCTGCAGAAGAGAAAGTTCTGAGGGACCTTACAGCAGACTTCCAGTACCTGATGGGGGCCTATAGGAAAGCTGAAGAGATATGTTTTAGATGGGCATGTAGCGACAGGACAAGGGGAAATGATTTTAAACTGAGAGTACATTTAAACTAGATATTAGGAAAAAATTCTTAATTGTGAGGGTGGGGAGACGCTGAACAGGTTGCCCAGAGAGGTTACGGATGCCCCTTTCCTGGAGGCATTCAAGGCCAGGCAGGATGGGGTTTTCAGCAACCTCATCTACTGGGGGGTGTCCCTGCCTATAGCAGAGGGGTTGGAATGAGATGGTCTTAAAGGTCTCTTCTAATCCAAACCGTTCTATGATTCTTCATTTTTTAAAGCAAGCATTAACAGAAACTCATTCTTACTCATTGTGGTTTATATGCCATGTCACTGTGGTGATGTAAATGGAAATTGAGTCATTTACTCCACTGTAGTGGATGTATCTGAATCTTCATCAAATGTGGACTCTTACCCCTGAAGTTAGACTTTGTGGGCTCCTGTGCTATCCCTTGGTGTGCCATACATCGTGACAGGTACATCACAAAAGTTTATGCTCTCAATCTGAGGACAGTACTGGACTTGGAAAGGTGAGAAGGCTGAACTGAGAAATGAGACTATGAATAGAAATCATCTTGTTAGAAAAATGAAATACAAAATGGGGTTAGTGCAACTCACAAAAAATATTATCTAAACAAGCGTCCTACAAGTAACTTAAATGTTGATCAATCTGAAAAACATTATTTTCTACTCAGGTGTATAATCTACACAACGTCAGTTTTCAGCACAACTGAGTTGTAAGCATAAAGTCAGGAGAACTTCCTGAAATTTCTGAACTGTCCAATCAACCACATCTGCCTGCAGGTTTCTATTTCATGGAACTGGTCAGGCACCATCTGATCATATCTGGTACTTAAAACCATCCGTATTTTTTACAAGGTTGTAGTAAATAAAGGGACACAGAAGAAAGGTAGTCAATGCAGACAGTCACACTGACCACTGACAACAGCTGACAGCTGTTCATTTCCAATGAAGTGGAATCACAAAATTAATGAGAAGTCACAGAGGAAATGAGATAGAATAAATCTTCAAATTACCAGAAGAAAGAAAAGAGGGAAAAATTAATCACTTTTCATGTAAAAGCGACAAGTTACAAAACCTTTATATCCTTTTCACCTATTAGAACTATCTGTCACAAGCATTCTGCTTTCAGGAAAGGTCACTCACTCAGTAGATGTTAGCTGGCCTCTGCTAATAATCTTTATTGGCAGTTGTGACCACAAGACAGTCATTCATTGATCAATAGAAGCTAAACTTTTTCCACAAGCTGAGGAAGGACAGGAACTGAAAAACAAGCTGTCAGCCTAATAATCTATTCACTACTAGGTTCAAGAAGAAAAAAACAAACGTTTTCAGTGGTGTTAACCCAGTGCATTAATATGCTAAGAACACCAGGTAATGCAGGTAATGGAAGTTTTTGTAATAAGCAGTCACAAAAGTTTCTATGATAATTTCTTGTTATAATAAAGAATGCAATAAAATAAGATTCTATATAAGTGGACAGTAATGGATTAAATTATCTTGTGTCAATGGGCAGACAATTTTTTTCTGTATTTGCTGCTAGGCAGAGATTTGTCACATGTCCGAAACTGTAAGAGTTTGGAAGAAAAAATTCCCCAAGATATTACACAAAGCACAGTTCAGATGCTTAATAATCAAACATATAAGCAATCACAGCATTGATGATTTGTCAATTTAACTCAGAACAAGCTCTGCAGACACAAGTTGTCTGACTTAAATTAATTCTTTGCTAAATTGAACAAGGAACAGGAAGCAGAAAGTAGACAAACACAATGTGGTTTCTTTATGTAATTCCACGAACAGAAACAAGAGGTCAAGCACAATACAACTACTTTCAAAAGGATTTTTAATAGTAAAAAGTATCCTGAAACAGTAGTGATTCTAGCTACATCCTTCCTTTCTAGAGCTTTCAACCATGCCCCTTCTTTTCTCACCAGACTTACTACACAGTCAGCCTTACAATCTCATTATATACAATTTGTTAGAGTTCTTTCGAGACCAAAGAGTATCTTACATTTCATTCTTAATGTATAGAATACTCTGATCACCTAGTACTATCTCCTTAAGACAGCTGGAACTCAATGTGGGTACATATAAATTTTGAAATAAAGTTGGTCCTAAGCAGCACAATTGTATGCATCTGCATAGGCGACACTTAACGATTTCTGAGGTGCTGACTTGCATGTAATGCTAGTATACTCATATCAACTCATTTATACACTCTAAGAAACAAAAACACCTGATCAAAAACAGAGGAGGATGACGATTTGTATGGAAAGTTATCACTTGCAGTTGGATGAAAATAATTTTGGATTTGGTTCTTTAATATTCATCCTATCCATGTCATTGACTAAACCTTAATAACAAAATTATGTCCACCCACATAAACTGTGTTGATATTACATTACACAGTATTCTATTGTATGAAGGATGAAATGAAGCAAGAATATGATGCAAGCACTTGAGATCATGAAGTTTTATATGAACTCAGATTAGGGATTTCACATTAAAACCATTTTGATGCTATTTTAACCAAGTGAGCACAAAGTAACCCAGCAAGCAGAAGAAATCTTAGCCCAGATCAGCTGTCTGATGCCATAACCATGAGGCTACTCTTAATGCTTAAATCAGAACAAGACAGTAGGCAGAAGTGGGAACAGAGAACTGATTTAAGCTGACCTTGTCACATACAAGCCTTTGAACACAATTCATATTATCTGTACAAAAAGCACCAAGCTAGGTTAGGAAGTTTAACATCCAGTTTTACATTTGGGGGGATCAGTACTTCACTGGCTTCTTGAACTGGCTAACAAGACAACCAAAGGAACACCAGAGCTGCCAAACTGGAACATGTAGCAGAACAGCCTTGGGTTTTCAGGGTGTAAAGGAAAACTTCCTGAGATTGAAAAAGCACTACATTAATTAATGTCCTGTTAATTCAGCTTCATCTGATTATTTGTGCTTTCTAGGGCCACTGCATGGAGGTTGTTCCCAGAAAGAAATATATTTGATATCTTCACATAGATGTTGTCTTATTTATTTTAAAATGTTTATAACCGTATCTCTGATGTAAAAGCATTGTGTGCAATATTAATTACATATATAATATATAGTTATTTTTTGAAAGCTTCAAAGATGAAGTAGTGTAAATACACAGATTAAAGATGTAACTTCTGGTTTGGATTGTACCAAATTTTACAGCACTAGGTGGGCCCTGAAACACATAACAGCTTTTACACATATTATTAACAAAGGAGAGAATATCTGCCTCTGCTCTATTCACAAAACCAAGAAAAAAGAATCTGGAAAGAATTCTGGAAGTGTGTTCTTCTGTAAGTTGTCTGCTAAATTCAGGGGCTCTCCACTAAGGATCCCAGTGACACGATTATGCAAGATGTACAATAAATACTCTGGAAGACACCACTCATGGTACACTTAAAATAATAGTTATTGGGGGAATATTGGGGAATATTCTTTTCAAAAATGGCCACAAATCTCAGTTTGCAGTTGTTCACAAACATCAACCATGCACAGTATCTGGCAGTATCTTGTGAACAGAAGGAGGCAGAAAGTGTCACTTTATTGATGCAGCCACAGTTGCTACTGCACTCCACAAACAAAACAGACTCTAAAGCTTGAGCACTTCTGTGGTAACTGAAATGGTGAACCTATCAACCATGAAGGCATACAGTTATCAAGTATTCAATGCTATTTCTCCTGTACTATTTCCATAAAAAATATTCTGGATCTTCACATTTTGGAAACTAGCCTTAAAAGGCAAGAGTAGGAGTCACTGCTTCCCCATATGAGGGAAATAATACTCACGAGAAGAAAAAAATAAACATTTACAGGCTATCCTTGTTTGCTCCTGACAAGCTGAAAAGAGTAGGAGAGATAACAGAGAATGTTGGGAAATGACCATATAACACGTAGGTCGGATTGGTAAGATCACAGACACTTGCCTGGTGTACTTGAGAAATATTCTAGAGATACGATCCTCCTAGAATGTGTGCCCTTCCTGCTTGGAAAGAATGGGTCTATAGCTATCTTCAATGCCAGTGTTGCATACATCAGGAAAAAGGAGGGAAGTAAACAGAAGGAAAACACATTCATTCCAGTTACTGAGTCATTATTTTGCATGCTACTGCAGATCTTTAAAAATAAAGACAACATTATAAATTCACGAGGTTCTGATAGCTTGCATAAGACATCAAGCAGGAATTCACAGTATCATGCAATACCAAAGGACCAATGCAAAATTCAGCAATGATTCTGCCAGAATGGCCCCTAAGCTGTTTTGAATTTGGACCTAGAAAAACAATGACTCAGGCTATGAGATACCACCGACACTTTCATAGTGATTAATACTTGGTCTCTAAATGATTTCTCCAAATTTCTGTCTGAAGAACTCAAAGTAGTTCTACAAACAAAAGATCTTTAATGCTACCCTAGTGGGAAGGAAAAAAGCAGTTGATGGAGCAATAAACTGGGAGCACCATCATCACAAGTACATGAACGATACAGCTATTTTAGATAACTTGTCCTTCTAAACTCCACAGAAAATTATACGGAAAAAAAATGCATCTTGCATGGTCACCAGACAGGGTGATTTCCTGAAAGGATCAGTCTTTACCATTTTGAGAGAACACATGCTCCTATAATTTTTTTTCTCTCTCCTGAAAGAATACAAAGTTTAACAGTTTTCTGTGAGCAGTTAAGACTGAACATGTCAGTAGAGTGCGAAAATCCTACCCTCCACTTATGACAAAATGGATAAAAAATCATTACTTTCAAGCTGTGACATTTTGATTTAAAAAAAAAAAAAAAATTAAAGACACACAGAAAAGTAAGCGATCCAAAAGGATGACATGATGACAACAAAATACCAAACTGAAATACTAGCAGCTTTCTAAAAAAATACTCATAGTATTTCTCCTCAAATAGCAAGAATTTCCATGCATTGTAATGATAATAAACTGGCATTGCATCAACTATAAATAATATGAGGATTTCCTGCCTGTGAGATCAGATTAACATTTAAGATTTTTACTGTCTTCTAGCAAAGGATGGATTACTCATGTATGCTAGTATTTGCCCAATGAATGAAGTGGCTACACTAGTGTAAGTAGCTACAATAGAGTAAATTCACAGGTAACCACTAGTGGGGAAAAGAATACAAAAAAAATTTTTTTCTTATTCTATTTAGGTGGTAGTTTGGCAATAAGCTTTATTAATTTATCAGCAAATCAGCCTTACAGAGGGATAAAGAATATAATTTTAGGTCAACAGTGTAACACCAGCAGTCTTTCAGTTATGCCCAAAGGAAGCTTTCAACCTAACTATGAAGTTCTTGTTCTAAAAAGAGCGATATGACTAAAGAAGGATTCTACCTAAAATTTGGTAGTTTTTTTTTGTTTGTTTGTTTTTTTGTTTTTCAAAAAAAGGGATTTCCATATTACGAGCTTTTTGTTTGGGGTTTTTTTTGGATACTGAATAGCTATGGGGGTAAAAGGGAAGAAGACACAGCAGTCAGGAAAGTGGTGTTTTCCTTTCTCTCTCCTCTCTAGAACTACATCAAAAATTGCAGATATAGATATGCTTTCTGATGGACAGCATAGGATATTCTCTCCAAACTATTAATCAAGAGAAAAGGATTCTGCTTTGCACGTTTTAGCAAAATTCTCACGTAAGAATGACAGCTGCTTTCTCTGCTGTTCTTCCCTTCTTTGAGTTTCAGCCAGAACCCTGATGGATTTTTTCATTCCTCGTCGCAGAGTAGGTCATGAAATGGACAATCCAGTTGTGTACCCTTTTTGCTAAGGATGTACTTTTTTTATTCACCCGAGATAAAAAAAATTAATCTTTCCTGATACTCCTTAATATGTACAGCAACATTTGGGGTAGAAATCCTTGTATAGCAAGACTCCGGGCTTATTCTCTGAAGTAGTTGTTTGCTTGTTTTCAACTTGAGCGTTTTATTCATATTTGAAATCCTGATTTCACAAGGGGTTTCCTGGAGCTAGAGCTCCTCCATCACATTAAGAGCATACTCAACCAGACTCTAAACCATGAAATCCAAAGCCCACCACCAGATTTCTTTCTCCAGGAAATACTGCTGATATTGCCGGCATGACGTAGCTATAGCTCCATTTGAAAGAACACAAAGCTGATGAACAGTGAGCAATAAACCGTTAGTATAATCTGTTACTGTCAGCATTGTGGTGGCAATGCCTCACTGCCATGGTGCTTCAGGAAAGCTGAGAAATTGTTTCAGTCAGTTCAAATTCTTCTATTTCAACCCCTGCTCACAAAGAAAAATTGCTTCTTTTAAGTAGAAAAGGTTTTTCCAACAGAGGGATCTCCCAGCATTTTTGGCTATCTTCCTTAAAAAAACAGAAAATCTTGCTCCAGTTTGAACTCTTTAAGATGACTTGGTCCAAATTTAAGAAAAAATAAAATTTAGTTTGTGTCTCCTTCTCCTTCTCTGGCTGTGTTCTGTTGTATTTGAGTATGCTGAGGAAACAAAAAGGAAGAAACCTAAGGCAGGAAAAACATTCAACTTGGAAAAAAATACAAGGGTGTTTAGATAGACTGAAAAAATAGCACGATAAAGAACCACTTCACACTATGCCATGACTTCCATGCATTTGCCCATCTTCCTCATTTTTATATATTTTTTTATATATTTTATATTTTATGGAGACATAGCTTTCTACAAGTCAACGTAAGAAAAAAATGGTTTGCAAATCAATAAGAAATATTCTTAGAATCCAAACCCCATCAAACCAATAGCAAAACTTCAAGTAAAAAGGATATAATGTCCTTAAAAATATTTTTCATTCTCATAGAATTATTTGAGTTGGAAGGGACCTCTACAAGTCCAGCTCCCCTACAACAAACAGGGAGACCTACAACTAAATCACGTTGCTCAGAGCCCCTCCAGCCTGACTGTGAATGTCTTCATGGATGAGGATTCCACATTCTCTCTGGACCACCTGTTTCAATGCTTCAATACCCTTACTATAAAAAGACAAAAAACAAACAAACAAAACCCCCGAGAACTTTATATCCAACTTAAATCTCCCTTCTTTTAGTAGGAAACAATTTTCTCTGTCTTGTCAGAACTGCGAAAAGTGTCTGTCCCGTTCCTTCTTAGAGTCCCCCTTTAGACACTGAAAGGCCGCTACCATTTCTCCTCAGAGCTTTCTCTTCTTCACGCTGAACACTGCCAGCTCTCTGTACGTCTTCTTAGGGAGATGGCCCATCTCTCAGATCATTTCTGTGGCTCTCTTCTGGATATGTTCCAAGAGGTCCGTGTCTCCCCTCTACTGAAGACTCCACATCTGGACATAGTACTCAGGTGAGATCTCACCAGCGCGGAGCAGGGACGCAGGATGAGTTTCTTCTCCCTGTTCACCACTCTCCTTTTGATGCAACCCAAGATACAGTCAGCTTTCTGAGATGTGAGGACATAGTACTGGCTCATTTTCAGCTTCCCATCCACTAGTACCCCCAAATCCTTTTTGACAGGGCTGTGCTCCATTCTTACATCCCCAAGCCTGTACCGATAATGGGGTTTGCCATGACCCATGTGCAGACCTTCTACTTGTCATTGCCAAACCTCATGAGGTTCACTTGGGCCCACTGTTCAAGCATGCCTATGTCTCCCTGTTGATATCCTGTCCCTCAGGCGTGTTGACTGCACCAGACAGCTTGATGCCACCTGCAAACATGCTGAAGGTGCACTTGATCCCGATGTCAGCATCATTGATGAAGATATTAAATGGCACTGGTCCCAGTATAGAACACTGAGCCATCGACCACCAATTTCTGGCTACGTTCTCATAGCCAGTTCTTCATCCACTGTACAGTCTACTTGTCAAATCTGTATCTTTCCAATTTGAAGAGGAGAACATTACAGGGGACCGCGTCAAAGGCCTTACTGAAGCCCAGATGACATCAGTGGTTCTTCCTTTGTCCATTTATACAGATATGCCATCATAAAGTCCACTAGGTTAGTCAGGCAGGACCTGCCCTTGCTGAAGCACCTGTGGTTATCCCATATCACCTCCCTTTCTTTCATACGTCTTAGCATGTCTTAGCATTCAGGAGGATCTCCATGGTCCAAGCTCCATGATCTTCCCCAGAAGGTGATGCTGATATGTCTGTAGTTCTCTGGGTCATCCTTTCTACCCTTCTTAAAAATGAATGTGACATTACCTTTTTTCCAGTCAGCAGGGACTCCACCTGACTGCCACGATTTTTCAAGTATCAATGAGAGTGACTCGGCAACTACATCAGCTAGTTCCCTCAGGAATCTGGGATGCATCTCACTGGGATCCATAGCCTTACAGATGTCCGAGTTCCTCAGGTGATTGTGATTCTGATACACACTTACAGTGGGAGCATCCTCCCAGTTCCCACCTTCTGAACCATCTGCTCAAGGGCTGTGTGAAGAGTGGCCATTAGTGAAGACAGAAGCAAACAAGCTGAATACCTCAGTCTTCTCCTTGTCCATTGTACTGCCTGCCTGTACTGCTCACTAGGGAGAGCATGCCCTTCTGGACTTTCTTTTTCTTGTTGATGTATCTGTTCTTCTTTGCAGACGTTACCAAGTCCAGTTCCAGTTGGGTCTTGGCCTTCCTGACTCCATCCCTACACGGCTTTCGTATTTCCTTACCCTTTTAAAATATTATCTTTCCTCTAAACCTTTAAAATTGCTGTACATAACTACAGTATTCAAGTCATATTGAAAGTAAAGGATCCCTGTAGTTTTTTTCCAGTTACAAATCCTAGACCCATGTTCCTCAGCCCCTTATTTCTACCCTCTGGCATTTGTTAGTAAAAATCCATAAAACACAGCAGTATGTACTTCCTTCCCCTTGCATTTTTCCCCCCCATCCCCTTCTTGTCAGCTCATCCTTCAGAACAGTATTTGATCCAGCCTCTTGGTACATCAACATAATGAACATAATAGGAAAAATTAGGAAAACGTAGCCAAAACTAGCAAGTTAAAAGGACTGCTTTAGCAATGCTGATACAAAATACTGCAAGTACACCTTTGAAAGTAATACAGAAATATTCTATTACTCAAAGAACAAGGGCTATTCAGAAAGTAATGCCTCCTACTTTATTGTATTGGCCCACATACCAGAGGCAGATGGTGGTGGTATGGCAGTAGAGGTTAAACCTTCTTGCCAATATTATATTACATGTTGTTGCCGTGTGACAGATGGCAGCAGAGAGAGGGGCAATCTAACAAAATGGCATCTGACATGGGAGCGCGTGTGAAGCAAAAGTGTGGAACCTAATTCCTCCATGCAGAAAAAATGGCACCCACTGGCATCTGTCATCACTTGCTGAACATTTTTGGAGACCAAATAGTGGACAAGCAAACAGGACGGTGAGTTGGTGGGTAGTATGTTTTGGCTGCGGCAACAGGAATAAGAAAGACAAGCTACATTCCAGATGGCCATGCACAGATCTCATGCCACAAAAGGAAGAGTGTCTCAATCAGCTCATCTGCACAAATCAGTGGATTACAACCAGGGAACGGTTGTAATAATACAGAGATAAATGTTGGCTTCAGTGTGCTGGAAATAGCTGTAGTAAAGTTTGTGCCAGGTAGGTCCTGCAAATGCCCACACAAGAACACTGTATGCAAGCTTGCCAGAACCAAAACAAGGCTGAAGGTGACAGTTTTCTAGACTGCATCATTACCAGTGGCCAGACATGGTGTCACTGCTATGAGCGGAGTCAAAATAGCCCATAAAGTGGCAACATATAAATTCCCTGTTGAAGGAGTTCAAGATGCAGCCTCTAGAGAGTAAAGTGATAAGCACCATCTTCTGGGATCTGCGAAGAGGCGATCCTTTTGGATTTCCTAGAACAAACAATTCCTCAACTCTGACTACTACAGTGCAACCCTGACTATGCTAAAGGATCAAACTTCTAGACTGAGGCCAGAAATGTCAGCCTTTCTCTTGCAACACAATAATGCCAGTTCTCATATCAGTTTGAAGACTGCGGAGCACATAGGCAGTCTTGGCTGGACTGTCCCATCATCTACATATCAGAATTACCTTGAGGTAAGGAAATGTCTTCATAAGGTTGCTATACAAATGCATGTCTTCATAATGCATGGCCGACTCTGATTTTAGCTGAGGAAGATGCCACTGACAATTACCAAAATGAATAACACAGGCCAAAGTGATTTCTCTCTCATGTAGTAAGTAAGCCAGTTTATTTGCGTCTAAAGTAGCATCTTGTAACCCTTTCCAAAACATTTGCTAGGGAGCGATGCATGTTCATAGTCTGGCCATCCCAGAAGACATCACCGGATGTAACTGAGAAGATATTGTGGTAGGTGGATGGTTGCACTGAATGTCTTGGAGGTCTTTTACAGCCTTGGTGATTCAATGATTCTGTGTCTTAAAACAGATAGATCTCAAGAGACTATATTGGTGTGATCCATTTCTCTGCCTCAAAGTCACATGGGTAAGTGGATAGTCAGGATGCTGCAGAAGCACTATGGGAAGTAGGAATTTCCCATGCCAAGAACAGAATCGTAAAACTAAGAAATAGTTGGCACTAAGTAGTGTTTCGTTTCTCTGGCTTCCTTCCCTTCTTATCTTTTAATTCTGAAATGAAGAATCAAAACTGGACTTGGCAAAGAGGCAACCTCACCAAAAATTAAGTCAAAATGCAGAATTTGTGGCTCATCATGTACTGTAAATCACTGTATGCTTTTAAACTTCTCTATTGAGGACTTCTTCAAATTGAGACAAGGCTTCAAACTGTCACAAAAACACTGCAAAGTACACAGTATTTCTGGTTATTTCTTGGGCTGAATTCTTGATCTTGGGACTATTCTAACACTGTGGAGAGCAAATTTTACAAAATAGGGGGTATCCCTGTAATTTAATTATATTACCCACAAATAGAAGTCATTCTGGAGATTGACAGTTGTCATTAATAAATTCTTTGCTTCTAAGAAAAGAAAATTCCACAAGCTAAAAGCTCCAAATGTCACTGCATAAGCATTTTTTCTCCCACAAGTACATTTAAAAACAATACGAAAAATAAAGCAAACATGACCCAAACCCTCCAATAATCAAACTCAAAGATCAATTTCAGTGCTTCACTGTTTTTGCTGGGGATTAGTATATTTCTCCTACACACTATTTTCTAGAAAATTATCAACCACCAGAAATTCTAGACAGTACTTCTAATCCATTTGGTATATCAACTCAGCTGTATTTATAGGAACACAGAACACAAGTAGCAGTGTATCTTCATGGAGAAAAATCTTAGTCCAAGCAAAGTACAATGCCATGTTTCACTTGAGTTCTGAAATGCTCAGAGCTTCCACATTTTAAGGACAACAGGATGCAAAAACAGATGCTGTAATCATCCATGGTAAATACAGAAGTTAAAGAAAGACCTTATGATCACACAAAATGAAACTCATTAGCCTAAGCACAGGTAATTATAGCAATTTTTGGGGCTCTAGACTTTGTATGAGGCTGGCAGATGTTACATAAGATGAAGAGGAGACCAGTGCTCTTCTGGAATCACAGTTCAGTTCTAGGAGTCGCATCATAAAGTATCTAAAATGGCTCTGGAAGACTATGTCTGGTAAGACAGTCATATCCTTAGAAACTACAACAATGTATTATGCTTAGACAGTCATTGCTGCTCAAGTATAGAAAGCATAAGGCAAGTACCTGATTTCTTTTAAGGTGCCAACAAACCATTCAACTACTGTAGAGAAAAGTCTCTTAAGGACTAATAAAAACCACCAGTATTTTGCAGTATATTATTGTTTCCGAACCCCCCAGAGCAACATTTTCTTCATATATTTTTTGCAAAAAAAAAAAAAAAGAAAAGAAAAAAGCAGCAAATCAAAATTATCCTTGCATTTCACCAAAAGGGCACAGATTAGGTGGGTTGTACCAGCTCAGTAACAGCTGCAAATTAATATTTCATACCGTACGTAAAGGAAGGTTTCATTAACCCCTTAAAAGGACAGAGAGGGATGGCAAATGAACACTATTTCCCAGTTTTGACTCAAATATGAAGTCCATGTTCACATTCTTGGAAGCTTCTGCTAAGGTCTCAAGTGAAAAGTCCAGATTATGTAGATAGTGAACTTCACCACTTTGTTTGTTCTGTTTAATTTTCACAACAGTAGCTCACAAAAGCTTAGAAAATGACTTTGTATTAAGATTCTGAATGTGTTAATATCCCCTACTTGTCCTAAACAGGATTAAAGGAATTTCATAGAATTTTTAAGGAAAATAAACAAAACAGAAATCACTTCACCTACTGACTGATGTTGAGAAATTACTTGTTTGGAACACTACTTCCAACTCCAGTTACCTAGCATTTTTTCTTTCTGCCTGATGACTGTTCACTCAAACAAGTGATTTTATGAACAGTAATAATGATTCATGAAATAAAACATCTGCTTCATGAGTAGGAGAAGACAAGCTTCTTTTCACCATTTACGGAATACACAGCATTATCAGTATTTGTCATAACATGACAATCTGCTCATAAATGCAAAAAGATATCAAAAATCCACCTGTAAATTAACATTAGCTTGAAAATGCTCTACAAATAAAGAAAATATTGTTTAGGTCTTCAACTGCACTGTAAAAAAGAAAATCAAGAAGCAATTCTATAAGCTAACTACAGGATTAGAAAGTATCTTTTTGCTATCTTGGCTTTGTGCCAACCTGGGAACAGTAACCCAACAAAAATCAGCACCCAGGTAAAGAGTTTAGTTAAATCTCTTGATAATATTATACTGAGAACATTACATAATTCTGTATAAGCATGTGACTAGTCTCATGGCACAGCATAATGTATATGAGGTCCAGGAAACATTTGTTGCCTTCTTGTATACAAGTCATCTGTTCATCTTATGGATATCTTACAATTTTAGAGTAATATTCTTTTGTAGTGTTTTTGGGCAGACCTAGACCATTTATGCCACATTTTCAAAGTATCAGGTCCACAGCTTCACACAGTAGCACTGTGTGTTCAAGTTCACAGTACTCACTCAGTTTCAGAATAATGAGAACACAATGCTTATGCAAATATCTTGTCTGGAACAGCCTTCTTTACCGTCATGACACATGTAGGGTACACCCAAATGGTTTCCTCTCAAAAAAATCAAACCATTCTAAGCTGACTTTATAATTCAGAACTGACTGAAGTTAGAAGTTTAAGCACAAGTACTAATATATACATTTATTTATGAATAGTAAATGAACTCTGAAAATTTCCATCATTTTCTCAAGATGCACAGTTCTCCAAAAGAAGGCTGCTGCTAATGGTATTCTCAAGGAATGCAGGGGCTACAGCACTATCGCAGATGGCCCAGTGGGTAAAAATAAAATGCTACCAACAATTTTCAAGCTACTACATATGTAGCACTAGAACAGAATAATTAACTACCACAGCTATTTGGGAAGAAACATTTGTTCTCTGCTTCATCTTAAGTAGTGTACTGATCACCAAAGTGCTTCCATCTTCCTCTAAGACAAGTCAGCAGTAAACAGGGATTCATTTATCAGGAATGCATAGTGCTCATTAGCAGACTTTAAGATTTAAAGAAATAAAAACATCCCTGTGATAAAGATTAAAAACCACTCAGGATTCTGCATACGTGCAAATGACACTACCTACTAGGAGAGAAATACTTTTAGCTCTTGTCTGCTCAAGTATTAGTCCGTCTTTCACCAGTTCTGTAGATGTTAAAGTGCTTTCATTATTCCACAGGCTGTTCCAACACCCTTGCTAAATGAGTGCTAATTTTATGTTGGATAAAATCATTTTTCTGTCAGAAACAAAGTCTTTCTCTAGAGAAAGTTCATCTCTTAATAAATTAAAAACAGTTATGGCGTGTCCAAACCAACTGAGAGCCTGTATCATCTAGCTTAAGTGGTACCAGAGTTAAGTTTTAACTGGAGAGTTTCTATGATAGCTGGATTTTCTGTGACAAATGAACAGGCTCTGAAGTGGTTTCGCAGCACCTCCTTCATTTCTGATTGTCTCCTAGACTGGAGAATTTTTAATTTTTAATATTTTACCAGATTTGCCTTAGATTGTCAGCAAGACTTCTTGGAATATATATATAGCCCTTGTGGTGGCACATATGGTACATGACTTATGTTGCCCAATAAAAGAAAGTAGACACAATACTAGAGCTTTTTCACTTTGCAGTTAGCTTGGGAAGTACCACATTAGCATGGCAAGGTTTGGTTAGATAGTTAGCCAAGTCTCAATCAGGCTAGTAAAACACTGTAATGGTTCCAACTGGAGAACTTCATTCATACAATAATGAAAAATTTAGACTATATGAAAGATGTCACACCAGCGCCATCCCACATAACCCAGATACAGAGCTGCCAGAGCAATCAAGTCATACATTAGCTGCTTCAAGGCAGTGTGTCATCCGAGTGCCATAAGTTAGTGATCCTGTTCAGTCTGCCTTCAAATCAAAATTGGAATGCCTTTCTGGAGGAAGGAAACCCCTAACACAACAGATACTGAAAACCTAGAGGAGCACCAAGATGGTTAAGGGCTGGAGAACATGGCAAATAAGGTTAAACTAGTGAGCTGAATTTATGTAGCATGAAGAATAGACCGCTAAAAGAGAACTGGTCTCCTCAATAGACAAACCTGCATTTATACAGAAGACAAAATCCAGACCCTTCAGAAATTCACAGCACACTGACACAGATGCAGCCTGCAACAGTGGAAATCCCAGATAGACACAGAGAATGATTATTTGCGATGAGTGTGTCCAAACACTGAAATAGCTTGCCTGGAGAGGCTGTGGAATCTTCACCCTTGCAGACCTTAGCTTGACAAACCCTGAAGTAACTTTATCTAATTTTAAGATTACCATCTCTTGAAGATGTCAGATCAGAAATTCATTCCAACTTAAATTTTTCTAGAACTGCTTCGAAAATAACATCTATTTTATTATCTTGGCCCAGGATGGCAGAGGCAAATGGTGGTGATATGGCAGTAAAGGTTTTACCTTTCCAACAGTATTGCATTCAGTTTTGTTGCCATGTGACAGATGGCAGCAGAGAGGTGGTCTAACAAAATGGTGCCTGATGTGGAAGTGTGTATGAAGCAAAGGTGTGTCACTAAACTCCTCCATGCAAAAAAAATGGCACCCATGGAGACTGACCAATACTTGTTTAACATTTAGGGAGACCAAACAGTGCATGTGAGCACAGCAGTACAGTCCATAGCACTTTTCTGCAATGTCAACAGTAACATGAAAGACAAACAACATTTCAGGTGACCATGAACAGCTGTCACACCAGGAAATGAAGAGTACCTCAACCCATTTATCCTCACAAATTCGTTAATTATGACCAAGGAATGGTGTAATAACAGCTTATTGGCTTCAGTGCACTGGAAAGACTGCAACAGCTGTATGTTTTGATGTTGGCAGTGTTGGAATACTGCAAAGCTGTGCCTCACAAATACTCACAGGAACAGAAGGAATACCGTATGCAAGTTTGTCAGAACCAATATGAGGCTGAAGGTGACAGTTCACTGGATTGACATAATTACTGGTGACTAGAGGTGGTGCCATCACCATGAGCCAGAGTCAAAACAAGAGTCCATGGAATGGTAACATGTGAATTCCCCATTGAAGAAAACGCCCAAGATGCAGCCCTCAGCAGGTAAAGTGATGTGCACTGTCTTTTGGAATAGGAAAGGAGTGATCCCTTTGAATTTCCTGGAACGAAGACAAACCATTACTTCCAACCACTAAGCTGAAGGCTCAAACTTTCAGAGGCTGAAAGCCTAAGCCTGGATAAGAGCCATCTTTCTCTTGCAACACGGTAACACCAGGCCCCACACCAGTTTAAGATGGTGGAACACACTGCTAATCTTGGCTGGACTCTGCTACCACAGCTACTCTACAGTCCAGATTTGGAGCATTTCGACTTCCATTTGTTCAGGTTGATAAACAGTGAACTGTGTGGGGAACATTTTCCTAGCAACGGCACTGTTGTAGCAACTGTGAATCAGCGGGGTCACCTCTATTAGTGCGAATTTTTACGAGCATGGCAATGCAGATTTTTGTTAATCGCTGGCATAAATGCATAGCTAATGGTGATTACATTGAAAAATACTGTTTTGTAGCTGAGAATGTGCTCTAATAGTGTTACTGTGCTGTTTTCATGGAAATACACAGACAATACTTTCAGAGTAACCAAAATATTCTATGTTCCTTAAGCAATGTAATTTTCACGTCTTTTCCTGATATATATATATATATATTTTTAACATTACTAAAACCCTACGGTCAAGACCATAACCTGTACTGATGTGGGCTTCATATCATCAGTATATCCAAGGCAGCTTAAGAAAATAAAATATATTACTTTCTTACTCTCTCTTTATATTCCTCAAAATTTCAGCCCCTCTACATTAGCTCCACACTTGGGATTCTGGCTCTCCATTTTTTTTTGGGGGTGGAGGGTCTGGGGGAGAGGGCAAAGGGGCTTTCTCTATGCCCCCTACTTAATCCCAGAAAACAGTTTCCTGTTAAGCAGGTACATACATTTACAAACAACCAATACAGAATGATTTTAGACTCTGCTATACAACAGACTGTTTGAACAGGCCTCATTGGTGATTCTTTTCACCATCTACAAATTAACAGAACTTCACAGTACCAGCCACAGAATCATAAAATGGTTTGGATTGGAAGACACCTTTAAGATCTAGTTCCAACCCCCCTGCTATAGGTAGGGACACCTCCCTCTAGACCACGTTGCCCAAAGCGTTATCCAGCCTGGCCTTGAGTGCTTCCAGGGAGGGGGCATCCACAGCTTCCCTGCGCAACCTGTTCCAGTGTTTCTCCACTGTCACAGTAAAGCACTTCTTCCTAATACCTAGTTTAAATCTACCCTTTTCCAGTTTAAAGGCATTTCCCCTTGTCCTGTTGCTGCATGCCCTTATAAAAAGTCCCTCCTCCACTTTCCTGTAAGCCTCACTTGGATCATGCTTCCTCCAGTAACGATGTTGTCATTCTCCCACTCCCACAAACTTTTAGAAAGGCATTCAATTTACCTCATACGTGTGCTTTTTTTTTTTTTTTTGTTTTGCTGATGAAGGTTTTATACCAATGCATAACTGCATTATACATAGTGAGCATTAATGCCAAGCAACAGTGCTCTAAAAAAAATTCTTTCTTTTCCCCTCAGATAAAATTTTATTTCCATTAAAGCACTTTGGTCACAGTTCTTTTAATATCCTTTCACATTTACTGAATCCATCACTTCCCCTCTACTCCCCCCCAAACTGATATTAGCCTGAATAGTTACTTAGATCATCTCTCCTTTGGCCTTATTAATCACAGTTTTCCTTTCAAATGATCAGTTTCCTACATTTTTTTTCATGTCCTACTCAACGCCATTTTTCTCTACTATTCTCACACTTAAGCTTTCCAAAGTGGGGGAGAAAGGGATAAGAAAGCAAAGGCCCTTGAACTGTCCCTTTCATATTGAAATGAAATCCAGACAGATTGAAACAGAATTTGCCCTTCATAGACAACCTCAATAATGGTTAACTATAATTTGTGAACTTCAGAAAATCTACCACCTTTTTTTGTCTTACTAAAAAAAAAGCAAGCATTAAAGGTTTAAAATGAAATCAGATACAAGGAAATAAAATCATTTGGCGCAAGTTGTTGACATGCATTGTTTATGTTGCCATATCAACACAGACATATACCTTTCGCTATTATCATTCAATTCTTCTCAGTATCAGCCAGCTGTAGCTCTTTTCTACCACGCACAATTCTCTTGGCCTTAATTCACAACTTCAGAACAGTTCTAGCAGATTTGGTCTCTATCAGAGCCTCGTTTCAAGTTCAGATAGTCTGCCCGCCTACTTTGCCCCTCTACTTTTCACTCCCTTTAAATCATCATATTTTTCCATCTGGACCACACAACTGTCTACTGTCACTTCCGTATCCTTACCTTAAGCTGCCATCTACCTTTACGTAATCAATTCTTTCCATATTTTCTTTGGCCTTTTCATGCATCTCCAATATGTATCTTCTTCACCTCAGAGACTTTCCAAATTAAGTTAGTTTCTTCTACCTTCTCCCCTTTCCTGTCTCTCATCCTGTCAATTTTTTTATTTGTAAAATGGCAACAATGCAAATGCATTTAAGCAGAACTAGCACATCTGCCCAATGCAGTATTTTCATGCACTGTGTGCCTAACTATAGCACAGTACTTTAAGAAATTAAGAGTACTGTCATTTAGTTAAAATTTGCTGCTTTAAAATGAGCTTATTGTCTTTTTTCAATACTATCTGATGGGGCAGATCAGATAAATATCAGTTTGACCCGTTTGCTATTTACAAATACATCTTTTTAAAATTCACATAACACTTGTTAATATGCATTTATACTGAAAGATAAATGTCAGTTCAGCATCTTGTGCTTTGATAAGCTTTACCACCTCACAAAGATGATAATTAAACCACAGTGAGTGGTTTAAGAGCATTTAAGACCATGAAGCCAAAAAATCCCTCTCCCCTTGCCCCCCTCCCCCCCCCCCGGAAAAAAAACAAGGAAACACACATCACTGATATGTTCATAGAATCACTAAAGTTGGAAAAGACCACTAAGATCTAGTTCCTTCAATTCAACCTTCTTAATTCTGCACCCTGTTCAGGGATAGGCTCACAGCAGGGCTATGGCTCTGTGTGTAACTGGTGTCTCTATGGAGACAGAACACTAGTGAGACACTTGGGGTTGGAACTAAGCAAAAAACAACAATATCAACAACAAAGTACTTCCTAAAGATTTTATTATTTTTAAAAAGTCTTCAGTTTAATTTACACAAACATTTTATAATAATTTGTAGTTAGCATTCTCTCTAATGACAGTGACCCAGAATTAACTACAGCAAGCACAACTGACTTCCAGGCTTCACAGAAAAATTCCTGATTTAAATGTAATAAAACTGGCATTTTGCCAACATAGGGATGACCATCTAAGTGGAAAAATAGCTTCAAAGGCCTCTGAAACATTAATGCAGAAAATCAGTAGCTTATCTTACCTGTGGAGAATTTGACACGTGCAAAATGAACTTCCTCCTCTGAATAAGCCATTGACATTTAGCTCATTTGCATAAGAAACAAGAAGTACAAGTAGACTTCCAGGTCAGCCATCTTGATACTAAGATCTTATTTTGTTTATACAGCAGCAAATTATTTTCTATCCAGACTGAGCTATGCTATTGTACCTCTCTGCTAGCAGCCTACATCCGCTTGTTAAAGCATGCTGGAACTGCCACTTATTCACACAAGTGAATCAATGTGTCACTGCAGCTCAGTGAGCATGCCACAGCCTCCAAGTGAATGTTGCAACTGCAAGTGTCCACAGCCGGAACTCTTTGTGCAGCCTTCTGTGCTGCCAACTATTAGCACTGCAGCAACTATGTGCAGTGAGGTACCTCCCACATACCACACAGTGGTACCAACAAGCATAAATTTATTACAGCTCAGCAGAAGACAGCATACTTAAAATAAAGAAGCAGGCAGAAAAAATCATCCATGTTTTCAGACACCAGTAATCTAACTACACCTAGGTTCTCTTGTACATCCTTTTTGAATTCATCAGCGTTGCTCTTCCTACTCAGACACTGAAACATTTCTGTAATCCACGCAAAGTCAAGTCCATGACACATGTTACTTGCTGCCGAGGCTGAGCCAGACTGCAGTTACAGCTAGCTGGCGCCAGTAAAAATTTACATAAAGGGGGCCTCATTTCAAGACAAAATTGCAGCAGAATATTGCCAAGCAAAGCTCCCCACCCCCACACTCGAGACAACTACATGTTCTAGAACATATACCTGCTTACTAATAATCCAGATCCCTGTCAAAAGTGTGGCTCCTACTGTTTATATTAACACTGGCAATGGTCTCCACAAAAGAAATGCCACCTTGAAGCAGGAATGCTGAACATTGAATTGTTTGGAATAATTTGGTAAGCATTCTGTAATAATTTAAGTAACACTGAATAAATGCATACGCTCAATGCTCATACCATCAGCTATTATATAACTGATTTTTCCAGCCTACCAATAATAAGTATCAAGTAGAGCAGCTCCATTTTTAACCTACTGTGACAGGTAACATGTTTGGCCAGTTTGTTTAAATTACTATTTTCTTTTTTCCCCCCTCCCCTCTTCTGTCCTCACCATGTAGGTAGAGCTGTGGGCTTTGTTTCTTTCAAGTACCTAAAAGGATATAGTGGCAGGTAAAGAGAGAAGCCCAGATTTTAGTCTCATTCGGAGTTCAAATAGTTAATGTTTTACTTCTTGCTTTTTCATCCAGTTGCCATCCAACAACCTATATTACAGTCAAAGCCCTGTTATATTAACAAATATATGATATTTTACAAATGCCTATTCTAACAGTCACTGTATTTTGATGGGGAAAAATTAAACCAGGCTTTGCTTACTATTAAATCTGTTTATATAAAGGGTGAATAGTTGTGCAGTACCTTTCCCCAACCCTCTCCATTTGCAGCCTTATGAGAATCTCTTAGGGTATGACACAACTGAAAGTAAATATACTATTTATTATGCTATATATAAACATTTATTTGTGAACCCTGAAAAAAAGCTAAACCCACAATAATGTTGCGCTGCACATCCTGCAGCGCTGTTTTAGGTATGCTGTTACACCATTTAGCAGAACACAGAAAGAGAGAAGTGATGGAGACAGAAGTGCTTGCCAATTCCAGTCAGGCAAAAGCATAGCCACCTCAGAATCAGAGAATCCTACTTTGCAGTCCTGACCTCTTCTTGCTCTCTACACTATTTTTCTTTAAAATGTTAACAATATTAGGGCTGGATTACTTTTAATGCCCCCTTTTCACTGTGGAAGTACAATTTGCTGTAGGGCTGGTTCTAGGTTATTTAAGAATAATATAGTTTACTTATCATACTGTCACAAAGATACTGACTTTTCATCTGAAAGTATTTAATAATGCAAATTATTTTTCATTAGTTGTTACAATTCAAGCTCAGAAGTTGTATCCAAAAGCCTGAAGAGACGTGCAAGGCAAATACTATATTTTTTCCAGAATGACTGTCACAGTAGAATGACAATCATTAACCATTTAAGTGATCAGACTCCACCGTTATTTCACGCGCATCTTTTGATTGATGTTACTTTCAGATAGATGTATGTATGTTAGCACATGTAAGCGCTGTGCAGAATACATCCTTTAGCGATGCTTTTGTTGTTTGCAGAAGGAGTCATTTGATGAACATGCTCAGAACTGGAAAATAAAGGCCACCAAGTCTGTTTTTAAAAAACCACAAACACAACCCTCCCCCCCCTGCCCTTTGCATTCCCTATAAACAGCTGTTCCCCCATCTCCCACCCTAGCTCTACAGCTTTGCACACGAATACCAGCATAGCAGTACAATTCTTATCACAGAACGCGGTACTAGTTAATTCATTCTAACTCATTTGATTTCCTAGCTCAGGGAAATCCAGTCCACAGTTTGCAGCCAGCCCTGAGGATGAGCTCTCCAGCTACTGCCTGGGGGAGGCACCACCCTGCTTCCAGAACATTCTCTGCAAAGTCAGCCACACTCCCTTGGTTTTATGTTCCTTTCCACTCCTTGCTGCATGTCACACCATGTACAAGCTAGTTATGACAGAGCTAGTTCTCAAATGCAAAATATTTTCCTGTAGGGGAGGAATTGTTCATTCGGTATTCAGGAACACATGAATTAAATTATAAAGAACAAGAGAATTAATGAGAGGACTTGCTAAGCTCCAGATCAGCCGTAGCAACATCTGTGTGCTGCAGCCAAAGCAGCCTTATCCATCCTGAAAAGTAGTACTGACCATTCTAAATATTTCCAAAAGGTAGTGGTTTTTTTTGTTATTATTTATTTTTATATGGGAGAGTAACGTGGTAAACAAACAAAAAAAACCCACTAGCATATTCCTTTCCATCCTTCAGGGAGTGGCATTACCAAAAACAAAGTCTGAAATGGCTGCCTTTATTTCCCACACTCAGTACAGTCACTTTAAGACAACCACACAGACAACAACAAAAAAAACACAAAACAGAGCAACCACTGGAGGACTCTTCCTTCAAACACAACTGCAGTTTTCTAGTCTGTGATCAGAAATGACCTCAAATAGCAGATGTTACAGTCAAAAGTAATGGGGCCAGTTGTGCTCAAAATAATTATTATAGCTATATGGTTTTAATTGGTACATATGGTAGAAAATATCCTCAAATTTTAAATGTAGCAGTTGATTTACCTCAGATTAGGAGAGTACAAAAAAATCTGCAACTGAGTAATCTGTACAAACATTTCATCAGCAAAGTTCATCTTACAAGTAAATCATGATGAAATCTGTATTAAAAAGCTCAAAAAAAAAAATAAAACGCACACACACACAAAAAAAAAAAAAACAGAAAAAAACCCACAAGAGAAAACCTTATGGCCCTGGGCCCCCTTTTGGCAATACATTTACATACAGCCCAAAACATTCCCTTCTCCTCAGTCTTAGTGTCTTTTCCAAAGCATGAAACATAGCAAATAATTCACGTAACAGCCACGAACTTGGTAGCTCCCGATTACAAAAACATGGTGGGACTGCTCTCATGACTGGAGTGCTGCAATGGATGGCTATAAGCTCTTCAAACAGGACAGGCAAGAAAGAAAGGGTGGTGCCTTGCCTCTCTATGTTAGAGAGTGCTTGGGGCTGGGAATGGTAAGGTAGACCCTCTATGGGTAAGGATCTGGGTAAGGGCCAACAAGTCAGACATCCTGGTGGAGGCCTGTTGAGATCATTAAAGACATTAAGGTCGCAGGCAGCCTGGGTTGCACTGACCACACCCTGGTTGAGTTTGTGATCTTGAGAGATGTGGGACTGGCAAAGAGCAGCATAGGGACCCTGAATTTGGAAGAGCAAATTTTAAGCGGTTCAATGGACTGCTGGCCAACATCCCCTGGGACGCTGGCTTTAAAAACAAAGATGTTGAGGACAGCTGGCTACTCTTCAAAGATGCCACCGAGAGCACAAGAGTTCTCCATCCCTCTGAATAAGAAAGCAGGCAGAGGAGGTAGGAAACCGGCATGGCTCGCAAGGACCTGCTGGGCACACTAAGGACAAAGAAAGGCGTGTACAAGCTCTGGAAACAAGGGCGTGTCACCTGGGAAGAATACAGGGATGCTTTCTAGACTTGCAGATATGGGATCAGAAAAGCCAAGGTGCAGGCAAACTGAACTTGGCAAGGGACATGAAAAACAATAGCAAGACTTTTTACAGGTACATTGGCCAGAAGAGACAGGCCAAAGTGAGTGCACCTCCTTTGGTAAATGTAACAGGAGAAGTGGCTTCAAGGGATGAAGAGAAGGCTGAGGTACTGAATGAGTTCTTCCTCGGTCTTCACTGGCGGCCAGGATTCCAGTACTTCTCACATCCCTGAACCCTGTATCCCTAAACCTCCAGGTGGGGACTGGGGTGGTAAATCCCCCCCCCACTGTGAAGACAGAGCAGGTCCGAGACCGCCTCATGAGACTGAATGTGTACAAGTCTATGGGGCCAGATGACGTGCATCCCACGGTTCTGAAGGAGCTGGCTGAGTGGTTGCCGAGCTGCTCTCCTTCATATTTGACAAGTCGTGGCTGGATGGCTGGAGGATGGGTCACATCACTCCCATTTACAAGAAAGGGAACAAGGAGGACCCTGGGAACTACAGGCTGGTGAGTCTCACCTCTGTGCCTGGGAAGATCATGGAACAGATCCTCATGGATGACGTGCCTGACCACAGGAGTAATGGGTGTGTGATCTGTGACAGCCAGCATGGCTTCACCATGGGAGGGTCATGCTTAACCAATCTGGTGGCCTTCTATGATGGAGTGATGGCATCAGTGGACAAGGGAAAGGCGACCTATGTCATTTACCTGGATTTTGACATGGTCCCACAATACATCCTTTTCTGCAAATTGGAGGGATGTGGATTTGATGGGGAGACCACTCCATGGATAAGAAACTGGTTGAAGAGCTACAGACAAAGGGTAGTCATCAATGGCTCTATATCCAGGTGGAGGCCGGTAACAAGCAGCGTCCCCCAAGGGTCTGTCTTGGGTCCAGTGCTCTTTAACATCTTTATCAATGACATTGATGATGAAATCGAGTGCACCCTCTGCAAGTTGCTGACGAAACCAAGCTGAGTGGTGCGGTTGACACAGTTGAAGGAAGGAATGCCATTCAGAGGGACCTCTACAGGCTTAAAAGGTGGGCCCGGGTGAACCTGATGAGGTTCAACACAGCAAAGTACAAGGTGTTGCGCTTGAGCCGGACGAAACCCAGGCATCCATACAGACTGGAGGGAGCGGTCCTTGAGAGCAGCCCTGCAGAGAAGGACCTTGGTGGATGAAAAGCTTAACATAAACCAGCAGTGTGTTCTTGCAGCTTGGAAAGCAAATGGTATCCTAGGATCCACCAGAAGAGGGGTGGCCAGCAGGGACAGCCAGGTGATTGTCTCCCTCTACTCTGCTCTTGTGAGGCCCCAGCTGGAGTACTGTGTCCAGGTCTGGAGCACTCAGTACAAGAAAGACCGGGAGCTGTTGGAGTGGGTCCAGAGGATGGCCACAAAGATGATCAGGGGACCAGAGCACCTCCCCTACAAAGACAGGCAGAGGGAGCTGGACTTGTTCAGCCTGGAGAAAAGAAGGCTGTGGGGTGACCTCATTGCAGCCTTTCAGTACCTAAGGGGAGCCTACAAATAGGAGGAGAGTCAACTCTTTGAAAGGGTTGATAACAGCAGGACAAGGGGAAATGGTTCTGAGTTGAGGGAGGGAAGGTTTAGGTTGGATGTCAGGGGGAAGTTCTTTACAGAGAGAGTGGTGAGGTGCTGGAACAAGCTGCAATTGTGGATGCCCCATCCCTAGAGGTGTTCAAAACCAGATTGGATGGGGCCCTGGGCAGCCTGGTCTTGTATTAAATGGGGAGGTTGGTGGCCATGCATGTGGCAGGGGGGTTGGAGATTCATGATCCTTGAGGTCCCCTCCAACCCCGGCCATTCTGTGATTCTGTGTGATTCTGTGAAAGCATCTAAAAGAAGTAAGTTTAGATAGCACTACAGTAAAAAGTTGTGCTCCCTTCTCTTTTAGAAAGGCAAAATGCTGGTTGTCTCATTACCAAATACACACACACATTTATGTGTGAGTATGTATGTTCATGTAAAAGTTTTGGTCATTTGAAATTTACATGATGAATTTATGAAAAATGGAAGGATGAAAAATGGAAGGACCTAAACCTACAAATCAAGACAATGCAAGAAAAAAATATTATCTTGCTTCACTGTTAACTCCTTTGAAAATATATTCTTGATAAAACCATTGTAAAGTTTACAGCTAAAGATAAAATATAACTGTTTTTAAATAATTATAACCTAATAAAATATTCAAGATTCAAAGCAGTTTTAAGTGCTTCATAACCATTTAGTTCTACTATTTCCAATCAAATCTGCCGCTTGAAAATTAGTTGCATGGATTAAAGAGTATTGCATTAATTGAGCAATCCATTCGAGTTTGTTTTGAATTCCACCTGAAATTGTTCGGTCCCAGTATATCTTCTGAAATATAAGATGCAGCCATGCAAATTGAGACAATTCTTAGTTTTAAAAGGAATATGAAAGTAATCAAGCCATGCTAATAGTTTACAACTTAGTAACAAACAAATGTAATGAGCACTTCCATGAAGAACAAGTAAAAAGTAGAAGTGTTTTCTTAAATGCACCTTTCAAAAAGAAAGAAAAAAGTAAGAATTTACTCACTCCTTCAGGGTGAAATATTGTTGAGTATTTTTCTCTTAGAAATTTACATGTATGCAGTATTGTGACCCCTATATTAGTTACATTACATTAGTTATATATGTTACATATAATATATATGTTATATTAGGGACTTATTTGCTTCTGGAAACCTACCCCTCCAAGCTCACCTATCAGAAGTACAAAACTAATCATTCCAGAATGCAGGTCTTAAAAGTGGAGGAAATGCAAACAAGAACACAGAGCCCAGTCTGACAATGCATCTATCTCACATTAAAAACAAAGTTGAAGTTGATAACTCATTATACACAACCATTTCTAAATCAAGTAACGCACAACTGATTTACATATTTAATAAAAGCATCTCTTTGCATCCATTAGAGTGCCATGCTTCCATGTAGGTAATCAATGTTTTTCAACTACTAAAGAACAAACACAAATACTGAAAACATGGGAGGAAGGGAAAAAGAGTCATCTTTTCAGCTACTGTATACTCGGACTTCTGAAAACAGAAGAGGTTTTCCATGTTAACACTGATTTCAAGACCTAACATACTGCATGCATCCCAACGTCCATTTTACTGAAGAAAAAACCATCAATCTACATCACACACTTTACTACAACAGAAACACTCTGTAGCTCCCTTCTGAACCAGTTATTTCCTACAGCAATTCCAAAAATGATAATGTTTTTCAAAATGTCCTGTTATAAAGTAAATCAAAGAACAAAGGAAACAAAATACTGTGGAGACAAGGAGAGCTTTCCTCTAAGCTCTGGCAGTCTCCGTGCATCATGGTTATTTTTCTAAAATGGAAGTTAACTTACTTAACTGACATAAAGATTTGGTTTTCAAGCACACACACACAAAGAAAAAGCACAAAAAGGACTGTATGAGAGAACTGATGTACTGAAGTCTAACAAGTATTAAGAACTGCTCCTTAAACAAAAGTCAAAAAAATATGCTACCTTCCCTTTTCATGTTCCCCTGAAAGAGAGGTTTAAAAAAGAGCAGAAAACAGAGCCAATACTGCTTGACAATTTTCACGTATTTTCAAGTCTCGTTAAGCTACTAACAAGCATTTATTATAAATAAGGCACATGTTAGCAAGATTTCAATAGGCCTTACTGTCCAAATTCTCAGACATTCCAAAGTGCCCAAGTGGTTTCTGCCTCTTTAACTATCGTATCCAATCAACAAACGCCACTACAAACTAAAGTTCTTTAAGACAAGAATGCCTGAAAAAAACTGCACCAGTGATGAAAACAAGTAATAAGACTACCTACCAGCTTCACCTGCAATCATACATTGTTATTATTCTTATCACTGACCTGTTATCCTAAAGCAGGAAAATCTTACGAGAACTAGATTTACAAGATTTACAATTAGTTGAAGTCAAGAATCAACCTGCCCTTAAAACATCACTAAAACACAGGAATTTAAAATAATCACTTCTTTACACCAGACATAACGGTAAGTATGCAACATCTCTGACATGCACTGTCTGCTCAAAATACTTCATTTTTTCAAAATGGTGCAATGCCACTAATACTAGAAGATCATTTATGTGAGCAGATTTTTCAAAACTAATTTAACCATGAAGTACTTTCTAACAGGACATGTAAAAATAACCATGAATCAAAATGCAAAAATATTGAAGGAATAAACTGTTAAGCATTTAATACGGGCTTCCACAATTTTTGCATTAAGTTCACCTTCAGACAGGAAAAATACTATGAAGTTACTCAAATACTGATGAGTTACTCAGCTCTTCTGCTGCTTCTGAGATGCCTCATGAGAAGTTCAAGTAACTTCCTACTTAATTACTCTTAAATTAACTAGCGTCTAGCTTAAGACCCCATAAAGACCTTAATTAGGTAATTTAGACAGACGCAAACAAGTACTAATGTGGAAAAGCATCTTCTTTCTCTTACTCCTTTGATCAGAACACTGCTTTTCTCCTGTTTTCATGGTCTTGGACACCAACACGTATCAACTATGACAGATACCCAGGCAACCTTCAACGAGTAACATGCAGTAAATACCTAGGTCATATGAAGCCACTAGCACCTCGAAACTCAGATTTCATATAATAAAAGAACAATTTACTTTGAATCTTTCATTTTATTATTTGCAGTAGTTCTGCAAGATTTATACTGCTGTTAGTCTTGAACAATAACTGCTACCAGCAAAATAATTTAATATTTATATAATTTTGCTATTCCAATATATTTATGCAGGTTTTGAAATTTTAATTTAACATTGGAAAAAATTAACTTGCTGAAAATACAATATCAAATGTAAATCTAGCCACTTGATAAAGAGTTTATTTTATATGTTAGTTAATATATGAGGCAAGATTTTGAAAAATGAGCAGCATGAAGTAAGTGCTCTTCTGGCCTGGTAAGGATGTGAACCACAGTTAAATCACTTATTAAACAATACATATGAGTGCAACCTTTGACATCTTCCCAACCTACCCTGTAACTGAAAAAGGATAGAGATCTATGAATTAAGTCAGTGAGAGGAGTAAAAGCAACAACAACATGACAACCACTCTCCTGTTATCACGAAAAAAATTACAGTTCTTCAGAGTATTTCCTATAGGTTAAAATTCCAAATTTTGTTCAGCCCAAATGATAGAATTGCTCCTCAGCAAAGCAGAGCTGGTGCTTACCTCCAAGGTCTAAAGCATGTGATGTCAAAAGCTCTGCTTATTTGCACACAATCAAGCTAAACTGCTGCAATCAACACTTTGTCAGCCATTTTGAAACTACACTGTCTCAGCTACACTGAAAATATGATTAAGATGGCTGCAGCGTGCACTCAAGACCAGCCATTCAGTGGCAACTCAGCAGTGGATAAAGCTTTTATACAGCAGAGCACCTCGCTGCTTGCTACACTGCAACAAACTGCAAAGGCAGAGGGGGGCCAGATAAAAGGTTTCTTAGACAGGCAGAAAACGGTTAATGCATGGCTGCAACATTACCAGTGGTGTTCTGAGTAGCTGCAAAAAGAAAACAAAAATAAATGAAGATCTGTCAGATGTTAAAAGATGCAGCCTTGCTAGGTCTGCAATCCAGAATTTGTATCACATACTCCGAATTATTCCTTACTCCAGGCAGTTCAGAATCCATGTGACACATCAACAGCCAGAAACAGAGCCAAATCATGGCTAGAACTGACAAGGATTAGGAATTATTTTTGAAGAGCAGCTTTTTTTTTTTTTTTTTTTTTTTTAAAATGTATCTGTACCTTTTTACAATACCAGCTGTCTTGAAATATTAGTTGATCAATAAAACAGTTTCACTTGGGGAAAAAAAAAAAAGGAAGATAGAAATGAGGAAGCTGCTAACAACAACAAACCACAAATCAAGAACACTGAAGAACTTCAGTAAAGTAAAGAATTCACATACCTAATTCTTACATAATATACTGCACCACTGTTACAGATTTTTTTTTTTTTCCTTCCAGATGCATCTAGAATCCCTTCAGTAATTTTGTTAGTGCTGCTGTTGTTTTGGTTTTTCAGTTTGCTCCTGAAGACGTAACTGATTTGAGAATTCAGGGGAGGGAGGAACAATGAAGTGAGGGAGGGGCTACAGGCAGGGGAGTGTTAGACAAATACATGACTTTAATGTAAACAGAATATAATACAAGATCCCAGCTAAGATCTGTTCATTAGCACCAATCATCTGCTCTCATCCAGGCAACAGTACATGAGATCTGGAGGGAGTACTGCCATATCTGCCTTGCTTTGTCATGTGACCTTCCTAGAAAATCCAAATATAGCTATTTTTAAATAACTTCAAGAACAGATAGAGCTATTTGGAAAGAAATTAACACTGAATTATTCCTAACCTTTACCAAAGAAGTAGAACATGTCCTCCATCCACTCTTTTATGAAAACACTAAGCTTACGTAACTGCTTATGTATCTGTCGCCAGTTGTAGTTGGTTATTTCAGGACTGATTATTCATGCCAGCAGAGATGTTTGGTGTACTCATCAACACTAGTACTGGAAATTTAAAACGTTTAAAAGCACTACTTGCCTAATACAAGAACAAGGAAAAAAGCATAGCTTGCAAAAGCAAGGGAAAGAACAGTCATACATGTAATCAACTATTAATAGTCAAAGCATTCAATAAAGCACACTTAAAGTTCAAATGCCCAAAAGACAAGCGTCTTAAGCAAATTTTTGAGTAGACAATGATTTCAGTATATGCAAAATGCTTTAAAATTACCCACTACACTGAAGCTTTTCTTCATGAAAATCTATTACTCCATCAAAATCAACTTTGCAACAAATTCAAGAAAATAAATAAATGTTTCTGAATAACCACTTAAAACTCCACATTGCCTAAACTTAAGCTTAAACTTCATATATAAAAATGCCTTCAAGCTTACAAGGATTTATAGTAGCTTGCAACATCCTTAAACTCAGATTTGCTATTTCATCTATAAGCAAGTATTCATTTTGATTCCTATTGTAACAATGCTTTAAATGGAAGAGAAGTCTGTATTTACCACACCTACAAAAATACTACATCAAAACCTGAATTCTGATCTGCACTTCTAGATGTTCAACCTAAACCTGAAATGTTTTCATCTGGAACCCAAGAACCGTGCTTGTACAATACTGCGTTCTCTAGCATTTGGTCTTAGAGCTCTGTAGATGAAAACTCTCTAAGTTAAATAGCTGAAACTACTTGGTTTAAACAAAACTAATATATTTGGGAAAAAAAAAAAAATCACTTCCATCGACCTAGACAGAATAGAAACAATATCACACTCTGACTGCAGCGGTAAGTCACCTAGTCACAAAGCATCATGAACACAGAGGGAATGATGTGTTAATACAGCCATCGAGTCTCAAAAAACTCCATCTGAGTGCTAAGACATCAGAGGAACATACTCAGACTTCACTTCCATATATTCAACTGCACAACTGTGTTAATTTAACATTAACTAAATATCAACGTAAAACCAGATGTTTAAGTAAACACAGAATTAGTATTTAAATAACTCATCTATGAATACCTTGGTCCAGAAACCATTAAAGTGAACTCATATTAATGCTGAATTACTATATTAGCATGGCACTGCAATTTTTTTAAAGAGGTTCCTCAAAAACAGTATTGGAATGACTGTTTTAATTGATCCATGTAATCCTGTATCTTACTATGAATCAATTCTGTTAAGTATGATCAATTTCAAGTCTGTACAACAGCCAAGATAATCTTGCCAAAATAATTCATACAGCAAAATACAGAACTGTGCCACATTATCACAAGAATATCAGTTCAGCACTGCTACACTTGGTGGCAAGGTTGCAACTGATAAGAAAGCTTTTACTCTGAGCAATGTAGTAGGTCTACTAAGCTAGAAATAGAATAATGAGAACGTGAAGATCAAGATTCTTTGAAAAGAACACACAATGAGCAGTTGATTACAAACAGCAACAAAAACAGTCCTATATTTATTCAATTATTAATTATAAAAACATACTGCTATCTAAAATGAATAGTCTTTCATGCATTATATGTACATAAGAACTTGATTTGGTATTTGTGAAGCACACCAAATAGTAACAAAACCACCAAATATGAGGAACAAATAGTGGGTATAATTGGCATTATTCATGAATTGTATAAGTCCCCACATAAGCATTAGAGAATTCATTTTATGCTAGTTCTGACAACCACTATTAGTCCCACTTCAGTAGTCTGAAAACTGAGAAATTACCTACCCATGACCACATACCAAATAGTACCTTCCTTTGTGCATCTCCCCCTAATTCCCCCAAAGAATTCTTAATGTTCAAAGTAATACTGTCTTTCATACCTTCCCTTGGGACTGTAGAAAACAGTAAATAATCAGAAGATGATAATTATTTTTTACATTCACGTAAACTCACCTGTATAGAAAGTTCATATCTAATTTTTTTTCATTTCATACTTAATCAGACACTAAGCACACTTTCCATATTAAGAATATAAAATTAGTAGCGGTAATAAATGTAACTAGGAAAAAAAAAAATTATGCTAGATAACATTATTGAAATATATTCAAACTTGCAAGAGAAAGCCTAACAGCATGCTTTTACAGTATCCTAATCTTACAGATGCAGACCCCAATGAATTTTTCGTAACAATATTGTATTTGCTTGCATGATCTGGGATATTCACCAAACAGGAGCATGCTACTAAGTGTTCTAGCTCTGCTATTTAGAAACCTTGTTCAGTAAGGCAGCCAGATGCACAAAGCGTTCTTTGTCTGTGATTGCGCAAGGACTGCCATTTTAATCTCGATGCTTGTTGCCAAAAACATTTGGGCCGGGCAGTGCCCATCTCCTCTCTTCCCCCAACAATTCCACCCAACTTTTCCATCCAAAAACCCTCCTTGCGATAATGGTCACACTGTCGTTACAACATTAGAGTTATTGCAACATCACTGTTACGCAACAGAACATTGTCACGTAGGCATTTCCACTGAATATCTGTTGAGGGTTAAGAAATGGGGAATGATCCACCTCTGACAGGCAGAGGTGTACATCTAAATTAGAATGTAGCGCTCATTTGATTTCAATGCTTTAGTTATTTTAAAAGCACTACAGATGCGCATGTGTATTTTTGACAGGAATACCCGACTGACGCGTCCCTCGTTATGTTTGACGCAGGCCTCTGTGTCAGCCTTGTGAGCCAACAGCTTATTGAGGGCAACCGGGCCTTTTCTTCCTTCTCTTCCTTCCCCTCAGCACACAAGCCTGTGCGCTTCAGGAACTTCCATCTCAAGTCCAACCACCACACACCAGCGCAAAAATAACAAGCATTTTCCTCTTTGCTGCCCCCACAATGCATGTAGCGCAGCACTCAGGCCTGGCGCCCGCCATACTGTGGAGGAAATCCCCAAACAGCAGCCAGCAGCACGCAGGCAGCCGCTCCCAGCCCCACACAGCACCCAGCGGAGCACTCAGGTGCCGCCGTCCCACCCTCACAGCCGCGTGGCGCCTGTGCGCCACAGCGCCCACGCCTCACCTCAGCGCTCGACGGTCACACGGCCGCCCCCTGGGCGCTGAAGGGCACCCTGCGCCTCCAGGACCCCGCACGGCGCCACGTGCCCCCTGTACCACACCGCACCTACCTGTGAGCCGCGGCCGCCGCCGCAGGGGGTCCTCCACGCGTGAGGGAGGGAGGAACACGCGTCCCCGCGCCACGCTCCCCACCTGCTGCCACCTCTGGACGAAAACAGCACCACGCATGCGCGCCGCCGCCTGCACTGGAGCCGAGTCACGTGCTCCCATGCAGTATGTGCGTAGCTGCGCTACTGCGTGGGTGCGCGCGCGGCGCGTGTGCAAAGCTGCAGCCCCGGAGCATGCGCACTGCCGCCGCCGCGCAGGGCAGCGTTCCACACAGAGCGCTGCCGCTGCCCGGCAGCCGCGGAATGCTGAACGCCGCCCGCCGGGATCTCTCAGTACCTGACTCGCCGTGCCCGCCCAGCTCTTGCCTCAGCGCCCGGCAGCCGCCGCTCCCGCCTCCTCCGTGCTGCCGCCGTAGATTCAAAATCGGAACCCGCTCCCGGCACCAGCACCGCCTCCTCCCCTCGCACGCGCCGGGCCGTTATGCAAATCGCTCTCGTGTCCCCTCCCCTCTCTCTGTTGGCCCCGCCCCTTCCGTGGCCGGCAGTGGGGCTGCCACGGAGCCGGCCAATCCCGAGGCCGGTCATCCTGGCAGCATGCAAATGAGTCTCCCATATATTTAAATGAGCGCGTGGCTCCGCCCCCTGGGTAGTGGCTGACGGTTATTCGCGGTCGCGTTCTGGAACGAGGGGCGCCCCGCAGCCGTTGCCGCCAGGGGGCGGTGTGGTGAAGCTGAGGGCAGCAGCCTCTGCGCTCACCTTTCCCCCGTTTTCTCCCTTCCCCTTCTTCTCCTCCCTCCCTCTCTCTCCTTCGTCCTTCTCTTGGCTTCCTGCCTTGGGCAGCCATGGGCTGCACAGTGCTGGAGGCTCTCTGGCACCTTGGAAGACTTCCTGAAGTTTGCTAGGCAACTCTGAGAATCACCTGCGTTATCAGCTCTGTGTGCTTGGCCACTGTGTGTTCCCTGCAGCTCCTCCTGTCCACTTACTGTGTTGTGAGCAGAGCAACTTCAAGCTTTCTCTAGGACAGGCAGCGCCTCAACAAATGAGAGGCTGTTGGCTTCTTGTGCGTGTGTGTAACTATGTGTTTCCAGAGTGCCAAGAAACCAACCAGTGCTGTTGGCTGTGCTTTGAGTAGGTCTAAGGCACACAGAATATCTGAGGTAATGCGTGGCTCAAAAGTGTAAGCGGCCATTTCCATTTCCCACCTGCCCTCCCTTTCTAGCTGAGGGCTGGGAGGGAAGGCTTGGAACATACTTTTACCTGAGCTATGACTTGGCACGTTTTGTGCTGTAGCTAAAGGCAGGAATGACTGTTGTTGATAGCTCATCTGTCCCCCAAGGCACTCCTCAGTTCTGGCAGAAAAAAATGGTGGCTCTATCCTCAGATAGGCTCAAGGATGTCGTAAACATCTAGTGTTTTCATAATAAATGCTTACATACTGCCTGTGCTAATCTAGTGTGGAGGCTCAAGTATTAGTCACCTGCTAACTGTAATGAAGAGTTCCATTTCCTCTTTGTTAACACCATAACACTGCCACTGTTCCTACTGAACGTACAAAACAGACACTGAAAAATGTCATCCTGACATATCTGCTTCAGGAGTATACTGCTGTCTGAAAAGTAGATTCATTACCCAGTGTGCAATGAGCAAATTCCCACGTGCTCAGGAGATGCTGCTATTTATTTGGACCCAGCTGCCAGTGGATGTTTCCAAAAACCAAGCACAATAATGCAAGCTTCTTCACCATATTTTAACATTAAATTCTCAAGTATTCTGCCTATCTAATATAGAAGAAATATCTACTACTAACATTTTCACAAGGCTAAGCAGTCATGACAGCCTGGCTCCTTTTGGCTTTCCTGGCCGTCTGTGCTTTCACTGCATTGCTTGGGGGTCTTAGGTGACCGTTGGTGGTCATTTGGGAAATGGTCCCGTTACTCTTTATCCTCATATGATCATCTAAGAACAAACTCAACAGTTCTTCCATTGCCTGTTTTCCAAGGGAAACAACTGTCCTTGTTTAATCAGACAACATCAATGGCTAAGATGTTCTTCTTTAGTATAAGCAGTCCTTGAACAAAGAGTTCTGTGTTCATGTTGACTTAACACAGACAATGCCCACTCTTTTCCAAGGGAAGATTAATGTTTCCATTACATGTATCTCCCTGCTTGGAAAGTTTCAAAATATCTACCTAGAATCAATATGAAGTGAGTTTTTGTCAGTCACATACAAAACATCAGGACCATTTGCTGATTCAGATTATCTCCAGTGTCTAGACCATTGACAAGCTGTGTGTTTAGAATTCGTGTAACATTCTACTCTTCTTTCAAATTCTGAAAAGTTTATACTTCATTCATGAGAACAGAAACAGAAATATCAAGGAAGTTTGGAGAGCCAGTTCTGTAATGAAATACAGAAACATAAAAGATGCAATTGAAATTTCATGGCTAAGCACATGGGAAATTTTCTACAAGATCCATTAGACCAATGGCTATTTCTTAAGAATTAGTCCTAAATATTTCAAATACTAATCAGAAGATGTTTTTAAAAAGTAATTTATTAGTAAATTAAATATTTACTTGAAAAGTAACAGGAAACAAATGCATCCAACATTTTATATAAAATTGTCTACAAATGTGTCTATTATGTATTCTTCTTTTGCAAAGACAGAATGTGATCTTTTCACTAAAGCTTCATGATAATAATAATATAAGTAGAATATTGTAAATTTGTTTGCTCCATAACAGTTACAGAAAGACAAACTATAGACAAACAAAATTAATTAAATTTGTTCTCTGAATTACTTATTGTTGATTACCAAAGACAGAACAGAAAATTTTCTGTTTAACAGAAAGTCAACATCAAAATTATTTTTAAAGGGAAATGCTTATTTCCATTCTTCTTTTAATTTGTTAAAATTGTAGTTTAGTTTATTATTGCTTCAAAATAGTTGTAAGAAATACAAAACAATGCAAAAGAATACAAAAGAATACTCCTGATCATTTGATTTAATGTCAGTGTTCTTTTTTTTCTCCTCTTTTCCAAGCAACATTCTTTAGCTTAAAACAAATGAAAGCCAAACCAAACCAACCAACCAATCAAAACCATTAAAAAACAACAATAAAATAAAATCCTTCAAAGTTGTATTAATGTAGCCATTATTGTAAGGAATGACCGCTATGACTCTGCTATAAGCACAATGAGTTAACAGATGTGAAGAGCAATTACATTATTTAAATAACAAGATCTGCAGTTTGAGTAAGGGAAACTCCAGTTTTCTGTCAACTGCTCTCACTGAAGGCAGACTAGTCATAAATTCAGAAGACCAGTGGTATCAGTTTGTATTGCTCAGTCTCTGTGCAAGAAAGTTAAAATGTAAAGTTGTTGAGAAAACTTATCTTTAGTAACTTTTCTTTATTTGCAAAATTCATTTTGCTGCTGCAGAAGTGACATGTAAAGCAAATGCTACATTGGAATTAAATTTCTAAGTTACTAAAATTGTAAGAACACAAAACAGTATATAGCCATGTACTTTGCTTTCCTGAACCTGCTAATGTGTTGACATTGTAATGTTGCAGATAAAAAATAAAATGGATCACGATGCACTTTGTAAAAATAGGAAAATGAATATATTCTGTGCAACAGGATTGCTTCTTGATGTTCTTAATTCACCAACAGATGGTGAATTATGAATGGTATGTATATATGTATACACCATTTCATTTTCTTATTTCTAGGTAACTATCACTGGATATCTACCAACTTATGATTGACAGATCACTAATAAGCTGACTACATAATCCTTCTGTCTTTCTGTCAAATTGTGTTATAAAAATGAGACCTAACAAGATGAATACTTCCTAAAGATTACCTCTTTCTATAGGATTTAGTAATTGCTAATGGAGATATCGCTTAGTCACAAATGAGAACGATGAAAAAAAGAAAGCAGTACACAAAAAAGTTATAGCTGTCAGCATGAAAATGAACTTACTGAATATAGAAAATTAGTGAAAAAATACAATTGTAAGAAATGGTTAGCAATACAGAGAAGCAAAAACTAGTTTAACTAGTTTAATATTTTATTTGTAAACCAATGCTTCAAAATATGTTATTGTAAGAGGTCATCTTGCTAAATAGATGACATTTGAAACTGGAAGATTATATTAGCTTTTCGTTATAACTGACTGTATTAATAGGTATATTTTGCATAGTAATTACCAAATAGGATGGAACGATTTAGATTTCTCTAGCTATATACAGGTCCTGTGCAATGCAAAAGAAACACAGTAACATCAGAAAATAATTTATCTGACAGAAATATGAGAAAATAATTTGTAATTTGTATTTAAAAATGTGAAATAATTTCTAATTCAATGACAATTACAAGAATTTCACTAGGCTTAAAATTTAATTTAAGAAGGAATTGCATGATATCTTTCTCATGAGGAAAAACAGAAGATCATTAAAACTCATTTTTAATGTATGGATATTTAAAATTTCTTTTTAATATAGAACCTTGAATCACAGCAAACAGGAATAAATCTATGAGATATTTCCTAAATTTTTTAAATCATAAACTTGACAATATACAATAAGCATGAAAATGGTAATTGTAACTAAAATACTGGATGGTTTTGTTTTTTGGTTTTTGGTTTTTTTTTTCTCTATAATTCAGTGAAACCTCTGAAGGTATTTTCACCTAGGTTACTTTTCACTGTAGATTAACTGCCTCCAGTGTCGTGTCCTTTGTAAAATGTATGTAGATTGTTCTGGATGTAAATCCTCCTATTTATTTTCATGAATGCTCCAACAGATACAAAGAGTAAAATGACACTATTTGATAGAACAAATTTTCAGCTACAAAACACTCTTTTTCACTACCATTAGCTGTGCATTTTCACCAGCAAAGAACAAGAGTCTGCATGCCATGCTCATAACAACCTGCATCGGTGGAAGTGACCTCTTGTTGTTGTTGCCACTGTTGCAATACACCACCCATCCCCTCACTGTGCCAACATCCATAAATGTTCACCAAGTGTTGATGAATATCAGTGTGACCATCCTTGTGGATGCAATTTTTTCCTCATAAGAGGAATTCAACAACATACCTTTGCTTCTAATACACTTCCAAATCAGATGCCATTTTGTCATACTGCCCCTCTGCTGTCGTATCACCAACGTCTCCCTCTGATATTACTGGCTGACATAATAAAATAGGAGGCATTATTTCTGGAGCAGCCCTTGTACTAATATTGTCTATTTCTTTTAAGAGCAATAAAATGCAGAAACTGGAAAAAATCCTAAATCTGGTCCATTTCTCTCATATTTAACAACAATATGTGTTGTTGTTGTTATTTTGGTTTTAATAAAATGTATTAATGATCAAGAAAATGTTGTTTGTCTCTTTTGATAAACTTACACTTGGTGATTTTGCTGTATTAACTAACTCATCTATTCACTGACCTGATATATTTTAGGTTAAATACCTACTACTAATAATCTTTTCTTTCTCTTTTTTTTTTTTTTTAACTCTTAGTGTTGTTCTCTCTTATCTAACTTTCACCTTCTGAAACACAAACTACAACTAACTTCGTTTATGTTATTCAGAAGGTTGTATTTTGTACTGTATGGATTAGTATAGTTCAGCCACAAGTGCAGAGCTCAGTGATGAAAAAGCAGTGACAGAAACATGTTTTCATAGCTCATTAAACTAGTTTTGAATATGCTTTCAGATATACACAAGTATCACCTGCATTGTTTGTTGTTATGCTTAATGTTTAGCTAATAATAAGTCTACCAGACTGAAAAAATAAGTAATTTTAAAAACATGTTACTTGATGGACAATTGGAGTCTGCTAAACAAAGATCCTTTTCCAAAGTCTAAAAATTCGGGCAATTCTGAGCAATGATCAGGAATCTGTTTCCTGGAAAGAAGAGATCTTCTCCCATTGTCCAAAAAACTGTTAGATATGAGATAGTTATAAAATCCAGCTGTAAAAACAGTATTTGACATATTGGAGAATCTTAAAGTTGTAAAAACTCTCTTGGCTTTATTTATTTTTCTTGTAGCTTATTTTGAATCACTGAAGTATTCATGTGATGGCAGTGGGACAGTTTGCTTTTCATTAAGTTTATTAACCACGTATCTTTCTGAGTACAGTTGTCTATTCATTACTTTGGAGATAATGCCTCTGGAAATAGTTTGGTGTGGAAGAGCCTTCCTTCTCCCTAAAAATGTGAAGCAGTACTGTTGTAGCATTGTTAACACAGCAGAAATTGAGAAATTAACACTCAGTTTTAACTCACATAGTACTTTTTATGCTTTACCTCCAAATTACCTCCAGATAGTTCTATGAGTATGTGTTAATAACTGTTATCCAATATTTTTAAGGCATTTCTTGGAACAGGTGAAGAAATTTAAAGCATATGTCTGATGTTTTCTCCTGTGAGTTCTCTCAAGTACGTTTCGGCCTGTTGGAAGAAAGGTATCACTGTGGAATGTAATGCATACAAGATGTCTTTAGTAAATGAACTATACAAATGATCTGAAATTGTGGGCTGATTTTTTGTTGTTGTTGTTGTTGTCATGTGATTTTCTGAGTCTAAATGAACAACAAATATTTGACCTTTTCTAATGTTTATAAACAAATACTTTCAAGAGAAAAATGTTGGCACCAATTAAGAAAGCTTATCCTCAGGGTGAATATCTTACTTATCTCAGTTTCTTTTTCTCAGTTGTAACCTTGCATTTTTTTCCCCCCAGTGTAATACTTCATTTAGAGTTTTCCAAAATGTGGAAGACTTACAGTTTATCAAATCTGAGTGGATCTGAGTGGAACAGCAGTATAAATTTTTCAATACGTTATGTGAACCTGCAGGAAATTGCCAGTGAAGTATCAGATGCGGTGTAGTTTAGTTAACAACTTGAAAAGGTTGATTTGAAACTTGAAATTTCAAACTTGAGCTTAGCCACAGTGAATTTTCCAAGAAGAGGTTATTTACATAATAACATGGACTCTGGAATATCACATGGTCTTCTCAGTTGTATTTTGAAAGGTCTTTCTTTTTTTCCTCTTTTTTCTTTTGTCTTAAACACATTAAGATGATAAGCCTTACAGTGTGCTGAAGGCTTTTTGAACAAAAATTTGTGTGGCTATTATTTTTGCTAAAAGTCATTGTGAATAAAATTTGAATTTCAAAATATTCTATTGCCCTTAAAGATTTTCCTAATTGAAGTTGTCATCTGGTGTTTTTTGCCTAGCTCTGAGTACTTTCTCATGACTTCCTCCTATGTCTTGTGGACAAAAAGAAATTCAAGGGGCCCAATGGTATTTATCTTACGTACATTAAGCGCTACCTTATGCCACTGTGAGACCTCTCTCAATTATTTTTCAATGGTCTTGGGAGTCTGGGAAGCTCCCAATTGACTGGAAGCTGGCAAATGTCTCAATTTTCAAGAAGAGTGAGAAAGGAGACCTTGGTAATTACAGGCCTGTCAGCCACAATTCAGTGCTTGGCAAAACTGCAGAGAAGATTATTAAAGGAGTTAGTGGAAAACACCCAATAGACAATGTACTCACTGGCCACAGCCAACACAGGTTCACAATGGGAAAGTAATGTTTAATGAACTTAATCTCCTTTGATGACAGATCAACCATCTAGTTGACTGAGGGAAGCCATTTGATGAAATCTTTTGGATGTCAGCAAAGGTTTCAGTACTGTGTCTCACAGTATATTTTTTGGACAAACTGTACAGCATACAGCAGACAAAGACATAATGCAATAGCTGAACAATTGTCTGGTGGATCAGGCTCAAAGTGGGGTTATATTAGGATGGTGGACAGCCACTAGTGGGGTTCCATAGGGCTCAATTTCAGGGCTCGTTCTCTTTAATGTTTTCACAAATAACTTGGGTATAGATCTTTAAAGTATACTAGGTAAGTATACAGGAGATGCTGAACTGGAACAAACTCTTGACTCCCTGAAGAGTTGAGAGGCCTTGCAAAGAGATCTTGACAAATTAGAGGGCTGGGTGATCACCAACCACATGATGTCAAACAAGAGCAAGTGCCAGATTCTGCATGTAGGACAGGACAACTCTGGGGGATGAGGCTGGAGAGCAGTCCAGTGGAAAGGGATATGGAGATTCTGACTGATGGCAAGTTAAATACGTCAGCAGTGTGCTCTGGCAGCTTACAGGGCAATCCATTTTCTGGTGGGAATCAGGCATAGCATTGCTAGCCAGATGAGGGAAGGGATTGTCTGCTCTGCACTGATGCAGCCTTGCCTCAAGCACTGTGTGTAGTTTGGGACATCACAGTATAAGAAGGACATAAAACTATTAGGAAGCATCCAAAAGGGGGCTACAAACATGGTGAAGGGACAGAGGGCAAGATGTATGAGAAGTAGCTGAGGTCCCTTGTTTTTTTCAGTCCAGAGAAGAGGAGGATGAGCAGAGAGGCCTCATGGTGGCTCCTCACATCGGGAAGGGAGTGGAAGGACAGTGCTGAGCAGTGCTCTTCGGTAACAGAGACAGGGCCTGAGAGAATGGCGTGGAGCAGTGTCAGGGGAAGTTCAGGTTGGGTTTTAGGAAAGTGTTCTTCACCAAGATAATAGCTGATTACTGGAACAGTATCATAGTAATCATAGAGGGATTTGAAATCACTTATCCATTCCCAATTTTATGTGAGGTGAGTCTGTTCCTTGCCAGACATTACCTGTGGCTGTGAAGGCTGTGAAAAGCAGATGGATGAAGAGTGAAAATTAAAAGGAAACAGTTGATAACAACAGATAGCAGTATTGAAAGTAGAGCTTCCAGGCATTTATTTCTTCTATCCATCCATCTACTCCATCCCTTAATGTATTTGCCCTCTGTCACAGATCCAAAGTGCTCGTCTTTCTCTCTCCCCACTTCTTCATTCACTAATGTCTCTTTTCTTCCAACAGTCTTTTGCATGTCTTCATACCTTAGCTGTGCTAATACTAAAAATCTCTAAGTGCTATCTATTTTCAAGATCTGCATGTCTTGTAAGCCCTGAGTCAAGTGCTACCAAAGCTTTTCTTTGATCACAATCAGGTCCACTGTTCAGGAGATATACTTCATTATTTCAAATATTTGTAAAAAAATACAATTTTTCCTGAGAATACCTATGAAACCTACCTGTTATACAGCTGTACAGATTATTGCTTGTGAATGAAATATCATGGGCAGGTAAGAACAGGTATGTGGAACTGTTCATCAGGCTTTGGCTTGTGCAACTGGGTTGCTGTAGCATGTAGACTGGATTTAGTCCTTCCATGGTTAGACTAGATGGAAACTAGGAATCTAAAAATATAGAAGTCTAGAATCTAGAAATAGCACTGGACAGAAGTAAAGGTAAAATCATTTCATATTATTTCTATCCTATTGCCTTGCAAAAGTACCTTAAGATTTTATTTACAGAAATAACAGTTGAATCCTGAATTGAGGCTGTGACAAGAACGTATCTCCAGAAGTGGGTATAAGCAGTTGTTTTATTTGTTATAACCAATATGAAATATATACATAATAATTACATTTTCCATAATTTCAAGAAGCATATAATATTAAAATCAATACAAAATTGTAAGTAGTGAGCTGTTGTGAAAGTACTTAATAAATCTTAGTCCTGGACTCCAGTACATGACTGCCTTATCTACTGTGTTATGATAGGTTAGCGTTGGCCAGCAGCCAGCCACCCATCCAGCCCCTCTCTCCACCTCCTCAATAGGACAGGAGGAGAAAACTGAATGGGAAAGCTTGTGGGTTATGATAAAGACAGTGAAATTGCTTACCAGTTACTGTCAGTAGCAAAACAGACTTGACCTGGAGAGCATTCATTTAATTTATTGCCAGTTAAAATAAATCTAGGTAGTGAGAAATAAAAAAAAAAATTTAAATACATTCCCTCTCTCCTTCCTCAATGCAAAAAGAGCCTAAAATTCCATGTGTTGTAATAATTCATGTATTTTCTTTTATTATTTCCTTTCTGATAAAAATGGTGAAACATTAGTTCCTTCTACTACATCTTCTGCTGTGTTATTTTGTTGTGTATGCAAGCTGACATTTAAATATTTTCTTGAAGTAGTTCATGCCTAAGTCATAATATTAAAATATTTTTTAAAAAACTTGTATTTTCAAATGTGCCTCACATATTTCAAAAAGCAGTGAACAATAAGAATTTTGAAAAGCAATATTTCATTATATTACATTTCTTCACAGGGATGGAGTAGGGGCAGGTTTCTAAGGAAGTTTTTTTTTGCAAAAATGCCCCTCTTGGAGCAGGAAAAATAGACCATGCAGAAAATCTGTCAATATGACAAAGACATTTTGCTGGCATTTACACATTAGCCCGACTTTCAGATACCAAAAACGCTTCAAGATTTAATCCAAAAGACATACATGATTTATATTAAATTGTATTGAATTTATAATACCGCTTAAAGAAATTTCAAAACTACTGAAAATACATTTGATTGAAAATGCAGACATTTTTTATTTACTCACTATCCTGGATCTCTACTGAAAAAACAAAACAAAACAAAACAATCCCAACCCCCCCCTCTTCCCTCCCCCCCCCCCCCCCAAAAAAAAAAACCTACAAGAAACCAAAAAAACCAGATTTCTGGAACTCAATGTACTAATCAGCATTTAATATTCCATCGTCATGATGCTGAGTGCTGAGCTTCCTGCAATCACTAAAACATGTAACTACAAAATACCTCCGGTCAGAAGGGACCTCAAAGAACATCCAGTTCCATCTCCCTTGGGCAGGATTGCTAACCACTAAATCATGCACTATAACAAGTTGCCCAAGATCTTATCCAATTCAGACTTGAACATCTCCAGAGATGGGGCATCCACAACTTCTCTGGGTAGCCTGTGACAGCACCTTACCACCCTCTGAGTGAAAGCTTTTCCCCCGATATCTAACCTAAATTTTCCCTCTTTTAGTTTAAAACTGTTCCCCCTTGTCGTATCACTATCTGCCCATGTAAAAAGTTGGTCACCCTCCTGATTATAAGCTGCTGGAAGGCCCCAATGGTATTTCAGAGCCTTCTCTTCTCCAAACTGGGCTGCAACCACACACTGCTGGCACATGTCCAGCTTTCATCTATCAGGACCACCAAGTCCTTCTCTGCAGGGCAGCGCTCAGTGAGCTCTTCTCCCAGTCTGGACACACACCTGGGATTGCCCTGACCCAAAGGCAACATCTTGCACTTGGTGTTGTTGAATCTAATTAGGTTACTTGTGGGCTCACTTCTCAAGCTTGTCCAAGTCTCTTTGGATGACATCCCTTTCTTCTGTTGTATTAGCTCAAGTGTATAACCACTCAGTTTGGTGTCTTACACAAACTTGCTGAGGATGCACTCAATCCCACTGCTCATGTCATTGATAAGATGTTAAAAATCATCCTTTCATAAAAGTGATCTCAAGATGGACTCCTGGGGGGCTCCACTCATCACTGGCCATCTAGGTGTGACTATTCAACTAATTCTTTATCCAATGAACAGTCCACCCTTCAAATCCATTAATTTAGAGATAAGGATGTGTTGAGGGACCATGTTGGTGGCCTTGCAGAAGTCCAGGTAGACAACATCAGTTTCCTTCCTTTATCCACTGATGCTGTCACTGCACTGTAGAAAGCCACCAGATTGGTCAGGCATGATCTGCCTTCAGTGAAGCCATGCTGGCTGTCCTTGATACGTCTTGTATTCCACACATAACCTCACTGTCACACATGTGCCTTAATACAACTTTGATGAAGATCTGCCCCATGATCTTCCCAGGCTCACTGGCCTGCAGTTCCTCAGGTCTTCTTTGCTCACTTTGTTAAAAACGGAAATGTTTCCCCTTTTCTGGACACTGAGGACGTCACCTGACTCGAGTAATGGAGTACATCATTTTCAGTGTATCACTATCAGTTAGAGAAATACTACTTTTTGTATGGTGAACAACATATAGGGAAGTATTTCACATTTGGGTAGTACATTATTAAAAACAGATGGGGCCAACAACACAAATAACTCTCCAAAATATCACTAGAATGTTTGATAAATTTTTAAAGAATGAATCTCTTACAGCATTGTACTTTGTAAAATTGTACTTTGAAATTGCACTGGAATCTCGTCAGAAATCTCACTATTAGGGACAAAGTACTAAACATAGGACACTACGCAAGGGAAAAGTGAACTCCTTTCAATTCACTGAGATTTTTAGGCATGATTTCTCTCAACTCCCCTTTGTAGTTCTGCCTTCTGTACAAGTTTTATGCTAACATACAGCTCATTTACTTTCCAAGTGAGGCAATGGGGGAAGTGCTGTTCCTGTCTCAGTTCACCTTACTTCATATGTTCAAGCTGCTCTGGTATCACTTTTGCTTTACTCTTTCCCAGTATATTTGTGGCTTTCACTTCTCTCTAAAGTGTGAAACTGTCAAAGGTTTCTCTAATCAGTTAAGAAAAGAACAGGTTCACTTTCTCTCACTCTTTTTTGTCATTCAACAGCGAAAACAGAGAGTGACTAGATAGCTACCATGTGGCAAACCTGTAATCTACAGCAGAGGCACCGGAGCAACATCAGAAAGCCCAAGAAATTTTATCTTATTCCCATGGTAATGGTAAGAACTGGAACTGTTACACAATAACACTCCAGAAGACTTGATGCTGCTTACCCAGGAAAGCCATCTGGCTGTTACCAAGGGGCAGAAGGTTTGCTTGTTTCAAATTTTGCTCGGATGAATAATTTTCTTCTGCTGCGCAATGCTTTTAGCTACCTTGCTCCCTCTGCTTTTTAACTGCCATCTTCCAGGTGCTCAGAAATGTTTCAGTAGCTGAAGGAGTTGCGGTGCTCAACTCTGCCATTCTCTTTTCACTATGGGACAGCACCGTGGATTTGTTTCCCTTGCTTACTTGTTAGCTCACCGCTAGTGATAAGAGTGTTTCCCTAGAATAAGCAGCCAGAGGTTTGGGGGCTCCTCTCCGTTTCGGGATGATCCCTGTACAACCACTCGTCTCCAGGCCACGCACACGTGTATGTAGTCTTGAGGTACCTCTGGCAACCTGGGAGAGAACTGTTCCCACCTAAATATGCCACGTGTGAAAGTCAACTATCTCTACCCGTTAGCTGAACCATGACCACGGTGAAGCTCGTGAAGTGTTTCAGCTCAGCCTCCTCTGAACGTGCACGGAGCGCTGCCTGGCATTGCTGCCCGCGCGGCCCAAACACAGCCGGCAAGAAGCCCGGGCTCCCCGCGAGGTGAGGCGGCACGGGGCGGCCCCGACGGCTCCGCGTGAGGCGCTGCCATGGCGGCCTGCCCGCCGGGAGCCGTTACCGGGGCAACGCAGTGAGGTAAGCAGTGTTGCTTAGCAACGGGGGCTCCGGGCACGAGGCTCTCTGGAGAGTTCGGAGAACAGCCGCCGGGTGGGGGAGGGGAGTAGAAGGGAGCTGTCGTGGGGGAGGGGTGGGGGTGGGAGGCGAACGTGAAACCGAGCCCCCAACCACGAAACGGGAGGTCATGGATTCAGCCGAGGTGGGAGAGCGGGAAAGGGCTTCTGCAGAGTGAGCACCGCGGTGGTGTTGGCCCAGTGCTGCACGGCGTCCTTGGGGAAGGCCGTGTACAGGCCTCTGACTGTCCTTGCTCTCCCCTCGCTGCGGGAGGTACGGCTGGAGGCCAGGAACGGCGTGTGGCCATGGCAGAGTCACAGGAAGCTCCTGCTCACGGTTTGGTGGAGACTAAAGTCGGAAAGGGCTCACTGAGCGCATCGCTTTCATGTGATTGCCTTCCACAGTCACATCACTGTCCTGTCTCAGGATTTCTTATCTGCTATTTTGCGCAGAGTTACAGTTCTGCTTATAAATTCCAGATGCACAGCTTAGTAAGAGCAATCTCCTTGAATATCCACCATTTTGCCTAATTAAGGGGCTTGCTCAAAGTTATAGTTACTTGCAGGTGTACTGCTCATCTATGATAAATGTCCTTCCTGACCACCAGACTTCTATAATAAGAGCAACATCCTTGAAATAGGGACGCAAGTTCAAAACAAATCAGTGCCAATCAGGTGTCCTCTGAGAACCTGTGCCCAAACACGGATGGAGTAGCGGGGCACCTCCCCAAGTGACCACTGAAGACCCCCACGCAAACGTGGAAGACTCAGGTATATTTGTGTGATCTTGTGACCTTGTACTTACATCGATCCTATGAATATGTAATAGGTAGATGTGGCTTATGTATTAGGTAGGTGTGTAGCAAAATCTTTTGTATTATAAATAGAAGCCAGTGTAGAGACTTGAGTGTACTTGATTTGTGGAGATTACCCAACTTGCATTCTGCACAGAAATAAAGCAGTGTCTCCTATCTAAACACTTCTCTTTTCAATGTGTTTTGGGAGCTATAAAAAATAAAAATAGGGACTTAAGTTTTCATTTTTCAGTAGCGTTAATAACACTAATATGTGATATACGATTCCTTAAAACAGAATTTGTTTCCTGAGACTTACTTAGATCTAGACTTTATCCAACTGAAGAGATCACAAGAAGTCCAGAGCAGGCTGATGTAGACAACTGGACAACTGGATGGCTGTGTAATAACAGTTAAATTTCTTTGTTTTTCTGTGCTAGATAACAGATTGGAAGGAAAAGGTGGAATACAGAGCTTTGATGATGCCTTCTACATTGGTTGATCCCTCCAGAGAGACAAGTGGCAGTTATGGTGGACAGGAACACGTAAATCTTGACTGAGTATGAATTAATGATTAGAAAATAAAAGAATGAAACAAACAAAAAGAGAAGACAAAGATGTAAGAAAAATGATACTGCTGTTAGTAGAATATTATTAGCTTGTCTATCTGTATTTCTCTATTATATGTAGCCAGCAGGAGCAGTTAGTGACTGTCCCCCATTGAGCCCCTCACTACCAGAAATGTACATTATGACCCTGGAGTGTGTCCAGAGAAAGGCAGTAAAACTGGTGAGGGGTCTGGAGCACAAGTCTTATGAGGAGCGACTGTGGGAACTGGGATTGTTTAATATGAAGAAGAAGAGGCTCAGGGGAGACTTTATAGCTCTTTACAGTTGTCTGAAAGGAAGTTGTGGCCTCTTGTCCCACATAACCAGCAGCAAGGCGAGAGGGAATGGCCTCAAATTGCACCAGTGGAGGTTCAGGTTGGATATTAGGAAAAACTTCTTCTCTAAAAGAATGGTCAGATGCTGGAACAGGATGCCCAGGGAGGTGGTGGAGTCACTGTCCCTGGGAGTGTTCAAAAAACGTTTAAATGTTGTACTAAGGGACATGGTTTAGTGTGGAAATGATGGTGGTAGGTGGATGGTTGGGCATGATGATCTTTGTCTTTTTTAACCTCGGCAATTCTGTCAGTCTGTGATTCTAAATGAAAGACTGTTTTCAAGTGGCACACCGTTACAGAAATCTGACTTCAGAGATATCTGAAAATATTGATGAAAACAAAAATGAAAGTTTTGGAATGTTCTGTTTAGCAAGTTATAAGGGACAACAGCTATAAAAGCTATGACAAGTACTGAATGACACGGAGATTTCAGGCTTTCCGTTTGTCCTTTGAAAAAATGTGTCAAGGGCATATTGTGAAAACTGAATGTCATGCACCAAGAATGTACTGAATCACAGCATCAGGAAGCCTAATGGGGATTGTAGTCTCTGAATTAGAACTGCCTTGCCCAGCCCATCCTCCATCTGATGTGAAAGAAGTTGCCCCAGTACACCACCTTCCTGTGGCCACGGCAGCTCACTTAGAACCAAAGAATTAAATATACATGATTTCTGTATCACTTAACAAAAGTCAGTTCCACAAGTTCACAACGTATCTTTCTTTTTTGTGTGTGTGTGTATATGTAGGCATTAAATTTGAGTCTCTGTTTATCTCACAAGATATACCAATTTTGAGCTTCTTCCATTACTATTAAATTTTGCAACAGGAAAGAAATTTCTAATTCTATTATTAAAATCCCTGTGTGGCAATCTGAATTCCTGGCACTAGATCTATTCTATAGATCTTTTGTTTAGCATTTTAGAATTGCTATTTTAATATAAACTTTGCTGCTACCCGTGAAGAATGTATTTTCAAGGAGCAGTGGCTGAGGAGCCATGCCAGAAACAAGCATCTAGGCTGACTGCCATGGTTCTGAAAGCAAATTTGTGAGGCCTCAGATTTAGAGCTCCCTCATCCCTCAATTCTTTTGCTGTAAAAGCTTTCCCAAGTTTTTCAGACGTTAGATTTTTACTTTAAAGTGCAAAGCACTGTGGCCATAAATTTTTTTTTTATAATTCATGAGCCCACTTTATAGCATTTCTGAAGTGTAGGATTTTATTCCTGGTTTTTAGTATGTGATAAACTTCCCTGTCTTTCTGTTCCCTGTTTATCACTACCACCAGCACCAGTTGGTCAGACTATGGTCTGCTGCATTAGAAAAGAGTGTACTCTTTTATCACATATATGGAAAAGAATAAATTTGTCTGCAAAGAGGCTGTGAGTTTAAGCTGAAAGTATATTTAATATTATTATTTTTATAGTCAACTGTGCTGCTGAAAGCAACATCTTTCATAGGTTCTGCTTCTGCATGTGCCTTCTCTAGCTATTTAATATTTAATAATGCAGTGCAGTTATACATAAAGGTGTGTATTTCCCTTGATCCACACTTAAACTATGTGTATTGATATACTGATTTATTAGTATGCAGTTCTTTTGTAAATGATGTTATAGGCTTCACAGTAGTGAGACAGCAGGCCTGTGGTACTTAATTGTTTTATCTTACAGCAGCACTAACAATGAAACATTTCAGGAATAAACAAGCTGTGGATTCCTAATTCAGAAAGAACGTCTCATGAGTGAACTTTAGACTTTTTGTTTCATTCTACATCACCTCATGCACTGACAATGCAGTGCTGCTGCCTCTTCTTCACTCTGAGACTCTGGATCCTGCTCATCAGCTCTGCATGGCACCTGGTGAATGGGGAACCAGAGCGATCCTGCAGCAGCGGGCTATGTCTGCAGCACATATGTCCCAGCATGCTGTAGTATTTCTGCAAACCCACACTTGGCTGCTACAGATGTTACTATCAAAGGGAGCTTGGCATAGGACTAAGTGTACCGTGGTCTTCTTTGATCATGAGGTCTTTTGCCTTTAGAAAGCTAAGAAGCATATGCTTGAGAAAAACAGTAAGCTCCTGGGGGCTTCAACCATAGCTGTTGCTCTGCGCTAGGACAACTACAAATGAAGCTGTCTAGCTCCTAAGTATTCTAGGCTTTGTTGCTATACTTAAGGAATTAAAAGCTATTGTTGCCACTAGACAGTGAAATTAATGGGAAATTTAGTAGGAATGTATTTCACCTGTTGTTGCTGTTGTTTTTTTTTTTTGCAATTGCAATGTTGTTCAGCTCAGTTTCATGACCCAAGGCCACTGTAGATAAGCGATATTATTCCTTTTTTTCTTCTCAGTTTCAGTTTGAAGATGAAATGTGAGTTCCATGCATCTCCTGTCGAGTGGCCCATGAAAATAATAAATATTTTGTTTACACCAATTAAAACTAAGATCTAAAGAAGAAAATAAAAATCCTACTATTGCATCTTATAAGGATATATAATGAGTATTGGATTAACTGTGGATCTCTTCAGAAAAATATACAGAGTTAGAATTTAATCATTCTGAACTTTGCAATTGAAGGAAAAGTTTATTTTTTCATAATTTATTATGGAAATATCCACAGGCATACTGTGGATACATGAGTATTAGTCACCCACATGCTGTTATTTTTAATTGTTAATCCCTCAGTCCCCTCAAAAAATATCCGAGATGTTAGTGTGGGAGAGAAAGAGAAAGCTTTTAGAAATTGAAATAAGCTAAAATTTCAAGCTCTTCTATGAAATGGTTGGAGCTACATATTCTGCTTTGAAAGAGTACAAGCTGCATATTTTGTTGAACTTCATAATGCAATGACTAACTGCACAGAAATTACAGTATAGTTACACTAGTAATTTTTCATCCTGCAATTACTACTAATTCATGTAACCACAAAGAGCATGGATGGGAATAATTATAGCGTGAACACTTTGCTATTAGCACATCTGAGATGCATATACATACATTTATGTAGATCTGACAGTCTGTCTGTCTACACACGTATGTGGGATTCCAGTGTAGTATAGCCAACATGTGTGTGTTGTGTGGAATGGTGTACCTCTATAGGTACTTCACATTTGTATTGGAATCAATTACTTACTAATCAGCATGACTTTACTATAAGTTATCAACTGGACTGCAACTACACTGTGATTATTGCCATGTTATAAAGTCAATATTCTATATGTTGAAAACAAAACATTTTAATTTTCAAATGTCTGTCATTTAAAAACTTGAAGCAACTACATCATTTTTGTGGGAATGGACTGTTGTTTCTGCATTTGATATTAAAAAGAGCAATTGGTTTGAAGAAGGAGAACATAATGCATTTGTATTCTGTAACTTATCCTTAGAAATAGTTGATCTAAGAAGTAAAATACTATATATGTTAGCAGCATGTTTTAGAAATATAATTACTGAATTATGTGATCAATTCTTTCTTGGAAAACTGTAAGAGTTGTTATATGTTCCAAACAATGTGAGTATAGTGTTAGGGATTAGAAAACATATTGTAGAGTTGTTCTGTTAGGATAAGAAACTCCCAGCAAAAGAAAAATAGATTTAGCAAACATCAAAGAAACTGGGGCCCCTACACAAGGCCAAACTGTCTCGCTCCTTGAGAAGCTTGGAATGTGACAGACAGGCACCAAGATACTCCCCTGCCTTTCTCCCGAGCTTATCTTTGTGGAAAGGAGGACGCAGATATCTGCAAAAATAATGATCAGGTGTGGAATAAGTTAATTAATTAAGTACAGATTTACGCTTATGCAGCAAAAAATTTTGTTTGTCCAGTGTTTCCATGTTTAATGAAGCGTCGAGAAGATTGTGAACCTAAAGTACTCAGCCAATGAGGAACTAGGGGAGAAAGAGATAAGCGTCAGGGAAAAGGGAATAAAAGATGTAACTCTGTTTTTCTGGGTGCTCTCCTGCTTGCAGGAGGCCTGCCATTGCAATTGCGAATGAAATCTGCTTTATCAGAGAAACTGTCCTAGAAAATTATTTGGATATTTCCAACAATTTTTATCTATTATTTGCAATTATTTATAAATAGCCATATGTTGAAATAACTCACTTGCTTGAAAAAATAAAATAAAAAAATCATTGAATTACTTGAGTCTGATGAAATGATTCCAAATTAATGCTTTTATTATTCACAAATAGGTAAGATGTAGAATTTTAGGCTTTTAATATTCTTGGTTTTCTGTAAGGAATACCTGTAAGTCGCTACATTTTCAACTTATCAGATAGGCAAAGATATGAAAAATCCTAGTTTCTTATTTGCACATTTCAAATTACAATCTCTCATGGTTTCTTGATTTTTGGTTTTCGGTATTCCATATCATAACATCATGTAGTGCACTGGGAGTTAAAGTGGTAATGCTCCAATTCTGGGTACCTGTCCCTGTACATCGTGGAAGTCATGGGATCTGGCTCTTCCAGATTAGGCAGTCTCTTACTGCCTGGCAGTGGGTGCTGGAGGGTGGTTTCCTAGCCGTACCGAGCTTTTCAGGCTTGACTTGGTCTCTCTCTCCTATTTTATTTGATTTATTAGTCTCAATTTCAATTAGATTGTATTATACTGTGTTATCTTGTATTCCGATATCACAGTTAGTAAAATAAGTTTTCCTCCATAGATCATTGCCTCTGTTTTGTTGTTTTGTTTTGTTTTGTTTTGTTTTTTTCCTTGAGCCCAGCTCCCATGTCCCTATCACTTTTCCCTTTTCCTTTCCTTGTGGGGCTGCGGTAAGGGTGGGTGGTGGGGGCATATATTGCCCGCACCACAATCACAAGATTTTTTTGAAAATACGTATTAAGTATTTATAGTGCACTCACACATCCACAATAGATAGTGAGAAATCACAGAATCACAGGAGTTGGAAGGGACCTCAAAAGTCCAACCACCCTGTTAAAGCAGGTTCACACAGGTAGGCATCCAGACGGTTCTTGAATATCTCCATAGAAGGAGAGTCCACAGTTTCTCTGGGCAGGCTGTTCCAGTGCTCCATCACACTCAGCATAAAAAAATTCTTCTGCATGTTAATATGAAACTTCTCATGTACAACTTTTAGGCCAGAGCTCCTTGTCCCGTTGCTGCACATCCATTTGCCTCCCACTTTCTGTTAGATATTTACAAATATTTATCAGATCCCCCCTCAGTCTGCCCCAGGCTGAATAGACCCAAGTTACTCAGTCTTTCCTCATAGGAGATTTTCCAGGCCCTTTATCATCTTTGTGGCCCTCTGCTGGATTCCCTCTAGGAGATTCCTGTCTTTTTTGAACTGGGGAACCACAAACTGGACATGGGAGTCTAAATGTGGCCTCACCAGAGCAGAGTAGACTGCCCTTGACCTGCTGGCCGTGCTCTTGTTAATGCACCCCAAGATACCATTGGCCTTCTTGGCTGCAAAGGCACACTGCTGGCTCATGGCCAACCTGTTGTCCCCCAGGACCCTCAGGTCCTTCTCTGCAGAGCTCCTCTTCACAGGTCATCCCCTAACCTGTATTGATGTATAATCCTTCCCACGTCAAGACTCTACACTTGCTCTTGTTAAACCTCAGCAGGTTCCTCCCTGCCCAATTCTCCAGTCTGTCCATGTCTTGTTGAATGGTAGCACAGCATTATGGTGTGTCAGCCCCTCCTCCCAGCTTTCTATGATCAGCAGATTTGCTGAGAGTGGACTCTGTCACTTCATCCAGGTCACTGGTAAAGATGCTGAACAAGACCAGACCAGCACTGACTCATGGGAAACACCACTAATTACAGGCCTCCAAACCAGACTCTGTGCTGCTGTTGACAACCTTCTGAACTCTTTCTTTCAGCCAGTTCTTAATCCACCTCACCATCCACTCACCTATCCCACACTTTCAAAGTTTCATAACAAGGATATTGTGGGAGATGGTGTCAGATGATTGGTGAAGTCAAGGTAGACAACATCCACTGCCCTTTCCCCATCTGCCTAGCTAGTGATGACATCATAGAAAGCCACCAGGTTGATCAGGTATGGTCTCCCTTGGTGAATCCGTGTTGATCACTCCTGATAACCTTATTTTCTTCCAATTGCTTGGAGAGGATGTCCAGAACAAGTTGTTTCATCACCTTTACAGGGATAGAGGTGAGGCTGACTGGCCTGTAGTTTCTCAGATCCCCCATCTAGCCCTTTCAGAAAACTGTAGTGACAATGGCTGTCCTTCAGTCTTTAGGCACCTCTCCTGTTTGCCCACACCTTCCAAAGATGATAGGGAGCAGTTCAGCAATGACCTCCACCAGCTCCCTCAGCACATGAAGGTTCATCCCATTGGAATTTGTGTGAGTTGATTTTGGCTAGATGCTCTCAACCAGATCCTCCTTGATCATTGCAAAGTCTTCCTTTACCCAGACTCTCTTACCTGCAGGGTCTAGAATTCCTGAGAACTAGTCTTAGCATTAAAGACTGAAGCAAAGAGGGTATTCAGAATCTCTGCCTTCTCAGTGTCCTCTGTTAACAAGGCACCCACCCAATTTAGTGGGGGACCCACATTTTCCCTAGTTTTCCTTTTACTGTTGATGTACTTAAAAAAAAAAACCACAAATCTTCCTTGTTATCCTTTACTTCCTTTGCAAGGTTTAATTCCAAGAAGGCGTTAGTTGCATCCTCAATGCATCCCAGCAGGCCATAACAACATTTCTATATTGTCCTTACAGTCTGATAAGTAAGACAGATGTGAAGGAGAAAAAATACAAAGGCAGAGAAAAATAATGGTGGTGACCTTTTTGGTTCTATGAATTCTGTCTCAGTTTTTCAGTTTTAGGGTGTGACTTTGTTTCTGCATTGTAAAGAAAGAGTTTGGTAGAAAAACAGAAGGGTTTAATTACAGGAAACAGAGAGAATAAGGGAAGGAAGGTTGCCAAGGATGATTGGAAGCAGGAAGTGCAGTGTTGATGGAAGAAGGCAGTGAGTGCAGTACAGGAAGCAGTCAATCAGATAAGGTCAGAAGAGTTAAAAATAAAGAGTACACTGCAATGATGTCATCAATGAGACCATTGAAATTACTCCTATACTGTGTCTGCCAACACCAAACTTTGGTAGAGTCCTTACTAGAAGATATTTGTTCTTCCCTTAGCTCATGTAAATACTAAGTGAGGGTGTGGAGGAAGATGACTGCATGGAAACTGTGTCATTAAATAATGAGGTCTGAAGTAATGATTTTTGTCCTATAAAATACTAAACTACAGCTGCAAATAAAATGCAGATAAAAAAGGGTGTATTTGCCAATGTCCCCACAATTCTACTTCTGCATATTTGGTAATTCCTGTAGAAATACGGAAGTAAATTAGTCAAGACGTGCATTTACTGTTCAGAAAGTCTTTGCAACATTGTCTGTTGCAAAATTTCCATGGCAGTCCAATTTTAACAGCACGTTCATCTAACTTCTTGTCTTTAGAGGCCAGAAAGTTAATGCAATCTTTTACATTCACACTCTCCTGCATTGCATTATTGTCTCTGTAAGTGGAGGGTTATGTACTAAAATCCCCATAGCTGAATGCCTGCACGACAATGTGGCAAGCCAGTTTAGTAATAAGGCCTTCATTAGTGACAATTTAGTGCCTCAAGAAGTCTTACTTAGTAAGCTACCAGAGCTTTTTCAATTAATTTCTAAGCCTACATGTTACTGTTCTCACCTTACCTGCACTCAGTAGTCAGATTAATATACTTCTATAAACATGCATCTCTAGAGTAAACAAAGCAAGGTTAAGCAATATTTATGATTATTATAACATCTTATATATGTTCATCTGTGTACAAACTTGCATATTTCCAAGTGAATCTTCACAAAGTGTCTCATATACTTGTGGTAATAATTACTGTATGGGTGGGTTTGTTTTATGACGGCATACGTAAATATGTAGTGGTATAAATGCAGACAACTGAAGAATGATACAACAAATGCATAACAACACATTTCTTCCAAAGACCAATAATTATAGTGCAGGACAAACTCATTTTGAAATGGAACCATATCAGAGATAGAATGGTACAAGACATAGAATAATAGAATAATTTGGATTGGAAGACACCTTTAAGATCATCTAGTTCCAACTCCACTGGTACCTCCCTCTAGACCAAATTGTGTAAGACTCCATCCAGCCTTGCCTAAAATGCTTCCAGGGAGGGGGCATCCACAACCTCATTGGGCAACCTGTTCCAGTGTCTCACTACCCTCAGAGTAAATAATTTCTTCCTAATACCTAGTTTAAATCTACCCTTTTCCAGTGTAAAGCCATTTCCTCTTGTTCTGTTGCTACAGTAATCACTCTGAAGTCCTTTTTAAGTCAAACTTAATTAAGTTAAAAGCACAGAGAAAAAATATTCTCTTTACTGAAACAAATATATTTTCTTTGGAGGCCTCCTGTATGGGCATTCTAGCCAGTGGGAACTGATGAACTTGGAACTCAATGTAAGATCCTATAAAGTGCTATAAAGAACTTTTCGTTCCAGCATCAAGAGACTGAGAAGAGGGAAACAGGAATGAAAAGACAAATTGCATGTGTTAATGCTGGAGTACCTTACTCGTTGATCACTGAATATTATATTTGCCTTCTAGTATAAAAACATAAACAGATGACAAGGCATTTTTAAGCTTGCTGTACTTCAGATTAAAAAAAATAAAGTAATTGCTTAGAAGGCAAGGTCTGCTAAGGAACCTAGAAATGTGTTAACACTATATGCATACCTGCCTGTAAACAACTTTGTAAAGAATATTTTGGGGGTGGAGAAAGCCAGCAGATTCCTTTTGGTAACAACAAATGTCATTTGTCTGTTTCCTTCCAAAGAGCCAAAGTGGTGCTTAAAGGACGTATTTGTTTTTTTCCCATGGGAGAAAAAAAAAAAAAGAATGACATTGAAATCATTGAATATACATGCCATAAAAAGGAAGGAAAAAATATATCTGGAAGTCAGTGGTGGTGTTGATGGCCTGGTTCTAACATCAGTGTTCTCCCGGTAAGTTAGCATGACTAACAAAGAAAAGGCTTGGAAGACATTTAAATCAAACCAGTGAGCTAAAATCAAAGTACAATGGCCTTAAGTATTTATTCTTCATTTTAGAAGCCACTTAATCTATACAAGTATATATTTGACAAGAGGAATTACACAAGGGGATATTTAGTTTAAATTCTGGGGAAAGATTTTCCTCAGAGAGTGCTGGAACAGGCTGCCTAGAGTAGTTGTGGATGCTCCGTTCCTGGAGATGTTCAAGGCCAAGTTGAATGGGGCCCTTCGCAGCCTGATATACTGTTTGATCTAGCTGTTGTCAACCCTGCAACTCTTCCTTTTATATTATATTATCTCATATTCCTTTACCATTTTTAGTGAAATAGTTTATCTCAATCAAGCAGCAACTCCTCCTTCTCACTTCTTCACCAGCTTCCTGTGGGGCGGAGTGCTAGGGGAAAGGGAGCTAAGTCTGTCACATAACAGGAAAAAAAGAAAAAAAGAAATTCAACCCATGACAAGCTTTTAAAATATTTTCTTCCATATTCTTGATATAAATATATTCTTTTCCCATTGCTGAAATTCCATCTCCAGTTGAGAACACAGTAACCATCTAGCTGAACAGACAGGAGATGTGCAGATGCATACTTGTGGGCTATTCCATAGAGCCATTAAGTCTCTCCAGCTTTATCTCTTAGTCACAGACCAGTATTTCTGCTGCTGCTAGTAAACAAAACAACTTGTTACCAACAGCAGATATTGTTCAGAAATTACCACCTGATCATAAGGTGCCCCTTCTGCTCAACATGTCTGTAAATGTACTGAACTGTTACTCAGCATATGATCAGTTTGTAGCCAAGCAACTTCCTTATTTTCTATAAAATCCATAAAAAGCTGACAGTTTCAAAGAAAGGATAATATAAATTACCATATGTGTTGCATCTCTTAATTGTCCACTAAAGAAAAACAATTGTATTGTATTGAAACTCCCACTTTCTGCTTGGTTTCAATTCAGTTAACTAAAAACTGGCAACAGGCAGGAGGAGGCTGTCATCTAACTAGCAGTACTACGGTCTAACTTGTTTCACACAGGGTAAGAAACAGCTCCCTAACGGCAAATACTTTCTGGACAAAACAGGTGAGTTTTAAAGTTAACTCAGTGTCTGGCGTTCTAAGAACTCAACAATCTGGCCATTTATTCAGGTAAGAACTCCTTGAGAATGACTGCCAAGAAGGACTCGAGGGCCCTGGTAGATGAAAAACTTAAAATGAGCCAGCAGGTCTGCTTGCAGCCTAGAAGCCAACAGTATCCAAGGCTGCTCCAAAAGAGAGGTGGCCAGCAGGGAGGCTCCATTTGGAGTACTGCATCCAGGTCTGGCACCCCTCACACAGGAAAGACATGGAACTCTGCGGAAGAGTCAAGAGAAGGGCCACAAACACGATACTAGGGCTGGAGAACTTCTCCTACAAAGACAGGCTGAAGTAACTGGGCTTGTTCAGCTTAGAAGAGAAGGCTGTGGGTAGACTTTATTGTGGCCTATTTAAAGGGAGATTATAAACAGGAGAGAAATCAGTTTTTTACACGTGTAGATAGGATAGAAAGGGGAATGATTTTAGACTAAACAGAGGAAGATTTAAATTAGATGTCAGGGGGAAGTTTTTCACCGAGAGGGTGGTGAGGTGCTGGCAACAGGCTGCCCAGAGATGTTATGGATGCCCTGTTCCTGAAGCAGCTCAAGATCAGGTTGGATGGTGTCCTAGGGAACATGATCTAGCACTCGATCAAACAGCTGGCAGTCCTGCCTGTAGCAAGGAACAAGAATTTGATGATCCTTGAGGTCCCTTCCAATCCAAGCCATTCTGTGATGTTAGGATTCCATCTTACATTGCTGTTATATTTGAATTTTGAAATCCTGGTAACTGTCATATTAAATGTTCTGAGTTATGCCCAACTTAGCCGAGTCATGTTCAGTATATGAGCTATCATGATTACAGATTCACAAATAGCACACTACCTGATTCATCTAATAGCATTCCATGAGCTGCTCACAAGCCCCTTATTATGTGCTCAGTGGTGTTCAGTTAGAACTCATACATGGACATCAGTTAAGGAATTTTGGCTGCACCCAGTTAGAACTCACATGGATGGTTTAGTGAATGATGCAGTTGACCGGCAGCAAATTACACAACCTTTCAGATTGCTGGTGATAAATTATCTGCAAAAGACAGGCAACAAATAATTAAAAAAATCATACATTCTGGCCACAAGTGCTCTAGGCTATCCCAGTACTGTAACACAATGGGAAGCGCAGCAACAACAACAGAGCAGTAATAGCCTAGGCTGCAACACATGAAAATTTGCTCAAATGCAACATCTATGGGCAAGGAAATAAAAGACAGAAACTGCTTACTTTCAAAAGGCCTCACATGTACACAGATCTCTAAAAAGATACTTTTGCCTCCACTGTCAACCCTTAAATGAGGTCTGGGAAGAAGTGGATCCTGGCTCCACCCCTTCAGTCACCCAGGTGCACTGCATGGAGCTGAGCTCCCTGGGTTGGTCCTGCCTTCCCACCAGGTGCTCAGTCACTGATTTGAGCCCTGACTAAGCATTTTTGCTACAGTTATAAAACAACTTTATTGAGATCACTAAGTCTCCTGGCACAACTATAGCACTCAGCACAACTATATGCAATTTTACCCAGTATTTGTCCTTTAGGGGTGTAAGAGGGGCTCAGCCCATCAACTGATCAAAGAAGACAGAGGTGTTCAACCATCTTGTCTACAGTGGTATCTTCCCTAATCTTCCCCTCCCTCTTAAGGTATTTTGATACTATTTCTTATCTTCCAAGTGGAACTTGAGTCAGTCTAGTCATGTATCTTTGTTTTGATTGGTGTAAAATTCTCTTCCTTTGCTTTTGAAGGTATAGGCTAAAAGTTCATTCAGCATGCCCAGTGCGGGCTGGCTGCACCCTGGAGATGAGTAGCTTTTGAGTTGGAGGTGTATTTTATAACAAGCAAAGTTCACCCAAGGATGGCATTTTGTCAAAAAAACAAACAAACAAACAAACAAACAAACAAAAAAAACCAAACCAAAACAAACAAAAAAAAACAAAACAAAAAAAAAAAACCAAAACAAAACAAAAAAACCAAAAAGTTTAACTTAGGGGTAGTAAGTAGGCAGCTTATCAGTAAGTTAGTTCCCATCAGTACCATCAAGTTCCTATCCTGGCACTGTTCTTCTCAGAGTCAGTACATCAAGTTCTCTTGTTGCTGGAAACACCTACTGTTACTTAAGGAATACTGTGGCCACAGGGTCTCCACTTCGTTCCACTCCATTCTCTGTGCCATTTAATGATGTATCAGCTGCTCTCTGCTTTTGTACCTCTGTGAACAATTTGTACTTTAATTTCCAGTGAACAAAGCTATGCCCTAACTTCCAAGTCAGCAATAGCAATTATTCCACAACAACCTACTGCTATGTAAACTTATAATAAGTAAGTTTACCGTCAGACTATTTTGTGATCTTAAATATTAATAACAAAACAAACAAAAAATAGCAACAAAAAACAATCTGGGACACGGGTCAATTTAAAGATTAAATAATTTTCTTTGTGGGGTTTTTTTTTGTTTGTTTGTTTGTTTTCCTGATGGAAATATTGTTACAGTGAACCTCATTAAGTAAATACGGAAAATTGGTGATGAAGTAGAATTATATCCATTCTCGAATAATTGTAATTCAAGCCTCTTTCCTTTTGCTTTCCCCAAGTTGTTTATTTCTGTGCTGGCAACACATGCTTGAAGGGGAGAAAAACTGTGCTACTGCAGCTGATTGCTGGGGGACATATTTGTTCCTGAACTGAGAACAGTGTCTGAAGGCAGTGAGAAGATCAACTAATGGACATTTCCTGTCAGGATGAGGAAGAAATCATCAAAACCAAAATCTACGTAATAATTTTGAATTGCCAAAGACTTCAGCTGGCATTGCCAAATCTGAACAGCTGGCAGCAGTAAGTAAGCACTGCAGTGTAAGTAAACATCATGCTACAATTTCAAGATACACCACAAATGCAAATTCAGTGGCTAACAGCATGGGAGAAATAGTGCTTAACAATTGGAAACTATTGCAAAACTATATAGATTTTTAAAAGCTGCAGTAAAGCGATATACATAGAATTCAGATTTTGTGGTATAAAAAATGGAAATCCCTTCCATTACACAGCACAGTGAAAGCTGTTGTCCATCCAGTGTAAGTGCAGCCTGCTGGGGCTGTGGTAAAAGAAAGATAAAGCTGGAAAGAATTTACAGATACGTCTCTCCTTGATAGGAGTAACGAACAAGAAGTCTAACTGTGTAAAATCTAAAGAGCTGATATGGATAATTTTCTCCAAGGAGCTCAGCTGAGCTCTTTGCAATACAGAGCTCATTTCAGCTCCCACATAGTTTATCTGACTCTCTTCACACCCCTCTCTGTGACTTCTCTGTAGTCGAAAGCAAACAGCCCTATCCTCTCAGGTAATAGAGCGATCTGTAGCCTAAACAGAGGTCTCCTGACCTTTGGATGTGATTTATGTTCTCCAGGAATATTGTCTGCACTCGATAACTAGCATTTTCTAACAAAGGCACAGTCTCAGTGCTGCTGCATCAGAAATATGCTGAATATATATAAAAAAAAACCTACATCATTTTTTTGACCTGGGCCTTTCTCTTTTGGTCATCCTTTTGTGGCTGAAATATAGAGCAGTGAAGTTAAGTCAGACCTGTGCTCTTCTTAGTGCTTCCAACTTTACTCCGTTTATTCTTAGCGACTGAAGAAAAACATACAAAACTGTTGTGGGGAAAACAAGCTCCATCTCTCTATTCTCTGTTCATACATACACACCCATCCAGACAAAACAGATCCTCTGTACCTATAAGCTCTCTATCTTGTCTCCTAGTGAAAAAAGTTCCAAGTCACAATAAACACCATTTTGTAGTTTGGTTGGCAAGGGAAAAGGTAAATAAAATTTTGTTTCATTGCAGCACAGGGATTTTTAAAAAACACATTTTCCTCTGATTATAAATTATTTTTCACAATTACTGTTCGTAGTTCCAGGGTGCTTAATTTTGCTGGCACTGCAGGGCCAAATACATAGCAAACCACATTATATTGCTGGGGTTCTACACATCTGAATTTTTATTTTTATTTTTTTAATCCTCATGGTTAGTGAGGATGGCTACGTGTTTTTCCATATATAATGCTGATAGTGCTGATATTGCTGAAGATGTTTCTGACAGTAGTATTTGGACAGAACCTATGTAATGCATACAATCTTTAACTCTCTGAGTTAGAGAATTATCTGTCCTACAGAGAAAGCATACAAGGCAACAGAAAGAGCTGTACAACGTAAAATGTTATTTGGGTCATTATCCAGCTTTAAGTTTCTTTTTAATCAGAATTTGCACATCACCTAGACTTCATAATGTTCTCTAGTTTCTGTATCTCTAGACACCTTATCAAAAAGTAATCAGAAATTAGTTTATTTCTCTAAATGATGTCTCCAGATCTTTCTACCAGCTGCCATATTTTCCCATGGGATTTCCCTTTTTTATTGCAGGACACTGTTTACAAGCGCTTGCAACTGCAAGCACTTATAATGTGGAATGCATTGCATTCAAGCTTGCAGGACTGCTTGTACATGCTCTGCTTGCCCACATATGCCTTCTGGCTCTTGTACAAGGACACAGTGCAGCTCTGTTTCCTGCAATGAGTCATCATTCAGGAATGAGATCTAAATAGAAGGAGGAAAAAAAAAGGAAAAAGAAATTCCAGTGAAGAGCAGTGTGTGTTTTTTGCAAACAGAATTTGAGGGGCTTTTTTGCTTTTAAATAATCATCTTGCTTTTTTTTTTTTTTTTTTTTTTTTTTTTTTTTTTTTTTCCCCTTCCCTTTTGAACAACCAATCCTGGAAAGTCAAAGCTTTTTAGTTTTTTTTAATACTACAGCTAATCTGCATAGAAAGATTATATTGTAACACAGTGTTGACCTTGTTTAGCTGTAGTGAAGTAGATATTGCCCACGTGTTTATCTCCAGTAGAGTTTCACAGTGATAAGTTTTATGAATGCACACATGCACAGCCCTTTTCATCAGTAAAGATACAATAAACATTTTAAAATGACATAAGTTGTGTGAGGAGAGCATGCATTAATCTTTACAAATATCAGGTGCCTTAATTTTAATGGCTACTGGTTAATTTGAGGTAAGGTCATGCAAAAACAAACTCTGTTGAGAGGAAGTGCTAAAAGAGACTTTTTCTACCTGAATTATTCTGCATTTTTGTACCTGAAGCAACTAGCAGTGATTACTCTGGGATACAGCATACTAGATTAGACCACTCTAATCTATGAATATAATGAATTTAATTGCTGTAGAGTGTGCACAGAAACATTTTAATACATCCCAATTTTTCCTAATTTTTTCTGTTTCAGTAAAGAGGTTTTTCTGTCTAGTAGACAAGATATTTTTTATCTCTCTGAGGGCCATGGGTTTGAGGATAAAACTACATACTTTTTTTAAGGTTGTCAAAATCTGGTTAGGTTTTTACTGCAATTTTTTGACAGGAACTGAAAAAAAAAAAAACCAATAAATACACAGCAATTATAGTGTGGGGGAAGGGAAGATAGAGAAGGTGAACTGCGGCCAGGAGAAAACAGGACTCAGCTGGCTAAGAAAAACAAATAGAACAGGGAAGATGAACTGCAAGAGGTAAATGGAGCAGGGGAGGGACCTCTTCCTGCTTGTGCTCTGAAAAGGGAGGATAACCCTCTCACATGATCAGAAATGAAACTAAAAGGATTGATGTAACTGGATGTGTCATCCAGATTTTTTCCATCTGTTCTCAGGCTAGGAGTGACTGAAATTATTCAGGATGCTTGGTGGCATTTGGGAGCCTGTACAAAATGAGTTAGTGGTTATTTTCAGAGAAAGTTCTGCTCATATTCCTGTACTTCACAGGGGCTAATCAGTCCCTGGGTTGGCAAACTCTGCAAAAAGGCCAATTACAGCAAGTAAACTGCTTTTCCCTTAGTGCTCTTGTAGGCTCAAAGAGGAACTAAAATGGGAAAGTAGGATTAGGATATAAAGTTCATGCGTTTGTTTACATACTTTGCTTTTTCAGAGGATAAACAAGAGTTTCAGTGTCAGAGATCTGTCCAAGGCAGAAAATTCTCTTTTGAAACGCGCGGGAAAAAATACCTTTTTAAAAATATTATTAACATTCAGCCTGAGAAGGAGGACACCACCAGCTGTACTCTAGCTGACATCCCAAAACACAAACTGGCTTTGAGGCTGAAGTCAGTTCAATGGGATCTCAAAGACACCTCTGGCTGTCGGCTGTCTGGAGCACTCTTTATTGTGCTGATTACCCCCCTAATGGAGCTCCTTCACACCAGCTCAAGCAATGATGTGTTTTAAATGCGGCTTTGGGAGGAGGAGGATGGCTTTTTTTTTTTGTTTTTTTTTTGTTTGTTTGTTTGTTTTACCTTTCATTTACAATGATGCAAGAAAAGGTGCTTCCAAAACCCCTGTATTGATTTGGCTGAGGAGGTATAAAGTGTGACTGGAGAGGCAGCAGGAAGAATATGCATCTTGAGCATAAAGATCTTATGCTGATAAGTCAACATTTGGAAGGACCTCCTTGAGTCACTTGCTGAAGGGCTGACAATTGTGGGAGCATCAAAAGAAGCTGCACCAGCAAAGGTTTCGAGGTCCTGAAGAGCTTTGCACCTGGCCTGCCGTATCAGCACTGCACTTGGGCTTGATCACCAGGGACAATTGTTTTCCTGTTTCCATGGTGCAGTCATGCAGAAAACATCTCTCATCCGGGCTGGAAGTGGTGGTGCGAGTCACACATTACAGGCTCCCGGCAGCCTTCTTCTGGGAGGGAGGGCAGATGTGCAGCAGGGCTCGTGGAATGGGGCGGTGCCTCTATCCAGAGTAAGGAAGCCCAATTCCCATTCCTTGGCATTGAAATGTGGTACTGACGTAAAAATCTGACACACGTTTTGTTGTCTTCGGCCATACTTTTGGAAGAATGCAAGCAGGGGCATTCCCACAGAGCAGAGCAGTGGAGGCCTCCTGACACCATGAGAGCCCATGAGGTAATTTGTGTGAGTTGCCTCGCTTGTGTAACAGGTTTGGCTGGTCCAGATACAACGCCTCAGTAGCTGCCAGCATTTCTGGCGGCATTAGCCATCAAGTAGCAATTGTGAATTGTCAATGTCTTCTGTTTTGTCACCTCCTAAAGAAAAAGGAGAGTTGGAAAGCTCCTCTGTAACCTTTCCCTACAATCATCTTATTGGATTGTTGTTCCCCTGGTGCTGGAGTAGTGTCTCTCTAACAGTAAAGAAATTTGGCTAAAAGAAGTGAAAACCCATACAGACAAGCCTAGGCTCACCTACTCTGTAAAACTGTTTTGATCTGCTGAGGCTCAAAGGAAGGCTTCATTGACACCCAATATTCTCCAGTGTGGACAACCGAACATTTGTGGTTCCCTCTGTACTTCTGAACCTGGGTCTCATTCACATGCACGAGCAGCGTTACAGCTCCGTCTGACTGCTCCTGGAAAGATCACTCCTCCCTGGTTAGCGGCACCTTCAGATCCCTTTCAGTCACAAAACAGCCTGGCTTTAAACTGAGTCTAGAGGCAAGAGAAAAAAAAAAGTGTGGCTTCCTGACTTCTTGCTCACCTAATGCTCTAGTCCATTTTCTATCCAGAAGCCTTCTTCAAATACAGTTTTAGAGCCTCTAAGTAGAATGTGGAAAAAAAAAAAAAAAAAAAAAGTCTTTCAACTGTCAAATTCTGTCACTCAGGCTCTAAGTAGATGCTTTATTAACGCTTGTTTACACATGAAGCTTTCCCTAATTAAGTCCACGTGCGGATAGTTTTGTTCTGAATAAGGAACATTCATGAGCAGAACAGTCATTGCATTTTTAAATTCGCTCCCTCTCTGTTTTAAAAAGAAATATATTTTTGAGAGCTTTTCTATCTGCCAACGCAACATAGAAAACTGAAGACAGTATGAGTGCTCTTCATGCAGTCACATGGCCTAAGAGAAGGCGAGAAGAACTGTGCTCTGAAGTTCACACTCCAGCTTGTTTTGTAATATTTTGTTTATACATACAGTCATTGACTTTTTTTATTCTTTTTCTTTTTTTTCCCCCCTGTATCAGACTAAAATGCATTGTTTTAGTAGGGAGAACTTTCTCAATTCCAGGATAACATGACATTAAGAATGTTTATTGGACAAGTATTAGTATTGCAGGGTGGGTGAGGATGAGAATGGGTATGTTAGTGCTTACTTGAATGAAAAACCCTGTACAGAAGCTAATTCCTTTAGGCTTAATTATTATTTTTTTATTTATGAATGTTTAACGTGAAGTTCGTTGTATTGCCATCATCTCACCATGCCCGGCCATTCTTCCATGTAACTCCCATTGCTTCACCACGCCTACTTCCATGGAAAGTTCCTTTAAAGTCAAGCCTATTTGAAAATCAAAACATATTCCAGCATGCATACACTGGCACAGGTGCTGTAATTATGGCTGATGACTGGTAATGAGTGAAATATTTTTGACCCCTCCCACAAAAAAAGATGTGAGAAAAGAAAGATAATCTTGGTTCTCCTAAAACCTCAGTAAAACTGGAACATTTTAAAGATTTTTTCAGTGTTCTTCACCTCTTAAAGTTTGACTGAGTGGAGACAGGACAAGGGGAAACAGCCAGAAACTGCAGCATAGGAAGTTCCACACAAATGTGCACAAGAACTTCTTTACAGTGAGGTGACGGAGCACTGGAACAGGCTGCCCAGGGAGGTGGGGGAGTCTCCTTCTCTGGAGATGTTCAAGACCTGCCTGGATGCCGACCTGTGCGACCTGCTGTAGGGAACCTGCTTTGGCAGGGGGGTTGGACTCGATGATCTCTGGAGGTCCATTCCAACCCCTACAGTTCTGTGATTCTGTGACTGAAAAACTAAAGAAAATTTGCCCTTCCAGTTTCCATGACAAAGGGAGCTACAGAGTCAAAAGGTCTAAGCATGAATGCAGTACAGAGCAAGGGGCACTGCTGCCAATTTACCTGGTTTTGTTCAAATGAGACCTAACTACTGCTGCAAGTCTCCTTGCAAAGTTTGCTGGTATAAATGTACCATCTTAATAAAAACTTCTTAGTAGATGTAAGGCCTTCTGTTAAATGTCCCATGCCCAAGGGCAATCACATACTCTTGATGCCTTCTTATAAAGTCTACTTCTATTGACCCAAATCTTGTTTCTCTACCAGATGTTAGCACACTGCTGAAATCACATGAGAACACCAATCTGGAACTGGCTCTAGGATTTGATCACATGAGAACACAGTGATAGATCAGCTGTCATGACCTACTTAGTTTTCTAGAAGGAGTGGTGCGGTCTCCCCATGATGGTAAAGCCCTCGTACAGGTGGGCACGTTATCTTGGTGTTGTTTTGTTTTGTAAGGTATTTGCTGTATTCATGGGCAAGTTCAATTCTTATGTAGGGTATGAAGCACAGGTAGCAATTAACAGTTATGTCTCTGCTTTTCAGCAAATAATGTGTTCCTCCTAACAGCTTGCAGTCTGTTGGCTACCAGCTCAGCTCAGAAATATGAGCTGTGGTAGAAAGTGGAGGGAAGGTCAGCCTGAGAATGGTGTAGGAGAAGATTTCCATTCCAGACACCGGGTTTTGGTAAGGACGGCAGTGTTCAAATATGAAGTGTTCAAATCATCAAAAGAAAAAAACCTCTCTTCCCGCCCCCTCTTTTTTTTAAGCAAACATAATAAAAATGTAAAGGGAGATAAGCACTTTCTGTTATATTTCGCTGGCTTCACAGTCTTGAAACATTTCAAAGTGTTTCTGCCTTTTCGTTTTGCATATGGATGTACAGTTGGCTTGAAAATATATGTCCTACTCAAATTACATTAAGACAACATTGGATCTGTGATTTAGATGTAATTTATTGCTATTTAAAGTCATAAAGCAGTGTCTCACTATCGTAGATTTTTTCTCTCATCCTAGGAAAAAGATTTTTACACACCTCTGCTGACATTTGGTGAGTTTGGTCACTGTGCTGGTGAACAATGAACGCTTGTTAAAGAAAAGAAACTTGCAAACAGTGAATGAAAAAGTAACAAATATTCTAACAAATAAATTGCAGGGGCAAGAAGCATTGTTAAAAACTAAGCATGTAAGATCCATGGCATTTAATACATACATACTCTATCTCAGGCAAAGGCAAACACAATACAAATGTAGTGTGATATATGGTCCTGAACTTGCAGGAAATTTTATAGTTACCCAAATTATTGCTTTAACTAGGAAAACTGTCAGTTACTTTTGGTAGGTTGAAAATGACAGAGTCATGGGGCTGTTTGATCAGTTCTACGTTGGAAAAATTGCACGCAATAATTTCGTCTGAAATCAGCGGGAATCTAATCATAAGATTTTTTTTATTGTTATTGTTCTAATGGATGCCACATTAAAAAATGCTGCCAGCAAAGTATCTTCCTCTCATACTGGTCTCACATTTGACTGTTTTGTTTGCAAAATGTCCTTTACTGGTGGAGATCACTTCATATCACAGGATTTTTATGAAGGACAAAGGATTTTTATGAGTAATTTTTAGAAAAAAAAAAACCCGACCAAACAACTGACCTGTTTTCTTTTTCTTTCCTAGCAATTCAATCACATGATGTCTGCTTGACAATTTGGTTGTAGACAGGTCTGAATTACAAACTTTTGCAACTTGCACTAGCAGAGAAGTATCTGAAGTTGCGTGTTTTTCAACCACTATGCAGAGTGCAATGCCCTTGTGAGTGGATTTTGTTACTATTTACTTACACCTAAGGTCTGAGGAGATAAAAAAACCCATGAATTTTATTCCAGACTCAAAACAGAAATCTAGTGGATTAGACTTAAGCTCCTCTGCATGTTTCCCTTGAAACTGACCCTTTCTGCTTCAGTCTTTCCACCTTGACTTCCAACTCCTTACTCTTGCTTACCTCCATTTCCAGCCCACACTTTCTTTCCTAATTCATCCAAATTTTGACTACTTTCCTCCTAGTATAGCTCCAATCTCCTCCAAGACAAATAATTTAACAGCCTGTTTCACTTGGTCTCAAACCAACAGCTCATCACCTCACAGACTCCACTTCTTCAATTCTCCACCAATTTTCTTTATCAGCGAGTCTACTTTACTTCTGTGTTAAATCACAGTCTCTGTTTCTATTTTCTCTTTCTCTACCTGCCGTCTCAGCTGCGTTCCCACTTCTCCCCATGCCTCACATGACTTTCTACCTCCCATATCTACTTCTTGCCCTCTTCCCATTTCAATTATGTCCCCACTTTATGTTGCTTGGGCATTGATAGAGTAGAGAGTAACTGAGGCAGGCATTCTGGTTTTAGTCCTGTTACCTGGCCATAGTCCAATCAACACACAGTTCAGACCTGCAAGCAAAGACCATTCCATGCTTGGCTGTAACATGCCAAGGATGCAAGATACGTGAGCAATTAATGTATCGGTGTGCTGAGACAACTGCTTATCCTATGGACCAGTGTCAGTTCACCATCTCCTTACTCTTTTCCCAGTCCATACACATCCATCTGCTGTCCAAAACTGTGTAACCTCATCAGAGTACTTCTGAGGCCAGGACTGCTTTGTAGTTCTGTCTCTGAACAATGTGTAGCACAGTGTGATCTTGGTTAAGAGTGAGTGCTAGATGGGCTTATGATCATCACGATGACGATTAAAATTAGGGTGCCTGCTAAAAGTATGAACATTTGTGGTTGTTTATTTTTTAAGGGCTTTAGCTTGCCAAATCTGTGCAGACTTTCACAGGAACACTAAAAAGCACATTCCCAGCATAGATGCTACATCCAACCTAAATCTTCCCTCCCTCAACTTAAAACCATTTCCCCTTGTTATCAACCCTTTCAAAGAGTTGACTGTCCTCCTGTTTGTAGGCTCCCCTTAGGTACTGAAAGGCTGCAATGAGGTCACCTCACAGCCTTCTTTTCTACAGGCTGAACAAGCCCATCTCTCTCAGCCTGTCTTCATAGGGGAAGTGCTCGAGGTGCTCTGGACCCTCTCCAACAGCTCCCCATCTTTTTTGTGCTGGTGGCTCCACACTTGGACACAGTACTCCAGCTGGGGCCTCACAAGAGCAGAGTAGAGGGGGACAATCACTGCACTGTCCCTGCTAGCTGCCCCTTGTTTGATGGAGCCCAGGATACCATTTGCCTTCCGAGCAGCAAGGGCACACTGCTGGCTCATGTTAAGTTTTTCATCTATCAAGACCCCCAGGTCCTTCTCTGCAGGGCTGCTCTCAAGGACTGCTCCTTCCAGTCCGCATGGATGCCTGGGATTCCTCCGGCCCAAATGCAAAACTTGCACTTTACTGTGTTGAACCTCATCAGGTTCACCCAGGCCCACCTTTTAAGCCTGTAGAGGTCCCTCTGAATGGCATTCCTTCCTTCAACTGTGTCAACCGCACCACTCAGCTTGGTTTCGTCAATAACTTGCAGAGGGTGCACTCGATTTCCTCATCAATGTCATTGATAAAGATGTTAAAGAGTACTGGACCCAAGACAGACCCTTGGGGGACGCTGCTTGTTACCGGCCTCCACCTGGATATAGAGCCATTGATGACTACCCTTTGTCTGCAGCTCTTCAAGCAGTTTCTTATCCACTGAATGGTCTCCCCATCAAATCCACATCCTTCCAACTTGCAGATAAGGATATGGGGGGGGGGGATCATGTCAAAGGCCTTGCTCAAGTCCAGGTAAATTACATCGGTCGCCTTTCCCTTGTCCACTGATGCCATCACTCCATCATAGAAGTCCATCAGATTGGTCAAGCATGACCTTCCCCTGGTGAAGCCATGCTGGCTGTCACAGATCACACACCCATTCCTCATGTGATCAAGCATGTTATCCATGAGGATCTGTTCCATGATCTTCCCAGGCACAGAGGTGAGACTCACCAGCCTGTAGTTCCCAGGGTCCTCCTTGTTCCCTTTCTTGTAAATGGGAGTGACGTGACCCATCCTCCAGCCATCCAGCCACGACTTGTCAAATATGAAGGAGAGCAGCTCGGCAACCACTCAGCCAGCTCCTTCAGAACCGTGGGATGCACGCCATCTGGCCCCATAGACTTGTACACATTCAGTCTCATGAGGCGGTCTCGGACCTGCTCTGTCTTCACAGTGGGGGGGGAGAAGGGGGGGATTTACCACCCCAGTCCTCACCTGGAAGTTTAGGGATGCAGGGTTCAGGGATGTGAGAAGTACTGGAATCCTGGCTGCCAGTGAAGACCGAGGCAAAGAACTCATTCAGTACCTCAGCCTTCTCTTCGTCCCTTGAAGCCACTTCTCCTGTTACATTTACCAAAGGAGGTGCACTCACTTTGGCCTGTCTCTTCTGGCCAATGTACCTGTAGAAAGTCTTGCTATTGTTTTTCACGTCCCTTGTCAAGTTCAGTTTGCCTGCACCTTGGCTTTTCTGATCCCACATCTGCAAGTCCAGACAGCATCCCTGTATTCCTCCCAGGTGACACGCCCTTGTTTCCAGAGCTTGTATGCACCTTTCTTCGTCCTCAGCACGTCCTTACCGAGCCATGCCAGCTTCCTACCTCCTCTGCCTGCTTTTGTTTTCAGAGGGACAGAGAATTCTTGCGCTCTCAGGAAGGCATCTTTGAAGAGTAGCCAGCTTTCCTCAACATCTTCGTTTTTAAAGCCAACATCCCAGGGGATGTTGGCCAACAGTCCATTGAACAGCTTAAAATTTGCTCTTCCAAAGTTCAGAGTTCTGACGCCACTCTTTGCCAGTCCCACATCTCTCAAGATCACAAACTCAACCAGGGTGTGGTCAATGCAACCCAGGCTGCCTCCAAACTTAATGCCTTTAAAGATTCCCTCTGCATTGGTGAGCAGCAGGTCCAGCAACGTTTCACCTCTGGTCGGTCTGTCCAACAGCGGGACCAGAAAGTTATCATCAACATATTCCAGGAGCCTCTTAGACCTTTTGCAACTTGCCTTGTGGTCTTTCCAAGAGATATCAGGATGGTTGAAGTCCCCCATCATAACAAGAGCCCATGAGCATGAAGCCTCCCACATCTGAAGCAAGAAAGCCTCATCAACAGTCTCCCCTTGATCAGGTGGCCACTAGTATATTCCTGTCACCAGAGACCTCAAGGATCATCAACTCCTTGCCGCAGGCAGGACTGCCAGCCTCTAGATCAAATACTAGATCAGATTGCCCAGGGCCCCATCCAACCTGGCCTTGAGCACCTCCAGGGATGGGGCATCCACAGCCTCTTTGGGTAACCTGTTCAAGCACAATATCATTCTGTCAGTAAAAAACTTTCCCCCAGTATCCAATCTAAATCTCCCTTTCATTTAGTTTAAAACCATTCTCCCTTGTTCTGCCACTATATACCTGTGTAAAAAGTTGATTTCCCTATGTTCATAAACTCCCTTTAAATACCAGAAGACTGCAATGAGGTATCCCCACAACCTTCTCTTTTCCAGCCTGAACAAGCCCAGTTCAGCCTGTCTTCATAGGAGGGGTGCTCCAGCCCTTGGATCATCTTCATGGCCCTCCTCTCAACCCTCTCCTAAAGCTTCACATCTTTCCTGTGTTGGGGGCACCAGACTTGGTCTCCATATTCCTAGTGGGGCCTCATGAGAGCAGAATAGAGGGGGACAATCACTTCTGTCACCCTGCTGGCCCCACCTCTTCTGATGGAACCCAGGATACCATTGGCCTTCTGGGCTGCAAGTGCACACTGCTGGCTCATGTTAAGTTTTTCATCAACCAGGATCTCTAAGTCCTTTTCAGCTGGGCTACTCTCAAGGAATTCTTCTCACAGCTTGTATACATATTTGGGATTGCCTTGACCCAAGTGCAAAACACTGCACTTTGCTTTGCTGAACTTCATTAGGTTCATAAGTGCCCACGTTTTGAGTTTATGAAGGTCACTCTGGATGGCATCCCTTCCTCCTGCTAAATCAACTGCACTGCTCATCTTGATGTCATTGGCAAACTTCAATCCTATCGTCTATGTCATTGATAAAGATGGAATATCAAACCCAAGATGGACCCCTAGGGGACACTGCTCATTACCAACCTCCACCTGGACATAGAGCTATTGACCACAACCCTCTGACTGCGACCTTCCAACCAATTTCTTATCCACCAAATAGTCCACTCTTCAAATCCATGTCTCTCCAATTTAGAAATAAAGATGTTTTGGAGGATGATGTCAAAGGCCTTGCAGAAGTCCACATAGGTGACATCATTTGCCTTCTCTTTGTCCACCAATGTTGTCACTCCATCACAGAAGGCCAGCAGATTGGTCAGGCATGACCTCCCCTTGGTGAAGCTGTGCTGACTATCTTAGATCACTCACTCATCTCTCAGGTGCCTTAACATGTCTTCTAGGAGGATCTGTTCCACGATCTTCCAGGATTAGTTTTTTTTTTCTTTTCCATTTACCCCCTGCTACAAAAAAGAGGGAATGTGGAATGGGTGCAGGCATGGTCATCACCATGCAGGCATGGTCATCTGTGGTTACTCCAAAGAGCTGACTGTATGTTTAAAATTCAGTCAGGTTTGGGACAGATTGTTATCTTCACAGTACAGCATACGTGTGATGCACAACACAACACAGTGGCTGAGAGTAGGCAAGAAGAATCTCAAGCTGATCAAACCTAATTACAGAAACTTAAGTTTGGACAAAACATATGGTTTAAAAAATCATTCCAGCAACAAGAAAAAGATATCTCAACATCTGGAAGTAAAAACTTACTAGTTTTCAAGTTCTATAAACCATTTAAAACACCAGACACATTGAAGAATAAATCAACAATTTCCATTTATACTGCCCATATATACTTAAGTGAGTGCTTGTAAAATGCTTGTACATACAGTATTTATGCTAAAACACAGTATTTCTCTTTCCTGCCAGGACCAATATTCATTGTTGTTGCCTAGGAAACAGCAGATAAAGGCAACAAAAGAGGACTGTTTCATTGAGCATCCTACATTGTTTTAGATGCCTTTTGCAGATAGGTGAATAAAGAACTGTCATTCAATTTTATTTAAAAATATAAACCCCAATAGCTTGAGTAGTAGAGTCTGGTGGTTAACCATGAGATGATTGATGTTCTGAGTATGACTCAGTCTGACTTGCAATGATTGTCGGGAAGTCACTTAGCCTTATTCTCATGCTAATATTTATTTTTTTTGTAGTAGCCTATAAGAGTATCTGTTACTGAGGTGATACTATGTTCTTTCTTCAAAGTGCAAGAACTTATTCTTATTTTGCAATGTGTTAAGCAAGACATCTGAAATACGCAAATGGCTGAAATAATCTGTTAATGATTGACTCACTTGTAATATTTCACATGCATTCTTCCAGATAGGAATGCCTTGCTCTTGTTATATCAAAAGGTATATGTTGCTATAATAAAATGTTATATCAAACGATCACACTGGAGGAGACATTTGGAATAGAATCATAGAGTGATAGAATGGTTTGGGTTGGAAGGGACCTTTAAGATCATCTAGTCCCAACTCCCCTTCTATAAGCAGGGACACCTCTCACAGGAAAAATACTGTTCTGTATTTTAGGAAATTTTTTCTTTCTTGTAAAAATAGAATTTACTTCAAGCGTGACAAATTTAACATATCAACTGTGACTGAAGCACCACATATTCACTAATATGTAACAGGCACATGCTTTCCGAGAAATCACTTGTTCACTGAGTCACACTTCTCAAGTAAACATGGGTAAAAAAATCTGCTTGCAACAAGAGTTTACAGCTCCTGCATCTGCATTGTAGATAATCAGGTCTGACTTTCTCAGTTGCAGAAATTATCTCAGGACACAATAACCATAGAACTGAGGAAACAGAAACATTTTTTGTCTTTTTTTATTCTCTAATGGTAAACAAAATAACACTTCCTGGTAAGAGTTCGTTTCTTTTGCAACAAGAGAAGGGGAGGGGGGAAGGAGGGAGAGGGAGAGGAAGGGTGTGGATGGGGGGAGGGGAGGGGAAAAGGGGGAAGGAAAGGAGGAAAGGCAAGGGGGGGAGGGGAAGGAAAGGGGGGAGGAGAAGAGGGGAGGGGAAAGGGGGAGGGGAAGAGGGGGAAGGGGGAAAGAAAGAAAGAAAGAAAGAAAGAAAGAAAGAAAGAAAGAAAGAAAGAAAGAAAGAAAGAAAGAAAGAAAGAAAGAAAGAAAGAAAGAAAGAAAGAAAGAAAGAAAGAAAGAAAGAAAGAAAGAAAGAAAGAAAGAAAGAAAGAAAGAAAGAAGAAAGAAAGAAAGAAAGAGAAAGAAAGAAAGAAAGAAAGAAAGAAAGAAAGAAAGAAAGAAAGAAAGAAAGAAAGAAAGAAGAAAGAAAGAAAGAAAGAAAGAAAGAAAGAAAGAAAGAAAGAAAGAAAGAAAGAAGAAAGAAAGAAAGAAAGAAAGAAAGAAAGGAAGGAAGGAAGGAAGGAACAGGAAGGAAGATAAAGGAAGAGAGGAGAAAGGAAGAAGAGGGGGAGAGAGAGAGAGGGAGAGAAAGGGGGGGAGGGGAGGGGAGGGGAGGGGAGGGGAGGGGAGGGGAGGGGAGGGGAGAGGAGGGGAGGGGAGGGGAAGGGAAGGGAAGGGAAGGAAGGGAAGGGAAGGGAAGGGAAGGGAAGGGAAGGGAAGGGAAGGGAAGGGAAGGGAAGGGAAGGGAAGGGAAGGGAAGGGAAGGGAAGGGAAGGGAAGGGAAGGGAAGGGAAGGGAAGGGAAGGGAAGGGAAGGGAAGGGAAGGGAGGAAGGAAAAGAAAGAAAGGAAGGAAGAAAAAGAAGAAAAGAAAGAAAGAAAGAAAGAAAGAAAGAAAGAAAGAAAGAAAGAAAGAAAGAAAGAAAGAAAGAAAGAAAGAAAGAAAGAAAGAAAGAAAAGAAAGAAAGAAAGAAAGAAAAGAAAGAAAGAAAGAAAGAAAGAAAGAGAGAAAGAAAGAAAGAAAGAAAGAAAGAAAGAAAGAAAGAAAGAAAGAGAAAGAAAGAAAGGAAGGAAGGAAGAAAGGAAGAAAGAAAGAGCTGTTGGTGGGAGGATAAACAATTTCACTACAGGATGAGACGCATCCTTCGATGAAACAATGTATCAGAACAGTGCAGCAGGAGTGGCTCATCTGAACAATCAGAGCTGGCTGCACTGTAGCAACCAATATAAGTTCCCTTGGTTTGTTATTTTTCATGGAGAAAGAATAGCTACTGGTTGTTGTATTTACTTGTGGACCTCCTTGGTAAAGAGTAAGGATCTGAGGAACCGACACATCCATTTTTAGCCCAAATACTAAACATATTGAGCTGAAACACAAACACATCTGGTCCAGTGAACTCTGTCCATATTTTGTGCTTTTGAGTGAGCCTTAAATCCATACTGATATATGCTGGCTCCTTTGGACTTCTCAAGAACAAAATACATTTCTTATTTCCACCTACACCTTTAGGTTCCTTCTGAGTAAGATTATCTCCTATGACTGCTTTAGAGTTATCAGAACAGCTCCACTTCTGATAAGACCTGCAAAAATACTGCTGTGGGCAAAACATGAACAACTATAAGGGGTTTTATTGTTAAACTTTTCAAATGTACTATGAGTCAGATAACTAAGCAAGAGAACACCTTGTCTGCACCACTATTCCTACCTCTCACGAAGTTGCACCAGTGGGGCAAAAGTGAGTGGTGCTATGCCTTGAAGGGGAAAAAGAAAGAAAAAGAATGTTGATAATGCCCATGGAGTGGCCTCCACTTACCAAGGTTATCCACAAAACAGTACAACACAATAAAAGAGATAATGAAACAAGCAGCACATCGAACACATATGAGGAGATTAAAAACGTATGAAGAGATCTCATCTGATAGAAGACAAGACCATTCTTTCGCTGTTCAGCACAGTCTTGACATGATTGAGCCCTTTCAGGCTGAAACACCACAGACCAGTTTTTATTTCCATTAACAGACAGAAAAGAAACCAGAAGAATTTGTAGATCAGTAATCACATGTGTTTGCATGTACTGCAGATCTCCATGCTGGTGATGTGCAGGTGAAAAATATGCCCTTTGTTAAAAGTAGATTGCTGCCACTGAAAATGGATCAAGAAAATACAACATAGTAAAATGGAAATTTAGGCTGAGGAAGTTTTAAGAAGTGTCTGCTTTTAGATAAGGTATTGAAGTGTGAAATCATTTTCCCAAGGGAGCCAGGAGTCTGAATGCCCGTGCTCCAGTGACGGACACTTTATAACGAGATTGTATCAGCCAGGGAAGAAGAAAGCAGCTGATGTGTTCTGGGAAGCGTGTCACCTCCCGTATGAAAGGGTTCAGGTGCTTTTTTGTCCTTCAAGCGCTACCACAGGAGATCAAATACAACATTCATGTATTTGCAAATACAGAACAACAACAAAAAAAAAAACACGCTCTCACAAACATGGTTAGAAAGGCATTTGCAATACTCTAGGAAAGAGAAAAAAAAAAAGCAAAAAAAAAAAAAAAAAGCCTGTGCTTAAGTGATTACTGTGAAAGCCCAGCTCCTTTCACCACACGTGACCAACAAGGCAAGTGCTTCCTGCCCTGCACTACCTCAGAGCACCCTTCTTTCAGGCCTCCTAATGGCTCACTGGTAATGCTGTAGTGGAGGCCAGGGTGCCTCCTCCATGCTTGACAGCTTTCCCAAGGGCAGCAGCGAGCCGTGTTCCGCGGGAGCACTGCCAGGAGCCCGCTGGGCAGCTCTGGGGACAACTGGGGCTCAAGGTGGCCTCATTAAGGGGCAACGACCGCATGGGCGCTCGGGGCTGCCGCCCAGCAGGGCTCCAGAACGCCCGCCGGTCTGTCAGGCCCCGGGCCCGCCTTGGCGCGGCCCTCAAGCGCCCCCTCTCCGCCGCTCCCCTCAGCGGCCGCAAAACGCCGGCTGAAACCCGACACCGGAGGCCTCCCTGCCCCCTTGGCGGTCTGGGGCCGCGCGGGGCGAGATGGAAAGCTGGGAGTGGAGTTTTGCCCCGGAGAGGTTGCGGCTCCGGGCTGCCGGGTCATACTGCGGCTTCGCACAGAGCTCCGCTCCGTAGGCTCTGAGCAATCCGGTCCGGGAAATGCCACTCGCCCTGCGGCAAACCACGGCCTCAGCAGCTGCGATCTCCCCGCAGCCTCACAACCGGCTCAGACCGGCTAGAACTGGCCGAGGCTGGATCTGTTGGCGCTGTGTCAGCGCTGCCTCCACCCGCCTCCTCCCCCTCATGCATTCCCGGGCTTCCCTCACACAGACACGGTGAAGCCGTGCTCCCCCGCGTGGCCCCTGGGCTGCCTGGCTGGGCAGTGAGGCGCTGGCTGAGCCCCGTGCCCTACCGCAGCCAATGTGCAGTGCCTGCCCCCAGTTCACCTCTAGTCTCCGTGCCCCGGTTTCTTGCGCATATTTGCCTCCATCACAGTGAGGAAAATACTGTTTGCTTTAATGTTTTTCCAATTTTGGAAAAAAAATGAGCTGTTCACAAGCTTTGTTCTTTGGGGCCAGAGCCACCTCTCCATTTGCAAAGGGCCCCTCACAGCCCTCTGTCCCCTACACAGATAATCCTGTTGTTCCCTGTCTGAGCTGCACACAGGCGCTGCATCTTGCTCCTGCTCTGAGAACATGAGACTGCAACTACTCTGCCCCTTCCTGTCAAAGCTCCACTACTTGCCAAGGTCAAGGCTGAGCCTCCTCAGACAAGGGCCCAGAAGTGGGTGGATCACCTCGTGCCAAAATGGGAGACAAAAGCCTTGGGGGGTACCCAGTCCTTCCTGCCCAACCTTCTGCAGTCACTAGGAGGGTAGGCACACCTCACGTTTTCTCTGTGACCACATAAACACCAGATGCTTAATCATTTTTTTTTTTTTTTTTTCTCTTTCCTGACCCATTTCCCCTTCTTACAAATGAAAGGAAATATGGCATGGCTATGTTTTGCAGAGGATGTTGCAGGGGATTGAAAAAAAGAAACCATTCTTCCCTCTGTGGAGTAGTTTCCTGTGCTGTCAACTAGAACATTAAGGAGATGGTGCTCCTTGTGCTGCGGGGTGCTGTGGGATCCTTCTCAGATTTTGGGAGCAAGTGACATACAGTGTCACTCTGTCAGACAGAGTGCTATTGTCAGGCACAGTTTTATGAAATTTTTAGTGAAAACTCCATTTTCATACCTTCATGTTTCATAAAAATGGAAGTTCTTGTACAAAGGAACATTTCTCACTATCTCAAGGATGAGGGATGCACATACGTTGTTCACTCTCCATTGTCAAATTTCCTAAACAAGGAAAATGTCTGAGCTGCTCCCATTGACTTGAACGAGTGAAGGAAAACACATGTAGTGATGTGTACCTCTAACTGAATCTGAAAAACTGAAACTAAACTGAAGTCAGTCATCAATCTATAGGTTCCACTTCCAGAAGCTTCAAGTGGAAAAACAATTCTTTAACACTTCAATTGCCCTTTGGGGTATAAGCACTGCCTTCTGTAAAGACTTTTCCCTTATGGGCATGCCATTCACATCCACATCTGGAGGTAAGATTATGGGGGCTGCTCCAAAAGCAATGACTTCATATGTTGACCTTGTTAAGTTTCATAACATCATCTGCGTTGTGCAGTTCAAGCAAGGGACAGCTTGTGAAATGTTGAAATCCTGCTTTTAGACTCCATATGTCCTGCTTATCTAGGATAAACAACCATTCTGAGATGGAGTGTATGTTTGTTTAAGTTTCTGAATTATTTGCTAGGTGTCAGCATCAGAGCTGGATGTGGTGGTATGGCAGTGGAGGCTGAAGTTTCCCACCATTATTCTGTTGCATTTTGTTGCTGTGCAATAGAGGGCAGCAGAGAGGCAATATGACAAAATGGTGTCTGATGTGGAAGTGCAAATGAAGTAAAGGTGTGTCATGGGATTCCTCCACGTGGAGGAATTACACCTATTGATATTCATTGATGCTTGCTGAACATTTATAGAGACCAAACTGAATGTGAGAAGAGTGAGGCCATAACTGGTGCATTTCAGCAACGCACCATTTCTGCTGGTGCAGAATCTCGTGAGAGCTGCACTTACTCTTGTTAATTGCTGACAAAATGCATAGCTAATGGTGGTGGTGGCTATGTTGAAAAAATGACATTTTGTAGCTGAGAATTTGCTCTATCAGATAGCATTATCATGCTCTTCACATCTGTTGCAGTTTCCATGGAAAAAAATAGGAGACATTACTTTTGGAACAACCTACAATGGACTTGTGTGTACTACAGCTATGGATGGAGAAGATGGCGCAGACAACAGGTACAAGTCATCTGTTTGTTATGCTGTGATAAATGTATGCAAAATTTAGACATTCCCAGAGAAGTAACAATAAAAGCTCAAACGCATGCAAATAATTTGCTATGCTTATGTAATATGAGTTGTGATGGGTTGGCAGCTGCTGGCAGCCAAACCTTCACCCAGCCTTTCTCTTATCACAGCAGGATGGGAGAAGAGGACAGGGGGAACAGGAATGAAGAAACTCGGTCAAAATAAAGGCCAATGACCGTGGCAGAGAAAACAGTCTGACTTTGGGAAAATTAATTTAGTTTATTGCCAACTAATATATATACATTATAGTACTGGTTTGAGTATTGGGAAACAAAAAAGGAAGTAATATTGAAAACTCCTTTACTTCCGTGTTTCCCAAACTCCTTTCCAGACTCCTCTCCTCTTCCCCTCTTATCAACACAGACCATGCTTCTTTCAATGAGGAAAAAGTGCACACACAGTTTCTTTTGCTCCTTTTCTCTTAGATTTTTCATCTGGTCTAGCATGGAGATAGGAGGGGTGCAGGTACCCCTACATCCCCCACTACCAATGTGTTAACACCTACACCTGTTACAGCGCTCAAGAGTTGTTAAACCACAGAACAATTTTAGCTGGAAGGGACCTTTGGAGTTCATCTGTTTCTAGTCACCCCTGTTTCCCTCAAATCAAAGGGCCCACTTTGTTAGATTAGACTGCTCTCAGGCTTGCCCAGATGAATTTTACTGTCTTCAAAGACACATGTGATTCCACATCCTTTCTGGACAACTTTCCCTGGTGTTTGAGTGTCATCACTATGAAGACTTTTTCCATGCATTTGCTTAAAATTTCTTTGCCGTAGCTTGTGAGCATTGTTTCCTACCAGTTTGCAGTGCATCCTGAACGGGGCAGTTCTGTTTACATGGTAACTATCAAACTTAGGGCAGCAATTGGAATCTCACTACTCTTCTGATATATCCTGATATATCAATAAGCGTATTTTTGAGACACAAAAGACTCTCCTAACGATTCTAAGATGGAAGGAGGTTAATGAAGAGGTTAATTAGTGCCAACTCCTAAGTGTTATCAGAAAGGGGAAAAAAAAGAAAAGCGAAACAAAGCAAAACAGCCAAACCATAAACCAAAACCACATCCACACTAACATCTGACACAAAGCTAAGGAAACCCAGGAAAGCTGAGGAACATTTGTCAATCATTTTCACTTGTTTTAAGTATCATTGCAGAGAAGCCTAACAAGGCTAATGTGGCATGCACAGTGCCTGAATGCCTACACAGGTCACTTGTGTACACGTAGAAGACTGAGTATTATTATAAATGAAAGCAATTTTTCTCTATAATGAAATCACCTTTTTCTCCTGTTTCATGTCCTGTTGTTGCTACAATATTGCAACAGTGCTTCCTGCATTTTCAGTCTTTCCTTCTACCTTATGTGATTCAGGCCCCTATCCATTTTGGAAGCTCTCTACTGGACTTGCTTTAGCTTGCAGTTATCTCTTTAGACCTGAGGAATGCTCTCATGGACACAGTTATTTGGAGTGGTGCAGTTCTGCCAGTGCTGAATATGAACTCCCTGGAACCCTTTGTCTGCACTTGTTGCTAATGCACTTTCAGCTTGGTATGCTGTAGGCCTAGTGATTTCTACAAAAGTGTGCTATGGGCTTATGTTTGATTTCATGTCTATTAGGAGCTGCAGATCCTACTTTTGCAGAAATGCTTTCTCAGTGATCCCCACAGTTATATATGTCTGTGGGGTTGTTCTGTTCCCAGTGCTGGGCTTTGCACTTTTTTTTCTTTTTTTTTTTTTTTAAATTGAATTTTCTGAGGCTTCTGCTGGACTGTTTTTCTCAGCTTCTTGGTACTACAGCTGAGCAGCAGCCCTACTGGACTCCCTTAATCAGCTGTAGAGTCTTTACAGAAGTTCTGAAGGAAACATATCTACTTGCTGATATTTTATGAAATAAGAGCAGCATAAGCTTATAGGGAGAAATCTATGTTCTGTACCACCTCTTTATCTCTAAGTTGGAGATACATGGATTTGAAGGTGGGACTATTCAGTGGATAAAGGATTGGTTAGATGGCCACAGCCAGAGGATTGTTGTCAATGACTTTATGACCATGTGAAGGCTGGTCATGAGTGGTGTCCCCAGGAGTCCATCTTGGGACTGGTGCTCTTGAACATCTTTATCAACGACACAGACAGTGGGATCATACCCACCCAACGTACCCTGTTTGCAAAGTGGTGCAGTTGGTACAGCAGAAGGGAGGGATGCCATTCAGTGGGACCTGGACAAGCTTGAAAAGTGGGCCTACAAGAACCTAATGAGGTTGAACAGAATCACAGGAACTTACTGAGAGCAGCCCTACGGAGAAAGACTTTGGAGTCCTGATGGACAAAAAGGCGGACACATGCCAACAGTGTGCTCCTGCAGCCTGGAAGGCCAACAGTATTGTGGGCTACATCAAAATGGGGATGGATAGAAGGGGCAGGGACAGGACTGTATCCCTCTGCTCTGCTCTTGTAAGGACCATTCTGGAGTACTGCATACAGGTCCCCAGTATAGGAAAGATGCAGAGCTGTCGAAGTGAGTCCAGAGGATGGCTAAGAATACGATCAGAAGGCCGGAGCACCTCTCTTCATAAGAGGGAGCTGGGCTTGTTTAACTTAGAGAAGTCTCAGGGGAGACCCCATTGTAGCCTTCCAGTACGTGAAGGGAGTTTTCAGGCAGGCGGGAGACTGACTTATTACATGAATAAAGGGTGATAGGACAAGGAAGAATGGCCTTAAACTGAAAGGGGGTAGATTTCAGTTGGATGTTAGGATGAAATTTTTTACTCAGAGGGCAGTGAGGCGCTGGCACAGGCTGCCGACAGAAGCTGTGGATCTGTGGCTCCAGCTGTGTCCCATTCCTGGAGCTGTTCAAGGCCAGGTTGATCCCTGGGCAGCCTGAGCTGGTGCATGGCAGCCCTGCCTATGGCAGGGAGGTTGAACTAAATGATTTTTAAGGTTTCTTCCAACCTAAGCTGTTCTGTGATTCTATTATTTGTGTGCATATGTACAAACATGTGTGCGCGCATGCACACGGCTGACCGAGTCTGAACAAAGTGGATTTAGCAGAATTCATCACAGATATGATATTCATTGGGTATGCAACTGTGCTGCATTGTAGTTGCACCTTTTAAGGACCTTCTGCTCCAGGAGTGGAATAATGATGTTTTTCAGATTAGGTAGTTCCTGCCTAGCCTTAAAAAAGTATTTACAAGAAGATGTCTCTCTGTAATTTCACAAAAGGCTGTCTGCAAACATATCTAGAGGAAGGGACTAGCTCCATTATGCAAAGCCCTGCTGTTCTTTTCCCCACCCCATCCATTGCCTCCAGCCTGCATGCCAACAGAAAATCCTTGAATTCTCAATTTTATTTTCTTTTCCCAATTAAGCTTGAAATTTCCTTTCATTTTTAATCTGCTTATAGCTTTTGAATGTTGGCTGTGATTTTTGGAGGTTACTACAATAGAGGAAAGATTTCTGCTCTACATGCTTGTCCTGCTGCCTGATCTACTTGGGAAAGACAGGTCAGTTCACCTCTGGTAGAAGGTTTGGATTTTTTCCTATAACTGCAGGGGATCATAGAGAAAAAGAAAGAAGAAACCTTATGGAATTCAGGGAATCAGAAAACTGTTCTACCTTACACTTGAATAAAGATTATTCGACAACTGCTATGTCCTACCTGCCTACTTTGAATCAGGACTTGAAGGAAGGAGTCTTTATGATATGTTATGCCTCAGTTATGATTAGACCAACTGTTCCAATTTTGGCTGACCTCATTTGTCTCCCTCTCCTGTTCAGTAGCAGTTGTTTTTTTTTGTTTTGTTTTGCTTTGTTTTGCTCCCCCCCTCCTTCCTCCCCCCCCCCCCAACCCCAATTTTCTGGCAGTTTGGATAGGGAAGTTATTGGCTTTTGTCCTTACACAAGAAGTTCAAAGTGAATATGTGTCTCAGCAAAATAGATTGTATGTGTACATACATGTTCTTGTATACTGAAGGGTTAAATCTAAGCATATTGAAAATTTCGACTGTACAGTCTTGACCTGAAAGCATAAATCTTGCCATATCTCAGAAAATGAGCCAGGGGAATCTGCTAACTGAAGTGCTCAAGTTCAGTTAAATTTGACACCCTGGAATGATGCCAACAGTAGTGGAGCTGAGAGGTTGACTGTTTCTGAAGAGGTGGTGTCAAGATCTGGAGTCACTCAGTTTAAGAGACTTTCACAATAGTAAATTGAATTATTCTTGCTTTTAAAGGCTTAATATTGACATGATATCACTACATGCTTCTAATTTTTATCTTTTGTTTCAATGAGTCATATAAAAATATGTTTTTAAAAAAAAAAAGGCGATTGTTGTGGGAATAGACTGAAGAGTGCTCAGATAATCCATAATCGTCCCTCTGTAATTTTGAGAATATTGTTTATTCCCCAAATACAGTATCTATTCAGTAGTGACATAGCAATTGCAGTTTTGACACTTCTCCTTCTGCACAATATTAGTCCTGTTTCTTCTGCATCTTAGTGGCTTCCTATCAGATCCTTCAGTCACCCTTCCCTTCCCTTTCCAGCTTTGAAATTCCACCCCTGGAAACTCATTTAAACCTAGATATCCACAGACTTCTCTGTGGACCCTTCATCTTCATCACCCTAATGTGACAAATTTCCATTGATATGACAGCTAATTGACCTAGTTAGGTACTTTGTGTAGATCAGATCTGTTATTTACACTATGACAAACAGACCTTCCAGTTTAATTTCATTTGTGAGCTACAGATAAATTGGTATCCTGCAGATTCCAAGTAGTTAAATATCCCAATGTGTTGCTAAACTTTTTTTCACTTTTACAGCATCTACACTGTCTTTGCCACCATTTCATCACTTCCTTTTTCCATTTTTAAAAAAAATGGAACCTATATACACACTTATTTCTAAATGAACCCACAAGAGTCTTCTAGTTGTAAGGAGAAATCTGTTCTTCAACTGCAAATCTGCTCTATTATTTGGATTTCAGCAGTAGTATTGATAAACTCAGGAGAGAAGAGGGCAGAATTTAGAGAGCAGTAGGGAACACCGGAGACTGAGTTCTAAGAAAGTAACTGGATTATTTCATTAGGCAAAGGAAGAAAAAGATTCCATGTAAAAAAGCTGTGAAAAACCACATCAGAGAATATGGAGCATAGAAGAAATGTAATGAAAATTCAAACAATTCTGTTGCCATGTTTCAGTTCAGCAAGTGAGACAAGTATTCAGTGACTGTATATTTTGTGAGGAGTACACCGTCTCTTGCTCTAAGTGCACAAAATATATCTTTAAGAAGTTCAATTGCATTAGTTAGAGTTACTTAGTAAAGAGTTCTTTAGGAAAATTGTTAATTTTTAAAAATCTTTTTAGTCTATTTTTACTTTTCCTGAACTTTCTTGTCTTAACTCTTCAAACTTTTCAGCTCATTACACACACACACACATATGTTGTACTCCAATGTAACTGAGAGATTTTTAATATCTGTAATTTTTTATTATTTCCTGTAACTTAACATAATTGAATGTTTTCTCTTTAGCAAACAAATGTTCCATTATGAAAACGTTAAAGAAAAAAATGTTCCTGAAAGCAGATTGTCTCCTTTGTTCAAAGCAGTGTCATTACACTACTATTTTTACCTGGTTGAAGTTCAAACTGCTGTTGAAAGGAGCAGGACAATTTTTCTCCTTACACTTCTCCCTATCACTTCCCATCTGCCATTCTTATATCTGTGGCTGTGTGATGATTTGCATTAGGGGAACACTCTGGCTGAAAGCTGAATTAATTAATTAACTAATTAATTAATTTTTGCTAACCTAGTTTTCTGTACTGCAAGGAGTGGAAACAGTAATGCCAGAGCAAGAGGAGCAACAGGAAAATGTATCTGGAGTCAAGCAGGGAGGTGAACATTGAATAATAATGTCAGTGTTCATTAAATAATAATCCAATAAAAATCCAAAAATGGGGTTTATGACAGAAAACTGATTTTCAGCAGAATTAATTGGTATGTTTTTTAATCCTGTCATTTTATAGCAAAAAACCAATTGCCTGAGAACCACACTATTTCAAGTTTGGATAAATTGAGTAATTATTATTGCTGCTGGTAATATAATCTTGGCAGGCCTTTAAAAATCTAACAGAAGTTCAGATAGGCTGTGCCTGCAGTATTCAAAAGACAAATTGTCAAATGTGTTGTGATATATTAGGAATCTCTAAGACCTAAAGCTTTGGCTGCTGAGAGCTGACCATGACTATAGATCACACTTGTTTCAGCAGAATTCTGCCAGCTGCACTCTGCCATTTTGGCCTCAAATTGCTCTGTATATTTGCCAAAGGTTTAATTAATTCCTGCGTAACAAATGTGTATCTAAATGAATAAGAAATAGGAAATACATTAATACATGAATAGAGAGCAGAATCTTCTAAATCAGTGCTTAAGTAAGGAAGACTGTTAGTTCAGAATCCATGTATAAATTTGTGTCAAATTGCATTTTCATACAGATATGTTAATTTTCCTTTGTTCTTGATCCATGCGATTGAGCTCAGGTAGATTTGAGAATTCACTAGCATTTCCCACAGTTACAGAAATTTGCAGGATTTGAAACGGAACATGTATTTGAATCCCTATGAGAAAACCTGACAGTAATCTTGAAACCTAGCTGTAGAGGATAACCAGAAATTGTATCATCTCTCTTTAGATACTTGAAAGTGGTAACAGTCATCCTCAGACATCTTGAAATGCTTTTGTTGTGGTTTAACTCAGCAGGCAGCTCAGTACCACGTGGTCATTTGCTCACTCCCTTGTCCCAAGTGGGATGGCGGAGAGAATTGGAAGCAAAATAGAAAACTTGCGGGATGTGATAAAAATTGTAAGACAGAAGAGGAAAATGGAAATAAATATGCAGTGATAACAGTGTGTATATATATATATATATATATGCGATGCATTCACTTGCCATCTCCAACCGTTCACCAGATAACAAAGCAACTGCTCCTGACCAATGCCCAGCAACAATATAACTGCCTATTGACTGATGTCCAGCAATAACACAACTGCCCACTGAGCAGCGGCCTGTCATCAGTTTAGTGTCTCACATCTGCTGCCTGATGCCCAGCAACTGCCAGTCAGTGGCTGGCGCAGTGCCACACCTGCTTGCCCACCCAGCCTCCCCCTCTGGCCGGCTCCACGCAGTTTGACAGCCTTCCTCATGACATCACGTAGCATGGAACAGCTCTCGACTGATTCAGACCAGCTGTTCTGACTCCACCCTGCCCCCTGCTGTCGCTACATAAAGGCTTGACTCCAGATACATTTTCCTGTTGCTCCTCTTGCGCTGGCATTACTGTTTCCACTCCTTGCACTACATAAAGTTCTTCCCCTCTGAGTGGCTTGGCCTGGGTGTAGGCATGCTCCCATTACTAAGCAACAATCAAAACATCAGTGTGGAATCAATGCTGTTTTGGCCGAAACCAGGACAATATCCACCCCTTATTCCATGTCATTTGCATCAAGCTCAGGTTCCTTGCTTTCCTATATGCTCTGATTAATTACACAGATATAATTCCTGTAGTCCATAGCCATCCCTCTTAATTGTTCACAGAATTCATTTAATTCATAACTTGGGTTCTATCTACCCTAATAGCCCTTTGGGACAGGAGAGATGATGCATGGTGCTGGATTGTCGCATGTTGGAGCCAGTTCTGGTTTGGAGAAAAAAGGCCAGAACTCATTCTTCTTCTATTTGTGTGATCCTTACTATGATACTGTTGGATTTTGGTTGTTCTCACTCAACATCAAATCTGTTTAGGTACACACCAGGCTTCCACGTTCTTACACGTTACCCACCAAGTACACCCAGATCCTTGAGCAAAAGCAGTCTTGTGGCTGAGCTTGCCTTTGCCCAAGGCAGGAATAATCCTGACTGCCCTACCCAGCATGTTTGCTATGTGCACTAACAGGGACTTTATCCCTTTCTATAGTACGTAACAATTTTGACTGGTCAGGGCTGGCTCAATTGGCAGATCCCCAAGAGCATTTTGGAGTATTCATGTATTGTTATTTGAACTTGAGTAAGGGGTTTCCTTGAGGTGTCTGTGGAAGTGCCCTGTGCCACAGGATACACACATAAAATGCATGGATACTCCAGGAATGGGAAAAATGTGATCTGCCAGATATGGCAGGAAGAGATGTATGCAGGGCGTGGATTGTTGGTGGGATTCACAGATGTAAGTACAGATGACAGAAGTGTAGCACCAGAATAGTAGTGAGAGTGAGTGGAAGGAGCCTCACAAGAGCATGCAAAAGCCTGAGGGTAAGCATGTGGCAGGAAATTAGGCTGTAACCTAGAGCAAAAAAAAGTAGAACAGAAAAGTAGAACAGCAAGGAGAAGGGAAGAGAAACACATAGACATTTTAGAAAGAAGTGAATTTCTTCTTAGAGCAGTCAGGAGGAAGCAAGTGTTTCTATGTGCAAACTTAAGATTTGATATGAGGGTAGGTTCCCTCCCAAAAGCTGAAAAAGTGGAAGTTTACTGAGGAGGATGTAAATTTGAAAGCATTCTATAATTTTGAAGACTTTGTTTGTTTGTTTGTTTGCTTTTGGGTGGGGAGGGATATGATACAAGAACTTTTGGCTTTGATTTTATCAAAAAGAAGAAATTTAAATGGAGAAAAAAGTTGATGAAAGAACTGTAGGCAGAATTGGGTAACAGCCATTGAGCAGACTAGCACCTAAGAGGCGCTAGGCAAGTAGGGATAAGAAAAACAAACAAACAACCCAGATGGATATAATGTAATATACTGGTGTAGAGATTTCTTCTTTATAGCAAAACAAAACTTTATTTAATGATGCAAAGGTCTCCGATGGCTAGCAGCTGTAATGTAACTAGTCTTAACAAGTCAAAGGAGGTCAATTTGCTAGGGGTGGGGAATAGATGAGTATTATTTATGGCACAAATTGCTAAGCCTGTAAGTGTCTCCTATGCCCTCATTATCTTTTTTGGAAGCACCATAGCAGGTGTGTTTTTCAGACTGTATCTTTTTCAGCTAATGCAATTTTCACTGGTCAAATTCTCCTGAGCTGAACTGTGCCCTTTTGAAAAGACTCGATAAGGTTAAGCACTTTTTATTTGAATAATTGCAATAATAATTGCTAGAGAACTTTGAAAGACGAAGCATCATTTACTTGTGTGAGAAGGAAAAGGTTTATGTGCTTCTGAGAAATTTTGTATTAGCTTTGCAGTGGATATATTTTTTTCCTGAATTACAGATGGAGAAGAGCTACAAAACAAGATTTTTTTAAAAAATGTTTATATACCTCACAAAGGATACTTACTTTCTACCTCTTGATGAATCTCAGATTTCTTGCTGATGGAGAATTTATGAGCCTAGTTTCTGAAAAGAGAATATACACCTAGTATATGGCATACTCTTGCTTAGATGTTTTCCCATGTACTTAACTGAGTTCCATAACAACATGTGGGAGGAGTTCTTTACAGTAAGAGTAGTGGAGCACTGCAACAGGTTGCCCAGAGAGGCAATAGAGTCTCCTTCAATAAAGATTTTCAAGACCTGTCTGACCTATTGAAGGGATGAACCTCTTGAAGTCCCTTCAAACCCTTGCAATTCTATGATTCTGTGAAGTGTGATGATATTTGAATTGGCCTAACAGCTTATGGCTGCTTGGGAGGAGTAGTCCTAGTTGTCCTTCTCCTTGTTCCATATATGCCTTTGTCCCCTTAGCTCTTGTGTGACTCTTCGTAAGCTCTCTCAACCTGAGAGGCGCATAGCTGGACCACTACTTAGGCCCTAATCCTGGGCTCCTAATCATTTTATGTCTCTCTCTAGCATTGTCTGGGCATATGTCTAGGCATATGTCTGGCCAGAAGGATCACTTTCACCTTCCTTGTGACTGAGGATGGATTGGTACTACCAATGTGTGCCAGTGGGCTTCCCAGCCTCTATGACTAGGTGCTTATGGTACATTTCAATAGTGTGTTCAAGGGCAAGATACTTAGCTTGAGTGTCCACAGCATTAGTAGGACGACTGTAGTGACATCAAAGCTATTTCTTCAACTAAATTTCTAACACTTGTCATGAATCCCTTGCATTCAACAAAATTATCTTGACAGTAATATTTGATAGGGGTCCTGTGGTGGACAGTCACCTCAGAAATCACATGTGTAGTAGTAGTATGTGGAAGTTGTGAAAATGTCCTTTATTTTCTTCTAGTCTGGCTATCATGTGTCTTAAGTGCTTTGCTGTCATTGCACAACTTTCAGATTGGACCTCAGATCATCTAGGGCACAGGCCAACCAAATTCACGGTGGGCTGAAGTCCTATTGAAATCCAAAGGTGCAACTATTTTTCTGAATCTGAGTAGGATCCAGAGGACTAGATTTTAAATAACACCAGACACTGAAGTCACAGAATCTAAATATAATCTGAGATATCTTTAGATAAAATATAATTATTTTAATTTTTTTTTTAAATTTTTAATATATGGCTTTGTTCTGCTACAAGACTTACATATGAAGGTGGATTATCATATGCAGAATAGTTTGGGCTTTTTTGTTGTTGTTGTTGTTGTTGTTGTTGTTTTTGGTATTGTCTTTGTAATCCTGCCATTGCTTTCCATGATTTAGTGAGTTTTCATCATGTCTTTATATTGTAAATTTCTTTGCCTGGACTGTTTTTTAACTTATGCTTTTGCAGCAACATTACATTTAGATATAGTTTGGACAGGAACATTTGGGGTCTACCATAAGACAAATGACTACTAGTCTTTATTATAACAGCGATTTGCCCAACAATTCCATTATTTGAGAATTGGCCAATGTTCCAGTAAGAATAGTAGTTATTTCCTCTTTTCTATACCCCTTTTTATTGCCAATCCACACTTGTATCACACATAAACAATATCTGTAAAACAACAGTGATTTAGGGAATGTTTAATTGGAACATTAAAGAGCATCAGGGAATGCAAGCAGGAGATAGACTGGTGGAGTAACTCCTTGCTGAATTTGTGGGAAAGGCACTGGGGTGATATACTCCAAACAGTGGTGGAACCCCTGCCCTGTCATCATTGGGCGGAGGGAGGGGACTTTAGAGATGAGGAGTGGAAACAGGTCCCAGCTTGGCAGGCCCCTTTCCCTTTCGTTTTCCCAGGTATCTCTCTGCTATAGTTTGAAGCTCTTGAACTTGAGGAAGAGGTAAGTGAGGATGCAGTGAAAGGTCCACCCAGGAGGTTGTCTAAGGCGAAGCACTTGATACCATACCTCAACACTGCCTCTGCCAAGAAGGAAAGAAGGGTAATTGTCATAGGCAGCTCCCTTCTCAGGGGAATGAAGGGCCCCGTATGTTGGCCACACCCTGCCCGTCGAGAAGTGCGCTGCTTCCCTGGGCCTGGGCCAGGGACAATTCTAAAAAACTTCCTGGTCTGGTTTGCCCTCTGATTACTACCTTTTACTGTTAGCACAGTCTGGCAGTGATGATGTTGCTGAGAGAAGTTCGAGAGCTATAAAAGGGACTTTGAGGCCTTGGGGTAGTTAATTGATGGAGAAGGAATACAAGTGGTGTTTTCCTCTGCATAGATTCACTAAGGGAAAATCATGCTCGACCACCATTGTAGCCTTCTATGATGGCATCACTGGCTAGATAGATGGGGGGGAGAGCAGTGGCTGTCATCTACCTTGACTTCAGCAAGGCTTTTGATACTGTCTCCCGTGACATCCTGATACTTCATCTGATCCTTCAGACGAGAAAGTGTGAGATAGATGAGTGGATGGTGAGGTGGGTTGAGAATGGGCTGAGTGGCCAAGCTCAGAGGGTTGTGATTGGTGGTGCAGAGTCTGGTTGGAGACCTGTGACTACCAGTGTTCCCTAGGGCTTGGTGCTGGGTCCAGTCTTGTTCAATATCTTCATTGACAACCTTGATGAGGGGATAGTGTCCACCTTCAGTAGGCACACCGATGATACAAAGCTGGGAGGAGTGGCTGACACACCTGAAGGCTGTGCTGCCATTCAGCAAGACCTGGACTGTCTGGAGAGGTGGGCAACAATAAAGCAGAAGAGGTTTAACAAAAGCAAGTGTAGAGTCTTGTACCTGGAAAGTATCAGTACAGAGGAGAGGAGCTCTGTGGAGAAGGACCTGGGGGATCCTGGTGAATGGCTGACAATGAACCAGCAATGTGCCCTGGTGGCTAAGAAGGCCAATGGGATCCTGGAGTGCGTTAAAAGGAGTGTGGCCTCTACTCTGCCCTGGTCAGGCCTCACCCAGAGTACTGTACCCAGTTCTGGGCTCCCTGGTATAAGAAAGATAAGGATCTCCTGGAGAGAGTCCAGCAGAGGGCCACAAAGATAATAAAGGCCCTGGAGCATCTCTCCTGTGAGGAAAGGCTAAGTGAACTGGATCTGTTCAGCTTTGAGAAAAGAAGACTCAGAGGGGATCTGTTTCATATTCATAAGTATCTGAAGTGAGGAAGTCAAGGAGATGTGGCCAACCTCTTTTCAGTGGTCTCTGGGGGCAGGACAAAGGGAAATGGCCATAAACCAGAGCATAGGAAGTTCTGCACCAGTATGTGAAGGAGCTTCTTCACAGTAAGGGTGATGGAGCACTGGAACAGGCTGCCCAGGGAGGTTGTGGATTCTCCTTCTCTGGAGATATTCAAGACCTGCCTGGATGCCTACCTGTGCAGAGTGCTGGAGGGGGCCTGCTTCGCAGGGGAACTGAACTCTATGATCTCTGGAGGTTCTTTCCCATCCCTACAATTCTGTGATTTTGTGAAATGATTCTTCTCTGAGAGAGTGGTCATGTGCTGGAATAGGCTGCCCAGGAAAGTGGTGGAGTGAACCACGGAGGTGTTCAAGAAATGTTTAGATGTTGTACTGAGGAACATGGTTTAGTGGAGAAATATTGGTGATGTGTGGATGGTTGGACTGGATGATCTCAGAGGTCTTTTCCCAACCTTGCTGATTCTGTGATTCCAACCAGTGATAGGACTAGAGGAAATGGCCTCAAGTTGCACTGGTTGGAAATTAGGAAAGGTTTATTCTCTGGAAGAGTGGTCAGGCACTGGAGCAGGATGTCTGGGGGGTTGAATCACTGTCCCTGGAGTTGTTCATAAAACATTTAGATGTGGTACTAAGGGACATGCTTTAGTGGAGAAATATTGGTGGAAGGTGGACAGTTGGACTAGATGATCTTAGAGATTTTATCCAATCTTAATGAGTCTATGATTCTATTTTTGTTGCTGAGTTTTTAGCAATGAGGAAATAATGCATTGAACAAATCAAGTGCTTCACAGAAAACGGAGTGAGACTGAGCAGTGTGATACTTTACCAATGCTGCCATCTTTTGATCTGCTTTGGTATTGGAACATAAGGAAAATAAACTTCCAGAGATATGGTCAGACTCTAAATGTAAAAATGTATTTTTAATTTTTCTTCATAAATGCTCTAAATTTTTATGTAAATAAAATCCTTCAATACATCTCTGCATTTACCTCAAGCATGGCTACTTTCAGTCTTTCTTTTATTTAATGACTTCATGAACTAGGTCATGAACTAGAAACAAGTTGTACTGAATTGCTGTTAATAAAATTGAAAATTAACACTGAGAAACAGATTGAAGGAATGACAACAGCAAATCTGTCCAGCAGTACTAGATGTCTCTTATACAAGTAGAAGCTGTGATGGGAATGGACTCAACAAACTCCTTCATTCTGAACATATGGAAGCTGAGAACCCACATTGTTTTACCAACCATTTGTAACTTTGGTTTTCTATAAAATAGGGTCTTGTCTTAGCCCAGTGGTCCAAAATGTTGATTCCAAGTGATAACTATGTGCTGAAATTTTAGAGGGTTTTTTTTGTTTGTTTGTTGTTTTTTTTTTGTGTGTGTCAGAAATTTTGTCACTGGATGGCATTAATTTCTCAGACCTGAATGCATTAATAAAAAAGAGTGATGAATTCCAAAAGCGTTAGGGTTCTCAGGAATTTCACAAAAAGTTTATTTTTTTTAATTGTTCCAATTGTTCCAAATTGTTTCAAAAGAGAGTTTTCAGATTTTGGATTAAAGCAACAATTGTTTTATTGTCAGTGAGCATGGAAGACTATGAAATCTGAAGTCAATATTTTGAAATTATAGGCATATTTTATTTCACTTGATTCCTTTTAATTCTTTTTCTGATTAAAAAAATAACAGCTTTAGTCATGTTTTCATGTATCATGGATGTGAATGTGGTTAGATTTTAACACAAACAGAAGACATTTCTCAGCAGATCTTTTTCAGCCTGAAGAAAATGAAATTTAAACTTGTTTTTAAATAAATATGTTTCTAAATATCTCCTGGACAGATTGAAACAAGCTGGTGTGATTGTAGTTCCTGCCTCAGTAGATGTGTTTGGTATGTAAAGACAATTGTGCCAATCTTGCTGCTTCCAAAAATGTTTTTAAAAATCCATTTGAAATATCAAAATTAGTAGTAATTTTTCATTTTGATTTCTGATGTTCTTCCTGTCATCTTTACAATATAAGGTGGCACATTTTCAGTAGGAATGCTTTTTGTGAGAACTGGGTTGGGACGTCCAATAGTAGAAGTTGCATGCTGTAGAAAACTCATCTAGTTTATAGCAGAACAGATCACCCACAAATATTTGGATCTTCAATACCATTTCACATTTGTCTCCTTAAAAAAAAATCCACTGTAATTTCCTTCTGTTTTGCTGCTTTGGCATTTGAGACGGTAGGGAAAGACAACTGTTTTTATTTTCACTTTTTTTTTTCTCCTGTTTGTCTTTTTCTACTTGTGTTGTTATTGGCTAGATAATTTATGGTCTAATAAGAGCCGTGGACAACTGTGTTGGTTGCTAGAGGCTTGGCAATTGCATCTAAGAAGTGTTTTGAAGATGTGTTTTGTTGAAATTACTCTTTTGTACTTGTCCAGATCAAATGTGAAATCCTGCTGCCACAGAAATTTATTTTGAAATGGTAAGAGCAACAGTGGAGGAGAGACAGTGTGTGTTTATAAAGACACCTAAAAAAAAAAAGCTTCTGAGAAGCTGAAACCTGCTGGGGAAATAAATGGGCCACTTTCACAGTCATGCGTTTGAACAAAAGATGGTGTTTTCAGAGACTATGATGAGCATTAGAGTAATACTTATGTGGCCACGGATAACATTTGTGCTTGTACAAACTAAAGCAGTAGTCAACAGATGTCTTCTACACTGGCTGTCCTGTTGTCCTGAGACCTGCTGCAGTTTAGCATCTGTATCTTTCTGTGATCCTGTACCTGGACCCTGGCTGTATGCTGGTGCCCCTGTGTACATTAGCACATCTTACTATGTAGGTCTCAGTAGCCTTGTGGCTTCTGCGTTACTATGTTTTTGGAAAATGGCAATAGTGTTTTAATTAAGGGCTGTTTAGAAATGAAATGCTTTTTCTTGGTTGCTTTGTTTGGAAGAGATCAAGGAGAGGGGAAAAAAAATGAAATAGCAACAGCCGAGACTGTTTTTCTTTCATGGGATTTTGCAGTTTAATAAAATGGATGAGATTTCTACGAAGCTCTAGAGACAACCTTGATTGCTTTTTATTCCTTTTCTGTTTAGTTCTTCTTTCAAATGGCAGCTCCCTGGTGCTCTTCCTTATTTCTTTTTGCTTTAGGATGGATCCTCACTGAAGCTCCCATTCAGGTCTTCAGATGATCTTTGCTTCTGTTTCTTCAGAATTTACAAACCAAACTTGTTTTTTCTTTCCCACCTGGTTTCATTATTGACTTTCTATCTCTCTGCTTTTACACTGAGAAAGTGCACATGATGCTAGCAACAAGCTGTGTGAACTGACAGTAACCTCTCAATAGTGGCATTTCATCCAGATCTTCGTGCTCCGTTACCTATTCTCTTTTTATAAAGCAAACTCGTTTCAGCTCTGCATTTCATAATATTCTCTAGAATTCATATTCTCTTTCTGGAAGTGCCTGTTCACCTTCTTTGTTGACTACCAGATCCCATCTTTCCCTTTGTAGAATTTGATTCAAACACCTTGCTACTCCCCGTGCTTCATTCCCATTCCCAGGCATTTTGTCCCCTCTGCACTGAGATTTTAACAATCACCCATGCTACACAAATAGCTTTCCCTGCCATACTTTTCAAACATCTGCTTTTCCTAATACAATTTTTTTTTTTCCCACATTCCTCAATCTTTTCCCACTTTTGAACTGCCTGACCCCATCTGAAGAACTTGGTCTGATTTTCTCCTCCAGCAGTCAGAGAACACTTTTATGCACCCTGAGCTAGGCCCCTAGTCCAAAAATTATAAGAAACTTTTTCATCACTTTCTTGAACTCTCCAGAAACTGGTTTGAAGATTTCCATGCATGAGGAGTTTCTTTCCATTTCTGAACCGTAAGTATCTGCACAGTCTTCTTTAACGTATCTTCCTTTCTTTTTCCGTCTGGAGTAAATCTGGGTCATTCTGGTGGGGCTTTTATTTTGTTCATATAGTTCTTTTGTTTTAATGGAAATTTTGGTAGACATTGTGCTACTTACTCATACTCCTTTTTGCATCCCCACTTGGAGTCTTCTTAGTTTTGACTAAAATGTTACCGCAGCTTCAGCAGAACATGACTGTTCTCTGAATAGAATAGAAAAGCAGGTTTCGAGTTAAAATAAATAAATAAATAAATTTTAAAATCCACTCTTCAGAATGTGTATTAGATCTTTTACCCATCCCTGTGCTGGCAAAGTTGTTTTAATGATAACCTCTGTAGTGCAGAGTAGGTGGCCGATAGCTATTTCTCTACTATATTATATTTTTCTTCTGCTCCATGCCAGACCTGTGACCAGAACCTGACTGGGGTGCAACCAGAATTCTGGTGCTGCCACAGCCCCCAGCAAACCCTTCTTAAATTACACGCATGTCTAGTTCGGCTGGAAGGACTGGATTTAGTGCATCCAACACCTGGGCCTGTTTAATGGCTGTTTTCTCTTGTTGGAAGGCATCTTGTTGTCCTGCCTCAATCCCATACTTGTCCTTTTTTTTGTTGGTCAATACAGTGGTTTTATCATTTGCGCTAAGTAGTGTATAAAGGATCACCAGTATCCCATTGCACCTGAAAAACTCCTGAAACTGCTTCATTGTTGTGGGAACTGGGAACACCTGGACCTTATCTGTGATTGAACTGGGTAAGACCTTGGTCTCACCAAACAAGACAACATCCAGAAATTTGACTGATAGCCCTGGTCCTTGTACTTTTGATTATAGCCCACCCTTTTTCTTGAAAATGGGCAGTTAATGTGGTTACAACCTCCCCTAATGCCTCCATTGAGTCAGATGTTAACATGTGACTGATTAACATCAGATGTGACATCATCAGTGTAGAGGTTCATTTTGATGGTAGACGGTTTGTTCCTATTTGCCAAGTAACACGCAACCAGACTATGACAAAAGGTGGGCAAATGCACATACCCCTAAGGGTATGGCTTGAAAAGACCACTGCCTGCTCTCCCACGTGAATGCAAACTAGTTTTGGGATTCCTTAGCAATTGGAATGCTGAAAAACACATTTGTTTGATCCAGAGCACAATGATATGTTTCTGTTTCTCAGTGGATACATGAGGGGGGCAATGTTGGGTACAGCCGTATGGATTGGCAATGTGACTTTATTCAGTTATCTGTAGCCTACTGTCATTTGCCAGGTGCCATCTGACTTCCTGACTGGCCATATGAGGGAGTTCTATCGGCTGTGTGCAGGTCTTTACTCTCTCCAGCTCCTGCATAGTCTTACTGATTTCCTCTTCCCCTGCTGGGAGTCTATATTGCTTTGTATTTGTGATCCAGTATGTTTGTGGTAAACACATGAGCACAGTTTTCACGTGGCTCCTTAAAATTACCTGAACAGCCCAGATGTTAATACATCTTTCCCTCAATCTGAACTCTCCCCACACTGGTCTGGAGATTCAGATCCTAGAGAATGTTTGTCCCCAGTATATATTCTGGAATAGATGCCCTGTACTCCTGGGGTAGGAGAAGCCCAATCCCCAATTTAAACCAAATTTGGGTTATGGGGATAATCTGTCCCCCAGATCTGTCTGTCATTGCCTCAGTGCCCAGAAAGTTATTTGGGTCACCATATATGGCTGATGGTTTCTGCTCTGGTATCCAGTAGCACCATAACATACTGAATATTCTCCTGGGACTAGTGAATTGTTATTTCAACATAGGGCCTCCAGTCCTCTCTAAAGGCCCTAGTTCTGGGGAATTTTGGCTCCCTCGTCATGCCATAGCTTGGCGGTCCTCAAGTCTTTTTTCTCTGATTGCTCCGCAACAGCTGTCCAGGCTATCTGAGGAGGTTTATGCTTTCTTTTTCTTTTCTTTTTTTTTTTTTTTTTCCCCATAGGACTATGAAATCCTCTAGATGCCATGTTTCTTATGGAATCATTTCTATGATTATAATTCTTTCCCTTTTAAGGAAGGATTTGAATCTTTGTCAGTTAATTGTCCCCATAATTGTAATAGGACCTGATGAAGCTGTCAATCTTTTAAAATTGAATTCCTTCCCTTATCAGGTCTTTGAACAGTTCCTTTCTTGTGACCCTAATGGGTACAGATTGGATTACTTTAGGGTCCAGTCTCCTAGTTTGTGCAAATGGACTTCTGACCTCTCTACTATTATTCAGACATTGCCTGTTTCCAGTAAGGTGCTCTGTCTCCCCCAGATCTACCACCAATCGGGCAGCCTGTTGCGTTACAGCCTCCAAGGCCACTAAGAAGTTCAGTGCAGATACCAAAGTACCATACTGGTGTGGTGGAACTTGTTGCAGGATAAGAGTTCTCATTACTGCTGAAAATTGTATCAGATCAAGACTTTCAAAGGTATCCTCATAGACTGCCTCTTTCATACCCAGTTCTCTAATATAGTTTCCAGTCTTCCATAGGTGACCAAAAAACTGCATTTAAAGGTTGTTTATTTGTTATTGTATATGTATATGTTATTGTATATGTTATTTGGCATGCAGACATCAGCCATTGACTTAATGAATGATTTTCCTCATTATCTTGGACTACCGTCTATAATCTTTGCATGAGTAGTGATGGATGTCAGTTTTGAAATTTCTAGTATGTTTACTATGATGCTTTCTGCCCCCATGTCCCAAAACTGGAGCAGCCACACTGGTACTCTTTCTCTTGTTTTTCGCTTTAATCCCTATATCAGATCCATAAGTACAGCTGCTATATACTGGCACACCATTATATCTGATGTGATCTGAGTAGAGGGCCATTGCTTGGGGGGCATCACCACCAGTTTTTCTTGCATTTTTTTCATTTTTTGAGTAACAGTTGGTCAGATCTCAAAGGGATCTGACTCAAGTGGGACCCCGAGATCTGACCTTTTAGTTCTTTCATTTAGAAAGTCTAGTTTACGCAGGTTCCCTTGTTCAGGGTCCTTGGTACTTTCTAAAAAGATTTTTCAGACCATTTGTAGGGGAATGATCAGACTTGGGTTTTTTCCCCATCAGTATCATGACCTGCCATTCAAGTTTTTCAACTCTGTCTTGTAGTAGTTGATTTTAATTGGCCAAATCTTCTTCAGATATGTAAAGCCGATCTAAAGCCATCAACGGTGGCTATGCCGGTGGCTATTTTTCTCTGGTAATCACTATGTCTTTGCCAACGCTGTGAAAATACTTGGCGATTCAGGCTGGGGACTCACAGATATTTCCTCCATCCCTCAAGGGGCTCAATTTTTCAATTATAGAAGCAATATCATGATATGGGGATCTTGAGAATCCCAGGATGTGTCCCAGCAAGATCTCATTCAAGAGGGTGGTCTTTCCCCATCCAAACCACCCCATTATGTTACTTAGAAATGCCATATTAGTGTTTCAGGAGCCTTTTGATGGAATACCTTTAAAAGGTTAAACTCCCATCTGCCTTGCCACTAATGTGCAGCAGAAGAAGGCAGTGTCAGTTCCTTCTACTGGGATACAAGCACTGTGGAGCAATAGAAGATAACAAAGAAGAAAAGATTGCTCACCCCTTCCAATAACCAGTAGTAGCTCAAGAGGAGTGTGGTCTCTATCCAGAGAGATACTGCTCCCTCAGCTCTTAACCCTTAAATGAGAGTAAGGAGGGGTGGACTCTGGGTCCGGTCACTGAGGTGCATTGCTTGCACCTGAGCTCTCTGGTTTAGGCACACTTTCTCACCTGGCATTCAACCATTGGTTCAGTCTGTGACCTGGCAATTCTACTGTATCCTGCTATGTCATTAGGCAAATTTTCTCTTATTTCCACATAGAATGCTTCTAGGCTAGTGAAGATGCAGTGACACAAAAGAGAAGGAACAAAAGGAAGGGAACTGTCATCAGTTCAGGAAGCAGTTGCTGCTTGTATATGGGGTGGCCAATGCAATCAGAGCCATGGTGACCTTTGTACCACCCAGGCCCTCATTCAGGGAATTAGAAAGTTAAGCAGAGTATGGGCAGCCATGGTTCTGCCAATCTAAAGGTAACTGTAATAAGAATTAGGAGGAAAAAATAATTTTTTCAGTCTTAGCAAGCCACTGACAGAGGAAGAAAAGTCTACTGGAAAAGCAAAGTGTATTTGAAATGTATTTGAAATGGCTTCCTACAAGCCTGAATTCATGAGGGGCATGGGAAGTGATAGTCCTAGTGGCAGCTGGCATGGGAGAGAGTGGCACTGTAACATCAAGCGTATCAGAGTAAACCCCAGCCAAGTCAGTTCTCAAACTGCACTGAGAACTGGGATGGTGTCTGCTGTGGCAAACCAAGGGAGTGAAACAAGAACTTTTTACCTCAGGGAATCACTACATATATCTGCTTGGTGTATCATGAATCAGCATGAGCTTCTGACTACCAGAAAGAAATATGTTGTGTAAAGTTACTCATAACAAGCCTGTCCCTGAATATGTGTGTTTAGTATGGCAGAATGTTTGCTTATTGGAAACAATGCTGCCAACCCAAACATACAGAAATCATGTGCCAAGCCTCCTCTCTGAAAACAAGATTGCTTTTAAAATTTTCAAAATCGCAAGATTAAGCCACCACCACCACCAATGTAAAGCAATACATTTTGGCTTCTTTTTATCTGCCTTCTGGTCTTAGAACACTCATTGTTTGTTTGCAAGCTCACCGCATTGTCATAAAAACTAGGAATGTTTTTGAAAAACTTAAGGCTCAGATTGTTGGGTTATTACCTGACTATAACCTCTGCAAGGCTCATGAAGCCATCAGGTAGCACAAGAGTTGTACTCCATTTGACTCCTCTGGATTGTATGACTAGGGAGATTCAACAGCCAACTCTCCTCCATTTTATAGGTTTTTCACATGGTGCCATACGGTATGGAATTATCCCTTTGTCTAGTTTAGTGCAGCTGTCCTGGTTCTGTTCCCTCCCAGCTTCTTGTCTCTGCCCAGTCCCTATACTGGCAGGGCAGTATGAGAAGCTGAAAAACTGAAATGTCCTTGGTTCTATGCAGTGCTGCACAGCTGAAACATCAGTGTGTTATCAACATTGTTTTTCTCCTTAAGCCAAAACATCATACCAGATGCTGAGAAGAAAATTATGTCCCAGCTGAAACCAGGACACTAGGTAAAGTGATTTAAGATACCCCAACCTTAAATGTTCAGTTTCCTCCAGCACTGGCAACTTCTGCCTCCACAGCTGAAATGGTGGGAAGATGCTACAGTAGAAAGTCACATCACCTTCCCCAGCAATTTAAGCTCGGATAATGGACTTTGAACAACAGTGGATGAGGAACATTTGCATCTTCTGCACTCCTGCCAGGGGGAGTAAGGATCCTACTGATCAGGATGAGGAGACGGGGGGGGAGGTGATGTGCATCTGTAGAATGGTAATGTCTTAAGACACCTCCAGTTCTCTGTGCGTCTAACCCAAGGCAAGTCTGTAAATGCACTGGTAATGTGGCTTGATATTACAGACACTGAAAGCTCCTGCCTCAAAGGGGCTTTTTGCTTTCTCAAGAGAGACTGTCGTAACCTGGAGTGCAGGAAGGAGTATGCATGAGAAGCAGAGTGAGCCAAAGAAACCATTTTGAGTTTTACATCTGTTTTAGGTAGGAAGCTGCATCGCAACTGGGCAATAATGTGTCTTCTGCTTCACCACTGCTCTGCTTCTATCTGTGATTAGATCCAGATGGAGCTGTTTCACACAGGGATCTCTGGCTGGATGCTGCTGCTGCTTCTGCTTTGATTTAAGTGCCCTGTGTTTGGAGTCAGATCCTGATCCACATCAAAAAGCAAACAAACCCCAAGAGTAGGAATGCAGATAATGTATTAATATAAGCTGTTTGGGTGTTTACTCATGTTTCTGACATTTGTGCAAGGCTCTTTCTTATTCTAGGGATATTATTACCCAGCATAAGTATATAATGCAGTTGGCATTAGATCATCCCTTTTATATTCATTGTAGTTTTAAAGCTTTCTTGACCTCACATGCTAGGAATGACAACAGCTGTGTGAGAGCATATGTAGGGATGTACACTGCTCCGTACTGGCTTCCCTCTCCTGCCCGTCTGTTGGTGAGCCATCGAAACAACTGTCATGGTGGTCTGTCTGCCAATCTGCAGGGTTTTTCAACCTATGTCCCCAGCTGAGATGGGAAGAAGGAAAAAGTGCTTTTCTCTGATACTGTATGGCAAAACTCACAAGATTTCTGTGTGAGATGCAGGCTCTTTAAGCCATGTATCCTTGCAAGGAGATACGAAAAGGGCTCCCAGGGCATGTGCTTCTGTCAGTCCCACCTAATTTTCCTTATCTTCTTTACTGTTGGGAAAGTGTATCCTGGAAAATTAATGATATTAAATGAACACTTTTCCTTTAGATTTGTTATCTGCAGTTAGGTTAAGATATTGTGTCTAGATAATGTTACTGCTCAGCATTCAGACATGTCTTGAGGAGGAACTGGCAACATTTTTGTGATGCCGCAACTATGACCGGTGAATATTCCTTTATATGCAGCCATGCAAAATTGCCTGTATGTGATGGGAAGGAGGGCTGATTTTTGAGGGTGGCAAATGAGGAGTGTTCTTCTGTTCCATCCCACTGGCACCACTCTGATGAGCCCATCAGAGCACTGAAGATGTGTACAATGAATGCTAAGCACATTGTGCAAATAAGCACAATAATAATAATGTTGAAATGGGAAGTGAATAATTTCTCTAAATGAAGCTTGGGCAAGAACTCAGATAGAAAGTATGTAATTAAACCAAGCTGGAACTTGATCAAAATACTGAAATGGTACTAGAAAAAAAAAAAAGGAGAAAAAGTTCTTTAATGAATATTAGCAAGAAGAACCTTGCCTTTTTGTTTCATACAGAAAAAAAGGCAACTGCTAGCACTGGGAAAGATTGGATTCTCAAAAGCATGTCCCTCCTGCACCCACATACTTTTCTATGGAAAACTGCTATCTTATGTTGCTAGGACAATACCAATCAGTTCTGGAACAGGGACAGAAGTTTGTGTGGGGCAGAACCTTGAGGTATGAGCCTCATCTGACAGCAATAGAGCTGGTGGCTGAGCTAAGCACCCTTGGTGCTGCACGTGGACGAGGATGCAGGCAATGGGGATATATGGAAGCAGGTTTTAACATCTGGTTCTTCTAAAATGGATGAAGTGACTGCTTATGCAGTCTCATACAAGCTCTGACTAGACCTGACCTTTGCTTAACTTGGACTATCCAGTACAACTCACACTCATGTAAAAGTCTAAGGAAAAATGACAAGCAGCAATGGTATTCACTCAATCATAAGCCATAAGGGCACATTTACTAGCATGTAATGAAGACTCAAAACTGTTGCTGACTTTATGGTAGTGACTGCCTTCTCTTAGGCTTCCGTGACTAGAGGGCATAATAAAGTATCCAGAGAGGACCTCTGTTAGTTGGACAAAGGTTTAACTTCGGTTGTGTATTTGTGGAGCTCAGTGTACAATTATCCTGTCAAAATTAACTCTGGCATAGTTCCTTGTAAATCCTTACACTATAAATGGACTGCAATCACTACATTTCAGTGGCTACTTTAAGGCAGTTTAAAGAATAAATAAAGCAGAATGTTGAGATTTGAGACTAGAACTTTTGAAAGGATTGGAGGCAAAGCAGAATACATGCAGTGCTATACAATGCTTGTGAGGTGCATACATGTGCTCACAGGGGCTGGTTGGGCAGTACATCACTGCATGGGCTCAGGAAGAAAAGGAAAGAACAGGCTGTCATTCCTGAGGTGGAGGCAAAGACGGTAGAAATACATTGCCGACCATATCATGTACCTGCAGTCAATAGTTGGGAGTGACAACCCCACACCTTTTTCTTTCCATTCCCGCAGAAGACAAATGTTGCTTAAATCATGGTTTTATTCCACAGCATGAATACGTTTTTGCTGCTCCATTGATCCTTCTTGAAGCCAGAGTGTGTCTTCACTATGCTTGTGACTCTGAGGAATGGTCCTGCAGCCATGGAATGGTGTCTGAGGGAGACTCAGCAGGTCTTTGCAGTGATGTTCTTTAGACTGTGACAGCCAAGGGAATGGAAACTCAATTCACACTAATTACCTGGGGATCCCAGAACGGGATTTCAAGGAGTTTAATGTGGTGGCTCACACTAGCTGGTCTGTGAGTTAGACCTGGTGAATGCAGGAGTATTTCAACTTAAGACTTAATGATTGCTGTTCTATAACACAAGCTACATTTAGCTTCCCACTGTCTCCATCATCTGGGCTGCATTACGGCCTTTCCATGTTTAAGGTGCTATGAACTGGATCCAAACATGATTTAAAGTAATTTTCCTCTAATTCAGTCAAGCAATGGAATAAATCTATCTTCTGAGAATCAAAAGTATTAATAACTCCCTTAGATACAGCCTGGAAGCGAATGAATACCCACATTTTTTGGTAAATTTTCATAGTGTTATTGTACTGCGTGGAGAAGAATTCCATTATCAGAGCACATGAATTAAAACAAAAGCAGCTTATTTGCATTGTGATTAACCATTCCTGAGATGAGAAGCTCATCTGGGTGTGAATATATGGCAACAAAGATTATAAAAGGCGTGATAGGGCTTAATTTTTGGTTTTTATGTTTCTACAAAATGGCTTTCATACAGAAACAATTTATTCTTACCTACAGCTGAAATTTGTCACCATAGTAACCTTCTGGATTTGGGGGGTGGGGTGCTCCAGGCAAATCTGTGGCTGCAACCTCAGAAATCATTACCCGAGTTGGGTTTCATTTTTCCTCTTGTTAGTTCGCAGCTACGTGTCTCTTGCACACTCAGCAGCTGCTCACATAACCAGATCAGAAGGAGACCATGTGGATTTAAACTCTTGTTTTCTTTCTTGGAAAGAAGCAGTGCTTGGGGCATTTTTTTCTCTTTTTCAACTGGTTCCATCCTTGGCTGCAGCTCTGAGCCCGCCCAGCTCTCTGGGAGCTGCTGGACTGTGCTCTGCTCAGTTGCCTTCAACATCACCCAGTGTTGCTGGGGAAACGCAAAAATCCTGAAGTGGGGTCTCAGCAGCTCATCACTGGAGAATATTCATTCACTTACATTTGGCTTCAGTGTCTTTATAATTCTGTATAGTTTTGTTTGACATGCATGTCTGAGAATGATTTAGGACTTGACAGTTTTTTTTTTTTTTGTTGCTGTTGTTTTTAAAGGAAAAAGCTGATTTAAAAAATGCTAAGACTTCTGAAAATGAAATGATTAAAACCTTAGAGAACCCTGATGCATAATATTGTGTCAGTATAATATTATTTTAGGGAGATGTCACCAGCTTGATCGTTCAACTTCTGATTTTTATTTTCCATTTTATGTAGCAAACTACTTCATGCTGCATGCAGCATGCCCATATTTTCTTTCTGGTTTTTGTGTTGCAGTAAAAATGAGTTTACGTTTAAAGCTCTGGACAAGGATTTTGTAGACTGAAGTTGCTACAAACGAACTCCTGGATCTGCCTCTCACTCCAGATACAATGGTGTTCGAATCACTGCATGTCTTCATGCTTGAGATCTACTCTGTAGACAACACAGTCTTCTTATCCTTTCACTTTTTGTGTGGGTATACACTGTGGAAAGTGCCAGAGTCAGAGATCTTCCTAGTAGAGCCTTGATTAGTAGTAGCTCCTGCAGTAGTGCCTCGATTTGATCTGAAGATACTTGAAACAACATATAAATAGTAAATAACAAGTAAAATTAAAAAAAAAAAACCAAAACAAAAAAACAACCAACAATAAGAAGTAAAGCAAAGACCCAACTTAAAAATATATATATATATATTTGAAAAAACTTCCTGGCCCATCATAGGAGCTGTGGTCACTAAGTAAGCATATTATGCCTACTTCCCTATCCCCCTGAGACTAACATTTACACCTTATTTTCTTCTCTCCGGAGGGTGAGTGAAAGAAATAAATTCCTTCAGATTAAGGCAGGGTGTGATGTCAAATGTTGTCTGGCCTGGGCCATCTCTGGCTTCTGTGCTTATATTTGTTCCTTGTTCCTTTCTGCTAATTTAAAGTACTTTAAACTTTACAAAGAAGAGCAAAACCACTTAGGATTCATCCTGAGGAAAGAGACTGTGTTTCAGAAGTTACTGTGAGAGCTGGCTTATACTTTCTGGAAAGGTCCCATCAGCTCTTGGTTTGTACCTGTGTTTGAATATGCTGAAAGTACATAGGAACAAGGCTTCTTAATAGGGATAAAGCACTGAGGGGGGAATTGCAGACGCCAGTAATTCCTTTCTCAATGGCTCATAGCTGGAGTTGTGCCCCGTGACCCTCCTGACATGGCCAAATAGCTGATGAACATCATTTGACTCCTTTTGAGCTGGCAAGAAATGTTCAATGAGCAGTGGATACTGTAAGACCACCCTAAATGCATCAGCAAGGTGATAATGTTAGATAGCACACGTACTGTTTCCTGCTGCCAACCTGCTCTTCTCAAGGATAAAACATTTATTCTATAGAGTTTGGCAAAAAGCTTAAAGGCCTCAGAGCCATTGCCAGGCAGAAGGAAGTATCCTTCAGGACGAAGTGCCAGTTCTTATCACCTAGCTCATGTGGTTGAGCTGAATATAAATATGCAGCCACCCACTATGCTGCTGTGCCAATAGGGCTTGAGGGTGGAAAGCAGCATTTTTGAGACTTTACAAGGCAGATGAATGTAGAACATGAAATAACTGTGTTAACAGGTTGCCATCTATATTCTCACTTTCTACCATCCTTTCCTCTCTGTCAAGGGCAACACGGATGAAAGGGGAAAAAGACACAGTATACTAAGGTTGCAGTAAGCTCTCTGGTGTCTCTTACCCCCCTCTTCTGTATGCTTCCCTCTTTCTTAGTTTGGAGTTTCATCAAATGGATGTAATTCAGGACAGAACCTTGTCTTTAAGACTCCTGTATCTCCCAGGTCGCCAATGTCCCATGACTCTGCAGAGGGGGTGTGGATATTTGTAAGAATTTTTTTTCCCCACCAGATATTTTAGAAGACAAATTCCTTTTCAGTGTATTGCACAAACAACAGAAACAGCTTTCTCCAAAGGGAACGTCTCCCAGTCTTTGCTCCCGCTCTCCACCCCCACTGCAAAATTTAAGGCAGGCAAGCAGGTGAAAAGCAATGATTTCTGAAGTTATCTGAACTTTTTTTCAAGTAATTTCAATTATTCTCAGGTTCAGATTGGTATGAGTAATGAGTAAAGGTTCTTCTGGGTGCCTGTTTTGTTCAAATAAATTGATCTTCTCCCCAGAGCCCCATCTCTTGTGTGTAACCAAATCGTATGTGTTTGCAGGAGACAGTATGCTTGTATTTCTCCCACGACCCTGCTGGCTAATTAGTGTTATTTCTGGAGGTCTTGTTTCCACAGTAACAAGCAATTACCATTGTTCCTTGGACTGCCAAAGTTACCACCAGCAACGCAGAGGAAGATGCGTTATTCTCTATATTGGGATAAAATGCCTTCATATGTCTTGCTATTCACTGAATGCCAATCCTGACGCAGGCCCTGTGCAAATAGCACACTCCACCCCCTGCCAATGCTGCTTTTGCTGGTATTAAGAGGTGCCAAATTCTCAGACGATCCAAACTGATCTTCTCAGGTCTGTGGCTACGCTGACAACGACAGGGTGAGGATTTCAGCAGCAGGGTGACTGTACTAATGGCAGTTCTGGTAGGAATATAAATAGAATAGCTTGAAGGCAGTTCTTTTTGCAATTGTGCTTAGCCCTGTTCTAAGTAATGCTAGCTAGTGATGTCAATAAAATATATTTTCTGTCTTTACCTTATAACTTCTACAAGTACATTGGTGGAGCTCCCGCAGAGGAATCTGGTGGGGAAGTGTCTGTACTACACACTGCCTCTGTGATCTCCTATGGGGTGATGTGTGGTCATCCACTTCAGTCATGTTTTCCATTAGTGCTTTTTTCTTTTACTTTTATATTGCATGTAGATAGACCCAACTAAAATAGACTTTAAACAGTCTTAAACATATCCTAAATGTCATGTGCATATCAAACAAAAGATTAGGCAGTTAGGATGGGTTCTTGTCAGTGAGAGGAAGGGAGTGGTGGGTAATTAGGAGGCTAGACTTAGTTTCATGACTTGGAGAGCTTTGTGGTTTTCAGGGACTCCTGTTTCCAGGTGTGATTCTGTATTCTAAAAAGACTTGGATGCACTGTAAGCTCTGAGTGCCTCTTAACAGAGTTTTCCTGTGAATGTGTGTATGTATGGATCTACCCATTTTCCCAAATGACTAACAGCGGGTCTTGGAGGGGGAACATGGCCTTTAACCAGAGAACAAGGGAGTGTAATGAGGCTCATTCCAAGATAGTCAAAGTAAAGAGACCAAGAGAGATGTTCTAAAACTGCAAAGGAACAGGTTTCTACAAAGATCTTGGAAATAACGGTACTGCAGATGTTTGAAACCTGAACTTAGCAGAAAAGGTGAAGGACATTTCATATCAGGCTCTGAAATGAGCATGATGATGAACAGAAGGGGCGCTGCTCTGACAACTGCCAAGATCACTCTTCTTTAACTGGCCTCGAGTAAAAACCCAGTAATAAACACATCATGGTTTCTCAGAATTGGAAAAAAGAATAGGCTGATACAATTGGTGACAGTTCCTGAGTCTTTTTAAATCTCTTGAAATCTATGAAATGATGGTAGAGGAAGGAGTCAAATACAAGATGAAACAACACTCCTGTATATCATGAGTCTGTTCTAGAGGCCAGGTCTATTTCTTAAGCGTCTCTCCAACAAGAATGCCCTGAAGTCCAGAGGCTGACTATGGCATGAAGACAGCACCACAGAGCATGGTTAAGAAGATATCCTTGGGTGCTGGAGAATTTTCTTGGCAAAAATAGTCCTACCTAATCCAAAAAGCTTATCTTTTCCTCTTCTTTCATGTTGCATCTTCCTAAAGCCTTGAATTTTACTATGTTCTGTATGATGGAGGAAAAAATGATAATCTTATTTTCCACAAGTAAGCCAGAAGCTTGTGTCTCAGTTCTGTTTGACAGCATACAAAGCTTGGGTGGTTTATAATGAACTGAGACTCGTTTTGTATTGTAAGGAAAACATTCCACTCTTTTTGCTCTTTATCTTAAAGCTTTAGGGCACACGCTGTCATCCCAAATTTTCAACCGGGGTGCTGTGCTGAGTTGGCCAGCAGACACTAGGTGGAGGTCTTGAGCTGCGGTTCCACTGCCTTCGGAAGGAAGCAGGAGCAGACAACTCGCACTTTGGGAAGGGAGATCTTTCCTTCTATGCTCTCATTTGCTAGAATAGAAAGTCCAGGTTCTCCAAATGCGGAATGAGATGAGCAGAGGAACGAAGGAGAAGATTCTGCCCCATCCCAGATCCTCCCTGACACAGGATTTTGTAGGCAGGACTGCGGTGGGAGCGTGAAAGACTTCTTAGCTCTTGGGTGTGGCTGGGTTGTAAGAGTCATTACATTTTTCATGATTTATTTTACTCTCATTTATATATTCTGATGAGGATAATTTTGAGATCCTCAAAAATGCATATGGGATGTGTTAAAATGAGCTGTAAGTGAGTACTGGTGAGCTGGTTTTATTTAGTAACAAATGCTGGTAGAATGAGCTAAGATGAAGTGCAATACTGTATTTTTGACATTTGCTTTCAACGGTGCCTCCAATCTTAAAGCTATTCCAAACTGGGGGACTTAGAGTTAGTACAGAGAATGAATCATAACTGAAGTGAGAGCTAGATGAAGCTCAAAATGTTCATTTTGAGGGAACTTTCAACATCTATAATTTCAAAGATCTTGATACTCTGTCTATGAAAATATTGTCTTCAGTGTCTTAAGAATGGAAAATTATGAACACTCAACTAGATATTAAAACAAACAAACAAACAACAACAAACATCAAACAACTGATGTTTTGTTCTGAAAATTAGTTAAAGTTTGATATAGTTCCACATTGATTGTAATACTGGGTTCTGTTACGCCAAATTGAATCTCATACAAAGACATGTTATGCAATCCTACCAGTAACGTAGCAAATGAAATACTCTGTTATATAATTTAGTACAGGTGATATTTCACTTTCAAGCAATAAGTAATGAATTTTCTTCTAAAAATGAATCAGCTTGATTAGGCTCTGCTGAATGAAACAACTGAATTTTTTGCACTCTGAAAAAGAAAACACATGCTGGCTACTAGTTAGGGACCAGTTGTTTTTAATATCCTACAAGCCTTATTCCAGGCTAATGGCAAGACACTGAAAACAGTGTCTCTTACTATTAACTGAAGATTGTAAAAAACAGTAGAAGAAACAGAATACGATAAGAAAATATAAATTTGCTTTCAAAATGAGTTTTAATTTGAAAGACAATCTGACATTTTTTTCCCTAAGGCAAACTTTCCAATTCAGATTTTTTTTTAACTTCCCTTTCCATGACAATTTATTATTTGTACTGTATTGTTTGTTATTGCATTTTGTGAAAAAAAAATGTTGTTTTTATCAAAATAGTATTTTCTGGTGAAAACTGTTTCAATTAAAATTTTCTCACTAGTTGTGACACTTTCCTCCTCCACCCTCTGAGCTGTGGTAAAAGGGTGAGGGAAGTTATTATCTTTCCTTATTTTTTTCTAGTGCAGTGACTTCAAGAGCTCTAGTGCTGTTCTGCAGAGAGATGCACAATCGTGAAACATCAGTATGGATTGGAGATCTCTACTGTCAGTCAGTTCCTCTTTCTTCCAGCATAACATAATCTGTATTTCCACAATGTCTGCACAAAGGCACACTTGCAAAGATATTTTTCTGGAGATAGCATGTATAGTAAACCCTCTTTCACTTTTTCTCATTTCTTCTTGTAATATTATACGGAGTTTCAGTTCACTGTGTTCCTCCTTCTACCCCTGAAATACAGCCAACTGTGAGCTGCAGCTATTAACCATCACACAAACAGTACCACAAAACACATTGTAGAAAGTGAAGAAATTCTAAGAAAGGCAACAAATTGAATAAGGACAGCAAAGGTTGTCTGGACAATGACATCAAAGTATTACAAGGAAAGACAAGTAGTTAATATCAGAATATAGTCAATATGCAGAATAGCCTTCGCCTTGATGAAATACCAGCCTCCAGAAATACCAGCCTCCAAATACAAACTTTTTGAGGATGGGATGTTATAGTAGTCAGGTTTCATCCAGGAAGACTAGTAGATCAGCTACCCTAACCGGTGATTTTTATTAGACTTCTGAAGTCCCAAGGAAATAGCTGCAGGCATCATTCCTTGAAGTTTTAAAACTGGCCAAAGCTTCAAGACTGGATCATGCAGTAGCAGGACAGGTGAACAGTATAAGGTGGAGCAAACAGCTGTGTCTATGACCACTTTTTGTGAGTCTGTGAAAACAAGCAGAAAAAAGATAAACAAAGTCTGAAGTAATCTCATGTATGAAGTTAGAAAAGAGTGTGAACCAGCATAATTGAAGCGGGGATGTGACAAGAGAAAAGCTTTCAAAGAGAGTGCTCTGACAACCTGTCAACCTTAGGACTAGAAATGAGGGAAAAGGGAAAGATGTATGGTTAGCCAGAGGATAGGGGAAATGTGTGTTAGCATAAGTAGTTATTTATGTGAGTGTGGCTCAATAGGAGTCTCATTCAAATTGGAAGGATTGTTGATGTCTGCATCTCAGGTTACTCAGAGACTAGTGACTGGAAGAGAGCACTGTGGCACAAAACCTGCATGTGAATTCTTGCTGCTTTAGGTAAAATGATGAGGATGGAAGGTTGCCAGACACTGTCGTGCGTTCAGTGAACAAACAAGAAGCAACTGCAAAAGTCTGCACACATCACAAGCTGCATAGCAACACTAAACTGTCAGGTTGCAGTTATGGCAGTCCTTTACATTATCTCCATTATTTGCTCTTTGTAGGAATTGTTTAATATGATGTTACTTGAAAGTCCACTTCCAAGCTGGCTATCTGACCTTTGTCCTTTGCTGAGTGATGCCATATAACTTGCTACAATGGTGTCTCTAAGTAGTACAACAGAGACAAAAGTCCTTGAGGATCCATAAGCATAGGCATTAGGGAGAAAAACATGTGTCCATTTAGGATGGAACAGGAGACAGAGAAGGGAGCACCAATATTCTAAGACAGTCTGGTGTCTGAGAAACTCAACAGGATGTACTTTACCCCATAGTTCTCAGAGCTGAGTCTTCGCAGATCCAGTCAAAAGGCCATTTTGAGCAGTGAGACATAGATGCTCGTAAGACACGTGTTTCAAACTCTACCAGTGCACTGTTGTTCCCAGTGGTTGGATCACTTCCATTGACTATTGCTGCTGTGAAATCCTAACTTCCATCCAGCTGTTTCCTGCTTTTCAGCATAAGCATTTTGTGAGATGTCTTTTGGCTTAGTGATTGTTCCTGATGCTGAAGCACACAGGCAATCACAGCATCATCATCTTGTCACGCACTTCCACTGTCTGAAACGAGACCTAATAAGTCTGCTGTCTTGCAGCATGTGTCCCATATTCTTTCTTTCTTGGATGTCTTGTATAACACAGCTTTTTTCTCCCTCTTTCATTCTGATGTTGCTTTTGCTGACACAGAATCCTGAAATGCCCCTAACACCTCTTTGCTGCAAAGGCAACCAGGGTCACTGGAACCAAGGTGTAGCTAGAATTTTAAGGACAAACTCCTTTACTGCAAACATCAGACTGACATGGACTTTGGACACCTGTTATAGTGGAAATTAGCTTACAAGTCCTTTATACTGGGTGATAGAATCTCTGAGGGTGGCCTACTTAAGTGGATATTTCTCAGTGATATATCTCCTTTCTGAAGAATGCCTGGTTGTAAACTATACTATTTTTTGCTTTTTTTCAAGATCACTGCTGCAAACTGTGAAGAAGCAAATAGACCTGAGAATGAAAAAACAGTCTACTCATACCCTCTGTATAGAGTAATGGAATTATTCTGCCTTCTTAAAACAACTGATGAGGGAACAGACAGCCTCAATCCTTCTATGTTCATATGCCTAGAACCCAGAGCACACAAATAGCATAACAACTGGAGTAGACACTACAAGTTACTTTTGTTTGATATTAAGGGAATCAAGCTTAGACAAGGTGTAACTCAGCAGGTGATAATATCCATGCATGACATTGCTAAAAGAGATGGGAAATCCATGGGACTATGGATTTCTTCTTAATGAAGGAACATCCCCTCTAATGCAAAATAACCCCACCAATCATCATGAAGAAGATGTTCATATGTCTTTTCTACTTTCTTCACTTGAGTATGTCCTGTGAGCATGATCTGCTGGATGAGACACTCCAAAGAGCTTATTTCTCTCTTTGTGAGAGCCTCCCTCTGCCTATGTTTTGGACTTTTCTTGTTTCCCCTTGAGGCTGAGGTATTTGAGGTCATCAGACACCCAGGAGGTGTGGGAATGGTTCATGGGTAACCCCCAGCTTTGTAGTTTAGACGTCCTGAGGACCACCGTCAGGAGAGACTTATTCAAGGGTTCTTCACTACAGATGGAATTGGGTGCCTCATAGCTGGTCTATATTTGTTTGACAGACCTTCAATGGTATTTGTATGAAGTTGCCAGCCCTGCTGTAATTTTTAGACTGCATCACCCAGACTGAAGAGTTTCATATCACTTTGCTACCGTGGACTATCTGAAGGTTGTTCTATGGGGCTGGTACTCATTTGAGAATCCTTTACAGGTTTTTCATTTTAAGTTGATCATCAAGTTTTTGGAGGAGATAGAGCAGGTCTGCTTTGCTGAATGAAAGATTCTTCTACTGAGACCATACACAATGGTGAGATCTCTCTAAGATTTCTGTCCATGTATCAGTTTCACTCTGTCTTACTATGTACCATCTTTGCAGTGCCAGAGCTTTAATTCAGTCTGTTTCCTATGACCTCTTGAGGATAATGTTTGCAAGTTAAAAAGTGCTGAATAAGGACAAATGAGAAATGCAAAAGAAGTGAAAATACTCGTGTTTTAAGGAAGATTTCTTTAAATCTTCTGTCAGCATTGCTTGCACGTGTACTCATTTCTGATAAACATTCAAAGGCTCAAATTTCTTGGTGCTAGTAGACATGAATAATAAATGTCAAAGTTGCACATGACTACTTGCCATAAATTAATATTAAATGTGCACACACACACTTCATCTGGAGGTGCTCATACACTCCTCTTGTCAGAAAACAGAATAAATAATGATCAGAACAATACCTAGAGGTAGTGATTTCTGTTTGGAGATGTGTCAGGAGCATTGCTTCCAATCTTGCAAATGGGACAGAGTTCCTCGGTGAAGTGACTGGTTTGGTAGTCACAGAGCTTCCAACCCTCTAGCTAACCTGCAGAGCCAAGTGAGGATGCAGATTTGATTATTTTCTCTTCTGTCCTTGACTGCTCCTTTTAAAAGGAGTCACTCACCCTTTCATTTATTTCTCAGGGCATGAAGTTATCCATCACCACCTAGCACATGTGCTGTCCATCCAGGCTGGGCAGGTGTGCTTACTGATTTGTATTTTTCTCTCTGCCTCTCTTCCTCCTTGTCTTGCTGCTTTACTTTAGATCACCTCTGCTTCTGCCTTTGGTGCTCCTCACTGCAGGTGATCTCTCCTCCCCTGCATCTCTTCTGAGCCAGCTGGAGGTCTCATGCAGCAAGGTTTCTTGCAGAACAGATATGATGGTGCACTTGGCATTTCAGCATCTCTCCCACTGGTCTTGTGCTTTTCAGAATGAAAAATGTGCAGTTCCAAGTTCTCTCAGTTCTTTCCTGCATGGGTTTTCCACCTGACAGCCTCCAGAATGGATGTGCAGAGATGCAGATTCATGGGAGGACATGGGAGGATGATATGGTCAGTGTCATGTCTCCCTCCAAGGAGGACAATAACAATGGGCTTTTCAGGATTTCTTCTGGGGATGGACTTGATAGTGGCTCTAAGAAATGAAGTTTAGTCAGAAGGGACTTGATTAAAGTGTCTAAAGTAACGTATAGTAGAAAAGTTCTGCAAGGAATACCTTTTCATTGTGTCTCTCAACAAATCAACAAAGGACCATTCAGGAAAAAATTAGCAAATGCAATATTCATGCACTTCACACACTTGTAATTAAACCAGAAGGCCACAGTATAGCCAGGCTTCAGCTCCCCACCACTTCGCCCAGCTGCTGGCCTCTGTCCAACCAGATCCACTTGCAGGCTCACAGCCTGGCCTGGCTGCAGCCTGGCCACAGCCCTGGAGGGGTGCCCAATACTTGCTGCTGGGGCAGCAGGATGAGCCCTAGAAAGATCGTGGCCCTCCCAATGCCCTGACTCATCCTATGCTGTTTTATGCAGGCACTGTTGGACCCTGTGAACTGCATCCCACTTCGCTTCTGTGGTTTCTGTGCAGCCTATACCATCATGTGCCTTAGCCAATAACATTTTTGAAGTGGATGATTCCCTCCCAATACACTGCTTTTATCTACAGCAAGAGTATTAATGCCTGCCAAGATATAGAACGGGTTGTGGAGACTGTAAATGCAGTACTTGGACTAGTAAGTCATTTTACCGATGCTGTTTCCTTTAAAAGTGATCATTGTTAGAAATCATTGATCTTTTCCTTGTCCTCTTAGTCCAACAATATCACAGCTCCAAAATGGGAAGCCTTGCTGTGTGAGCAGAGATACACAGATCAATATCTCTTCTCAAAGCAGCAAATGAAAATGAGTGGTACAAAGGTAGCCTTCCACAGCCCTGTTAGCAGGAACAGCTTGAAGGCAAGCATCAAACGGCATGGCAGCTGAAATGAAAATAAGTGAATATAGATGTTTTTTTGCATCAATCTTGCTTGGTTTGGAGTGTAAGGATTATTATTCTCAAGATAATTGCAACATTTCCTTCATGTATTTCTGAAATTTCAGAGGAGAGGGAGGCAAATCAGACCTTGGCGAAGATGAGTAGAAGGTGAATCCATTTCAGAAAGGCAGGTAGTCAGAAAAGACTGAGAGGACCCATGCTTTTGTGAGCACACGCTCTTATGCATAGTAAAACTGCAGGCTAGAATGTCTTTGCTCTGCATTTACAAGCTGTTATATTGTACTGCTCAACAACCAAAGTCCCTAGTACTAAAATCCATTAACTAAAGTACAGCCAGGGTGAATTTGGTTCCAGATCTCCTAATGATGAAGAATTTGTGCTAAAATTGTTGAATCCAGTGTGGGTTTTTTTTTTTTTTTTTTTTTTTTTTGCACCACGCAGGAGTAGAAATTGTGGACAAACTCAAATTTGCCCTTCTTTTTATTTAAAAAGATGATGAAGAAGAAGAAGAAGAAGAAGAAGAAGAAGAAGAAAGGGGGAGTAACTTTTCAGAGCAAAGACTTAAAAAGTATTGGTGTGCTGACATCCATCACTTCACTGTGTTCATTGGCCAAGGGGAGATGGATTTTCCCCACATATGGAGCCTTTTGGCTCTTTCCAGTTTTGATGGCAAGGTCAAATTCCCAGTCCAGCTGCTTTGAGCACTCATGGGGTATGGCTGGGTGCTGCTCACATGCTGCTTGATGGCCATGCAAGTGCAGGACCTGGCTATGAACCAGGTCTAAGGAATCCCATAGGAAGCCTCCACAGTGAGGACTGAACAAGATAAGGCTGCTCGCATATTAACCTCTTCCCCTAAAAAACCAAGAAGTTTTCCTAACACTCTCCTTCCCAAACCCCCATCACTTTTCCTCTTTCTTTGATTTTTCGGCTAAAAATAGGGTGACAGAGGGACTGTGGGGTAAGCAGCTGGAGTAGAGCGGAGCCAGTTGCCATAGAAACCAATGAGCCACTTAGCAGCACTTGCCTTCCTTCTTTGCTTGCTGATTTTTTTCTTTCTGGTGCATGGAGGAGTAGCTGGGAGAGATGGAGGACCCTTGCTCACTGCTCTTGGCCACCGGTCTGCCACCACTGCCTCCCAAGTGAGGCAGGAGAAAGGGAGAGGATGGCCATTATGCAGACAAAGAGTTTGGGTGTGAGTGTGTACATGTGCTGAGAGCTTCCCCTTCACCCTGGCATCTGGTTTTCCTCCCATGCTACTTATCACTTGGATGGTGTCCCAAATATTCAGAGAGCTCTCCAGTCTGCTGGTATCCTGCCCCATCCAAAAAGACATCCTGATGGCAAATAGTTGTCAAAGCAGGGTTTTATGCATTTAACCATGTATTTTGTTACACTCTAAGCTTGACTGGTCATACAGCAAAGCAGAGGTGAATGTGAGAGCTAGAAGTGGAAAATATTCCTCTCATCTCAGGTCTTCATTCCATGAAAAATTAACATTTGGGTGATTATTTAAAATAGTTATCCAACCTACTTTTTCTTCACATGGGGTGAAAGTTGCTTCAAATTCGCTGCATATGCATTTCTCAGTGGGAAAAACCTACTTCCTTGAAAGATCTGAGGTGCTAAATGGGATACTTGAAATGTATTAAACTGTAATTTGGTTACACCTGATATTGGTTTGCAGTGCCTGCTGTTCGGTCTCTTTTTCTCCTTTTTTTTTTTTCTTTTTTTTCCCCATGATTGAAGACATATAATGTCAAGTAGCACATACTTCACTAAGTTTATTTTTAAACTTAGAAAATATTATCACTAGCAAAAAAAGTATTGGATTGGCAGCTCTTTAGAGGATGAAATCTTTTCATCCTTGTTGTGGCAGAGCCAGTTTTGGTAAAACATTCCTATGCTGCTCTTCATCAGTTTGCTCCAAGCATGGCTTTCTTGTAAACCAAGTCATTACAAAAAAGCTCCAGCTGCTCACACCTGGATGCAAACTCCAGATGTCCGCTTGCAGGTGCTATTTTCTTTCTCATGCTGGGCTACGTGGAATTAGTAACAGCAAAGACAGACTTGGTAATGGGTGTTGCCAAAACAGTAAACCTGTAAGCAATTTGCCAGCAGAACCACATCTGGTGAAGCTTGCTGATACAGAGCTGCTCCTTCAGGTTGCAGGTTACAAGCATTTATGAACCCTGGGAAGGAAAGTCTATCAGCCAGAAATCATGGCAAATAAAACTGACAGCAGCTGCTTCAACTTGAGTGGATACTTGATAGGAAAACTATACAGTTTTGCTGATCTGAAAATGGCTTCTTCTCTTCATTGTTTTTAACATGAATGGTGGACTAACCAATAATAAATGACATCATGTGGCATTGTGTGTAGGGAAGTATAAATGTTAAATAATGAATCCTCATAAAATACTTGTAAAGTCAAACAAATAGTTTCACTTCTGCTTACTAGAGTAAAGACAAGGTGTGCATGACATAGCTAGAGCTGGAGCTACACCAGGGCTGACCTGAGCACGTTCTTCATTGATAAGTGGTCTGCCAACTGAACTATGGCTCTGAAGAGATCAATGGGAAGTCCAGCTCCAACTTTTGATGCTGGCTTTTAATATCTGCAGCATATTTCACCTGCAGCATACAAGCAGGACATACCTTCACTACAGAGATCTGAAGGACCTGTAGTTAGATAAGTTCACTTCAGAGTAACAGGGGCCAGGACAGAAATACAGACAAGCTCACGTTGTGTTCTGGTGTTATCCTGGTTGACACAGCTGTCTTTTTGTAGCTCTTGACATCAGAACAACACTAAACAACCTTGGGGTTTTACTAATGTGTCACATCAGGCCCATTCATTTAGTCACCCATGCTTCTCTCTCTGCTGCAGAGTACAGGGCCTGTGCAGTCATCTCATGTGCAATTAACATCCTTTCAGCTTTTAACTGAGGCTGCAGTGCAAAATTTGGACCTGAATTAAAAAACAGTTCCCAGATTTAGGCAGCTTGATCCAGGTTTGGTGGTGGCCCATTTTTTTGTGAAATGTATAACAGCAGCCAAGTGTCTTCTCTTGTATATTATTATGTTTCTTAATTTCATGGTGTGTTTTCTTTGTTTGTTGTAGTAGCCTGAAGTCATGCATCAAAACTCTAACCACATTCATGAAAACATACCAAAGGCGAGCTTCGCTGGCTAATTAAATCTTCTCTATTGCACACTGGCATGACAAATATAGATTTTAAACATACATAATTTGCTATTATAGAGCTGTTCCTATTCTATTCACCTGATGTTATCAGAAGGCTCTGGCCTAGGAGACAGGATAGGCTCAATGCAGTGCAGGAGGAGCAAAAACCTGGGGCAGGTGGATGCAGAAATAAAGGGGTGTTTGTGCATAGAGGAATTCCTGCATGCTAGGAGAAAGAGATAAAGATTACAAAGCAAATACTTCCATCAGCAAGATTAGAAGCTGCATGTCTTCTGTTCTCTTTAGGAGACATTCAGAGCTGCAGCTTGTTGGCTGCAGAAAGCAAATGAGATTTAGAATAAGAAGAACTGAACCCTATAGCAACAGCTTGTGGTGGAGGGGAACAGAGAACTGTCGAGCATGCTGAACATCAACAACAGATGGGCTTTTGTACAAAACATGGTAGCACAGTTAGAATGGGAAGGAAAAATGATGGCTTTCCATCTCAGCCACAGAGCATGCAGGAAGAATAGATGCGTTCTCAATTATTGGAAATAAAAGTGGGGATCAGCTAGCATCGCCTTCCTCTTTTCCCTGTTTCCTAAGGAAATCTTTTCACTTTCTCTCCACTTCTCCTAGGACACTGGTCCATGAGTAAATGCTACTCCCAGCTTCCAAGGGAATGAAATTTTGGCAGAATCTAACTCCTAATGCTACTCACTACCACCAGTGTAGTGATTTACCTTTAATGCCCATTTTTTGCAGTCCATAGACTGACATCTACCATGAATCCTCCTATTTGGAAGCACTGATGAAGAAGATGCCACTAGATGGATGTGTCAAGTAAGCAGAAGAGAGAAGTGATGGGAAGAACTAGCTGGATTCACTGCAGGAACTAGCTCTGAGATGGCCTTGCCACATACTGCTATAAACAAAACTCATGCATTTTTCCATTAGCTATTTCTCAGTTCTGATGGAAAATTCTCTACCTTCCACAGCACGTGTAGTTTCTAGAGGAATCCTAATATAAAATATTGTATCCTTTTCATTAACAACATTGAGGTTATATTAAATCTGTGTTGCACAGCACCTCTGTTTTCAACATAGAATGAGCTTTTGCACTGGTTGCAGTTCATTGCTGAACAAGGTGACAGGGATAGGAATGAGAGAGGTGATGCTAATACACGGTTCAGCCACTGTCCATACGGGGGCTGGGAAATGCCAGGTTCATTTAGGTGTTTTGTCCATTAAGATGAACCTAGTATAGCTAACGTTTCTATTTTAATTAGGATTATATGCCAGTATGCAACAAGGAAGTTTTTACGTCTTTCTAACACGTGCTGAAGCATCGCAGAGCTGGCTGAGATGAAAACTGGAAGAGGATAGAACATTCTATAGGATAGAATATAGGATGCTTCCATGCTGTCCATACATTCAGGAGGACAACATTGCATCAGATTGGATCTGTTTATTATTTTAAGGTTTCCTTACAGCTCTAAGAGTAGAATGCTATTCCCTGAACAATGCGAGATCCTGCAGCATAAGAAGAAATACCTTGGCATAAAATGTATTCCATGCGAAATTCTGCTGTGGGAAATGCGGGGCCTTGACAGAAACCCTCCCACCTTGAGGAGAAACTGAATCCCAGAAAAGCGGATGGACTGCATGTTATTAAGCACTAGGGGAACGGGTTCAACTCCGTTGCCCTTTTTGGTGAGATTGCAGCTGACAGTTCAGGCAGGAGGATATGTGCAGTGAGTAACGTGAAGTGGGATAATGCATGCAGAACACTATGTGCTGGGAGACTTACATACGGCTATTGCTCAAAATAGTGTCTTCAGACATAGACTGTGGAGCGTGTGCATAATGGCTTTTTGCTAAGATTTTTGTAGTGTATGATTTTTGATGTGAAGGAGAGGCTTCGCTACTGCACAAAACTGTAGCTGCCATTGCAGACTGTTGGGCATGTTCAGTGCATGACATTCTGGTGTTACTGTGTGTGTACACGGATAATACCTAGATGCATTTCTGAAATGACCGAGATTTTCCCTTCGTTCCGATCTAATGTAATGACAGTTCCTCACTGAAGTGTTAATCTCAACTGCTCCACACTTCAGTGCAAAAGGATCTGATTAATTATTTGTTTTAAGGTAGCAAATACACTTTCTCCCATCTCTTCCTCCCTCGCTCTCAGATAACTCAGGCATAATGTCTTTGTGGTTTTTCCTGAGGTTTGCCAGAATCCTTCGTCACTGGGATGAGGCACAGGTATCTGCAGTTGTGCTTCAAAACCAAAGGAGATCTTTGGGACTTCTCACTTTTGCAAACAAAAGAAAACCTGGCTGCTTTCTGCCATTCCTTTTTCTAGGCTGATAACTCTGGGTATTGTTCACTGTCAGCACTAACAAAAAATGAATAAACTCATATTTTAATATGAGTCCTTTGAGCAGCTGAACAGAGAATTTTAGAATGAGAGCCCTTTCTCAAATTTACTTACTGAAAACCATTCAGAGCTTACTAGACTGCTCTCTGTTCTCTGCGGTGCTGTGAATCATAACACGAAGACACTATGTAAATATAAGATATTATTATTAGCTCTGTCCTGTGTTCAAGCCGGCTGCTAACAGCAACTGTCCTCTCCTTTCATTGATGTACTTGTGAGATCTGTCAATCACAGCTATGTCAGCAGCACAAGGGGGGAGAGGATGCAAGTATGTTTATTTTTACTGACAAATGTATTTGCTAATGAGAGAGGAGTCCATTACTAGAGAGGGAGCCTGTGCAAGTTGGTGACTAAGTCAATTTGTTATTAAGCTCTGGCTTTAGTGCCAAGTATTACTTGTGAGAACTGAAAATCATCATTCCTCCACCCCCAGCTCCCCTCTGCCTAGCCTCACATTCACTTCTGATATTAACAGGAGATCACAGCTGCTGGGAAGCCGGCAGATACAATTTTACAAATGGATGTTGTCTGATGTCAACCTTTCCTCCTCCCCTACCCGAGCATCTGACATTTCTCAACCAAGCAGACAGATGATAGAGCAGAACTGGGATTATTTCTTTATGTTCATAATAATAATGACTTATTTTCAAAGTGCTTTTGCTCACTAAGGAGGGGGAATAGAATAGCATTTATCCAGCTTGCATTCTCCCATCTCATCTGCTGTTTTTTTCTGACAAACAGTATCCTCCTTTTTCCCTTCTATCTCCTTCTTTCTTTTCTGCCTTTCTACATTTCTGGTCCCCTGTACATAACGTTGGTCTGATGATGGCCCCCCACCTAAGATCTGACACAGCGCTCACCTAATTCGTTCTAGAAACTACCCCTCTTTGCTTTCCAGTCTCTTTTCCTGAATGGAACCTTTTCCTGACCCAGTCTGCTTTCTGTGGGGAGCCTGGCAAATATCTTACTGCCTGGGGAGACACACTTCATTCCCAGTGGAAATGGCAGTGTGTAGTGGCTACTGTTGGTGTAAGAAATCACTGCTATCTGCGGATGGGAGAGAAATGGCAGCTCCCACACTGAGAACTGAGCCTTCTGCCTCACTACTGCTTAAAGCAGCTGAAATTTCATTTTGCACAAGGTGGGACATCAGGGCCCTTAAAAAGGGAGAAATCATGACAAACTCCATAGTGCTGGAAGGGATTTGTGGCTGTTGGGCAGATAGAATCTTTCAGCTGTAGTCTTTCAGAGAGGTGCTCATCCAGAGCTGTCTCCAGTGGCAAGTGCTCTCTGCAGATACACCACACAGCTCCTGCTTCATCTCCTCATGCTGCTTGTCCCGCTGCTGACCAGGCTGTTTCTGTAGGGTGAAAGCTGAGGTGGTATCAATACAGGTAAGGGATGGGTGCGTCCTGTACAGCCAGTAGTCTCAATTCTACCTCCAGAAAATACCTTATTTTTACACTGTAGAATCACAGAATATCCTTTGTTGGAGGAGACCCATAAGGATCATCGATTCCAACTCTTAGCTCCACGCAGCACCACCCAAAAATCAGATGGTATGACTGACAGCACTGTCCAGATAGACACTCTTTAGACTTTGGCAAGCTCAGTGGTTCTCTGAAGAGCCTGTCAGTGGAAGGAGGTAAGGGTAACTATCAGGCATGGACCCATCCCCAAAACATAAACATTCTCTGGTACCTACTCTTTTTATCCACTGCAATATCTTTCTCCAGCTTAGATCAGCTCTTCTCCAGTGAAGCAATTCCTGTGTGATTCATGACCTGATTTTTGCATGCTCTCCTTATTTCACAGCCTCTTGGCATTGCTTTGCCTTCTCACCTGGTAGGTCTGTGTGGAAAAGGTCTCCTCATCTCCTCATGCTATTTCTCTTTGGTCTGGGTCTGTGTTCCCTTACATCTCTGGCCAGGTCATGACCCAACCATGCCCTTGGTTTCACTGAACAGATGGCTACTGTTTTTTGTAGGTTCTAAAAAAGAATGGAAATCTGTGTTTTTAACCTAGGAGAAAGGGCAACTGACCTCCTGTCCATAGAGAGTGGAGGGAGCAGATGTTCTGCACAGTGCTACTCCCTTGTCACCTTCAGGGAAAATGGGTTGATTTTGCTCCACTCATATTTTGCATTGTAATACCAGGCTTGAAAAAGAGAAAAGGTGGGACTCTAAACTTCTTCCTCTAGATAAGAAAGAAATAGGAAAGCTTGAATGCTTCTGTGGTTGCATTTTTAAAAAAATCCTGTTACATCCTGCATTATTTCACTGTAGCTCATGTGGTAAGTTGCATTAGGTGTAGGAGAGCAGAAAAGAATCGCAGCAGGGGTGCCAAGAAGTAATGAGGAGAAGTGGGGAATTCTATCCTATGGGCCATATCCTATGGGCTAGGACAAGATGAGGAAATATGGACCAGAAAAGAGAATAAATTCACTGCATATGTGGAAGAGCTTGGAGGAAAAATCACCAACACTTGTGGGGAAGAGATGGATTTTTTGCATCTGTGAGTGGCTATGGTCACAGGAGGGATGATCCAAAGTCACCATCTGCTTTTGTGTATGCTGCTGATTTGGTGAATGTCACGTGTGAGGGAGCTGGGAACAGGCAGTTCAAATACAGTGGCACTCCCAGAAGAAAAAACAACAACAACAACAACAAAAAACAACAGTAAAATCTTTTAATGACTTTTCTGGACTTACGTTCTTAAATTTATTCACAATTCTAATCCTCAGAATGCCCCATCTGTAAATTCCAGCCTTCACCACTTTCTGTACGAAAGGAAAAGCTGTCAAACAGAAGAGGTTAAGGGATTTGCACCTAGATCCAGGATGAGGCAAAATTTCTGATTCAGGTTGCATTTCTTGACTATCTACTAGACCATAATCTGCTTCCCTCCCTTTCCTTCATCTTCATTTCCTTGCTTTCTTCTACTTATCCACCACAGTTAGTGTGAAACCCTCCTCCACTGTTGGTTGAAACATGTAAGAACAGCTTTCTTGCTTTTCTGTCTCAACTAATCGCTTTTTAAAACATTTCAGCTGAAAGTGCATCTTCATAGCCTACGCTCTTGAATTTTTCTCTTCCTCTGCAATTATTTACCCCTCAAAAGTGGTTTTATTTAGCTGCAGTATGTACATTAAATATGAAAATGTGGTTGACTTTTTTAGAATAGTTATTATTATTCGATGATTTCAGATTGCATGGTGAACATGAAGTAAATAAATTTTGCTAAGTAGGTAGGCAGTGTCAAGTGTCAAGGGTCACTTTAATATTTCTCATTAGTGTCTGGCTGTAGGTGCCACAGTCTTTGAGGGTAAAGGGTGCAGAATAAAGTTGAGTTGCAATTTATGTTGGATGTTTCTGGGTCTTTGTCTTTATTTTGTAGTTTCCTTTGTTCCTGTATGTCATTTGCTTTGCTCCCAGCGTGGCTTATGACACAGCCCAGGAGGTTAGTTGGTGAGGCAGTAGGAAGACTCATATCCTGTGGAAGGGATTAAACAATATTTTCTGCTTACACGGGTAGAGGACTACAGGGGAAAAAAAGCAAATTTCAGATTTGGAGAGTATACCTCCAAAATTCAAGATGGTCAAAAAACCTTCCCAGTTAAGCTAGACCTAAAACTTGTTTGATCTATAATTTAGATCAGGTTTCAGGCAGTCTTAGCCACTTTTGCTGAGTGAGTTCAGCCACACGTGGAAAGGCTTTTTAATGGAGTTGACAGGAAAATGGTGTACATCTGATCTCTGGGGCAGTATAGCTGATTCTGAGATTAGTTTAGCAGTTGAAATTAGAAAAATTTGCTATCCCTGCTGTGATGAGACAACATCCTTCAATAAGACAGCAAGACAGGCATTGTTTGTCCTGAGCATACTGTTCTCCACAAGGTTTCTTGTTTGCTGTCCTATCCAGTCTTTACCCAGAGCCAATTATGGACTGTGTGTGATATTTTCATTAATGTTTTTGTGTAATGCATACTTATTTTATGTGCCATTTATGTGATTTTACAGGTCAATGTTTCAGTTCATAAGGCAGAAAGATTTGAACCCCCCCATTATTTGGTAGTTTGAAAGAGAGAAGCCTCAGAAGGATATGACAAAGATCTATGAGGTTCACAGAGAGGGGTAGGAAGTGACTGTATTAATATGAAAAATAGGAATTCTCATTAAAACATTCATCCAAAACCAAAAAGAGGCACTTTCTTGAGATGGTGCGTATATAAACCATTGGATTCACAGGATGGTGCATAGAGCAAAATTATAAACAGTTCTAAGAGCTTCTTGACACATTTGTGGGGGCAAAAAAGGACATTAAGATTTATTAAACACTGACACAGATGTAATTTGGCTCAGGAAATCTCTCAGCCATGGATAGCTGGCTGCTGGGAGAGTACAGTGGGAGAAGGATCACTGTATATTTGCACTGTCTTTCCCTAATCCACTATAGTTTCCTGTTGCAGTCCTAGCACTGGGCTTTGTGGTCCTTAGGGACCAGACTCAGACATATGCTGTGGTAGAAATATTTACGTAAGAACATGCAAACAACTTATTCTGAGTCAAGTTAAAAACTGGTGTTTAACTTATCAGTACAGGGTGATGGTTTTTTTTCACTATCTTGTCAGAATTTGTTCCTGTATATGATCAAGGGACAACAATAACAGCTCTAAAGTTAGGACAATCAATAATCATTTGGAAGAAATGTTAACATATCTTGATTAAATATTAATGTTATGAGTCATAGGGAGTTCTGGGATAATGGGGGGGGGGGAGGGGTGGCTTACCTTGCAGTGGAACCTCTTGAAGGAATTATGGATTAAGGATAAAATATCCAGTATGTGTCTGAGAAATGCGTAGTATAAGGGTTCTTCCTAATATTTTGATCCCTGATACAAGGGCTGTGTTTTAGCATCTTTTTAACTGGATGAAGCAGAGAACTCCTAGCAGCTCAACTATAGCAAAAGTTTTGTTTTCTTTAACTGTTGTATGCGTATCTCTAAGCTCAACAATCCTGTTTTTAATATATGAATTGTAGCAAATAAGTACACTATAGTTTTATTTTAATCTCCTTATCTGCAGTTAGAAATGCCTACAGGGAACATTAAACACCAGGGACTACTCCCTAGAGAACAGTGAATCATAAACCACTATCATGGTGTCCTGGGATGAATTCAAACCTTCTCCTTATGCTTTCTGGGCTAGTGTAGTGGAAATACTAAATCATGTCCTGAAACAGTGATTGAGCACCTGGTGGGAGAGAAGGCAGGGCCAGCCTCAGGGAGCTCAGCTGCATGCAGTGCACCTGAGTGATTGGAAGGGGTAGAGCCAGGATTCACCCCTTCCCAGACTTCATTTAAGGGCTGTCAGTGGAGCTAACAAAAGCTTGCTGGAGATCCCTGCGTATCTGAGGCCTTCTAAAGATAAGTAGCTTTTTTTCCTTTGTTTCTATATCTTCTGTATATTGGGCTTGTCCTTATTTGCAGCAGCTAGCCTTTCTATCCTGCTGCTATCACTGTATTTTCCATAGCATTATTGGGTCTACAGCTGGTAAGAGAGTTAGCAAAACAAGATGTCAATATGGAAAAACTGTTTTCTATCAAGAAAGTTCACTGTTGATGACCATTTTAGCACGAAGTAAACCAGTGAGATCCATTTCTGCAACTTAAGGCTCTTCTGTGAGTTTGCAAATGCAGGCTAAGCGTATTTTGACATGCACTGTAGGCAAGTCTTAGAGAGAACAATTGGAGGTGGGGGGGTATAAAGTTCTTCTTTGTTATCTTTGACTTCTGTGGTATTATTTTTTTCCCACTCTAACCAGCAAAACTCTTTCTTCCTTACAGATAGCACAGTATTTTATTTTAATGCAAGGATGTCAGTGTTGGTGGATGGATATCAGGACAGTACAGGTCCAGTACATGGAGAGGCAGATTTTCTAACTACTTTTGATATTCCTAATAGATGTTTAATTAGAAGGATGGCATATGTCCCAGAAGTAACACTTCATGAATCCTGATGATCTGAATGTACACAGATGCCATGGGAAAAACAAGAGTTGCTCGTACTGCATACCTCAACTCATTGCCTTCCTATCTGAACTCCTCCTGGCTTTGATCTCTCTTGTCTTTCTCTATGTTCACAGTCAAAAGAACTAGTCTGCCTGACAAGTGGTTGTGTCTGATATGATACCTAGCTGCCCTCTCCCATCCCTTTTTAATGCAATATATACTAAACAGGTTCTCCTTATTGTTCTCCAGTAACTAAGCAACCATGAAATGTCAGCCTAGCCTAAATAAATATAATAGGATACATATCTTTGTAGTATATTTTTATGTATGTGTGTATAGTTACAGATGCGTATGGTCATCTGAGCAAGTTTACTTGTTTATCTGTGAAATCTAAATGTGATGATAATTTGCACTTCTACCTGTGATCTTGAAGCTTTTTAAGCATTCTCATGATGGAAATGCTATCACTGCATCCAAGTGACAGGTAAGTAAGCTGTGATATAAAGAAATAAAGTGACATTTCAAGGTCACAAAAAGACTCAGCTGGAAATGCAGGAACAGCTTCTGGAAAAATGTGTACATGAAAATCCTGTAACGGATGCAAGTCCTTCACCCCATCACTGTTTCCAGTATTGCAAGCAGCAGGCTGGCATCTCCCTGTCTTTTTTCTACCCATCTGCTCCTTTTTTCCTCTCTCATTTTGCTCACTCATTGCATCTCTCTTGTCCCCCCGCATTTTCCTTCTTGTTCCCAGTGACTCTTCCCCTTAAGAAGATGTATCTATATGAAGTAAAAGGGTCTTTTTCTTAGGTCCTCTCTGGCTTGCTCCTCTTCTTTCATTGGTGTGACTTCTTTCAGCTCAAGACTGCTCTCACCACCTTTCACATGTATATATGGAACTTGGCCAGCTGCAAAAAGTGGTCATTAGAAGTGACACTCGTGGTGTCTCCTGAAAGCTGGGAATGTATGCATGTTGCAGAGAAGAGGACTTTGCAAGCTGCAAATTCTTTTCTATGAGAATAAGAGACATGAGGATAACCTGGGGAGGGGGAAATAAAAAAACACTGAGTTCTGTTGTTCCTGTTTCATAAGCTCCTCCTCAGCTTCCAGAAGATGAGGATTCTTGGAAGTTTCTCCCATATGAAATGCATCTGTGCAGATCTTTGTTATGAGTGAGTCATGAATCCTTGCTTCAGCAAAGCAGGACTAGAGGCTTGATTGAGCCTAGAGGCTTAATCAAACGTCAATTTAAATGCTGTTCAAGAAGTCAGAAAAACATGAGGTATCAGTGGATATCTGGAGTTCTTCGTTGCTCACCAAGGAAAGGATTAGTGTTTCCCAGGTTGAGGATAACTGTGGTGTGTTGATCAGTACTGAGAGCTGGTCTTAACTGGAGACTAAGTGTCACGGAGTTCATTTTTTCTGTTTAAGTAATGTGCACTTGGTGAACTACAGCAAGAGAAAGAGTCCTGAATTTCAGTTGAAAATGGGTTTATGAAGTAAAGAGATTTACTTTAGAATCACAATTACAACAGGTTTTCCTGTGTAAATTCTGTGAGTTTAAAAGAGGAGTGGGAGGAAAAGAGCTGCAGCAGAGCTGGAGGCAAAAAGGGCAGGAACAGCTCTGTTGAAATATTACTATTTAAAGTTCCATCCTGACTACCATGTTGTTAGCATGGCCCTGGCACTGCTTTACCATGTGCCAACTCACAGACAAAACCTGAACAGTGATGCCTTCGTCCATAGACTGGTCCCAGGGGTTGAAGGAGTAGAAGAGGAGAGTGCCTATAGGGACATAAGCCACACTGTGCTTCTTGCCTTGCAAATGGAACCTGGTCCGTTTTAGCTGCTGAACCAGCTGGTTGCTAGGAGCAGAGGGACAGAGTAGCTGTACAAACATTTTCTTCCAAGATCACAAAGGAAGGCAGTTGAGCCACGTCCCTGACTCGGTCAGTCAGGCTGGGTCACTAAATGATGTTAAATTGCTCAAAAAGAGAAGTAATGGCTTTTAAATGATGTTTCCTCTTTTGTCTTCTGCAAGGGAAGATTCAGGGCAGCTGGTGTTGTAGCTCCATCTACCAAGAAGCAACGAGTCAAGCTCTGCTGTCAGTCACAGACAGTGTAATTAATTCTTCTAGGTAGTGTAATTAGTCTGTCCTATCAGCTACATATTTTCGCAGTCAAAATTATGCTAAAGCTAATAATACATAAAACAGAAAACAAAAAAGCAACTAAAAAAAAAAAAAAAAAAAAAGGGAAGCAATAATGGGAGGAGAAGGGATTAGAACAAAATTTACCAGTGTATAATTTTTTCTTGTTGTACATTTCCTCTTCCCTTCAGCTTCAAACACAATTCTGAACAACTGGTGAATGTAGCGAGCAGAATGAATACAAATTGGCTTACTTTAAATAGCAGCGTGTAGGATTTAGCCAAAGTCTGCTTTCAGATGCTGAGGCGCGATAAGGCACAGATCCTGCAACGAAACTCTGCGCGGCATTGTGTCAGGGCTGTGCTTCTGCACTGTGCCATGCCTGAAAGACTGGGATATAGGAATGCAGCGAGAGGTGTGTGTCCACCGGTGGTCTGTGCTGTTACTCCTTTGGCAAGATCTGCTGGTTGGGCTGCTGGTGCATGGGGTGTCTCTGCCTCTGAGCAGGGAAGAGGCACTGTGAAGCAAGAAACAGGTTTGGGAGTTGGTTCCCAAAGCAGGGAAGGTCTGGGTTACTTGGGGTGGAGTGCATAAAGAAGTCTCATGGCCACCTATAGGTGTGAGAATGTAACCCAGAAAAACCCCTGTGGACTTGTCTCCTTTCCAGCTCAGACACTAAGGCAGAGCAGCTCTCTCAAATTCTCAAATGGAGGTGTTTTTTTTTTCTTTTTTTTTTTTTTTTTTCCCTCCCCAAACCCAGATCACTTCAAAATGTAGCTGCTGTGGGAATTTCCTTAGGACTCAAACTGGAGGGTTGAGCCCGGAACTGAGGGGTGGAACTTTCTTCCACATAACATAAATTTCTTCCTCAGAGGGGTGGGGAGAGGAGGTGACAGGTGGCCAGAACAAGCTGGAAATGGTGTCCTTGGGGATGTGCAGTGGACACAGCCTGTTGTCATGTAGTGATATGCTACCCCTGAGATGTTCTGATTCCATAGATGTGGTGACCTGATGAGGATGGAGAGGAATAGTTTTGGGAATGGAGGTGCAGTACTGCAGCTGACCCCTGCTGGGTGGGCAGGAGTGTGGGTAGCTGGGGTGCACCTCTGTAAGCAGAGTATGTCTGGCTCTCCTCAGAAGGAGGGGGAGCGAGCATGCTTGCAAAGAAGACTGGTGTTGAGAACATCAAGCTATTTTGGGCAGAAAAGAAGACGATTCAAAGCAGACTGCACAAGTCAGTCTGGGTAATGAGAGACTTCTGAACACAGTTAATCTCCCTAATCACTCTTGTGAGAGCTCCCTGAAAGGTGAGACTCTGAGTCTGGGCAAGCTCTAGAAGGTCCCATGGTGGCCCTGGCTCCATTACATAGACCAGCACATGTTACCTTGGAGCATCCTGTGCTCACAGTTCTCCTGGCCTGGGGCAGTCGCATGTTGCCTGCATAATTCAGTCTTGCTGCTGAATGACCCTACTGCAAAAGGAGAGGGGGAGCTGGCAGAGTGCGCAGAGAGCCTGTTTCCCTGGAGATAGTTATCTCTTTCTAAGAGTGGATTTAGCCCAGATGGGAAAAAAAAATGCTGAGCGGGAACAAAGTCCTTTTTTTAGAGCTTGTGGAGGCACAGCCTTTCCTACTGCTGACCCCTGAATCTCTGAAAGCCTGAGAAGAGGTGGTGGGGGAGCTTGGTTCCTCTGGTCCTGAGCCTGCCACCGGCTGTGATTGCTGCAGTGTTGCATGTTCCGGGAGAGGGTGCAGGGCTCTGGCCCCGATGGGTGTTATCCCCTGGGAAGTGTTTGGTGTCCCATCTTCCCATCCTTCCACAGCTTCAGTTCAGCTAGCAGAAAATCAGCCTTGGAGGTGCTTGCTTGTAGTACCTCTTTGTGCAGGACAGGGGCAGCATCACGGCTACCCTTTGTGCCCTGTATGAAGAGGCAGGTTTGTGGCGAGTTTGTACACAGCAAACAACAATGACTTTTGGTCACCAACGAGCTGACACGAAACTTCTGGCATACAGGCCAAAGCATACAAGCCCCTGCATCCTCATCATGAGGATGTGTCCCTCATTCGACGAGATATAGGCATGGTCTCCCAGGGAGGATTAAGCGTAGAAGGAGCTCAGCTACTTGCAAACTGGTCTTTGTCCTCCAAACGCTCAAGTAGCTCTTGGCACCACACAGGAGTAATCTCCCTGACAATTTAGTTTCCATCTTTCTCCTTGTATTGTGCTTAAATATCTCTCCTGCCACCCCCCAATCTGTCTCTCTTGTTGCTAGGTGAAAAACTGAGAGCAACCGCAATGGAAGCTGACTCATGCCTGTACATGGGAGATGGAGAAACTAAGTACTGCCAGAGTGAGCTGCTGCCAAAGCCCTGCTGCATGGACAGCCTGTAATTGTACTGAGCAACCTCAGCTGGGACCCCAACCCATGCACTGGCTCTGCTCCTTTTCATGGGAGCACTTATTTAGCCTCAGTCAGTGTCTGTGCTTGAGCTATTTTGTGAACAGGTCTGTTCTCAGCTTTTCTGGGCAGAACTGGAGACATCATTGATGCTTACTTGGGCTTTTCTTTTGTTAGGCTGCCCAAACTAAAGGAATGCAAGTATGTTCATGCATCAGGTTAGCTGTGAAGTGATCAAGCAGTTGGACTTGATAATCTTTGTAGGTTCTTTACAAATGAACTATACTGTATAAGAATGTACTCATAAGGAGAAGGCTGTGTAGCTTCTCTCTGGAAACAAAAACCTTAAAACTATGAGCCTCCTACTATATATATCTATATATGCACTCATATATTATAATCTTGATGCTTCTGCTAATTTTTTATTTTTCTTCTTTTATGCTAGTCACTAGAAAACTTTCTGCAGCAACTTGCATGAGATTCCACCTTGGGCCGTATTTCTCTGACAACACAAGGTGAGTGAGAAGCCTCGCACAGTGAGTACAATGGTGCACAACATACTGGACTCAGGACATGGAGATGTTGAATGTTTCTCAGGAGATTTGTGTAAGATGTGGGTGTTCATAGTCAGGAAAAGTGGAATTTAAAACATTTTTCAGATTTCTCTTGTTCTACTTTGAAGTTGAAACTATGCAGTGACTAGTGATGCTCAGATTAATTTTCATTTCCTCTGTTACTGTAGACCCAATCATCAATTAGGCTGGCATGACAATTTCTCTCATTGGTATGTAATAGAAGGCCTTTAGGATGCTGGATTTGTCTGGCTATCATGTAAACCTGTAAGGCTGATGTGACAACTAACCACCAGCTCTGGAGCTGTCAGCCTGACTTGGAAGGTATCTGAGTGCATGCAGAGGAGTATAGATCTCCATTGTAGCTCTCAACTCCTGTTTCTGTTATCCAAATGCTAAGGATACTTCAAATTTACACTCTTAAATCTTTCTAGAGTACAGAAACAAAGGCTTGATTTGGAGGCAGGTTAGTTTGGTGTAGAATTGCTTGAGCTCTCTTTAGGATCATGAGAGGAGAAACCAATTTATAAATGTAACTGTCTGGCTTTGTAATGACTGCTCATTGCATAGTACAGGAGCTTATTACGTGCAGTTGAAGTAGCTGGGGTAGAAGGGAAGGGATTTGCACCAGGCTTGAAAATGGTCTGCTTCTTGCCTTAGTTTAGCTAAAGTGGGGTTAAAGTGGCTGGAATATATTGTCTTGTACTGCATAGTGGCTGGAGTTGGGTGCTGGGAGTATGACTGAAAAGCAGATCTATTGAAGAGGAGAAAGGTGATTCACTGTCTCTACAGTGCAAAGATCTCCACTTAGATGTGCTGCACAGAATGCTCTCTTCTTTCCCAGGTGTATTTCTTCTATCAGAGTCCATGGGGCTCCCACACATTGACTACAGCTTCTGAAATGGACCAGACCTTGAGTGCTGCTAGTAGTGTTGATGAGCTCGGAAGCTGTTCCCTGCTATGAAAAGAAACTTCAAATTGGTTCTCCCATGAGGTCTGGTATGAGATCTGGTGATATCTTCATATTTTACATTATAATAAAATGAAGTCTGTTCCTTCTCTTACTTATATGTATAGTATGCTATATGAAAAAGTAGATATTTTTAATGTTTCAATAGCTTTTATCAGAAGAAAATGGAAACCACACTTCTTAAATGAATTTTATCTCTATGGCAGTTCCATAAATTCAAATCTGCGCCAGTTTATTGCAGTATATTTTCTTCTCAGTGAGCGTCTGCTTAACAGTTCAGTGCAGATACAGAGGGATGGGACCATTCTATCACACACCTAACTCCACCTTGCGGCATGGCAGAATTTACTTCGGTCACTAAGTCTTTTTCCTAGCACAAATACTTTGGTCAAGCAGAATGTTTTGTCAACCAAACGTGAGGTTTGTGCTCCTTTCCCCTTTGTGTGTGTGTTTTTGTAGCAGCAGTACTGAGAAAAATTGGTTATATTAATTGTATATAAATTTTGCGTGCTTTACACTGATCTACTTATATAGGTATTGTGCTGTAACACAACCTAACTGCTATGACCTAGTGTAATAAGCTGCAGTGCAACAGGTCCCCAAACTTTCTCTTCCTATACCTTCCCCTCTTTCTTTCTCCCCATTTACCTTGGGATTACTCAGTCTCAAAACAAGGAACAGATCTTAACATCAAATGGAAAATAAGTGCAAGACTGAAAATGAAGTGTTTTTGTCTAGGTTTATGGAATTGTTTAAGAAATATCACTTTGGTTAAACAGAGCATAGAAACAAATATAATTATCCATGTTATCTAGACTGGAAAGAGTGCTGTGAAAGGAGAGGAGGAGGAAGGCTTCCTGCTCCAGTGAACGCAGGATGGTTTTCTATAGCAGAAGATCCATCTGTGCTGCTGAGTGACACCCAGTGAGCCATAGATACCTGTACATGGAGCAAAATGAGGCCAAAGTCTTAGATTATAAGACACAAAAAAGGTATCTACTTACTTCTGTGTTTTCTCTCTGTGTTCTTCTTAAAAAGGAAGCTGTTTTGGAAACATTTGTCTGTCAACTGGCCTTGTCCAAATAGTGCTTCTTGAAGGGAAGAGTCTGCTTGGATTGGTTCTGCTGTAAGGCTGGGACACAACTGCAGGGACCTCTTCAGTCACTAGGCTCATTCTAACACTCCAAACAGGCCCTTATACAGGTACATGCATAGCCTTCAACAGATAGAACCCTATTTTTGGCATGCATAACTATATACTCACTTATGTGGATGTTTGCGGAGCTGGAGCCTGCATACATGGTGGAGAAACAGAGATATATCCAAAAAAGTTGTTTTGCTATGAGGTATCCGGACTTCCAGTAGGAAAAACATAAAAAATTATACTGTTACGTTCAATGACGTGCATTTCGGATAAGATTTCAAAGTTCTTTTCAGGATTTCTATCTCTGTGCCATGCCCTCTGTTCAGTGGACTTCTCTGCTCTTTCCCAGGAGAGACCATTGTAGCGACACAGCACTGTACTTGCCAGCAGAAGGTCTGGCGACTGGAAATTCATGATGAGGCAATATCACATGGGTAACTTTAGGACTGTTCTTGGCATCACTGAGGGCAAAAAGACCAGGGTTTTCTGCTGTACCTTGGTCTTTTTTTCTGTTTTTTTCCTTTTTTCTTTTCTTTTTTTCTTCCCTCTCTCTTCCCTAAGCCTTATCTTTTGTCTGTAGTTTTTGCTCCCAATCCTCCTTACAGAAGGAGGTTACTGAAGTGTATTCAGGTTTCAAATCTACCCATCTTCCTATCTTAGTCAGCTATTTTTCTTCCTGTAAGACAAACAAGTGTCACTGCCCCAACACTGATGCAGTCCTGACCTTGGCTTCTGAGGGAGGACTGGCTTAGTACTCCCTATGTTGTTGGCTTCTTCTCTCCTTTAGGCACATGAGATTATTGGAATGGCTCCCTCCTGCTTCTTGGCTGAAGGAGGTAAAGCTGAAAGAATCATGAGGCTAGAAATCCCTCTGGCAATGGGTGGTGATGATGATAAGGAAGTTGGGGGTCCTCATACAGAATCACTGAGTATCCTGTGTTAGAAAGGATGCATGAGAATTATCAAATCCATCTCCTGGCTCCACAGAGGACTACCCAAAATTCAAACCCTGTGTCTGAGAGCATTCTCCAAATGCTTCTTGAGATCTGGCAGCTCGGGGCTGTGCCCACAGCCCTGGGCATTCTATTCCATGCCCACCACTCTCTGGTGCAGACCCTGTCCCTCACCCCCAGCTGCCCTCCCCTGACGCAGCTCCATGCCGTTCCCTCGGGCCCTGTCGCTGTCACACAGAGCAGAGCTCAGCGCTGCCCCTCTGCTCCCTGTGAGGAGCTGCAGCCTCCATCAGGCCTCCCTTCAGCTCCTCTGCTCTGTGCTGAGCAAACCAGGGGAGCTCAGCTGCTTCTCTTATGTTTTGCTTCACCATCTTTGTAGCCCACTAGCAATGCTGTGCCTGATGCACTGCAGGGTACAGTTGGCCTTCCTGCCTGCCTGGACACACTGCTGGCACATATGCAAGTTGCTCTTAACTGAGACTTCCCAGAACTCTTTCAGTAGGGCTACTCTCCAGCCTCTCATCCTTTAGTCTGTGCGTATGTCCAGGCTTGCTCCATCCCAGCTTTATAATCTGGCACTTGCTCTTGTTAAAATTCGTGTGGTTGGTGACAGTCCAGTTCTCTAGTTTGGCAAGAACTTCTTCCAGTTTAGTGTTTCCTGCAAGCTTACTTAATATATCTTCAAGTCTTGTTTTCAAGCCGTTGATGAAAATATTTAAGAGAACTGGTCCTGAATTGGCAGAAGCCCTTGTGTCAGAGTAGCAGGTCTCAGGGCAGCTGTTTTGGGCTCAGAGATCCCTCTGGGAGTCGGTGACCAGTTCTAGATGTGCTGCAAGAAGCTTTGAGGAGGGAAACATCATTGCACACACGAAGCCCTTGAACAGCATTTGCTCTGAACAGACTTGTACTGTGAAGTAGTGCAAGGCTCCCATGGGAGATACATGGAGATCTGGCATCAGTGGCTGAGGCTCTGCTCTCTTACAGTGTGAAAAGTCTTGGCTCCTTGTGTACCTGCGACCTTGATCTGGCACAGAGTGAATACCAATAAGGAGCAGCTTAGTGCTCAGAAGTGTAGCTAGCAAGCTACAACTGTCTTAGATCACCTTTCTACAAGATCTACAGATTGCAAGGCAGTAATGGGGGTGGGGGACGAGGATTTAGTCAGCTGATGAGCCTGGCTTTTCTGTCTCTTCTAAGAAAGCGGATTTATTGGTATTAAACATGTCTCTCTTAATGTGAGTGATTTAAAATGGAAATTGCCTTTGAAAGGGGATTTCCTATTAACTAGCTGGGAAGGAAAAATAGGATAATACCATCATCCCTATACAGTACCCATAGATGAGTTGATGGAACAGCATGATCTGTTTAACTGTTGTTTCCCCAGAAATTGTAGCTTCTCTGTAAGAGTGAGATTTAAGCCTTGCCTAAGTTCTTCCTCAAGGAATGATTGTATAGTTTTAAGAAGTTAATTTTATGGAAGAAGCAGCTGTCTTACTGGGCTCTTTGTAGTTTAAGGTGACAACTCATTAAATATGACTTTTGAGATCAGGAACCCAGTTCTTCCACTTGAGGCCAGGTGAAGGGAGAGACACTAGAAGATTGGACTACAGTTTGTGTTTGTTATCAAATTAGTTAGTGAATGCCAATCAAAACATGGTTTAGTGAAAGATTTTAGTGACAAAAAGAAAGCCTTGTCTATATACAAACTTGCACTAATTTAATGAAAGTTGGCCCAGATATCAATTTAATTAAATCTGTGCAGCTACTTCATATTAAAAAAAATTCTTTATTTATTTGAACCTTTTCAACTCACTCCATTTAAATCTATACAGCCACACCACCACTGAAGGTGGCTATATATAGGCAGGGTCTGAACAGACCAAATCCAGAATTTGTCAGGAGAGTACCATACTTGTGCTGATTAAAGGCAGGGTACAGACAGATTAGTATTATATGTCACCATTTGGATATTTGTAATATTAAATGTATTGTGTTATGGGCACACCCTGTCAGTCCTGTCACTCAGTTTTAAGACCAGGGGTCTCTTCCCCACATTCATGAATCAGGACATGAAGCAACATTCAATGGAAAGAAATTACTTTCTAATTAGGATGAAACATCCTGGCTTTTGTTACTCATGTATGTGAGCAAACAAGGGGCCTCTTGACATCCCGACTTTCTCATTGCTCTACCTCTCAATGCTTGGGAGGTTTTTGTCTTCTCCTGAGAGCCTCAGACTTGGGCTATGCGTGACATGACACAGAGTAAAACACAACTTCAGGAGAAGACTGCCATGGCCCTCCTGACAATCTTCCTAAAAGGCTCAAGAACCTTCTGTGCTTATATAGTCATCTTAGAGCAAACTGTCATCGTGATCCCAACCACTAATAGTGATATACCTGGTAAAAATTGAGTGCTTCAAAAGTGATCTAGCTATCTGGGTTGTCCTTAGATGTCTGTCATACCACAGAAAGCTAATGGACAGCAAGATGAGGGAGTTGGTGTTTGGGACTCACAGGTGCTAGTCACAAGTGATGTTGTGGCTGCCTCAGGAAGAGGCAGAGGGGAGAAAGAGCTGTGCTGGAGTGGCTGCAGCAAATAGTCAATTGAGGATCTCTATCTCTTTATCTCCTGCAGTCATGTTTTATATATCCTAGTAAGCTTGTTCCAAAGGTGCCCAAGAAAAGCTGTGTCTGAACCACTCTCCTCTACAGCATGATCATGCAATGCATTTGTTCAGGATCTGCAAGGAGTGTGTGTGTGTTTCTAGAAGCAGATGAAAACAAAAGGTTGGAGTGAGGCTGAAGAAGTTATTCTACTGCAAAAGCTCTGTTTGGGAAGGAAAACATAAAGTGGGTAGTGGGAGCTTCATTCATTTGCTTTGGATTGCTGTGGAGGAGCTGACCTTGCTATGCAGCATAATTGTGAGAGGGGCATGAAGACAGATATAGGCTGAGTTTACTACTAAGCCTCTTCCTTGAGTCTCAGCCTTGGCTATGGAGATACAGCAGAGATCCTGCAGTTGCTGGGATGTGGAGAGGCTGTGGAGTGAATGGGGTGTAGGAGGTAGGGATGGATATGCACGTGACCTGTAAGGCATTCTTTGCAGATATGACTGCTAACCCAAGATGCTCTGTGTTCTGGATGTGTGTTTATACAGATCAGGCTGGTCAGCATGCTATGGGGAGATGTGACAGCTTTGTGTGAATGATGTGGAGTGGTGTCTTGACCATCTGCAGTGTGTGATGTCCCCACTGAGGCTGGGCAAGGAGGCAATGGGGTAGAGAAGATTGGAAATCTGTGCAAATCAGAGAGGTGCTTGGCACTCACGACAATGCCATTCCTGCTTGAACTTTCTTGGCCTCTGTGCATGTGTGCTCTGTCTGTGAGCATGTGTTGATTGATTGTGTGCATATGGGCTACTCAGCAACCTCATGAGTGCTTGTATTGATGCTTTTGGACAAGGGTAGAGGAAAGTGGATATATGTAGATACTAGCTATGTGTGGGTGGAAGAGCTGCTGAGAGACAAAATGGTGGCAGGTGCAGTGGCTTTCAAGATGATCTGTGATGAGTTGCTGTGATCTGTCATGGTTGGCTGCTTGGAGGATTCATGTTGCTTGGCAACTATGTTGTTGCAGTTCAGCTGCCAGTATCAGAGAAAGAGGAACATTGGAGGACACCACCACCAGGAGGGGAAGGGTGATCTAGCGTATGTAATAAGCACAGTGACCCATTCTGGTTGTGCTTTGCTCAGAGCTGAGTGATAGAGGAGATGCTGTGTGTGGTTGTGGCTATGTGTGTAATTCCACAAGGTTTTTGTGGAGGAGGAGAGCTGGCAAGCATCTTTATGTGGGCAAAGCAGTTGATGATACAGACTTGTATTTTGAAGAGGTATATGGGGCATGAAGGTGTGGGAACATCAGGGCACAATGTGAAGACATATCCTCCCCATGACCTTGTGAAGGCACATTGGTAAGCATAGGGGCATAGTAGTCTTCTCTGTTGAGATGGGCTTTCTCAGAAAGGCTCAAACTGTCCAGAGCTTACTCTCATCCTTTCATTGAGACTTGGCTGAGGACAGTTAATGCACCAGACACGTTCTCCAGAGGTTCTGCAGTTTCCACCTTTGGATATTTTCAAGACTCGGTTAAAGCCCTAAGGAACTTGATCTGATCTCACAAATGATCTTGTTTCAAGCAAGAGAATGGACTACAGCCTCCTGAGGCTCCTCCCAGCCCACCTTATCCTCTGACCCACTGATTTCTGGAGCTGATAGTGAGGAATGGCTGCCATTCCTCTGTTGCTGCATCAGGACACCTGCATAGGGCCAAGAACTTCTGGATGAAGTTTCCAGTTTGTTTCCAACCCTCATGGCCATTTAGAGATCTTTGAAAACAAAAATGTTTCAAGTGCAAGTGTCTTCATTGTGATCAGTTGCAGTCAATGAAGCCAATTGTTTCTATTCATCCTTCCATGTTCAGTAGGGCAGAGATTGCACTCCTTTCATTGCAGCACACAGAGGAGCCAAGGAGTTTTGACATCTGTTTGATTTCAAAAGAAAGAACATATTTTAAAGAGCTTGTCCTTTTGATGTAAACTCTGAAATTGGTCTTTTGAGCAGTAACTCCAGGGGACATTTATCATCTATACATATGCTAGATGCTTGCAATCTTAGAACATGAAGCCTACCATTATTACCTGGGATTGTATGATTAGTTATTTCAACTCCATTCAGCTGAGCTACAGCTCCTGGTAGCTGCACAAAAGAGTAATGCAAATCTTCGTGATGGTTTGAAGGGAGAAAGAGACAGTCACCTGCCTGGTACAGTTGTTCCATAGCCCAAGAAGTTAACCAGTATCAGCATTCTTGCCAGCCTCTTCCCACTAAGTAAAGAAACTGCATGTACAGTCAGTGTATATTTTGTGTGAGCCCCTCTGCTCCGTGTCAATGTCATGTTCAAGAGTACTGATGACTCTCAAAAGTTACTTTCAGAATTGCAAAGTGGTATCATGTGTAGCAGAGACCTACGCAATACCCGTCTGCTTCCAAGTAATGATAACAAGAAGAACACACTTGGGTTTAATGCCGCTATTGCAGACTGAGATTCCCACAGTCACTTGTGCAGTTCTTTGGAGATGTTTGAAATGATGGTAGTTGAAACTAATCTTTTTTTCTGGCAGTTATATTTCCTCATTCTTTCCCGAGTAGGCTTTGAGGGAAAAACGCCTGATCTCATTTTTGGGGAATAAAGGTTGATGGAGACAGTGGGAATAACCTAATCACCATCATTTCAAACTGATCCATCAACACTGGACACCTGTGCCTGTTCCACTTAAATAATCCTGATCCTCTTCTCCTATTGTATGCTTTTTGGATCCTGTATGTGTGAATTGCTGGCTTTTCTTCTATTGATGAAGATCATAACTAGATCAGGCTTTTGTTTAACTTGTGGATAGGAACTTTTGTGGCACTGCACCACCAACCTATATACCAAATAATGCAACTCCCCTTAGTTCTTACATTCCTTTCTGACCATACCTGGCTGTGATAGACTTTACACTATTTTTTGACTCATTATGAATTATTATAACTTGTATATTCTGTCAGTTTCTGGTAACAGCATCCTGAGGTTTGCTGACATACTTGTAGCCTGTTCTGGTAAACACAGCACAGTGAGTCCAGCTGGGAGTCATTCCATGAACAGTGGTTTATTGGAGTTAGATCTGCCTTTGCTAAGCCCAGCAGAGCCATTAGCACTGACTGACTCCTGTAGGACATGGACCTTCTTGTCACTCTTTTCTGCCATGGAGATATATTATCATGACATAACTGACATTTGGGACATAACTATTAACATGTGACTTTGTCAAATTCTGCTTCCTCAAACTGTTGTTATTACCCTCTCTCAGCATCTCTCTCCCTCTTTACATTCCCTGAGATGTCACCAAGGAATAGTATAACTGAAATACATATCTCCTCTAATGGTGCTAAAGATAAAAATATGTGAGAAAATTGATGTTATTGTTAGCATCTTTTCCTGTATTTTTCCTTCTTTAGATAGTGGACTGTTCCTCATGAAACAGAGGAATTGTCTTTACTGGGATAGTAGAGAGTTTCTCTAATCTGAAAATACTGTTAGCTGGCAAAAGCAAGAAGTTGGAGTCCTACAGAAATTGAGTTATGTGAGAGACGCAGATGAGTTCAGGAGGAAAAAAAAAAAAAGTACAATTCTGCCAGGTAGTATGAAAATTCAGGGCCATCCTTGACCTGAAATAAGGACATGACCAGCAAGGACACAAGAGCCTGCAGGCTCGCTCTTTGTAAGCATGAAAAAACTGGATAGCATGGCGAGCCCACATTATTGGCACCAACTGACAAGGGCTTGAGCAGAGAGGCCCAGCTGCTCTTTTGCCAGGGGAACAAGCCACAACTCCACGGGAGCTTTGTGTACTTGTTTCTAAAGGTTACGACAAAGGACAAATGGCCTTGTTGAAAAAGCAAACAACACAAAAGCATACAGGGGGGTGGCACAAAACGAACATGGGATATAGTCACGGTTTTTCCCTTTCTCGGGCAAACCTGTCTACGAGAGCCAGAGGACAACAAAATTTTCACTGTGAACCACTTTGAGCTGTCCTTCCAAATAAATGTTGCCTTGCTCTAACGCTCAGCCTCTGTCCTCGGACTGGGAAAGTTGCCAGAATGTGGCCAAAGTTTTGGGTGGCCGTTTTCTAAAGATGATGAGGGAAGAGAGATAGAACAGTGTGTACTTCTCTCATTTCAGTTCTCATTAATGGATGAGCAAAAGGCATAACCCGTGCATGTGTGTTCATACTTCCCATTTCCCTGCTACTAGGCTATATGAACACAAGCACTTGGATCTTGGCAGTAATACATGGGAGAGAGGGCAAACTCGCAGGCTGCTGGAGGATAGAGGCAGCTCAGGTGAAGCCAGGCCTTGCTTTGTGAAATCGTATTGGAAATCATATTCACCTCCAATAATCGTATTGGAGGTGAAAGAGGGCTTATACGTAAATAAAGCCTGGTTTTGGGCTCAGATTAACAGCTGCTATATGGCAAAAAGAGTAGTCAGAACATGACAGTCTGTGTGTAGTGTATGTAGCCAAGATGCTGAGGCTTGAGTCTGAGTCAGACCTAACATGAGAGCAAAAACGGGCTGCTGGGTTCCAAAGCAGACGAGGTAAATGTTCTCCATTTCAATTTGATGGTAGATTAAAAGAGGCATCTGAGATATACCAGAGGTATTTTGCTTATTGCCTCTTCCTAGATGTCTAAGTAAGGGGATATCTGAGTAAAGGAGAGAAGAGGGTGGCAGTTTTCTTTAGACTATAGAGCAATCTGACAGAAATCTTAATGCTTCTTACTGCTGGAGGGCTGAACTATCGAGTCAGCTGGGAGTCAGCTGGTTCACTTAGATTTCTTTTGCCTGAACTGTTTCCATCTCATCTGCATAAAGTAATTTGCCAAGAGTAGGTATCTTTCTTTCAGGAAGGTGTGGTGATGGTGGGACAGCACAATGACCTCATTTGCTGGGAGTAGATGCTCTCTCCTTGCACTATGTATATTTTGGGTTAGAACATGCTTTTCCACTGTTTCATTTCACAAAAGTACAAAATATTTGGGCACACAAGCAGGTGACCCTGATCGTGCTGATGCACTGCTAACCATGGATACAGAGGTTTTCAGTGCTACTTTCTATCTCATTAAACATTTTTATTTGCCCTGGGTAAGGAACTATCTCAGGACCACAGCTGCATTGTATCTGACATAATTTTTCACTTTAAAATGTACCTATAGAAAATGTTTGTCTTAAATTAGATGGTCAGTACAAACTTAAAATAAATGCTGGAGTGAGCACCTAAACTGGACCCCATGGGAACATCCCTGACTTGTTGACACTGGTGAAATCACTGTTATTTCAAAGAATGCTTTCACACCCTTATTTTTATGTTAGAAAAAAGATCTGCTTTTCTAAAGTCATGCAGGTACTGGTTAAGAATACTTGTCAGTTGAAATACTTTCCTTCACTAGCACATCTCCTCCACTCCTATTTAGCAAGTTATTTGCAATACCATCTGCTTCACCTGAAGGAAGAATGAGAAGGACAGAGAGACTTAGTGCTGATATTGATCCTGAACTTTTCTGGGGAAAAGCTGAGTCTGTTGGGAGGTTGTGAATAAAAGTGATTGTCAGGATGGCTGCAATAGCAGGCAGCCTGGCTGGTGAGACCATGTAGTGCCCCTGCTTTGACACGTTACCATTAAGGTGAATCCACTCGCCAATAGCAAAAGCAATTGTGCTGTCTTTGAGTACAATGAGAAGGAAGTCAAATCTGACTCTAAAAGCTACTGTAAAACAGCTGTGGCCTCTATACCTATTCATCTCCTGAACTCCTGCCCATGTGCAGTGAAATTGCCAAGTCACAGACTGAACTGTGATTGAGCACCAGGTGAGAAGGCATGGTTAATGCAGGGAGCTCAGCTACAAGCAAAGTAACTGAATGACCAAAAGGAGTGGAGCATGGATCCACCCCTCCTCAGCCTCATTTAGGGGTCAGCAGCTGAGGGAGTAGCACCTTTTTAGACAGAGATTGTACTTGTGAGCTGTTATTGCAAGAGGTGGGCAATTATTTTTTTTCCCTGTGCCTTTTAAAAGGTTATCTATCCCACTAGAAGGCACTGTAATTGCCTTCTTTTGCCATATACCATGTTTTGGTGAGTTTTGTCTAAAATGAGAACTTCATTGCAGAAGTAGGAAATGTGCAGTTCTCATAGTTTGGCTGCTCCTAGCTGAATTCTTGGAGCTGGGTCATCACTACATATTTGTGTATTAAATGATATCAGAAGGTCTGGCACGTCTTGCAGACAGGGGAGAATGTGGGAGGTGGATACAGTCTCATCTTTGCTTTGCATGCGTCCCTTCCTTTTCCTTAAAGAGTGAAAGGAAACCCTGGACAGAACTTATGAACCTTATGTTTTAAGGGGAAAAAAATAAGATATGCTTTGGCAATATTTTTAGGGTCATAAGGTGTTAAAAAAGAAATAAACACAATCCTTGTAAGAAAATCAAATACTTGTGTATAGTGCTGCTGCCAGCTTTTGCCTCAAGGGTGACACATGCATATTTTTTCAGAGAGAAGGATTTATTTTTTACCCATGATAACTGAGTGTTCTGAGTGAGTTTATAATAGCACTGATAACTGTTAGCATTTAGTCTGAGTGGAATATCAGCTCTCATGTCTATATTCCTCTTTGCTCCAGACGCTTTTATCTGTCCTGGTGCTTTTTCACTTTACTTGTTCTTTCCTTGGAAGGTTGTTTGTGCTGTAGCAGTGTACCATTAAACAAGCATTATGGATTTGCCATGTGCATAGGCTGCATGAGTGAAGGTGAGGCATTCTGGGTAGCTTGAAGAAATCTGTGGAACAGCAAGTGAAAAGCTGGATATGTCTCATTACTGCACCTAGGTGCTGTTTGAATGGAATACAGCTTGCCTGGTGCTTAACTAGTGTGTAGGCCTTCTCTGTAAGAAAAATAAAGTGCTTATTTATGGTAGCACCGAAATTGTAGTACTTTGACCCTACTATAACATACAGAGCAAAGAAGTGGCATGTTATTAACTATTCTATTATCCACAAAAAGCAAGATAAAAGGTGAAAAGTGGGTAGTTTAAGCGGCTGTATCTTGCTGCTTTGTATTTCTGTAGTGGGCAGTTTCCCCGTTAATAATGAGAGCTGGGAAGCTAAGTATCTGGGAATGCAAACTGACTGAGCTTTTGCCTTTATGTGAATATTGTGTTAAAGACTGGCTAGGTAGAGCTGTGGTATCCAATCCCTCAGGGTATGTGCAGCAGCTCGCAGTAGCATGAGCAGTAAACTAGATAATTGGTGTGTTGGTTCTCATCCAATAATAATTTATTTCCTAGGAGCAACTTCAAAGCTTAATCCTAGAATTAAATCCCCTACTCCTCCTTGGGATTTTAATTTAGTTTTGAGTGCTCTGATGGATCCTATGCTAGAACACTGGAGACAGCTTTGAGACATACAGGTGATTTTCCTAGCTGCTGAACAGCCTGTGAGGCGAATAGGTGAATGGAGGCATTTCCTTGAAGAGAGTCTTTTTCAGCTTTTCATCACGATAAGCTGGCAAAAGCTACACCTTATCTCTTACTGAAAGCAGTTTTCCAGTTTCCTGGAACCATGAAGGCAATCAACCTAATCCATTTTGCAGCTCCAGTGAAGAGAAGAAAAGGTGTCATCACTTCAAACTGGAGAGACCCAATAAGGTTTTCACTGAGGAGGTATCTGTTTGTCTTGGTAGGGTTGGAACAGGATAGAGGTGATTTCCTGGAGGGCTATGGTTTTCCATTCATTGAAGTGTATCAAGAAACCACGCCTTGTTAAGACTAACGAGGTAGAACAAAATCTCCAGCCACTGGAATGATCTTCGCACCCCAGAGACAGAGGATAAAGGCTGTCAAGACACTCAAGCCTGTGTGAGGCAGTGCTTCAGCTTTTCCTCTGTGCTTCCTCTGTGCTTCTGGAATGGCACACCAAAAGGGGTGGCATATATATGGCTAATGTTTGTACAGCGTTTTGGCAATGTATGTTGCAGCTTCTGATAATTAATAGTTATTAGACATGGTGGCTGTTGACAGATAGGTTCTTCAGTCTGTATGAACTATAGGTAGAGGACCCACATATCATTTAAAAAAAGGATGACAGTGTCAGTCTGAAATCACACTTTGGAGTTTAAAAATAACACATTTCCATTTGAAAGAAAGAACTCTACCGTTTCTTTGTTTAATGTGTACGTATTTCACATACAAATGACCATCTAGGAAAACCAATTTCGGTGAGCCTGGCATTCCATACTCAAGAATAAAAAAAGCCTATAAAACACAGAGAAAGCTATTTCTTCTTTAATCTACTTCACGCTCGTTTGATTATGTGTGACAAAAAACCAGTCCATTAGTTATGTAGGATTTCTGGGGACACACTGGACATGGCAGAGGCAGTAGGAGATGCTGCAGTTATTGCGATGTAAAATGATGGGAGCTCAGTTAAGCGTCCTAGTACAACAGCTGAGAGAACATGTGTATCACTTCAAAGCAAACACGGCAGTGATCACTATTCTGTTCTGCAAGGTTGCTGGCAGCCTGAATGTCCTCTGAGGCTGCAAACAAGACCAGTGGTCTCCTTATGTTCAGGTGTATTTGCAGGAAACTGACCAGAACCCCTTCCAGTGGTTCCAGGATCAGTTGTGCTCTAACATCTCTTGGTCCTGAGCTGACTGCAGAAGAAAAGAGAAAAGGTTCTGCAACAAATCTCAGCCCAACACTTCAGCCATGCAGTTGTGACACTGTCAGACTCTAGTTTCTTTGCTTTCCATTTAATTATCTGATAGAACTTGTTCATGCAGCATGACATAGCATCCTTATTTGTGGCTCTGTGTAGCACTGTTGTGGTGATCTTCCACAAATGTCATAGGCTCAGTACCTGAGCACTAAGGCTTGCCACAGTGTCTCTTCTGTTTGGATAGTGGGAGGGTCTGGGACATAGGCAGGGATTTATTTTGCCACTTTAGAACCTGGCTATCTGTGTGGAGCAGGGCACAGAGCACTGCATAAAAGCAGCTGGAGCCCTGGTTACTATGCTCTGGGGCAAACACCCAAAGGAGTCTTATGAAAAACCTTCTTATAGTGTGAATTCTCCAGAGCAACTGATCCAATTCATTGATCATAAGGCATCACTCTGTATGGACGTGTCTTCTTCTGACACTGATATCACTAGATCTGTTCTGGTGCAGGCGACCCATGATTTTCCCACCTTCCCTTTGCTGCAGACCCCATTTACTTGAGTAGGTACTGCACTAGAAGTGGCCTCTGGTTTTATGAGGTCAGGGGGACGTTAACTTAGGGTTAAACATTGTGTAGGTGCTTTGTTTGCTGTCAGGGGTGGCAGATGCTGCCCTATGGGGGCACAGTGCCTCTGCTGCTCTGCATCCTTCCCAGCTCTGTCACTGCCACAGGCAGCCCCTTTTGATATAAGAACTTGCATCCTTTATCACATTCTTTTATCTTTGGCAGGACAAGTATAATATGGCACTTAATTTATAATAAACATGGACACATTTAAAATAAATTCCTCAATTCCTCTTACAAATAACATTTAAGTGTTTTTGAATTGAAGAGATATTTGAAAAACCAATTTCCCATCAGGGATGCTATTTGTTTCATTTTATGTGGTTCATTCATCTTAGTTGATTGGAGGAAAAATAAAGTCAGCCCCAGCTAGTGAGAGTAAACCGTGTCATCGTACTATGCTGCTGGAGATTCTGTAGCAATTTTTATGTGCCTCCTACCTCCGCACCCATTATTTATAATAAACATTACATCTTAATGTGAAAGTAATTTGGGATTTAGATTCTGTGTCGAATCTTTAGGAGAAGGTGCTCTGAAGCAGCTGTCAGTTTTGTGTGACCAATTCCAAATGTATGGGTGAGCCTGATTTCTTTGGGTAGGGAGGAGATGACCACCTTTCACATCAGATGCTCAGAGCTCTTATAAGCTCTTATAGGGAACTTGGACCTGATGTGTAATGTATACATTCTTTAAGCAGAAAGGCAATTTTCCTTACCCTTAAAAGGGAACAATGACACAGGCACAGCATGCAATTATGGAGTTGTGTTGTTGTAGAAAGAAAACTTACAGTTGATTAATTCCCTCTTCTTAATGTTACACGGAAAGATAATCTTAAATATTGCTGACTTGCTGAAAATAATTGCAGCTGTTCTCTTGTGATTGACAGATCCCTTTTCAGAAATTGTTCCTAAGATTCTTCTTAACCTCCATTTTGTGTTTCTAAGCAATGAGATGCATAAAAACTGTTTCCTCTCATTTCTGTCAAGCTCCTTCTCTTGTTTCATCTAGAAGAATGCAGAAGGACACACGCAGTCCCTGCTTATCCCTTCTTGCCACAGAGGAAAGGAAAGCCATACTTCGGCCAAATCCCCTCTGCTATTCTTGTATCATTACTATTATCAGTGAAAGAAATGGGAAAGTCAAATGACTAATGTCTTCAGCTATTAGCAACTTCTTTATGCAGGCATCACTCTACATTTCTTTCCTCCAACTGTTGAGATAATTTCAGATTACTTCAGGCTTTGGCTAATATGTCTTCCATTTTTTACTGTAATTAGAATGAAAAAGATCACAGTCACTTTTTTTAAGCATGCCTAAATATGTTAGTAAAATCTTTTGAACAGAACAGACCTTACCAGCACGCTCTAGAAGATCCTGACTGTTAAAATTAAGATCTTGGTGTATGTTTTTAGCAAGGAGCTCAAGCACATGTTGCTATTGCATGTGGTCGCTGTGGCTACATGGAAAACTCCACTGTGCATCCTTTGCACATGGACACAGCAACTCATGCATGCTCCAGATAGTGTGTTGCTGTGTGCATCGTTAAAGGTGGAAAAAACTTCTGAGACTGTCTAGTCCAACTGTCAGCCCACCCCCACCATGCCCACTAACCATGTCACTCAGTGCCACATCTACATGGTTCTGGAACACCTCCAGGGACTGTGACTGCACCACCTCCCTGTGCCTCTGCAGCACTTTTCTTCTTGAGAAGAAATTTTTCCTGATATCCAACCTGAACCTCCCCAGCACAACTTAAGGCCATCACCTCTTTTCCTATAGCTGTTTTCTGGAAGAAGAGGGTACCTCATCCACTCCCCATAAGACTTGTGCTCCAGGCCCCTCACAGCTTCACTGCTCTTCTTTTGACATGCTCCATGTCTATATTGCCATGCATAATGTCTCTGCAAAACAACAAAGACTATGTGAACCACATGGATGGAATTTGAAGACACTGGAGTTGGAAAATGCTGTAGTGGCCTTTCTCCCTCAGGAACCTTTGTCATATTAGTGTGTTTTTTTGACTTATTCTCATGTTGCCTTGCAGATATACCTGTGACTAAGGATTGGAATTGAGTTAGAGTGCTTGGCTGCTCATTGGAATGCAGCTTTTCAGCATTTAGGATCCATCTTTCCTTGCTCATCTCTTCAGAGGAACCTTCTCACCACTCCTGACACAGAGCCTGCATAGGTAGGTAAAAGTTGTGAGTGCCCCATCCCTGGAGGTTCAAGACCAGGTTGGATGGGGCCCTGCACAGTTTGATCTGGTGGATGGCAACCCTGCCCATTGCAAGGGGACAGGAACTAGATGGGCTTTAAGGTTGCTTCCATCCTAAGCCATTCTATGTGTTTTCTGGGAATGATGGTTTTACTGAGGGAGCTGCAAAGGAAAGACAATGCAGCCTGGATCAGCACTGAGGCAGAGCATGTGGTGTTGAACCTGTGCTTTGCTTTCTTGAAGTGTGTCTGTCAGGGCCGTGTAGGGAGGACTTTTCCCTGCTTTTGTCTCTAGATAACCAAGATCTGGCTGAGCCAGTCCAAACCTTATACACAGCCAGTGGCAGGATGGGTCTTTGTGATACTTGGATGCCTTTATGCCCTAAAGGGTGTTGCTGGAAGGGCTCTGCTTTATTATCCATTCTAGCTTGCCCTGCTTTGGGGCAAACTTCCCAGGGTTTCACTGTAGAGCTGTGCAGGGCAACTAGGTGCACTCTGCTCTGCATGGGTGCTCAGAGCTGAGTCTGGCTGTCATAGGGACAGATAGAGAGCCTTGACCATGGAGCCTGCTGCAGGGGGGGGGCTGGGGGCACCCAGGGGAGCGTGGGCAGAGCCACCCACGGGTGGGCAGGGCAGTGCAGAAAGGAGATGTGCGCAAACGCACTTTGCTTTCTGTTCAAACTGATTTCGCGTTGCTTAGCTTCCAGGGGGCTCCGAGAATAGCAATTAAAGCACTGGGCTTAATTGTGGAGTATCCAATTTGGATATTAGCGTTATCTCGACTCTCCTTTCTTCTCGTTCAGATCCAATTCCTCTGCTTGCCTGCTGGCAGGGCGCCTGTTCCTTTCTTCTTATTATTACTATTTTATGGTTTTTGTTAATATTTTATTTATTTATTTTTAGCATTCCTCTCCTCGTTCTCTTCCAACCACGCGGAGCGCTGCCCCCGGGGCCGCATCGCCAGAGCTCCGAGGCTCAGCCCCGGCTCCGCATTCCGCACCTCTGCCCCACACCCGGGCTCTCCCTTCGCCCCCGCCGGGCGTCGGAAGCTGAGTACTCCCCCGGACGGCGGGGAGGGGCTCATCTCTCGATCTCTCTCTCTCTTCTCTCCTCCTCCTCTCCATCCTTTCCTGCTCTCCTGCCTAAGCCGTGATTTTTTTTTTTTCTATCCCCCCTTCCCCACCATTTTCTGTGTGTATTTTATTCTTATTAATTATTAAGCTATTTTATGAGTTTGCCTTCCTGCTTTCTGCATGTCCGCAGAAGCTTTTATATTGCAGAGGATTTTTTAAAATATATTTTTAGGGTGATGCTCTGCACGCTTCCCCTTCCCCGCCCCATAGCTCCTACCCTGGCAGTACCGGAGGGCAGGCAGAAGTTGGGCATGTCTGAGGCAGCTCAGCCTTGCAGGGAGAGAGGGGGGCAGTAGCTGCTCAGAGCAGCCTGGTGCTTGGAGAAGGATTTAACGGTATGTATGTGGGTCTGTGCTTTATGACAGCTGGAAGTATGATGGGAGGGGAGAGGGGGGGTTGGGGGAAATTGGGGGTGAAAGCCAACACAAAACACCTGCGAGTTCATTAAATAAATGCCTGCAGAGCTATAAACTTGCCCGTGTATGCTGGAGGTGGGGTGGGGGTACGCCTCCAGCGGCCCACCCCTTCCCCCCAATGAAAAAAAAAACAACAACAAAAAACCCAACCCCTGAAGGGCCAGCGGATGCATTCCCGTGGGGGTGATGCGCGCGCGTGTGTGTGTGTATTGGGAGGGGGATGGGGGTGAGGGGCGTAGCGCGATCCGGCCACGTTGCAGGTGAAGCGGCCCCCCGTCACAACGCGTGTGCCCATTGAGGCGGGCAGTGGGGCCGGCAGCACTGCAGAGGGGTGGGCACGGCCCTCCGGGGGCTGGGCCTGGGGGTGGGCGCGATGCTGTGCGTGCGTGGGGAGGGGGCCGCGCCGAGCGGGGGGTGCGTTCGCTCGCTCGCTCGCTTGCTCGCTGCGATTCACATCGCGCCCGCTTTCCCGTCTCGTATGCATGCCTATCCCGGGAATGGTGTAGTCAGCCCGTAGCTGAATTATTTATAGACTCGTGCCAGCTGTTTTTTTTTTTTTTAATTTTATTATTATTTTTTTTTTCTGATCCTACTTGTGTGCGCCGTTGGGAAATGCGTTTTGCTTCCCTTTCTTCTCAATGCATGAATGTCTTTGTCGGGGAGCGGTTTTTATCCCCTTCAGACCCCTCTAATAGCAAACTGATGCTCATTTTTCCCTTCAGGAAGGGGACGCTTTGAGGATAATCATGCTTCACAGAAGAACGGCACCGATCTCCAGTTGCTTTCGACACAACCTCCTCCACTAGGGCTCCAGGAAAGAGAAAAAGAGAAAATAATCATAAGAATAATCACCAAAAGGCGAAAGGAATGCTTACGCTGGAACCTGCATTTGACGATCCTCACAGCTCGCACTGAATCTCCTCTGAAGTGATGCTCTCCAGCTTTTGAATTTGCACCGCTTCAAGACACAAGATTGCCACCAAGAATCCTTTTTTTTTTTTTTTTTTTTTTTTTTACAGCCAAATAGGATTTTTTTAACTTGTTCCACAACTTTTGCCCCCTGACCCTTATTCTTCTTATGTGGATATGCAAGCAAGAAGAGGAACCTGGACATTCCCAACATGCTCTCTCCCTTGATCCGTCCGTCTAGAGGTTCTGCTTCTACAAACCAAGGTAGGGAATTTCCTGATGGTGTGTTCCTGGTGGCAGCCTGCTTTCTGCACACAGCTGTGCGCAGGGAAGACCACTCGCGGTAGAACAAAAGGTTTGGGGCTGCTGCTTGCAGAACCAGATAGAGCTCAGAAAGGAGGCAATGTTCACCAGACATGTTGATTCCCCGTTGGCTCATCAAATGGGAGATGCAGGGAAGGTGATGGGGATGCTTCCAGTTACATGCTGTGAATGGGGGGGAAAGTCCGTTGAGATTTTTTTTTTTGGGGGGGGGGGCAGGGGGACAGGGGAGCTGTGTAGTTGAGATGCAGATTATGGGAGAAAGAACGTGGCTTTGGTAAAGGGGGGAAATGACAGTTATTTCCATCCATCCATCTGTACATTGGCTCTTTCTTTCCATCGGTCCAACAGCTCCGTGTCATGCCGTGATGTGAAAATAGAGCTCCTTAGGAACAATGGTAGATAAAAACATGCTTGTTATGAGATGGGTGCTGCATTACTCCAGACCCACTCTGGCTTCTCCATCGTGAGTGGCCTAATGCGGGGCTGGGGGCCGCCTCAGCACCGCGGCAGGAGCCCGCCCAGCGCTGGGTGAGTGCGGCTGCTCGCGTGGAGGTGGAGGGCTATTTTAAGTCCAAGCACGTCAGGAGTCTTCACCCGAATCTACGAGGCAACGTATTTGGGCAACTTCACGTGTTTTAATCGATTCACCGCATTCCCCCCTGCTGTGGGCAGCCCCCTCCCCAGCCTGCTCGACCGGGCTTGCAAAATGGCTATCGTGCATCCAGCCACCGGTGCATCCTGAACATAGCATGCCATGTGAGCTTTTCCATAAGATGGTGGCAAGACAAAGGGAGCAGAGCGCTGGGGGGGTGCAGAGCATGCGGCCGCTGTGCCGCGCCCCGCTGAGAGCACCGGGTGAGAGGTGCTGAGCGTCTTGGGTCTATTTTAAGCCTTTAGCAGCATGCGTGGGGCTGCACGCCCTCACGACAGGTTAGAGAAGGGGTGATGGGGCTAAGCTTACTCTCCCTCCCAGCCCCCTATCCCCCATGCTCACCCTTAGCCCCGGTGTGGGCTCCCCACAACCCTCCTTCTGCTTGGCACCCTGCACCAGATCCAGAGGCCTTCAGTGGGCGGGGGAGGCTCGCGGCAGCAGGAGGAGGAGGAGGAGGAGGGAATGGGCTGTATCCTGCAGCCCCCTGCAGCCTTGCTGCTGTGAATGAGCTTGGGGAGCCCCCAGCTCCATGGCACCCAGAGCGTTCTCACTCATCTTGGTCCTTTCAGTGGCTTTTTTTTTTTTTTTTTTTTTTTCCTTAGGGAGGGGTTTTGCTGGGCTATTGTTAAAAATGAAAACCGGGTCTGTGTGAAGGGGCTGAGAGCCACCTTCCCTGCCATATTCTGACTGTGCTTCTATAAATATCCAAGGCTTCCCAGGGTTTATCTGCGCCTGGATCCTCCCTGCCAGAGAGCTCCCTCCCTCTCCCTCCGCAAGTGGGAGTAGAAAGTTTACCTGCATGGGGAGAGGAGAGTGCATAGGAGCCTTTGTCCTGTTTCTAGGAGGAATTTCTCAAGCCCTGCATCTTGTGCCTGCTGCTGGATCCTCCCAGGACCCCAGTGCTGTCCTCCTCACTCGGGTCTAATTTCCCCACAGCCTCTAAAACCTTTCTGACAGCCTCTAAAAGCACAAGCCCTGAGGGTGGAGGGGATGCATCCCCATTCCCCAGTGAACAGGGCCAGGGAAGAGGAGGGCAGATGCTAGGTATCCCCTGTTCCCCAGGGTGGTTGGACAGGCAGGTGGCTGGGCTGGGCTGTGGGATGCTGGATGCCTGCCACTGCCTGATGCCAGCCCTCCCTGAAAGCACTGGCCCCATTTAGGTCCCACATTACCCCATGGTACTTTCCAGAGGTGACCTGGTCCAGATTCGGGTGGTAGTGTTGGAGAGGGCTCTCGCAGCTCTGCTGCTCATGGGGGCAGGAGGTGTGGGCCCACATCCTCACCCCCATTTTCCTCTCAGTCTCTCTTGCTGCTACCTTTGCTTAGGATTTTTTCCTCATTTTCCCTGCAAGTTTCAGCATGGGCAAAAGGCGGCACCCTCTGCTGTTGCCTCACACTGCCAAGCATAGCCACCTCCAGGGAAGTGCAAGCATTGCATGGAGGTGTCTATTTCCCCTTCGGGCACACAGGTGCACAGCACCTCATGCTCTTAGGTTCTCAGTGCTGCCCTGCTGTCCAATCCCTAGGGATGTGGGGTGACCTGGTGCGCCCCAGCTGCAGTTCTGGGGAGTGCAGCCATCATGCGTAGGTGTGAGGTGCTCTGTATGTGTGGGTGTGAGCAATTTGCAAATGCTTGCCTACGCCCCCCCAAAGCAGCAGTTCTTGCAGCCTCCACATCTCCTTGTTCTCTCTAGTCTCAGTGTGCAACAGCATGTCTCTCAGTACCTGGCATGGGTGTCAGGGGATTGGCAGAGAGTGGAATGGACACAGCGTGGGTGAGGAGACCCGCTTCAGCTTTCACTCAGATCTGCCTTGGTGGGTGGAGGAATTTCAACAGAGAGAAGAAAAGAATCATGGCAAGAGCTCCTGTTCCTGTTATTGGGGATGCTGGGCTCTTGCCTGGCAATGCACACCAGCCCATCTCAGCATGCTTGGGTCTTGGTGCCTCTTGTGATCCCTTTGTCAGTGAAACTACAGTTGGGCAAAGGAAGGCATCAGGAGCAGTCCCTGCTGTCCTCCTCTGGGCAGTGTTTTTGGGATATCTGTATTGATCACTGGTTTTTGCATTGTGTCTGCACATGCAAGAGCGTGGTGGAGATGGAAAATGCAGAGCAGGGATAAAAATCCTAATTCTTGATCCTCATCAGCTCTTTGATCTGTTTCATGCTCTTTTTGGATTATCAGTGGCCTCTGTATAAAACTCTTATCAACCAACAAACCAGCATCCAATGCCCAACCTCTTGCCTACAGAGGGAGAAAGTTGCAGTGTTTGGTTTCATATTTCATCTGCTGCTGGAGTTGAGGTGCATCTATTCATCAGGCTTAGTTTGGAAGAGGGCAGGTGGATGCCAGTTCCAGTGCTGGAGCCGTTCTACATTAGCACATGGAGGTATGCTTGGACTCCCATGCTGGACTCTCACTACCTGGGCTGGCACCAGGATTTGGTGCTTTAGCACTTGTTGTCTCTGCAATAGCATGTGGGAGGTCTGGATTTGATTCCCAGTACTGTTCTCTCATAACCCCCATGCTGGCAGAGGATGAGAGGGCTGTATTGGCAGTGCTGTTTGCCTCTGCAATGGGCTGCATTCCTTGCTGCTGTCTTTTACTCCTTAAGATGCGTAAAAGATCCTGTAAGATGGTCCAGTCTGAGGGCTGTTCTCTAGAGATTCAACCTACATGGACTTCAGGGATGTCAGAGCCCCACTCTGCCTTTACTCCCTTTATCAGCATGATGTGGTGGGCAGCACGGAAGTTATGTTATAGCTGGAGAATATAGAATAAAATATCCCGAGTTGGAAGAGACTCATAAGGATCATTTAGGCTTACATCAAAAAGTGCCTTCATGTATTGAACTCAATTTATCACAAAGAATGGATCAGGTAATAGAAGAGATGACTCCGTGTACTGGATGATATACAGTGGGATGCTGGTAGTATCCTTTGTGTCTGGCACCTGGGCTCCAGGATTGCCTGACTCTCCTGTGATCTGCCTATGAGACTTGGGATAGAAAAGCAGGCAGTGGATGGGTGAAATAAGGATAGTATTATCTGCTATAACTGTGACCTGTCCCCTACCCACCCATCTTCAAGATTTCATTGTGAGAATAACTCTCTCAATTAGTGGCTTCACGCAGTCAGACAACCCAGCTACTGCCCTGGCTAAGATGAAGCAGTTTGGAGATAGCAGTGCTGACGTATGTGGAAGGAGAACTAGAGGAAAATAAGAGACTTAAAGCTAATCATGGTCCTCCTGCTGTCATTACTTTCTTCCTTCCTCTTGTGTTTCTGCTTCAGCTGAGTGCGTCATTGTGGGAATGTAAAATATAATTTCTCCAGCCACCAAGGGGGCTCCAAGATGCACCTCTGGTGCATCTGCCTTGCTCCTCTGCTCATCAGAAGACAGGAGAGTAGGTTCTGGGCAGGTATGGGTTGGCACTCTGGAAAAATCAGTGGCATGGTGCTAACTGGGAGTCGGGACCCAGAAGGGCTAAATGCCCCAACTGTATTTTTTGGGGGGGGAAAAAACAACATGAAACAATGTAAACCAATCCCCTCCTTATGGTTAACGAGCTCATGGCTGCCATGAGGTGCAACCCGCTGGCTTCCTGCTGGAGCTGTGTATTGGCAAGTGAGTGTGTGTCTGTAAAAGTCGACCAAGTGTGCATCCATGTGCCTTAGGTCACCTGCAGAGAAAAATCCCTGTGGGTTCTGAAACCAAGGTGTGGCACTAGGCAGGGCTGTCATCAAGTCAATCCAAACCATGGCTAATTGGGTCTCTTGAGGCTATCCTGCTCTTTGTTTAGCATTTGTTTTTTGTGGAAGCAGGAGAGAGAGCACTGGGCATGGTTTCACTAATTTATACACCGAATGTAGCTTAATGTGTGAGGAATAAAAATACTGCTTTCTCTGTACTCAGGACTATAAGACAGGAAAGAGGGGAAGGGGGTGTGCTCTGAAACTCACAGCCAGCCAATGTGTCCTAGCACAGAGGATATTTGGAGATTGTGCGGTAAGGTATGCTGGATGGATCTCTCTCCTTTAAACACAATCAAAGACAGTGTGTTTTGGAGCAAAAAATATACATGGATTGATTAAAATTCTGGCCAAAAAAAAAAAAAAAAAAGAGGAATTATGAATGAGAGTGTAGTTACTGGCTTAAGGTGAGGGATATGACGTTGAGACCTCTGCAGTGTTCGCTCCTTATTCTTTATCCTCATGCTCAAGAAAGGTTCAAAGAGCTGCTGAATGTGGCTTAGGTAAAGTGCTGGGTTTGCAGCTGCGAATACTGAGGATGCTCCTCTATTCCTAGAGTACATATAGTGTCACTAATACCAGTGTGTGTGTGATTGTGCTTAAACACCAACAGGGAAGAATCACTTTAAGGGGAAGAATGAGAATATGATCTTCATGGTCTGTTTGCTGATTGCCACCAAAACAGGCATGGGGCCCCTTCAATTTATCTGACCTGAATAAGCCATGAGCTAGTGTTCTGTTGCTCCTGCTGATCCCTGGCATGTTAGGCATGCAGGACCTTGCATCCAATTATTCTCCAAGTGGTGAACACAAGAGACACCTCTGAAAGTAGCAGTCAGCTACACACAGACAAAAGTGATAGAGGCTGGCTAGTTGTGACAGGGAAACAGTTTGTGCTTAATGTACGCCTAGCCTGCAGTTGAACCACTAACCAAAAAATGAATCATTCCAGTTACTGCCATCTTCCACTGAACCTTCTCTCCAGCCCATGCATGAGCTTTGTATGCAATCATTAATACAAAATAGTGAAATAATGTCTAATATCTACTTACGAGATGTAGTTAAGTCTCACTTAGATAACTGTGTTCTGTATGGGGGCTGTGCTTCTGAGAGAGGGAAGGACTGGAGAGGGCGTGGGGGAGTGAACAAAGGCAATGATCACAGATCAGAGAAAAGAAGACAGGTAAAGAAAGGTTGGAAGAGTCTCAGGTCTGAAGAAAATACAGCTGTGGGTGGGTGCGTTACTGTCTGCAAACACATAAAAGACCATTACAGAAAGAGGACAGGGGCCAATTATTCTCGTTAGTCACTGAGGATAGATTGAGAAATAAATGAATTTAAGATGAAGCAGAGAGAATAGAGATTAAACATAAAATTAAATGTTTACTGCAAGGATGGTTTAGGTGAAAGCAGAAGATGCTGATAAATGTGGCAGGAAGGCTCTGACTGAAGCTATTTAAAGCTGGATGTAGGTACTGAAATATCAGGTTTGTATCTAATAAAGCCTGCCTCAGGTGAACCATAGATCATAATATTTGTGTGCCTAACCAAGCAATTTTAGTAGAAAGTGAATGAGGTCAATCTGTTTAGAGTGCAGGAGACAGGGACCAACAGTCCAATTTGTGGAAATGCTCCCACATGATTGGATCTGGCCCCGTTGCTTTAAATCTCACTTGGTACATGTAGGAGTCCATATAATGGTGTTGAATGGTGCCATGGCTTGAGCTCCACTCAAGGTGTGTAAAAGAAACTCCCCAAAGAGGTCCAGTTTTCTAAATCTCTGGTATCTTGTGACAGCATGTCCTGACCTGGGGAAGAGCTAGAGCTCCAGGATAGAAGTCTTTGCAGGAAGGACTTATAATCATGTTCTATGTAAGTGATGTTTTAGCGCTTGCAGGTACAATCACTGAATCCTGCAATAATATGGGCTCTTCTAGACTGAGATTGTGTCCCTTACAGTAGGAAACTTCACCCATCTGTAGCCATTGCCTTCAAGATTTTACAGTAGCATAGCATCTGAATATGTCATATGACCAGACCACATACTGCAAGGGGAGGTGCTATATGTTACAGCATGCTGAAGAACGTGAAAATACATACCTTATCACTTCATTATATGCTTCATCTTGCAAAATGAGCTATAGTTTAAAGGTACCTTATCCTTATCACTTTTACAGCTTGTTGACGATAATTTGAGAATGTGGGGATCTGTTAGCATAGTGGTTTCTGAGAATCATCACTTCATTCAAGCCGTTCTCCATAGCTGTGTCTCTCTATGGTCTGAGTTGGAGAAACTACCTGTGTAGAGCTAGAGTTTGAATGGGAGGTTTTATTAAGAGGTTCAGGGAAGGCTCTCCTTACTTTCTCTTAGCTCACCTTACTACTCCTTACTACTCCTAGCTCAAACTCAGATGGAGGAAATGACATGTTGAACTGTCTTTTTTATTATATTGGAATTAAACATTTTATTTTTCACCTCTTTTTCTAATCTCTTTGGTAGGGTTGCCATGCACTGTTGAGGAGCTAGGACACACAACTCTTTCTTGTGGATGTATTTATAATTTCTTGCCAAGCATGGTCTCTGAAGAATTTGGAGGATTTTGCAAATGGAAATAAATATGAAAATTAGAAATTCAGTATTTCTAAACAGACCAGAAGATGAGATGGTTTCTAGGAGCCAAATGAGACAGATAAGGTTTTGTGTCATGAACCTGCTGATAATTTACTAGCGCAACTGCCATGTCCTACATCACAGCTGATTGCCTAATGAACAGCAAATTGTTTTCAGGTGATAGAGATAATAGCCTAATGATATCTGGAGGCAGCTGTGACTGTGTATTGCCTCCAGCTGTTGGCCATGAGCAGGACACAGCAGGTATGGGTAAGAAAGAGGTAAATCTCAAAATCTGCTGTTGTGGTCTCCCACGATAAAGGATTGTGATTTCCCTCTGTTGTGTGGGACCTCTGCTGCGCAATCATCTCCTGCTGGGAAGGTCCTGGAAGTGGATGGTGGAAGATCTTCTAGGAGCTTAAAGCTGGCTCTGATTCTGAGGGTAATCCTGGATCTTCGGTGTCTGAGTTTGGATGCTTTTGAAGTCAGAGTGGTGAGAAAGGCAGCTCTATTGATATATGGAGGGGAGTGGGTGGGCTGACAGCTGTTCCAGGAGGAGGATGGAGAAAAGGTTGCTGCTTTGGATGTCTTTGTGCCAGGTAATGTAGGATATTAATTAAGTATACGTGACTGGTTTGCTGGCGAATTTTCATTACTGAACTCTGATGATAAATGCATTTGAAGTGCATTGTGGCAGAGGAAATGTACAAAAATGCACTAGCTTGCAGCTACTTGCACTGAAGCATACACTTACTTGGAAAGCACATAAGAAGGATCTGCACATCCCTGCACCCCTTTCTCTTCTCTGTATTTCTCTGGTGTCACTGCTTGCTGTAGTCAGTGGCCTGAGCATCTCTGGGGAGATTCCCTCATGTCAGACGTGTTTCAGCAGAGTCAGGCTGAAACATCAGAGCCTGACAATCCCCAAGGGAGAGGCTAATGAAAGCGACAGGATGACATAATCTGTTCTCTTTGTCTCTCCTCTCCAGCGCTTCACGTTTTTGGTGCACCTTGAAATTTTCTTCAAATTTATTACTGAAGAAGTGAATATTAGATGAGGACATGCTCTAAAACTAATGCCTCCTATTTTATGATTTTGGTCCACAGTGTCAGAGGCAGGTGGTGGTGAGATGGCGGTAGAGGTCTAACCTTCCTGAAATATCCCATTACGTTTTATTGCAGTGTGACAGACAGTGTGGCAGCAGAGGGGCATTCTGACAAAATGGCATCTGATATGGAAGCATGCATGAAGCAAATATTTGTTGTTGAGTCATTCCATGTAGAAAAAATGGCACCCATTGGCATTCATTGACACTTGCCAAATGTTTATAGAGGCCAAATAGTGGGTGTTGCACAGTGTGGTGGTAGGTGGTGCATTTCAGCAGTGATGACAGTGGATTGCCTCCACTGGTGCTGATTTTTATGAGTGTGGCATGCAGGCTCTTGTGAGTTGCCGGTGAAAAGCCATAGCTAATGGTGATGCTTGTGTTGAAAAATACTATTTTGTAGCTGAGAATTTGCTCTATCAGATAGTGTTACTGTGCTCTTTGTAACTGGTGTAGTTTCCATGGAAATAAATAGGAGGTGTTAATTTCGGAATGACCCACATATGTGATTAAAATTGCAAAGATAGTGTTCTGAAACCTTGAAAGTTGAAGTATAAAACCAGCTTGGATGTGATCTGAGGTACCACATATTCAAGTATGCTAGGAGGAAGCTTTTAAATCGCCATCTGGAAGTAGCAAAGTGGTAAATGCAAAAGCATGAACGGGATCTTAGAAAAGACAGTATGATCGTTTCATTATGTGATAGGGGGCCCGTGTGCTAAACAGGAGGAGATGAAAGCTAAGTAGCTTAGAAAAATAGATAGCTGTGGGATAGCTGCTTTGAAAGACAGTGACTCTCACAGAAGGCTCTCTCTGAATCTCTGGTTTGGAAGTTTTGTGAACTTTCAAACCAGGGACTCAGAGAGAACCGTTAAGACTCATGCTTCATCCCCTTTCAATTTGAATGATTTCAGTGGAAAGTAATGGGGCTAAAAGGCTCTTTGAACCACGGAGACCGGAGAATTTAGCAGGATCCAAATGCCTGTGCCTCAGCGCTCTCTGAAGCAGGAGCTGTGTGCCCACAGCAGGTATCTGACTTGAGCAACTCTGTGCAATGCATTGATGTTTCTCTCTCTCTCTCTCTCTCTCTCTCTCTCTCTCTCTCTCTCTCTCTTGGAATAACTTTCAGAAAGTAGGAGGGACACAATAGGAGACCACTGTTGGTTAGCAGCGTACCTCACCTAATTCCTCTCACACTTCTCCGTTAGGACATTAAGTTGAAATTGTGTTCTGGCTTTTCCTTGATCACTGCTTGTCAGAAAGAGCCCTGATTTCAGCTTATGATGTCAGAAGTGGTGATTAAGATTTTTGGCAGGAGAGATTTGTAATGGAGCAGACGTACCAGGAAGCGGATTGATTGCCCCACCAAAATAAATATCATTTTCATAGATCTTGCTAGTTCCGTGCTGAAATTATCTTGATCAGTAAGCAGAAAAGTAACTAGGTTTTGGGTGACGCATTCCTGTTCTGCATACCTTGGAGTGGGGACTTGTTCTAGTCAGCATGAGGGCCTGGGCTCCTGGGTCCTCTGCAGTAATGCTTTCTCAGTTGGAGCTTTTCCACTTGGAGCTGTTCTACTTTATATAAATGCCTATTCATTGTGCTGGAGAGGGAGTGCTCTAACGACTGGGCTGTGGAAGTATTCTGTTTCTTTGGCCTGGCATAAAGTAATTACTTTATATAAAGGAAAATGACTTCAGCATGAAAGAAATGGAGAAGCACTTTCCATAGCCCAGAGGCAGTGGAGTCCTCTGAGATACGGGAGACCCACGAGCTAATTATTCCTCCAAACTAGCAGTGAAGGATTCTTCTTGTTCTGCTTTGGATACATTTGTATTTCCCAGTGACAGTAAGATGTTTCTTTTTACATCCAGCTCCGGTGCAAACTCAAGGTGGGAGGAAATGTGGTAGGAGGAGGTGAATTCCTAAGTGACCTGACCCTCAAGCAATTGCTCTTAAACAAAGAATGAGGGATGAGAACTACAGAGACTCTGGGAGAGAAAACTGGAGTTACTGAAGAATTTTCTGTGATGTGCAGGCAACTCTTTAAAGTTGTCTCCAGATCTTTAAAATCACTTGGGATTTTCATTCCAGCAGTTTGTATCCCTTGGTGTATCCCCTCTTGTCGTTCACTATACACTGGCTTTTACAAGCTTGGTGAGGTTTTTGACTTTTATGTGGAGAGGGAGAGCATTTGCAAAAGCTAACACTAGCTGTGGGGGACTTGCTTCCTGAGGATCTCCACTGAGTCAGAGGAGAAAGAGGGAGTCCCTTTGGAGAGCAGAAGCCCAGTGGGCGTGCTCCAGGCTTCCATTTGGAGAAGCTAATCTCTCTTGATGACAAAGGCAACCTATATAGATGAGCTTCCTAAAGTCCTTTAAGTCAGTAGTTTGTTGTGTGTGTGTACATGCTAAGGATGTTCTACACAGGGACTGGAAGAGGCAGGAACTGTATTGTCCTTGTATCAGCCAGTTAGGAACAGTCAGGAGCTAGGAGGATCCTGGGTCGTCTGATGTTTATTTTTTCACCATAGGAAAACTGGCTACTTGATAGTCCATCTCTTTTTGAACACAAAGGTCTGGAGATTCCCCAATCTTGTTCTGGTGTAAATGGTTCCCAAATGTGATTTGAATTTGCAAAAAACAATGATGTTCATGTAGCTGAATCAGTCCATATAGCCCATACATTATCTCTGGACTCCTCAGTCCTGGATTTCAAGCCATAAAGTAGCAAGTTGGCAGAAGAGCTTCCTTAACATGATGAGGTATCATAGGGCCGGTCCTTGGCACCTGACAGAGAACTGTCCCTCAGGATGCTGCAGGTTAAGGAGGGTTGGCCAGGGCTTACTTCATCTATAGCCAATGCTTCCCAGGAGAGAATTGGCATAAGAACAGCATTTAATCATGCATCTTTATGCATGTATGTGTGCGTAAATCTAAAGGCGGTGCCCATTTCTACCAAGGCAGATGTTTAATGAGAAATACTGCTTGCACGATGAAGCATAAAAATGGAACAAAACAGAAAATTAGAGCTAAAGTTTGCCCCAGCGGTCTAACTGGGACTTTTTAAGTGCACAGGGTAATACAGATATCCGTGCATCTTCTCTTAATTAATTGTCTTCCCTAATAGCGTAGTTTGTCAACTGTGTCAGAACAAATTATGATGTGTACCTACATAAGAGTTTAGCTGCAGATCAGAAATGGGACCTGGTGTCCCTTTGAAGTTGGACAGGATCCTAGCATTGGCTCTGCTGAGGGCTGGACCAATTTTGGATGTCTCTGTGGTACTAGACGTAATTCCTTGACTTTATTTTTAATCAGCTTCATTTAAAAATATTATTGCTTATAAGCTTGTTCTGCTTTTTTTCATCTGAAGAGCATCTTAGCTATGGAGGTACTGTCTACATTGTTATTTTGATGCCTGCCATGAATGCTGTTTAAATTCTTCACGTTAGCTACATACAGCAGCTGCTACTTTTTGTCTTTGATTTGATGATTTTTTTTTTTTTAAAGCATTAAATGACACGAAATTTAGCAATACCAACAGATTCATCAACATTTCTTTTGCTATATAAATTTTCAGGTGTTTTCAGGACACCCTAATGTATTGCTTTTTCTGCAGTATGAAACAGCAGTAAGCATAGAATCTGGTTGAAATTCAGTGTGGGGATAAGATTAAGTTGTGTCATGTTTCCTTCCCCAAATCCTCATGGACTGTGTCTGGAGGAGAAAAATCAATGACTCTCTGGTAAGAACTGCATAAAATGGCTGCATTTGGCATCTCTGTTTTTTCCATTAGAATAGAAATTGAGACTTTTAAAGCAACTTAATCCTATTTTCTTATAATCTGAATGAATTTGAAAGAAAAATAGACTGTCTTAAAAGTTGAAAGAGAAAGCTTGCTGGAAAAGGAATTCAACTTGATTTTACCACTAGACATCCAGAAGGGAAGAGAAAAGAAAGAGTTAAAGACGTGAATTTCGTTTAAAACTCATTTCCTTCTTATAGGATGTATGGATGTATGAATATTCAACGAATTTAAAGAAAATGGCAGAAAGTGTTTGGTCCAATACTCCTACTGGATAATTTACACATTCTTTAGATTATGCCTGGGGTATAGAGAAGTTCATATACAAAAGACTTGAACCATGGCATTACTGAAATGGTGCATTTATTACACCAGCTGAAGACGTGTTTAACTTGGATATAAACGTCTAGAGATAGTACACTCAATGAAAGGGCAGCATAGCAGTGCAGAGAGGGCAAATTTCATTTAGAAGCAGCAGTTTAAGCTGTGCCTCTTAACCTAGCTGGAAATGAGGCATTATATGTGCATTCATGTCAGTAAGCAGAAAAACATACTGGGGAATAGCTGTGCAGACTCAAGCACTACTTGCAGTGCACTGAGCGTATGGAGTTCTTTGGTGCAAAACCAGAGGGCTTGGAGAAGTTGTAACTGAGAGTTTTTTCATTGTTTGCTAGAGCAGGATGGTAAGAGCTGTGCTAAGATTTTTCTTGGCCATAGTCAGCTACCAATTGGCTGAAGCCAAGCTGACCTTCTCCATCCTGACTGAGCTGGTCTATTATATGCTGATCAGCATTTGGCAAAACGTGGCCATCCTTGATCTGTGCCAGTAGACACAGTCAGGTGCATTGGCTGGAGTTCCTTTCCTCTAGATGTATGCAGAGGTCTGGTCTCCCTTTTGGACTAACAGTATCCCTAGTTCTTCTGAGATAACCTCCTGCAAAGAGGACCCGCTATCCTCACAGAAGTGCAACCTGTAGAGCTGAGAGAGATGTGTGCATGCATTTGTGCCATCTTGCACTTTCTGAACATCCGCAGAATTGGTGCTTTTTGTAGCTTTGTACCTTTGTCCTGTCCACTTCATTTTCCCTCTTCTGAAATGGATTCTGTTATTTGTAGCTAAGATCTTTGTGGCGGTGCTAAATGCTGTCGTAAATCCAACCAATTCACACGCTCTGCAGCTTTTCGAGTGATTGGAGTTGTGCTGCGTCTCTTTCCTCACTCCTTTCTCTTGGCAGATAAGACTGAGAAATTAAGCAAAAGACCTTCTTCTGCTGCAGCTCGGGAGGAAGTGGGTTGATGTGGGTCATGAAAAGAGGTGGTGGCAGATTTATGCACCTCCTTGGGCTTTCACTAGCAGTAAATTGCACTCTGATCCTGGGAAAACCTGGACCATGAGGGACTGAGAGAGCTGGGTTATAAATTTCCCTGCACTACCAGGACGTGCTCATGGGAGAAGGCAGGAGGGAGAGTTGTCAGTGCTTTATTTTCCTTAGTTTTGTGGGGAGGAGAGACTGGTGCTACTGCCTTGAAGCAGATAGAGGTCTCCCCGAATCTCAGGCCCAGAGCAGAGGGGCAGCAGCAAGGACTACCCTTCCTCCTTCCCACCCCACCTCCTTTAGAAACAGCTGAGCTGCAGCTGCCTTGTGGACAGAGAAAGGAGGGTTGTGCTGAGAGCTATTTCCTCCACAGCACTGAACAGCTGCAGAGGCGATGCATCAGTGCTGCCTGGGGTGAGCTCTCCATCCACTCCTGACCCTGAATTACTCCACCTTCTTCTTGCTCCTCCATCATCTTTTCCCCACTCCTTCAGGATGGGCAAACTGAGTTTGGTGGCATTACTGCCTGCTTGAGGTCAGAACTGCCCTGGTGCCAGTGCAGGCAAGAGGAATAGCTGGGGGTGGTGAGCTAAGTTGCCTGTTTCTACCTCAGTGCCCTTGAACTAGTTTTTTTTATTGTTGGATACTGTGGTGTCTGGAGAGGGGGGAGGAAAGAGTTCTAGACGTTTTAGAGGGACGAAGTTTGGAGAAGGGGGAAGGCTTTTCTCTTCTGAATCCTGGAAAGTTTCCTTTGTACCTGGCTCCTGTACTGGAACAGGCTGCCCAGAGAGGTGTGGAGTTTCCTTCTCTGGAGGTATTCAAACTTTACCTGGATGTTTTCCAGTGTAACTTACTGAAGGGAACTTACTTTAGCAGGTTGAATGGACTGTGTGATTTCCAGAGGTCCCTTCCAACCCCTTTGATTCTGTGATTCTGTGATTCTGTCACTGCCCTGTGCTTGGGCAGCATCTGGGGTGATGTGTGCAAATGTGATGTCTTTGGAGACACCTTCAAACCCAGCCTTTGGGATGAAGGAGAAAGGGGAGCCTCAAGAGCACCTTTTAGGAAATGAAGATGCTGTGCTGCTTTGAGGGTGTCTACTGAGAAAGGCAGTGTTTCTCCCTGGCAGTGGCACATTAGGGTGATGCTTAACCCATGGGCTGCCCAGTGCTCCCGGCTGCACTCAGGGTTTTGCATGGCTCTCCAGGAGTCACCACTTTTTCTGTGAGCAATGGGGCCTGATGTAAAGCCCTAACATGGCAACACAAGGCTGATAGGCTCCCAAAGCCCAGATACAGCATCTGAAAACCACCTGGCAGTTTTCATCAAGGGGCTGATTAGTAGTGTGTGAGAAACCCATAATGTCTTGTGAATTTAGGGATGTGTCTTGACTTAATTCTGATGACAAACTCTGACTTTTCTTTGTGAGAGCATTTTCATTGGAAATCAAAGAGATTTGAGATATATAGCTGGCTAAGCAGCCATACCTCAGAATAGGATTTGGGGATTAGCAGAGTGGATAATAAATTGAATAGTAGGAGTTAAAATCAGACTGTGCTCGTAAAGAAAGCAGAGACGAAAGGTACACCCCTGGAAAGCAGTAATGCCAGAGATGACGACAGGGTTACACCAGTGAGCAGATGAGATGTGGGCTCGCAATACAATGCGGCAGAAAAGCAGTGGATGTGGTTCCTGGATTGCACAAACAGAACTGTTAAATCTTGGAGCAAGGAAATATTTTCTGCATGTTTCTAGTTGTATTTTCTTCACATGCCTAGTCTGAGTGTACCTCGGCTATCGAGTTCATTTCTGGAGAACTCAGTGCCCCAAAGATGGCAGCAAATTAGAACAAATTCAGTGGAGCAACAAAAATGATTAAGATGCTGGAGGGATTGATCTGAGAGGGGAGATTAAAGTAACTAATTACATTTAGCTTGGCCAAATGACAATTAAAAGGAAGATGTGATGACTGCCTTAAAGTGTGTGCTTAAGAATGTAAACACTAAAGGGAGGAAGAATGCGAAGAATTGCGGAGCACTGCTGGTTCGATGCCCGGGTTGCACTGTGAGGAGGATGAGCAGGAGCTGTAATGAAACAGCGATTGCCGGGAGTGCTGAACGGCAGCGCCGGAGCCACGGCGCTCCATGAACAACAGCAGACAACAGCAGCTGTGGGACCCTTTGCTCGGAGACGCATCCCAAATCCGTCAGGAGAGGAAGGAAGGGATGCGGTGATCCCACAGCAGTCCTCCCATCTGATTTTCAGGATATGGGGAAAAACTGACTGCACGTCCTTTTGGCTGTGATCATGCAGTGTTGCATCCACACTGGGGAGTGGTTGCTTTAATAAAAGCTCGGGGGGCTTTTAGGGGCTGGAGGGGTGCAGTCAAAGGGGTAAAGGGGTGAATGCTATTAGATACCTGTAAGAAAGGCAGAGAGAGCCTGGCGCGTTCTGGATACGGGAGTGACAGCTGTGGGTGGAAACCTGGCTGTCGGCAATCTGAAAAAGGACTGTTATAAAAAGAGGACAGGGGCCAATTATTCTCTTTAGCTACCAAGGACAGTTCTGGAAGTAAGTGGGGCCCTCAGCTGAAGCTGCGAAAATTCACATCTGTATGATGGAGAAGGCAGAGTGTTGGGTGGAAGGAGGCTACAGGGGTGTGCGGGAATTGCATGAGTGTGTAGATACCAGGGTGACATTAGACACCCGCTTACAAGGGGATGACAGTGGCATGGGGAAGTCAATCTCATTTTAGCAAGGGGGGGTGGAGGTGGAGGGGCAAAACAGCTGCTCTGACACAGAGAGCTCATCTAATTTCTGTGGTTTCAGGGTATTTAAAAGGCTTTTGGGCTTGTAAGCAAGCTGGTGATGTGGTGCTTTTGCTTTGCGGGTTATTTGTTTAGGACTTGTTGGCTAATGCTTGTGCTTAATTGTGTTTTCTTTTTTTGGTGATATATCTTTTTCAATGCTTCCTTATGTAATGGAAAGAAATACACACTTATTAAAAAAAAAAACCCAACCAAACATATTAAAAAATAAGGAGCTAGTTCTGGCAGAGCATGGATTTGCTGGGGTATTTTTTTTTTTTTTTTCCCTTTTGTTGTAGATCTTTTTTGAGGTATGAATTAGCTTGATTGTTTCTTATTTTTAGTCCTTGTGCAGTATTATATCTTCTCATTTTGACAAGCCCAGGAAAATATCAAGAAGCAAGAGCTATTCTCATGGTTTCTTATCAAGTTGTATCCAAGACATCCTGCACGTTTTCTCAGAGATGGTCCACTTTCAGACATCAGGAGGATATCACACACCTAGAAACTTTAATTTCATGAACTGCTTTTAAGAGCATTATGGCATCTCTGTGGGGAATAAAGAGGTGAAGATGAGAAGAAGAGCTGTGCATCTGCACATCCTCTTAGCTGGTGGCTTCAGTTTTTCTGGGTAAAGAGCTCTGTAAGGCTGATGTAAAGAACATCACAAACTTTTTTTTTTTTTTTTTTTTTTTTTTTTTGTGATACCAGATTGGAGGGCTGTTTATAAAATAAATGTTTCAGCTTAGCTCCATGCGTGACAGCAACTGTGTCCCAATGACACCACTAGTTCCTGGGCAGTTTTAAGGAGTTCAAAGAGTCCAGAGTCTCAGGATCAAGGAAACAGATTTTTGTTGTAAACTCCGAAGAATTCCTTCAGGCAAAAGCTGAAATGCTGCAAGCAGGTGAGGTCGTGCTGTCTTATAGAGAAGACTAAGCTTGTGGTGTGAATAGAAGACAGGTCAGAGTGATCCCATGTTTGACTTTTCCCTGGATTATTCATGACTCTTACTCAGTTAATAGACAGCTTTGGTCATAAAATGCATTTCTTTTTCCTGTCCCAGCAGTTGCTTCCTGAAGTTGTTCAATGGCCTGGCAGTTTTGTGCAAACCCACTGTTGCTGCTGGCTGTAGACAGCATGTCAGACCATCGAGTGGTACGGCTGCAATGCAGATGCCTGTCCTCACACCCCTTCAGCTGCAGGCAGCAGCCTTTGGTGAGCAGTGCAAGTTGGGGGTGGCTGTGCCTAAAGCTATGGTATCAGGGTTTGTCAATGCCCAAGTCACCCAGTGCGTGTTCATCTGTGGGCTGGGGCGATGGGTGTGCACAACACAACTGTGTTCTGCAGTGTTCTTCCTTTTGTGTTGGAGAGGTCCGTGGGACTTTGGAGCTGATGATGCCATAAATAAGTACTTTTTGCTTCGTCTTGACTTTCAGAACTCTACCCTTGGCATTCTTCACTGATTTTGCACTTAGTAAAATAAATAAAGAGAGAACAAAAAGGCACTTCACAAAGCATATTCTGATGAAATCAGCTCCTTGAACAGCTGTGACAGAGACAGAGTAGCAATGAGAAATACAGACAGGGAACTATGATGAGGGATTTGTGCTGCTGAACACTACTCTGTGATGAGTCCCCGGTCCTGCAAGCTTTAAGCCTGGGGAAATTAGCATCAGTGCTGTTACTTCCAAAATCACGAGTTCCTCAGACTCAGCAGCCAGTGTTAGATCTGCAGATGGTCCTGCATGATATGGGATTCTGGATACAGTTGCATTTCATTGTCCTCTGTGAAACAAGTGTACGGTATATTGTTTTTCCCTGCATTTTTGTAAAGGCTTTTCATGTTTTCAACTATCTATAGGTATATCTATTCCACATTTTGGAAGGAAGCTGCTGGGTTTGCACAGTTCATGACTTATCAATGCCAATGCAGTGTTTGCCCTTGCAGGGTCTTTACAAAGTACTACACCTGTGTTGCTGGTGTGCTGGGTGATGGTGGGGGATGTGGTCTGGTTATACCAGATCAGTATAATCAACTTTGTAAGCTTTACTTTGTACTGTAAAGCTTAAAATGTTACACTATATTTAAAAAGTGAAAATTTCATTCTAGAAATGAGTCGGTATAGGATAGCAGAGCTGCTGCCAATGCAGCCACTGTGGAGGCTGTGTGACAAGGAGCTGCAGTGGGTGTGCAAAAGCACACACATATATGCCCCTGCTAGCAGCCGGCTGTCCCCTTGATGTACTGCACTATGTGCTAATGAGGCTTCCTGCCCCAAAAGGCTCCCTATCTGCACGCACTCCACCAGTGCTGCTTTGCTGGCATGTGCTGGCATTAGGTAGCACAAATGTAGGACGTTCTGACCTGCTTCCGGCAGACAGCAGAAGCTGACTGCTGGAGGCAACCATCAGTTTACTCCAGATTGGCTTCAGGGATTACATGTGGAGAAGTGCAGGCCATTAGAGCTGCAGCGTCAGCATGACCATGCTGCTCTGGGACTTTACAGTGCTAGAGAGGTGTGAACTGCATTGTATGAGATCTCTGAGCAGCATCTCATCATTGCTGAAGAACACACTCATTACACCCACCTTCCATGTGTCTCTAAGCTTGCAGCAGAACCAAAGTACATAAACTGTATCATTCCTGTACCCCCTTTCTGCTACTTTTTAATATCTGTCAACAATTTCTTTCCTGCGTGGTGCTGCAGGTTGGGAAGGCTGACAGCAGCCAACGTGAATCACTCACCACATGTTGATGTATTTGCCTTACCTGTTGCTCCGTAGAAGCCTGCGATCCTGACGCTGAAGCTTTAACGGCTCCCTGCCAATCAGATTAAATATTTAGTAGCAATAGGTTCTGGGCATCACATTCCTGACAGTGTGTTTTCATGCATCATTTGCTGTAACGTTGGGAGATTTTTAGCTACAGCTTACAAAGCAACTGCCTCTCTGCTACGTCTCCTGTCTTTATCTCCTATTTTCACTGTCCTTCTGAGTTTTCACCCTTACTCTTAGCTCTGCTTTCTCTGTCCTGCTTTCTCCTCCCCCTTGGCTTTTCCTCTCTTTGATCCATGAGGCCATGAAAACAGCAGCTGGAATGGGCGTGTGGTAGAGGAGTGGCATTCCCACCTCCCCAGAAGAGTTCTTGTGACCAGAACAGGCTGATGGTCTCTTTTGGGCAGTGGGCACTCATGAACAAGGCGAGCACCCTGAGGACAAGGAAAAGAAAATCCTCTCTTTCATTCCCCTTTCCATCTTGCAGTTCTTCATGTATCAGCCATTACTGTTGGGTAGCTTTTTCAGTCCATTTCTGGATAAATCATTATCAGGAGCAGAGGCTCAGTCATTCAATGATGGTCATCCATCCCTGTGGGGTTGCCTTTTTTCACTAGCTGTGGTCTTTCAGCAGATGTCTGTGTCAGCTGTGATGATGTACCTGGAAGATACCCCTGGTAGATCAGGACTATCAAGAACAGAAATTCAATCAAGTTGTGTGGAGGAAGAAAAAAACAAGGATACCTCTAGTTGAAGTTTCTATATGTGATTGTATTTTCCATTCTGGCACAGTGCTGTCTGCTGGAACTCAGAAAGCAATACAGAAGATGCAGGGACCTTCCACTGATTCCTACAGTATGTTGGACAGCCAACGGTTTCATGTGGACAAAGTACAGTTGCCTGGGAGTCATCGGAATTTTCAAGCATGGTGCTTAATGTGGTGACCCTTTAGAGGAGATGTTTGAAACCAGGATGAACACCAGTGCTAGCAGTGGTTCTGAGCTGATACTGGGATGGAAAGAGTAGTCTCCTGGGCTAGTCATCTCCATAGGCTTGTGCTCTGCATATCTTATCTTGCAGAGCCCCCTGAAGAGCTTGCCCTCTTACTTTCACCCATTGCTTGAAGTGCTATAACGCTGTTCATATGGTTTGACTCATTATCCTACTTCCCTTGCTGGTATGTGCATCTTTTTTTCCTATTCTTGTTACAAAACATTCTCCCTGCCTGAATGTGTCTTTGTAGCCCCAGGGTTGCTGGTGCACCCAGCAGCCTGGCAAAGAAGGCTTGTGATTCTCACTGCCTATGTGACTGCTGCTCCACACCCCTACTTCCTCACTGCTTGTACCCAGTGCTGACTACTCCAGAGGCCCTGTATGGCCAATCCAGGAGATTTCTATGAGTGCTAATGACAAGTTTTCCGTGAGGGTTTCTCTTCCTGTTGTAACAAATTTCCAGCCATCCGGTGAAGCATCATCCTCTTCACATTTCTGTTGGTGTGGGATGGATCCTCTGTACCAACGTTCCTATTGCAGCAGGTGACTCTTTAGGTTGAAGGAAGGCGAGAGTGGGCCCTTCAGGCAGAGTGGCTATGGAAAGATTCCTCTTTATTGTTCTGCTGTGATAGTCACTAAACCTTATAGTTTGGAATGGGGTATGGCAGGCTTGATGCTCTGAAGCAGATAACGGGGCGCTTGGGAAGCTGCTTCAGCAAAGGAAGAGTGAAAGACACCTGTGACTTCTGCAAAGTGCAGTAAATATGGGCAAAGCAGCCTGCTTCATTTCTTGTTTTCTTTTTTTTCCTTTTTTTTCCTCATTGCTCTGGACCTCTCCACTCCATTCCTGTGCATCTGATGGGTTATTTCCCTGCAGATGTTATCTTGGCAGTAACTCAGGCCTGGGCACCTCCCTTGGGGGGCCTGTGCACTGCCGGAGTGCTTTTCTTTCCTTAATGGCAGGCCGCCTGATTTATTTATTTACTTTTTTAATATGTATATATACTTTTAGCCCATTGCTTTTCATAAATAAATAATATTTTAAGCAGTGAAGGAAGCTTTAAGATAGGTGGATCTGGAGAGGACAGTCCCTTAGCCACATGTCACACCAGCTTGGGTAAATGGATTGGCTGGAGGGGCTGCACAGCTAGCCACCAGCTCAACTCAGCTCCAGGGCCAGGAGATGGAGATTAGCCACGGTCTAGAGGTACATCCAGTGATCCCTTTGGTTAGGAAAGGAGTCGTATTTGCATATTGTTTTTAGTCTTGTTGAAGTATTCCCAGCCTCTGGATGGGGTGATAACAGGATTGTGCTAGTGTAGGAAGGGATATAAGATCCCAGGAGGTTTTTAGGCTCAGAAGATAAATACAAACCAGAGGAAAGGGATCTGAGAGTGTTCCAGGGCAGCACAGCCAGGTGATAATGCATATTGGCTTGTTTGTTCCAGCTTTTCTCTCTGTCTCTCTCCCTCCCAAGACAAAGATGGGGGAGTGATTGATCCCTTTCATGTTATCCGATGCCTCAGAAAGGTGTTAAAATCCATGAAAAACTGTGTTTGAACATTTCCAGATCAGATTGCAGGGACTTTACATTCCCTTTTGGCACAGAGGTGCACAGAGACAGGTACATGCAAAAGGCTCTATCGATTTTAGTGTACTTGGGCATCCTTATATTTATAAATTCGTGCAGCTTCATGGGGAAAAACACCTCCTGGTTTTAAAAAGAGGTCCTTTCATTGTCTTCTTAATGGGACACCAAAGCAGGAACTGTGTCAGAAAGGTATTGCACCCAAGGGCAGATTTTTTTTATTTTTTTTTTTCCCTCTTGCATGGAACCCATGAGAAATCCCCTTCCAAGCAGAGAGGACTTCTGTCTCAGCTTGCTCCAGTGTGCATGTGCCTTGCCAGTGCTGCTCTTGATGCAGTCAATGAGAGCTGTACTGTGACCTTCAGCCCTGTGGTATGGATGTCCCTGCAGAAGTGCCAAAGCTGCTGTGAGGAAAAACTCAGGATGGTGTGAGGGGACAACTGGTACTCATGACAAACTTTGGGGAGGCAGTTCATGCAGGCAACATGGTGTAGGGAACCTGCTTTGCCAGGGGGGTTGGACTCGATGATCTCTGGAGGTCCCTTCCAACCCCTATAATTCTGTGATTCTGTGCGCTTTCCCCGCTCCACTGTAGGAACTGGGTGATATTTGCAAGATTGCAATCTTTGGCTGCTCAGGATGTCAGTACTGGTACCGTCATAGACAAACAAAGGTGAGACTTACGTAAAGGCTGTACAGCCTCTTGTGGACTGAGGTTTGTACAAAAGCTCTTCACCAGACAGGATTCGGTGCAGCAGACAGGATTCAGAATAGGCAATGTGAAGTCTGCTTTGCCACCATATCCATTAAACCTGTCCCTTCTAGCTGAGTGGTAACTCTGACCCAGTCCAGAAATGGCTCTCAGGGAGAGAACAGCAGCTCTAAACTGGCCTCTGACATGGCAGCCAGACTTGGGTTTCTGTCTTCAGGAAGCTGGATTCCTACAAGGACCACTTTGTATGTGAAAGGAGTGTGATTTGAATGTGGTTGTCACCAAACTTATTGGGTTTCTCTCCCAGCTCCCAGGGCTTCGTAGAATTTGTAGCACAGGACACTTTCATTCATGGCCTAGTCTGAAGCTGTAGCCCTCAGAATCACGTCTGAAGATTTCTCAGTCAATCCCATATTTCTGGTGCCTCTGACACTGTAGTGCCAGCCAGGATGCTGTGTTTCCAGGCTTCCTGGTGTAAGGACAGGCTTTCTGTCTAGGAGGGAATCAGAGTTTACAGAACTATCTGGGCGTATAATATGAGCCAACTGACTCTGCTCTGGTACCTTCCCCAGATCTGTTAAACCCGGGGTCTGAGGATCTCCACTTCTGAGATACACTGCTAGGAGATCTCATACTTTGAGATTCTGTAAGTGAATTAATACCAAGCTGGGCCATATGTTTCCATACTCCAGGAGCTGCAGGAACCAGATTCCTTGGATCCATGGCAGACCCATGGGCAGATAACTTGATAAAACAGGGGTTTTGAGATCTGGATTAAAATTGCCAAAAGGATGGCACCTGCTGCTCCAAAGTGCCAGACCTCCAGCCTAGAGGCTGGCTGCCCACGGTAGCTCTGCCGCACTCTTCATAGCTCAGCATTGCTCTTCCTCTTGGCCAGGATGCTGCTTTGGTGAAAATGTACCAGGAGCTGAGACACTTTCATGAGAAACAGGCTTAACAAACTGGAATTTGCTGACATTGTGTTGTTTTGTCAGAAACTACTGTTCAGCAGTATTTTGGAGTTTGACTTAATATGGCAAAGTTGATTTTGAATATCAGGGATTTTGCTTGGAAGCCATGACTATTTGTGGTATTACAGTGATTCCTTTCTCTGCTGCTCGCTAATCTAGGATTTATTGTCCTGAAGATCTTGGACAGACAGGCTTTAATACAATCTCTTGGGATCCTGTGGGTAATGTTGGATATGATTTCACAAAAAGACATTACTGCCTTTGGGGAAGTGCAGTGGAAAGCAATAATTTCAACTCCTGGAGCTTCTATCACTTGAGAGATGGAAATACTTTAAATACAATAAATAATTAAACCTTCTAGCTCTGTAAAACAGAGAAGGTGCATTCCATCTTTCTGATGAGGAGAATAAGGCAAAGAGTGAAGAAGAAAACAGTAGTGTTTACACTTTCAAAAAATGCTTATTGTTGTTTTTGGATGATGGTGTAAAGGATTAGAACAAGGCTTCACTACTTGTGGTTCATTCCCTCCATGCTTTTGAGATTTAAAAGCAGATACCTAATAGTGTGAATGCAAATAAGCTGACAGGTGCCACTGGTGGATCAAAAAATGTAACAGCGCTTGAAGTGAGGAATAGGATGACTGTGGGAGCCATGGAGGACAAAACATGGAGTAGAGGTAAGTGATGAATGCAGAAAGCTGAATAGGATGGTAGGTTAGGACATATATTGTAGACTGAAGAATGTGGGGGTTTGGATTATGGATCTTCTATCACGTTGAGCCACTTTATGCTGTTTCAAAAGTATGAACTGATTGTAAAGCTTAAGAAACCCATAGCTATACTCATTCCACGGGATTAGTTTTTCTTTATTGGTAGAATATTCTTTACTGTGATCATTATTTAGTTTCGGTGGTTGTTCCTTCCTGATCTTTCTACCAAATATTCTTTTTTTTTATCTGCTGCAAATGTATATTATAGTAACATTTGTGTAGAAAGATGTGGCCCAAAGGAGTGGAGCTGCATCTTGAGGAAGCCAGTAGTGGAGCTGGGCTGGGAGGAGGCACGTGCTGATATGTCCTTGTATGTATCATGGGGGGAATGAACTGCAAGGTGAGCTACTGGGAAAAGTGGCTTAAGTAGCCGACATGAACAAATTTGACAGGCTGGAGAAAAGTGAAAGTGGTGAAATCTGATGGGGAAAAAAGTGCATGTAAATGGCATTCAGCTCAGCCAAATCTAATCTTTGCTTGTACTGGTTTAGAGCTTCCATCCTTATCCCTGTAGCATCAACAGCCAGTGACTAGACGTTGTCCAGATGTGGCTTTGCCTGTGTGTTTCTATCACTACAACTCCATAGACATGATGGACTACCGAGAAGAGGGAGAGGTCATCTGATGCTGGGTTGGGTCTCCAGCTGGGAAAGCTTTCTGGATGCTACTGACTGAAGGTCTTGGTGAGATAAATCGGCCCTGACCTGTCATAGAATTGCAGGCAGTGCATGGTCTGGTGCACAGCAGTAACCTAGTGTGAAAACATATTGTATCCAGCAGTTTGATGGCTGGTGCCTTACTGCTCTTTGAATTGAGGAAATGAAATGCGAGGGAAGGGGGGAGTTTGAGGTGGGGAGAGTAAAAGAGGGAAAGAAAGAAACAAGGAAAAGAAAATAAAAATGAAGCTACAAAAGGAATTCCTAATTTGCAGTCATCAATTCCTCCTACATCCTGACTTTAGTATTTATTGTAAGGATCAAGTTTTTCTAAGGGAATGAGTGATTTTTATGATATTGCTGGGGTGAGAGTATACAACTCCAAGCATCTTGAATGACACTCTTTTTAGATGTCACACAGGGGGTTTCCTTGTTACTTTTCCTAGATAGATAATAATAGGAACAGAAAAATCCTTTGCTGAAGATCATAGCTAGGAAAAAGACATGATTTTCATAGAATCATAGAATGGTTTGGATTGGAAGAGACATTAGAGATCATCCAGTTCCAACCCTCTGCCATGGATGGAACTGCCACCCACCAGATCAGTCTGCCGAGAGCCCCACTGAACCTGGGCTTGAATGCCTCCAGCAATGGGGCACCCATAGCTTCTCTGGGCAGCCTGTACCAGTGCCACACTGCCCTCTGAGTAAAGAATGTCTAACATCTAAATTAAAATCTCCCCTCATTTAGTTTAAAGTCATTTCCCATTGCCTTATCAGTATCTACCCCTGTAAAAAAAAAAAAAAAAAAAAAAAAGTCAGTCCCCCTCCTGTTTATAAGCTCCCTCCAAACACTGGAAATCCATAATGAGGTCTCACTGGAGTCTCTTCCAAGCTAAACAAGCTCATCTCCCTCAGCTTTTCTTTATAAGGGTGCTCCAGCCCTCTGATCATCTTTGTGGCTCTCCTCTGGACCTATTTCAGCAGCTCTGTAAATGCAGTACTCCAGATGGAACCTCATAAAGGCAGAGTAGAGGACAGTCACCTCCCTTGACCTGCTGGTGACTGCTCTTTTGGTGCAGCCTAAGATGCAGTTGGCCTTCCAGGCTGCAAGAGCACTCTGCTGGCTCATGTCTAGCTTGTCATCCACTAGAGTTCCCATGTCCTTCTTCACCAGGCTGCCCTCAATTAGTTCTTCTCCCAGTTTATGCATGTGTCTGGGGTTGCTGCAACCCAAGTAAAACACCATGTGCTTGATCTTATTGAATCTCATTAGATTCCAGTGGGTTCACTTTTCAAATCTGTCCAAGTCCCTTTGAATGGCATCCTTTCCTTCTGTTGTATCAGTTGCACCACTCATCTGTAAATTTGCTGGGGGTGCACTCAATCCCACTATCCAGGTAATTTACAAAGTTGTTGAAGAGCACCAGTCCCAGAATGGACTCCTATGAGGTGCTGCTCATCACTGGCTTCCACCTGTACACTGAGCCTGTTTTGCCACAGGACAGGCAATTATAAGGAAGAAAACTTGAGAACAGTGTTGTCTGGGTGTAGTCATACCATCCTGACTAGAGACAGCTCTCAACTCCTTTTGACTCAGATTGCTGCGGTCTGTCTTTTCGCTTGTGCTAAAACCACTCCTTAGTCCCTCTGACCTTTTGATTAATTCCCCTACTCTTTTAATAAGCAATGTTGGCCTTCTTATGGGGTCACATGGTGACAAACCTCACCTCCCAAAATGCTGTATATCAGTGGCCACATCAAGAGGCCACTATCCTGAGGGATAGTGCCAGTTTGCAGGATGTGGCCCATCGATATCTGTAGTGCTACAACGTTGACCTGGACCACTTATCAGCTTCTTTGCTCCACTCAAATCTTGGTATTTGGACCCTGAGCCTTCTCATCTGCTGTTTGTTTTGTTTTGTTTATTTGTTTGTTACACCCCTATGAGACCTCATTATCAGGTCTCATGAACTCTGGCACTCTGCTTAGGGCTGGTTAAGATTTGATACAGAGGTGCTACAAGCAGCAGAGGCAGTACAGTTTCCTAGATTGCTTTTGCTGCATGGTCTTCAAGGCTGAAACGTGCACCTGTGAAGATCCTTCTGAGGGAATGGGCTTGTTTGTTTTGAAGTTTTGAAGATACAGACTGGAAGGAGCAGTCCTTGAGAGCAGCCCTGCAGAGAAGGACCTGGGAGTCCTGATGGATGAAAAACTTAACATGAGCCAGCAGTGTGCTGTTGCAGCTTGGAAAACAGATGGTATCCTTGGCTCCATCAGAACAGGGGCAGCCAGCAGAGACAGGGAGGTGATTGTCCCTCTCTCCTCTGCTCTTGCGAGGTCCCAACTGGAGTACTGTGTCCAGGTCTGGAGCCCCCAGTGTAAGAAAGAGAGGGAGCTGTTGGAGTGGATCCAGAGGAGAGCCACGAAGATGATCAGGGGCCTGGAGCACCTTCCCTATGAGGACAGGCTGAGGGAACTGGGCTTGTTCAGCCTGGAGAAAAGAAGGCTGCGGGGTGACCTCATTGCAGCCTTTCAGTACCTAAAGGGAGCCTACAAACTGGAGGGGAGTCAACTCTTTGAAAGGGTTGATAATAGCAAGACAAGGGGAAATGGTTTTAAGTTGAGGGAGGGAAGATTTAGTTTGGATGTCATTGGGGAGTTCTTTACTGTGAGAGTGGTGAGGTGCTGGAACAGGCTGCCCTGTCCTGGAGGTGTTCAAGGCTACATTGGATGGGGCCCTGGACAGCCTGGTCTAATATTAAATGGGGAGGTTGGTGGCACTGCGTGTGGCAGGGGGTTGGAGATTCATGATGCTTGAGGTCCCTTCCAATCCAGGCCATTCTGTGTTTCTGTGAAGATTTACTCAGTGTTGTACATTATATCTGAGGAGATTGGCAACAAACTGGGGGGGCATATCCGAAGTGCAGTTACAATTAAAGGCTGTCACCATCTGGTTCAAAAGCTTTTCTTGGGATTCTCAGTGATGCAGAAGAAATCCCATCATTTGCCTAAAGAAAGAAGAAAGAGTCGTATATTCTTTCTACTTATGGTGTGTTGGAAGAAACCTTTGTTATTTGGCTTTTACTGTGTTTACATGTGGCATCCAAAGGACTCAAAGCCCTACATCAAGAGACAGTCTTCAGTCGCCCATGGGATTTCTGTGCTGGCATTGTGTTTGGCAGTCGCCTGCCTGGTTTCTGCTTTCTCTTCAAGCAATTGATTCAGGGATTGAATAGGTACTGAGTGTAGTATATGAGCATATATGAAATGGAAAAGTCCTTCCATCCTTGGAAGTAAAAAATAATACTTCTCATTTTTTATGATTTTTTTCAAACTTTTAAAAATTCGATGTCATAATCTGCTAAGTACATAAAATGGAGAGTTGATCAAGGTTGAGTAGAAAGCTTCAAATTAATACAGCAAATAATCAGAGTGTGGAGGATGTGCTTTTCCAAACCATCTAACCAAAGTTAAAGGTGTTTTTTATGGATGCTAATGGATTGGAGGTATTTAAATCCCAGGTTTCAGAAATCTGTCTTTGATGTAATCAGATTATTAATGAGCTGCTGAATTCTGCTAGAAAGTGAAAAGTGGAAGATGAGAATTAAAGGAAAGCAGGGATTGTAGCTGGATTACCAAGCTGTTCCAGTTTGATTTATCTGGCAAAAGTGGTGGTGTTCTGGGTGCAGCATTCTGCTGCCTGTTTAAACCTGGCTTCCCTTAGTCCTGCTCTCTAGGAAGCAAAGCTACTTTCAACCACTCTGAAATCCTTTTGGAGAGGCAGTGTGCACGGAGATGTTTCCCATGTTTCCGATGATTTGCTCTGAACCTGACACAGAGAGGGAGTGTTCAAAAGTGGGATACCACGCATGATGAAAAGACCTTGAAAGCTTTGAAAACCTTGTTTGAAATGGAGTGTGTGCAGAGTGACAGCTGTGGTAGCTGACCCCTCCAGATGGTGGGATCTCATTCCTCTAAACTTGTCCAAACAGGGTGCTAGGGGTGAGATATTGCCCTGGGAACAGTGGCTCCGGCCTGGCTCCACAGCCAGGCTCGCAGAGAGCAATGGCTGTGCCAAGCCTCCATGCCCTGGCATTTAGAAGTTGGCACTGCACAATGCCAGACTGACCTGCTGTCTCGCTTAATGGCTTTTGCATGTCACACTGACTCCCAGCGCTCTGCACGTGTGTGCCAACCTGGGGAAGCAGGTCAGCTCACTCCTGCTCTTCCTGCCCTGATGCTGCCTTCCTCCTTTGCTCATCCTGCTGAGGGCCCAGGGGGGCTCAGTTTAGGAGTAGGGATGAACAGAGCTGAAATTCTGCTGCAGAGAAAAGTCCCCAGGGGTGATCAGATAACCTTCTTACAAGCGTTTTCAGGGTGGAAATGGTGAGTTGAGAGAGTGAAATTGTTTAGGCTGAATGAAGGAGATCTTATTGAAGTAACAGGATAGCTGAGCAAAGGGAAAATTTAAGCTGAGTTTAGAGAAATGTTTCTGAATGTGAGCCTTGGAGGCATCTCCTAGCAGTGGTAATCCTATTGTTTGAGTTGTTTTCAGAGCAGGTAGTGCGATAAAGCAGATGCTGCAGAGATCCTGAAATGACTGGGAGAAGGGCGAGACTGTTAAGCAGGGGATTTTCGTGTGCAATTTCTATGAATCACTTGGTGGTGGACTCAACAAAAGCTTGGAGGCTGTGGCTGTAACAGCTGTCCCCGTGATATGTAAAATACGTGGGTGGAAATAAGTGGGAAGGATGCTGGGAACTTACCTTTGGGTAAGCTAATAGTAATGAGACACAGTTCTTCATCTGTTGGGAATGATTTGGATCTAATTGATGATCAAAGTGTTCTTTGTACCTCCTTAAGTGTAGAGAGAGAACTGCTCCTTTGTGTGGGATAGAAAAAAAGGAGAAGTGCTTTTTTGGACCTTATCATTGGACAGTCCTCTTGAGCAGACAGAAGCAATCTAGACTTTAGAGATGGGGAGGAATAAGTATGTAATATATGAGATGAATCTGATAGTGCCCAGTCTAGCGGGGAGTCTTTGCCTATTTCAATAAAGAAAAACAGGTGAAAAGATAATAAATTGAGTAGAACTGAAAGAACTGAACTTACACACCTATTTCCTCTCATGGAAGAAAAGCTAATAGTAAGGTAATGAGAGTACAAAAAAAGTTAATTTGAGAGAAAAGAAGATTCTTCTTAAAATTTATTTATAAAGGTTAGATGAAAATGCATCTGTGGGGCAGCACAGAAATAAGTAATGCTTCCTGGAAAGGGAAGAGCTGTGAAAAGCAGCAAGGAGACCTGTCCAAATGGCCTTGGAGAAATGTTTCTGCCATTGTTGAAGAAAAGTTTGTGTGTCAGAATGAGAATAGCTGATTTTTGAAGACGGCTTATAAAATACCTTATTTGTCATCGAGGATTATTAAAATGCACTGGGAGGAGCTCAGTCAGAGTCGCTACAGTGAACCTTTTTGACACAGATGCCAAATAGCCATCACTTTCATCACTGGCCATGGGACCTCTGATGTCTGTAGACTCTGCCATCTTCTTGCTCTGAGTGTATGAATATTTTCCTGCAGTGTCATTAATGCAGTTTATCAGTACCTGAGATGTACAGATTCTTCCAGGACACATCCATTGTGCCCTAGATCCATCCTCATCTCGGTCTCTGTTTACAGAATTCCAGGAACAACAGGGCCATGAGCCAGGAGAAGATTTATGAGCACTTATGTCATCTACCTGGTGAGCAGTAGTGTGGAGAACAGCAGCACAAGAGCTGTTAGTGTACAAATCAGCTGTGCTGGAGCTATGGAAGGAGAACAGTTAAAGCAGTGTTAGGAGGTGAGGGGTGCTTCTTCAGAGGCAGACAATATGCAGTGTTTCCTGAGTGGAGAGATGGTGTTAACCATGAGAATAGAATGCTGCACGAAGTTGAAATTGGGTTGACAAAAGTTAGGGAGTTGGTGAAACTTAAATGTAAACTACAGTATGATACTTAGTGACTTAACCCCCAGCTTTCAGGAGAAACAGTTTGTGGGATTTGAATCAACCCTGCCCCTTTCTTTGCATGGGTCTTCCCAGCTCCTGCAGCTTACCTGTATGGCAGGTAGTAGAGAAAGACTTAAATATCACCAGGCTTCTGCTTGTCTAGTGCAATAACTTCCCTACAGCGCTGCTGGTGCGCTGTGCTGTTCCCTGGTGGTGTGTTGGATACCAGGCACAAAACATCTGCCAGCTTTCTGGAGTATTTCACAGCTGAGGTGGATTTCTTCCTATTTTCAACTAGGGCTGTAAACATGAGGGTTCATTTTTCATTCATTGTCCAAATCTTATATCTCTACACTCTTCTGATGATGTTCAGCCCCCTGTCACAGTTATCAACTTCATCCTAATTAGGAAAGCTGCCTTTAAGGCAGCTTTATATCTGAGACTGAAGCATTACAGGACTTCCATTTCCTTTGCTCGGCGTGGGGTTTTGGGGCCCTGCAGATACATTCCCAAGGGCCTGCTGCACATGGCTGCTCAGTTGGCTTGGCTGCAGCAGATGGAGGTACTGGCATGAGCACACAACAGAGCTGAGCCCATCTTCTGCCTCAATGCTGTGTCGCACCTAAAGATTGCCTCACTTTGCTCTATGTGGCGTAGCACTTTATCTACAGTTAGCTTGGTTGAATGCACAGTGACCTATTTGTGTACTTTCCCAGAAATATCTCTAAATGCTGAGCTGTATTTTTGGCTGTGCAGCTAATAATTTTCTATTAATACTTATCTTAGATTTGATCCACATAAAATGCACTGTCAAATAAGGTTCTCATAATATTTTTAAGCAGTCTAACCTTTTGGTCCTGGCCAAATTCCAACTGAATAATTGCTGTCTGACTACCTACATTCCTCTTGCATTTTCAATTGGAGAAGTTAGGTCTCCCTCCCTGTTTTAACAGTGATTGTGTAATATTGTTCTGCAGCATTAAGTAGATGCTGCATTCCTCTACAATGCTGGATATGTTTTATTGGTAAATAAAATAAGATTATAGAGTTATAATCATTTTACAGGCATGTTTATGTCTAAATATAGATATGTCTGTAAAAGCACTTTGTCTAATATCCCTGTCATGCATTCTGTATCAGGGAGAAAGGGAGAATATAATACTGTGGAATAATGTCTTTAAAAAAGAAAAAAAAGAGAGGTATTACTGGCTAGAATGGAGTTTGAGATTTACCGAATTGTTTTGGAAAGGCAGAAAAGCCTTCCTGACGCTGTTACCCTGCATCATTGATAAGGAAAAAAACCTACTGATGTAAAATACTATGTATTGAATCACCTTGATGCATTTTAAAAGTCACTCTTGACTTATGAAATTAGATTTGAGGATTATTAAAATTACTTGGAGCAACTAGAGAGAAACTCTCTGTTTTAGGACTGCAGCTTTGTCATGATCTTATGAGTTTCTCCATGTGAATTTGCAAATACTCACTGAAGTAAGAGAAAACAAAAACGCTCACAAGGATGTCCCCACACTACCTCTGGTGTTTCCTCAGTTGGGTGTCTCAAACTTTTCCATTTGAACACTGCAGAAGTAAACATATAAAACTTGCTGCTGCATATGAAACAACTTTTCACAATAGTTCTGAGATCACTTTAGTCTTACAATATTTGTGCAAGTGTACCCGTGCCCTTTACTGTTGTTCATTCAAAAAGGGCTCATGGTGAGAAACATTAGAGGAGGAAAGAGGGATAGGGGTTGGTGCTGGGATGCCTGTTCCGATCTCCAACAGCCTCTACTTGCACAGTGCAACTCTGCGCTGTGAACCTGCTTGTGCCTTGTGGCAGTGTACTGTGTCTGCATGGTAGAGGCCAATCTTTGGCTGAGGATGCCACTATCCTTGGTTTGGGTACGCTTTGTTTATGTACTCCTGCCTTATCGCAACCCTGGATCCCATCCTACCAGGGCACCCAGCCAGGAACAGGTACCTGATACTGCCTCAGGTGGGTGGTCTACATGCCAGCAACCAAAGTCCATGTTTCTGAAACATGCTAACAGAGAAGTTATGTCTGAGTAAGAGATGGAGGGAGACTTGTCATAGGTGGTTGGATAAGCACAGGTTACTTAAGCCATTTAAGCCTTTTAGTTTTAGCGGAGCCAGAACAGGGCTCATGGCTGAGGATCCAAAGTAGAGGGAGGTGCTGTTTGGCTGTGGTGGCACCGTGACCTCTTCACATTAGTCTTTTCCTAGCCATGGCATTTTTCTGTGTCACTGGATAAAGACTGAGCTTCTAGCACTTTGCAGGGAGCCCCATCATCTTGTACTGAAGAGAAAATCTGTCTAGGGGTACATCCCATAAGCCAGGCATTGAGTAGGTTGGCACCTAAATGCTCTTCATGATCTGAGCCTTCTTCTGCTGTCTCTTGAAAGTACTTGCTAGAGATTAATTGGCTTTGAAGCAGATGAAGAGAAGGGAACAGGTTTCTTGGCGAGAATTTTTCCCTATGGGGAAGGTCTATGCTTGGGTGAGAAAGCAGGCAGCTGTCACGTTTGTCTGCATAGCTCCTGCATTGCTGCTCTCTGAGTTCTGTGTTGTAAGGCCCTGTAAAGTATTCCTGGTGGGAGAGGGGCTGGGAAAAACCTACAGTCTGCTCCCTGCCTATCACAGCTAGCCATTACCTAACCAAGCGTAATAGATTGTGTGAGACTATGTAGAGATCACAGGAGACATATTTTAAAGAGTGCAAATATAGCATTAAAGTGAGTGAGCAAGAAAGTGAGAGACAGAGAGCGTACAGAGTGCATTAAAGTTAATAAAGCATTGCAGGAGTGGGGACTGCATTTCACTGTGAAGGAATCTAATTTAGTGACTTGTAATTGGAGGATAACAGTCCTGCTGGAATGAAGTTAGCTGTTCATTTTGCCAAACTCTCGAAGTCCCTTGGTTCTTGTGAGCATCTCTCAGAAAGCAGATCTGTCAGAGAGTTTAGAATCGATTGGTGCTTTGTACCCATGGTCGCTTTCAGTCTCCTAAGTGGATTTGGTTCCTCTGGTGCATATTTAATATCTATTTTATTCTCCAGTTATTTATCCAGTAATAACAATGCAGGATACGGTCTCATTGCCATGCTGAGCAGAGAGAGAGCAGGTACGGAGTATCTGTGTTCTCCTGGGCAAGGCACAATGGAGTTGCATGAACCCTTTTGCTGGGCCTGACTGGCATCACGCAGGCTGTTGGGTGGACTTCCAACTTCCCCTAGGTCTTGTTGGTATTATCCCTGCTACTGCAGCCTTCTGTACATTTGATAGAGAAACATGTGGCTGTGAAGGGCATGAAAGAGTCTGATTTCTAGATTCCCGAAGGCTTAGAGGGTCAATGGTGTAGTACTGGTGTACTTATTCTAAGTGAGCATGGCTGTTGAAAAACAGACTTCTGGGTGTGAACGTCTAAAGGAAAGTCTTCTGTAGTTTGAAATGCCTGAAATTGGCTTGGGACGGCAAAGTGGCCCTGGATAGGCAGGCTGAGCAGTGCTGCTCCCCAAAAGGGTGATGGGTGGCCAGGGAGGTCACTGCTGTGTTTTTGTCACCAGATCAGTAGGATTTTGGTAATACTGACTCCTTGTAAGTGCTGTGAGGATTAATTTGTTAGTGTGTAAAGTTCCTTTGAAATGAAAAGTGCTGTGAAAACGTGAGGTACTATTAAATCAGGAGTGAATAAAGAGGTAGGAACAATCTTGCTCAGGCAGGAGCTGGAGAGATGACTTCACCAGGCTTTCCCATTTTTACTATTATGATTATAAAATGAAGTGGATATGTTCAAGGAAAAGACCACTGTAACTTTCTTGGCTGCGGTAGTGGAGGATAAGCTCTTTGAGTCTTTCTGCTTATTGGAAAAAAATGTTGTCATTGGGGTCTTGGAGGGAATGTCCTCTCCATGTGTCACTGATTCATTTTTAACTATGACCATTTGGAAATTTTGCATTCCTTGCTTTTTAAAAACAAATGGACTTTGTGTAGATGAAAGACTGACTGACTACTAAAGATACGAGTGGTGTGTGTCCCTTGGGTAGGAGGGCTATATGCAGTGCATATGCAGAGTAACACCCACTCACATCCATTCAATGGCCTTGCCCATTTGTCTTTACTCTAGAGGTGCTGTGCTGATGTAGTAAAAGGCAGTCCTGCCTGTCTGGTCCTTTCAGCCTCTCTGCCTGTATATCCAGAAGAAGGCCAAACTGATCACAAACATTAATAATTCCTTTGTGTTGAGGGCAAGCACTTAGACATGGGCTTGACATAAGCAATTAGTTTCACAAAGACAGCTGAACAGCTGTCAGTGGACAATTCTTCTCAATTTTCAAAATCAGTTTTGACTTGGGTCTCAGCATGACATGGGACCTAAGATAGATGACATGATCCCATCTTCTGCTGTCACTCTGAAGTGACTTCAAACTCTGGGGTTGCGACCAGAACTTAGTATGTTGCCGTGAATGCAACAGAAGGACTGGGTGCTGGGCAAGAAAGACTGGTGGGAGGACAGCTATTGGCTGAGGAAGATCGATGGATCTGCCTTGAATGCAGAGTGCATGATTGACTTGTCAATTAATCACTTTCCCTTTCTCTCACTTTCCCCGTTTCCTTTTGTATCTTTATTTCTCAGGGAGTGTAAGAGCTGAAGATGAGGCCCAGGGTGGAGTGCTACTCTCCGAGGTTTTGGCTGGTGCTGGCAGTCCTCGCAACAACAGGGAGCGGGACCCACGCGCAAAAAAGCCACCCAAGCATTGGCATTGCGGTCATCCTGGTGGGGACCTCAGACGAAGTGGCCATCAAAGATGCCCACGAGAAAGATGACTTCCACCACCTCTCAGTGGTGCCCCGGGTGGAGCTGGTGGCCATGAATGAAACTGATCCCAAGAGCATCATCACCCGCATCTGTGACCTCATGTCAGACCGGAAGATTCAAGGGGTGGTATTTGCTGATGACACAGACCAGGAAGCCATTGCCCAGATCCTGGACTTCATCTCTGCCCAGACCCTCACTCCCATCCTGGGCATCCATGGAGGCTCCTCTATGATCATGGCAGATAAGGTAAATTTGAACTTGCTTTGATTATAGACTTGCAGATTAGAAGTAAGTTGAAACAGAGAGAACTATCTTGTTCTGTGATCCTCAGGTGGAGTCTCCTGGGGCCGAAGGGCTGGGGGATTAGAAAGACTCAGATTCAAAGAGAGATTAAAAGAGCTAACTGTGTAGCAGTGCTAAGGAGAGCCTATTAATCATGTGGAATTACCTGCAACAGAGAAAAAGCAAGGAGGGGAAGGAGCAGATAGAAGAGAGCTACAAAAGAATGAGCTCTGTTCTTCTTCCTTAAGAAGTGTAAAGACTTTGACAGTTGTGATTTTTTTTTTAAAAAGGTTTTATTTTTACCAGTGTTTTACCTTAGAAATGCCGAGAATGCTAGCTTGTGTCTTCCCTGAAAGGAGCTGTAGGACGTTGTGGCATTTTCAGGGATGTTTAATACAGCTCTTACATCTTAATTGAAAAATAATTGAATCTTTAATAAAGCTATTGTCTCTCAGAAGTGTTAATCAGCTCCTGAAGTTAAATAGGTGCTAGCTTAAGCAAGTAACCAGTCTGAACTGGTCCAGCTAAGTCCTCTTGTTTCCACTGTGCTTCCATCATGTCGCTGACATTTCATTTTTCTCTGTCTCTAGCCAGTTTTTTTGGCAGTTACTGCACAAACAGGCCTTCCCACATCTGCGTTTGAATGCTGCAATATGCAGGGAGCACCAGCTTTGGCCAGCTGTTATCTGCGAGCTTAGGGGAGGGAGCATCCCTGGGTTGCAGTCGGACCCAACAGAAATATCCTTCGTGGGAGAAGCAGGATACCCCAGCAGTTCATGCCCGAGTGTGCATTTGGCCAGCTAATGTGGCTGACAGTGGCCCGCAAACTGCTGTGGGCTGATGGGAATATCCAAAAGAAGTGGGCTGCCTTTTTCCCTGCAGTCCTGGTGTGACAAAGAGATGAGGGCAGCACCTTTATTGAGAAGAACGTCTTGACCGTGCTTTGTGCATCATACAGAAACAAACAGGGGCACAAGCAGTCTTTTCCTTTTGCAGTCACTCTTCAACGAATCTGAGACATTTAACTAGGCAGAATCAGGTCTAATTGAATAAAGGGGGAGACTTAAGCTGACCACTGGCAACATTTCCTCAGAAAGAGATTTAGTGGACTGCAAAATCCAGGCATTTTCTGTTTAATTTAATTTGTAAGTAAATAACTCAGGGCAGGTTATTTTAGGTGAGTAGATGGGAATAAATTAATTATGATATTTTTTCTTTGACCAAATGTTCAGTTGCCAAAAGATATACATTTAATACACAGCGTTATTTTCCCAAATTAGTCTTTGAAATAAAGTAGTCATTTAATCATTTAATAAAATAATTACAGATTGTTTTTTTGTTTTGTTTTGTTTTTTCCCCACTTGTTACGGAAGACATTCTGCCCCATTCTACCCACAGTGAGACTTTTCTTTCTTGGGAAGAGCTCATAGAATCATAGAATGTCCCGAGCTGGAAGCGAGCTGTAAGGATTATTGAGCCCAACCCATAGCTCCACACAGAATCACCCAAAAATCACACCTTGCATCTGAGAGCTTTGTCCAGATGTGCCTTGAACTTTGCCATGACCACTTTCATGGGCAGCTGGGCAACAGTGTTATATGAGGCTCTCCTACCTCCTGCATTACACGGTTGTTAATATCTGTGTAAACCAGGTCTGGAACAACAGTTGGATGCTGTGTTTCACACTTATGTGGTGGCATTTTATCCCTTCTTTGAACAAGCATCAGTATTTTTGATGCCAAACCTCCTATGTGCTAGAAAAAGATCTTTGCAATTTTGGACTTGGCAGACCAAATTTTGATTTCCAATTCCTGTAGTGTAAATCCAGCACAGCTCCATCACTTGTGGTAGGATTAGATCAGATTTACTCCACCAAAATTCAAATAGAGATTTGGTGAATTGAACTCTGCAAAGATTTTTCTTTTTACCTCTCTCTCATCTCTCCTTGGGAAGGTGGCACCTCATGCGGCTGCCTTGTATACCCCCCAGCTCAATTCTAAAGAGCCTCTTGGCAAGCAGGCAGCCCACAAAGAGCATGAAGGTGGAAGCATTATGAATGGAGATCTTGTTTTATCACGCTCCCTTTTTGTAGTTTGGCAGGCAGGAGAAGCATACAAAGATCTGTGGTTTCAGGAAAGGCCAAGATTTCTTTAAACATGAATTGAAAATGCTGACCTTTAGAGCTTCTGTTTCACAGGTGTGTAATGTTTAATGGGTCGTATTTGTTTGATGAATTGAATTAAAACCTGGTGGAGAGTAAATACATTGATATTCTACTAAAAATGCTGAAGTCAGACTGGTAAGTCCTTAATCTGTTTTCCAGAGAGGGCCCTGACAGAAGCATTGCTTTTTCTTATCCTTAGTCATGTAATTTGCAAATGAGTTTTGTGGCTGGGGTTTGCTCCTGCAAGCACACGTTGCTTCTGTCAGCATCCCCTCAGTGCCAGCAGCAGTCAGCTGTGATCGAACTTGCTCAGCATTTCATGGGTTCAGACCTTCACTTACAGTTTTGTTGCGTTCCCTGTGCATTTACGATCAATAACACCAGTGCAAACCTAAAGAACAGTGCAAACCACTGACACCTTAGTGTGACAGATAAGCCCTTCTCTGGAAGTTGAAGCAAAAAACTCCATTGAACCACCTTCCCTGGAGGAATGTGAGAAATTGTTACAGCTTCAGTGAGGGTTGATAACTCTGTCTGGGAGGAAATTTGGGTCTGTGTGCGAAGGGAGCTTTGTAACGTACTGTGAAGCTGGTGAATTGAGGCACAAAAAGGCAGGTGGGGGAAAAAAAAAATATGAAAAAAACAGTTTTGAGCCTGAATTTACTTCCCCTCCCCACTGTACTCATAGACTGAGATACTGTATAGGTTGCTCTCAGTCAGTGTGCATCTGAATGTTTGCTAACTCCTCGTTGGAGGTCCAGACATTGCGACAGTGGAGACAGTGATGCCACCTGAGGATGGTTCATGCCACCTACCTCAGGGTGCTGTGAAATGCTTGTGGAGTAGTTCTGTGTCTCCCCATTGATCACTGAAGAAGGCTGTACCCCCTTTTCCTTCAGATGCCTCAGGTTAAATGCCATGAACCCTGCCCTAGATGTAACAATGGGTGGAGGCATGCTGTGGGAAAAATTCAGCATCTGGATTTCCTGATTGTTTTCTTTGAATCTGTGATCTTTAATATTGCATTTGATTAGGTTTTGTGGAGAATGTTGGGTTTTCCCTGTTTAGCCTTTTTCCTCTGAACAATAAGTATGTAGTTATTTGCATATGTTTTTGCTGTTTCTCTCCTTGGAGCTCATGTCTCTAATCCCACCTGTTTAGCTGTTACAAAGTGTTGCATTTAATCTCTGCCTAATTTGGCATCAGAATAAAATGACCAGATGATGTTTGCACACTGAGATCTGGGGCTAGTTCCAGGAAATTGGTACAGCACAGACGTGCTGTGCCACACTCTAGCACTGGAGAGACCACTTTGCTGAGAAAGAGTCTTGTTCACCACTGGTTCAGCCCCTTTAGACTCTGATGAGGTCATCAGCTGTGACATCAAGCAGTGGGAGCTGTAGCGTTCATTTTGTTGGTTCAGTCCCTGAGTTGTCTCCTCTCAGAGGGGCAAGTCCTGCAGTTGTGGAGCAAGCTGCAAGAGCTGCACTGTTTCAGCTCTGCAAACAAATGCCTGCTCCTAGTTTTGGTACTGGCACCTTGAAAAAGGATTAGGATCATAGCACTGTCTGACCAGGACCCCTGACGAGAAAGGGAATAGCATGGATCACTGCTGATGTATGTTGAATCTGGAATAGATGAAATGGAGAGGAGAGAAATTTTCACCTTCCTAAGTGCTAAGATCTATGGTTCCAAGTGCTTCGTCTGTTGAAGCTCTGGTCTCTTCACTTTGCCGGATGTTGCCTCAATGACCTTTCTTTTTCTAGTTTTGTTCTGCTGATCTTAAGCATTGTCCTGAGGACTGCAGAGCGCTTGTGACCAGTGAGCATCTGCCATTGTTCCAGTGTTTAAAATAATTTCTCTTTTCTCTCAAGTTGTTTTGAAAGCAGAAATTCTATCCTATGACAGTGTGGAAATACCTGGTCGATGAGGATGCTCTATGTTGGGAGACTGATGGTGGGAGGAAACCTTCAAGGCTGCAAATGCAGCTTCAGTTCAGATAAGCATGCAAACCAGTATCTTGTGTTTGCAGACCTGAGACTGGAAGCCTGGGAAGGGCTTTTTTCATTATGTTTTTAATATTACCTACTATCGCTTCTGCCCAGAACTAGGAGGTAAAGAAATAGTTGCAGAAGAAGTAATAACAACAATATATATTTGACTGACTAGTCTGTTTTATAAAACAGACTTTTTTTTTTTTTTTTTTTGAATTACAGAAAAAGTCAACTTGGTGATAATGAAAGGAGAAGAGGTAAGAGCAGGAAGTGCCTTGGGTGCAGCTTTAGAATAACACAATGATGCATAGGCAGCACTGAGGAAAAATATTGGAAGAGGAAGGCGATTATGTTCTTCCAGCTGAAAATTCTCCTTTATCATTGCAGCCCTTGCTGTTCACACTCTAGAGCTTGTTCATATACAGTAGCCATACTGATGGAAATAAAATGATAGGGAAAAATTATGTATTAAATAGAGCTATGCTGATAATAAAATCTACATAAAAGCTGCATGAAACATCTAAAAATCTGTATTTGTTTCCTTTTCTCTGACAGCATAGAGCTGAATTTTCTACTCCTCCCTTCAGTACCTTGCATCCTGCACCACTCTCGCCTTCCCTCTTCCCTACTCACACCGAAGTACACTTTGTCTTAGAATCACAGAATCACGAAGGTTGGAAAACACTTCTAAGACTATCTAGTCCAATTGTCAGTCCATCCCCACCCTGCCTACTGACCATGTCCCTCAGAGCCACGTCCACACAGCTGTGGAGCACCTCCAGGGATGGTAACACAGCCACCTCCCTGGGCGGCCTGTGCCACTGCTATACCACTCTTTTTGAGAAGAAATTTTTCCTAATATCCAACCTGGAACCTCCCCTTCTACCTTGCCAGTCCCACATCATAAATCCCTGTCTCATTTCTTCTTGTTTTCTGAGGTTTCCAAGACGCATCATCTCTGCTTCATTGCTGAAGTTCGATGTGCGCTGGCCATGCATAGTGCAGCAGGGAGCAAGTCCAGACTTGGGGAGCAGGAGAGGTGTGAATGTAGTAAAATGGTGCTGCAGGTTCAGGGAAATCAAAGCTAGTTGGATAAGTTGAGCACCTAGATATATGCTGAAAACCAGGACAAAGTCAAAGACACTGGGACAGTGCTGCTAAAAACAGAATATCTGTAATTAAAAGGAAAGCACTTTCACTCTCAGGTTTCCAAAGGTTAAATAATAGGGATGTATGGGGAATGCAAACCTCATTTTTTGGACATAAATTTGATTCATTTCTAGTAGACTTGACATGGAAAATTTTGAGTCCTTGTGTGAGAGAAATTCAGTAAAATAAAAGAGGAAGAATTCCCTTCGAATGGTTTCTGTGGAAAAAGGAAAAAAAAAAAAAAAAGAAAAAATGACTTAAACGGAAAAAAGGCACATATTGATCTGCAAATATTGAAAAAGTATGGTTCAGTGTTGTTAGTTTTCTGTTCCTTTTCCTTCCGAAACAAAAGGATATGTAGCTTATGTAAATTCACAATACATTTTCATTTCTCTTAAACTGCACTTGATGATAGTAATAGTTTAAATGTTTCTTAGACTTCTCTCATGATTAGAAAGGATGAGATTGATTTTATAAATAAATTCAGCAGTTCCACTTCAAGCTTTTAAGATTTTTATTCAGAATGTAGTTATTACTCTTCTTTTGCATTCTGTACTTTGTTTCCTCTTCCTGCTGAATGAAAGCTTTGGGTAAGTCAAAAATAATAAACTAAATTTAATGCGTCCTCATACTACGTCTGTTGTAAAAGCTGGGGAGGAAGCAAAAAAAGGTAGGTCAAAGATACATAGAATAAAAGCTGGTATTGTGTGCCACTGTTGCTTTTTGCTTGAATATACACATGTAATCACAGGCCAGGTGGATCAGTAATTTATGTTTATGTGTGTTTAATCCATCCATACAAAATGAAATTTTTCATACAAAGAAAAAGAGGTAGTGTACTTCTGTTCAGTTTGATTAATATCTCAAACTTTCCCTAGAACAACTGTTATTACTTTACAAATAAATTGCAGCATTAAAAATCCCTCAGATATTAGGAACCTGGAAATGAACTGTTAAGAGCTTTAGCTTCTCCCCAGAGCCATTAAATCCATCAGTGCTAACTCTTGTTTCCTAAACATGAGCTCTGAAGTACTCTCGTTAATATTCTTTCAATGGGGAAGAAAAAGGCTTTTTAAATAAATGTATTTTCTTTTATTAAATATCATAATAAAATAGCATTTTTAATTTTTAAAATTTAATTTCCTTCATAATTTTTCAAGTTTTCCTCTATTTTCTCTTCAATGTGCTTAGGAGGAATGCCATCTGAAGGCTTTTACTTCTTTGGGAGGTAATGTTTTTTTTGAGAGTCACGAGAAAAAATAATGGAGTTTGATTTTTTTATTATCAAGAAAGCCCACTTATTTATATATTATGTACATAGCTAATGTAAGCATAGGTTTCCTTCAAAACATGCTCTACTTGATGCACTTAATATCTGCCCTGCGTCTTGGACACTTGAAACCTGAAGGCACCATCTTTGCTTGAGTTGTACCAAGGATGGGGAGAGGAAAACCTGGAGCCACTGGGGCTTGTGCTCTGCCAGCGGACTCTGGTGCTCTTCTGGGCAGCAGCAGTCCTAGGACAGACCTGGGACACTGAATGTGAGGGAGCTTATAGGAGTCTGTAGAATTTTGCAGTTGTTGTCCCAGACAACATACGTCAAACAAACTTGAAGTCCGATTGCTGTACGTCAACCTTTTGTAACTATTTATAAGCTGTTTTATTTTGGGTCATGTAATTCTTCCTGGAGGAGTACTCAGTGTTAGCTTTCTGCTGTTGTTATAGAGATCTTTTCTTTTGAGTGTCAGAAGACCTTTCCTTTCCTGGCTCTGAATGCAACCACTGCAACCTACCTGAGGGAAGGAGAAGCGGAGCTAGCTCCTTTCCTACTAACCTTTAGAGGAGCTGTTGGCATTGTCTACCTGAAATAGATTTACTGAAATATTTGTGAGGATGAGGTTTTGTTTTTCCTCCCAGCTTGGCCCTGGCAAGTAATGGGGCTTTTATGGAAATGTCCTTTTCTTGGTTGCTTTCTTTCCTGCCCTGACATTTGTGATGTTTGGGTAGATGTCCAAATCTATGTGCAGTTATCTACAGAAAATCTGGTAGCTTGATGAGATCTAACCTCTTCTTTGAAATAAAAAGTATTAAATCAATTTGTGCAATCCCCAGCCGGACAAAGAGATTAGTTTCTTCATTTAGGAGCAGACAGTTCTTTATTACAACCCCAAGCAGTTGTTTATCGCACAAAATCTAAAATAATTACACTCAAATTTGTCCTTACTCTAAACTGGTCTCAAAATGAAATTGAAAACAGTGAGTGTGAAATTGCCCAATGCTGCTGCTTCCTATCATTCCCTCATAACCACGGGACAGGGAGAAACAAAGATTTTGAGAAAATCTTTTCTTCTCATTGCCTCTTATTTGCCTAATTAACCAAGTTTTGAGGGGATGGATTATGAAGGAAGTTAAGGGAATTAAATATACACAGGCTGGAAAAAAAATAGGGTATAAAAATGATATTGTAATATGTGAGTCTGTTAAGGGTCTGGAGGAGTCTGATACATGAAGAAAGACTGAAATAGTTATACATGCATGTTGTAGATTGGCTAAACAGTGAGTCAGGTTGTGATTTATATATGCAATGAACGCAGAGACTAAAATTAGAGAAGATAATGCTTAAACTTGTTGCCAGAAGGAGCAACAGAATGAACTAAGAAAAGATATAATTTGCCTATGTACTGAGAAGAAAGTTCAGACATTTTTATTAGGATGTGCTGTAGTCTCCTTAGGGCAGAGCATGAAGTCAGTGATACTTCAGCTGTTTTTAACCAGGAGTGAACTAAACACTAGAGGTTGTGTTATATGACTGGGTGGAGGAGAAAGAAGAAGAACAAGAACAGGAAAACTGACAGGGCAAAAAAAGAGAAAAGAAAATGAAGGGAGGGGAGGAGAGGGGGAGAGTGTGTGATTGGAAAAAAAACCCAACATATAGAGAAGACTGTTGTGGCACTTTTTCTCTCTGTACTTTGGCAGTAACGTTTATCTGTATATCAGTGAGGTTCCTGATAATAAACATGTTCCAGGGATACAGGGAGAAGAAGAAATTAAGGAGAAGAGTTAAAAGGCAAACAGGAAAAAAAAAAAAAAAGGCACACATAAAGTGTGGGACTGATCTAAGGTGTGCATTGTGGCTAAAAGAATCACATAGGTCTGCACCAGAGTCCTCATTTACAGCTGTACGCTAAACCAGCATTCTACCTGACTTTAGGAAAGTTGCTCAACTTCTGTCTACAGTAATTTGCCCTTTTCAAGAATAATGATGTTTTTGTAAAGTATTTTGAGCTCTACAAAAGGTAAAGGCTACCTAATTGCTAGTGAGCAGTTAATGAGTTTTTCCAGCTGAAGTAAATACTATGCTTGATTTGAAAATCTGAACTCCAGGAGGAGAAGCTGTAACCCCATTAGAAGTGGCTGAATAGCTGCAGCATGCAGGAGAGCTTATTCTATGTGAGACTGATAGCACCGTCTATTGTAAGCTTGCCCAGCATTCCCCATTATAAGATCCTCTTGGGGTTTGCCTGTAACTTTGCCAGACTATGACTGCTTGAGCAAAGTTTTCAATGCCAGGTGTATGCCTCAAGCTGATTGATTTATTTCTCTATTTATTTGGAAAATAAAATAGCTCTCTTAAAAAAGTGGCAGAAGATTCACAGTCTGTTCATGTTGAAATTGTTGGCATGTTTTCCTACAAAAGTTGTATCTGAACACCAGCCTAGAGAAGATGTCTTCCAGGGAAGGACTTTTAATCAAAATATGGTTGATTTCCACAGCATAGGTTGCCTCAAGTTCAGCCTTGTTATAAACCATGAGAAACTGTATATAGGAATCAGTCTTTTTAGATGCTTGCTACGTATCTCTTGAAGAGATCCTATCCTTTGAAGCTGTGCCTGGACTGGGGGCTACACAGGCCCTGTGGAGGCTGTGGAACTGGCTTTCCTACAAGGTCCTATCAGGATCCAGACAGGAGAAACACTCTGTGTAGCAGAGGAAAAGACCAGAAACATGTGAAGCCTTGCGGGGAGTAGATTATGACCAGAAACCTGACTTAATGAAGCTAATGTTTGAGGAAGAGGCGGTGATGCTTGCACTGCTTGGATGAAGCTGCTTAGCATTAAAAGCTGGAGTTAGTGGCGATGAGGAAGACCGCAAGGTTTCCCTTCTCTTCTCCAAGCTAAATAAACCCAACTTCCTCAACCTTTCTTTAGATGAGAGGTGCTCCATCTATGTGAGCATCTTCATGGCAGTCCTCTGGACCCGCTCCAAAAGCTCCTTCCTGTACTGGAGGCCCAAAGACTGGATGCAGTGCTCCAGATGGGGCCTCACAGGGGCAGAGTAGAGGAGGCAATCCCCTCCCTTGCCCTGCTGGCCACTGCTCTTTAGGTGCAACCCAGGATATGGTTGGCCTTCTGGGCTGCAAGGAGACACTGCTGTCTCATGTTTAGCTTTACATTCACCAAACATTTGCTTCGCTTCTCTGTGCTGAGCCATAGAGGGAGTGAGAGAAGACTGCCAGGGCACAGGGAGGACTGGCATTAGTTTCCATTTGGAAAAAGGCTGATAGGTCTTTGAAAACACACACAAGGCTGGCTCAGCTGGGCCCCTGCTAGCCAGCACGATACCCCCACCAGCTGCCAATGCCCTGGCTCAGACCTGCGCAGCACTTTGTCCTGGATCCAGCCCCTATGCCTTACTGTTAGCTTTCAGCAAAGTGGATCTGTGTCCTTGCTCCCCGGCTTGCTGGGGAAGCGTGGGAGTGAAGGCTGAAAAGCCACACATCCACAGGGCCAGACAGCATGTTCTCCAGGCTGGCAGTTTCGCTGAGCCTCCAGAGCATGCCTGCCCCTTCCCCTCCCCTCCCCTCCCTTCTCCTTCCAGTTCTGTCACCCACTCTTGTCTGTCACTCTCCCCATTTCTTAATTACTGTTTGCACTGTGCTTTGAAAATGCAAAGTACGGTATAAATGTTAAGTGTTTTTATTATTGTTATTATTTCTTCTTTTCTTTTTCATTTAGCATATCTCACCCTTTATTCTCTCGCTGTTGTGGCTTCCAGAGAGAACGTGTGGGCCTACATTATTTATAACTGTATGAGAGTAATTACAGGAATGATTTAATTACTCAGTTAATATCTTTCTTCGTATCACCAGCTTGACAGGCTGGTGATCCTCTCACTGCAGCCGAGCACACAGTCTGGTGGTGCCTGCACCACGTCACAGACCAGTGGCTAAGGGAAGAAGAGCTTGGAGAATGCTCTGTAGTGGCCTTCACAGAGGTGGGTCCTTCCCTTGGGCCAAGGGCTGGGGCTGCTGAGCCTGCATGGCCCTTACTGGGATGACCCTTGGTGCCACTTCAGCTGGGACAGCCTGTGGGGGTGTGGTGAGTGCTCGTCTGAGGGTTTGTTGTGCCCAGCTGATAGGGCACTGGCTGTGTGCTTACATCTTGGCCGAAAGGGGCTAGTGAAGTCTAGTAATGCAGGAAAGATATCATACATTTGTTCTTTTCACTTGTCCTAATGATGTATATAATTCTGTATCAATTTAACAGGGAATCCTCTGGTAAACTTACTACCTTTTATGTATGTGTCCAACGCTTGTTCGAACTCAAATCCGCTTGAGCTGAAATGTCAGCGTTCAGTGGCCTGCATTAACCATCCCTTTCCATTTATCAGAGGCCAGAGATCTGGGAAGCATTTCTTATCTTAAGTTCTGCTTCAGCCTTCCAAATCATGGGTTTCACACATCCTGTATAGGACTGAGTGCAAGGTAAGATCACTTCATTGCCAGAAATGTTCTTCCATGCAAGAGGTTATGTGTAGTTCAGACCTATTGAAATAAATCATTTTTTCATCTGAAGGGGATGTCATCCTCCTTCTGAGATTCACCCCACAGGAAATGTTGTGGTTTCATCACTTCCAATTCACAAAGATTCAGGGAGCAGGGAATCTCCTGTTGCTGGCATAGCACGGATGGCAGTTGAGAGAGAAGAATGTGGTATGTTTCTCCAGGGGACACTCTGATCCAATGTTTACCAGTACCTTGAAGTTATCTATTCAAGGCAGTAAAAAAAAATCATACCTAGTAGAACTCAGAAAATACGTAAGGAAGATTATCTTCTTACGAAAATACTGTATATAAAAAAGAGGGGTCAATGGATTCTTAACAATGTAGATAGTTGTTCAGAGAGGAGAGACTCTTGTGGGATAATGGTGCATTATTCAGATAATGGTGCATGGAGAGAACATCTTGCAAAAGTGCCTGGCTCCCGTGTCTTGAAGTTGCCTGGCTCCATTTGGGCTCTTTCACAGCCTGGGCTCTTGGCCAGGCTCAGTCTGTTCCCCAGAGCGGTAGTGCTGGGTGGGTGGTGGGGAGGTTGGGAAACAGGTGGCATTAGGGCTGGTGAAGGGGAGAGCCTTTTCCATGCAGCACTGTGTGCCAAGCTGCCAGGCACAGGACACCTGGTCTCTGGATGGGCTCTGCCCACCTCCCAGGAAGCAGTGGAAATTGAAGATGTAGGCTAAAATCTTTTGAGCGCAAACATAAGGCAGGTTAAGGCAACCCAAATTTGAAAAATTCCATCTCTGCCTTCTGAAAGTTGGGCATTTCAAGTTGTATCTTCAAAGTGACATCCACTCTCCCTCATTGTTTTTTAGAATATATGTTACAGGCTTTTTTTTTTTTTTTTTTTTTTTTCCATCTGGCTCACGTAAAAATGAATGTTATGACCTGACATTGGAATAGCTTGTTGGGAAGACAGAGTAAGTGTAAGGGCAGTGGAAGCAGTAGTTTTGTCAGCTCCCAAATGAATGAATCCTGTTTGCAGTTGATTCATATCTCATAGTTAATTGATTCTTTAACTGAATTATGTGCTAAGACTGTAACGTGAGCTAGCCCTTTGTAGACATCAGAGAATCCACAGAGGAGATAACTTGAGCTGTGTAAAGAGATTTCAGAGGAGCTAAGCTAAGTGTTCACCCAGTAGTGAGGACTGGGGGGAATTGAAAAGACCTCATTTTTCTACCCACCACTCTATTTCAACTAGGAAATGTCTAGTCCAGATGAGTTGGTGTGCCTGTAGAAGCTTTTCAGGAGTTGGCTACTCCTTGTCCCTGCTGTAATCCCATTATTCGTCTCCGGTCCTCTGTTGCTTTTCGCCCCCTTTACCTTGTGTCTTTCATGTCTAGTGTCTGGACAGAAAAGCTATGTATTCTGGACTCCCAGTGGCTGTGCATATAGGGATTGCCCTCCATAGGCATGCTGCCTGGTCATGATGAAGTATATTTGCTTGCCTAGTGAACCATGGTGTGAGCCTGTGAGCGGGTGAATCATACACACTGCTGTGGGGCCAGGCAAAGACTTCAGCACTGTGTGCAATTGCAGACTGTATTTCGTACAGGGCTGTAGGAATTTAATTCTCCCTGAGTCCTCTGCCCCATTGTCAAATCAGGTGGAAGTTTGCCAGCAGGTTCAAGAGTTACTGGGAAGCCTGAGTCACATACACATGAATGCATGTACCATATTTGCAAAAGCTTCATTTCCTTGCAAAAACAAGCTAAAAATGCATACAGAAGGTGAGCAAAGACATCTGTTGGACTGTCTGAAGAGCCGTGATTTCTGCACAAATGACCCATGCACAGTGTGTCCCAAACATGCTTGCAGCATGCTCACCCTCACTGCCAAACGCTCGCAGGGTGACTCACTGTGATTCACCCAGTGCGGTCCTGTTCTGCGATTTGCATAAGCGTGCTGTGCTGTCTCTTGGGGTTGGATGTTCGGTTCACACTTGTGCGTGGCGCACATGTATGCGCTCTGTGACTCATGCTAACATGCCATGGTGGCTTGGATCACAGAAGCAAATGAGACATAATCATGAGTAGACACTTGCTCGGTGCCTCATGCTCCTATCGGCTAGCTTTTGAAGGAGAACATGGCACGAGGCTTGAAGATTTTAATATTTCTATCCAAAAACAGACCTCTTGAGAAAAGAAATTAGCCTGATGACAGCAACAGTAATTGGATTATTCCGTTAGTATCCTCTGTGGGAGAGGAGAACACGTACCTTTATATTTTCAATGCAGAGACTTAAAAATTGCACTTAAAACATGAAATGCACCTTGTTTTCTTTTTGAAGTAACAGGTAGGCATCTGTTTTCTGCCCCACTTTCCTTCTGTGCACCCTCTGAGCTTTTTGTACAGCCCTATTCTTATTATTGTGGCAAGGCTATAGCAAAGCATGGTGATTTGGTTTCCTCAAGTAGCATTGAAGGAAATCAGGGCATGCTCTAAACAGCAAGTGCCTCTGGTGGGCTGAGGAGGTGCCAACCTCAAGGTGAAAGTAAGGTCAAAGTATCCTTTGATCTTGAGGAGGTGACAAAACAGGAGGGTCTGAAAATGAGATGAAATGCAGGGCATGGAGGTATGGAGGAAACATTGAGTGCATTTCTGAGCATTGAATTCTCCTTTGATCTATGGGGTCATCTTCTGTAGCTGCAATTTCAAAGCTGAAACAATTCGTGATGGGACTGAGAAAGTTTTGGAATCGATGCAAGCCTGCAGTAGACAGAACTGCTGACAGAGGAGGACATAGGGAGGAACTGGACAGAGGATAACCAGCCAGCCTTCCATTTCTGCTAGTCTGGTAATCTGACTTCCCAAACCCATGTGTCCTTTCTCTCTTTTGTTTTAAAAATTTCTGATTATCTTCTGTTATATTTTTGTTTATTTGCAGTCTACAGGTGAACATTGCTGGGCTTTGGGCACATCAGAATGTTTGATACAGCCATTACTTGACCAGAGATACGTATTTTTTTGCTCGTCAGTTGGTTCCTTAATTTAGATTTAATAAGTCACTTTGTGCTCTATTAATTAGGCCATTGTGCAAAATGTTTAATGCCAAAGCGTGCTTGCCTGCAGATGGTGGAACTGTTTCATTTAGGGAATGGCTGGAGACCTCACCAGTCTGTGCTGCTCCTCATGCCCACAGTCCATTCTTCCCCAGTGAGCCATAGTGCCATTAACCTTTTCTTTCTCTGGTTGTGTTCTGGTCTGAGTCCATGGGCTTGTCTTCTAATAGCTCTTCTCTCACTCTGATCTTCCTGCCCTTGCTGGAGCTTCTTTGGAAGTTTTTATGCATGTTATGTGGGTTTTAAGTTTCATCTGCTTAATTGTTATAAATGGAAGCAATGGTTGGCAGCTTTCTTGCCAAAGGGAAAATGGACTGGCAAAAGCATGCTGTGATGCTGACCACTGGGAGGACAACTGGAGGTTGTGAGCGGTTTTTGTTTCCTGCTGTGCTGAGTGCTGCACTTCTGTCCAACTGTGTCACTCACTGGTTACTGTACTGGTCTGCTAGCGCGATGCTGTATGGCTTCAGAAATGCCTGTAATAATATCAGTAATATACAATACGAACTGTTAGGAAGTATTTTGGCTCTTCTAGAGTGCCAAGAGTCAGCCAGCAGCTCCTGCCGTGTTCTGTTATAAAACACACAAATCTCTTGAATCACACATTGATGGCTTTTTTTGTTTGATGGTAGAGGACTGAGTTTACTTATGCAGTTTTCTTTTTTTCTGATCTAGTCTAGACTGCAATACTAGAAAAAGGATTTTCTCAATTAGTGCATTAGAGCTCCTGTGACCAGGGAGAAGTATTTTTGTATGAGAGCAGGTAACAGCATGTTGGTGTAGCTGTATCACAGTGGAACCAAGCCCGTAAGGAAGCATGTCCTCTCCATGCTGCATGCATCTGTGCTATCAAGGAATCCTTTTGGCCAAATGTTTTGCTTCCATTTGATGAATAAATTGAATATGGAAACAAGCTGAGGTGAATAGATTAGACACGTAAGAGGTGCCTGAGATCTTGTTGTGACAATTAATTTACTTATGAACCTGTAGGGAATAGTCCTCTGGGAACTCATCCCCTGGGACTTGTTCCTTCACTTACAATTTGAGAACCTCCAGAGGATAAAGTCAATTTCAGCATTCCTTCCCTGCTGTTTGCCTTGTCTTACTCTTCTTTGTAGTGGTCCACCTTGATGTGCTATTAGCCTTTGAGGGGCAGCCCCAACAAAATCAGTGTGTCTTCTCATGGAGGCTGAGGAAAGGTGGCAGAACTCTGTCCAGGATGAGGATAGGATGAGGAGACCTACAGAATTCAGGTGTTTGACAAGGATCAGCAGTGTGGAGAAGAAGACTTGGGGTGCCCTAAGGATGAGAGCAGAAGGAGGCAAAAGTGATAGGGAGAGATTTGACATGATATTTATTCATTCATAAACTAAAGCATGGAGAAAGATCTTGGAGCAATATCAGATAATTAATTAGCAACAACAGAATGCACGTTTCTCTCTCAGCCAGCAATAAGTGCCTAATGTGACTGGAACAGAGGCTGGTGGCTATTGTCACCCCATGCCTTGCAGCCACTCCTTCTATGACACGTGCTACCACCCCGCACTGTCCCCATGTGGTTTGCCATGTGTTCCCAGTTTCTGCCTTGTCCTGGGAGGTATTTGTAGGAGATTTTAAAGAAGAGAGCAGGGCCATTTTTCCACTGTTGCTTGGGAGGCAGGATTTGGCAGCACAATGAGGAGGTGACCTCAGAGCTGAAGCAAAGGCACGAAAAAATGTGTGCATGTAACGGCGGGGATAAAAATACAGCTTAAGACTCAAAAAGGTTCACTTTGCTTGCCAGAGTGCCCTAGTATTAAAATTCTTTATTACCAAATACTTTCCATTCCACTGTCACAATAGTATTATTATTTTTTCCTTATTCATTTCTCTTAACAGTTGAACCGTTTAGCGCCACATACAAAGTCAGATCTGGCTGCTGTGGGGCGATTCTGGGTTGCCATGGCAATGAGGCCTGTCTCTCCAAATTAGGACATTTTCCTGCTGCCTTTTCTATGTGAGATTTTCTCTCATCTCTTTCTGTCCCTCTTCCTTGATGTCTGAAGTGCTGAGCGCTGCTTCCTCTACCGCACGCTCCAGGAAAGGCATCAGACTTTGCCCGTCCGAATTAATTCCTCTGTAGCCCGTGCCAATTTTTTGTGTGCCTACTCTGCGAGGGGGAGCTTTGAGCTTCCTAATGGAAGTGTGGAAGGATTGTGGAGGAGACAGGGAGGTTAGCAGAAGAGGGCGGTGTGTGTGGCTGCTGTGTGCTTATTGCTTTCTCCCTGTGCCATTACCTCATCACTGCACTAGTGTTGAAAGTCTCTGTGGTAGCTGGGATTAGTTCAACACATGGATGCCTCCAGCCAAACTGCATTCCCTGGGCTACACCTCTGACCATGGGAGTAGAAAGAGAAAGGAGGCAGCACAGGCTGCAATGGCAATGTACAGAAATGGAGCCATGCCTGTTGAGCAGCTTGGGGTGGCTGAATATTATCAAGGACTGGAAGCAGATCTGCTGGTCCTGAGGAGCATTACCATGACTGTCCAAGGTGATACATGGCAGAGCAATACTGGAATTTTCTACCCACCAGGGCAGAGATGAAAGGTTGATGCATTGAGGTTTTCTTGCTCATTCTCCCCCTGGCTAAATGGGCTACTACCTCAGGACTTTTTTTTCTTTTTTTTTTCTTAACCTTGTGGTATATTTTGGGACTTCCATGTATAGCAGAGAGTAGGAAATGATGAGAGGATAAAAATAGTGAATTGTGCATGTTTGGAGTGCAGATGAAGGTGTAAATATTGGTTGAGAATATGACTGGTCTCATAGCCTGTTCCAGCCTGGCCATACTTTCGCACTGCAGTTTTTCATAAAAGATGTGCTGGAGCTGGGGTCAGTTGCTGTGAAGTGAAGAGCATAGCAGAGTGATGTGCCATGGCTGAAATCCTTGGGCTCCATCCCATGAACTTGGCACCTTTGGCTGCTGTGGGATGGCAGTAATGTCACGCTGCACTGATGACATGATCAGGCACTCACATTTGTTCTCCAGGAGGCAAAGAAGTATTGATTCTATTGAATGGTGCAAATTTTAAATAAAATGAAGCAGGTGAACTGGTAAATAGGTCTGACTTGCAGCCCCAGAGACTCTTCTATATTGTTCCAGAATACTTTAATTTGTCAGAACCTCAGTAAATGCTAATTTAGAATTGTGTTTTAGTGGTATGTGGTCTGGTTTAGATCAAAGTATTATCCCAGTATTCTGTATCCAACAGTGACAAATAGAGGATCAGTTAGTGATATTTCCTCAGAATATTCTCCAGGCATCCATGGGGTTATGGGTCAGAACTCTCTAGAGGGTACATCTTTGTATTTAGTAGCCCTGGATGGGTTTTTCTTCCAAACATTTACCTACGTGCAAGTTTTTAGCATCCAGTAAATCGAATAACAGTAGACAAGATGTTCCACCATTTAGCTACTCATGAGGTGAAGAAGTATTTGTTGTTAGAAACAACAATATGCTGCATCACTGCTGTGGAAGCACCCTGACATCTCTGGCAGCCTCCTGTCCAGCTGCTCCACAATGCTTGAGCGGAGAGCAGAGCACAGGACGTGGTTGCGTGGCAACGGTTGCGTGGCAGGGTGGGATGCAGCAGAGGTCTTGTAAGATCCAACTGATGCTGAATTGTTGATGCTTGGGAGAGGGAAAAGCCAATTAAAGCAACAATTAAAAATAACAAAGCAAAGTTCCAGAGAGTTCTTGTAATTTCAGCAGATGTAACTGCAGCATCCTCAGGTGATGTGCAGTCTTTGGTAGTGCAAGCTAGAAAGACTGAAAACTCAGAGTTGTTGGGTTACAGAGATGGGAAGCTTCCCAAACACAAACTTTGCTCCCTAAACTTTCAGTTCTTTTTTCTTCTTGTTGCCACTGAGATATTTTGAAACCTGTCTTTCTAGTAATGATATTATTTCAACTGCTTGCCCTGTCTGGAATGCAGAGGTAGTTTCAGCAGTTGGAATGTGTAGGATTAAATTGAATTTTTTGTCATCTTACTTTGCTTGCCCCAGCCCTTGCTGTTTTTAGCCCCACCATCTTCATTGTTGTGCTGCTCTTACTCTTTCATGCCTGAAGTGAACATCAAGGTTAAAAATACATGGGGAAAGAGAAGTGTCCACACATAAAAAAAATAACAGTGATGTGTGCCCCTGTGTGCGAGATGTTACTGTGAACAGAATTTATTCTGAAAGGGTATGAAGCTTGTAAAATGGAGGGGATTTAAAAGATTTTGTTTAACATTAATAATGCTACATTATACATGTAAATGTCATTATGAAAGGCTTCTGGGTATTTCAGCAAAAATAATTAGAAAGAAAACTTTGGGGCAACTTTTTTAAATCAAACCAAGAGAATGAGCTGATGGCAAGAATTAATAATGATTCTCTTTCCTCCTACTCCATCCCTGCCTTCATTCCTACCGCATCCTTTCCCTTAGTCTAGAACAAACAAATAGCCTCAGAACAAAACAAGAACAAAACAAAAGCTCTTAGCGCTCTTAGCATCATCTGGTAGACTGAACCAAAAAATTCAAAGTTCTCTCTCTAAAAGACTGGGAGAATCAAAGGGAAACTAAGGGAAAGAAACATGAAGAAACTTGGGCCTCTGCAGAAGTGCAAGGAATTTAAATCAGTGCTTGTAAAACGCAATGATGAATAAGACAAGTAGGTAGAATTCTTGCATGTAATACCTAAAGGCTTGAAGATCTTGCCAGAAGGGAGCATTTTCTCTCCCTTGCTTTCCTTGAGAAACAATTCCCTTTAAATTGGATTGAAAAATGCAGGATGAGTCTTTATGTGTGGATTACTGCTACAGAATGACTGCCAAAACAGTCAACTATAGTGAACAAAATAGGAAATATAATTATTGCTGCAATTTCAGATCACAGAGAAAGAATTGTAGCAGCCTCTAGGAAAAAAAGGGAGACTTAGCATTTGAAGGAAACAAAATTTTAATTTTCCCAGCCACAGAGTCCCACAGGAGAGAGAGCTAGTGGGGAGGATGTGAGCTTCCAAGAAAATATGAAATTGAGTTGTAATCCAGCATGTGTGCAATATGCACACGTTTCTGTGCGGCAGAAAATGTTCCGGTGTGGCAGACTTGGTTTCTGTGCATTGATTATGTGTGTGTCTCTGGTTCTGTGGCAGATCCTTGTGGACTTCAGCGAGGATCTTCACAGACGCGACAGAAACCGCTGTGCAGTCAATAGTGGGATCAGAGCCCAAAGCAGCTAAATGCTCCTAACCAAAAATGAGATGGCAACCAGAGCCTTTGGAGGGAGAAGAAGTGACAGGAGTCCAGTTTAGAGTTCCTCTCACAAAAGCTTGTGCTGCTCATTTGCTGTTTCACGTGGGATTGACATTTTAAGGGGCTTGTTTTACTTTGTTCTTTCTTTCATACGGGCACTGGAGATTACAGAATGTGAATAGTACATGAATATATGCTCAGTGTTCTGGTATATATGAAATGTTTCAAATGTACAGTAGGTTTCATTGAAAGGTTTCTGATGGAACAATTTTCTGCTGGAAAATGTTCATTGTACAGTATTGAAAAGTCCCCTGGGAATGCATCAGGCCTGTCACAATGGTGATGGAAATAGGGCAGGTCGCTCGATCTGTACAGAGGCTGTGGCACTGCCTGATCCCTTGCCTGCCAGCTGAGTAGGTGACAAGCTAAAAGAAATATCTTCCTGTGATCTCCCAAAATGTAGTTTTTCAAGTATTTCTTTTATATTTTTGTGAACTATGTTGAAGTTTGACTTCTCATACGTGATAATTTGTAGGGTTTTTTTAACCTTCTAACTTTAAACAACACAGCAATGTTTTTTGGTTTTTTTTTGCTGGTTCAAGAAATGCAGCAGAATTGCTCACATATTCCCCTTCAGACAAAACTCACTAGTGAAATTCCTCTCAAGCTGTTTGGGATCCTCTCTCATCAGCAAAGGAGAACCTGTCATCAGCGAAACTCTTGCCTCGTTTTTGTGATCTGCAGCCTTCTCTATCTCACCACTCAATGCATAGATGCTTCCTCCTCCTGAGGACATACGGAGATGCAGATACAGGGTGGGATACGGCAAGGGGGAAGAGCTGGATACCTACAAAAAGTATAGGGATGGGAGAGAATGGTGGAAAAATATTCTGTATGGTTACCCTGATGCTTCTTTTTGTCTGGGGCTCATTCTAACCAACTCTGTCTCCTTGCTGAGGACCTGTATCTCCTCTTCAGAGGGGCAGCAGTGGCTCATGGGTCTTGTAGGGGAATAAAGGAGATTTTTAAGTGCAGAATCATAGTACTGAATCTGTATTTGACAAGGAGCACTGATAAGAACATAGAGCTGAAGCTGTCAGAGGTCTGAGGAAGGCAGATGAGATGAGGTGGAAGGATGGGCAAAGAAGCAAAGGATTTCTATTCTGAGGGACATGCATGTGATATGTTGAAGAGAGGCTCGAGGCTTAGTGCTGATGTCCTGCATAACATCTTACACTGCGGCATTCAGAGGGAGTTTGTATGGGTCCAAGATGGCATGTTGGCATATTTACATCTACAAATATTTCTTAAGGAGAACAGATTAAAAAATTGATGTGTTATGAGTTGGCTAGAACATGCTGCTCTCAGAGCCTATTATTTATAAACTAAAGCTACGAAACAAGTGCATCCATTTTCCATATAGATTTGTGTTCTCATGAAAGCCTGATGAGTAGCATAGTGTGTAGGACAGGTGCTTTGCTTGGACTCTGTGTGGCAATTTTCCAAGATGGTTAGAATTTTGACTCCTGCAATTGTTCTTATCTGCAGTTGGATATGTTGCGAGGCTATGAGCAGCACAGTGTCTTCTGGATCATCCTGTGAAGCAGTATAGGCCTATTCTGTGTTACTTTGTATGGTATCTAGGGAATATGGGATGTAGAAATACAGCTCTGTGAGGGACATGGTTGGTGAAATAACTGAGCCAGATGTGCCTGTTAAAGGGAAGACGTTCTGCAGCTCCGCATGATTGACTGAATCTGTTTCCAAAGTTTGTTATGAGGACGGCCACTCATTATATAGTAGTATCTGCTTTTTTTACATGACCAGAAGCCCTTGGAAAATGGAGTGATCACTAGCCCTTTCCAAGAAAGCCTAGGCATTATCAGAAATGTATTTTAAAACAGGACAAGCATAGGCAAATCCCACGCAAGAGCAATGCTGATTTGTAATGTCTGCTACCTTTTGAGTGGCTTTTGGCTTGTCATTTCTGAGCTGCCTGAGAAAGACCTTGCACTGAGGACATGTTCTCCAGGGCTTGTGGGGACATACAACTTTAAGATGGTTTGTCAGAAGCCAGCAGTAGGCAGTTGTGTAAATGTTCCCTTTACTCCTGCAGAGTGGCCTGTCATTAAAAGCTGAATAAAAGTGGGCATCTAGACTCTGAGCAACTGCTGGAAAACACATGGCAACAGGAGTAAAAGGAGCTAAGAAAACATGATGAGTAGAAGAAAGGACAGACAGAAGCCTTGCCAGAGCTGTATCTCTAGAATTACTGGTGATGCAAGGGAAGACTTGCATGGTAACTGACTCTAAACCTGCAAGCAAAATGAAAAGAGTAGGTAACTGGAGGCAGCTCCTGGGGCATGGGCTGTTCTTGGGGGTGTCAGCTATAGCATGAAGAGAGTTGGGAGAGTATAAATAGGGTGATCTGGCAGCCCGTGTAAATTCAATCTGTGATTTTGAACCACAGTATTAAAAAGACAAAAAACTCAAGAAGACTTGTGAAAGATGAAAGGATGAAGACTCTTTCTAGTCTTTCTGTCAATCTAAGAGGTTAAGGCAGTCCCTGGTAAACAGCAAGATGATGGTAAGATGCAACAAAACTCTGTGGATGATGGGGGAGAGATCACAAACACAGGAGTATCCATGGTTAACCTTGGATGAGTACTTTGAATTTCCCAAGCGGAAGAATCGCTAAGTCTAGAAACACAGCAGGTTTGGTGAGGAATCCAACATACTGCAAAAGGAGAAGTCTGCAGATAGTGCTCTGACCACTTTTCTGCTTCAAAGTCAGCACCCACCTGAAATGGCACAGTGATCTCCTGACGTTGCAACAAACAATAACCAACTCAGGGCTGACATTTGAGAAAAGAGTGTAGGAAATGCAGTGCTGTGCTTTACTTTGCAAACACATTCCCAGTATAGTTAAAGAAGATGCCAACATCATTAAAACTGGGCAGCTCTTTCTATCTGAAAGGATTGTTTTGCAATAGCAGATGATTTTGTTCTTAGTCTCAAAGCAAGAAGGATACTTCTTGAAGTGGGAGTATGTTAGTCTGATGCCAGAAAAAATGACATTAGCCTTGAAAGAAAAACTAATGGAAGGAAGTGATAAAGTAGGGAAACTCAGGATGTATGGGGGTGAGTTAGATTTTGGAGGGGAGTAACTGAACGAAAAGCATGGCTGAAAGCCCAGTGAACTTGAAAAGAAATGATCTGTTGTTCTAGAGTTAAAATCGGTTAAGATGAGAACTCTTAAAGATGCCATATGAGGATATTTTCCAAGGATGATGGAAGCTGCCTGGCTATGGGGTAAGGTAGGAGGAGCCAAGTCAGATGATGATTCATGATCCTAGAAGATTCCCTTTTGATGTTAAGTGAAGATTAGAGTAATTAAAAAGGTTTATTAGTCTGCGAATCATCAGGTAGTAAAGGAAAGTGTGTAAAGCTGGACACACACACTCTGAAAGAATAAATAAATGTTTTAAAATAGATCAGTTCCTGCTACTGCAAGAGGAGGAATTCTAATACGAAGGGTATGAACATTTAGATAGTGGAGATTTTGAGCTGCATTAAAAGTTCATAAATCTATTATTGGAGAATCTGAGAAGCTTTGTGAAGAACCAGAACCAAATGACATACTTGGAAGATTTGTTAACATAGGTAGATCACAGTATCACCAATATCATCCCACGGACAAAGAAAAAGAAGCAAGATCTTTGTGAGAAAATCTGTGTCTCATTTAGTTCAGCAGCGTGGATCTTGACAGCCCTTCTAAGCAAAGATGTACAGTTAATATGAGATGAGAGACTGAAGATTATATGTGCGTAATTTAGGGATTTAAAAGAAACTTGGGAGGGGTCAAAGAGGTTTTATCCTGAGCACCAAAGAGCAGTGATATTGAAGAGGCTGCCAAGGCTTTCAACAGACATAGCAAAGACGTAGGCCAGGTGTGGTGAAAAAGTTAATGGTACAAGAAAGTTGGCCCCTTGCAACAAAGTAGCCACTCATCTTTTCATATTACTGGTGGAACAAAAATTAAACAATACAGTATATACTTGTCCTAAGCTATTGTTCTCACTTCAAGTGAACCTTATTAGAAGACACTCCAGCTAAGTAGGTGATCATGCATACCAAATTTGGTTTTCCACACCTGGTACACCTGACATAGTAACATCTGACCATAGGCTACCTTAGCAGGCATGATTTTTAAGTATTTTGCATGGATTTTGACATGTTGCTGCAAGTTTTTTTCATCCATGATTTAACAGATGTTATTACTAAAGTAATAAAGAACAGAGTGAAAGAGATGGGAGAGGAGATGTAATTTGGTCTTTATTAAGCTCTTAAATTGCAGCATAGTATCAGTTGAGTAAGGGATGCTCTCTGCAGGCTTTTTTGTCAAACAGATGTCAGGATTCCAGAAGTGAGGTCAATGCCATTTGAGATTTGAAGTTTATTATGCAAAGAGACAAGTAGTAAGCCAAACTGAAAAGCTCAACACATTTGGGGTCTGAGAAGCTTCCTTACTTCATGAAAATGGTATTATTGACATACATGCTGGAGAAGAAAAGCTTTAGGTAGGCCTGGTGAAACAGGAAAATACTCTGTTTAGGAGACTGTTAGGTCAAGTGGACACATATGATGGAAGATAGGTGACCTTCTTCATGTTTCATAATGAAATGCAAAGAACTGGTCATTTTGCTCAGCAAGGCTTCAGATGAGTTACAGCCAGGACAGGAGAAAGAGACATTGCCTTGGCCACAACATGACTGATACGCCCAACGCTGCTCCACATGCAGGTCTCAAAGGGGCAAAAGCTGGCTCATCATGGGTCGCCTCGGAGAGCAATGCAATGTGCTTGTTTGGGTTGGCAGTGGACAGGTTATAAATATGCAAAATTTGATATTATCTTGATATTTGTTAATTGCTGTTATTGTGACACTTGTCTGGGAAAGGAAGATTTGAGGGCCTGTGCCTTTGATGGATGCTGAAATAAAGCCAGTTAAAACTGGTCCTTCTGACGAAGGACTCACTTTTCTCTATGCATGTCAGAAGACAACTGCCATTTCAGAGTATATAAAACAGCTCTATGCCATTGGTTGTGGATGATTTCTATCCCACTTGGGACAAAATTTCTGAGTGTGACCTGTCCTGATAACATATCCTTTTTGGTAATCTTTGAGAGATTAGAATTTTGGTTGAGAAGAGACTGGATTTTTCTCTCATCCCGGATATGGTTCTTGCCTGAAGAACTATGGTGCAGTAACATGAGCAGAAGCTTTTGCCTTTTGATCCATGTCTTGCCTTTCATTTGGTTTTACAGTGCTTTTGCTCTGGAATTTAGACCATAATGTCTCTGTTCCAATCCCTGGGTAGAGGATTGGAGCACTACAAATTCAAACTCCTCATGATGGCCAAGTTATGTTGTTATGTTATGTTATGGACTGACCTATTGGGATGTTGGTCTCTCAGCCTGGGGAGGTGGCTTGTTAATGCTCTTAGGCTGCACCTGTTAGAGGTGTTGAAAAGCCAGTTCCAGGTCCATGTTGCTATGTGTTTCCTCAAGCAGTCAGCAGATACAGGGAAGAAATAGCACAGATCTTGCACACACCTGTCATATGACTTTTCTCTCTCCATTTTACCCACTTTACCAAGCCCTTGTCATGAGATTATTTTTTTCTTTTAATATGAGCAATGGGATGGAAATCAGAAAGGAGAAAAAAAAAAAAAAGGAGAAAAAAAAAAAAGGAGAAAAAAAAAAAAAAGAAAAGATAAGAGGAAACCTTTTCCACATTCCAGTAGTTAATTAAGTTCTTTCTTTTTTGAAGCCAGTGTTCCACAAAGATAAAGGCAGGCAAAAGGACTCATTGCATGAGAATATTGGGTTTCCACCTTAATATATCACCAGGCAAGATTTGACTTGTGTGAATGTGAGTCAAGGAATTTTAACTGCAGGTTTTTCTACTTCTGTGTATGGAAAGGGGGGAAGCAAGTATGCTATTAGTATTTTTCTTCCAAGCACAATTTTACATACAGCGTTCTGGGATAGAACCAAATAGGGTCCACTTTTCCTATGCACTGCACCCTATAATTATTTGAAGCATGCAGTGAGGTCTGGGGGCTTGTAATGTGGAGGTGGGTGCAGGGGATGAGCAAGAGATGCTTCAGCCGCAGAGGGGCCTGGAGGCACAGATTCGCAGAGCGCAGTTTCCATGGCAGTGCTATGGAAACCAGGTTCTGCTGCTCACTGCTGCTCAGGGTGGAATTTCAATGCTTCACACAGCCCTAGTACCCAAGAAGTAGCAAACCTGCAAACAAAACCTCAGCAAACCTGTAGGTGCCTCATCAGAGTGCTGTTTCTCGATCAGCCCATACGCTCTGCCCACCACCCTGGGAGAGGAAAATGTGAGCAGGCCAAAATCAGCTTAGATAAAATTGAAACTTGTTGCACACCTGTGTCCCAGCCTCCAGCTGTGCCCCTCAGAATAGTTTTGGAGGTTCAAAGAAGTTTGGTCAGCTCTAGGATCTTTGATCTGCTGTTATATCTGTGCTACTAAATGCAGCTTGGTAGCTGAGTGGCTGCATCACAGAGAGTGGGGATGCAAAGGGCTGCAGAAAAAAACAAAACAAGAAAAGATCCCTTCTGCTCTTGGCTCATCTCTGAACCGCTTGGTTTCCCAATGCCTCAGTTTGCCTGTCTGTAGAACAGAAATGATTATGATATGTATTTACTTCCCCAGGGGACAAACAAGTTTGGCCTCACTGGTGAGTGCAAACAAGCACTTGGAGGATTTGGCTTACTGTGAAACTTGGTTAGTGTTTGTAAAGTAGTTGGAGGCACTTTGATGAAAGTGGTTTGAAAACTGCCAAATTTTGACAGTTTCCAGAACAACAGTCTGTGAACAGTTGCACTTTAAGCATATAAAGGCCTTACTCTCATGGTCTCTTCTACTCTGTATTTCTCCTCGAGGTCGAAGCACTGACACAGTGGTGCTGTAGCATACAGACTGGAATGTAGCCATTTTATAATATCAGTACTGTGCATGAGCTCTGAAATACAAAAACATCCCTTGCATAGGGAGGAGAAGGAAAACAGCAAAAAGAGTTGATCTTTGATTTTACAACCTTTCAATGCTGGATGACAGCACTGAAATCTGGACATCAGTTTAGCTTAAACTTAAAATTTGCCTATGATTTGCCTGGGATGGTGGTGAACATGTTACTGTGTCCATGTATCCTTTGACTGGGGTGCTCAGTCAGAAAAGGACATGGGATATAAACTCCTATCCTCTCTTGTTCCATTTCTGTGTCGGCGGCACCAGGAACTCCTGGGTGGCACCTCCTAGAGAAGGGCAGAATCCTGGAAGCATGTCAGTGGCATCCTGCTGCCCTCCATGAACCCTTCCTTCAGCCACTCAGGCAATTATGGCATACTGTGACGGGTCAGAAGCACAGCGTATGCCTGCACAGAGGCAGTGGTTTTTGTGTGTGTACCTCCTATGGAACAGAAATGCTCACAGCAGCCTATGACAGCATGGATGTGCAATATCATAACCCCATGGTTTGCGATGCTGCATGGTACTGGGGAGGAAGCAGGGAGGGAAATGAAGTGCTGGAAGCCCCACATGTGAGTCCCCTTATCTGTTTGTTGCCCAAGGGAGTGCTCCCAGCCTGGCTGCATTCCCTTAGTGCTCAAAGCAAGCCAGGCAGGGGAGGCACAGCACCTCACAGCCTTGGAGGACTGTCAGGGTGATGGTAATAGTAAGCGATAACTTGCTGCAAGAGCTGCTAGCCTTATAAATACCAAGCCTATGGCTGTAACAGCAGGATGGGCCTTAGTCATATGTTGGGGGAGGATTTTGGAGAATCCTTGGGGGCTCCTGGTTGCATTGTCAGAGTAGCACCCCCTGCGTGCCAGTGATGAGAGCATAGCTGAGGCTGTGTCTCACCCCAGGAGCTGCCTTCCCTTGGGAATCAGCTGCCCCTCTCCCCCTGCGGAGAAATTGTTTTCTGCTTAATAAACGTCTGCTTGTAATATTCTGAAACAAGGAGGCTAATCAAAGGCCCTGTTCCGTGGAATAGGGATGCTAAGTGACAAGATTAATTTCAGTAATCAAGCAGCTTAATTTGGACTTTTTTTTTTTCCCCCTTCTCTTTTCCGTTGCTAATGGAAATTGAGGCAAATCTCATTTTGGAAAGACACTCCTTCCCTGCCTGGTAGCACCGCTCTCCAGTACTGGAAATGGTTGCATAGGGAAGGGAGGAGGGAGAAGAGAGGACTGGGAAAGGGTCACAAAGGACAGTGTCAGGGAAGGTGTATGGACGGCTATTGCTGATGTTTCTCAACCATCTTCCTTCTGGAAAGCTCCCAAAGTGTTTTATAGGCTGCATTGCAAAGGCTCCAGTCAGCACTGAAATGCAGTCATCTTGTCTGGATTGCAGCAAGTCTTTGGAAGGACATGGAAATCTGACAGTTTAGGAGAGGGCAGGCAAGCAGGTAGCTGTGATAGCACTGAAGGGAAATGGTTAGATGGAAGCCTGTGCAATGGGATGGGACTTAGCTGAAATACACCTGTGGCTGGAAGGTCTCACTCTAGCAATTAAAAAAGAATCAACCTTCATCCTTCAGTGAAGCAGAGCACTGAGGTCCCTTTTTCCCACTCAGCTGGGTGCTGCCAGCACAGCTTCCTGCTGCGCTGGAACGCAGCGTCCTCCCCCTGCCCACCACTGCCTCACTGCCCCGGCCTCCCAGTGGGATTCACTGATCTCTGATGTCACAGTGAGCTGAAGGCGTTTGCCCCTGAGTGACTAGGGAACCTCTGCACTGCCCCTATTCCAGTGATGGGGGGGATGGAGAAGACTGGGAGAACACCCCAGAAATGTGCTTGGTGCTGAGGCAGGAAGATCTAGCTCCCTGTTGCTGCCTCTTGAGGAGACCCTTCCTCTGCCATCAGTTAAGACAGGGAACAGTTCCCCAGGGGACGTTGCAAAGCTTAGGACTGGATAAAGCCCCGGGAGGTTGTTATCTGGGGGCAGTTTTGTGCTGACCTGAAAGGTTAGGTGTGTGTGTGGGCAAGCGGGAGAGGACAGTCTAATAATAGCTATTTACTCATTCCGACGCCTGTGATCTGAGGAAGCCTGGACAGGCACCCAGTGGCGTGTGACAGAGCCCTCCAGAGCGAGCCGAGTGGGTTTAAGGGAATGACGTCCTTGCCTGAGGCAGTGAGGTTTCAGGTCTGGCAGCTTTCCATGCCAGTCTCTCCGATCCCCCATCAGTGCTCCTCCAGTGCTGGCACCTCTCTCATGCCCCCCTTCCCTTTCCCTCTCTGTGGGGGGCATCTTTAACTTGGCTATACCTCCTGCTGTCTTCTGGCTATCGATTTTTTGGAAACAATTCGTGACGTTCCTGACCCCCCTTTCATTCCTTCTCCTCATTCCCTTCTCCCTCTCCCTCCCGCTGACTTGTTATTATGTACTGCAGCTGCCCGGAGGATTTTAAATAGACCCATAATCGCACAGCAGCTCCTCTTGGAAGTTTAAATATAACCTCCTTGTTAATCTCGCATGTGGCAGCAACACAGCACCTGGGGAAGGGAGTAATGGACAAGCGCTAACCCACGGCTATACATGACGACCGGGAAGGCTCACCATTTTTTTCTTCATGCCCTCTGCCTCGAAATTATCAAGAAATTGCCTTGTTTGTTTTAAACAGAATATCTCTAAGGCTGGTGCAAGATGTCAAATGGATGATTTTTGCAGCACAGAATTCTTAATAGCCATCCCAGGTGCAGCACAAATGAAAGCGGCCCACAGCCACCTCCCATTATGTCCCCAGCTGCAAGAAAGTCCCACCGAGAGGCAGAATGCAGCTCAGACCTTATCCACCCTTTGCTTCCCTGCAGAAGCAAGCACATCGGACTGACGGAGGTGTTTTGGACAGATGGGGTATCAATTATCAATAGGTAGCTGGGCAAAGATCCTGCATTTGGGTTTTTATTCTCAAAATGGCAATGGGCTCATCTCAATCTCATTTCTAGCTCTCCAAATAACTTAATTACCCCTCAGACTGGAGTGTGGTTTGCTGAACATCATAGTTTGGTGACACTACAGAAGAGATCACAATTAATAATGGATTTTCCCAAAGGACCTGTTCTAAAAGGGCAAATCTAGTGCTCACCAGCCCATTAAATGTGCTGAGACACTTTCAAACAATAACCGTTGCCTGTTGCTTCAGGCTAATAGGATCCCTACTCTTCCTGCATCCCAAATGCGGCCATCTTCTTGTAAAGATGGATGGGATGTGCACAAGGGATGCTGTCCTATATGGCTCTTGTGCTGCAGTTTGTTGGATGGAGGATTTATCTGTCTGTTCAGAGATGTGGACTATGTTTCCTCTAGTCTGCTGAGCTGGTATGCACCAGGAAGGTTGTTTTGCTGTTTCTCTAGTTTCCTTTTCTGTAGAAAAAAAAAAAAAAAGAAAAAAAAAAAGAAAAAAGAAAAAAGAAAAGAAAAAGAAAAAGAAAAAGAAAAAGAAAAAAAAAAGGGGGGGAAACTGACATTTGATTTATTTTGAACAGTGCTATAAAAAAACCTGAGTATTATTATCTAAATACTGAGAATAAAAAAAAAAAAATTTAAAAAAGTACTATTGATGCTAAATTATCCATCCATTTTAATAATCCAGCCATAGTAATTGCTAGAGCTGGGGGACTAATTCACAACACATAATTTATTCAGTGAATTTAGCTTCTTTTTTAGGCTCATGGAATATCAACTGTGCAGATCATAATTTCCTCAAATTTATTTGAACTTACTCAGTGAACTTTTTGGAAAATATTTACTCTGTGGATTGATACAGGCTGCATTACTTAATTATGGTTGGTCAGAGAGCTCTATCTGGTATTGTTTCTGTTCCGTTGTTGAATGAGCACACAAGGACTTCTGGCTTGAATGCTTGCATACGAACATGGAAGATGTACTGCAAGTTTTTGCACTTTTCCATTCATGAATATGCAGGTAGAACTTGTATACAGGAGCACTGATGGCAAACAAACACAGACAAGCTGGGTCTAAGCAATTTTACATTAAAAATATGAATGAAAAATTTTGAAGGGCCTAAATTACTAGGACAAAAGTCTAATTTTACACCAAAGTAACTTCGTCCTCGGTAAATAGCAATAATGGTGTGTTGAGTAAGAACCCAATAATTTACCTCTTTGCTTCTTTCTGCTGTTCAGTGCCATGGTTTCCTATAGTAATATAGTACCCAGCCTGGATCTGTTTTATATGAAGACAGTTTTTTATTATTATTATTTTTTAACTGGCTGTATTCATGTGATACTCACTGTGTGGTTATGTCCTGCAAGGGGTAGTTCTTGTCTGAATGGAGGACCTGATTGTCTTGCTTTGACAAGTTACCCATTTCTGACCTGAATCCCCTGCTCTCACCTCTCACATCAAAAATGAGATGAAGTGTATAGTCTCATTCTGAATCTGAAGCTTTCTAAACCTGAGAATGTTAAACATTTCCAAATTTCTGGCTCTGGCTTATGGTTGTAGAAGTGTGAAGAATTAGGTTCATGAGGACATTTATGCCTGCTTATGAGTAGTATAATCAATGCAAAGTGGAATGTGGAACATGTGGGAAGAATGGATAGCTTTGACAACTAGGATAATAGAAATGGTTTGAAAAGCAATAGTGTGAAATCCAAAGACATGCAAGTAGAAGGATCCATAGTAATTGGTTTGGAGTCACATGGTGGAACCCATGCTAGATCTGAAGGATTTGATTGAGTAAAACTATTCAGAGAGTGAGGCACTAACTATTTCTTCTAACTGGTCTGGGTAACTTTGCATAGTCTGCTGGCTTGGGAAGCCTCTTTTTTGCTCCTATTAATTGATCCCCAAAACAATGTGATAATCAGTTGGAAGTAAATGAAGAAGAGAAAAAGTGAGAGTGTTATTTACTGGTGTGATGACTGAGCTTTCGATATGAGACATCAGCATAAAAGGCAACTATGCTTCTAGGGGCCAGGCAGGATATTCCCTGCCAAGGCAGGGAAGTATCAGTATCAATATGAAAGTTTCTACTGTAATTTCCTCTATGTAAAATTCTGGGTATAATTCCAGTTACCCCAATTAAAGCAAAAGAAGCCAGAAAAGTACTTAGTTAATCAGAGAAGGGAAAAAATGTAATATAAGAGGAATCTAAGACTATGTGGCTTGTCTAATCTGGCAAAAGGCAGGATGGAGGAATATAAAAGACTGCCTTCCATTAAAACATAAGCGGGGGAAAACATTTAGGCAGTAGGAGAGCTCTTTAACTGAAAGAGCAACTACATATTAACTGATCAGGAACAGGCTCCAGCAGAAAGTCATCAGTACAGAGTGATTCTGCCCCAACTTCCAAACAGTGCAGGGAAAGCAGGGAGCGTAACTCCTCTTCAGCAAAAGCATGACAGGTTCCTGAAAAGAGTAATATGGACAGGTTGTCTGGAAGAGCAGGCCTGGGACATCCTTTCCAGACTGCTGTTCCTTAATTACATCAAAACTCGTGCAGGCACTCTGTTCTTCAGAATTAAAAGGATTTAATTCAGTTTAGTTCAATTTTCTTCTAAGGGTTGCTTTAATTTGGAAGAACTGTGTCCATTCAAGGCTAATGTGATTTAATGAATACATGCTAAACTCACAACTTTAGTTAATTTGGATTAATGTTCTCAATCATTCCTCTGTAGAAAACCCTTAAGACATATGGTAGAAATGGTCAAGAAATTACAAGCACTTCAGTCCTGCTCACGATTGAGCTCTAAGATGGCAGGGACCTTTTCTGACTGCTGGAAGCCTGGAGAAACATTTGGCCATGGCCAGTGCACTTCTCCCTGCTTTGCCCTCAGGTTCCAGGCTCAGATTTCCTGGCCTTGAGAAGCACAGGAGCTGAATGAGCTGTGGATGCCACACGGGTCACTGCAGGAAGGACGTGACGGTGGCTGGTGTGTCAGCATGAGGATTTAGTGGTACACAGCATGGCCATGAAGGCACTGTGCTGCTGCAGCTCTGCGCATTGCCACGGGAACAAAGTTGGATTCGTAATCAGGAAGCACATTAATGTGGACGTGAACATGCCGTCTGCTGTCCTCTTGGCCTCTTGCTTTCCTAGGCCTGGCTCGGTCACCACTGGGAAAGGAGCTGCTAGGGAGGGAATCCATTGGGCTGAGGGACACAGGAGAAGGGTCCCAGGGCCTGAGAGACTGCAGTTGAGATGTTTCCTGCTCCTCATGGAGTGGAGAGTAACCTCTGCTGAGGTGGAGGGGGCACAAAGAGTCTGAGAAGCTGGCAGCAGGCATAAGTGCTGTGGCAGCTGCAGTGGGAAACATCCTGAGATATTGGGTGCCCAAGTGGAGAGCATTGCTGTATGGCATTGTGGCATGGTGTAGGCACTTGGGCAACACTATCTGGCTAACTTGAGGGGTGGTACAATCATGCCATCACAAATTTAGCTAAGGGGCTGTACCAATACCACTCTTCATCTTTATGGATCCAAGCTAATACTTCTACAGGGTACTGATGTTTTGTGAGGGCTTACTAGGCTGACTAGGCTTAGCTCTGGCATCTCTGACATGGAACTCTGGCATTACCCAATCCAGGTATGTCTTTAAGAACTCTGGAAATGTGAGGATGCTGTTGGGAAGTTGAAACAATTGTACAGTGTGATAAAAAACGTTTTTTTTTTTGCAGATATCTGCAGTTTATGCAGATATGGGGGAGCAAACAGGTCCTGCCAAGCATATATCCTCTGCATTGAGTACATCTACTAATAAGAAGTTGCTAAATGAAAGTCTTTCCAGTTGTAATACCTAGCCCACTCAATACATGGAATGGAACACTTCAGGGAGAAACTAGAAGATATAGCAAAATCTCTTGGTGCTTGAAGAAGCAGTAGTCTCATTTCAGAGTTCACAAGGAATGAACAATGTTAAACTCTGAGGTGGTGGTTTGGTGCAAGCTGTTGGCTGGAAAGGGCAGTCCACTCACAGTCCTGAAAAATTCCTTACCAAGACTTACCTTGAATGGGACTGGTTTGCATCCTTTGTTCACATCCCAGAAAGAGAGACTGTGAGCAGCCTGCTTAAAGTCTTCCTGCTTTTTCTATCTGAAATGTTGTTCATCTTTACTTTAGATGATAAACTGTTGGGCAGCATCGCTTTGTGCTCTTGAAATGTTGCCGTCAGTGTGCTTGGAGGACTGAGGTCTTTTTCTGTTGATGTCCAGCTCACACAATTGACCTTGTGTAAGGAAGTGAACTGCTCTGTTTAGAGGAGCCCTGAGAAGGACTGAATCCAAAGCCAGGAGGGCTTGTATGATTTATCTCTGCTGAAACAGACTGGCTGGTGCTAATGGAGTGAAGTATAAGTCTCCCCAAGAGTTTAAGAGACCCAAGAGTTTGCTTGCTGCATAGCAATGAAATAGGAGAATATGTAATGGCTGTGCAAAGTCTCACACAGCGGGAGGAACTGAAGGGAAAAAAAACGGATGAGGTTTAACAAAAGCAAGTGTAGAGTCTTGCATCTGGGGAGGAATAATTGCATGCACCAGTACAGGTTGGGGGATGATCTGCTAGAGGGGAGCTCTGCGGAGAGGGACCTGGGTGTCCTGGTGGACAACAGGTTGGCCATGAGCCAGCAGTATGCCCTTGTGGCCAAGAGGGTCAATGGCATCCCGGGATGCATTAAAAAGAGTGTGTCCAGCAGGTCGAGGGAGGTGATCCTCCCCCTCTACTCTGCCCTGGTAAGGCCTCATCTGGAGTACTGCATCCAGTTCTGGGCTCCCCAGTACAAAAAAGACAGGGACCTGTTGGAAAGAGTCCAGCGGAGGGCCACAAAGATGGTGAAGGGCCTGGAGCATCTCTCCTATGAAGAAAGGCTGAGTGAACTGGGTCTGTTCAGCCTCAAGAAAAGAAGACTGAGAGGGGACCTGATCCAGGTCTGTAAGTATCTAAGGTGTGGGGGGCAGAATGGTGAGGACGGACTCTTTTCAGTGGTGAGTGGAGACAGGACAAGGGGAAACGGCCGGAAACTGCTGCATAGGAAGTTCCGCACAAATGTGTGCAATAACTTCTTATGGTGAGGGTGACAGAGCACTGGAACAGGCTGCCCAGGGAGGTGGTGGAGTCTCCTTCTCTGGAGATGTTCAAGACCTGCCTGGATGCCTACCTGTGCGACCTGCTGTAGGGAACCTGCTTTGGCAGGGGGGTTGGACTTGGTGATCTCTGGAGGTCCCTCCCATCCCCTACAATTATGTGACTCTGTGATTCTGTGATTCGTGCCCCTCATAAAGGAGATTTAGGGCTTTCAGCCATCTGTATGTGGATGGAGTTTGTATGTTTTAAAGTATACAAATGCGTAAAAATGTTACATTTTCTTTCTTCCTTGGATATCCTAGGAATGCATTAGAATGATGAATTCCATAGGAAAGAAGGCTGATAAGGAATATCAGTGTTTTCCCACTGATAAATACAGAAGTTGTATCTATAACCTACCGCTGCATGCATGAGGAGGCTGACCACACTAACTTCCACCTATAGAGAAGATCAGACTTTGAAATTGGTGGGATTAGCCTGATGAGTGAGAGAAGAAAGAGATTTATTAGCAGCTCTGAGAGTAGAATCATAGAACCATTTAGGTTGGAAAAGGTCCTTACGGTCATCAAGTTCAACCATTCACCTAGTGCGCATACAGTGCCCATTACCAAACCATGTCCTTAACTGCCACATATCTTAAATACCTCTGGAGATGGCAACTCCACCACTTGCTTGCGCAGCCTGTTCTAATGCTTGACCACTCCTTCTGTGAAAAAACTTCCAAATATCTAATCTAAGCCTCCACTACCACATCTTGATACTGCCAACTTACTGCTTGTTACCTGAGAAAAGCAGCTGAATTTCCTGCAACCTTCCTTCAGATAGTTGTAGAGACTGATGAGGTCTCCCCTAAGCTTCCTCTTCTCCAAATTGAGCAATGCTAGTTTCCTCAGCTTGTGTCTTGCTTTCTAGCCCTTTCACCAATTTTGCTGCACTCCTCTGCACATAATTGATCAACTCAATATTCATTTCTTGTAGTGAGGGATCCAAACTGAACACAATAATTGGGCTGTGGTTTCACCACTGAGAACAATCAATTTCCTGGTTTTGCTGGCCACACTTCTGATCTAAGCCAGCCTGCCACTGGCCTTCGTGGCTACCTGGGCACACTGCTGGCTCACGTTCAGATGGCAATTACTGGAAAACAAAGCAAAAACAGCTGGACACACCAAATTAGCTGTAGAGCACTGGATTGATATCCCCCATGCTAGGTACTTTGTTCACCAAACATACTCATTCTGCACAGCTACATGCATTGAAGAGTGGCGGTGCCAAGATGATGAATATACATATTTCGTTGTTTCTTCCACTCTTAGCACATAGAAAAGAAGGATGTCCTCTGACATGGCGGGTGCACAGCTGCTGCTGTAAGCTCCTGCCTGGTGCAGATGGGTGCATAGTATAAGGATGTACACATTTTACATCCGTCAAGATAATGAAGAGATTGAGTTTCTTGCACTAGCCACTAGACTTGAAGGAAAAGGTTTTCAGCTGAGTACTTCTTGGAAAGCAGATATTCAGAGGTTTTCATAGAATCATAGAATCACCAAGGTTGGAAAAGACCTAAAAGAAACCCTAAAAGATTTTGTGTGAAAAGGAGAAAAGACACTTCTTCATAATGTGCAGGAAGCTCAGAAAGGATACCCTGAAGTTAGATGACCATAAAAGATGAATCCAGAAGAACAGTATTTTGTGGGATAGAATAAGCTCTGTTAAATACATGTCTGTATTCCTTTTCTCCATAATTTGAAGGTATTAAGCTCTCTTCACTTGGGGTGTGGCCAGGCTGTGTAGTGAAGCAGCTTGCGTAATCCTTGGCTTCTCTCTGACAGTACTAACCAGAGGCTTAATTAACTGTGAACGCATGTGTGGTGATGTAGATGCTAATTCTCAGGCTAGACTGCGCCATCACCTCATTTCATAGGAATCACTGTCAAATGGTAATCCACTCCAGGCGCTTCTGGCCTGAGTTGGAGTGGAACAGGCACATTGGATATGAGGCAATTTGCCTATCTTGAGCTATCATGCATGTGAGCTGCCTACGTGCATGTGCCCATGTTTCCCTCTCTCTCTATACCTGCATGCCCTGGAGAAACTACCTAGAGGCAGCTCTGTACAGGACAAGGGGAAATAATGAGACAGAATGAGTCAAAGTGGAAGGAAAAGACAAAGCATTACAGCCAACGGCTCTTTGCTTGCAGGAGGTGCATTGCTGGATGTGGCTTTTTCTTTCCCTTCTCATATCCTTATTTGTTCATCTTTTATCACAGGCCCTAGCCAGGCAATGTTCAAACTGAATAGCTCGTTTCTCCCCAGCTTACTGTAGCTCCTGCTGATGCTTCCATCTACTTCCCACTCCCCTGTTGTGCTGGAGTGTGTCATTAAGAAAGAGGACAGACAACTGGAGACACAGGAAAACAAGATGCATTGGCTTTGCCTTTGAATCAGTCAAAGAATTATTTCTATACTTTACACGCCTCACCCTGGCTTTCATTCTCACAGATGCTTTTGATACTTTTATTATTAACGGTCAGCAGCGGCAAATTCTTCTGCTGCTCCATCAATCCTTTTCTCTGCTGTGCTGAACTTCAACAGAAACGTCATTGCCTTGTGTGCATGTGTGATCTTGAAAAAGATATGGCAGTTGAAGCCCCAGCCTCGGTTTTGTTTAAAGTACAAAACCTAATATAAATAGAAAAACTTAAAGCTCAAAAGAAACACCTTATTTATTATGCTGCTGTTTTTGAGTTATTTCAAAGGCATATTGAATATATAGGTGGCACCTTCTATGAACATGCAGGTAAGTTTTTTTAATAAAAAAAAAGAGTATTCAATTACTTGTGCTCTGGCACAGAGCTAGGCTGACTGGAAACGAGCTCACTAACGTTTGTTGCCCAAGAGAAGAGAAAAAGAGAAATGCAGAACTGAAACTCGCAGTGTCCTTATTGCAAAGTCAGATGGACTGATTCCCTCGCTAAATCCTCTTCATTGAACTATGAAGAGCATCAATGTTCATCTGCTTAGAGCATGGAGATGGATAAAATGGCCCTTCCAGCACCAATCACTGTAGCAACTGTGAATACGAAGTGTTCCTGGAACTGTGGGGAGATTGCAAGCTTTACCTCTGCAGATCTCCTATGATCCACTCTTTCACAAATAATGAAATTCCAGTTCACTGGAGTTCAGAAATGGCTTTTCCTAAAATAGCTGGTTTGTGACAATTTCGGTCTCATTGTCATAACAGCAAGATGTATGGCAAATAGTTGTTAATCATCAGGACAAAGAAAAGGAATTAAAAAGCTGTGATCCCAAAACAAAATAATAGCAAGCAGTAATTCAGCACATGTGAATCTGGCAGAAAATCCTGTAAGGGTTTGGATGGATGTGTGTGCATGCAGGAGACTTCATATATTTATCTGAAAAGCTGTAGGAAACCTCCTAGTGAAGTTCTGAGACTTAATAGATGGGAGCTCAAGCAGAACATTTAGAGAGGGAGATTCTTTCCTTTCTAATATCTGTGTAAATAACTCCATGCGCTTTATTGGTCTCAAAGTCTACACAGTGGGTAGGAGGAGAATCAATAATTGTTTAAAACTTTGTGAATCAATTAGATGAGCAAGACAGGCATGACAGCAGATTTCTGTTACAGATACTGCTCACTGGATGACTAGGAAGGAGAACTAGACAGGGAGAAGATAGGTACTGCCATGCTTTCATCCAGCCTGGAGCACAAGAGGCAACTATCTCTAGCCACAACCTGTGCTGATGGGGATCAGGCCTTCAAGCATTACAAAAGGGGCTTGCATATTGAAATGCATACTCTTGTTAAACTAAGGATTCTTACTCTTTAGTGATACTGTTGCTTTTTGAAACAGGGTTTGAATTCAGAGTCCAAGCCATATGGCTCAGGAATTCACCTCTGGTTCTTTTTAAGCTTAGAGGCTGCCCAGGAAGGTCACTGTCATCAGAGGCTTTCAAGAAAAATAGATGTTGTATTGAGCAACATGGTTCAGTGGTATGGTGGTGATGGGTTGATGGTTGGACTAGATGATCTTACTGACTAGATGATCTACTGGTCATTCCAACCTTAATGATTCTAAGATTCTATTAGAGAGTTTTCATCTAGATATAAAACCAGAAAGGATGCCACCACAGGCCAGGATTAGAACTAGTTAGTTCTCCTATTCTAGACATAAAGTGTCCACTCAGTGCTAATGCATGGATGCCTTAGAGCTGTCAGGGCTTCTTGTTGCCTGCTGTGGGCATGCACATGATGTGCTAATGAAGCAGCTGCTTGCCAGCAGGATGTCTAAACAAAAGTGGACCAGGATACTGTTTCTTCATGTTATGCCCAGGCTCTTTTTATTTTATCTTGGCAGCATGAGGAAGGTGATAAAAACCCTCTTAAAACACACCACATAGAGCAGGCTTTTTTGCCTCATGCATGGCTGGGTTTGACATTCCAGCCACTGGTGTAAAACACAGGTTGGAGTGAGCTGAAGTGAGTCATGCTGGGGGGAGTTCAGGGCAGGGAGGGGGTGTTCTCTGAGCAAGTGGCACCTCCTTACCAAAGTGTTAGGATCTAATTTGGAGCATGCAGTGAAGGGTAGAGTAGATCTTCACTGTCTCAGAAAGCTGAATTAAATGGCTGAATGATTACTCCCAGGCTAAGTAAGAGAAAAGGTGGGCTAGGAGTCCAGCCCCCTTCTTCCTGACTCTGAGGGCAGCCTCAAGGCAGGAAGCCAGTGACCTTGGCTAACCAAATAAACCTTGCTGTGTGTGTGGGGTTGAATTCCTAGGTAAGAATAGTGATGAATACAGGAAAATAATAACGGAATCAAAGGAAGATATATACTCATTATGTCCCTTTCCCACCATGGTAGAAAATGGTGCCAAGGAGCATAGAGGCAGTCAAGAACTACCTGGAGGAGGAGGCCTGGGTGTGCAGAGGGATGATGGGATGTCTTGATTTCTGCAAGAAAGATGCAGTGTCTTTTCTTTGTAGATTTGGGGTTGAGTACCTCAGAGTCTTCCAGACTCCTTCCATCTCAGAAGCCTCAGCTCACACCTTTCACTCTGTGTTGGGGGGAAGTGAAGGTTTTGATTGGCCTTTGTCCCTTTTGAGAGGGAACAGAGCTCTTCCTGGTCATGCAGGTTAGAGTGGAGTAAGAACAAAAGGGGTATTATATATATATATATGGAGATAAGGGGATCTTATCTCCAAGGAGCCTCAAAAATTGCCCATTCCCTTACCTCAAAGACAATGAAAGACCAATCACACAGGTGAGCACCCTAAGATGTCCCTGCAGGCTCCCATTGGTCAACCAGCACAAGAGGTCCATGTGGGTACCCTGTCAGAACTCCTCTTCCTGAGCATCTCTGTAGTCCCAGCAGGCTACCAGTGAAAGTGAGGTGAGTGGATGGAGGTAACAAAGCCCAGCCCCAGCCATGACAGCTCTGACACCAGTGGATGTGCCATACCCTGTACAGTACTGCAGGGAGCAATGCAGTGCCATCCTCTGTGGCTGCCAGCATCCAGCATCAGCTCTAAGGAGCTTATGGCCATGGCTATATTACGTGTGTGGTTGCTAGGGAAACACTGGTTCTGAACTGGAACCAAAGCGGTGAGGGCTGGGACTCTTTTTTTTTCCTCTCTCTCTGACTCTCTCTCTTTCTCTCTCTCTTTTTTTTTTTTTTTGGTAAACATTTAGAGCCTTGGCTATGTCTCTCCTAAAGAAGAGACAGCTAATTATGGGGCAACAGAAAATCTGCAGTCTCTGTAATCTAGTCAGATCTCAGCTCTTGATTTTACCTCCATTTTATAAAGGCTGAAGCATTTTTTTCCTCTTTAGCTTAAGGAAGCTGAAGGGCACATCTACACAAGCTTTACTTTTAACTGCTTGCTCACACTGCACTCTGATCTAACAGAGGCAAGCCAGCTCTGATCCAAAGTGTGTGTAAACTAAAAATGATCTAAAATGGTTAACAAGGACAATTTCTAAAAAAAGAGTAAGTCCTGGTCAACATTACCTTATATTGACTACTTTACTTTGCCTGTGATCCATTCAGCTCAGAGTATGGGCACAGCTGACTTCACTGTCCATAAAGGCTGAGTAGACCTTGGCTTCATCAGTGCTGCAGGTGCTACTTGTGAGGACACAGAGGAACCAACAGATTTTCCTGCTAAACATTACTGCTTAAATAAGCAATGCAGAATTTGCAAGAAAGGAAAGCATCAGTACTTCATGATTGATAAAAGGAACGAAGGCCCTCACAGACACACTATGGGTATAGTACTCAGCTGGGCTGCTGTGAGAGGAGACCTTCATCTCCTGAGGGGCTCTGATGGCATTGGGCTCATTGCTGAACTTTCAGGTCTTATCTAAATAGACTCTGTGAACCTTTGGAGGTTCAGATCAGGTTTGCTCATAATAAGAGACCAAAGGAATATTTGATGAAATGGAAGAGCAATTAATTTAGAAATGATAAAAAGAAATAGTATTTCATCTCAGATAGTTCATTTGCAAAATTTACTCAATGACATCTTGCCAAATACTGTGACTGGACTTTTTTAAGAGTGCTGGATAGTTTTATGGCTGCTGTTGATTGATATGGCTATACCAATGACATACCATTCAGCTTGCAGTCAGAATTCAGTCCTCAGTCTGGAGGGCAAGTCAGCCAGAAAAGAATCCCTAGGCAAACACCATGATGTAATTGGATGGATGAGTAATGGGGCAGTCTGACTTTCTTCTAATTGTTATGGGCTGGCCATATCAGGATATTAAGCCAATTAGTGGTCTTAGCGGAACTGGGAGAGGGGGAACTAGGCCTATGCTGCCCAGTGTGGTAGCAATGTGGCTTAAGGGGGGTCTACCCAGAGTGACCAGTGGTTTGATCCATTATATGTAAGCTCATCAAACAAGGAAGTACACACATACCGAGATGAAAAAGGGAATGCAAAAGGCACAATGTGAAAATTGTTTATCCTGGCAGCTTGCTAACTGATATTTCCCCTCTGTGGAAAAGTGCTGGCATCCATATGTGATGTTTTGAGAAGCTGGTATGGAATACTATCATATATTGGTCTGCTTTGGCCAGCGATTGCATATAAAATTCATAGATGATGGACCTTCCACCTTTGACAAACAACCTTTGGGTTTTTTTTAGAATTCTTTACACTAGGCAATTATACTTACCTGCTCAACTCTTTCATTTTTTTTACTAACTGCATGTAGTAAAGTGAAACATTCCCAAGATACGGTGTACAAAATCTAGAGTATCTCTTGTTTCCTCTTTTGCAAAACGTTTAGAATGAATTATTTCTGCAGACTCTTACATGGAAACTGGAAAACACTTAGCTGTTTTCAGCCCTTGAGTCATCTTTAATCAAAAACCTTTTTATTATGGCTTTCAGGAGCTACTTGGAGCTAGAGTACTTGCAAGTTGTCCCTGGGCTAGAGTTTGGCAGCAAACCAGTTTTCACTACTACTAAGAGATTAATGCCCAAATCATGATTGAAAGCTGTGTGTATGTTAATACTTAAGTATACAGTTAATGTCACTATACATGTGAATCTTGGTTACCCATTATCAGAGTATCAAAACTGAGCTTCACTGGCAATTCTAGATTTCTCACTGCGATAATTCTCAGCAGCCACAAGGGATGACTGCTGCCAGCAAAGTCCTCGAGAGTCAGCAACCATTCTCCTGAGTGCTGCAGACCTTTTTGTTGGCCACTTGGAAGCCCCTCCTCGCAGGGAGCATGACAGCAGCATGCTCACCTGTAATAGAAGGTTCTTATAACCCTCTACTAACTTGTCATGCTGTAACTGGTTTTGTACAGTATTCAGCCTGTTAAGTCCTGCTGATACCTTGTCAATCTGGGCTTTGTTTTTGCCATGACAAGTTTCAAATTGTTGTGTCAGCAGTGGAAAGAGTGAGGCCTGGTTTCCTCTTGTTTTGTGTTCTGCGTCCCTGAAGCACGCTTTTTCCAGCTATAACAACCTTAACTTTCCTTCTTCTTCCTTGTGATGTCTTTTAGTATGTAGTGTGCCACGTGGGTGCACAATGACCGTGCAGTAGCTGACTGTGTTTTGAGTCCTGCCTGCCTTTCCATCAGCGGGGACACAGAAAAATGTCTCTCTCATCCACCAGTTTTCATAATCACTTCTCTATAACACAACCTTTGAGATGTGTCCTTTCACATAATAAGGCCAGTTCTGTAGTTATTACTAGAACAAGTGAGGGAACTGATAAATAATGTGGTTATATAAACCACATTTATGCATCTAACAAGTTCAAACTTCCCATTGACAGCACGTTCCCAGGGCAGCTCTGAAGATTTGCACCAAAAATGATTTGCTCATCTGAGAATCAGAGCACTGGGAAAGGATTGCAGGAGGTCATCTGCTCCATCTGCTGCACAAGCCAGTATCAGTAACAGCCCAGGGAATCTATTGCAGTAAGATAAGAGAGTTTTGAAATCCCACTAAATCAACTAAAAGGGTGAAGAGTGACATCAACAAATGACACATTCTAACATGCTGCAACTTTACTTTGAATAGGTTTTGTTGTATGTGTTTTTGTGGACGTAGGTTTTGTGTGTATGTGTGTGGTGGACGCAGAGATGCTGTTCTAGAACCCAGTCCCACCATGTGTCATTGTGTTCTCACACACCCTGCTGCAAGCACTCAAGGACAGAACTCACAGGATGAGGCAGAACACAATATTAAAAACAGAGTTTTATTGTACTGAGTTGTTGAAAACTAAATAAAAAAATTAAATGTGAGAAGAAAAAACAAATAAGCTGAAGATTCTGTCTCCAGGCTAGCCTGAGGCAGTGATGCATTTGTGGTAAGAATAAACAGAAGTAAATGAACACTTAAGCAACAAAGATTCTGATTTCCTGTCAGATTTGTTATAACAAACGGACTCAGAAATATAGAAAATTTAATTAAAAGACTTTGAACTGTTGCAGCATTTTCCATCACGAACAATAAAACTCCCAGTGAATCAGGTATCCCACCAGGACTGTGACAAATAGGTACACAGTGGTGTCTCAATTTTGAAGAAAAGAAATACTTTGGTAGGGAAATTAAAGTCTGTGTTTTCCCAGAAGTTATTTGGTTCTTGCTTACCCCTTTTTGCCCCTATAGAATCTGTGGTAGGCAGTGCTGAAGTCTGAACAGGAGGCAGCTCTATGTGATTTGCTGTAGGTCATGGAGGAATTTTGCAAATCAAGACAGTACTAAAGACACAAGAACAGCTTTTCTTTTAAATCAGGAAAATGAGAATAGAATTTTGGAAAGGGATAATGGCCTGAGTCATGAGGATCATAACTGGGGCACTGGAAAGGAAGAACTGGGCTGACCCCCGTTAATAAATGATGGCTATGCAGAAGCCCTATTAGTACATCAACAAATGGGGTTAGGTATCGAATCATAAAATCATATAATGGCTTGGGTTGGAAGGCATCTTAAAAATCATTTAGTTCCATCCCCTGCCATTAGGGTATACTGATGTTCCTTAAAGCCTAACACAAGGGAGCAGCTCCCAGAGCAGTAAAAATTGCATTTCCTTTGCACCTATGCAAAGATAGCAGCGTAGGACATTTTGGGGAAGAAAAAAAACAACAAGAGTCAAATATGAAAAGCAAACACATGCTCCTTAGATTCCTTGTGCATAGCTTGGCACACCTGGCTCTTGTGCGGTCTGGCTCTTGCACTAAACTTGCTAAACAACTTGCCCACCGCTACCAAAAATCTGTTCAAGGCTCAGCCATCGTATCAACTCAGCATGACATAGAACCAGGTTACATTTGCATCACCTGCATGGCGGAAACTTAGAAAGAGAAATAAAATGCCTGTCTCTGCACTTCCTAAGTCAGCAGCTATGGGTGGCCCACTGCAGTTCTTCTTAGGGGTCCTGCCATTTCCTCTGCTTTAGGGATGTTCTGAAGTTTTCTACATACTGAGAAGGAGTTTTGCTCTCAACAGAAAGATGTTTGCAAGGCAGTAATTGCTTTTACATGCCTGGGGAATCCAGAGAAGCTGTTAGGAAGGAACTTGCAAGAAAAGCAATTTGGGAACCTCTCTGTGACCTGTCATAGCTAAGGTAAACAGCTTGCTAAAGGGCAGAGTTTGGTTTCAAGTGGTGCAGCTGCAGGAGGGCTCCTCAGAGTGGTCTGCATCTTAGCCAAAGGCCTGCAACCTGGACCTGGTCACAGGTCCAGGTCCAGAGTCAGGTTGTGCCCAGCTCCCCATGCAGCACCTGCATGGGCCTGCTGCTGAGGTACAAAAGGCACTCGACTTCTAAGTTGTGGCAGTAATACTTGGTCACTTCTTGAATCTTGCACCATTTCTGTGAATCCCCTCTCCATCCACATATGAACTGTCTCCTAAAGAGTCCTCTGGATGAGTGCCTTTGTACTGAGTACAATCCAGCCTCCTTCCCTAAAGGGTTAAACATGCTGGAGGGGGAGGCAATACTTGTCCCAGCAGCGGCAAACTTGAGCAGATTTTCTGTGGGAAGCCATCTGTCAAGCTGGGGAGTGGTGCTGTGTCAATTGATCAGCTCCTCCTCCAGCTCTGCTCTGCAAACTACGGCTTCCTGACCTTATAGGGTGACAGTGGGGGAGTAGTAGGATCTCTGGAGGCACCGAGATCCTGTAATAGAGGCTCTCTTCTCCCAGACTGGGTGAGGGACACCTCTTCTGCATCTTACTTTTCTCTTGAAGCAGCTTGCTACGAGGAGCCCAAGTTTATGGGTGAAAGGCTGTAGGATGAAAACAAGCCTTTTTCAGGGGATTGTATTACACCTGGGTGATGCACAACATAAGGAACTACTTCTAACTCAAGCTATCTCTATCCCAAACTTAAATCTGTCTTTTAATAGCAATGGTGAATCACGTTTTGGGTGCTACAAGGTGAAAAAGGAGAGGGTGAACTATGAAATTTCTGCAGTATTAAAATAGGAGCTTGTGGTGCTTTCTGAAACTTCAAATTTCTGGAGAGACAAAACATTGCTTTTTGATTTTAAATTAATAAAGCACTAACAAACCAGTAGGCAAAAAATGTAGATCTGCCTCCTAATCTAAAGTCTTTCACTGCAATACCACAGTGAAGTCAAATTCCTGCTCTGATAGCCCCGTGATTCTCTGTCAGTTTAGGTATCTTATCTTTTTCCCTGGTTTTCCATTAGGTGTGGTCAAAAATAAGGAGAGAAGTCATTTTTCTGTGTTTGCTTTTTTTTTTTTTTTCCTCCTAAACTGCACTCACGGAGATTCTCATTGAGCTCCATCAGCACTTCTCCTGATTTATTGTGAAAGGAACACTTTTTTCCACACTGTTGTATGTCCTTCCTTCATCACCCCTCTTTTTTTTTTTTTTCTTCTGAGTGCTGAGTTGGTTAGGGAATGAAGAACAGTTGGCTAGCCCAAGCATTGGTCTAATTAAGTGCAAAAAAAAATCTTGCCAAGCCAAAATCTGGGCTGGCTTGCACTTCCTGAATGCTTTCATTTTGAATAGAAGTTGCATCTTCTTGCAGCTTCTGTAATAAAGATGCGAGTAGTTGTGTAATAATGGTAATCACATGCACAGCCAGATGGTTCATGCTCTTTGATTTGAGGAGCGATGTATCTATTTCTATGTAAAGGTGAGCTGTTAAGCTGGGTTGTAGTAAATCTACCTATTTTGTGTATTGATATTTGATGTTCTGCTATGCTCTGGTTAGTGAGGAGTGCTGAATTTTCTGCCTGAGTTTTTGAGAGAGAATTTCCTTCAACTGTGCTGTGCACTCATGTGGAATGAACTGTCAGCATGTGCTTTAGCTGGAGCTTCTGACGGGGTTTTGAATCTCAGAGACGGCAGTAGCTCCTGCACCTTGCTACCATGTCTAGTAACTCCTGTGTGTGCATGTCCTGCGTGTGCAGCCTTGAAATAACTATTGGATTTACCATCTCATATCCCTTCCTGATCACCGAGGAAAGCATCCAGACGTCTAGATCCCGTGTGTCAAATCTTTCTGTAATTCAGTAGTCAGGTCCTTCAACTCTTAGACTCTCTGATAGAAACTGTGGAATTTTGCTGTCCATGCAGAATTTCCTGTGCATAAAAATAGAAGAGCTTTTGTTGAATTAATATATAAAAAAGTAGTTATCACTCACAGTGTAGCAATCGGTTTGCTACAGGTGGCATGCAAAGGCACAGTGCAATGAAGGGTATTGAAGATGCTTCTTCAGGCTGTCTTCGATATCAGGCAAGTGCTGTGGCAGTTATTTAATCTTTCATCTGTTTTTTCTGATTGTCTCTGTAAGCTTCAAAGATAAAACATATCTCTTAATTTTTTTCCTGAGCACAATTGTAGTTGGGGAAGGGCATGAATTCCAGTGATCAGAAAACTTGAACTGTGTTCCACAGATTGTGAAGCTCAGTTGCTGCTCCTGTTTCCAATTTGCCTTCTTTTTTTTTCTTTTTTCTTTTTGTGTACATTTATTTTTCCAGTGAGTAAAGAACAGCCATAAGAGAACTTTCACGAGTGGGTGGTTGAAGTGAATAGAGGTTAATCACCAGAACTCACAGGAAAGGCTTGGGGACCTCAGAGTGAGAACTCCATATAGGACATGACCAACTGGAAGTTGAGGAAAAAGAATCAAGGCTGGTCAGAAGATCAGAGTTATTTTTTTTCCTGGAGTTGCTGAGCTTTAGCATATTTTTACTGATAGATAAAATGGCAATAGGTAATAAAAAGCATGAGTAAAGAAGGGATGGACGCCTGATTAACTGACACCATTGTGGAAAACCAGCTTTACCTGCCAAACTGTCAGAGAGTGACTTTGGTAGAGAGTTGGTGTAGTGGAAATGCTAAGTTACAGCTTGAAACAGTGATTGAACACCTGGTGGGAAGGCAGGACCAACCCAGGGTAGCTCAGGTGCATGCAGTGCACCTGACCAGAAGGCATGAAGCCAGGATCCAGCCCTTCCCAGACTTTATGTAAGGGTTGGTAGCGGAGGCAAGAGTAGCTTGCTGGAGATTCCTGTTTGCCTGAGGTCTTCTAAGGGTAAGCATACTTTTTCCTTTGTTTCTGTGTTCATGGCTGCTGCATTTGGGGCTTGTCCTCATTTGCTATAGCCTAGGACTTTACTATCATTGCTGTGCTTTTCATCACGTTACAGCATTACATTGGGAATATCTTGAGGTAATGTTTTTGGGCGTTTCCACAAGGAGTTCCCCTAATCTAAAACTCTTGACTGCTTCCTTTCGGATTTTTGGTTCAGCTTTTCTGGCAGGGAAGAAGAAGCGGTGATTGGATTTGGAGGGTTTCCTTATTGTGATGTGAATCTCTGCAGAAAGATAACAGTAATTCTGCCTTTTTTGTTTACGATCAAATCCTAACCTGTCGAAATCAGTGCGAGTTTGCAGTTGGTTTTAAACAACAGAGATCAGATTGTAAGAGAGCATATTAAGAAATGGTTTTTTTTGTTTCTATCAAGAACAGGGCAAAAGCAAGGATTTGGATTTTACTGAATCTTTCAGATATTGAAATGGTGGTATCTTGTAAAAACTCAGGATGAAAAAGGCTTACACTATGCCACTGAAGAGATGATCTGTGCAAAATGCCTTTGGAGTCTTGGAAGTTATAAAGTGGTGCACGTTCTGATTCTCACAAAGATGAACCTGGCATGACAGAAGGCAACGAATGAATACTTCATAAAATATATGACATATGTTATTCTATATGGCATTCTATAAAATATGACAATATACAAGACCCTAGATGGTTTAGATTTTTTTTTCAACTTTAGCATGTTCTAAGTTGTTCTGAAATGAGACTTCGTAGTTGTAGTACTTCATGCTACTGTTTGTTTTGAGAAGAAACAGAAGCAGAGGTTCTCAGATTTGTTTGTGTTCAATGATTGTACCTAATCTAGGTGCATTTCAGTCTGGATATTAAGCTAGAGTACTGTCCCAAACTTAAAAGAAAGCCAAAAACAAACAAACAAACAAAAAAACCCACCAAAGCTGCTTTGTGCCCTCTTTATCCTACATATAGTGTTGTGATAATCCTGGTATTAAAGCTGTTGATTTGTGCAAACATAGAATATTTTGCATGTATTCTTTTTCTGGCCTTGTTTGTGCTCCACTTGTTCTCTATCTGTTTGAATCATGCCTAATATTTGAAACATTAAGTAATTTCAGCAACGTGCCTTTAAAAATAAATTAAGGACAGCTGGTCATAAAAAAGCTTTTACTTCCTTCCCACTTGCTTCACTTTGTTAAAAATCCTTAAAATGTGGCCAAGACATGAAGTGCAAGATTCTAACTGTATGCCTCCCCTTCCACACTCAGTGAGTTGACTAGGAATGTTGTCTATTTCCTTTGACCTATTCTTATTTTCTCTTTCTCTTTGACTTCCTATTCTAGGATGAGTCATCCATGTTCTTCCAGTTTGGCCCATCAATAGAACAGCAAGCTTCAGTCATGCTCAACATCATGGAAGAATATGACTGGTACATCTTCTCCATTGTCACTACTTACTTTCCTGGTTACCAGGACTTTGTGAACAAGATCCGCAGTACCATTGAGCACAGCTTTGTGGGTTGGGAACTGGAGGAGGTCCTTCTGTTGGACATGTCCCTGGATGATGGAGACTCAAAGATCCAGAACCAGCTCAAGAAGCTCCAAAGCCCTGTTATCCTCCTCTACTGCACCAAGGAAGAGGCCACCTACATTTTTGAGGTGGCCAACTCTGTGGGTCTGACAGGCTACGGTTACACGTGGATCGTGCCCAGCCTGGTGGCAGGGGATACAGACACAGTGCCATCTGAGTTCCCCACCGGGCTCATCTCTGTCTCATATGATGAATGGGACTACGGTCTTCCTGCTAGAGTGAGGGATGGAATAGCCATAATCACCACGGCTGCTTCTGATATGCTGTCTGAACACAGCTTCATCCCCGAGCCCAAAAGCAGCTGTTACAACACCCAGGAGAAAAGGATTTACCAGTCCAACATGCTCAACAGGTAAGGAGAAGGGATGGGTTAGCTTTACAAAAAAGGGGTCTCAAGAACTTCTGACTGCCAGAACAATTTTGGTAGGCCGTTGCTTCAGTGCTGTGGGTAGTGTTGGCTAGGAACCCTGGCCAAGGGGAGTTGTGCTGATGGTGGTAGTTGTGTTGCTGTGAACATCGCTACTGTCACTCCTTTGAAAAAAACATCATTATCAAAATATCGTATGAGGAGGAAGCCAGCACAAAGCAAAGGCACAATGAAGATATGATGCAAAAATATGAGTGTGCCCTTTGATGCACAACAGATTTGCTCTTATTACAATGTTGAACTCCTTGGAGAGTCTGTACATGAATGGGTCTGTAAGTGGCGCATGGGTTCTTAGTGTAAGTAGTGTGGATTTTTGTATTTAAATCTAGAAGGGCCCAGGTTCCATTCCAGGAACTAGCAATACGTAAATGGGTGCTCCTTTGTAGATGGTTGTGTAACCCAACTGGGAAATTTCCATGGCACCTGTTGTCTGAATACTGAGTGTTCTTCTGCTGTCCACTACCCCTGCATCAGAGGAGAGAAGGAAGTGTGGAGAGGTCTGGAGAACTAGATCTGGAAAAAGAATTAAGGTCAACAAGTCTGAGCTCCTGCTTTATCTTGGAGGCATCTAAAGTCTTCAGGTGTCTTAAGCATCTGGTTTACTTCAAAGAAAAGGGATTTCTGTTATCATCCTGCTCATTGGCATCTCATTGGTGACTGTCTGCTGACTGTTTCAGATCTCATTCTCTCTTGTGCACACTGAATAGAGAACCTAGACATCTCCATAACTGTTTCAGATCTCATTCTCTCTTGTGCACACTGAATAGAGAGCCTAGACATCTCCATCAGGACTGGAAGTTTTTCTAGATGGCAGAGAATATTAAATAAAAATATGTGTGTTTACACACACATATGCGTGCACACACACACAGATATATATATATATATATGTATATATATGTATAAAATCTATGGAAAAACTATTTGAATAAGTATCTTTCTCTGATCCAGTTTCAGATGTTCTAAAGAAACAGTGCTAAGATGCCTGTTAAAGGTCATAGAGGAAGGCTCTGGTGGGACAAGTTCTCAAGCAGCACTCAGATTACTAATTTCCCTTTATTGTCCCAGCTAGAACTTTAGGGCGTAGCTAAGCAACCCAGATAGACATGGAAAGATCTGGGAAGTGCAGTATCTGCAATTAACCACGTGCCTTCTGACCTGCTCAGCTGTCATTCTCCAATGTTTTTCATATAATATCCTTGGGCAGGTTGATTCCTTTGCAGTGTGAGATGGAGAATCCAGGTAGTAGTTGTCATGAGAGGTGGCTGTAGAGAGCACAGCATCCTTGTTCATTTGTCATGATGAATCATAGAATACTGTAAATGTGATGGATTGTCTTGTGTGCTGTGACCTCTCACTACAAACTGTTAGGAAGATAGAGGGACAGGTGGACTGAAAAGCAGAATGCAATTTTGCATTGTCTGGAAGCTGGGGGCTGAAATAAGTCTCCTCTTTGATCTATTAGGTTGCCCATGATTCTTTCTGTTCTTTGTCTCTGTGATCCATTGACACATTAGCAGTCACTGTCATGCTTTCCTCTTCCCTACACTGGCTTTTTGTTGTCTGCAAGCCCTTGAATCACCAAAAATGCCCAATGCGTTTATCCGTTTCCTTCCCAGCCAGGCCTAGTGGAAAAGGGTGTTTTCTGTTGCTCTCTTGAATCATCACTGGAATGATTAAACAGGAAAAATGTTATACTTAATACATATAAAGTTATCAGAAGTCACATAAAGGCAGGTTGCTTTTTACTTTTCTAAGCGAGTAGAGATTCTGAAAGGGAGAGCTATGCTGTGACTTTTCAGCATTGCTTTAGAAAACAAAATGTTGTCTCCTGCTGTGAGATGCTGTGTTCTATAGAGACCTTCTGCTAATTAGCTGATGCACAAAATCATACCCATATAGCTATGCTATGTATGACCCATCAGATCTCTGAAAAGCTCTTCTTGGCATTGGACAGGAGGCACCAGCTCAGAAATGCTCTAATCTCTAAATATGACAGCACTGTTGTGCAGTGTAGATATGCCCTGGAGCCTGGGCATCCCACACTGAAGCAGTTCTTGTCAGTTTGGAAAGTATTATATTTTTTTCTCACCTTTGTGGCCCAAATCATGTTGTTTCTTTTCCCTTGTCATGGTTATAACGTTCATGGGAATGACTGCAGGTGCATGTGCATATACCCAACTTAGTTTGGACGCTGACATCAGTCTCTCTGAAAAGCCGAGTCAATTAGTCCAGGCCAAGCTCCATTCTGCCTCTGCTTAGATTGCTTTGGGCATCTGAACTAGCTCAGAAATCACTATACTCTGTGGAAGTTGCTTCTGCAGCCGCAGTGTAAATAATCGCTTTGCCTTGCACAACACTGACCTGTGATATGCTAGTATGGGAGTTCTTTCTCCTGCAAACACTTGTACCCTGTCTGTACTTTTGAGAGAGATGGTTGAACAGCATGAATTCCAGTGAGTTATATGCTTGGGCTTCTTTTTAAATGCAATTACTTTCAGACACCTTTTGGCATGTTAAAACTAGTGGTGTTCAAAATCAGCATTTGCCTTTACACATCCAAAGTTCTAACAGAAATGTGATCAGCTTCAAGCTCAGCCTTACAGCCTGGGATCTGGACAGGAGGAAGGAGAGGAGAGGGAAGTGGGAAGAAAGCAAAGATGAAGATATGAGTTCACCTCACTACCTGCAGAGGTTAATGGTTATGATCCGTGTTCATACCTTCAAGTATTGTTGAACTCATTGGAGTTTACTATGTGCTAAGCTTTAAACCTCTCCTGGTATGCTTTGGGCTGGAGTGAAGGTTCTGGAAAACTAATTTTAGACATGGCCCGGACCTGGCAATACTATATTCAGCCATCTGCAGCTTACAGTTCCCCCTCCGCATGCCTACACAGAATAGAGAAATGTATGTATGTGGGTTTGATGTCTGGGGAGACTGCAAAGTGTGTGTGTGACCTCAGATAATACATCACCACATAGCTGGGGTTTCAGAAACTCCTGAAGTTAATCCAAGGTGGTCTGGTTTGCTTCAAATCCATTGCTGGAAGGCAGTAAAAGAATCTACCAATTTCATTATTTGGAAAGTGACACTTATAACTAAAAAACATGTGAACTTTAGTTCCGCTGAAACACTTCACATGCTAAGCCTGTGACTTTGTCATTTCCCTATTTCTGCTTCTGAGTCCTTTTGCAGTAGTTCTGAATGCAGCTAAAATCAAATGGTCCCACTCCATTGATATTTCTCCATATTTTTATCTGCTAATTCATGAGCATTTTTTTTTTTTTTTTGGTTTTGTAAGTGCTTGCACTAAGAAAGCTTTGCTTGAAGTATGGCTAGAGGCATAAAGAGAATCAGGATGGACTGTTACTTAAATGCCATTTCTCACCAATGTAGGTGTTTGACATGCATCTCCTCATGTTAATAATGGTCTCATAGCAACTGTTGCTTGTCAGTCTTGAAACTGGTACTCCTTTGTGTTGGATTAGAACTGCAGAAGTGTGAGTTTGCAGATTTTGTCCTAGAAAATGAGCTTGCTAGCTAGTAGAAGCATGATATCATAAGGAAAGTTAGTTCTACAAAAAGTGTTATTTTTCTTTCTGAAAGATTTGAAGGATTCTTGAAAGTTTTCCTCCAGTGAGGGATTTATTTCAATTTATGCTGTTAATAGGCTTAGGTGATCACATAGAATTCAACTATCCAAATACTGTTTTCCAGTTCAATTACACTCTTTAATTCTTTGGGTTTTTTTTTTTTTTTTTTTTTTTTGTTTTTTTTTTTAATAAGTATCTGTTTATTTATTCCAGCATTGTCCCAGAAAGCTATCTGGTTTGAAAGTTCCAGTCTACTGAATCTGTAGTTATCTTGATAACCGGTCTTCTCCAGAGCATTCAGCAAATCACTGTGCTCCCTACTCTCTTCTGCCACATGAGAAGATTTCAGAGATTGAAAAGGAGTTTCTAACGTGATTTTCCTCTGGAGAGATGCTCAGATTTGGAATTCTTCCTTCTTGCCCTTCCAAGTGGAGTTACTAACCTTCTAGGCATTCTGCAAAAGTCATCTACTCTCTCCTCAGCATGGCTGCTAAGGAGTGAGTGGGCAGAGGTGGATGCATTCAGAGGCAGCCTTCTGCTTATTTTGTTATTTTAATAGATGGGACAGATTTCCTTGAGCACAGGATGGATGCTTCTTACTATATTTTAGAAATGGGAAGAAATAACTAAATGATGGGAGCATTCTTGAGATAGGTATTCAGGGATGAGTCGTGGTAAAAGAATGTGTTTTCTGGCACATGTCATTTGAGGAATAGAAGCACAGCCATTTTGTATGGCTATTCAGTCATTGGGCTATACATAAGCTATGCTTCTGTTATAGTCTTCAACAAGACCTGGGTTCTTCCTACTGGTTGTCATGGCTGCTTGTGAATGCTGGGCCATAACTACTAGTTTGTTGTTGTAGGGTTACTAATGAGTTCTCCACTGATTGGCTTTAATAGTCTCTCATTTAACACCAGGCTGCACACACCAGATTTCATTTTAATAAAAAGCGCAGTGAAGCATTTGCTTTGGAATGAAAATACAAATGTGGAATTATACTGCCTTTGCAAAGAAATACATTAAGAGGGGAACAAAGATAGGTTCAATTCTGCGCTTCAGATTCCTCAAATATGAAAACAGCTGGCAAGCTAGTTTGGTGCATTTTTTGGACATGATATTTCCTCTCTGGAAGAAACAGACTTTCATTTGGAGCTTTTCATTCCAGCCAGTTAAGAAAGGCCAGGCTGGATGGGGTCCTGATCAATCTGATCTAATGGCTGGCAACCCTGCCTGTGGCAGAGGGGTTGGAATTAGATGATCTCTGAGGTCCCTTACAACCCAAACCATTCTGTGATTCTATGAAATGCAAAAGAGCCTCTGAGGTACTGCTGGAAACTTTTTCCTGGGACACCAAGGGCAAGTTCTGTTCTCAGAGGACCTAATTCCCCTAGTGGGTAGTTAGGAATTGCTGGGACTTGGAACACCTGAATGTGAGATCATTGAGTAGCGAAAGTATGTGCAGCAGGATTGTACAAATATATTGGTCCCCTGGAGGCCCATGACCATAGTCATTATTTCTGTCTCTGAAAGGTGCAGTCCAGCTATCACTCTGGACCTGGTTTGCCTAGTTTAATGCTGAGGATGTTTCCCAGGCAGAACTTTCACTTCCTTTCTGGGCCACTCCTAACCCACTGTCCTGCCCTTTCTTAGATCTGGTTGCAGTAACTTTTGCCTGCCATGTCACACACAAGTCATTTGTCACATTTGTCACATGTCATTTGCAGATACTGTTTTGGAGCTTGTCTCACGTCCAAGTGAGGCGTACCTTCCCACAGCTCAGTATTTGTGTTGTTGTCCTTTGTCTGTTTGTAGGATAGATGAATGAGCCCTGTGCTAGCAGCTAGAAGCACTGGTCAGCCCTGAAGTCTTACTGCCTTTGGGACTGTTTGCCAGCTGTCCGGGAAGCTCTGCTCTAGCCCTTAAATCCACGCTGCTCCAAGATTGGGAGGCACAGTGCTGGTACTCCTTCACTCCTCAGAGGAAGAGAGAGAAGAGATAAATGGTGTGTTCCCAAAGATGTGAAAATTGCCCTTTTCAAAACTTGGAGGATGAGGGAAAATGTGCGGCTTTTGACCTTTCTAAGCCTTTAAGCCAGCATCTTGTTAGCAGCTTGTTACGCTCCTGCTGGTCAGTGTATCCGGTTGCTGTCAGGCTAGTGCTGGCTGGCAGGACATGGAGTGAGCACTGTTGGTGGATTAGAAGTCCCTGCTGTTGAAATCTGCATGTTCCTGTCACAGCTCCAGCAGCAGCTGGAGGCCAGGGCTGGGCAGTGCCTTTCACTCCAGTGGGGCATGTCTCCTTTCCCATATTTCCTGTTGGATGTCACTCTATTCTCTGTTGCTCATGCAATCACAGCTTCATAGCCCCTGTTGGATGTCTTGCTAGAAGGCTGCAGCATCAAGTCAGCATGTCATGCTGATAGGAGAGTGAAGACCCCTGTTGTCTGGAAAGGAGTGTATATGGAGGGCCAGACAGAAAAAATCTGTTCCTCTTCAGATGTTGCAGGATACCTTGTTCTTGCAGGGCGAGGTTTTCTGTGAGGGAGAGAGGTGATGCTCGCTCTGTGTGGACAGCTGGATGTATAATTCTCTACACAATTAAAATAGGGTGGGAGGATTCAGTGATGGGCTTTAGGCAGGGGCTATCTTTTGATTAGAGGACAGCTTCTTTTGTAAAGGCCTCCAAAATCCACCAGCTGGGAATAAATTTCAGTATGCGCCATCAGTTTCCAGATGGGAAAATGTCCATGTTCTGCTTCCAGCCCTCTGAGACATCTCCTGCTCTGCAGCCAAGTCCAATTAGTGCTAATACTGTGGCAACTTCACTTGCTGGTCACAATATGCTGTAACTTGTGCACTCAGCCTCTCTGCACTCTTTTTAAAAAACGAATGAAAATCCTCTGTGGCAGAGCTGAAAGAAGTGGTGTGAAACCACAAGCCCATCATGGGCTGTGGTTTGGGATCTTTCCTCTTAACAACATACAGTCAGGGTCCTACAGGTCCAAAGTGCACCAGGGGATTTGAAAACTCGCATTAGCAGATCAGAGGTGGGGAAGTGAGAAACAGCCACCTTCCTTTAGGGACTGCTGTGCTGTGGCTCTGGGTGTTTTGGACTGCACACCTGTGAAAGTGGATGGTGAGCCATTTATTGTTTCATTACTGGATGCTGTAAAGAATGTGCTTTTTCTTTTTTCTGATAGAAGCACTCCTTTTTTTTTCTTCATCTTCCCTCCCCCTCCCCCCCCCCCCCCGACTTAATGTTCTTACTATCTTTCAAGTTTTTAAAAATAGGATCTACTGCGTTGCTATGGCTCCCTGTGCAACTCCGGAGCGGATTTCTCATCCCTTTGATGCAGTTTGGGTTCCCGATGCGGTGTGACAAGGCATCAGCCTGGCACGCCGCCTAGTGGCTCTGACCTGGGGGTTGGATCAGTGCTCATCTGTGGCAGAAATACACAAATAAAAGGAGGGGGGGAGAAATCAGATTGCCCTTCTTGGTAGAGAAATGAGGCATTAACAAAGATGCCGCTGGGCTGAGATTCATTTGTGATGTTCTGCAGTCTTAAAGCCATCCCTGCAGTTTGACATTAGGTGGGATATTCTTCCCTTTCTGCCCTACACTGCTGTATGGTGGTGCTGTGAAGAGCTGCTGTGTTCCCATTCAGAGGCACCTGCAGCTCAGCAGCGGGTGAAGTGGTCTTTGCCGCATGTGTTCAGTCTAAGAAAGCATTGTGCACGTTTCAGGCTAAGCTTGCAGTTAAGTGCTTTTCTGAATCGAGGCTTAGAGTGCTATTGACGGGATGCAGTTCTGAAATTCCTCTCAGAATCATTGCTTGAAGGGCTTGCATCCAAATTTTGGGGAGACGTGCATCTGCATATCTGTGGGACAGCTGAGTTCTTACCTCAAACCAAACGGAATGGTGGCTTCAAACACCTGTTCACAGTACGGAATCCAGACCTCTCGGTAGCTCACAGCCCTGTGCACCACCCTGTTTTCAGACAACTATAACTTTAAAAACATACTGTTTCATGTGGCAAATTTTATTTTTTCATTCTTGGTCCAAAGGTGAACGTTTTAGAAAATCAGAGAGAAAAAAAAACCTGTTCACCCAATTTTGAATTGTGAAAATGTGAGATAATGCATTTGTTCTGCTTTCAAATATTTATCCAGCAATGGGGTTTTTCGTTGGTGTGGATGAGTAACTCAGAGCTAGCTGCACTTCAAAAATCTGTATGTGATGCAAGACAAGGAATACCTGATATGTCAAGGTTTAAAAAAATAGATTTTGAAATTAGTATAAGCATCTGAAGGTGATGTATGTTACCGTAGTGTTGTTCTTGTGTATTTTAGTATGTTTATACTATATATCATGAAGTATTTGGATGATGGATGACCTAGAAATGTGGTATTTAAAATGCTTAAATGTGAATGAAATAGGAAGGAAGAAGCTAGAAATGGCAGAGACCTGCCAGCTAGTCCAGTCCGCTGCTTGCTCTGTCATTCCTACAGCGTATTCTCTCCTGATTTAAGTAATAAAATGTCCCCACTCAAGCCTGCAAGCACCTTAATATGAAATGAATATTAAACTATAACCGTAGTGCCCTTGAAATGATCAATCAGGCTGAATGCTGCCAGCCCTCTTCCCACAAAGAAAACTCTTTTCCACTCCTGTGGAGAGATTTCTAAGCTTGCTAGATCACGCTTAACAGGTCTCCACACCTGTCGTGATTGAGCAAAGAATTGTAAGGTGATTAGAGCTCCTCACCGCAGGAATGCACCATGGAAAATGCTTGAAAAACAGATTTGGGTTGGTCTTCAGGAGGATCTGGTGAGATGGCAGGTAATCAGATGAGAAGACATTCCCTGAGGATGTGGTGGTGTGGAAGAGAGCTGCTGCACAGGGCTGAAAGCTCAAGGATCCCTGAGGCTTGAAAGGGGTTAAAAACACATAAATGGCTGCATGCTGACTTCTGCTCAGTGTCAGTATTAAAATGAGATGGAAATGAGTTTTCTGTGTCTTGCCCAGTGTTGTTGCCTGTAATATTTGTGTTACAAATGCAATCATTTTTCAGCAAGATGGCTACCTGCAGTAGCAGTGTCAGCATCTTACATTTATTTATGACAGGCTGTAATATCTTTTATCTGCAATTCCAAAGCACTTTACAAAGTAGAAAGGGTCAGCTTAATTCACCACTAAAATTCAGCCATCTCCGGGGTGAAATAGAGCAAAAGTTTAACAGCACATAGTAGGAAGCAGAGATGAATGCCACACCACGCTGGTGCTGCAAGAAGCATTTCAGCTGGCAGAATGAAATTGCTGAAGGTGGAATTTAGCCAAGACATTGGGGCTGTTTAATAAGGGCAGGAGATTAGCAACAGTGGCACACGTGCTCCTTGTGTGCCTGTGTGAAGCAGGCAGCTAGTGGTTTCAGGGAAGAGATTGGCAGGTTTTCCAGCCGGCAGAGTTTACCAGCAGATGCTCTGTACTTTCAGAAACCATCCTCTTCACAAGATTATAACATTTCCAGATGTATCTGGATCCTACACTGATTATCTGCTTGTTTTCCCTGGAAACTCAGCCCTGGGCAAAGAGGGAAGTCCAGCAAGACTGCTGTGTGCCTTCTGCTGGGCGCAGACATTGATAACTAGAACCAGCTGCAAAAAGGTTGATTGCAGTGAACCTCTAGGAGGATACAGCCACATAGGTGACAGATACCATAAATAAAAGACGGTACCACCAAAAGGATGCTTTTTATAGCACCCTCCCTCTTTAAAATAATGTGACATTTACAGATTAAGCCCTGTGAGTGACATGAGGTGCCTCAAACACAGGCTGCTGCAAGAAATGCTTTCCACCCTCTTCTTGAAGATGCTGATGCTTTCCTTCTGCATCTAAGCAGTGATGTGTGGCATGATGAGAGCTCAGAAGAGCGGGAGATTAAATCATGAAGGAATGCTCTCCAGTATCACCTAGGGACTATGAGCACTTTGAGGTGCAAAGTACAAATGCTTAGAGCCTCTGAATAAATCTGAATATCTAACAACTGCTCTTCAGTATGCCTCCCATGCGTTCCTGTCAAGAAGCTGTTCTGGGGAGAAGCAGGGGATGCTGGCTTCTCCAGTCCTTGACTTACCCAAATCCAGGAGGTGAAGCAGGATTCTGCATGTTCTGTGATCTTCTTCTCAGTTTCCTTTTTCTTGAGAAATGATGTTGAGATGGCTGGAGGGGGCTCTACTTGCAGATTTATTTTGGTTTCAATGTAGCTGTGAGGAAGAGGCCGTGCCTTTTGCCAGTGTGAGACTGCTGGTCAGATGAAACAAGCACTTTGGAGACGGTGCCAAGTTGGTTTCTCTCATGGCTGTGGAAGGGTGCTGTTCCGGGGAAAGGCTTCATTTTGACTGGCTAGAGTGAGAAGTTTACTTAAAATAATTTACTGATTTGTGTTTATTTCTCCAAGCAATTTTTCATGGAAAGCTCAAGTTTGAATTGATGAAGGCATAAGCTTAGCAATGCTGTGAAATTGATTTGGGAGAGTTTATTATAGTTCCATGAAATTGCTTAACAAGAAAGTTTGGCAGTGAAGCAACTCAATGACTCAAAGAGCATGGCACTCCCAACAGTGAATGGCACTGGCAGTACCATGTAAGCCAGTATGGATGGCATGTAGTCTTTCTCGTGTAGGATTAGCAATAAAGGACTAGAGTAAAAGACATCTATCATCTTCCATGAGGGATCAGGCAGTTTTCACTGTTGCCAGTTGCCTACCTTTTTGCCACTCGCTTGTGGATTTTTGCAAGGCATGGAGAAAGCATCTTACACCTTGGTGCTCAACTGCAGCAGCTCTGAAATCTTTGTTTCAGCCATCAGTTAGTAGAGCAGAAGTAGATCACCACTGGCAGAAAGGCAAAGAAGACTCGTGGAGAAGTGGTGCAGTAGGAGGATTGCTTGGGGAATAAGAAGCATCACTGGGTGTAGTTTTATTGTGTTTACTGTGAAGGACATGCAGGCTACTCATCTGGGAAGGCTGTGGATGGCGCCAACCTTTATTTCTTTGTGTGGTTTATATTTTACCTTTCCATTTTCACAACTCAGAGCAGCACTGCCAATAGCTGGGAGGCTGTATGGATGTTGCGACCTTGGTTCTGGCCGAAGGTGGTCAGTGGGGATACCTACACCACCAAATTCCTTCAGCCTTTAGTTATTATCAGAGAAGTCGAGGGAAAGAAGTAATGCTTATGACAGAGGATTATGCTGGAAGCTTTTTTAAGCCTCGGAAAAGAAAGGGTCTTATGTGGAGATGGCTAAGTGAAAACTAGTTCTTGGTCTTTTTCCTCTCACCATTATAGAAAGCACTGTGTCCCAGAAGAAAGGAAATGTGGGGCTGTGGGTGCAACATCAAATTTAGAACACATTCATCTGCAGTGCATCTAACCAAAGATGTAAATGGTGAGTAGGCAAGTGGAGGAACAGATGATTGAACAAGAGCTTTGATGGTTAACTAACAATTTTGTGATTTCCTCCTCAACCTACTGATTCTAAAAGGTTTCCCACTGTTTGCCTGAGAGAGCAATGAGAGGAGTTGGGAGTGGGACTCTTGTGAACCTGCCAGATCAACAGCAGTCTTTGCTAATTGATATTTTTTGCTTTTCCAATGTAATTTTTTGGCAGGAATATGTTGTGGAAGGAGAGAGCAGTGTTGTATGGGAGGCAGTAACTCATGGGCAAAGCTCTAAAATTGCACTGATGTATCCATGAATCCATTCTTGTGATTTGCAAACTGCCAGGGATGAGCCCTGTTCTTGCTATCAGTCATGTCCCCTTTGTGCTTCTGTCACTCCCCTGTGTCCTTCCCGCATTTCCATCCTCCATCTCTCTCATCCTTCCTTCAATAGGTGATTCTCTTCTACAGAAATATTAAATCTTATTTTAAAACAGAAGAACCATCCCATTTTCCCCACCTCTTTTCTTTCCTCTCTTTCATCTCTTCTTCCCATGGAAGTGTTTGAAGTAGCACAAGTTCCTGAAAAAGGCATTTTTTCTCTCTCTCTGTGCTTTGGCTCTGTGTCCCTTCTTCATTATATCTTCCCTTTGTTACTTTGTTCTGCCTGCCTCACATCTATGTTTCTCCCCATCTCTTTACCCTTCTTCAAGGCTCTTTCTTCATTAATATGTTAATTTCTAGCCCAGGAATCTTTCTTGCTTCTCACAGATCACCAGGGAGAGCCAGAAGAGAGGAACGAAGAGAGAGGGAAGAAGGAGATGGGAGCAGGGCAGTAATTTATGATGGGACAGGGCAACAAGGGATGTAAGTGAAGGAGGAATCTTGCACTGATTGTTGTCACGATGCCAGGATTAACCATGCGTCTGTTTTGGGCTAGGCTGATCTTTTTCTACTGTTTTGGTCTTGGCATCTTTTGAAACATATTCTTCATAGGAAAAGAGAAAACAAACAAAAAAACTTTCAGAATTAGAGTCCCAAATTTCTCCTATTTTTGAAGTAGTCTTTTTTTTCTTTTTCTTTTTCTTTTCTGAGAGAAAGTCATGTGGAATGAGGGGAAATTTCCAAATTATTTTTCTCTGTGTAGAGTTTTTGAAATATCATCCCTCCTCCCACCCTAATGGTTTTAGACTTGATAAAACTGCCCAATTCCAGCCAAGAAATGCATTGCTGGACAATTCCTAATGAGTGCTGAGAAACTGGTGTAAGGGAGATATTTTTATTGCTCTGGCTGACAGTAAGGCATTAGCTTGTTAGTAAAGGTGAAGGGTCTACAAGGGCAGGTGGGGATGAGAGGCAAGGACGCTTTTGCTATGAACTGAGCACACTTGATGGGGATCCTCAGGGACCTCCTGGGGCTTGGAAAGCTTTCTCCTCACCTCTTCTTAGAACCACAGAAACATTTTGAATGGAAAAGACCTCTAAGATCATCCAGCCCAATCTCTCAGCCCATCCCCATCATGCCCACTAACCACGTCCCATAGTGCCACATCCACACGGTTCTGAAAGACCTCCAGGGATGGTGACTCCACCACCTCCCTGGGCAGCCTGTGCCTCTGCAGAACCGCTTTTTCTGAGAAGAAATTGTTCCTAATAGCCAACCTGAACCTGCAGTGGTGCAACTTGAGGCTGTTCACCCTTGTCCTATTGCTATTACTTGGGAGAAGAAGCCTCTACTCTGGTAAAGGAACGTGGAAAAGCATGAGAAGATAATAACTGCTGGGTAGCAGTTAATTGTGCTGGGGGTCCGTAGCTGTAAAGAGCTTGGGACCTGCAATTGCAGGCAGATGTGGTAAATCAAGGATTTTCTTTCTGCCTCCCACCAGTACAGGTACAGGGAAAAGGTCACAAAGGAGCAAATGGTGGAGGCAGGGACCTCTGCTGCATTGGCCAGAGCTGGAAAGAATGCAGAAAGACAATGCTCACACTAATTGCAGCTCTGCTCTGAAAATAGGGTATCTCTAGCTGTTGTATTTGCTGCTTTATATCTTGCTTGAAATCCTACGATCGTGATTGCCCAAGCAAATAATTAACAATGCAGCAGTGAAAGTCAGTATGAGAGAGTTAAGCTGGTGAGGTGGGAGGCTGAAGGAGAGAAAGCAGGTCTGAGAAGGACGTGTGGTAGAGGAGGGAGATAGGGAAAGACATGGTCTGATACAGTGCTGCAAAACCGGTATGAGCTGGAAGCAAAATAACCGGGGAGGAAAACTCAGGGGGACTGCTGCAATATTCTGTGAAGTCCAAGGCCCCCGAGCCAAGAGCCTTTCATATATTATGCACACACAACTGTGTCAGACGAATATTATTTAGGTTGCAAAGGCAAGCACTTCAAACAGAAGAAAATGCCAGAATTAAGGTTGCAATCTTAATTTGGCACTTGTGTGGCTATGAATTACAAAGCACTGATTTCAAGACTGTATGCTATCTTTCAACACAGGACCCCTGCATGCTTCTGTAAGCCAGATGGGTGACATTTCCCAACTGAGCAGTGATTCAGTATTTTGTTTTTTCTCTGTCTTTAATGTGCAGCCTTAAGCTTTGTGTTGTGCCTGCTTTCACAGGCTGCTGTGGAGAGAATTTCTTGTCTCAGGGTGCTGTCCGTAGAACACTTCAGGGTACTATCTCAGTACATTGTGAATTTTGTTGATTTTCATCCTGTTCCAGTGAGATGAGAGGACAAAAGCTTCTTTATGTAAATCCATTGTATAGGCAGAGAAATGAGGTGCAGCAAGATTAAGGTCAGAAATATCTATTAATTTTTTATGGCCCATCTGAGACACCTAGAATTTTGTTATTCAAAGTACTGATCATTACAGAATGCTTTCTGAGTTCAAAGCAAATTTCTCTTTGACTTCAACACAGCGCTTTCTCAAATTGAATCCTCACCCCCAAATCTTAACCGTTTTTCACTGATTTTTTTCTTTAAATGCAGAAATGGAGATTTGACAGCATGCAGGTTATATGGGCTGTTTGTTTGTGTCCTGTTTGTTTTGCAGAAATCATCTCGAATCCAAGAGAAAAACAAAACAATCTCCAAACCATTTCTCCATTTTAATTTGATTGATTTATTTCATTATATTTTAGATGAAACATTTAATTTCTTATTCAAAATACTTAATCATTTCAATATCTCTTCATTTATTTGAAGAAAAAAAAAAAAGGTTTTAAGATGTTCAGATTCAAAAGAGATGGGGCTGAATGATGTTTTCTTTCAGAAGAGTCAAAATTTAACACTCACTGATTTGCCTAATTTGGACTCTCAATATAGTACCTATTATTGCTTGGGATTAACAGCAGAACAAAAACGGAGCCAGAGATTCTGTCCAGCTTTTTTCAGGCAACCAGAAAATGAAGTGCACGCGTTCATGAAGTGCAAAGAATCTGATTTAAGAGATTTTACTGTCATCAGCACGACACTTGTGCAGTGGTAGGGATGCAGCTTTCGATTGGCTTAGCCATCTGATTCTACTGTTTATTCCAGTAGCTCCCTGCCTTGCCCTTGCCCGTTTTTCCAAATTGTAGATTTGATTCCTAGTTCAACCCATTTGGTGCACTGAATGAGACAGGGATCCTGCAAGAAAAAACGTAGTTGAATATATCATTCGGGACTGACTCCCAGTGGTTATACTAAATGGGTGCCACTCAGGTTGCTTGAGCAACTGTAATGCTGACATTTCCCCCACTTTGAAGTGTCTGACTTTGTTTAATGAATAATATTTTTCATGTTGATTCTATTGTGTATGTGCCTACAGTTTCCACCATTTTGCAAAAATGTGAAAGAAACTTCCAGAAATTCTACATTATGGCATCATTTTGATGCTTGTATGCATCAACAGCCAGACTGGAAGCTCATAGCCTCTACCCAGACAGCTACTATTTAATCCAACAGTAACTGGCTTCAGTAGCAGAGGGGGAATGTCAGTCTCTGTTGTCTTCTTTTGTTTTTTTTTTTTTATTCTGTTTTTGAAATGTTTAAGATGTATATTCAGTAGATTTCACATCTGTGCTAGTTGCAAAGAAAATGTGGGAACAAGAAGCAGGAGACTACCTCTGGCAAAGTTCATGGTTTAATGATTGAGGACTTTCCAGCCTTTCTCTCCACCAGTGACATCCTTTGTCTTGTCTCTGCCAGCCTGCTTCATCTCTTCTGTCCTTCAGTCTCCTTGCCCCAGTCCAGTTTTTACCTAGCAAGTCTACAATCTGCCTTACAGGCATCTCACTTAAGATCCAGTCACTGGATCTAGAAAAATCTAGTCAATGCTTCTGGACTTTGTAAGCCTTGTTTTCTTTCATTTTTGTTTGTCTCACATTCTGGCTCCTTGTCCTGCCTTTGCCTCAGCAAATCTAGTCTCTGCGAACAGTCTAAGTTTTACATGTCCCGGTTTTCTTCTCCTTTGGTCAGCCTCTTCTCCCAGGTAACTGTGATAGTACAAGAGGGAATGACCTAAAGTTGCTCCAGTGGAGGTTCAGATTGTATATGAGGAAAACTTTCTTTTCAGAAGGAGTGTTGAGGTATTAGAACAGGCTGCCCAGCGAGGTGGTGAAGTTACCGTCCCTGGAGGTGCTTAAGAAAAGTGAAGAGGTAGTACTTAGGGACATGGGTTAGTGTGCAGTATTGACGGTAAGTGGACGACTAGACTGAATGATCTTAGAGTTCTTTTCTAACCTTAATGATTCTATTATTCTTTGATTTCAATCCTGTACTCTCTTCTCCCAGTGCCTCAAGTCAGTTCATCCTCACCGCTCTTCCAGCTCTTTTTGTCTACTTTGTAATTCACCAGCCTTCTCTTCCAGCTATCTTTATATGCAGAGAGCAGGCTGGACAAGGGGAGATACAAGCCTGGGAGGTGCAGTCCCCCTCCATTTGCTTCCTACACCCAGAGATGCACCTCAGAATCATAAAATGATAGAATCATTTGAATTGGAGGGAACCTTTAACGGCTATCTGGTCCATCTCCCCTGCAGAGAGCACACAGCTCAGTCAGAGTGCTCAGAGCCCCTCCAGCCTGACCTTGAATGTCTCTAGGGACAGGACATTCACCATTTCTCTCTTAGAAATCTGTTCCAGTGCCTCAGCACCGTGACTGTAGAAACTTTTATCCATATATCCAATCTAAATCTCCTGTCTTTTAGTTTGAAACTACTTCCCCTTGTCCTATCACAGCAGACCCTGCTAAAGAGTGTGTCCCTCTCTTTCTTATAGCCCCCGTTAGATACTGAAAGGCCGCTCTCAGGTCTCCCTGGAGCCTGAACAGCCCCAGCTCTCTCAGTCTGCCCTAGTAGGCAGGTGTTCCATTTCTTGTATCGGTTTTGTGGCCCTCCTCAGGATGTGTTCCAGCAGGTTCGGTGTCTCTAGTGTGCTGAGGACTCCATGTCTGGACGCAATATCTAGGTGAGGTCTCACAGTGTGGAACAGAGGGGCAGGATCACCTCCCTCAACCTTCCTGGAGCTCTTGAGTGGCACAAGTCCCTCAGCCTTCAGAAAGCCCAGTGAGGAGATTTTTGAATGGTTTTGTTTGAAAAGCTCTGTTATGTCTCTGCTGAACAAGTGTAAATTGCAGTATTTCCAAAGGTTTATGACCTGTCTAGGTTTTCACAAGTATGGAAAAAAGTCAGCGTGTGACACAAATGGAACCTTTTCTTTCCCCTCTCATAAAAATTCAAGTCCCTTGAAAGCACGGAGCTCAGTAGAGCTTTTTAAAAAGGTCACCATTTTTTCTTTAACGCTGGTAAAACAGCTTCTTTCATGTTGCCTGTTCCTGGACAGACCGCTTGTGGGAGTCCATTTCCTTCAAATATCAAATCTGGGATAAGCATCTCATGTGGAAAATTTCAATCACGCGGAATCACGTAGAATGACTGAGCTTGCTGGGACCTCTTGGTCCATCTGCTCGAAACCCTGCTCATTAAGGATGCCCACAGCAGGGTGCCCAGGGCCACATCCAGGTGGCTATTGGAGATCTCCAAAGAGAAGACCCCACAACGTGGGCAGCCTGTGCCAATGCTCCATCACCTGCTCAGTAAAGAAGTTCTTTCATACGTTCAGATGGAACTTCCTGTGTTTCAGTTTGTATTAGCCTGTCACTGGGTACCACTGGCAAAACTCCAAAGCTACACCAAAAAGTATCCAAAACATAAAGGTTGGCATAGCTAGAGGAATCTGGGAGGAAGGCTTTAGGATAGGATGTAGAGGGCAGCATGATGAGACAATGGCACCAGCCCCAGCAGTGCAGTTTTCAACTGTATCTGTGCCTGGAGGATTTTTCAGAGGTTAAAGAAAGTCTGCTTACTTGCTGAATATGTCCTTGTACATAGAAGCCCAAATGTGGGGCTCAGTCAGCGTATTTGTTTCATTTTTTGTCCAAGTCATAGTTCCTTTAAAAAAAAAAAAAAAAAAAGCCTATCCCAGGCTTTCAGCACCTTTAATACTCATTTAAAAATGCATGTCACACAATGAAAGAAAACCAGTGCCAGTCCCCAGCGTGGAACCAAAACCAACCAGCCAGGCAGTTAGAACAAACAAGCAAAAGAGTGGAAAAAATCCAACCCTCCACAGGCTGTCTTTCTCTTTCTCCTCCTTCCCTCCTTGCCTCAGCCATGGGTGTTTGGCTAGGGGGCTGTATTTTGCAGTCCTGCTTTCAACTAAGCACTTTAACCCATGCAGCTCATTAATTGTCCCCTAACATGAGGAAGCTTCATGAAAATAAGGCAATGCCAGTGCTACTGTTTCTTCTCACTTTTGGACAAAATCTCTGGAAGCCCAGTGGTGTGGTGATGTTACAGACTCCAGGTGAAAGCTATGGCTGTGCATTAGAGTGTGATGGTTTATAAGAGGGGACAAGATTGAAGTCAAGATGCTGAGGGAGATTTGACAATTTGCTTCAGTTGGCAAGGCATCTTCTGACTCTTGATGTACCTTCTCTTGGAAAAAAAAAAAACAAACAGTGGAAAGCATAATGTCTGCAGACCTTGTGATAGGCATTCTCTTCTCCAGGAGAGGATTTCAGGAACAGAAACCATTGTGGTTCTGGGGAACGGGTGATAGCCCTGAACCTCATCTGAGTACACCTGACTGAACTGAAAGTCCTGCCCATTAATAGCAACGTGATGGGAGGTGTGAGACGAACAAGGTAGTTTCTGTCCAGTTCAGAGATTACATTATCTTTCTTTTGAGCTAGTTCCCATGTCAGGCAGTGCTCAGGAATCATCCATAGCAGAAGGGGCATCGACCGTAGCAGGATTGAACTATGAATTGCCTGCTCATGGCAGGTAAGTAATCCTTTCTGGCTGGTATTCATACAACAGAGGGAACTTCCCTGCCTGCTGCCCGATTTATACCTTTCTCAGGGATAAATAAAAATCTCCAGAGTTATTATGATGCCTCCTCACATGAGTCTGAAATGTACTGAGCATAGACGGAAAGAAAAGAGGAAGCAAAAAAACACATCAGCATCTCAAATGATGTACAAGAGGGCTGGTGCCTGTGGCACTGCATGTATTCAATTTCAGTGTGCTGTTTCCTCTCTCTGAAAAGGCAACCTTCAGGCACTCTGCTAAATGGATTGAAAGGTTTGTCTAGTTTTAATGATGCTTCTGAAACAGCCTGTGTGTTATTCCTCCACTCAAATACTTCTGAGAGATTTTGCAGTGCCTCTTGGTAAACCAGAACATTATGAATACCTTGGCATTCAGTGGGTAGGCAATGTTCTGTTCTGGGACTACTTCAGAAGGAGCAACTGGGGTTAATAAGCTAATGTTTTCTAGGAGAGGATATCCTAATCTGAGAGAGTATGGGAACAATCAGCAGATTAATTAAGATGTGTGTAGTGGAGTGGTATGAACATACAACTATAGCAGTCAGATGAATTGGAAACACGGTTTCTGTCTCAGGTGGGATCCTTTAGGGATGCAGAATCTATTTGCCCTGTGAAGTACAATTCCCTATACACTTTTACAGCAAACTTGCCTTAGTGAAGAGACAGACTCAAACTTTGCCCTTGATTATCCTGGTATAGATCTGTAACACCAGAGTGTACAAAATGAGAAAGACTGAGCGCCACAGAAGAACTGGGCAGCAGAGGAAAACACATACGTAGCTGAGATACCATTTGTCTGTGAGGCTTTAGCAATGGAGAGGGGAACTCAGTGAAGTGGCTTAAGAGAAAGGATATCATTCTGGTTTCCCAGCATGATATTCATGAGCCAGTATCCAAGGAAATAAGTCAGAGCAGTTTTTTTTGTTTTGTTTTGTTTTGTTTTGTTTGTTTGTTTGTTTGTTTTGCTCACATTCCTGAGTAGTCTGGGCAGCATACCAAGGGAGAAGAATGGAACAGCCTGGGGGAGAAAATACTGATTTGGTTGCATGGACTGATATTATTTATGTACGCAAGATGATTGCAGGACTTAGGGAAGAAATGTTGCTTGGTACTTCATCCCAAGGAACAGCTGCTGTGGGGCAGCACATGTGTTTTTATATCAGTACGATTACACCTATCTTAGCCAAAATGTAGTTGGCACTATAACCTCGCTGTGCAGGTATTCTCCCTGGATACTGTGGGCTCAGGCTCCAGGTGCCCCTCCAAGGGGGAGAAATCTATTTTCTGTGATATAAAATTGCTCCAGCAGGAGAGCTTTAGTAAAATTGTATCAGTGTATACGGTAACTTCAAATTTATGGGAAAGTTTATTTGACCTGGAGGGGTTCGAGGCCAGGTTGGACGAGGCCCTGGGTGACCTGGTCTGGCACTTGATTTAGTGGCTGGCAACTCTTGACTGTGTAAGGGGCTTGGAAACAGATGATCTTTTTTGGTCCCTCCAAGCCCAAGACATTCTGTGATGATGATTTCATAGTTACTTGCTATGTCTGCACAAGAGCAGCACTGTCTCTTGAGGTCTGAAGAGTGTCTGAAGCCATTTTCTCTCTCACACTTTGCAAAACTTGAGCTTGGCATTTGAGAATTTGTTTTTAGAAATGATGGATCAGCAGCTGAGCCAAAATTCCCAATGTGTCCATACATGGCTATGTGGGCACAGAAAAATAGGCAGAATTAGTGTCTGGAGTGAGTTCATTGGTTGTATTTTACTCAAGAGAAAGAGAGTGATGTGAAGAGCAGTAACAATTTCTAAGAGGTATCATGTCAAAGGGCTTGTTAATACCCTCCTGCCTCCTTCCATTGCTTGTACAGCCAGCATGGTCAGTTACTGGAAATAAGTACATGTATGCACAGGGCAGAATTTCATTTCAGCTCATAGCATTTTTCTCTGATGAAACGAACGTGCAGTTAGAAAAAGCGCTAGGATGCAAATCAGCAGAGCTCCTTCCCAGAGATGTAGATAATTGTTAAAGGCAGACAGAGACAGGGGTGTGGATGGAGCTGAGTGGGACAGCATGAGTGGGAGAAGAAACATGCCTGACGGACTCTGGCAATGGGGGGTGCCTATTCTGGCAGCAGGTGGGTGAGCATGTGGGCAGCAGTGAGAGTGTGGTGAATATGCATGAGTGAATTATTAGTTTGTTTTGCACGTGGCTGAGTCAGGTGCGGGGAGGAAAGTGGCCAGTGGAACTTCTGTCTTCTGTCCTTCTGGTCACGGTGCAGAGAAAATGCTGACCAGTATTTCAAATGTGTGAGAACTCTAGCAGGGCTCCCAGTGTGCAGTAGCTCAGCACTGAACCCATGTTTTCTGCTCTCTGGGACACTACAGCATCCTAATTCCCTCTGTGTCTTTGTTGACCAGTTTTCAGCTATTGTAAATTGCTGCAGGACGACAAATCCATTTACACCTGGGTGACATAAAATAAAAATTTTGAGCCACCTTCCTTGTCTGTACATCAGCCTCACTTTGCCTCCCTTGCTTCTTTGTCTTCGTTAGCTTTCCCTGGCTGTCCCTTGAAGCTAAAATGGACTGTCTTGTTACCCCTATTGATTCTCCCTTTCAAATATGGTTAGCAGTGATCCTAGATTCTAGACTGTGTAATGCTGTGCAAACAGGAAGGCAAAACAGGACCTATTCACAATGAGAAGCAGCTGGAAAGACAGGGTAGAAATGAGATAGAAAGCAGTAGGAATAGCTCTAGGCATGAATGCCGAGATCAAAACTCTGACTGTGAGCACACCTGGAGCTACACAAGGTGGAAGCTGTGGGTTAGCAACTGTCCCAGTCTGAAGAAGGTTCCTGTTTTTGCCCTTGGCTTGGATGGTATTGCTGTACTGGAACATGGAAACTAAAGGCTCTGCTGCCTTGAGTCTCTTCCAGCTCAGGAGCTGTTGGAGTAGGAGAGGCTCTACCATTGACAGAGGGTGTGAATGACGGAAGATTAAGGGTAGGGATGTGGAAAGAAGGTAGGAATGGATGTTCCCAATCTGTGTGCACTTCCCACAGGGACTGTGGCTCTTCTTCATCGTAAAGTGACTATATGCTTGCTTGGGGACTGGAGGAGGCACTAATTTCTGGGCTTGGACCAGTACTGCTCTGAAATAAGCATGCCTCTCTGCAGGGCTCCTCTCTTTAGTCTGTGTTTTGGACATCTGCTCCTCTCCAACTCTGGGAGGCAGAGTCTGATGAAGTGTGTTGTGTATGTTTGTGTGGTGTGTATGAAGAAAACACACCAGACAATTGGGCTTCCCAACATCCAGAAGCGGTAGGGTAGTAAAAGAGCTTCATGTGAACCTTGTGCATTTTTCAGCTGTTGCTTTTCTTTTACTGAATGAATATCACATGTCCTCCCTCTGCATATCATCTCCCCACCCCTCTGACATCAGCCTCCTTAATAAGAAGTGCTCTGTTTTATCAGTGCCGAGCCCTTCACTGCAGGGCTTACTGCTGTCTGAAGCACTTCCAAAGCAGCAGGGTGGTTCTCTGGGCGTGCTGCACACTCCTAAAAACCCAGTCAGAGCTGGGGTACCTGTGTTATACATGGCAGCTCACAGCTCAGCTCCTGTTATTCCACATAATTATCAGTGGCTTGGAGGTAGGATTTTCCTGTCCCAGGAGATGGCGGATGTATCCATGGATAGCAAGGTCAAGAGAGACCAGATAAACCCATAGTTAAAAGGGCCCTCCTATTAAGGGGGTTAGAGAAGGATGTATTTATACCAGGTGTAGCCCAGGACTGCCACAGGTGCAGTGAGAAGATGTCTCCCTATCAAGGAGCACTGAACAGTGCATGCACTAAGAGGTGCATCCTTTTTCTCACATACTTCCTCCCCTCTATCACGATGCCTTTTGTGGTGCTCTCAAAGCATTTTGTTTCTTTTCTATGAATTTCTCAGTCATCCATTTTTATCTTTGATAGAGTTTGCTAATATTTCATCCATCTCAGTATTAATTTCTTGAGACTTCCTTCCCTGATTCTTCCATGCCTTCTTCCATAGTCCAAAAGCAAATAGTATGCCCTGGGGTTAAGATACAGCAAACGTAAAATACGTGAAAGGGAAAAGGCTAAAAGGAGAAGATGTAAAATAGGGTGTCTAGTTTAAGTATGGAAATTGCTGCCTTAAGCAAATATGGCAAAAAGCTTCAAAAGATACCAACATAGATTAGGCAGTTCTCTAAATAGGACTAGCCCCAGCTATTACACAAGGCTCAATGGGACTTCATGCATCAGTCCTACAGAGGCAGGAAGAAATTCATTTGTGCTATGATGGGAGGGAGTCACAGATGCTTTTAGCTCTGTTCCAGGATGGGAATCCTCTGTCACTATTGCCATGGATAATGATGAAACTGATGCACAGGGCAGGGCTTTGAGGGGGAGAACAGGCATGTCTTTCTGTGATTCAGCCCAGCTGAATATGTTAACTGCTCACTCTGGGTCTCTCATCCCTCTTGGTTTTCCACTGTACTTGGTGTGAGGAACTGCAGCTTCTTTTCCAATGTCAACACCAGCATTTTCTCAGACTTACGATGTGCACCTGAGTCCTTTCTGCCGGAGCAATTCTAAGTGAAATAGTGAGAGAGCCAATGCTGTGGTCAGCATCCTAAATGGGCAGCTGGCACCCAATGAATCTCCATGGGAAAGAGGAAAGCAAGGAGGTTCCCTTTAATATCCAGAACATGTCTAGTTAGCTCAACTGTTTGTAGTTGTTGGCTCAAAAGTTCTAAGCTAAAAACTCTGGAAAACTTAACTTTGCTTGAAAGATTTCCAGTGCTATTACTGCTCACACAGAACCAGAAGTTCTGCGTGTCATAATTCTCTATCTCTCCACTCCTCAATGGCAATAACGTTTTTTCCCTTCACTCTTTTCCTGATCCAACATCCTTCCCACTTGTTAGCCATAGTAGTTGGCTGCAGGGTGATTTGCAGTTGTTCTTTGTTATTGTTATTGCTTGGTTTTTTTTTTGTTTTTTTTTTTTTTTTTTTTTTTTTTTTGTTAGTTTGTTGGATTTTTTTTTGGCCATTCTGTTTGTTAGAGAGAATGGAAAGTCTCATTGTTTCTCTTCACAATTGTTTGAAGGCAGGGCTAAAAACTGCATGTATGTGTTGTGCAGGTGTGAGAATAGACGACTGAAACATGAAACAGTAGGTGAAAAGTAAGTTAATGGTCATACTTCAGTCTTCAGTTAATTCATTGGAAAGTGGGTGTGAAAAGATCACTTACGGCAAGCCCTTCTTTGGGTTGGGGGCTTAGAAGGTCACCAGCAACTGTCTTTTCCAATCTGAGTTTCTCTCTTACTGTAAAAGTTTTGTTTGCTGTAATGTAGTGTAGTAAAAATCTTTGAGCTGTGTTTTTATTTGCTTGTCTCATAGAATGTGGTATGTTGGAAATGGATGGCTTCTGGAGTCTTCTAGGCACAGAAATCCAATCATTTCTCTTTTCACTGCCTAAACAAAGCTTACTTTGCAGGAGAGCAAAAAATTACAATTTGAAGAGCTCATCTGTAGAAGTGTTTTCTCAATCAAGAGCTGCAATGCCAAGTAGGGTTAAAGTCTCCACATTTTCAGCGTGTTTGCTAAATGACGTACTGCAGTTGGAAGTGTGAGGCTGAAATTTGACCTGCAAGGGAATTTTTCATCATCATTCCCACTTTCCCCACCAAACTGGTTCCCTTTGAGAATCTCTGTGGGATGCACTCAGTCTACTTAGTCTCTGAATTGTCCATCATAGCACATGATCTCCCTCCTAGAAACTAAGGTATTCTTGCATGCTTTTCCCATGTGAGAAAAAAACTGAAGTGAATGGTGAGGGTAATGGCAGCAACTTAGGTGTTCCTAATTTCTAATGATTTTCCTTCCAAGACACTCTGGTAACCATTACAGCCTTGATTCTGGCTTTCTACAAAGACTCTGAGAAGGATTTTCAGGGATTTCAAGCTGTGTAATTTTTTTAGACATGAAGAAAGCAGAGTCAAGAAACCCTGTTTTGAGTGACTGGCTCCTTGATGTAACATAGCAACTTACCCTTTGGAGGCACTGCAGGCCTAGCTAGCCTTCTCAGCTACCCCTGTCAGAACTGCTCCAGAAGGAGAGAGCCTGTTATTGACAGATGACATTTGCAACTGGAGAGTTCAGGGATGCTCAGAACATTATTTCAGGGCCATAGAACCGACCTGCATCCCCTCACAGCCTTCACTGTGTAAACTTCCTCTTCTGTAGTCACTGGCTACCATTCTGGGTGGCAGTGTTTGTGAATGGGTTCCAGGAGCCACAAAGTTCCTTTCCCAAATCTCTGCCTTTCCCCTGCCCTGCACCAACAGACCTTAAACAAAGTGTAGCATTGCTACACATGGCTCAGGCTCTTTTTTAATATCACCATCATCTGTGGCCTTTTTGTAGCCAGCAGAGGCAGCATTTTTTGGAGAGGGTCAGCCTCCCCTGTTCTGCAGGAGCTACTGGGAGAGCTGACTGCAAACAGATTTTCACTGCCCCTATGTGGACTTATGTCAAATAGTGCCCAATGAGAGCTGACAAGCTGACAGACCCAATTCATCAGTGGAGGATGAAGAGGGGGGGAGAAAAATGTCTCTTGCACACGCCTTCAAGAGACAGAGAACAATTTCAGAGATGGGCCAGCAAAGCTCCTGTAAGTGATACAGGTACATATTTTATAGTCTAACCATTTCTGAGAAGGATGACACAAACAAGGGAGATAAAGAGATAAGTTCAGTGCTGGGCACAAGATAGGAATCCAGCTTCCATGAGGAGGCGCCTGTTTAGTACTGACTGACCAGTATATGATGAACAGCTGAGAGTGGGCTACTACCTGAGCTTACTAGTAGATCACTGGCACCAGATTTTGGGCCACAAGCTCCTGAAAAGTAAAGTGATGATGAAGTCTGGGAGAAAATAATTGTGATTGGTTCCTTTTATTGGTGCATGGTTAATTGTACTTGCAGCGGCAGACTCTGGGGTGAGAACTGTCCCTGCAGGAGAGCAGTGTCCTTTGAGTACTCCCCTTTGCTGAAATCAGAAATTCAGCATGGCTGGAGAGGGGAACTTGTGACTGATTGGAGTCAGTGTCACCTCAGTTACTGGGTCAGAATTAGGGCAGAGAAGGAGTTCTCACAGCTTTCTCCTGCCCACAAGGGATAGTACCTTATCCAGGCTCTGAATTAGACCCTAACTCACTGATAGCGATGACCCTAAACTTCAGCTTATCTAGGCCTATTGCTTTGCTTTCCAACAGCCCTCATACTGTCTTGCAGAATAACATTTATCACCTTATTTCAAGATTTTAAATGAGCCCTGCCTGAGGAAAAACATCCCTCATGATCTCAGTTGTTTGAAGATGGTCCTGGTTGAGCATCTTGACAAGATCTTCTCAGTAAAGACCTGAAAATCAGCACCAAATTAAACTTGATGTACTGATTACTCTCTAAGCATTGCTCATGTTAAAACCTGAAAGCAGGTAACCACTTGCTAACTTTTTCACATTGAACACCTTATTGTGAAAGTTCATAATGGATCATTTTTATTATTTCCTCTCTTTTCCTTCAAAACGCTGATTAGTTTCAGGTCCCATCAACAGTCTAAGTAGGAATTTGGTAAAATGTTGGCATCTTTCACCTTTATGATGAGTTCTTGAAAGCATCAATGATTGCAGTAGGTTAGTTCTAGACACCTAAGAAATTATGGAGTTGAAAAGAGCTGGTCATCTGATTTTTCTTTAATGGGAAAGCTGGGAGGAACACCACCACCATCATCCTTGCTCTTTATCCTAGGTAACGTGACCAGCAGTGAGAATGGATGAGAATTGATCTGGTGGCCTGGGCTCCAGTCTCAATAATAAATGAAGCAGTGCAGATGAATCACTTGGTGATCCAGTGATTGGGCTCTTTGCATGAAGCTTCAGAGCATAGATTTTGCTTCTGCTAAATAGTCATGTAGGATTGTCACTGCAGGATGCCTTATTTCGTCGATGTAGGTGATACGAAGAGATAAATGGTGCTGAGAACGTTCAGATCCTCTGCTCTGAAGGATGTGGAAATACCAAGTTACTGTTATATTAAAAGTTGAAGTACTTCACTGATGTTATACTATCAGTAGTAATCCAAACATATTGCTTAGAAGTATGAAAGTCTCCATCTGGTCTTTGTCCTTTCCTCTGACAAAGTGGAAACTGGTAACTCCTTATTTTATAGCTTTCTGATATGCAATCTTTTCGTCCTTCTCTCCCCACCTTTACAGCAGTCTGTCCTCATACTACTGATTCATTGTGCAATCAGATGGGTTATAGCAGATGCTTCAGGAAAAGGGAATCTTCCTCCACAATTTGCTTAGCCAGTTGTGTGGTTGGAGTAGGAGTCAATTCCTTCCTGCTGTCTGCAGCCGTCTGCAGCCTGAAACGACTCATCCATCCCTTTCAATTCTAGGGGTACAACTATAAATACTAGCAAGGGTTCATAGAAGTTGTTGGTCCTTTTTAAGTTCTTCCTCCAAAATCTGTCTTTAACAGCTTCTTATGGCAGCAGAAGGCTTCTGTTGAAATACAGTGTGTGAAGGGGTGTGAATGCTGATCGTTGATTTCACCAGGCTCCTTGCCCTCTGAGTGCTACAGAAGAGGACTGGATAGCAGTGTTAACTTATGTTAGGGTGATGAGGCACTGGCATAGGCTTCCCAGAGAGCTGTGGGTGCCCCATCTCTGGAAGCTCAAGGACAAGTTAGATGGGGCCCTGAACAGCCTGAGCTGGTGGGTGGTAGCCCTGCCCATTGCAGGGGGATGGAATTGGGTGATCTTCAAAGTCCACTCCAACCCAAGCCATTCAGTGATTTTATAATGTGCTTAATTTCCATTAGCAGAATCTCCTCTTATTCTTATCTGACCACAATGTGCTGACGTCTGTCATGTATTAGAGATGGATGGGGACATTTACTGTACTGGTGAGATAGACTCAGTCAAAAGAGAGATGTCCCTGCTCAAACAGAGACCTGGTGACTTTTAGTCAGACACAGCCTTCCTGCTTTCCTCTGTAGCTAAGTTTGCAGTGAAGTAACATTTCCATCTCCATTTCAGTGATTAGGAGTGACATCCTCTTTCTACAGCCATCTGGGGTGTGAAAACAATGACATTTGTGTGGTCCAGATTGATCTGGAAAGGTGGAAAACAAACCAGTGGCTATCAGAAAAATCACCCCTCTCTACCTTGCTCCTTCCCTCCTGCCCTCGTTGCTTCATTTGCTGATCCATGCTTCCTCCCACTTTTTGACTGGGCCAAATTTGGCTCTGTCTGGCAGAGACAAGGGCATCAGCAGCAGGGCTGGCAGGGACCAGGGAAAGGATGGGGCATGCACGTGATGACTGTCCTGCCCAGCCCCTCCTGGGCCCCCTTCCAAGCCCATTTCTGGGATCTTGACTGACTTTGGCAATTGGCAACGCAAGCAGGTTTCCATGGCAATGTACCAGTGCATCGAACACCCTCCTCAGCGCTCTGCCTCTCTCCCTCCTCACCCCCCTCCCCAACCCTCCTGCTTCTGAAGCCTGTTGCCATGGAAAAGTTATAATCCGCAAAGAATTTCAGCTGCCCTCCCCTCCTTCCCTTCCTCCCGTTCCCCCTCTCCCCTCCCCCCAGTTTCTTTTTTTGGTGCTAAAAGTTTGCTTTTCAATTTTGTATGTGGGTGGAGGAGGCTTCATCTGCATCTTTGGAATCTTGTCCCTGGGCAGGGGGAGGTCTCTGCCTCTGTCTTGGTGAGGTCCTGGAAGGAGGGAAGCTGCAGAAGGCACCTCCAACTGATAGGCGCCCAGTAGAGGTATGGCTTTGGGAAGTGCTTACATTGTGACCATTTTCTTTCAAAGCACTGTATCTTCTGGAATCTGGAGCCTGGATGAATGGTTTTTAAACACCGAAGTCATGCTGGAGTGAAAGGAAGGGGGAAAGATTTAGGAAAGATGCCTCTTCTGGAGGTTGCTTTTTGTGAAAGGATCATAGTGAGCACTGCCAAGAGAAGAGGGTGCAGACAACTCATATGATGCCACAATATGTGCATGGCAAGAGCTGCGGAAATGATGCAGCTCAAAGTACTGAATGAGACCAGGACCAGAGCTCACGTCAGCCCACCTGGCACTCATGCCAATTCCCAAACTATCAGGCTACATCCAGAACTTGGGTGTGAGGTTTTGTGGGTTACTTTTTAATTTACTAAGTTGAGCACCAGTCACAGGTGAATTCATTGAAGCACAAGTCTGAATAAACTCACCTGTATATTTCTGGTACTTGGGTGCTCTGATAGCTTTGTTGCTAGTTGGTTGAATTGAAGGGAGTTGGTGTTAGATGTGGAAATTGACCCTCTGTTGCACCCTGCATGGAAATATTCTGGTCTCATTCCCAACGCACTTGCTGTTTCCATCCATCTGTGCTGTGTTCAGGCTTCCTGCAGTGGGCACTGTGGCTTGGGAACTCCAGATACATGTTGGAAAAGCTTGTTCACAGTATTTCTAGGTGTACAGAGTCCAGGAATTCTCTCGAGTGAAGAAATATTCTTAGGAAATTTCCTAATTTGACACTTCAGGAGAGAGAAAGGAAAGAATTGGGGTAATACAGGCCAAATTTGGCCTATATTGTACTTGTTTCAGACCTCCTCAGAATCTTTGATTGGAGGTGATGTTAGCATTACACCTGGGGCTTCTTTAAACTGACCTTTACCCACAAAAAGAGAAATCATTCGGAATCAAATGCAGCTCTGGAGTAAAATGACATATTTACCTCACAGGGGATGCAGCAGCTGGGGCTGAAGTTGACTCTCTTTCTTGTTTATATATTTTTTTTATGTACAGACAACTACATTCAGACAACCTACTGCAGACACCTAGCCTACGCATTATACTTACCTTTCCCCATTGTTGGTGTTTGTCAGGCATCTGAGTCACTCAGCTGCTCACCTGGCCTCAGATGTCATGGTAGTCAGAGTCTAAATAGGACACACGGAGTAAGTGAGGAGGTATAACCCTGAGTCTTTTTAGACTGTTGGAAAAATTATTGATTTATGAAATCATAAAGTCATAGTGCTGGGTCATTGTAACTCCTTTTGTACGAATTCGGGGAAGGTAATGGATTTTCAGCTGCTGTGGACTGTGGTCTGTCCTGCATAAAGCTAAAAGCTTGATGTATCAGTTGTGCTTTACCTCTTCTCCTGTCAATATGCCTTCACTCTGTTCTAAATTAATGTAATTTTATCAATTGCACTATATGGGGTGTTTTCTCACACTGATGTGGAAAAATCCTGAGTAGTCATGGTGCCATGCTGAACACCTCTCAAGTGGAACCCATCTGTACATTTCATGAAGGTTTCTGAACATCCAGCAGCAGAGAAAAAAATCTTCAGTCCCTACCAACCTGGGCTAGGAGTAGGACCGGTGACCTAGAGGCAAATATTTCCTTTCTTTTTGTGCATTGCAGGTCTCAGGGATGAATCCCAGAAGGTTTTCCAAAACACTACTTTAGAACTTGGAAATGCACTGACCCAACAGTAGACATAGTCACCCTCTGGTTCTTAGCAAGAGTGTGTCTAGCCCCAGACATTACTCTCTTAGCAAAAGGAAGGGAGTGAGGGCATGTACATTTATTTAACAGAGTCTGGACTATAAACTACATCACAAAACACTCTACAAAGTTAATAATACAAAGCGCAAGTCGGATGTGATATAAATGATGTAAATGTGTGAACTCTGAGTAGGACTTTGGCAGTGTTCCCAGCCATGTTCAAAATGTACCCATGATATTTCTATCTCCCATATTGGGAACCCACTACGGACAAGCAGAAAAGACTTAGGTTGAGTTTGTTATCCATATTTATCATACACTTCAGAATAGCATCTTCCTCCCACATTGATCCTTACGGCACTACATATGCACTCAGCTCAAAGCAGGAGGCTTCACGGTTTGACTTTTGGGGTAAGAGTAGAGAATGGTGAGATATACTTGAAGTGTTCACAGTATTCATTGGGCAACCCAAAATAGATGGTGCAAGGGAATATGGACCCTATAGCTGCCCAGGTACAGGCAATAAAAGGGGGCTGAATACTGTCAAGTAATGGAACTTTGGAGCAGAAAGGAGGCATGCATGAGTGTAGGTATCAGACAAAACACTAGAAAGAGATTCTTGGTATTATAGAATTATAGGGGCTGCAGGGGACTTCTAGAGATCATGTAGCCCAACCCCCTGGTAAAGTAGACTCCCTACAGTAGGTTACACAGGAAGGCATCTGGGTGGGTTTTAAATATCCCCAAAGAAGACGACTCCACAACCTCTCTGTGCAGCTTTATCTCCCAGTGTTTAAAAAAGGGATGATATCAGTGGAGGAAAGGGTCAGATAGGTGATGACTGTCACTGTGGTGGGGCTAAGCTCAAGGCTGAGAATTTGCAGTGTAATTTTGAGTTGTGACCTGGGATCTAGGGAGCACCTGGATGGGATGACTTTCAGTGCCTTGCTGGCCCACATTTGGGACCAGAAAGTGCCTGTGGCTCAATGGTCAAGGTGGCTGCAGTGAAGGGAGCAGTGCCCTGGCAGTGGCTGACAAAGCAGGCAGGCATTACAGTACCAATGGGAAGAATATTAGAGATGACAATTTGGGTGGGAAAGCAGTGGCAGAGGGAAGAGTACTGGTGGTGATGAGGATGCTGATTGCACCAACTATTACAGTTGTGTTTCAAGTGCTAAATGCAAGCAAAGATAAGAGTGGCTAATTACAGATATGATTGTGAAGAGGAAGAGGAGTCAGGCTCAAGGAGGAGTGGTGAAATCTGCGATTGTGACACTGCAATGAAGAAGCTGCTGCTCAGCTATGGAGCTATGAGGGGTTTCCAACTCTGCGCTCCAACTCTGGTATTAACTGAAGCTGTATTCTTCCCATGTGCCAGCTTGTGGCTTGCTTGCTTCTCCTTCTGTCTCACTCTTCAATTTCTTTGCTATTGCAGTGTTTTCCCTGTTTGCACATTGTGTGGAGAGAAATGCGTTAATGGCTTTGTGTAAAAATAAGTGGGTAAAAAAAATATATCTTAAATTAGACACTATCCCACAGCTGATATATCTTGTGCCCCTTGTCAGACAAATTCTAGCTGGGAGGTCTCCTGAGGAAGAACAAGGCTTTTCTATTGCTGCAAGGGAAAAAAAAAAATGACAAGGAAGTTTAAAGGAGAGGGAATTAAAAAAAAAAAAAAAAAAAAAAAAAAAAGATCCTAATTGTTCTGAGACCTTCTTCAGCCTAAGGAAGGGTTAATACTTTAAATGCAATGTAATTTCAGTGGCACTAAAGAACATGTTTCCATGGAAACATCAACCCACAGAGGGAGAGAAAAAGAGAGAGAAGGGAGCTGAGTGGAGAACAGCTCCTCTGGCAAGGGAGGAATAGCAGAATTTGTCACTCCCCCCCACACACACAATCGCTGACAGGGGTGATTGTTTGTTTGTTTGTTTTATTCAGTTCCCCTTTGGAGATGTGATGACAAAGGGAGAAAGCGATAGGGTGCCATCTTGTCTGAACAGCTCCAGACATGGAAAATCCAGTTGCACTTTTTAGACCGAGTGGCCTTACAGGCAGTAACTCTGCTCATGCAAATGCCACAGATCAACTCTTCTCAGGGAAAATTTCTTCACTGTGAGCATGGAGAAACACTGAAAGAGAAACACTCCCTAGGGAGGTGTTTGATGCCCCATGCCTGATAGTGCTCAAGAGCCATTTGGACAATGCCCTCAGCATCATGCTTTGACTTCTGGCTAGCCCTGAAGAGGTCAGGCAGTCAGATACGATGGTTTTTGTAGGTCATTTCCAAACAAACTATTCTGGTATTTCTCATATATACTGCAAATACTGTGGATGCTTTCAACACTTGATAAAAATTGAATAACCCCAAAAATCACTTGTGGTTTCTTAGTGGGTTGAAAAAGTTAAGTTAGCCTGCTGTTTCAAAGGGTATAATAAATGGATTTATTTCAGCCTCACCAGTTATTTTAGCCTTGTTGGCTTCTGGCAGAAGTGAGGGGACTTTTCTGACAGATTTGAGGATTTTTCTGCAAGCAAAGATATACTGAGAGCTCTAGAGGAAAGTTGATGTGCTCACGTGTTTGCTGGTCTTGATTTCTGGGATACAAACTGGAATGAGCTCTGGATAAATACAGAAATATTCCTCTGGTTAACTCTCATGACATGAGGCTCCTTCAGACAACAAAAGAGTCTGTTGAGATTTGTGTCCGTTTGGTCGTTTGTTTTAAGCTATTGTCTATGATCATGTGGATCAAAGATGATTCAGAAAAGTAAGGTTGTTGTCTGAGGTTTCAAATTCAGTGCACGGGACCAGTAGTTGAACTGGCATATATTTTTAAGGTTGTGCAGATTGAGAAAGCTCAAAAACATCATTCTGGGTAAAAAATCATTGAGCCTTGTTTGACTTTTGTTCCATGATGGCTTGCCCTACCAGTGTTTGCATGACTGTGCACTAAGACAGATAAACAGATCTGAAGGAAAGCGCTTAACCTTTCAGTGTTTGCCTGCTCCTACTGGTATGGCTTCCATCAGCGACCTGTTAGGTGGATACCAAGACATAATTATGACCTACTGTCAGCTGTTCTGACAAATGTAATTTTCTATGCTTTTACTGCACTGTGTAAATCAACCGCAGCAGATTTTTAGTCCTTTCTGACAGGAGAAATACCTTTGAGTATTTTCTTCAAAGTGGTATGTTATCCATTCTTGATGAAAAAGAAAAAGTAGGAAAATGTGAAAAGTGGAAATAATGAATGCCATCAGTGATTTGCAGGAATTTATTAATTTGGCAAAGCTTTCTGGCTTTATACAACATTGGTCAGAATGTTTAGTTTTTATTTTCCCAGTCACTGTAACAATTCTGACCTTACAGCTATTTTCTATTATCTATTTTATATTACTTAAAGGTTTGGTGAGTCAATTCGGAAGCATATATATTTTTATCAAAGCTTTTTGGTTAAAAACACTTTCTGAGAATAGGTTGATTTCCTATGAGATTTATGGATATTTTCAGCTTTAACCAGAATATATTCTTAATACACTTTTCCTTGTTTCAGTTTTATTTCCAGTGAGGCCAGAGGTGTAGAGGTATATTCTCAAGCTATTCGGGACTGTGTCATTTTGCCAGCAAAATTGATAGTTTTTGAAAAAAAATTGCAAATCGAATATTTTGGGTTTAAAATGAAATCATTTGACACGGAAATCCTATTTGCTCTCTCTTGTGACTAGGAGCATGAGAACTTGTTCCTATTTCTCCTTTAAACCTGAACAGGCTGAATCTCTAGTGATATCCCTTCTTCTTGCTGAGGTAATGCCAGTCCTTGCAGGACTTCTACAGAGTTGCACATTATATGTATTTTCACTGGGACTCTTGTCCACAAAAGAAAGGGCAGAAGGTATGAGAGCACAACCATGCCAGAAGCTTCATTTTCTGTTCTATGTCATTACATTTTTCAGATCTTATGGTTCTGACTTTCTGAAAAAATGTTGATCTCTTCACGAGAAAACGTTGTTGCTAAATTCTCATCCCTCTTTCCCATTTGTCAAAATAGGTTAGTTAGGATGTGTATGAGAGAAATTTGGCTGTAGTGTGATTTTCAAGATAGTGTTGGGACTGACATAGCAAACAGGAGGGAAATGAGTATTTGTCCATAAATGGATCATTCTAATCCATTTCCTGTAAGTGACCTCCATTTCCTTTAAGTGACCTACCACTTACAGGATAACCTTAGTACTGTCGGCAGCACCCCTGCAAAGGAGTGTGATAATGCCCCTGGACCTGGAGGACATCACCTCTTTCTCCCTTTCTGTCAAAGGCAGTGACTGCAGGGGGTGAAAATTAAATGGAAGATCAAGTCCTAGGTGGTATTTGGTACTTGGCAAAAAATGTTATTTTGGAAACTCTGAAGCTTACAAGAGACATGGGACATACTGCCTCTCATCTAAGTATCATTATCATTTCTGTTCCCCATTCAGGGGTAATCCTGATGGCTAGCTAGCTGTGTGTGCTGCAAAATCTTGTGATGCAGTGCTTGTATTTCCTCTTAGCATTTTTGGAAGAAGGGCTGGGGACTGCACAGACTGTGGAAAATGAACCTGTCTTCAGGAATGGCCCCGACTCATTAGAATCAAGAAGTGCATGTAGGAAAATGTCCCTGCCACTGTTCTGGTTCCCTGTACACTCTAAGGATAGATACATAATCAGTTCCGAGTAACTGTCAGCTTAGAATCTTTCTAAGGTGATAAATTCATGATAGGAAATCAAGGAGATGGGAAGGAAAGTGTAAGTGCCGTTTATTTTATTATTAAGAAAGGGAGGGTTGGAAAAAGGTTCATCCTTCTGCTGTATATGGGAACTGTCACTGTGAAGGAACTGCTGGGAAGGCTCGCCTCACGTGTATATTGTCTTCAGAACAACTTTGCAGAATATGATGGAGAAACAGCAAAGACAGATCAGAATAAATTTATCTTCCACCAGAAATAGATTTTTCACAGGTCAGGACCAAACATTAAGAAGATTCAACATTCTTAGAGGTGAGAGGCCAGAACCTCAGCAGATCAGACAGCATCACTCCATCAATGTCAGTTGGTATTTATTCCAGACCAGCATGTGTCCTCTTGTCTTTTAAAAAGGTGTGGGCATCAGGGAGAAACCGAATTAATCTCTTATATCTTTGTTATCTTGTAGCCTGAGCAATATTTCCTAATCTAGATGCTCTCCTAACCTCTTTGCTTAATGAAAACAATCTTGAGCTTTGAGTATTTCTCTCAGCCTGTGGTCAGATTGGTTCCCAGTGGTACAATATGGCTGCAGCCTAAACAGATTTTCTGGTGTGGGACAATTACACAATTTGGAATTTGTTTGCTCTCGTTTCTACACTTATTTTCATTCTTCCATGCATCTCCTCAGAGTCAGTGATAACACTGACAGTAAGGGAAAAAGAAGTAAATGAAGAATGGGATGCTGTTTCTTTAAGTTTTAGTTTTTCTGTGTCTGCTTCTATTTTTTTGTCTATTTTGATTTGATTTTGTTTTTCATAATTGCGGAAAGAACCGAGTCCATGCCCCTTATTATGTTAGATCAGCTGCTTTCGTGCCCTTTGCGTGGAATCTTTTCACTGTAAATCATACCTGACATTGGCCAGATGTTTCAGGGACGCAGCCAGATGTGCTAGATTTTCTCAGCTTCATGAGCCATCAGCACCACAGTGGCAGGAGCAGTGCAGGGGATGGAGCCCTTCAAGGGCTCACTCAGGGTCGGTACCAGCAGTGGGGAAGTTTGATCCAAGGCCCACACAGAGCCTATTCTCATCTTTTGCCCAGAGAGCTGTGGGTGCCCCATCCCTGGAAGCTCAAGGCCAGGTTGGATGGGGCCCTGGGCAGCCTGAGCTGGTGGGCGGCAGCCTTGCCCAGGGTAGCAGAGTAGAACTGGATGGGCTTTGAAGTGCCATCCAACCCAAACCATTCTGTGATTTTATGATCTTTTGGGGAATGAGAAATTGTATTTGATGTCCCCTGCAGCCTGTCTTATCTGGAGGGACCTCATGTCCTCACAGTTGGGTCTGGATGGATGTGTGCATGTATTGGCTATCCTCTGAGGCAGAGGCAGGCACAGAAATGTCGGCAACAGTATAGAGAAATAATATCTGTATTATTTTAAGCTTCCCATGGGTTTGGAGAATGGAGGTTTACATCAGAAGTTGAAGGGATCAACTGCAGTTTTCTCATTAAAAAAAGCGTACACTATTTCAGTCTCTCAAATGAAAGAAACTATTAACAGCAGTTAGTGCTGGTTCTACCTCTTTTTGTCAATCACTTGCCGCCTGAAGGTCAAAACTCCCATTTTTAGATAGCGACAGTGGTCCTAAGCGCCCCTTCCCCTGTCCTTTGAGTCCACTCACTCTTCCGTCTGCCCATCCTGGTCCAGCAGCTGGCATGCGGGAGGGAAGGGAGCTGCAGCAGGGAGTTGCACCAGAGCTGTGTGCACTAAACTGCACGTGTAACGTGGCTGGAACTGCAGGCAGCCGTGCTGGGATGCAGCAATGCAGCATTCTTGTGTGAAGCAGAGCTGGGAGAGCAACTGTGCCTGCAGCCTGCAGCTCTGGCCAGTGGCTATGTAATCCCATCTGTCAGGGAACACAGAGGCTACTTTACTGTGCAAAGTTGGGGAGTAAAGGCACTGCTTCCCCTCACTGCCATTACACTGCTGAACTGGCCTCAGTATTTTGTATTATGCTGAGTTTCCAGGAGGCTGATGATAGACTGCGTCCCCTCCCCTAACCCTGCACCAAATACCTTTTACCTTGCAAATCCTTCCAGGCAGAGATATCCCATCGCCTTTCCTCCCTACACTCCGCCCGCACCCCATTTCTCCTTTCCTACCTTGCTTTTGTGCTGGGCTGCAGAGATGACCCCCTGATGTGGATGGCAAAGAGGCTGCTTTATTTGTACAGCCTGTCTTACTGGGGGAGGCAGTTGGTGTTGGGATAATCAGACCGCTTGTCGCATTGGAGTATAACAAGCATTGACAGGGCACAGGGGAGTGCCTGTGTGTGTTTGTGCACGTGTGATGCAGGGCGAGCTGAGGATGGAGCTAGCACTCTGACCAGATTTTCCCACCCGTTCTATAGCTGCAGGAGGAACTGATTCCCAGCAGGACACTGGAGGCAGAAGTCAGAGCGGTTCGTGCTGATTTTAAACACATCCCTTTCAGAGCTGTCTTTAGGGCAGACTAAAATTCAGCTGACACCCTCTCTTCCTCTCCCCACAGCCCCTCAGCCTGCCGCATTTGCTTCTCCAGGCTTTCCCCACCACTAGCTGAAACTATTTAAAATGTCATCATCTCTCTGCTGGTCCTAAATTTGCCATCTGATGTGGTTTTAATGCTCTATTTCCTATGCCAACCAGCCTTGGAAACACTCACCATTAGCTTGCAGGGCTGGCAGCTTCATCTCTAGGATGAGTGATGTTACCCAGTGGTCAGGGAGCCATGTCTCCTGGACCTGACTTGCTCTGTGCCCAAGAATGTGTTCCATTCTGCTTTGTTCCTGCCTGCGTGCCCTGTGGTACAGGTGAAGAATGACTGTTTTCTCCGTGTCATCTGCATCTTGCACCCACATGGCTTCGTTTGGACGTTGCAACCGCTGTATCTGTGCTGGGCCACAGACTCTCCCATGCCTACGACAAGCAGCTCCAGAAACACCCACGTAAGCAAAAATCTTTGCTGAAAGGTGATTCTAGCAAATGAAATTAATTAAAATGATCTTGCTCTCTTTCTCTCTCCATATTGGAGTTACATACACCAGGGAAATCATGTATCAAGCCCTCACTGCATCTTTCAGGCACAGCGTCATCTTGTGTTACCTCACCCACATACAGCTCGCTGCCCTCATGCTGCCCCTGTTGCACATATGCAGGAAGCCTCTCAGCCCCTTGGTTGCTCATCTGGGGACTGATTTTCCTCTGGCCAGAGTGGGCAGTGATGGTATACATGCTGGTATACTGGTGGCAGAGGCCTACCCCAGTGTGGTGGGACTTGTGAGCCACTGGAATGTGGGAAAAGCTGCAGAGGGAGCTGCTTCTTTTTTTCTTTTCTTTTTTTTTTTTTTTTTTTTTGCACACTTCCTGCACACTTTTGTAAACATGTTACTAAAGGGTTACAGAGAGAACCCTCTGAAGAGTTATTGTGCCAATTTTGGAGACTAATTTCAGTCATTAAGGTGCGAAGTGAGGGATTTTAGTGCTGCTTTAAGTGTAAATCTCAAGGCAACTCTAAGGATCGGAGTCACTGATGATTCCTCCTTGATTATTATTAGCAGTTCTAATCTTTCTGGTAGAAAACGAACAGAAATTACACCCTCTTGTGTTGTATCTCTTACTGATTTATGTGATCTCCTCTTGTTAGGCTGTGCAAGGGAGATTCACACAATGGCATCATTCTCGGGTGGGAGGGGAAAGAGGACCGAGAATCACCTAATATCACTATTTGTTTAATTAGACACTGACACTGTTTTCTAAATACTGACATGTAAAGCTGCAACTCCCATCAGGCTACTGGGGTACTCATCTTCGTGGAGCCTTGCTTTGTAATTTCTCTGAGACCCAGCACATAGAGGTCATGAAAGGGATATAGCTGTAATCTCAGAATCACGGTCTTCTGAGTTAGAAGGGATCTTTAAAGGCCATCTGATCCAACTTCCTGCAGTGAACAGGGACACCTACAGCTAGATCAGGATGCTCAGAGTCTGGTCACAGACTGAAAGGTCTTTATCACTGTCAGAGCATTTCATAGGTCAGGTAGGCCACAAATGCCCGTGGTGGTCTGTGCTGTGCGTTCCTCTCTACCAAAGCAATGCAAACAGCTGGGGATGGAAAGCAAGAAGACCATGGGATGTTTTACATTAAGACACAGTTATGTGGCTGAGATTTTTCAAGCAACTGATGATTTGGAGTTCCCTCAGTTTTTGGGTTCTGGATGAGTCTGACTGTCAGAAAACAGCAAGTAGTCTGCTCTTGAAAATAGGCCTGTTGCAATGTTTCCCACTGGGCTTCTGTAGGGCTGTGTTTTCCACACTGTGTATGTCTTCTGGAGGTCACAACATAGAGCAAGCATGGAATTTCCTTTAGAATTAATTGCCAATTACATTTGATTTGGGAAATTAGTGGATGAGTTTTGTTGACAATTAAACTTAAGAAAAAAATTTCTGGGAAATGGAAGAAGCTAAAATTGTGACCTGCTTTTCCATTTGAAAAATTTTGCCTACTACCTATACTTTTGTTAAATTAGTATGGAGTTCTCTGTGGGAAAGTGTGAACCTCTTGAAAGGACAGGAATTTGTTTTGTATTTTTGATTTGATTGTTTTTCCCTTGAAATTGGTTCAAATTAAGTTCAAAGGGACAAACTGAAGCTGAGTATTAGGAAATATTTGCTAGCGTCATGGGTGTAATAGAGCAGAAGAGCCTCTTGTGACTGTAATGGAAATGTTACTTGTGTAATTTACAGGAGAATGGGTGAAGCAGAGGCAGGCAGTGTCCTGGGGCTGCCCTGCAGGCAGCTCAGTCACCTCTGCCTCTCCCATGATGTGATGCTACTGGTGCTAGAGCAGGTGTACAAAGGCAAAACCTACTTTATGAAACAGGACTGTGAACTAAAGTGAAACATATGAACAGGGGAAACTGTCAGAGTGCCATGGAGATGCCTTGTAAGCCACTGAACTGTGAAATGTGTATTTGCCTTCCCCCCAGTGTCATTCTGGATGGTCTGACAGTTAAGAAAACAACAGATCTGATTCCCTTTTACAGCAACACCATTTCGACATGCTCTCGCAATGCAGAAATGCCTGGAAATGAGTGTAGTTGTAATCTCGGTCCACTTAAAGGTCTTCCCCACTGCCGGCTGAGTGAAGAGGCCTGAGGATAAATGAGACTGAAGCCTGGACTGTTTAATAGTCCATTTGTACAGCTGACATGAGATGGCCCAAAGCGGGATGCCTCACACAGCAGCGACAGAGCCCTTCCAGACAAAGGGAATCGTTAATGTTGGCTGCAGGGATCCACAGGATTGGTCAACCTATAGTGTGATCTTGCTGGGTACATGGCATGGCTCTGTCCTAGTGAAAAGGACTTCCACTGGGGTATCTGAGCACCCTCTGACCCTGTTCCTAAGCTGCTTCTGAGGATCGCTTTGGGCCCTGTAGGGCATGCTAACTCTAATAGGAACAGGGTATCTCACAGGTGCACTGTTCATTCCTCTGTTCCCTGCAGCTTCCTTTGTTGCTGCCTGGATATTTGGGCAGGGAGGGGCTGTATCCACTGCTTCACGTGTGAATCACTACTGTCCTCAAATGAAATGCAAAATCCCCCTTGGAGAGTGAGCAAAATGTAGGCTGTGGACCATGTTTACACAGCTAATTGCTATGGATTTCTTTGCCCTGTGTGCAAAGAAGAAATCAAAGACTGTGGGCACACGTACACTTGTCACTTGCTTTCAGGAATTTGGTGAGACCTAACATGGGACATCACTTCTGTACTCAAGTTCTAAATGTGGACAAGTGCAGTACCGTGTCTGATTGCCCCAGTTCCTGGACTGTTTGTACTGTTTCTACCACCCACTTCCTTTCAGATTTTCCTTTGCTGTCCCCAGATTAACAACAGTTGTTCGTAGTGTACTTCTGTCACCCTGGCACAAATTGCAGAGGGGGAGGCAGGCTCTCCTTTCAGGTTCAGTTCCCAAGCATTAATGTTGATCTTGCTCTTTTCTCTCTCCAACAGGTACCTGATTAACGTCACCTTCGAAGGCAGGAATTTGTCATTCAGTGAGGACGGATACCAGATGCATCCCAAGCTGGTGATCATCCTTCTGACCAAGGAGAGGAAGTGGGAGAGGGTAGGACATGTTTGGTAATTCTCAAGCTTTGTCAGGCAGGAGGAGGATGGAAGAAGGCTCTGAGCAAGTTATCCCCCTACCTTTTCTTACTTATGAAGAGTTGGCAATCTCATTCTTTCATCCTGGGCCACTGGTATCTCCAGTACCCAAGCTGCTGTCATCTCCATGCAGGATGCCATTACATTCTTCCATTAGCATGCATAAAAAATTCATCAACTTCCTTTCTTTCACCTCTGGACATAAATTTTCCTGTCTTTCAGAGAAGAGATCTCCTTTGTGCCATGAGTTTCAGTGGCACAGATGGAAAATACTTATCTGCATGGCTTGGAGGCTGTGGAGTTCTCTATGATAACTAGCTGTGATTGAACCACAGTCTCACTTAGTAATAAGCCACTGTTAACTGTTCTTGATATATCTGGCCACTGTCACTTGCTTGTGTATGAGGTAGGATGTGTACATGAGATCATTTGAAGTTGCTCAAATATCTAAACTTGTGTATTTCTGAATAATTTGTATGTGACCCAAAGCACCATTTTAGAAATGGTGTGGATTTTTGTGTTAGTGCAAAGCTTTAGTTTGTTTCACCTCCCACATAAATGTCGGTGGTCCAGGCTGGGAAAAAGTGTTCCCGAATGGTTTGAATCAGCTGCTCAGAGGGGTTAGCTGGAGGTAGTTGTAAGACACAGAAAAATGATGGGGATGAGAAGTTGTTGTAAAAGCAAGGAGAATTCAGTAGAGCACTCAACAGACATGAAGCAGATCTCAGGTTGGATCACTGTGATCATGTGTATGGCCTAGAAAAATGCTCCCTTGTTCTGCTAGCCAGAAAAAGCCTTCTCTCCATGACTGCTTGGCAAGTCAGAAACAGTTCAGTTCTTTGTAGTTCCTGAGCACAAATGTTTCACCTTGAAGGGGGATCTCAGTGTGAAGATCAGATTGTTATAATCACACTCTGAGCTGTTTAAATGTTTTCTTCCTGGAAGACATTGAAATCATCTCCAGTATACTCTGATCACAAAAAACACATTTCATAGCTGGAATCACAATGTCCTGTTACTAATTTTCTCCATTCAGCTGAAATGCAAACGTTAAAACCTAAGAGTGAAACGGCTCTCTGTGGCAAAGATCATAATTTTGTTCCATGTTTGCAGAGGCACACTGAGTGGAATGCTGTCCCTTAACAGCAGCTCCCAGGCAATGCCACAATATAAAACATAAATTATTCATATATTATTAGCACACAATCCAAATATATTTGTAAGTGAATTGCTTTGCAGTGTAAAATCATCCAAACTCTCACTAATTTCTGTGAAACTAGCAAGATGTTTCATCCTAGCAACATCTGGGTAATACACAGAAGAAACTGTGAAGAATAGGAGAGTTTCCCAGTCAAACACACAGGCAGTAGGAGATGAGAGGTGAAAGTAGCTGCATAGCAAACACTGATTCAGTCCACTTGTGTGCACTCACGATTGCTCAGTCTTTAATTACAGCACTGCACACTTTTATCCATTATCAGATGTTGTGCCTGGAAGGAACATCAAGAGGTCATTTAGTTCCCCCTCTGCCCAAGGGAAGGATCAACTAGACTGAAATGATTTCTGACAGATGTTTGTTTCACCTGTTCTGGGAGTCCTTCAATGCTAGAAACTCCATGAAATCCTGAGGCAATCTCTTCCATGCCTTCTTTCTCCTTACTCTGGAAAGTTTTTCCAATGTCTAACCTAGATTTCCCTGACTGCAGTTTAAGCCCATTACTACTTGGCATCTCCCTTGTGGAGATGGAGAATTGTTTATTCTCTTCCTCCTTTTTATCTTCTCTACCTATGTTTGAAGGCTTCTATCATGCTGTCTCCCAGTCTCTGCTGCAGATTAAACCAGAGTTTTTTCAGTCTCTCCTGTTAGGTCATGTTTTCTAGTCTTACAATCGTTTTTATTAGTCTCCTCTGGATTTAGTGGTACAGAAAGATAGATCTTAAAACATGCATGAAGCCTTCCATTTTCTTGGCAGCAAAGATGCAGGCAGTCCCTGAACCTATTCCACATTTGTGAAATTTGCTGAGATTTTGATTTTTCAGCCCGTTATGGAAAGAAAAACATTGAAAAATGCACCAGCTATTTCAGAACAGGATTTCATTTTCCAGAAGAGCTACAGCTGTCTCCAGACCCCAATAATGACAAACCTCCTCCTGTGTCCTTCAGACAAATGGAAGCCTTGCAGGGCTGACAGTCACGAAAAAAACACAGATAGTTGCCACTTTCTGGAAAGGGGCAGTATCCTGAGCCTTTCTGCTTCTGTGGGTATGAGTAACAATTCCTCTCTTCATAACAAACGTTCTGCGCTTCATTCACTTCTCAGCATGACTGTTCCTCAGAGGCAGAAGGCTACATGCCTTCCCTCACTAGCTCTTAATTAGCTGTTTAGTAGAGCTCTTGCTTCACTAGCCAACATAAACTAGGTGTGTTTTTAAGTGCCTGTGTGCCTCTGTTGTATTGACTGTAGAGGAGCAGACATGCAGGTGGAGGTGCTCCAGAAGGGTTCTGCCTCAGTGCAGCAATAGGCTGAGGTCAGAGGTGTTGTAAGGCCTGCCAGGGGCTAGGTACTATCCTCATTATTGTGTCTGTGTCTTGTATTGGAAGAATTTTCACTCGGGCTTTATTTTACTGATTGTCTTCTCCTTCTGCTCCTCTATAATCTCATGCATGGTGAGGACTTGTGGGTCTGTGAACAGTTTGTGAGAGCTGGCAAGCACTGCTTTCCAGCTCCTGCTAACATCACCTTCTCTGCTGAGGCAGGGCACAGCAATCATCCCATCAGCTCCCAGCCCCTCTTGTGTGCTGCCTTCCTTTCCTCTAGTGACACTGGGGGTGCCAGACCTCACTATGTCTGTGGTTCCCTCCCTAGCATGGCTTTTAACAAAGGAGAGCTGTGAGTATTGCATCACTTGTATCACTCAATTGTCCTCAGCCTTCCCCCTGGCTAAAACTTTTCCACCTTTTCTCTCTGTGGATTCAGAGCACCTTGCTATCTGGCTTGCAACCTCTTGTGCTGCCCAGCAGCACCCTCTTATTGACAAGTGTCCTAGGGCATGTCTTACCTCAGATGCTCTCATAACTCCTGCTCCTGGCTGGGCTTGCAAAACCCCAGCTGATGTGTTTGGCTGGGGTGCCACATTAAGCCATTTTAGACAGGAAGCTCATGCCATAAGCTTCATTCTGCCTGATCTTCTGACTCTACAAACACCCACCTCCTCTGCAGATTAAATGTTTACCTGCTGCTCCTCTAATTATCAGTGCCTGGTTTTTGACCTCCTAAAAATCAATTATTAGCATCTGTTTTGCTTCTTTTAGCCATGGGTGTAGACATGATTAGAAAACCACAGGGTGCTTCTACCTTGTTCCCGTACTCCATTGCAGATGTTAGTACTCCCCAGGAATTGAGTCATTTTCTGTGTGACATTCTGTCAGAAGTCTGAATGGCATCACAATAGGATAGAAAGTGATCCCACCACTTGCTGCTGCATGGGCTTTTCAGAGATGTGTTCAGCCTGGGTCATGGTCCACAGAATCATAGAATCATAGAATGACTTGTGTTGGAAAGGGCCTCAAAGATCATCAACTTCCCTGCACTGGCAGGATTGCCAGCTGCTAGATCGAGCACCAGCTGAGGCTGCCCAGGGCCCCATCCAACCTGGCCTTCAACCCCTCTGGGGACAGGGCATCCACAACCTCTCTGAGCAGCCTGTGCCAGCACCTCACCACCCTCTCTGAGGAATATTTCCCCGATATCTAATCTAAATCTCCCTTCCTTTAGTTTAAAACCTTTTCCCCTTGTTCTATCACAGAAAGAAGGTGAGTTTCTGAATTAGTGAACTCATGCAACCTTGTTCCCTGCTTACCACAGAGGTGTTATGCACATCTGTGCTCAGGAAAGTTTCCCTTGGAGTGTAGGAGGGAGCTGCAGAGAAGGACTGATGAAATAAAACGGAAAAATAAGGTTTGTTTTATCTAAAAAAAGAGGAAGGAGAAAAGAACTTTGGACATCTGAAACGTTGTTGAAAAAGGACATCATGGCCTGTTGCTTTTTATGTCCACAGTGAATAGGATGAAGAAGAAATCTTGCTAAATTTTCAAGCAGAAAGATTTCAGTTAGGGATGTAGGGAGCCATCTAATTGTTAGTATGGTGAGACATGGCAAGGCTCATTTGCTGGTGAGGCTCATTTGCTGGAGGACACGAAAAAATATCCAGCAGTGCAGGGTCTGTCTCTCTCCTGTCCTGCATCAGAGCAGAAAGATACAATAAGTGATGTCATGATTCTCTGCCAGCCTACATTTTTGTATTGGGTGAGCAAGATGAACCTGCAGATTGTCTCACAAGAGCCTTCATTATACAGGAAAAAAAAAATGGGTCACAGGTAGGCTGATCAGCAAAATCTTCAATTTCAACTAGTGAGGACATCGTTTCTGCAACCTCCTACCATGTACATTTCATGTTGGCAGTTGGTGCAAGAAGCCAATTGTTGATGGCTGCAAACAACAGCCCTTATGGATGTACATGTCACCTCCCAGAGTTTGCAGCTTTGAAGGGCTGGTGAACACCACAGAAATGCCAAAGAGGCTGTACCTTTTGATAGTGAGGCAGACTTGAGAGTAATGGGAAACTAACTAGCACCTGCTTCTACAGGACCGGAAGACACTAACGACCCTGATTCTTGTTGTTTGTAAGCATCTCTGTGTGGACCACAAGTTCGAAGGGAGATTTATCCTCTCTGTTAAGGAAGAAGACATATGGAGCTGGTCTGAAGTCTTTCTGTGCATTAAAACAAGTATTTACAGTCGTCATTTCCTTCTGCAATTCAGAATGTTCCCATTGCAGAAATAACAGGGAAGGGGAGAAGAGGACTGAATATCTGATCAGTATTTTTGGTTTTCAGTAATGACCTGTGTGGCACTGGCTATTTCTTGAAGAACCAGTGTAAATCATGTACACGTTACATTGTTCAGCAGAAGGAAGGATTTAGATTCATTTATTTATTTCCTTTGCTGAAGAAGGCTGTTTAGGAGAGAGACAAGAATGCAAAGTTGTGAGGTGAAACTTGCAGCCTTGCAATTCCGAGCATCTTCTCTCACGACCTTCCCCTCTCTGCCTTTGGAAAGATAACTAGATCATTTGAGACAATTTCCTTCTTGTGCTGTCTGGTGCCCACCTGAGCAAGCCTTTCTGATCACTTAAATATGCCTGCACAGGTATGCTTGTCTCACTAGAAGAAGTTATTTCTTCAGGTTAGGTTCTGCTCTGTGTGCAGAGCTTTGGCATCTTGTCAGCATGTCCAGGTCACAGAGGAAATGTTTTTTATCCTACCGACTCCTTTTATGGGGAGACAAGATTAAATTGTTTTTGCCAATCCGTCTTGTTTTGCTAATTTCCCTGTGTACATGGGGATTTATGACTCATTGTCCCCAAAGAGAAATAGCACAGGAGTTTGTTTAAACCTACTCAGATTTAGTGACTGATTCTGTTCCCATAGAACCAGCTTTTAGACGGATGTAGCTTCTCTTAGGGCAAATGCACCTCTCTGGATTTAAGCACAAATAGCTGAAATTAGAATGGGAGTTTGTACATGTATTTGTGGAGTGCTCTTTCTGAACATTTCTCTAAGAGATCATAATTTGCTGAATCACTTGCTTCTCATTAGACAGCAGGCTTGCATCAAAGAATACATATTTTAAGGATACCCTACTCCCAAGCTTTTGCCCCTCAGATGCCTGATCTAGGTCACACTGATATCTCTACTGATGACCCTGATTCAATCAGACAACCAGATGGCTTTATTTGTGCACCTATGCTGCACCCACTGCCAGGAGTTGGCCTAGCTTCTCACAGTTGCCCAGGGTGTAGCTGTATGGATTTATGGCTAATTTTGGCCATGCTAATCTTACACTGATGCCTAAGGAAAAGGGCAGCTGCAAGTGCAACACAAAGCTTTCCTTATCAGGTGATAAATGGAATAATGTTTCTGAAAACGCCTCAAATTTAAATCTTGTGGACATTCTTATCACATGGTATCTTTTCTGACTGATTGTATCAAAGCGTTAGACTAGATTACCACATCCTGCTGTAACAAGCTAGTCCACCTTTTTGACCAAAGAGGACATATACTGGATGCATCCTCCTAACCACTGTATATTGCCACACTATAAGCTGTTTTCTCTTTTTGCCTCTTGTTGAAGCAGTTGCTGACTTTGTTTGCTTGAATTTTGGAGTATATTTGTATGATTCATGAGCCTGCAGAAAAATATTCTGGCTCTCCTCCACCAGGCTCTACATCTTGGCTACCAGAGAGAATTCTTACATTGAAACAGTGACAGCTTCTTGGAGAGACCTTGTCCTCTAATGCAAATCAGATATTGGAAAATCTGGAGATGTTTATTATGTGTGGTCAGTATTGGTGTGCCTCCACTTCCATTCTGGTGTAACTGATTTGGGTGATAGTAGCTCTCTGATCTGCACTGGGGTTGCCGGCCTGACTTCTTGGACTTCTTAGACTGAAGTCTGTGCCTGTTGTACTGATGTGGTAATGCTGTCCAGCCACAGAATCATAGAATCATTAAGGTTGGAAAAGTCCATTAAGATCACGTGGTCCACAGGAGAAGACTGCTCTTGTTTCATTTACATTCTGGATGGGAATTCTGGTCTGGGGCTTTCTTCCAGTCCACTCTCCCATGCCACGTGGTGATACTCCTTGTGTGTTGTCACTGCTATCCCCAGCATCCAGTGATGAACCTGAGACTGCTCTGCAGAGAGATGTATGATAGATAACCAGAAAGGTGGCTCCTACCCCAAAGTGGTTAGTTACACTTTGATTAGAAAACAAAAGGCAACAGATGGGTACAGATGGACCAACGGGGGAGTACAAGGGAACAATTAGACAACATTAGTCAGCTTGGTAGGCAGCAAGCTTTACATATCAACTGCCTAACTCTTTGAAGGCAGCAGAGAATTGTAACTGGCTTTGTGCAGGCTTACTGGGCCTCATTGACAATGTGAGGGGCAGATGTGAAAAAGCAGTAAAAGTACTTTTTTTTTGTACTTCAAACACAATAATGCTGAGAAAGCGCAATAACTCAAAAATACCCAATGTTGCTGGAAAGTTTCAATTCTTAACATCTCAGTAGAGTTGGTGAGCTGGTGTGCTGGTGCCAGACCCATATTGCTTGTGGTCAAAACTACTCCCGTTTACCACTGGCTTGGAGGTTTTTGTGGCATGTACCATGCTGCTCTGTACCCATGTCCATTCATTGTGATCATTTCATTGATTGTGGAAATATGTACTCCCAAGATGCTGACAGTAAATATCCATATCTTAATTCAGGTGATAGCTGAAATCCTATAGGAAAATGAGCATTAAAGTATGGCTACAGTAATTAAATATTCTTCTCACAACGCTTTATCAAGGATCCATCCCGTCATTCCAGATCAATCAATGACATCCTCAAAAAGCTGGAAAGGAAAGTGTGATTTGGTTACCAATGAAAGGAGGAAGCTTAATTTCTGCTTTGAGTTTTTTGGTGGAGGAAAATAAAATCAGATTTCTTTTTGAGTTAACACAAAATATTTTTAGACCTGAAAAATATTTTCTCAGTTAATTTAAAGGTAGTAAAATCATTTTGCAACATAGACCATTTCTGATAGAAAAAAATGTCATCTGAATATGAAAATTTCTAAAGCTTTCATGTTGCATATTGCCATTTTTAAGCAAATATTTCACTATGAAAAAACTAAGTGATATTTGCTGACATTTTAAGAATCCTCTCCCTTCCGCTCTCTTTAGGACCAAACTCTTTGCAAATATGCAAAGAAAAAGAACAGTTGGGAGAAAAACACGACAATTTTGTTGGCTTTAAGATTTGAATTTCATGGATACGTGAGGGTAGAGAGGAAGCAACCAACCAAATGGTGCCCGGAGAAAGCGCTGCTGAAAGAGACTCACAGGGGGTGGCAATGCCCCTACTGCCCGAGGGAGTGTTTTCATCTGTTCAGTTGCATTTGCTTGAGACTTTGTTTCATGTTGATGTCTTTGCTTGGCCTGTGATTCCTTTGCTTATTTCTATTTTTATATTTCTTGAATATTATTAACTGGAGGCTCTGTTTTCTTTCCATTGGGCTTGAGAGGAAGGAGGTGATGCTGTGCCCTCATTTGTATATTCATAAGGCTTTGCATTTTTCTTTTTTTTTCTTTTAATTTTATTTTTCTTTCTCCTCCTCTCCCCCCATTTTTTGCTGGGGAGTTTGGCAGTTTGCTTTTCCTGACCAATGCAACTGAATTAAAACTCAGACTTTTGTTCAATAAGGAGTAGATGTTTTTAGTGTCTTTGGCTTGGTTTTGGTCCTCTGGTGTTGGTTCTGGCCAGTGCTTGGTTCTCACATGCCCCTTGCTTGGATTTTATTCCTGAATTTGCTTACTGGGTTGGCTTGGAGCTGACCTGCAGAAGTCCCTTCCACCCCTACAATTCTGTAGATTTTTTCCAAAATCAAGACAGTCTTTTCCTCTGTGGTTTTCTTTGCACTTTTACGTGTTAACTTCTCTGCTGCTCCACAAAGATATCTAATGTTAAAACTTGTTATCGCTGCAGCTGCTGCGTGCTTGAGTTTCTCTTGCTGCACATGAACTCTGACATGCACTTAGTGCCATTGATTTGAGCGCACAATATGCTAAGCATCGTTTGTTTTCCCTCTGCCTGAACTGTGTTTTCCCTGAGTCTGTATTTTTTCAGACTGCCTTCGGTAACGTTAGACGCCAGTGCTCACTTGTTCCTTGCTGTGTTGCAGTGTGTGAGTTTCAGTCACTGTCCCTTGGCCTTTCTTCCTCGGAAGAGGGGTTGGCGTTACAGACCTGGGTTTATTTCAAAGATGTGCTGGGGGCTGTGCTGTCGTGTGCTGAGTCAGGAGTTTGCCATGCCTATTTAATTTCTTTCTGCTGAGCTCTCTGCAATGTCTCCCACCATGTCAAGCCCGGAAGGTTGTTTGACAGCCTTTTTCTTGCTCCTGTTTAAGCCTTAGACTTGGTCTGCATTTTGTGTGACAGTTTCTGGCACTTGTTTCCCTTAGGTTTATTTCCTCAGTTCCTATACTGATAATGACTTATAATTCTATTGTTCCTTCCTTCTAGAAGGATCCTGAGCACTTTACAAAATTAACATACGGGCAGCATTTCACTATGAGTAACATTCAGCCGCTCCTTGGTGGAACGAGGTTAGGCTGTTTAATGATGCAGAGCAGCACTGTGGAACGGTCTTGTACAAGAAAGAGCAGTTTCAAGCAGAAGGAGGTGAGGAGTTTTTAAGTGGACTCTGGCCATTGTGTCCCCAGTCTTCAGGAAAAGTGATATGAATTGAGACCAGGAAAGATAAAGCCTTTGTCATTTCTTTCCTCTCGTATAGGAAGGATGCAAAGCTGTTCAAGCAGGTCCAGAGGAGGTCACAAAGATGCTCAGAGGGCTGGAGGACCTGTCTTAGAAAGAATGGTTGAGGGAGCTAGGCTTCTTTAGCTTGGAGAAAATAAGGCTCTGAGGTGACCTCATTGTGGCCTTCCAGTACTTGAAAGGAGTTTACATGCAGGAAGCAGAACAACTTTCCTGGACTGATAGTAATAGGACAAGGGTGGATGCCTTTAAACTAAAAGAGGGGAGATTTCAGTTAGATATTAGGACAAAATTATTTACTAAGAGGATGGTGAGGCAGTGGCAGATTGCTGGGGGTGTCCCATCCCTGGAGGCTCAAGGCTGTGTTGGATGGGGCCCTAGGTAGCTGAGCTCGTGGGTGGCAGCCCTGCCCTTGGCAGGGGTTGCAACTGAGTGGGCTTTGAGGTCCCCTCCAGCCTAAGCCATTCCATAAGTCTACAGCTCTAAAATATTCAGATGATAACACTTAAGCCTCAGAAATACAGAAAGAGGAACAGATGATTCTGTGAAAAAGCGATTATCAATGAGAACATTAATTAATTTTGGTCAGATCCGAAAGATTTCTTTTGGAGGTTTTTCTGCTGTAAATGCAAACAGACATTTTTGCGTCAACTCTTAAAAGCCTTTTAGATACTGTGCAGACAGGTGACATGGAGGAGAGAATGGCAGCATCTCCCCTAGATCCTGGTGCCTTGTTAGTCAGATGGTGAGGACAGGCTCCCAAGCAGTGGGAAAATGGAGCTCAGATACCTCCAGTCTGATTCAGAACCAAAGCTGAAACTGATGGTTCTGCTATCTCTGAGGACGGAGGTGGAACTGTTGGAACTGAGTTTTATTTCTTCTGAAAGATGTTATTTCTTTCCCAGTGAGTAGTTGAAGTTTTTGCAATCATTTGTTTAGGTCCAAATTTCCATCACTTTTATTAATAACATCTGATAACAACACAACTTTTGTGTGCATGCAGAATGGAAGAGTTTGGAAGATTAATGGAAAATTCAAAAAAGCAAGCAAACCTGGCTTTATGCCGAAGAAAAGCCTTATATTTTTTTCAGTATTTTAAGACCTCACTTTAAAAAGCTCATGCTTTTGCACAGCCTGATCAGGACACCATTTGGGTTGGTGTTGGAGCACGCAGGGCTGGCACTCGCAGGCTGGGGGAAGCTTGCTCCCCACTGCCTAACACAAGGTGCACACTGCAGCAGCTCTGCTAATAGATGCTGTACATCCCTTCATACACCACTAAATCCACCTTGGTATTATGTAATACTTTGGTACTTTGTTTTTTGTTCTTTTTCCAAAAGAAATAGTGATCGCTGGTAAATCAACTTACATTGGGTGCAGCGTGGGCAACAGAGATGCGCTTGAAGTTCACCATCAGCTTGAAGTCTAAGCAGCCTCATATGACAGTCTCACTGTCCAGGCTGGGACACTGGGAATAACAGAAAAAGACCTTTTCTCTGCAGTCTACTGTCTGCTCTTGATCACTGAACTTAACTGCTTGCTCGGAGCATCATCTGGGTGTTTTCAGATTTTGAGATAGTTCAGGTCACTCCTTAGAGGCCAGTGTTTTACTTTTGTTCTATTTTAGAAGTGGGAGATATTTGCCTTCCTTCTTAGATGTGTGCTCATTTTCACCAAGGCCAGAATTCTTTGTATCACTGCATTTAATTGTGTTTGCTTTGTAGACTGCTGGGATTATGGCAGCATTGCATTCCTGTGGCTTCTCAGCCTTTGAGATAGGCTTTCTGTGGACAGCAGCTTCCCTTGAGTTCCTCCTGTGCATAGATCAACCTGCATCTGTAGGTTTCTCCAGCTCCATTCCTCATCCCTTTGCCTACAGTGGGTTGTTATTTGCGGTCCTGGCTTTTGCAATGACCAGGGAACAAACCAATGTTGTATTTGAATAGTTCTCCTCTGCGCTTTGGTCTGAGAATAAGCCTTGCATGTGTATGCATTTTCCTGCTCGTTGCTCAGACACCTTGCTTCAGCCTGGGACTAATGGAGACACTGTCTTACAAATAAAGGTTAAAAAGGTACAATCTGGTGAAATCTGCACTGAGGACTCTGTCCATTAAGAAGTCCCCTATCTCAGATAAACACTCTAAAGTATTCCCAGGGTCTTCTGTGGGATATTACTTGAACTATAGTTAAAACCTACTTTCTCTTGATACCCTGTGTCTTACTGAATCCTAACCTGGTTGCAGAGGACAGATCTTCCTCGGGCTTTATTGTTGCCAGATTGGGAGTATGATAATTTCCTGCAAACGTTTGAAGGTTTTAATCAATACGAAAAGGAAGGACTTCTTTAGGACAATCCAAATGGGTATAATTAAAGAGTAACGAGGAGGCAGGAGTTAAAGCAGAAGTGCTTTTATGCTGAAGATCAGGGGGTTCTTTTAGACAACAGACATGTCTGAGGAGCATGGTGGGAGTCTTGTAGCTGCAGCTATTGAATGTGAAATGGGAAATAGAGGGGAACTGACTGCAGGGGCATCTACCACATTTGTTATCCTCAGTGCTGCAAGCCTTTCTGTGTTTGGTTCTGCAGCCCTCCCAGGGAAATCCTCCAGTTCCCAGACATGCTCATCCATCAGCCAGCCCTTCTGCCCTCCTCTGAGTGGTGGGGGGCACCAAAGAAATTTCCCTCCCCTTCTGTTCAAGGGAGGCAGCCCGGTTTGTGCTGAAACACAGGGAGGACTGAGAAGCACTCCAGTTCCCCGATAAGAGTGGTAGGGCTCTGCACCACCAATGCTCTGCTTGTGCGGGTGGAATTTTCCAGGAGCATCCCCATCCGCCACCACCACCCCTTTGCAAACTTTCAGAAACGCAACTCATGAAAATGCATTCTTAGCACACAGCTGACTTGGTCAACATCTGGTTTCCAAAGAAAGTGCTGCAAGAGATTTGAAATTGCTGTACTATGGAAAAAATGACTTGGGGTAATTATAGATACCTAACAATACAATTTAATTTCTTCTGCCTTATCTTTCCTATATAGTGTATCTGGTAATGCTTCAAAGAGATAAATGCTTCACATAGAGGGCAGTGAGGGGGGTAGGTAAGGGAGAGAAAAAGCCCCCCACAATTTCAGTTAAGATTTGAAACGAAAGTAAATGTAAGCAAAGAAATAGATGTTATGCAGTCCTGCTTCAGAAAGCAAGCCTTACTGAGTGAGGACCTTTGCCTTTATTGTGCGTTGGCTGTGGGAAGAGAATGGGAATGTGGAAGGTGATGAGAGAAGCTGAGGAGAATGGGACCTCTAAGCACAAATTTGGAGGACAGAGAGAGTTTAGCAGAAAGCCCCTGTAGCAGCTGGGGTGCCAGTACTGCTGAACAGGCTCAGAGCTTGGGACTGGAGGAGAAAGGGAAACGATGCTTATAAAGTCAGATCAGCATTGAGACTGATTTTTCTGGAAGACAATTCAGAGTGGCTGGCTCACACCCTTGCTCGAAAGCACCCTTGCTTCCTTTAATAAAGGGGGAACCTGCAGAGACCAGCCTCAGCTAGTTGAAGTGAGAACATACCTGTATTCCCCCCGTATCCCAACACAGCCTCCTCTCTGCCTTAGAAGTACAGTTACTGTTGGCACCATGGTCCATAGTTTCTGTGGAGGCTATGTGTCTGCATCCAAGGCTCTTGCTGGCATTGCAGAGCAGCTGCAGCGATGGCCTCTCCCCAGGAAGCAGTCCCTGTCCTTAGGGGTGCTACAGTGTAAACTGCATGTGGAACCATTGGACCTTTCTGTAGAGTCCAACAGCAAAATGAGGATGCTATAGGATATCACTGGGTTTTTTTTGGCCAGAAGTGCAGCCAGGGTCGCTGTGGATGGGTGGGGGTAGAAGGTGAAGAAGTCCTTCATACTCCTGGGATGCTGCAAACTTTCTGTCTGCCCCTGTGATGGATGCTGTGTCCCACCTTAGTTGCAGGCCTAAAGCGATTACAGCTGTACAAAGGTGAAGTGAAAGGCAGAGGAGGCTTCCTAAATGGATTATGGAAGGTCAGCAAGAGACTTCAAGATGAGGACTTGTCAATTGGTATAGATTCTACTGGTAAATTGTCCCCTGCAGGCAAGCTCCTACTAACATTTAATTTAGAGAAATGCACCAAATGGGATATAATGAAAATATTAATATTATGAAAGTGTGACTGTTATCTGGAAGACGCGCTGGTTAAGATTCATTTATCTATCATGCTCATTGGGGCTTGTCTCAGTGATATAATCCTAAGATCTGTTGATGCTGATGTGTTACAATACTTAAGGGTAGTCCTTGGGGGAAGGAGAAGGGCATACCTGAGTGACTCTGTCCAAATATGGCTCACACTGAGTTTACTTGCAGAAAATCCTCTGAATTTTTATTTTTTATTTATTTATTTATTTATTTATTTTGAGAGGGGAAAAAGATGTGTTTTAGTTAAAATATTTTTTCGTACGAGGTACTTATTTTTCTTAAGACATTCCAACTTTCTGTGAGAAAACTCACACATTTGAAAAGAGACACTCCAGAATCTTTTGTTGCCACAACCTGTACAAATTGATTTATTTTTTTTATCTTAAATTTTTGAATACTGTTTTGAAATTTTCAGCAAAAGAAATAGTGTCAGGGACCTCCTCTCATTTATATTCAAATGGATATTTCTGTGTGTTTCAGGAAGCCAGAATATGAACCAGATGATTCTGGTGTTAAAAAAAGAACATTCTCTTAGCCAGTGTACCTCCTTCAGAGGAAATTACCATCTCTGCTCCAGAAAATTCTGAAATGATAAATGCAAAACCATGCAGACTCTGACAGGAATAACTGAACCTTGATTTCTGAAGAAACAGCTAGCGAAGAATAGCGGTGCAAGGTCAAGGTCCTGAAGCTGCAATCTCTTTCCCTGTTGAGGGCTGATGAAGGGTATGGAGAGCATGGGCACAACTGAGCGGCAGGAAAAGCCTAGAAATGGTTGGAATTGGGTATAAAAACTTAATGGAAAATATTTATGCAGCCTCACAGCTTTGCAAGATGGTTTCTAGACCTTAAAGCAAAACCAAGCTGCTTTGTGTTTGAAGGACTTCTCACAGGCCATCTAGATGTGATCCTCTTAGAGAGCGTCATGCAAAGCCTGTATCTTTTCTTTAATGCCTTGCCCTCTCTTCCTCTTCCCTTTCCTTCTCTAGAAGTTGCTCTGTTGCTGCAAACTGGACTGGTCTGTGTTATACTAGTACTGCAGTTCCCCACTCAATCGCTCTTTGCAGGGCACAGCAGCACCTTTGTCCCCTAGTGAGCTGGCACCATAGTCCTTGTCATGTTCTTCATCTGAAATGTGCAGGCCAAGGGAGCCATTTCAGGTTTTCCTTTCAAATAGCTCTGCTAGGGTACTGGTGTAAAGCTCAGCAAAGCCAGAACATTAGGACAGACAAAGAAAGGGAGAAGGGATGCGAAAGGGAAAGGTTAAAATAAATGACTCTCAGGACTTCAGTGTTGAAAAGAGATTGATCATGTCATTGTTTAAAAAGCCATACTTTGGGGAAAAGACTAAAAAATGGTTATTTTTGCTTAGATTTGTGCTGTTACAGGTCATTCATTTCTAAAAGAGTTTGTAGAGCAATGAGTTGTGCATATGTACGTTGTCATGTGCACAGTCAGCTACCTACCTGCAGCATAACATGGACCTTGGTAGTAACTGTAACTGGCTCCAAGGATTTTCTGACATCACGTTTGTAGAAAGAGGAGCCAGGTCACCAGCCCTCTGTGAGCAACTCCAAGAGACAGTGGAAGGAGCTATCTTTTAAAGTACGTGAGCTCTCTTTTTGCCTGCCTGGCAGAGGCTTCCTTGCATGGGAAGATGATTTCTGAGATGTCTGTGTAGAAGACCTCAGATTTTCTTCACCTGTTTCAGGCCAAGTTTGAGGATGGTGAAGCCGTTAAGGTTGTGATAATCACACACATACTTTCTATAAGCATATCTGTTTTGCTCCCTTCAGCTACAGGGTAGTTTGAGGTAATTACTTATCTACACAAGGACTCTTGGTCTGGGGGGATGAGGCTTCCATATGAGTGCTAGTGCATATTTTTGATAGTCTTGAGTCTTGGCTGGAAGAGGGCATGGAGTCTCAGAAGCATTAGGCAGTATTCCAATTTGCCTATGAAAGAAGCCTGAATGGCTGACCTGCAGATACCAGGGTCTTCCATCTATTTGCTGTTGGACATGCAGACAAACAATAGCACCAGAGCTATTAAAAAAATGTTTTGATTTTACTTGTTGTGCTTTGTGCCCTTCCTAGAGGGGTCATTATCTCTCTTGCTAGTGCATGGCACACAGTGCTGTAAAAAAACCTGTGCTGAACTCATAATTGGGTTAATCCATTTCATTGAATAATGCCCATGCACTGACCCTAGAGTTCATCTCTTTTTTCAGAGATGGGTCTTCTTTCTTTTGTATCTCCACGTGCATCTGAAGGTGCCGAATTTGCTCTCTGGATCCCTCTCTGGATTTATATCCTGAGTATTTTCTAGCACTGTGCTTCAGCCTGCATTGAAATTAGCTGGATTAATTGAGCTAAAAATCTGTAGATTTGTTTCTTACCAGTAGTATGATCTTTGTGCAGTGTACTAGATACTGATACTTTCTTCTACGCCCTTGGTAAAATGCATATGACTATTGTTGACCTTTAAGACAAGTTGCATTGCCTGCTCTCTCAGGCCGTTCCTGAGGAGAACAGAGTGTAGGGGAGGTGCTGGATGTATTTCTTCTTTATGGGCTGTGGAGGTCCCTAGTGTCATTTTCTGACCTTGTGTTAATTGGAAGTGTTTTCATGGATGTTTTTCAATTTTATTGCTATTGCACTTGGAGAGATTGAAATAATACACAGTACTGAATAAGAAATAAATAAAAACAATGATCTTAGGAAGTTTAGCAAATCTTATGTCTGTGATGCCTGGAACCTCCTTGTTGATTAATAAACTATTTGTCCTTTTACTGTTTTCTCTTCTGGAGAAAGGTTTCTCACAGGTTCTCTCTTACACACAGTGAACACAAGAGATGCTGCTAAGGACTGAGAGACAGTGAACAGGTGAAGCAGATTCTGAGCGGAAGAGATGCAGGGAGGTAGGAAATGAAAGTATGGCCCTGCCTGTGGTGAGGGGATTGGAGATTCATGATTCTTGAGGTTCCTTCCAAACTGGGCCATTGTGTGATTCTGTGAAAGTATGCAATATAAAGTGATAGAACAAAGATGAGGTGTATGTTGGCTCCTTTGTTAATCAAGAGGACAAAAGTGAGGGGCTGATCAGACAATGTATCCTTCTGGGTTAGGATAATGCCTCTAATTTCCCTAGCAAGATGACTGATCAGCTGTACACAAGTCACATCAGAAGTCCCTGAGAATGTGACTTGATTGATAAATGAGGACCAACACAGCAGCCCATGGATATCCTCAAGCCCTGGTGCTATAGCAGTCTATAATGGTGTTTGCTTGGTTCTGCTGGTGCAATAGCAGCAAAACTCACATCAGGTTGGAACTTCTGGCTTGTGGATGGATTGATCTACACCGGCCTCCTTTATTACCACTTATCAGTGAAAAGAGTGGTTCATGCAGTGGAGACAACACTCTTCTTCCCATTTTATAACAGTTATTTGGAGATACTTGAAGTTGTATAACCATGGCTATGGAAGAAGAATTTGGTAGAAAGCTTATAAGGATGTCCCTTGTCTCTTGTAGTATGCCATATCCAGATAAAATCTCTAAACTCTTTTGATGCGGTTCACTAAAACTGTCTTTGATAAACCCTTTTCTAAATCCACTTGAGGGAGACAGAATTTTATTTACTTTGATTTCCATCCTCAGTCTTTGACAATAAAGTTTGAAAAAGGACCTATTTCTGAAATAAATCAAGTCAAGAATGAAAATTTTCTGCTTACTCCCATTTTCAACACATTAATTTGTCTGAAGAGAAAGGAAGGTCTTGGCGTTTTGTAATTCTCTGTCCTAATGCTGTTCTGAGTGTCAGTGGTTTTCTGGCCTGTGGCCTTGGACAAGCCAGTAGTAATATTTAGTGCTACATTATAAAGGCTAGCTTCCTCTTCAAAGGTGATGCTCGATCACTCTTGTTCTTTCTGGTAATACCTCTGGTTTCTGTAATGGATGGCATGTGCTATAAACCAACTCATTTCTCCTTCCTCTCTTATCTGTGTATGGACTCTCCATGAGAGAGCTACGAGATATGGTTTAGTAGCTTGTGGTAGCAGTGGTAATGGGAGGATGGTTGGACTAGGTGATCTTGTAGGTCCTTCCCAACCTTGTGATTGTATGATTCTATGAGGAGCTATGGAAGGACAAGTGAAAATGTCCTTATCTCTTCTTAACACTGGGCCAGAAATAAACTTTCCTGGCTGCTGAGAAAGTAGAACATGAAAAAATGGCAGCTGAAATTAAAGAGAAAGGTGACAGAGAGAAGTACTATTTGACAGGGCACATCAAATCTAGAAGTTGTCCTTCAGCGCAAGGCCTCTGTCATTTAGCTTCATGGTGAACATGACCCATGGGGAAATAACATTATTTTCTTCAGCTGCTAAGAAAGCTCTGCTCTGTGTTACAGGCTTTTCTGTCCATGGCTATGAATGTAGCATCTCCACAGACGGTTATGACTTCATTGTGCTTTAATATTGTCAGGAAATGATGTGGGAGACTTCAGAGTGGTTCAGGATGTCCCGTTTGCTCAGTAACAAGACTTTGTCTTTGTTTGGTCTGTCTTTGTTTTTGCTCTCTGGAGGGCAAAGTGAATGTGATCTCTGGTCTGTTGTTCCAGGCTCTTCCACAGATTTCAGAACAGTTAAAAATGCTGGTGGAGTTATTTAAATGTCCAGTAATTTGGACTCAGAGGATTAGGCCTTGTATTTTGAGTGTATAGTCCCCATGGGCTCAGAAAAATAAAGAAAATTTTGTGTTAGAGACAAGCACTTTTCTGGCAGAATTTTGTGTTGAAAGATTCATCCCTCAGAGCTTTCCTTAGGCGAGGACAATCAATTGATTTACTCATGGCATAGTTTATACATCATTATATGAACTGCATCATGGTCTAACCTCCCCAACAGTAGTACAGCTTGAGGAAAAATAGCCCATATTTTTAGTTTTGGGGGTGATGTCTTTTTCCATCCTATATCATCTTGTTCTGGCTATTATTTGGGACTTCTGTTCAATGGCCAAAGATATCAGGCAGATGAAATGCCAGCTGTGAAGTTCTGGTGCACCAGTGTTGTGTCCTACTTGACACTTCCCAACATCCAGCTCTAACCTCTGGCTCTTTCCTACAGCTGCACCCAGTATACCAAATGTAAACCCAGAAGTAAGCTTCAACGTGGGTATGAAAAGACAGTTGGTACTGGCTGGGGATCTAGACGTGTTGCCTTGATGTTTACAGTGGGTGTGTGCTTCAATGCCTTGACTGCAGTTCAGGCAAAACTTTGCATGTGATACTCTGTGAATGGGATAGGTTGAGTGGTGTTTGGCAACTACAGAAAGCTGTAGATATGCATATAGGTAGTTGTGCTTAACTCAGTGGCTGTGGAAGTGTCTTGGTCATGCTTGTATCTCTGTATTTGAATTTGAGATACTGGTCCTGGCAGTTTGTGTGGAGTACTACTGAATTTTCTCTCTCATGCAATGCTGATTGCAACTTCATTTCTTTCAGACTTAATTTATAGCTTATATCACAAGAATTTTTACTGCTTCCATAACCCCAAATTTCTCTTTCTAATCACTAACATTGTAACTTTTGGCATTGTTCTTGATGCTGTCCTTTCCTCATCTGCACTACTCTGTGTCCCTCACTGTTGTACTATGACACCAAGTTCCACAACATGAAGCTCTGGCATATAAAAGTATTTCTCAAGACACAGAATCACAGAATCATTAAGGTTGAAAAAGACTTCAAAGATCACCTAGTCTTATCATCAGCCCATCCCTACCATGCCCACTGACCATGTCCTCAGTGCCACATCCACACGGTTCTGGAACACCTGCAGGGATGGTGACTCCACCACCTCCCTGGGCAGCCTGTGCCACTGCTGCACCTCTATTTCTGAGAATAAATTTTCCATAATTTCCAACCCGAACTTCCTCTGAATGCCCCTGAATGGCAAATTAAAGCTATTCCCTCTCATCACTGTTACCTGTGAGAAGAGGCTGATCCCCACCTCATTACAACATCGTTTTCAGTAGTTGACCTTTGTTCATATAACTAGCTCATTTTTTAATTAAAATACACTTTGTAGTGGGAGGATAAATGGGGTTCATTTTTGACCTTGTGCTTGTTCAATGGATATACGGCTGCTTGCAGCTGGGGAAATCTTGTTCACAAGTGGAAAAGTTCTGAGTGATTGTGAGTGAATGTTCCTTGAGATTGCAGCTGTTCTTTGAGATTTGTTCTCACTTTCTCATTTCAAATGCTCATCAGCTGTGGATCTCCAGAGAGAGGTACACCTGGACATCTGACTTTCTGGAGTTGTATTTGGTCTCCAAAGCAAAACACTAAGTGTAATCTGTGTCCAACATACATAGCAGTTTGAGGGGCAACGGATGCATGAGCTTGTTCTACTCAGGCCACAGTCTTCTGTTGCAGATCCATGTAAAGATATGTTTGAATGTTGGTGGCTAGTTTAGGGTAAGAGCTGTCTTTTTTTCCCTAAGTAGAGTTGATATAAGAGCTGAGGATATTTCATAGCCCATTGAATTGGATAGACATGGCAGCTCTTAACACTGCAAATTGCATAGAGGTCAGGGACAGCAGAGCAGTAGGAATATAGGAACAATGCTGCTGGGACAACAGTGTGCCCTGGCCTTCACCTGAATTCAATTTAGGATCTTCTCTGCAATGTAGGAGCTGGCCTCTGAGAGTGCGGGCTGCACCCTATGAAAGAGAGGAGATGCTGCTCTCATCTCAGACTAAGAAGTAAGGGGGTGGTAGTACAGGAATGTTACTACCAGATGCCCCACATCTTTTGACAGAAGAAGCTCTTTACTTGGATCCTTTCTTTTTCTCTTTGCAAATCTACTTCCTTCTTTTCTTTTTTTTCTTCGCTTCTCACTGACTGGGTTTGTAAGAGCAGCCCAGCTGGGACTGAGGTAGAGCAGAAGACCAGCCTCTTGTGCTCTCTTCTAAATGCCTTTTCAAGCAAGCTCAATAATTGATGAGCACCTGCGTCCTTATCTGCACTAAAGAGTGCACGTGGTATTTAGTACATGAAAATGCTATTTTGTCCATTGGAGCTCATTCCTGGAACAACACCATTTCCCCAGGATACCAGTTAATTGTTCTCTCAGTTGATATAGAGGGACTTCCTTCCTTCAATGTTCTCAGCTACTTGACTCCTTGCAGCTTAGATCTTGTGCCCTGATCCCAGCACATGGCAGTTGACTTCTATCTGGCATCACAGCGCACAGTTCAGACTCCTTCCCTCCAGTGGGTTTCTTCTTGACCACTGCTGCCCAGCCTGTCCTCATTCCTAAGTGAAACAAGCACAGCAGGCCTCAGACCACCTCCTGGTTTTCCGTGCCTCAGATTATCATCCTGAGTCATTGCATGATTTTTTGCTTGCTTGAGATTAGCTGTTTTTGGTCAGCGTGGAGGATGCACTGACATAGTTGTGGATGCAGGAGGGAGCAGGAAGTCAGGACTGAAATGTCTTAGAGGAGCTGGTGAAGGATGATGTAGAAGAGTGATTGAGAAGTGTCACATAAGGGAAGCTGCAAGCCATCAGCTTAGCTTTGGTCCCTTCACAAGGGTGGGATGGGGTGAGCAAAACTGAGCAGCTCGAGGTGTGGTTGAGCAGGACACAGACATGTTGACAAGAAACGTGGAGGGTGAGGAAGGACTAAAATAGTTGAAGTGTCACAGATGGGGTCTAAGATGCACTGGCCAAACTGCTTATTGCTGTCAAGGACTGAAATAGCAGGATGAGCAGCAGGCCAGTACTGTAGGACAGGAGGTCTGGTGCATGTTAATATCAGTCTCTATTCTGCTGTCATCGCAATGAGGGAGACTTGCTCAAGGGCAAGGGTGCACGTTTCCCAAGACAGGGTAACCACATCCTTACTTCTTTTGCAGCAGCGCATTACAGACATAACCTGCCCCCCCCCCCTTTTTTTTTTTTTCCAAAGGAAATTTACAGAAAGAGTGTTCTGTAAATGCACACTGCAATGGATCTGCACCTGTAAAGCTGTTACCAGCTAGTATCTACCAGATACTGGAGAAACCTGAATGCTTGTCTTTAAAAAAGAGCTGGAGCAGTGAGTGGGGGGAGGGATAAGTAGAGGTGGAAGGAGTTTGGGAATTGCAGATTTCTGGAATCATTGTTGCTTAACTCTCATCTTTAGAAAAAATATGAATTATCAACCAAACTCCTTGTCAGCACCTGAACAATAACAAGGGGACATGTAAAAGTCCACTAGGATTTGCTGAGAACACTTCATGTCAGATCAGTCTAATATCTTTCTGTAACAGGGTAACAGGCATTGTGGACAGAGGTGAAACTGAAGGTTTCATCTGCTTTGACTCCAGTAAGGTTTTTACCATCTCTCTCATCATATTTTGTGAGCAATCTAGGGGAACGAGGTCTCAAGGAGAGCTAATAACAAATGCATGCAGGATGAATAAGAATGTCAGAATGCAAGGGAACATTGGCTGGGTTCTGTGAGGGTCTGTCCCATGCTCAGTTCAGTTCAATGTTTTCTTTAACAGCCTTGGTGATGGATGAAGAATTTGCATATCAAATTTGAAGATGACAGCAAGCTGAGGGGAACTGTGAATTTGTTGGAGAACAGGATTAGAATTTGTAATGATCTTGGCAAATTGGAGATACGCACTGGAAAAGTGAGATGTAATTCAATAGAGACAAGTGCAAACTATTGTACTTTGGCAGCAATAATCAGCGACATAAATACAGTGCAGAGAAAGATCAACTAGATCACAGTTCTGCAGAAAAGGATTGGGGGGCATAAAAGAGGATCATGAGCTGAACATGGTTGTTTGTTGTTGAGAAAGAAGCAAAAGCTGTACTTGGATGTATAAATAGGAGTTCAGCCTGCAAGGCACATGATGTAATCACTGAGCTCTGCTCAGCAATGGTAAGGCTGGAAAGCTTGGTGCAATTTTGTGGATAGCTCTTTGTGAAAGATTTGGACAAATTGGAACAAGTCTGGAAAAGCTGGAACAAGGGGAAGCAGTGCAAACAATAATGGATGTAGAAAATAAGACAAAAAAGCGATAATTTAATGAATTGGAATTGTGTAGTCCTGAGTTGAGGGGGAGTGGGGAGAAAGGGAATGAGACTGGACAACATGCAACAAATTCTCAATTTCAGAGCTTCCCTGTTTGCAGCAATGGCTTTAACAGCACTGTGTGATAATACTAGTGACTGTATCAGGACTCTTACCTGGTCCCCAATGGAGGGGTTTGTGTGGATAGAAGTCCAGATGGTTTCTGTCCGTTTGAACCGTTCCTTTGAACTGTGGTCAGCATGATGGCACCAGAGGCTCTTGCGCTAAAGCAAAGGAGCAAATGAGCAGGCTCATGAGGAACTCTCTCACTCAGAATACATGGGTGCACTGAAACCAGTGGGCCGCTTAAACCCAAGAATCATTTGAGAAATTAATTATATGTGCTACACAACAATTGAGGTCTTCAAGATGAGGGCGAAAGGCTGGTGAGGGGAGGCCATCTTCTGCACAGCATCTGTAACTGTGGCAGAGGGATAAAGGCTTTATATTAACTCTTCTATTTCAAGCCAGGGTTCACTCTTGAATGCCTAACTTGGACTTATCGCTGACCTTGTCTTTTTCTTTAATCTGCATTTTATGTATGCATATATCTGTTCGCTGTTTATCTGCCTGTCAAAACTATGTATTCACAGTGATTTCAGTTGTCTGTCTTCCACTCTCCTGGACTTCTTGTATGTGCCCTCGATCCTCTTCCATCTGAGCTACTGTAATTCCCTTGGACTTACAGATCCCAACTCCTTCATCTTTCACTTAGTGTCGCTAAAAACAAGAGATTCTCACAAGATGTTGCACACTACTAGAAGATAAACTAAAAATGGATATGGAGAAAGTGAGAGATCTTGAGAGCAATAAGGAAGTCAAATAACTGTACTATAGCATAAAGAATAATGCTTGCAACTTGCATCTGGCTAGATGTTATAATCTGGGCTAGCAATTCTTGTAGACATCATGGTTGAAAAGATTTTGAAGGCTGAATCTCATGGTTTGTAACATGATGTCTAGATTTCAGGTGGATGCCAGAGTGGCAGAGTTAGTATCTGCCTTCTCAAAGCAAGTGGGAAACAAATAAATGCCTCCATGCCCAAAATCATATCCAATTCACTCCTAATTTTCAAATTCAAAATATATTCACTACATAATGTCTCAACATCCATATTTTTTATTGAGTATATTCATAGCCTTTTGTCACGTGCAGTACTTCAAAAATGCTATGAGTCTGTGACCCTGTGAACTCTCTGACTAGCCTTGTCTGATAAAACTTAGGAGCTATATAAAACAGCCCTGAAGTGTGGAGGCAATATTTTGGCATAGAGGGGCAGGTGTTTGTTCTTACTCTTTTCAGAAGATGTGAAGTCTGTAGCTGGCGATAAAGAGGGCATGCAGGAAAGCTCCTAAGAAGGCAGAAAACAGAAACGCAGCATTTTTATGGATGAATGAGCTTTTATGCAGTTGCTTTTAAAAGGCGAAATTATATGGCCATTTGCACTGCCTCTTGATTGCTCAGTGCACCAGCTATTCTTTATGCTGCATGCCATTTGCTGTCTTGTATTTAACTTTGCAAAATATTCTGGGATGCAGTTTGCATGAACACTCGTATATTAACACTCTGTGCAGTTTCATAATCTTAGATGGGGGTAAGATTTCCAGGAGGGCTTGTTAAATTCTAGTATTTCTTGCCCTTATTTTGTGCCATCCTGAGTTAGCTGAGCTCTAGATTTGGGTATGACAGATGGCTATTCTGTTGTAGCCTTTTTGGCCCTTTTTCTCCCACTGTCATGCTATGGCAGCAACATAAGCTTTGAAGGGTCATTATCTAAATGATTGCATAGAAAAGTCCATTGGGAGCCAAATTCACCTCTGGCATAAGTGTCTGCAATTCCATTGACTTCAGAGTAGTTTCACTGCTTGACGTCAACAGTAAATTTTTGGAATGTAGACATCAAAATGAACAGTACTAAGGAATATGGAGTGATTTCTATCCCCAGAATGACCCTTTCTTGGGCATGGTTTGGCTTATTGATGGTGTTGCACTTCATTTTTCTGCTTGCTTCTGTCCTGAGACCTCCTCTTCTCTTCTCTTGCCTCTTCTTTCTCCATCCTTTTTGTCTTCAATCTCAAACACCCTGCACATTCCCCATCCTGTTTCCCCTTGGCGGCCAGCAGCCACAGCAGGTGTTGGGACAGTGGTAGAATTGCCATTCCATGATGATCACCACTAGGTCTTATGAGACTGCAGAAGATGGTTGTAGACTGAAACCTGCAAATGCTGTCTCACAGATGTTGCAGTCCAGGACTCTCATTTTGTCCCTTACACCAGGGAGCAAAGACAGGGAAGATTCGTAGAAGCCTATTTTACATTAATGTTACAAACCTGAAGTATTCTCAGCAACCAATACACAATTATTGGCTACATTTAGAGACTTACAACCCTTCTGTAGGGGACAAGTTGTGTCATCAGCCTCTGGGATGGGGGACAGTAGAAGTGCAGGTTGGCAAAGCCAGAACCTATTGACTCTTATTGGCAAGGAACTATTTTTGGGAGCCAATGATAAGAACGCCCTGTACTGCTGCAAGTTTGGCTTTACCTTGCAAGGTTATTATCTGAGAGTTTAATCAGAGTCTGGCAAATGCATGAAATGAGCAGCAGCTAGTGTCTTAAAGTGTGCATTTTATCCAGTGGCAGGGGGAAGGAGGGAGGCTTTTGAAATATGAAATACGAATGGAATAAAACAGGAATTCATTTTTTGAGTTTCTGCCATTTTTTCATTTACAATTAAAAATATAAAAATGATATATATATGTCTATAATTTTTATATATTGTATGTAACTCTAGGACAGACTTTTCATATGTCTGTAATCTCGTGGTTTTCAAGCAGAGGAAGATCTGTAACACTGCAAACCTTTCACTTTCCCCTGTTGCTCTGTGGATTAGCACTGTTTGTAGAGATCACTTTGCCCTCTGTAGAGATGCAGCCGTAGCTCCTTGGGATGAGATGTGGCAGCTGTTTGTCAATGCAGAGCCATTCTAACTGGCAGTTAGGAAAGAGGTGAAAATGGAGGAGTAATTAGAGAGAGAAAGCCTGTAATAAATAGCATGCAGTTTGCAATATGTCTGTCATTCACCTTCTTGCAAACAGCAGCTCTGGTTAGATTGATTCGTGAACAGTGCAGAAGAACAAGCTTATGGTTGATTATTTGTATTACTGCAGTTTCTGAAAATCCCTGCCATTAACCAGTGTTTCGTTGTGCTGGAAGCAGCACAGAGAGACCAAGATGATTGCTGTAACCACTAAATACTTACCTGTGTAAGTATCAGCAGAGAAAACATGGGCACATAGACAGATGAGGGGGTCAAAGCAGAGGGACATAGGCCGATTAAGAACAGTAGTAAATATCCAAAATTTTTTTGCTGTGAATATTTCAGAAAGACTCTGTAAAGATCTGGTGTATTTTATTCACTGATAGCAGTGAATGTTTTTGCACTGATCTGCTAGGGAAATACGAGGGGGAATCAGCAAGTATTTGTAAATTTTGTGGTGTTGTCAGCAACTTGACTATTGTCAATTACCTGCAGCCATTTGTGCAAAATAAGGACAGAATACGAGGAAAAGCAACACCATAACTTCACTGGTATTCATGAGACCTCACTCATGAAGGGGTTCAACACTGAAGAAAGATACATGAGTCTCTAAAAATCTATAGTAGGTGAAATCATTCACATCTTCATTCTGACAGAGAGATTAGAGACATCAAGCATCTTGAAAAAAGGCACTTGATGTAGCTAAGCACAGAGGAAAGGGAAAGGGGAAAGATGGCATCTAGGCAAATGATCTCTGAAACAGCCTTTTGAATGGATTTGCTGGGGGTCTCATGGGTATTTGTCAAGACCAGAGGATAAAAGATGTTGGAGTAAGGGAGAGGGCAGTCTGGGAAGGTCAGCAGACCTGGATCCTAATACTGTGCCTCAGACCTGCATCACTGACGTCAGGAACTTAGTTACATTCACCTCCTGCACAGTGGCCTCTTTCCTACACTGAGGATTTGGAGCACAGAGCTCTCCTTTATTCAGTCCCACTGATCTGCTTTCTGTATTTCCTCAGACTTCTGTTTTTGGAGATACTTTGTCCAACCCTGATTACGAGACCTGATTTTTCTTCACTTATGAGCATAGGTACCTATAGAAGAACTTTAAGAAGTTACCATGGCAAAAGTGCAATAAGCTGTTACAAGAAATAGAAAGGAGTTTTTAGTTAGGTGCAGGTACTTTCATACACAGTGAATGGAGCAGGTGAGCCTTTCAGAATTTCCTGTTTGTTCTATATTTTAGCATAAGCTGTGATGGGAAAGTGTTTTTAAGTGAGAGAATTCTGTAAAGTGAGAAATGAGAGACCCGGAAACACACACACGTTTACTGCAGTGCTGACAGGCAGGGGTAATCACAGACAGGGAGAAGGCGAGGGGTAGAAGGGGCTGGGTGCCATAGAAAGCAATCTTCAAGGAGCCTGGCAATTCAGCAGCCACTTTGGGGAATCATCAGCTGTGATAGCTGTGTGGGGTGAAACTCCCAAGGGATCCCAACCGTGCAAATGCAGTTATGCTTTGACATCTCAACAGCTGTTTGTGGGAAGGGTGTCTTCATTTTCCACTCTGCTTACAGAGAAGTGGGAATGGTTGGGAGGAATGAGCTGGTCTTGTGTGTTTTGCTATATGTGCCACACTGAGAAAGCACCTTCGTCTCCTGCTATGATGGACACTGCCCACTGTTCAAATTTCTGAGACAAGGGGTGCAAGAAGGCTGCCTAGGGGATGAGGTACTTTTCTGACTGTGCAGAGTTCAGGTAAGAAACCATCTTTTCTGCCATTCCTGTAGAGTGCACTTATTGGCATATGTGCCGTGGCTGTTCTTTTGATGCCTATAAACAGAGTGGGTATGTTATTTTCTCACCAATAAAGAGCTTTTTCCCCAAAGTGTCTCCATTCCCCAAAAGGCTCTAACTTGAATCACGGTAAAATGATAATACAAACATTCTGCTGGGACAGAAATTACTGAAGCAGAGTGAAGCAGTGGCTGCCATACGATCATTCTAGTTGTAAAGATCACTCAGATGACTTGGTACAACCATCAGCCCATCCCCACCATGCCCCTACCATGTCCCTCAGTGCCACATCCACATGCTTCTGGAACACCTCCAGGGACAGTGACTCCACCACCTCCCTGGGCAGCCTGTGCCACTGCAGCACCACTCTTTTGGAGAAGAAATTCTTCCTTATATCCAACCTGAACATTCTTGGTGCAATTTAAAGCTATCACCTCTTGTCCTATTGGCTGGTTGCATTTACTTTGAATCCCAAGCTCTCAGTGGTGGCTTGCCTCCTACCAAAACTCAAATAGCAGCCAGTATCTTTGTATCCAGAGCAGAAAATAAAACTTGTGAGCCTCCAAGGAGGCCTTGACCTTTCTTGACCTTTTCAACTCTCTGGGGAAGTGAAAAATCTGGGACAGCCTCTTGAAGAAAAGATCTCCAAATCTCTCTGAAGCATCGCTGAGAGCTGCATGCCAGCACACAGAAAATGGCCTCTGACCATTCAAGTTGTGCTTCAAGCCTGGTGGTGCTTGCTACAGGCTCTGCGTGAATGCCACACTATGTTCCCACAGCTCTGCATGAAACTGACTCTTGACTGGATTTTCTGAGGGATTTTTAGCTCTTCTGGTTATGCTGGGGAGCATGCAAGTAGTGTGTGGCTTCCTGGGGTATGGCACATTTCATATGATTATTACCTTTCAAACTACCATCTTACATGGGTGATATAAGTGGCCAACTTTATACCCTGTTCCCTATAATACCCACTTTCAAAACAGCATTTCTCAAATCATTTAGAAAGGATGCAAGCTTTTTTCTTTATTGTCTCAGAGTGACTTGTGAAATCTGCAGTGCTGTGGGTGTAGGCACACATAATTTTACAGGTGTATAGGATCCACAAGCTGCTACACTTGAAGGAGTCATTAATACTCTAATAGCCTCTGCTGAGGTTTGTAGCAGGGATGAGAGTGGGCAGCCCGCTGTCCCTCCTGGTACCCAGTCCAAAGGGTACAGCTGGTACTTGTGTGCAGCCTCTGTCTGCACCACATCCAGCCATACCACAGAAGAGGCTCTGAGCTGCTCCTGGGTATTCACTGCCTCCACCTGGAGTGTGACAGCAACTAGGGGAACAACAGAGCTGATGAAGCAAAAAAGATTCAACATTAGAAGCTCAGTTTTTTAGCCATGTCTTTGGCGTCTCCCTTCAAGGCTCTTTCCTCTGTTAGATTCCCCGTAGGGTATGTTCATAGTTTTTAGATTTCTGTGGCAGCACCAACTCAGACTTATCTGAAATCAGTTAGCTCAGGTCACAGGGTAAGAGCTAGCACAGGGTCAGGGGAGAGAAGGGGATGCTTGTGTTTCCAGTTGACATCAGCAACACTCCTCCCAACCCTCCCAGCCATGCCTCTCTTCATTTCCCCTTGTGCCCTGAGTTCTCTAGCCAAGTCTCCTGCGTGCTTTTCTGCGTCTTCTGTGGTTTAGTGGCTACTTAAATATTTATTTATGTAGAACTCTCCCCGCAGGGAATGCTTTATGAATGCAAAGAAGGAGTATTGTGAGAGATGGAGGGAATGAGCAGTCCCTAAAGGGCTCGGTACTGTCTGTTGCTGAGAGGCAGAAGCTGCATGAAAAAAAAACCAAAAACTTGTCCTGGAGAAAGACTAACATACAAAAGAATGCTGACACATGTACGTATGCACAGACACACGTATGCATTTACACAAACTGAAACAAAAAATAGCAGCTGAACGCAAGGAGAAGGAGTACTTGCATCAGTGAATAGTTAGAGTGCCAGCTCTGGTCAGTTATGGAATTTGATTTCTTTTAACCCATAGAACACTGGCATTTTACAGACATCCCATCCAGAAAGATAAAGGCACAGGAATATCTAAAGAGCTGCATGCAGGGTCAGCTGGACTTGAATTTCTCTTAGGCTACAATTAATTGAAGGGCAGGCTGTACGTGACTAGTGCAAACACACCTGAATTTGCCTCTTGATTTAGGTGCTAATAATTTCCTTGTAGACAGCACATACGAGAATCTGAGGTCTTTTATTGTTGTGGCTGATACTGTGAGCTTTAATTGTATGCAAGAGGCAGCTCAGCTTGTTGAATTCATTAATTGCTAAGGCGTAACATATTCAGTTAATTGGATTCTCTGCTAGATGGAGACGTATTTATATGTATTTGTATATGTGCTTAGTGTATATATTTAGCTTCACAAAGGCCGATATTAATGGAACGTTAAGGTTGCCTGGTGAAATAATCAGAAGATGAGAAGTGATGGCTGTTCAGTCACAAGCACAATCTTGTCTGTAAAGAGGAGTAAGACCTGGATTACTGGATGTTCTTGGCACAGCAGACCAACAGCCAGGGCTGAAGTTGGCACTGGGGCACATTTGTGCTTGTATGTCACCATGAGGCTGTTCTGCACCTGATGGACCACTCCATCACAGTGCTTATCACCAGGGACAGATGCTCACCCTGTCCTTCTCCAAGCCTGTTCATCCTGCACAGGTCTTGGATGCTGCTTCTGTTTGCAAGTCAGCACCACACAGTGAGCCACAGCTCTCAGCTGCAGCTGGGAACAGCATTGTAGGAACTCAGAGGAGAGCAGACAGGAGAAGCAATCCTACCCTCCAAGGAGGTTGCACCCACATCTACCCTGTGTTGCACTGACCAACTGCATGGGGTCCCTGGTTGGGCACCAAGGTGGTATGGAGCCCTCTCCAGGGAGAGCTGTGGCCTGGGGTGTGCACTGGCTGAGTGTTACACTGAGCATGGGAATGATGTAGGACTGCTTCCCAGAGGCTGGAAGGGGCTGGGCTGAGTGCTGCTGTGCCAGCTCAAGCATCACTGTGCTCCTTCTTCCAGGAAAGGTGTCTCTAGAGAGCCAGGAAAGACAGCTGCCTGCTCACTTGTGCCACTCAACTCCCAGAGCAGCTGGAGGTGACCCAAGAATGTACTCATGAGCTTTAGTTAATCTCCTGATTCCAAACTAGTTCTCGGCAAGTACTGTATAAAATCCCGCTGTTCCTTTTACAGCTGTTGGTCCGCATGCTGACCTGCTGCATGGCTGCTCTCTTATCAGCCAGCGCCATTTCTACTGCTGAGTGACGATGCACACAGCTGCTCTGCAGCAGGCAGCACCCTTCTGTGACAAAGCCCTTCTTTGTATGAGGGGTGTGAGGTGCTGTAGGGGCAGCCCTAAGCTGCATGATTTCCTCTGAGATGAGGGAATAGAGGCATCTGCTTGTACTGACTTATGCTGCTGCTCCCAACTCTTATATCCCTATTCACATGCAACCCCTTTGCACTGCAGGGTGGATTATTCAGTGCCTTTCATAGAGGGAAAAACAGCTCCAGAAAGCTTAGATGGCATGCTTAAAGTCACACAGCAAGCACAGGACAGGATCACAGCCAGCACTTGGGTCCCTTCCCCCCAGGGTGCTTGGGGAGAAAGCATCTGCACTCTGTGCAGCTGCTGCAGCTGCTCAGGGCAAGTCTGCGCTGTGAAATCCAGCATGGAGCTGTCTGTGCTGGCATGGGCTAGTAATGGTAAGTCCACACTGTGCAGAGCAATGCCACAGGGACTTACCAGCATGGTGGGGTGCAAGGCAGCTGCTTGAGCCTGGCGAGCTGCCTCAGCTTGCAGCTTATCCCTGCTGGGCTAGCATGGCTAGACAGCATCTGGACCGTAATGGCTTGTGTCCAGCCCTCCTGGTGTCCCTGTGTCATGTACCTCTTCCCTGATGCTTCTGCTCCAGGGTAACGCAGACCAGGCCAGCTTGGTTCCATCCATACCTTCCATGCAGATCAGGTCTCCCACTCCCTTAGCCAGTTACAAAACTATTGCTGCAAAGCGAGAAACCTTCCAGCATATTCTGCAGCCTTGGTGCCTTCCTTTCCTCTTCTGGGCACTATGGCCACAAGACACTTGCCAGCTTCACCCTCTTCCACGTCCTTCTGTGCTCCCTTACAGTTTGGCCTCTACTTTATCTGTCCCTTCAAACCTCTTGGCAAGGTCAGGGATGCTGCTCCCATAATAACGTGGGTCTGAATAATCTCTGCATTGGTTCATTGGTTTGCTGTCCATTGCTGTTTCTTTATTTCACTCGCCTCTGCCAGTGCCTGGTGATTCAGTATTTCATGGGCAGCTTTTTCTCCTTCTTTACTGATACTTTATTGGCCCGTTTATTGGTTTTGTAAGGGCTCGAGCACATTCATAGAGTTTTATAAGCAATTACATACAGCAAAATAAATGAACAGTGATTTCATTTTTAGTTTGTGTAGTCAAGCTAGGAGCTGCCAGTCTTGTTTCCTGGGCTGTTTTAATTCTTTTGCTTCAAGTGTCTTTCCAATTCAGGGATTGAGGCAGGGACCCCATGGAGAAAGTTGTATGCACTTATTAATTATAACTTGAATCAAAATGTCCACACACAAGTGGGAAGAAAGAAAGGTTGAAGAGGAAATCATAAACCTCCTATTTCCTAATAATTCAATATAAGTAAGTTCCCTTCCGTGCAGTTTGCTTTATGTTTTTTTTTTCTTCTTTTCATTTCTTAATTTTTTTAATTTTTTTCCCACAGGGAAACCTCAAAATCTTTTCTGTAGAAATGTATTGTTCATTCTCATATACACCGAGCCTTCAATACTGAGTCTGACTCTTTAACCCGGTAACTAACCTGCATGTGTTCCACAGTGGTTTGCCTTTCTTCTGCCTCCTAAATGGCAAAGTGCAAGTGATGGTTTCACAGTGAAGTGCATTTAAAAGGTAGAGGAGAACATAGGTGGCTTGTCTCCTAATATGGCTTTCTTTCTTTCCTTTGCCCTGCTAAAGCTAGAACATTCTTTGTTATTAACAGACTGTCCTACTGGTAGGGGCATCCCCACTGGTTTACTAGGTTGATGGCTTAGCTCTTGAAACATTTGTGCTCAGATGCCATTTGGGCTGTCTCCTAGGATTTCTGCAAGAAAGTGATGGAAAAGAAATGATGATTATTTAACAGTTTATAATGCAATTAAGACTGAATGAAATTTGATGGGCCAAAGTAAGAATCACATCCTTAGCCAATCAGGGTAGCCTCCCCCTTGACTTTCAAGTGCCTGTTGCAAAACCTGGAGATGTTGGCTTTTCTCAGAGAACCAGCCTGAAGATACTTGTAATGGCAATGTCAGAGAAACTAATTACAGGCCTTCTACTAACTCTCCGTGTAATAGAGGTAACTATCTAGTACACACACATTTAAATATGTATATGAAGTCATCTAGCTAATTCCAGATTTTGCGAAGTCATTTCATACATGGACTTATATGTGCCTCAGAAGACCTTTTGCAACCTGCTGAGAGCCTCAGCTTCGTCTTGTATCTCCAAGACTGCTGCTGTGTGCCTGTTCCTCTACTTTCAGGCTGTAGAAAGGGAATTGCACAATACCTGCTTTGTTGTTGACATGTTTTGGGACAAAATGACATACGAGTCTTTGAAAAATAGGTGTGCCTATTTCTGTGTGTCCATCTGTGCTCAGAGAATGGCAGAATTTTATCTCCCTACTGCCATGCTCGCAGGAGCAGTCCGTGGCTTAACCCTGCTTTGCTAGCTAGAACTGACAAATCAGATAGCTTCTTCTCTCCTTCCCAGGATGCGGATTTCAAGGTTACCTTTCTCTCTAACCGTACTCAAGTCTGATCATACTCCTTTTGCGCAGCCCAGATGGCCTCAGCTGGGCCCTTGGCAGCGCTGGATTCCAAGCCCAGATCAGCTTAGGATCATTGCTGCTGGGGGTACCTGTGTGTGTATTTGTCTGTACTTGTGTATGGATGAGAAAGGAGTGAAATCTTTCGGCAGAGCAGCTCCCTGCTGCTCACAATGCTTCCTGGCTCCAGGCAGCATGGCAGCAATGCATATGTGTGTGGTGAACCAGCTGTCCCACTGGTGGATCCTATCCAAGGGTCAGGTCTTGTCTGTAGGGTGCAGGTAGAGCTGCCAGGTCTCGTCTACTGTTTGGGCAGTGCACCATGGTTTTCAAACAAAGCCCAGTGCTTGTCTGAATCAGTGGGTTCTGCAGCTTGTGAGCTGTCTTTCTGGAGTCTTCATCTCCTGGTGTCATTGCAGCAGGGACTGTGCATGGTGATGGGATGCAGGACCACTGGCATGCAGGTGTTAGGTGCTAAGTGGTGATGGGACAGGGAATCATAGAATTACAGAATCATTAAGGTTGGAAAAGATCATTAAGATCATCTAGTCCATCCGTATGCCCATCCCCACCATGCCCACTAACCATGTCCCTCAGTGCCACATCCACACAGTTCTGGAACACCTCCAGGGAGGGTGACTGCACCACCTCCCTGGGCAGCCTGTTCCACTGCAGCACTATTCTTCCTGAGAAGAAATTTTTCCTGATATCCAACGTGGGAAGGAGCTGGGGCATGCAAACCTTCACTGAAATCTTGCTTCCAATGCAGGCAGTAATTCCTCTGGAGGTGTGTTCCCCTCTTGTCCCCAATGAGAGAAGAGTTGAATGTGTTGCATCTCTCTGCTGAAGGTGTTCATGCAGCAATGCCTACCTGTGTGGCTCTGCATGTGGGGCTGTTGCATTGAGGGCAGGGTCTGTGGCTCATGTGTGCAGGACGCTGTGCCTGCCATGGCACCCCCCACTGCAAGTTCAGGGATCTCTCTGATATTTTCATAGATGTTTTTCAAAGCAGTGCCTTCTATCTTGCTTTCACAGCTTAGAGAACAGCAGGGTTTAGGCAGCTCACTACCTCCTTCTTTGGGCTGCCACTTTTCCTACCCCAGTGGGGGCCTGCTTTGACACAGAGCCTTTCTCAGCACAGAGAGATGTCTTTGGCTTTCCTCTGGACCTGTGTTTTTAAGCATACTCTCAGCCTCAGTTCCAAAGAGATGCTGGGAGAAGATGTTTGCGCTGTGTATGAAGTAAGTGTTGCTGGACAGAGGAGCAGACATTAGGGGTTCACACATCACTTGTACAGGACCCACTCATCAGCCAGAGCTCTAAGCAGTCTCCCAGATTGTAACATGAATTGGCAAGTCCATCCCTCCCTCTGTGTAACATGTTTTAAGGGAAGAAAAAAGCCTGAGTGAAAGAAATGAAAGCTCAGCAAAATGCGAACTCAAGCCCAGCACTCAACAGGGAAAGCCAAGGGGAAAAATCATTAGGTAAGGCATTACATGCATGGACACGTACTGGATGCAGATGCACACCTGCACAATGCAGATGCCCTGCTGTAGACCTGAAAATGCTTTCAGAAGGCATTTAGATGCCTATACATGCACATAAAAATACACTTATTTGTAAATCTTTGTCACTCCTGAACCCCCTGTCACACAAAACATGCAGTCCTACCAATATGCCAGCTACATTTTTCCCCAGCTCATGATTCTGCAGAGGAGAGCGGCATATATGCTCAAGGTGAACTGTTCCTTCATCTTAGATGAGCAAGGGTAGGAGTAATATAAGCTCCCTGGCTTTCTCCAGATCAGAATCAGACTAGCCTGGTGTTGCTGGTTTTTAGGACATTGTATTAAACTCCCCTCTCCTCACCCAGAATCGTTTCAGAAGGGCATGATGGCTCCAAAGGGTGCAAACTTTACTGAGGAGCCTAAACCAGGGGTGTTACTACTCATTAACTGGAGGTGAGTTGTGTTGGATGGTACATTCACTCTGTAGTGCTTTTTGTATACATTTTTTTCTCTAATTCTTGCAAAATCCTAACTCCTGATTCTGCCCTCTAGAAGCTATTGCTTTGCTGAGTTACATCCTTCAGCCTACTCAGATCATAGGCCACACAACCACAAACAGCTCCCCTCTAACCTCTTCCCTTGTGTCTCTCCGTTACGCCTGTGCTGATTATAGCATGCACTTCTGTAAATCTTAGTCACCCATACATCATGGAGTATTGAGGACCTTGAGTCCATACGTATCTCTCGAAGCCATACAGCTCCTGTGTGCATCAGCCTTGTCTGGATGAACCACTTTCTTCACTGCCGAGTTAATGCTACCACCAGAAACAACACCATCACCTAGAGGAAGCTATAATTTCAGGCTGTTTTTATGCCTGTAGTGCTCTCATGATACCCTCTGGTTTGGAGGAATGATTTACCAAGGCAAACATCTTGGCATTCATGCCGTCCTGACCTTTTTGTGACACCAGTGGAGCTCCATAGTTCATTGACTTTGCAGAAGACAGAAGCACTCAAAGTATATCTCATTAACCTTCTCATACTAATCATGGCAGAGGACGGGACCTTAGCAATTGCAAAAAGCATATAAATGCACCTAGAAAGAAATGTTTCAGCAGAAATAGCAAAAGCTGTGTAAATGCCAGACCTTAGTGAGCTGGGGAACTGTGTTTCTGCGAAGTGCTTTTCTTCCCAGAATTGCAGAAATGAGTTGTAGAGCCAAGGCTGATACTTCACCCCGTCTGCATTATGCACTAAGCCTCTCTCTGTTACATGTTAGGTGCTCTATAAAGATAAAGAAAAATCCACCATCTCTTGTAATCCAGATGCTTAACTGAAGGGCTGTTAGAAACAATTCCTGCTTCTGAAGGTGCAGTGAAAAAAGCAACCTTCCCCAGCTGGCTGTGGAAGATGAACTTGAGGTTCACAAAAAAAAAAAAAAAGGGCTGTTTTTATGTTAATTAATTTCACTTGTGGAGCATTCACAGCCACTTCTTGTCTGCATTGGTTGATGTGGCTAATTAATCACCCTAAGTGTCTGTAAACAGGAGATTTTTTTTGCTTTCTGTGGCATCTCTACCTGCCTATGTGAGGATGGAGACCTGTAGCTTCACAGCAATTGGCAATAGCTGTGAACTCAGCAGTGTGAGAGTGAGAGTCACAGCTTAACCAGTCTGGGTGAAGGCTAAGAGGGATGTTCTATTCTCAGAGCCATGGAGAAAATTTTGCTGCTGAATGAGGAAAGTATGAGTTCGAAAAGGTGGAGACATTAATAATAAGAGCCTTTGTGTTCACATGGGATAGCTGGAGGACAGAGATACAATGATTAAGTTTTGACATCTGCAGACTGTAAAGGCAAAGACAAAAGGCTTTTCACAGAGGAATTACTGCTCCTGTTTTTGCTTCCTAAGGCCAGTGGACTGGAAAGGCTCATCTGGTTCCTTCTCTGCTGCTCTAGACAGCAACATCATATAGACCTACACAAACCCCATTTTTGTTATCTTCACTGCTTATTCTGGCTGGCTGTTCTAGAACCTCTCTCCTCTGGTGGTTAAAAGCCATCTTGTTTTCAAGGCAAATTTTCTCATAACCAGTTGCTCTTGAGCCAACACTGTTTTTCTACATAAAACAAAACAACTTTCCTTCCTCCTTGACTATCTGTCTCCCCTTTCTTTATACAGAGCAATCATATCTTCTTCTGGCTTTCATTTATCTAGGTTAAACAAGCCTTTTAATCTCCTCCTTTAAGGTGGGCTCTCTGTTCCCTTAATCAAGCATCAAGCCAAGGTTATTTTTGATAACTTGCTTTTCTGTAAGGTTCTTTGCTGCTTGCCCAAACCAAGTGTAAAACAGCATGACCTATTGTCTATTGAATAATTCTGAGGTGAAGAAAAGTGTCACCAATCAAATCTAGAAAAATGAGGCATCCAGGTGCTACTGTTAAAATTTGCATTTGTTTCCTACCTTATCTAGTGACACTCAAGCCTTTTAAAATGACTTAGTTTCTGATATAATTCCTCTTTAATAATGGTAAGAACATCTCTGTCCATGAAAGCTAAGCCTGTGAATCTCCAGCACATCTCTGTATGTCATAGTTTCAGCAGGGATGGAATTGTTTTCTTTAGTGTGCCTAATATAATGCTATGTTTTGGTCCTAGGACACAAACAATGTTGGTAACACAGATGTTTATAGTTGCTGCTCAGCGGTTTGGTACAGAGCCCAGGATATTTGCAGTGAAGGGCTCAAGGAGCTGGGTGGGAACAGAATTAGGAAAGCTGACTTGAACTGGCCAAAGGCATATTCCATGTCCTACGACATCAAGAGGAACAAGTTTTGGAGGGGGTGCGAAGGCATCTGTCTCTCTTCTTCTGCGTGGGGGGCTAGCTGGGCATTGGTGGTGGGGGGTGCATCACTTGTTATATACATTTGTTATATACATTTATACATTTATATATATATACACACACACACATATATATAGTCATAATTATTATTCTTTTATCTGACTTAATACATAGTTTTATCTCAACCCATGAGTTCTACTTTGTTTTCTGTGATTCTCTCTCCCATCCCACTGGGAAGCAGAAAGTGAGCAAACAACTGTGTGGTGCTCAGTCACCTGCTGGGTTAAACCATAAAGCTATTACAACCCCTGTAAAATACCTTAAATTGGCCTTCTGAAAACTGTTTTAATCCCAAGTGATTTTATTTTATTTATGCATGATTTATTTCATTTCAGGCTACTGCAGCACAAATGTTCCAACCCCTCAGGTTTGCATTTACTATTATGTACTCCGAGCAGGACATACCTTTGGCAGTGTCCCAGTTAAAACTATTATTTCTATGGTATTTCTATTATTCCTACAGTAGCCCTTTTCAATCCTGCCTAGTTGTTCTGGTTTCTGTATGTCCTCATTTAGAATCTACATGAATTGTACCAACAAAGCTCTTACTTCTCCCTAGACTCTCCCACCTTTCTAGAGGGGTAAGGTATGCTTTTGCATCAGCTATGTTGCCAATAATATTACTGTTTTCTGCCAGATATTCTACCTATATATTTTCTATATTTGATTTTCCCTTTTTTGTGTATTAAAATCATATGTAAAAGTTACATAAGATCTTTCCATTTAATTGACAAAAGAATAAGAAGCAGAAAGCTTTCCGTACTTACTGTAAGAATTCCCACATCTAGCTACATGTGTATATCTCCCAATTTCCATAGTATTTCTGAACCTCATGACTATTTCTGTGTTTATTCACTCCATGCACTCCAGAAGCGAGAACATACAATTATCTCCATTTTACACAATGTGAAGCAGAGACACAAGGGTGTCTTTGCAGATCAGGTCCCAGAGGTCCTTGGCAAAATAGGGAATTGGTGCCTTCCAGTTCCTGCCCTGTGCTGTTGCCTTTATGTTCCCCACTGGAATGAAAAAGCCCCTCAGCTCCTGGAAAAGAAAATGTAATATAAAGGAGAAAAAATGTTTTGGGAAAAGCAGAAAGTGTTTGACTCCTAAATGAGTTTGGAATGATCTTTTGTTCTTTAAAAGGAACCAAATACCTTTCGTTCCTTTTCTTGCGTCTCTTCGATACAATGAGTGTCAGGAAGCTAGAGAAGATTTTAATAGAGTAGTGCAAGGCATTGTGCAAATAGGAGCCTGGATGAAACAAAAACTATAAAAGACTTTACCCAGGCATAGTTCTCCTGGCATCTCTTCAAAATCGGTAACCTAAACCCCAAATCAAACGCAGTATGTCTGAGTATCTTGCACAAGAATTGTGTCTCATTTCTTTATACCCTGAATCTTTCACTCCAGTTTAGTCCTTGAAGGGCCACATTTTGATGCGGTTTTGTTTCTCAGTCTGCTGACACTGGAAGTTGGAAGTTTCTCCAAATGCTTTTGTGGTCCTTCACAGACATACTAAGAGGAACTGAGAGGTTGTCTTCTCTTGTGGCTGCAACAAACAGTCCTGGAGGTTTATGGGAGAAGCTCTTATTTGTCTGCACTATAAATCTGAAGGAGGGCTTTGTAAATGGTTAGTTTGAGTGCTGGTCACTTGAACAGGCAGTTGTTTTAGCTAATGCAGCACTTAAGGTATCTACTGAATGAGACTACCCAGCCGTTGTGTTATAAATATCTTACTGACCTGATAACACTGAAAAGGGCAAATGCAGAAGAATAAGGAAATATACTGTCCTGGTATAAACTGCAGCAAGAAGATTTAGGTCAGACACTGGGGCAAAAACAACCCCACACTTTTTTAATGGCAAGGATAGTTAGGCTGCCCACAGAGACCACAGTCTCTCTGCCAGTGAAGGGACAGGTTGGGCAAACATCTGTCACAAATGACTGTTACAAGCCTTAGCTTCTCTTGGGAGGGGAGCAAAGCTCTGTTAAGAATTAGTTTTGGGGAGCTAATATGCTACAACACCTTTCATTAAAGATACGCATTAACATACTGCAGAACGCTTTTGTTCTGGCTGCATCATACCGCGGTTGAGGCAATTTGCCAGCCTGCTGGAAGGCTTTTGGAAGGCTCTGACTTATTATAGGCAATTGTACCTTTTGTCTGCCTGTTATAGCTTATACACGTAGGCAAACCGATAGCATCGTGATTGACTTTTTGTTCTACAGTTGCTCTCACTTTCTTGTTTTGTAGATGTGTTGGACTTCCTCTCCCAACAGCTTGTTAATCTGAAGTAGGATTCTGTATTTTAAGATGAGAGTTGGCTTCTCCCCTCCCTCAACACCTCCTGATTAATCCCAGTCCAAGTGACCTCCCTTTCTTGATAAGATCTGGTGTGGTATGGACAGAGAATGGGAAATTAAGGTGAAAATTTGGCTCTAGGAGCCCTCCCCTGGCATATACTTAGGTTTTGGACAATATTTATAAGGGGCTGTTAATGGTCTCTGGCATCCTTATTTTTGCTGATTCTGTGACCCTGCAGTAATCCTGGTGGGAGTTTGGATGACTGGACTCTGATCAGAGAACACCCAGTGAGTCTAGAAACTGCAGGTTGACAAATATGTAGGATGCCTGGGATGGTTTATTTTTCCTCTTTTTGCTGAGGCAAGCACTGAGCAAAACCTAAGTAATAACAGTTTACAGGCTGTTAATACCAAATATCCTGAGAGTTCAGAAGTGCCTTATTCTGCTCTGCACAGCTTGGCAGGTTATATTCTTTAAGAGCAGGCATCATTATCCGGACAAATCTGTGACATTTAATTCTTTTGAGGCTAACCTCTGTCCCCAGAGTGAATTGCTCCTTCTCTCTCATGGCAGATTATCTAGCATAAAATTCACATTTTAATTTTTTTTTCTCTTGCATTGTCTCTGTCCTGTGCATGAGATGCTTCTTAGTATCTTTACTATCATTGTCCACATGTGGCTTAAAGCCTGTCTTTAACTACAGGTGTACACATTTGATCCTTACATGTGTGAGCATGTGAAGAAGTTTGCCCTCCCTCAGTTCACAAACTTTTTCTGATTTTCTCTGTGTCACTTGTTCATACCCAGTACATGTCCCCAGGTGTAAAAATAATTATACGTTATGCTTGATTGCACGGGTTAGCAATGAGGTACAATATTTGCATAGATACTTGAGACAGTCCATAGTTAAACAGGCCAGACCATTTCCTTACATTCAGTTTTTCCTCCTTTTCAGACGATTTACAAGGACTTCACTAGTATAATAATGAAGGAGCACGTACAGCTGTATTTGCAGATTAGGTACTCCGGTGCACAGGAGGCCATGACTGTTGCTGTCATTCTAATTTCATAACATTGGCCCATGTAGTACAGTGCTGTGAAATATGCCTAGCATGCAGCCTTATGAAGTCCTCTTTCTGTACCAGAGAACTTCTGGGTAATTACGAGTTGGGTTTGCCTATCTGATCTAATTTATCACTTAGGGGTTTATATCATGCCTATTACTGTGATATCTAAGTGCTGCTGAGATACTGCAGGATGTCTCTTTCATCAAGTGCTTATTTCTATGATAAGTTAATGTTATTGAGCTGAAGTCTGTGCTGTTCTGTGCAGCATCTTAATCGCTGCTCCCCCCTGAGCCCTGTGTGTATAGTTATTCTACTTGTGTGGTGGCTTCACTGAACTGGTTTTAGGGATTTGAGATCAGTTACTTGAAGGCCAAAGTTGTGCTGCAGAAATCATGGCTCAGCTGATGATAAATTGACCTACTCGATCGATGAGAGGGAAGTCCAAGGCTGAGCAGACTGTGGGTGAGCATATGGATATATGTGCTCTGTCCCCTTAGAAATGCACTTTCCACATGCCGACTTACATAGGGGTGTGAGTAGAGACTGTCTGCTATGTTCAACATAATCTCTCATTTGTGGGTAAAAGGGGCCACCAGTTCCCTGGGCTCCCACTCTGCCGACTTCCACTTATTGATTAAAGCATATTTAAAAATTAAAACAACATCTCAGTGCCCACTCAGCAACCTACTGCCTGGCCACTTCACCTGCTTCTGGTAGAAACCACAGTCTTGCTCTCCGTGGGGTGTCGTGTTTGCACTGCAGGGTAGATGGGGAGGTTGCTGTCTCTGGGTGATTTCTTCTGCCTTTCTTCTCCTTCCACCAGCCCTCAGAGTGGGTTTTTCTTTCATGACCAGATGAAGCGGTTGTTTGTTTGTTTTGAAGGTGACAAGTGTTTTATGTGAATTCTGGCTGCTCCAAAATGCCAAACCCCAGCTGGGCTTTGAGTTTCACAGAATAACCGCTGACACCTAATGAGCCTCTAATAAGTGCTTCTCCCTCCCTTCTTGTCGTTTAAATAAATAAATGACTGAAATTTGGGGGTGGTGGGAGGTGGTGTTGGATTGCAGTGGAATGAAGCTTTTCTGTTTACCCACCAAGCAGGTACACTGCTAAAAGCAGTCACACAAGCTTCCCACGTACACATGCAGCCTCCCCCCCCCCCAATGGCCTGGAGGGCTTCCTTTGAGGATGGAGCAGGAAAGTTCTTTCTCAAGCCCAGTTAGTTTCTTGCCCACTCAGCTTGAGCTGCGAGCCAAGGTGCTAATTAGTGTCAACTGTGATGGGGGGAAATGAGAACAAAGGCAAGACTTTGATAGTTCAAAGTGTAGTTGATGTTCAGGTGTTTTCTTTTCCTGGAATTTTTGCAGAAGCAGTCTACCATTGGCAGTGGGCATGCTACACATATCTTCTCTTAAGGGAATGGATTCGCTTCAAAACAACTCTTATTTGTGGCAGTAGGTATAAAACTAAGGAGTCCCCACCCCTCCTTTTCTGCTTTCTGAAGGTGTGATCTCTGCTTAAGAAATGGAGAATGAAAAGATGTAAAATTTCAATACATCTTTATGGAAAAATTCTGAGAATAAAGATCTTAGACACTGCTTGAATTTCTTTGTCAGAAGCAGAGCAATTCCTTGTTTCCAGCTAGGATATGTAAACACATCATTGTGAAAGGACAAGAGTAGGTATATTAGTGAGCCCTTAGCAGGGAATAAGCAGAGTACTGTTAAACAGGCATCTCTGTATATGTTTATCTCCTGTGAAGACGCTCCTAAAACTGCAGAACATCCACCTCTTCAGTCGCCTCTCCTCTGCCATTTGGAATAACTTAGTCCTGACTAAGAATGGGCAACCTATTTCCAGATGGAGTTATTTCTGGATAAAGCTAACTTTGGTTAAGGTGAATTAATGTGATTAATGTCACTGAAAACAAATGAAAACAAAATTTTGAAAAAGAAAATAAGATTTGTTTTGACTTTTTCAAGTGAGGTTTTAAAAATTACATTTTATTTCACTTTAGTTCTGTATGTATTTCTTGTTTCTTTTGTCAGGAAGATAATCATTTTTATTGTGGTTAGCAGGCTGAACTTTTCAGGAGACAACAAGATATCTGGTTGTTGCTTGGCTGAGAAAGCTGAAAGATGTCATGTCTGTTTGGCTGTACTGATGGTACCCCTCTGGTCATCCGTTCACTCTCCAGAGGATTAAACCATCAGAGAGATGAGACACTCACAGATGTATTTCTTAATCTCTTCTCTGTCTTGGTTTCAATGCATTTCCTCAGAGCCTTCTTCCCTAAAACATCTCTTTCTCATACAGGCTTGGGCACTCCAGAGTGGTTCTCCTGCCTGGGCCTGGGGATGTGCTTAATGCAGAGTGGTGGAGCAGCTAGAAGTCTATCTTATGTTTTGTATTTCTCCACAGGTGGGGAAATGGAAGGAAAAGAAATTGCAGATGAAGTACTACGTGTGGCCCCGCTTTGAGCTTTATCCTGACTCTGAGGAGCGTGAGGATGATCACCTGAGTATAGTGACTCTGGAAGAGGCACCGTTTGTCATTGTGGAGAATGTGGACCCCCTAAGTGGCACCTGCATGAGGAACACAGTCCCTTGCCAAAAACGCATTGTGACTGAGTATGTACCCCTAAGTTTGTCTCCTCCTGTTGTCCTCTCCCTTCTCAGCAAGAAGTAGGGTACTGGGCCAATACTGGCACATCCTAATAATCCTTTATAGAAAAATCACCTCAGCTTGCTCAGCCTGGCCTGTGCCCATTCATGATTAGCCCCTCTCCTGCACAGGTATCACAAATTAAATTCTCCACATTGTGGAGGGGAATTGTGGGAGGGGAAGCTCATACTGATCATAGAGAGGAATTAAGGGAATTTTCTCTGTTTTTTTTAACTCATTTTTTGTTGTGATGGTTCAGGAATAAAACTGATGAGGAGCCGGATTATATGAAGAAGTGTTGTAAGGGGTTCTGCATCGACATCCTCAAGAAAATCTCAAAGTCTGTCAAGTTCACCTATGACCTGTACTTGGTGACTAATGGCAAGCATGGGAAAAAGATCAATGGGACGTGGAATGGAATGATTGGAGAGGTCAGCAGCAAAAGGAGGGTGTGGTGGTCTTCATTCCTGGGCTGGGTGCCATAGGTCAGATCTGACCTCCAGTCATTATTCTGTTCCCTTTCAGAGAGGGGACAGAAGTGACTCTGTAGAAATGATTGACTCCTTTCTGGGCACTGTGTGAATTAAACTGCTCTGACTCTCTGACCGTGACCACCTTTCCTGCTCAGAGATTAATTATTATTCCTTGTGGTGTCACAAATTTGGCCTTTATAGTCAAAGAAAGAATGTGATATCCATGCACCAAAGAGGCTGCAGCCTAGATTAAGCTTCGATCATATATAAGATGTATAAAGAATGAAATAAGACTTTGCAGTGTTAGAAGGAGGAGAAAGCAAGGACAGAAAAATGAGATAAGACATCTTCTCAGTGGATGATGTGTTTATCCTAAGACCTCTGCGGATTTATTTTTTATACACATAGCAGCTTTGAGGGGAAGATAAATGTCTATAGATTCCCTGAAAGAAGAAGGTGTCCTGATGAAAGATTAGAAAGGAGAAATGATAGAAACAATATAGGGAATGGGATTAGAGGAGTGAAAGAACTGCACGGATAGGCAGAATGGTGAGAAGGGACACGCTCATGATGCTTGAGTAGGGCTGGCCCTGGGTCTGTGTGTGTGAAATCTTCTTTTCTTTTCTCTAGGTCGTCACCAAGCGGGCCTATATGGCTGTGGGATCCCTCACAATTAACGAGGAAAGATCAGAAGTAGTGGATTTCTCTGTGCCCTTCATTGAGACGGGAATCAGCGTCATGGTGTCACGTAGCAATGGAACTGTCTCACCTTCTGCCTTCTTAGGTATCATTTTAATCTAAAATTAAAATTTAGTCCAGTGTTCATAAAAAATTAGGTGAAGGTTACTTGTGATTCTGAAAGTTCCTTTTTAGGAATACCTGTGAGACTGGTATGTAAAAATAAACTGTGATGTTTTAGTTCTTAATCCCAAGCAAGCAAAATCCGGGCAAATGCAAATAGGCACTGCCTAGAAGTTCCAAGGCATTTCTCAGTAATCCTAGCAAAGAATGGGCTCCTCGGGGTTGCCATCTACCCTACAGCATGTGGTATCCCAGTGACTCAGCTAATGGCATGTTCAAGGAGTGTAGGCCAGAAAAAAAAAAATGATTCAAACATTATAGCTGGTAAGCCAGCGTATACTTCTTAGCGATGACAATTAGCAATAAATGGCTGTACTTTCAGAGACATTATTTGTAAAGATTTTAACTCAGTCCTCACTTGTCAGAGACACTGGAGGAAGTTAGATATCTAACAGAACTTGAAGGGTCGAGCCATCAGTTCTTTGCTGACACTGCATCCCAATAAAACGGTTTCTGTTGTTCTTCAGTGCAGGAGGGTAGTTGGAGAATGCAGAAATATTACTGCATTTCCCAGTGTCTTCCTAGTATCTACTGTTTGGCTTTACAAAATGCTTTATGATGCAGCAAACATGCTACATGAGTTACATAATTACTGTCTCCTCTCTGCCAGGAACCTGGGAACACTTATAAACAGAAGTAATTTTATATGGATAATTTTTTTTCCCCAAACTTCTTCAAGAAGTTGTTTCATTAGTACTCACTCTTCATCAGTTTTTGCCATTAGCCAAGGAAAATTGGCTTCCAACTTTCCATCAGTATTACCTGGGGTGTGTAAAAAAAATAAGAAAATAAACACAACATTTTTTAATTGCAATTAAATTGAGATTGGAAAATTGACTGTAATGTGGGCCAGAGTTCTAGGTTTCCTTAATCTGGTACAGTCCCATCTTTATCTCTTCAGGCTTGGAGGTGGAGAAAACTGGCAAAGATCAAACAACTGCAGAATGGAAACACTTAACAATTCTAGAATGAGCCAGTGTTTCAATTGCTGCAAGAATAGAATAGCTGAGAAACTACTATCACTAGGGCTGAACCTCAGAAATTTGGAGATGCTCTTTGGCTCAGTAGCATCTTGAAAGTTGGATGCTCGTCTGAAACTCTGCCAGTTCTGTTTCATTTTCCCCACTCTCTCCAGATGGTGCTGGAGGACTTCCTGGGAACAGTCTTTTATCAATGCATTTTATTTTATCAATGCGTGTCACAGTGGCTGCGTGTGGTTCCAAATGGAGCCGTGTGTCACAGATGTGGCTGTAAGAATGAATGTAGTCATTACAGAAAAAGAAACAATGCTTCTACCAAATCAGGAATGTTTTTCAGATTAGGGTTGAAGGCTTTACCATGACTTCTGTTTCTCCCAAGCCCATTTTGCCACACACGCTCATTGGGGTGCTCCGGAAGGCAAAGAAAGGAAGGGTAAGGTGGCTGCTTTGTATCAAGCCTTTCAGCATGGGTTTCTTTTCCTCTCCAGAGCCATTCAGTGCTGACGTATGGGTGATGATGTTTGTGATGCTGCTTATCATCTCTGCAGTGGCCGTCTTTGTCTTCGAGTACTTCAGCCCTGTGGGCTATAATCGGTGCCTTGCTGATGGCAGAGGTAAGGGAAGCCACTCCTTGCCACAGTCCTCTCTTGCTTTCAATCCTGGATCCTTCATTACTGGCATTTCCTTCGCTTAAATGTGATACAGATCTAGTCCACTCTAAAAGGTGCTTAAAGAGGGCAGGGAGGGAGGCGGAAAACATCTCTGTAGCAAACAGATGTGTATAATGGATAATTTGCTTGGCTCAGGAGACTGAGCTGTGATGCTTTCATCTCTAAAGCAAACGCTAGCTCCAATCATTTCTTATGAAGGGGATAGGGATCCTGGTAGCTGGTGCTGGCAGTGCCTACAGAGCTGCTCTCTCTGAGGCAATCAGAGGGCTCTCCATTTTCAATCTGCCCTTCAGTGCTACATCTCTTAGGAGAGCAAGCAGCGCTGCTGGCCTCCCAATGTAGTGCCGTACTCCAGAGCCCACATCTGTCAGCTGGGCATCACCCTCTCCAGATTGGCTCTCTGGCTTGCCAAAGCCAGCTGTGAAAATGAGAAGCTCATTTTTTCTGGGACTGGGCAAGCAATTATATTGTAAAGACAGTAGGAAAGATAGGAATGAGTGACTTAACTCTCTGGTTCTGATCTTCAGGAGACAGTTAAAGAAAGGATGGATAAAACAACTTGAGAGGCAGAATTTTTTCGTTTAGTGGTATAAGGACAATTAGCAAGTTGAGCCTGTTGTCACCTCTTTATTTCATGCCCTAACAAATCGGCACTTTAAACCTTTCCGGAACTTATTGGTCAGTTGAGAGTGGTAGGATTGTGAGTTTTTAGTAAATGCATTCATTTGCTCCCAATTTGTTACTTTGAGTGAATGTAAGGGACATTAAAATAATCCAGTTCCAATACCCTGCCATGGGCGAGGATACCTTCCATAGATCAGGTTGGAAAAAAAAAAGCGCGTTTATAGAAATGCAAGCAGAACCACATATATGGGGAAGTGAAGAACTTTTTTTTCTTGTGATGGAACCATGGGGTACCTTCATGGCAACACAGATCTTTGGATTCAAGTAAATACTGATAAACCTGTGAGTCTCCTGGGAGGTATTAATACAGATGTGGAACTGGAAGCAGTTTTTAATATAGGTATGCAGTTGTACAGTTATTAAGTTAGGTGAACTGTAGCTGGAGTATCAACATTTCTGAGTAATCATGAATGGTACTGCACCATCAGGAAGATATTATCCCTGACATACATAACACAGAGATGTAGAAAGCAGCCTGTGGAGGCTGAAATGCCTCTTTGGTAATGAATACTGTTGCTAATGTTATTTTGGCTGCATTCAAATAGTCTACAGTAGTATTAATCTGCTCCTAGATCTGTATTTTCTCTTTAAGGATACCTTTCTCCAAGTTAGGTGAGCATGTCCTAATCTAGCCTCCAACCACACTGATTTGTTGTTCTTGGGCCACTCCAAGTTTGAAATGTCATTCCTGGACATCCTGGTATGGATTAGAGACTCCCGTTGCTGTCTTGATTTGTGGCTCAAAGCAAATGGGGTGACTGGTGAACAGAAGATAATAGCAAAGAACTTCTTGAGATTTCCTTACCGATTACAGTTCCCACTGATGTTTCACATGGCTTGTACTTGTGTCTTAGGGCAAGTCCATACCTATACCTTGAAGTACTGTATCTTACAGACACATGATTCAGGCATCTCACTCATTTAGTAAAGAGGAATTAAAAGTTACCACTCCAACATGTAAGATGCAAGGAGTGTCAAACCAATTTCTTACACCAATTTCTTTCTCCTTGCATCTAGAGGCTCCAGTTTTGCCAGATGATGATTCTACTTAGAACTTAATGTGCAATTCCCAGATTACACAATGAGCCCCTTGCACTTTTCAGCTGCATTAAGGGCACACACAGTTTGTGCCTTCAGATGATCCATACTTTTCCCTGTTCAGTGCTTTGAAGAGAAGTCATCAATTGACTTTCTTCCCTTCTGTTTCTCTGCTGGAGCCAACCTTAATCACAGGCAGCAGCACTCGGCTCCCACCTTCCCAAGGGAGGACATGAAGCATGGGATGCTAAACCAAATGGTTGCAGAGCCAGGGTAGCACCATCAGAAAAGTGACAGGCAGTACTTGAATTGTGCCAGAGAATCTTCTCCCAGGAGAATCTTCTCAGTGCCTGAAGTACGATCTTTTGAGTAATTCCAGCTGCAGTCTCAATGACAGTTCCTCTTGTGCTCAATTTGAGCATATGTTTTGGTTCCCACTAATGGAACCTACATATGCCAGGGATGTGGGACTGCTGAGAGCCAGACAGGATTTCACAAGGTTTCAAGCATGGTGTTTCATGAGCATGCTTGGCTTTTGGGCTATGTGTGAGCTTTTACTCTGAAAAGTGAATAAGGGGAAAATATCAGCTTTGTAAACATTGGATTTGTTCTTGAGGCTGCTGATCTTCCTGAGAGAGACCAAAGTATATGTTATGTAGCTTAGATGCAGTACATGGAGACGAACTGGGTCCTTCTCTGTCTCATGTAACATAAGCAGACTCAGTAACCAAACACTCTTGCAGATGCATTTGCAGACTCTTGTTATTTCAGATGATGCTCTTTCTTGCACCTATACAAGTGCAGTGAAGGCCATATTTTGCACAGATGTATGGTAGGAGTTTAGGAACAAAACCACTGTTAAACAACTAGAAATGAGGGTAGAGTTCTTCTGAGAAAACTATTTCTGGTGACTATACTTGAACTGAAATGGAGTGTTCTACATTTTCTAATCAGGTACAAAAAAGCCCTTATATAAACCTTCACTGGAAATCTTTGGGACAGAATGAATACAGAAGCCTGAGGACATTTTAGAAAATCACTTTTCAGGGTCATGCTTTGCTTAGATATAGTGTCATGAATACAGGGGAGCATAGCTATGGACATTCATCTCACAGGAATAGATACTAACCTTAACTCTGAAGTCATGTATGTAAAGAGAAATGCAGACTGCTTGCTCTGAGATGCTCACTGTGGAATCTTGTTTCTCAATCACTCTAGAGCCAGGAGGTCCCTCTTTCACCATTGGCAAAGCTATCTGGTTGCTGTGGGGGCTGGTGTTCAACAACTCTGTGCCAGTGCAGAATCCCAAAGGTACCACTAGCAAGATCATGGTGTCAGTGTGGGCCTTCTTTGCTGTCATCTTCCTGGCCAGCTACACTGCCAATCTGGCTGCCTTCATGATCCAAGAGGAATATGTTGACCAGGTGTCCGGCTTGAGCGACAAAAAGGTAATGGATCCCCCTAGAGCAGCCTTCTTCACAGAAGAGGTTGTATTGCTCTTTCTTCTCTTACTGCTAAAATACTAAGACTTTTTCAGTTGCAGCATTACTGTAGTCCCTGGTTTAAATAGCACAACTGTTCTTCACTGGTATTCAGTTCAAATTTTACACATTTTAAGCATTTCAGGAGTGAATTATGGAAACAAAACTGATCTGTGCTTGCTTGCATGATCCCAAACTACACCTTGATTGGCAGCAAGAAATGAATTAATGCTGCTTTGAAGGTGATGTGTATAATGGCTGCAACCCGTTTTTTCAGGATGAAGTAATTTGTCTGTGTGGGAACTGTGACTACTGTGCTAGCAAATATGATCTGTTAGTTTATTCTGGGGACAACTTCTGCCTATGGGGGTATATCAGCTTGGCTTTGATGGTTTACTATTGCTTGCATTTTAAGTTAGACTGTCATTTTTTCAAGGCCTTTGGAGGCTTAGCACAAAAAATCATTCCCTCTTTCACTGTGTTTCACTGCCTTGTTTACATGCGGTGCATTTTGTACTCACAGAGCATTTGCTTTTGCTAGGCTTTGCGCACTGAGGATTTTGAGGAGATTGCTCATGCATGCAGGTTAGCGCTGTCTGGCTCATGAGGGTCTGAAGCTGTGTGCACTGCTTTATTTTTGTTTTGTTGCAAGGTTACTCACAAAGAATTGAATTCTGTGAGTCTCGACTGCCCATACTGTATTTGTTACTCAGTCACTGGGTCTTCTTTAGGGGTCATGTCATTGTCAGGCAGCCACGTAGCAACAGGTCACATACGCTGCTATTGGAGATAACAGCAAAAAGAGGAATGTGTGTGTTGATTTGCTACTACTGGTCTGGTTATAGTTACTGTCACTTTAGTGCCCCTTGACAGTCTAGAAATAAACTGTGGTCGGTCCCCCTGTGTACACAGTGTCATGTGCATCAGGCTAGGAATTCTGTGGTGGATTTGTTTCTAAGAGGTTTTTTCATTGGCTTTTTTTTCCTTTCTAGATGTTTCTGTTTTCTCCCTGGAAAGAAATATGACAGAATAATACAACCCATGCAGAGGTGCTCCTGTTATTTGTTTTCATTCCAACCTCAATTTGTTCCACAGTGTCTCACATTTGCAGTATTCTGTGTTGAGGAGGGGGTGAGGAGGATGCTCTTCTGTTAGGTGGAGGTTGTTGCACAGGCTCCTGAGAAGCCGTGGATTCTCTCAGGTTGAAAGGCACTGTTCAAAACCAACCAGCCCTACCAGAGTTAACATTAGTTTGTCACCATTAAGTTTTCAACTGTCTGAACTAAATGGGGTAGTTCATACCTCTGATCTATTGTTTCAGACTGTGCATAGGCTCATGGAGAGAGCTATGCTTAGGCTCATAGAGATAGCTATGCTTTCTTTCTCATGTTTTTCAAAACACTCTCCATACCTGCAGAGATATGTGTGTGAAATATCAATTGAAGTGGTAGTTCCTGGAGCTTCATAGAGCCTTTGGATGTAGGTTTCTAGCCTTATTTTGATCGATATCACTGTAGGGCTGCTTATGTGTATTGGATTAAGGTCATTTTCTTCTGCTTTTCTTTGCTTACTTACCTGTATTTGCTTTTGATATCCTAAAGCATGCACTGTTTTTCTTGGGGAAGAGAAAGGCCATAGTACATACTGAAGTGGCTGTGATACGCCTCAAACACAGCTGCTAGGGCAAGTGCAGCATATGGGCAAAATTATGATCTACCAGAGCATCTGGAACCAGATGAAAATTGGCTATTAAAAATGAAGGCCAACTGCTGTGTCTTGAGAATAGACAAGTGGGAAAAACTCCATCCAAAAGGGTGAGTAAGAGATTGATCTGCTGGACTTATGGACTTCCACTCTGTGTATGCAGAAGCTCTGCAGAATTTGAGACCAGCCACCCAGGTACCCAAGCCCTGCTTCAGGATGACCTGGTTTGGGAGGAATTCTCTCTTCTGAATTTCTTCTTTTCTCCTTCTTCTGAAGTCTGCACAGTGCTTGCAACCCCCTCAGTACACATACCCTGGAGATGGAGTTGTGCTGTGCTCTTCCTCCCTTCTCCTGCCAGCTTAAATTAGTCAGTTCAGATTTACAAAGGAGGCAGTTGCTGACCTGTGCTGGTTGGCTAAGAGGGATGGCTTAAGTTTTTAGGCTCTTACCTCCATTGTGACTGCTGATATCATCCACAGCAGAACTGAGGCAGATCAGCTCCTGGCCTTCTATAGCCGATATGGGCAGCTGTGTCCAGCACAAGGAGTCACACAGAATGGAATCCAAGCTGATGGACGAAGATCTAGATACTTAAAGGATATCATTCCTCCTTATCTAGAAACAGAATCTGCTTGCATGACAGTACCTGAGGAAAACAGAACTCCAGAGCAGCCAAAATGCCAGATGCACTCCCAAAATCCATTACTATGCCTGGTGGGGGAATGCTCATCAAAGTCAAGCTGGCTCCTGCCTGCAACACCCACCCAGAGATCTCTAGATCAGTAGACAGTAGACAGTGTGGTCCTTGCTTAGAAAGAGCTGAGAGGGGCCTATGTCTGTTGACCTGCTACGTCCCTAGAAGTGAGGGCTGAATCATTCCAGCTGTCTGAGGACTTGGAAGGTGTCTTGGCTGTTTCCCAGCATTTCTGTACAAGTGACATGCAGGACAGGGACTAATGTCATGTCCTTGCTGTGCTGCAGGGATGCTTGAGCAGACCTGCTCGAGCAGGGACCTCTATGCTAGGGTGGTAGGTAGTACGGTGGGTGACTGTGCTGAGCTTCATGGCCATTTCTGCTCTGTCTCCTGGCCCTGAGGGTGTGTTTGGGTGATGCTCACCATGCACAGTGCTGCCTGTTTGTTGTCAGCTGGCTTAAAATCGGTGCCAGAGCTGAGCCAGGAATCCACAGTTAGCACGTTAATCCTCATGGCTGCTTAAATCACATGTCAAACTGGCTCCTACAGCTGTTGTAGACATGGCAGAGTCAGGGAGGAGAAACTTGCTCCTCCTGGAGAGCAGCTCTGATCCTGCAAGACCTGGTCAAGAGCTGATCTGAGGCCTGCCCTCATCACCCCCCTGTGCAACAGTGAGGCTGATTATGAGCCTGGCTGCCTCTGGGGACCACCATGTCCCTCCTGCAAATGGCTGGCCAGCAAGATGGCCTGTCACAGGTTGCTGCAGCCAGCGCACGCGCCTGGTTTCATCTGACTGCAATCAGGAGATATAACCCAATTTCCTATAATGGGAGAGCTTCAGACTCGTTAGAGAAACAAGTGCCTGCGGTATTTTAGTCTAACGAAGGCAATAAATACAGGAAAGATTATATAAATGAGCTAACGTGTGAAATAATCTAATAGCTATACATAATTTCCATTCATATACAGTAATAATAGAATAAAAGCAAATGTGGACAGCCAGCAGGGCATTTAAATAAAATAATTTAGAATGCAGTAGGTTAATAATAATAAAAAAAAAAAACACTACCAGTGCCTATAAATTAGTTGGAAATGCCAAAGAGGCTAATAAAGTATCAGAATGGTAATTTTGTAATTGACATAAAAAGGAGAGAAATGGATTTCTGTATGCCTGCAAATTAATATAGATTGCTGCAATTTCACATGTGTTTAACTTATTTGCTTCTTAAGATATTAATGAAACGTTGAGACAAAGAACTTATTTCTATGAAGCCTAGGTCAGCTATTTTTTGTTGTGTTTGTTTGTTTGTTTTTTGTTTGTTTTTTTTTTTTTGTTTTTCCCAATGAATATCCATTATTTCCAGAAAAAAAATGAAGTTTTAGAGTTGAAACTGGCCAAAATCTGGTATTTGCCAAAGTAGATCATTTTAGTGTACTTGAAACAAAGTATTTTGATTGGTAACTCTGATGTGTATTTTTGATTTATTTTCTACAGGCTTTAATCATAAAATAGACCTACATTTAAGAAAAGGATTTTTTTTTTTTTTTTTTTTTTCTGTAATGAAGGAAAGAGTTAATTGAAAGACAAGGCAACACGTTATCCTGAAGTGAATGAAAATTTCAGGTGGACACAAAGCAAAAATCTCACTAAAAAAAAAAAAAAAAAAAAAAAAAAAAAAAAAAAAAAAAAAAAAACCAGTACCCTGCAAAGATGAATCTGCTTTATTTCTGCAGTAATAGGTGCTTGGCCATGAAACTGAAAAATGAATTATTTTCTACATTCTGCTGTGCAGCACATTAAATGTAAATTATACAAGGATCCCAATATGCAGAACACTTAAGCATGTGCTTAACTTTGCGCTCATGAGTGGAGACATTAAAGTCAATGGGCTATTATTCACATGATTGAAGTTAAGTGTCTTTCTGAGCTTTTTTACAACAAATACTTGCTCTGGAGAAGGCTAGGATAAATTCAGAGCAGGTACCTTCGTCTGAAATTTTCTGAGGAGACCATAAGTGGGGCTCAGTGTAGCACCCTGAAAGGTGTGCTAGAGGAGTGGGTGTCTAATTAGTTGGCTTGGAGGCAGCACAAACTTTCCTCAGGATTAAGCAGTTACTGTCAGTGAATATTTGTGGTTTCACGGATTTCTTGCATGACACAAAGGAAGTTTTATGTGGCAATGTCCAAAAGGACAAAATATTTAACCCTCTCAACAGCAGTATTATTTTTGTTATGTGGAGACCTATATGGAGATTACAAGCTAGCTAGATGCGAGCAAGGCCATGCCACTTCCAACCTAGTTATTTTGTGATAAATCAGAAACTATCTTCAATATGGGTAGAGTCCTGGCCTGGAGCACACCTTATATAGACAAAAATTAAAGAAATCATGCCCCCATAAAGTTGATTCTCTTCCACAGTGCTTCTCTGGTGGAGACATCTTCCTGTAAATGAGCTGAACTGCATTCAGTTCTTTGTTTCGAGATGACCTTTGTATATAACATTCACAGTACTGACTAGTGCGTGATATAACAAACACTGGTTCACAGTGAAGTGCGGAAAATTCAGACCTCTGAAAGTCTGAAGTTTTGTGCCTTGGTATCTGATTACTTCTCTGTATTTGTTCACAATCATCAGTTCCTAAAGAATGATATTTATATAGAAATAGTATATAATGCAGTATATTTCTGTATAATTACATATTATTTGAATATCTTCATATTAATAAACAGGAACAACTTATTGTGTCATAATGCATCTTTATAATCAATGACATTTATTGTGTACATAAATTTGAACTCAGATTTTTTTTACAATCATAGATGGGTCCATTTATTATAGATTTAATCATCCTGCCTTGTTCAGCTTGGCATGATCTTTACGCTCTGTGAGATCCTTTCAACAAACCTCCATGCCCATGTACTGAAAAGGGATTCAGTAGTTTCATGGCTATAAATGTTTAAAGTCAGTTGGTTTTCAAGTGTGTTTTTTCTCTCCCCCCTCTTCAGTCCTACTTTCTTTGTCATTCTCCCTCTTGCTCAAGCTCAGCACTGTATAGTGCTGAGCAGCGAGAAGGCTGTGCTATGCCTTAGCCTTGGCTCAGCCTCTCAGGATTCTCAGTTTTCTGTCGATCTGGAGGGATTTAGCAGCAGTAAAACTTGTAATGGGACTCTTAAAGATTAGTGGCACTTAAAATAACATTTAGTTGGGAACTTGAGTGAGGTACAATGCAAGAGAAGTGGATACACAAAGGAAGTCCATAGGCCAAATCCATCCTTGCTGGGAAGGGAGGAATGTAACATGACACTGTTGGCTTTGCCCTCATTTCAAGTGGGAGTTTCTGCAGGGGAGAGGGTGGTGAGCTACAGAGCTCCTGCACTGTCCTCAGCTTCCAGCTTTTGCATTTCTCCTTGCATTTCCAGGGTCTCAGCCACCGACAGCTTTTCTTTTTCATCTTCCTCCTCACCAGCTCCCACAGCTGGCCCTTTGGAGGCACTGGGCAAACTTGGTTGCTTCTGTGCTAATTGCTTGGCAGCCTGGAAAATGTCGTCTTCAGAGAATTGCGTAACAGGGAGAGGGAGGAGGGAAGCAAAGGATTGTCCTGCTTCTCGCTTCGGTGTAAGTCAGCAGAGAGAGAAGCGATGAATATTTTTATTTATTATTTATATAGTGCCATAAATGTACTTGGCCCTCTGCAGTCAAATAAAACACAGTGGCCCTGCCGCCACGATTTGGCAGCCTGAGTGGGGAGAGCTGGCTTCCTTCATTTGAATGATCAGGGATGAAATGCTGGTAGGGTAAGAATGGGAAGATGAGATCTACAGGATTAAAAATACACAACAGCCGCCTACCTCCCTCTGCATTCCCACAAATTTCATTGCTTTCGCCTAGCGACTGAAATGTTTGAAATTATATGTACATACTTGGAAAATATTTGGCACTCTATATCTTGCATTTACCTGGTGGAAAGGAGCCTTGGTTCCCCCACAGCCTTTGGCTATTCAAGGTCAAATCTCCCCTGGTCTCAATAGCCCAGCAGGCTTATTTCAGGTCCTCCAGCTCCAGGAGCCCAAGACACACAAGGACATGATGTGGCTTTCGTTTCTCTGCTATTGTCCACTCATTAGTAGGAAACAGCTTTCTGTAGCAAGCTAAAGGGAAGCATTATCTCCCGCCTCTGAGTTGGGGCTAGGATGCTTCTATTGCCCTGCCTCGAGTGCCATGCTTTTTGCTTTACCTCCTTGACTATAAAGGTTCTTAAGAAACTACACTAATGTGATTGTTTTTTTTGCTTTGTTTTGTTTTGTTTTCTAATTATTTGGCCCCAGTGAAGTCTTCAAGAAGTTTGCCACATGTGGGCAGGGTTCCATTGTCCTGACCAGGGGTTGTTACCCATGTACAAGTTGCTAAAACCAACTGGCTGCTATTTGTACTTGCCAGATAGGAGCTCTGACTTGCCTGAAAGGAGATGAAAAATGGGATTCCTCTCTCACCAAACTACAGCCTCTGAATTTCTCAGAAAGCTTCATAAACTGTTAACCAGCTGTCTCATATGCAAACAAAGCAGATTTCAAACTCTTCTACGTATGTAGCTGCCATTTCTCTCAAAGTCTTTTTTATCAGTCAATTTTCTCCTCTCAGTGAACACTTCAGTGGTATTAACATGAGCATACTAACCAGCACCTTCTGCCTCACTCATTTCTGTTTTGCGCTTGCCTGGAATTATTCAGAATATGCATTTTGACCTGTTGTGTTTGACTTCCAAGGAAGCAGACTTCCAACAACATAACATGATTTGATTTGGGATAAAAGGCTATCTATCTCCAGTCTCTACGTACATGCAAGCAAAATTGTGCTGTAGCTAATATCACATAGCCGACTTAATTGCAACAGATAAGACTGTGTTCACATAATACCACACCTACTAGTGTTATGGCTATGCAAGGAGATGTGTGGTAGTGGTTCCACTATGGATGGTGCTCTCTGGTCAGACTTTATAGACACCTAACAGTGTGACAGATGTGAAACCTATAGCTTTCCAAATGTGTACCAAGGAAGTTTTAAAGCCTTAGTGTTATCTTTCATGCTGCACAGGTTCTGCATAATGGTCACACGCTGGGCAGCTGCATAGAACAGTCCCTAGAGATGCCTGTTTTTTGTGGTAGAAGGTGGTCTGATCCTAGAATGGCCCCTTGGCCTGCTGTGCCTGTAAGGCCTGGGTCAGCAGTAGGACGTGCACATGTAGGTCTGGACGTCCACATGTAGGTGGAGGAAGTAGGACCCCTGAAATACCATCTGTTAGGGATAAGGCTGCACTGTCTGAGGTTTGCAATCTTTGCTCTGTGCTGAAGCACAAGGCAGGTCTGCACAGAGCAATCCAGCTTGCAAAGAGTCTGCACAGTCCTACTGTGTGCATTGCTCTGGCAATAACTGCATGTGATGGCGGCTTCTTCCACCAATTGGGTCCTTGCTTTCATCTCAGTTATTTTACAAGGACAACTATTTTTAAAGTTGCTATATCTGTACTCCTTTCTTTTGCTTTCACCTACCCCCACCCCTCACACCTCTGCATTGTCCCGAGGTTGCTCTGTTTCCTTCCCTGGCCCACAGTTTCACCACCAGACATTTGTAGACATTTTTTTCTTTTTTTTCTGTGGTTCTGACCCACCCTACATCTTCCTTTAAAACTGGCTTTAATTTAATTCTTTTCCAACTTTGCTGCCGTCAGCTGCAGTAACTGATAACTCCTTTCTCAGACTTATCTAGAGGAATTCATGGGTGAAAGTGCTATGCAAAACAAGACCAGAGAATTTAAAACATCACAGGATATTTAACAATAAGATAAACCACAAAATCAAGGTCTGAGGGCACTCAAGGATTTTTTGTGCCCTTCCAAAACTGAGTTACTGAGTTGAACTGGATTTTATACTGTTCATTCTTTTTTTTTTTTTTTTTTTTTTTCCAATTGTTTATAAATCAAGGTGTGCTGTTTGACTTGTGGAGACAAGAAAGTGGTGTTTTGCCACTGCAGTCCTAGGGTTGATTTCTTCCATGGGGCCTGACAGTTGGGGATTGCTGATGAGGTTATAGGATTCTGAGCTGTGAGGAGTCTCAGCTACTGCTGAGGCAGTGGAGGGTCATGTTATGAGGGGATGCAGAAGAAGAGGAGAAATTGGAGGTAGGAGAAAAGGAAGGTCTGAAAAGTTGTGGTCAGTTGAGAGAGGCTGTAAGTTATATGTTGGTAGTAAAAGCAATGTCAGTAATGTCAAAGCTAGGTGACTGCAGAGGGAAGAAGGATGCTTTAGGAGTGAAGCTAGAGAAGCATCTGTCCAAGAGATTCATGAGTAATAGAAGAAAGAGCAGCACAGTCTCTTTAGTCTGCTGTCCTCACAGATTATTGTACCATTGCTATGACTTAGGTTTGAAGTATGCCTTTGCAGTTGTGCTGGCACAATCCTAGCTGGGAAGCTGTTGTAGCAGTGTAAAAGTACCCTGTACCAACATACCAATAGACCACATGCCACACTGTGAATCTATAAATCACCTTCTCTACCAGGACAGGTGACAGAGCACAATTATGTGGAAGTGCCTATGTGTGTCGTCAAGCTGGACAAAGAAAGAATACAGAAGCCCTGCAGGTGGTGCTGGGAATTCTGATTGACATTCTAGAAACAAACTGATCACTGACTATGTGTGAATTGGGACACAGTTACAGCTTTGAAAACCTTGCAAACTGCAAATGATAAGAGTATAGAACAGAGGGGAAAAGTTATAATATAGAGGAGCACTGAGGAGGGTGATAATGAGCATTACCTCTTACTAGCAACGCCTTTATTTCCTTGGCTTTTTGTTGCTGTGAGCTTTTAGAATGTAATGTCCTCTCAACATTTTGGGGTCCTGATCAAATTGTTTTTGGTGCAGCAGAGGCTGGGAGCATGTCCACCAACCAAAGGCAAGTCAAGAAAAGATCTACCAGATGCAATCAAAAGACAGCACTAAGAACATCTGGAAGTGTAGATAACATAGTTAACAAAAAAAGATTGAGAAATTGGGAGAACTGGGCTTCTTTATCCTCAACATGGGGAAGAAACAGCTCAAGAGTCTTCAAAAGCATAAATGTCACCTTCAAAGAGGAAAAGACTATTCTGATTTCTCTGTCTATGGTGAAGATAACAGAAAATAGTACTGGTCTTGCAGCAGAAGGGCTTCAGTTCAGACAATTGGAAGAGCTTCCCAGGAGCAAAGCCCTGGGGTAGATAGCTCAGGGAATGGCGAGTGTCCAGTGGTGGCCATCTTCCTCTGAAGGCTGGATGAAGAGCTGTCAGGAATGGTGATATTTAAGAGAGCCTTACCAGAGAAAAAAAGACATCTTCTCAAGGCCAGATACAGCTCTGTTATTTTGAGGCTTTGTTCATTGTGTGGTTTGGAGGACAGCACTGATGTATTTGGGGGACATGAAAAGGACAAGACTCCTCTCTTTGAGAGTCACTGATTAGCTATAAAGGTTTGTTTCTTGGCTGAAACAGAAGAAACATGGCAGGTGAGGCAAGACATGCTGCTGTCCACAAGTGGTCTGTCAAGATTTAAATGAGTGAAAATCATTGGCCTAGCCTTAACAAGTTCTGACTGAAACTCCTGTGCAAACATCCCGACTGGACTCTCAGGCAGTGAAGAAAGTTGCAAGCTGACTGCAGTGATGTACAGCTGAACCAGAGGGGACAGTCAAGGATGTTTGGGCAATGCAGAAAAATTGTGCTAAAATTATTCACTCAGGCATGGACTATGCTTTTCTAGCCTTCTGTCACTAAATCTTACATTACAGTTCACTAATAAATGCCATATTTTAAAGAGATATTTGGCTTGTATTGCAACAGATATCTGCTGGTTGTAAGGATGCCAAAATAGCAAGTAGATTGCTGCTTAGAGATGCCTGTGCAAAAAGTTTTGAATGATACCCCAACGGACAAATTCAAGAGAGTAGTGGGCACTTCAGACCATATGCTACCCACAGCTTCTGTCTACCTATGCTTTTCGTGGGCAGAACTGTCCTGGGGACCAGATGGTTTAGTGGCTGGATTCACTTGTGCAGATGTAGATGTCTAGAGCCAATACAGCTGCACTAGAGTATCCAGAATCCCCTCAGGTGGTTGGTCCTGGTACAGGGGTATGGGGGACCTGCTTGCAGGTTGAAATTCTGTAGGGCATTTCAAATGGTTAGGCAGCGTGTAATGTGGGTCCAAGGTCTTTTAGGCTAGCAGGCAACAGAGAACTGAACCTGGGGACCTTATTCTAGAGAGTTGGAGCTTCAAGCAGTAGAAAACTGAGGTTTGGGCCTTAGAAAATGAAAGGAACTTTCACAAAGAAGCTGTATATATCTAAGATACTACACATAAACCCACTTATACAACATTTTAGATGCTCATATATTATGCAGCATGAAATTATTTTTGTTAAAAAGTATAAAAGTAGATCAAGTGATAAAAAAGCCTTTTTGCTGTAAGACCTGCTGAGTTTGGGAATCTGCATTCAATGCTATTGGCAAACACTCTACAGCGTAAACAGAGCCTACATTAGGCAGATAAATAAGTGCAGATGTGCTTTTCTGTAGGAGCCATTTGGTGATAGACAAAATCTTTAAAAAAAATTCTCATCAAATTAATTGTGGCCAATTAGACATAACCCCTTCCCCTCATTCCTGAATGCTCTCCAATCCCGGCTGCCTGAATGGGAAGAGCTCCTATCACCTGTTTCATTATGCAGATTGATATTCGAACATCTGAGAACAATGCTGCTTTCTGCACGGCACGGCTCCAAATTGCTAATGAAACAGCTCTGCCAGACAAGTCACTTAAACCCACTCTCTCTGCTGCTGCTGACAGCTCTCATGGAGAGATGCGGGGGGAGCAGGAAAGGGGCTCTCCACTCAGGATGTGCTAATAGCCCCCAGCCTGTGTGTTTATTGCTCTCCAGAGCAGTAAGATCTCTGCTTTCTGACTCTGAGAGGTAACTTCTTCAAAGCTGTAGTCCGATTTGGGCTTAATCCTGCTTGATTTCAATTTATTGACTGAGGGGTTGAAGAGGTGGGCAGCCTCCAAGGACATTCCCAAAGCTGCCTTCTGGCTTGCCCTTCAGGCATGCTTGGTGTCTGCTTCCCGCCCCCAGGTCAGACAGGGAAAGGACCCATCTGCAGCTTCCACCTCCCTGCTAAATTTGATGTGAAGCCAGCTGTCTCAGGGATCTTCTTTCACGGTTGAGAGACTGTCACGTCACCTTGTGTATAAGGGGAGCATCTCACAACTGAGATCCCATGGTGAGCAAATGGGAGGCTGCAGCTGGGGTGCACCTCCAGCCAGTATTCCTTGGGTACAGGGCTGCAGCCAAGCTCCTCGGGTTTCCTTGCAAGCAAGGTGCATTCGAGGGAGGTAGAAACAGGTAGAGGTGAGGTAGGGCTTCTAGGTGTGCAGACCCTGCTTGCCCCTCCCTGTGACTCTCTGCAGCTATGTTTGCTTAGCAATCAGTGCAGTTGCTTATCTTCCCTTCCTCTGTCTGTTTTGTTTTTATTTTTATTATTTTTTTGGCCAGAGCCTCACGTGGCTCCTGTTTTCAGATGCCTAGGGCAAAGCAGTTGTGACTTATGGCTCTGGCAGGGGTAATGATTACATGAAATGATGTGAGAGCTCTCTCATTAATCTAAATTCAGACCATTTCTGTCAATATCTTCAGTTAATTCCTTTATCAATATTTACTGAAGCCTTCAGATTACTTCTGCATTGACTGTCTCTGTGTAATAGCACCTGCATTGTGCCTCTGCTTCTGTCTCACTTATCTCAGACTCCTCCTAGGCCAGTCTGCCAAAGCGTCCTTGCTTCCTGAGGCTGACATCTTTGGGCTGGACCCACTCTCCCAGCCCTTTGGAAAAGCCGTATGAATGTCTTTCATTACTAAACTCTTTGACAGCAGTGCCAATTAACCTTATTCATTATGTGTCTTCTATAGTTCTTGCACAGAAATTCCTCCACCTCATTGCAATGAGAGAACACCTTCCCCGTCAATCCCTATATTTTCCCATTCATGGGCATGTTTACAGCTTTTCTTGCTCCTTTGCTATGAGTTGTGTGGGGCATAAGAAAGCTCAGAAAGACACAGCCATTTATGGCTCTGGAGAGTTCTTCCATCTCTAGTCTGAGCTGTGCCCATGTGCTGCCAAGCAGTAAGTACAAGGAATTTTCAGCTACTATTTCCTGATGGACAGTTGTATGCCAGTACCAGTATTAGTCCTTAAATGTGGAGAAACAGCTGCTTATCTCTGGCTTCATGGACTGTGGAGTCATTTAGGCATCAATTTTTTAAAACTTTGCAAACACAAACCCAGGAGGCTGAAGATGAGTATGTGTGCTCCTCTTAGACATGCAAGCTAAAGATCTCCGTTGTGAGTCCCATGTGGATCCTCTCCAACTGTTCCCTGTCTTGTTGTCCACCACTCTGTGGTTAAAGTATGTGCACATATGGGTGTGTGAAGAAGAATTTGCATTTGCAGATCTGTTCTGACTGAGGAATTAACAGAGAGTGAGGAATGATAAGCTAACATGCAGTGCAGTATAGTGCATGGGTTTGCAGAAGCCAGCAACCTGCCTTTTTTTTCTCTGGAAGCATGCTTTTCCAGTTGCTAGAAACAGTCCTTTTCCTCAAAGGAAAGTTTTCATTCATTTATTGTTTGCCCAAAATGTTAAAAATTAAATACAGAACATTTTACCCCTGGCTGGCTGGTGCTAATGGGGGGACCTGGAACTTGGGGAAAATGAAGGGTTGTTCAGAGGAGGGGTTATTTTCCTTGTCACAGGTCTGCCTGACTCTGTAGTCCCTTTTTGCTCCAGTTCATGGCCAGTGTTGGAAGCAGACAAATCTAGAGATTTCATCACTAGGGATGGAGGGAGAAGGAATAAAATGGTTGTTGGATGTAGCCTCTCCTTCCCTTAGTATTTTGTGAGCCCCGAGAGAAGCTCTCCTAGCTGATGCCTTTCCAAAGGGCTTGCTGAAGTTGAATATTTATCTGGCCTGCCTGCTGCTTGCCCTGCTGGCTTTCCTGTGTGGGAGGGCTCTTTGTGGATGGGGGCTTCCTATTCTGCCCAAAAGTTTGGGTTCTGCAGCCTCTAAAGAGACAAGCTGCCCACTTTGGAAGCTCCGGTTTCAGCATGTCAGGAGAGAAACTGTATTCCTTCAGCCTGGAATGGCTTGTGATGGGTCTCCTAAACTGCTGCTATAACCAGCTTGGTGAGAAAGAAATTTTTTTTTAATGCTGCAGTGATTTTTCTCCCATCAAAATTTGCTTTCAGTACAGGTTTTGATAGCTTTGAATTTGTCTTCATCCCTTGAGAGTGTGACAGGTTTCTAAAAGGCACCTTACTGCCTATTTTGTGCTATATGAAACCTCTCTTTTTTTTTGGTGATATGACAATCTGTGTTTCAAGAAACATATCTGATATTTCCTACCAGCTTAAAGCAGCAGGGCATGTACTCTATCTCACACGCATATATGTACATATGAACCAGTCCATTCCCTCCACCTGAATATGAGGTGTGATTCCCTGCATAGCTGATGAGTTGATTTAGAGAAATAGATGCAATAAATTCCTTTTGGTGATGTGAAATGTGCTGTCAGCCTACCCACAGGTATAAGTCCTTGTTGACCTTGTTCCTGAAATGCTCCGAATGAGTACTCTGCTTTAGTAGCTTTGGACTCCTCAGCTGCGTCCTCAGCTGCTCCTCAGCAGGTTTCAGACTAGCTTTGAGCAGAACTTAATAGCTAGACCTGACTGCTTTTGAAGGTATAGCTATAGACGGTAGCCACATTTCCACCACAGAAGACAGCAGTGCATGATAGATGTGGCAGGAGAACTGTTACTGTTAAATGGGTTTGGCTTGATATCATGTTATTAGCATGCTTCTTAAGATTATCCAAATATACGGTCACATTTGAGAGCCCCAGACTAGCACTGTTTGATGTATTAAGAGGTGAGGGAGCCTTCCATCCAGCTGATCTTTGCATCTTTTCTTTTACTGCCTATTCAGTTCTTGGCTTACAATTCTGTGCCGCTTTCCATCTACTGGTTTTAGGGGTTTTAAGCAGTCTTGATAATTGACAGTCTAAATTTTACTGCTCATAAAACTCCAGAGAGCATTGATTATGACTTGAGTTAAGCAAGTGGCATATAAAATCTCACAGCCTTGCAGCTGTAGGAGAATGTTATGATGAATGTATTTCTTGGGAGCAGCAAAAGGTTTTGAGCATTCTGCCAGCTCTGTTCTGGGCATCAAATGTTACTAGTGACTTGTAACCACTAATAGAATTTCATTTGGGACATTTGCCCAAAAGTTTGAAAGCTGATCCTTTATTTGGTGAAGTGGGTGGGAGCTGTTTGGAGTGGCATCTCTCCTCATTAATTGCTTTTTTACTTTAGTCAGAATCAGGAAATGCAAAGGCGTCAATAAAATGGAAATAGATACTTAGAAACTAAATCACACTATGTGGGTAAAATTCACATTGATTTTATTGAAAAGCTTTATTTGACCATGTTGCAAAGATGTTGTTACCCTTTTTTTTTTCCTTTTTGTTTTTACTTATATCTAAACTCCTTTTAGTTTTTGATCATGTATGTACTTTATCCACAGTGGACAAAAGACCAGATTGCTCATTTTACTTCTTGGACAATAACAGGAAATGTTTGTCTTTGAAAACAGTGAAATATGGTATCTTTTCAATAATGTGTTCCATCTGATAGTAAAATAAAATCAGAATTACATTCTGTGTTGCAATGGGCACAGCGTCTCTAAAGAGAGTGTGTTCTCCCATGCAGATGACTGCTTCTTGATGGATGATTGTGAGAAATGTTTTTTTTTCTGTTTCTGCAGTTCCAGAAACCCAATGATTTCTCACCCCCTTTCCGCTTTGGGACAGTTCCCAATGGCAGCACAGAAAGGAACATTCGCAACAACTATCCTGAAATGCACAGCTACATGGTGAAGTTCAATCAGAGGGGAGTGGATGATGCCCTATTCTCGTTGAAGACTGGGTGAGGATTTCTTCTTCCAAACTTACTAGCTGACTTCTTTGAGTGATTGGGAAATCTTTCTGGGGTTTGGAAAATGAGCATCCATTATCATTGCATGATTAAAAGTATACCTAGACCACATACAACACAGGAGAATATTTCTGTGAGTCCCTTAGCCTTTTTTCTTATTATTCACTTCTGTATAAGTGTTTCTGGTTTTGCAATACTTATAGAACTATTTTGGGGGAAAAAAAAACAAAACCAACAGATCGCCTGTACCTTTATGTATGTTAGCATTATGTGCATTAGTCCCAAACACCTTGCTTCAGCAAGCTGTTTCATGCTCATGCGTCCTTACGTATGCACAATAAAAGCTCACTGTCCTCTATGGGCAAAGATTTTTTGAGAACATTTGCATTGTCATCTGGAAATTCCTTTGCTTTCTTTCTTTCTGTGTGTAAAAGATTATGTTAATCAGGAAGCTGAAGGAATCCTTGTCAGACTAATCCCACTCCAGTGTATCACTAGCTAATACAGTGTAATGGAAGGTGTGCTTGAAGCAAATAGTTTGCAAGTAGTCCTTCTCTCTGGAATATTTTAGTGTCAAGAGCTGACAAAGCTGCTGTTTGAATATTAAGAAAGTGTATTGAATAGGAGCGTCTCCTTGGGTAATTTGGGAAATGTGGGAAAAATCATTAGCAGAAAGTATCTTTGAACATCTCACTCTATTTTAATAGCAATGAATTTGTAGAGGAGCTAACTTAAAACCTCTATTAGTCTTTGTAAGCCTTTGTCCCTTATAATTAAAGGCCTCCTCCCAGAAATGCCCACTGTGGTTGTCAGAACCCAGCCCTAGTGAAATGAAACAACACCTTCTCACTTACAACGTCACACTGTCGTGAGAAAGTTCATTCCAAACCACGAGCAAAGATGTTCAGCCAATTTAATTACTAGATTGACTGACTATTCCTAAACCTGTTTGCCAGGTTCAGAGGCACATAGCCCATCATAAATTATTGGACCGTTCTTGGATGCCATCCTGGGGAGGTACATTTGCCAGTAGTCATCATCCAGGAAATAAATATGCTTTCTTCTGGAAATATATAGATGAAACAGAGCTCATCGCTTGTGGTGTATGTCATCCTGGCTTTGTATCAACCCTTGGATGGCCGTCCCCATGGATATGCACTTAAACTGAGATAATCACTATACTGGCAGTATATGTTCAGGTGGCGTACTGAAAAGGTAGTGTGGGTGTGAGAATTTGTAAGTAGAAGGTCTTCAGTCTTTTATTGGAAAGAGCTTCATTTCAGATCTAGTGGGAGGATTTACTCATTGGCTGTCTCTGGTTGTATAGAAGATGCAGTCCCCTGAGACTACACCTAAGCCCAAAATCAATTTGTTGAGGTAAGAAGGTTCTCATCAGTCTGTTGTGCTGTCTGCCCATTCCAGCCTATAATGGGCATTTCACTGTGTTGAAACAGACCCTTTTTTGTGGTTTTCAGCTAAGTAGTCTTTACCAAAGAGCTACTTAGCACAGTAAGCCATAAAGCTGTTATCATGGCCACTTGACATTGGTAAAGATCTGGTAGCACTTTTCACAGTAACTAAGGAGTTACAGTGGCCTGGCTACATTTAATTTGAAATTAATATATATTTTACTCCAGCACTTTGAATTAGTGAAAATCTTTACTGCAAGCCTTGCTACGCTGTCTAATATTGATATATTTTATGAAGTATTTTAGGTTCTTTTCAGATGAAAGGTAGTGCAGTAACATAAGCTATTCTTAGGACTATAGATCTCCTGGACTTTTTCTTCATTCATTTTTATCTTGCACTATGTTTGTCTTCCAGATTTCCTTTCAGTACAAAAACGACAACTATGAAAGAGTCAGAGAGAAATAGACAGATCTCATTTATAATCTAGTTTCACCTGTAAACAGATTCTAGGATCAGATTTTAGTTAACTCTGAAGGAAGTGAAGATGCAACCTATTGAACTCTATCTGGAAGAGGTTAATTTCTGCCTTAATTATCAGAGAACACCTTTGCACTCATACAGATTGTATTTTCTCTGTGCTATACACTTCTTGTTTCTTGCACCTGTGCAGGAAGTTGGATGCTTTCATTTATGATGCAGCAGTGCTGAATTACATGGCTGGCAGAGATGAAGGCTGCAAATTGGTGACAATTGGGAGTGGGAAAGTGTTCGCCTCCACTGGCTATGGAATTGCCATACAGAAGGACTCAGGTTGGAAGCGCCAGGTTGATCTTGCTATTCTACAGCTTTTTGGAGATGGTAAGTGTCAAGAAAAAGAAGAGGTGGAATTTTCCTAAGAAATAATAAGTTTTACATGTACAGAATAATGTTCCATCTCCCTAGCTGGTGTTTCAGATCCACACTGAGAACAGGAAATTATCAAAAGGGTTTGTTCGAGATGTTGTGCCAGAAATGTGCAGAATGTCACCTGTTCTATACTGTTGATGCAGGATATCATCAAAAGCAATTTCAAAGGCATTAGTGGTTTCATACAATCAGCTCAGATGTGTGTATGAGCAGTATCTTGTGAGAAGAATGTTGTGTGAAATCAAGTTTTGTTTTGTGAACTTTTCGCTACCTTAGGAGTTTTGCCATGAGCAAACCCACAAACAATGCTGGGCTTTCCATTGTTGCCTCATACTTAATTCTAGACAGGATCAACCTATGCAGAGTGTAGAGAAAAAAAAAAAGCTGATTGTATCTGGATGAAAAAAATTAATTCATATTCCCCTAAATCTCATAAACCAACCAAACAACCAAACAAGCAAGGAAGAATTTGAGACTCGGAAGTTTTTAATCAGAACATTATAGTTACCTCATTTATCTTGTCGGTAACAGAGAAAGAGTTGTTATCAAAAAAGATACTCATGGGGCAAGAAATTCTTTTTAGAAAACATTTTCCCAGTTTTCTCTTTCTATGCTATATATTACACTTTCCTGAGTTCTTTTTTTTTTTTTTAAAAAAAAAGAAAAGTAAAATTCTCAGGCAATTTTATTTATAAGCTTTTTTTTTTTTTTTTTTTTTTTTTTGAAATCTGAAAATAACGTATGACGTAGTAAATATGAAAAGAACAAAGCTCTGATATGCTTCATCAGAATATTGGCCACCTGACAGTTAGGGTGCTTTGTCTCCTGAATAGCCTAATGAGTGTTGTTTCAGAACAAAACATAAGATCTCCATAATGCTTTTAAGAATGTGCTGTGATGCCATATAAGCATACAGATTTTTTTTCCCTGCCACCAGATTGAATGCTGAAAATATGAAATAGTAACTTCCATAGCAGCATGAAAAAAATTATCAACCTGTAAAATTAGTTTGTTTCTGGATGTCTCAGTATGTGCATATGTATGTGTGTGGCTTTCTTCTCCTGAAAAAAACATAATGAGAGGAAGTGGGGTATGAAATTAGACTACTGAACATTTGTTTCTAGCCAATACAAATTAGTAATATTTTTCATTGGTCAGAGGGCTTGGAATTGTCACATTTGGACAAAATTGAAAGGAAGAAAAGCAGGTAAAAATGCAAAAATATTTTAGGGAACATTGCCCCTCACTTTAATGAGCTGTAGATATGATGGAAACAAATTAAAAAATCAGACATTTTGATGTAAAAAAAAAAAAATCAGCATTTTGAATTTTATGCTGGCAGTGTTTTCATTTAAAAATGACTCATTTCTCTTTAACAGTATCAGTCACTAATTTTCCCTTTTGTTGACTTACTATGAAAGTGCAAGTTTGTGAGCTGAGGTCTTCAGTTATGTGGTGGACAGCTTGTTGTTCAGGAAATTATAGTAAATAGCTGTAGATGGTTGTGTTGTACAGTACAGATTTTTGTGCCTAACATCTGTCTGTGCAAAAATCCTATTGCCTTCCCTGTGACTAATTGCATCTATCCCTATTACAAGAACAGTCTGATATGCTTCTTGTTTTCAGACTACCTCAGCATGAGATCCATAGGCAGATATTAGGAAGAAATTCTTTACTGTGAGGGTGGTGAGACACAGGAGTAGGTTGCCCAGTGAGGTTGTGGATGCCCCCTCCCTGGAGGCATTCAAGGCCAGACTAGATAGAGCTTTGAGCAACCTCATCTAGTTGGGGGAGTGTCCCTGCCTATAGCAGGGGGGTTGGAACAGGATGGTCTTAAAGATCCCTTCCAACCCAAGCCCTTCTATGATACTATGATTGCAGTGCTGGCTAACATGTTTATTTTCTTCTCTGTCTTTAAAGGGGAGATGGAGGAGCTGGAAGCACTGTGGCTCACTGGCATTTGTCACAATGAGAAGAATGAGGTTATGAGCAGCCAGTTGGATATAGATAACATGGCAGGTGTCTTCTACATGCTGGGAGCAGCTATGGCCCTCAGTCTCATCACCTTCATCTGTGAACATCTCTTCTACTGGCAGTTCCGCCACTGCTTCATGGGTGTCTGCTCTGGCAAGCCTGGCGTGGTTTTCTCCATCAGTAGGGTAAGTGTTGTTAGCTAGCGGAGAGAAAAAAGGTCAGTCAGAATTTATTCAGGTGGTTGCAGGTACTGTCAATGGGGAAATCCACCCAGACTGTCAAACACACAGATATTACAGAGAGATGATCTGCAGTGTGAAGCCTGCTGCCTTTCCTGTGTTAATGTAGCAAGAGCATTTACTGTTCTTCTGTCATCTCTGGTCTCTGCCTCATTGTGGTCATGGAAATGGTAATTTCATATGGAACTGAAAATGCAGTATGGAAAGAAGCGATCTGTAATTGTCTCCTCCTTCTCAGTGAGTTGTAAGCAGGCCAGGTCTGGGGACAATAAGTAATGTTGTTTAACACGGCTAGAAATTCAGGAGTTTCTCATTGTCTTCTGTGTTACATCTGTCCATGTGTTTACTGGATTTGTTCTATCATGGACGTTCAGAAATCCCTAACCGCAAGCCCTGCACTAAGCCATGCAGAAATCCTTCTAGAGAGGATGACCACATGAACTTAGCAATTTCTCTATGCAAATCTGCCTTAGGGGATAGTATTTACATTTCAAGTAGATTCTAGTAATGTCTGAGTCATCTTCCTGCTATTATTGTAGATAGCAGTGTCCCATTTGGAACTTCTCTTTCTTCTTTCTGTTACTGGTCTGATCTCTTGATCTCTTCTGAAGTGAGGTCAAATCTCAACATTTTTGACCTCAGTATCTCTTGTAACAGAGTTAACTTTGATTGTACAAGGACTATATAATTGCAGTATAAAATACTGTTGAGAAAAAATGACAAAGCCTTTGAGTGTTGGGACACAATCTCCCTTCTTTGTCATTAGTTTTTAACCTGCTTTAGTCTGGAGATGAGGTAGGGGACTGTATTTGGTGATTGTTAACTGAATACAAATCTTTTCAGTCTGGAGTTATCTGTTAGACCTGGCCCAGGTTGGTGGAAAGTCTGAAAAAAGTTAATCAACTGCTGGCTGCTGAAAAAACCATGGTAACATGATGTGATGGTGTCCATTTCACTATTGACATTAATCAGCATGCTCCATTTGGTAGGAATAAATGGGAATAAATGAACCTCTTTCCTTCTGCTCCTTGGGGTAATCCTTGCAAACAGTCTTACCATGGTTGAAATAAGCTAGTGGAGAATGTGGAGGAATCAGGCACTTCTGCTGTCTGATTTGAGGTTGAATAGAGGACTTTCAGAGATGTCAATTTGGAGCCTGTTATCACTGCTAAATTCAATAGAATGCAATTAAATATTCTATTGTACCATACGCAACGAAATGCAAAAGGACTAAATACCTGTTCATCAGTCCTACACTCTCTGTTTCCTTTCTAATCTGTACTGGTGATTAATGTAGCTAAGTTTATGACAAATGAAGCTGTTCTCTTTTTACGATACTTCCTGTCATGTTGATTCACTGATGTCCATATGAATTTCAAGGGGTAAAACAGACCTTTCTCTCATCCATGCAGAATCCTTTGTCTTGATGTTTTCGCTTCCAAGGATATTATTTTCCCCATTTGCAATTCTATGTTATACCTAGTAAATTTGAGTAACTCTTATGGATGCTACCAGTTATTTCTGCATTCCTCAGATATGATATGAAAAAAAGGAGGATAAATAGAGGGGAAAGAAAAAATGTGAGGGTAAGAAAGAGTGGCAGAAGAGTTAGGGTTGGTGGGACAGGTCTGGCTTCATCTCATTTGCTTGTGTTTCACATGGAAGTCTGACAGTCTTTTCTGCCTTATAGGAATGTGCTATTGCTGCATAGGGTGCTTTCCAGCCTACATTTCCTTTTGTGTATTCATTGCAAGACCACTCAACTTCATGCTTTCTCTTATTTCAGGGTATCTACAGCTGCATTCATGGTGTGGCCATTGAGGAACGCCAGTCAGCAATGAACTCCCCCACAGCGACTATGAACAACACCCATTCCAACATCCTACGCCTGCTTCGGACAGCCAAGAACATGGCCAACCTATCAGGGGTCAATGGCTCACCACAGAGTGCCCTGGACTTCATCCGCCGCGAATCATCAGTTTATGATATTTCTGAACACCGCCGCAGCTTCACCCACTCAGACTGCAAGTCCTACAACAACCCCCCATGTGAGGAGAATCTATTTAGTGACTACATTAGTGAGGTGGAGAGGACCTTTGGCAACCTACAGTTGAAGGACAGCAATGTATATCAGGACCACTACCACCACCACCACCGTCCCCACAGCATCGGAAGCACCAGCTCCATCGATGGGCTCTACGACTGTGACAACCCACCTTTCAACGCCCAGTCGCGGTCCATCGGGAAGAAGCCCTTGGATCTGGGGTTGCCCCCTGCCAAGCACAGCCAGCTGGGTGACCTCTATGGCAAGTTCTCCTTCAAGAGCGACCGCTATGGGGGCAGTGGAGCCCACGATGACCTGATCCGCTCAGACGTCTCTGACATTTCCACTCACACGGTCACCTATGGCAACATTGAAGGCAACGCAGCTAAGCGGCGGAAGCAGCAGTACAAGGACAGCCTGAAGAAGCGTCCAGCCTCTGCCAAGTCCCGGCGGGAGTTCGATGAGATAGAGTTGGCTTACCGCCGGCGCCCACCCCGCTCGCCTGACCACAAACGCTACTTCAGGGACAAGGAAGGGCTACGGGACTTCTACCTGGACCAGTTTCGGGCCAAGGAAAACTCACCACACTGGGAGCATGTGGACCTGACGGATATCTACAAAGAGCGTGGAGATGAGTTTAAGCGGGACACGGGAGGAGGAGGAAGTGGATCCTGCACAAACAGAGCCCACCATAAGCACGGTTCGGGTGAGTTTGGCGGAAGCAATGAGCACAAGCATGGTGTTGTGAGCGGGGTCCCGGCGCCCTGGGAGAAGAATCTGACCAACCTAGACTGGGAGGACCGGTCTGGGGCTAATTTCTGCCGCAGCTGCCCTTCTAAGGTGCACAACTACACTCCATCGGTGGTGGGGCAGAATTCCACTCGCCAGGCCTGCATCCGGTGTGAGGCCTGCAAGAAAGCAGGCAACCTGTATGACATCAGTGAGGACAACTCTCTCCAAGAGCTGGACCAGCCACCTGCCCCTGTGCCCGTGGCCACCAGTGCCACCTCCTCCTCCAAATATCCTCAGAGCCCTTCCAATTCTGCCTCCAAGGTGCAGAAGAAGAACCGTAACAAGCTCCGCCGGCAACACTCCTATGACACCTTTGTGGACCTGCAAAAGGATGACTCGGCCCTGGCCCCTCGCAGCGTCAGCCTCAAGGACAAGGGTCGCTTTTTGGAGGGGAGCCCCTACGCCCACATGTTTGAGATGCCAGCCAGTGAGACCACCTTTGCCAACAACAAGTCCTCAGTGCCCGCCACCAGCTACCACCACCACAACAACCCTGGCAGCAGCGGGGGATACATGCTCAGCAAGTCGCTCTACCCTGACAGGGTCACCCAAAACCCTTTCATCCCCACTTTTGGGGATGACCAATGCTTGCTCCACGGCAGCAAATCTTATTTCTTCAGGCAGCCTGTGGTGGCAGGAGGGCCCAAAGCCAGGCCAGACTTCCGAGCCATCGTCACCACCAACAAGCCGGTGGTCTCAGCCCTTCATGGGGCTGTGCCAGCCCGTTTCCAGAAGGACATCTGTATAGGGAACCAGTCCAACCCCTGTGTGCCTAACAACAAAAACCCCAGGGCTTTCAATGGCTCCAGCAACGGGCATGTTTATGAGAAACTCTCCAGTATTGAGTCTGACGTTTGAGTGAGAGGGAAGGAGCATGGGGAGGGACTGGGGGTGGATGTGGAGCAAGGGAGGGTGGGGTGGGATCAATCCCATCAGCTACTCTCCCTGGTCATCCTTAGTTTGTGGGATACTGGAGTTCCGAGTAGTACAGCATTGGTGACAAGTGCCACCTCTTTGGTTTCCCCTCTTCCTCCTCCTCTTTCCCACTCCTCCCCTTTTATCTCTTTTTCCATGTTCTCTCTCCTCCCATTCTCCTTCATTCCTGGCCATTGCACTTTACAGTGACGTTGGAGTTGGATGTCCTCATTCGTGATTTCACGAGGGGGAGAAGAAGGCAGGGAAGGGGTGAGTTGAGGGGGAGCAATAGTGATTCTAGCATTTCACTCTTGCTGACTCCCAGCAGAGAAAGGCATGTGCATGCACACATGTGGCAGGAGGAGACAGCAGAAGAAGTGTAATGGACATGCAGGAAAATATGCTTGTTCAGGCAACTCTTCCTAAAACTGCCTAGAAAAGAGTGATGTTTGAAGATGTGGAGAAAGTGAAGGAGGAATAACATGACTAACTTGATGATGCACTTATATGTTAGGTATACTGAGGTTCTTGTTACATTATTTTGTGAAGATTATGGGGGTTTAGGGCTGAAATATATATATATATATATTTGCGTATACGCTGAGAATTTTACGCTGACATTTTGAATTGTTTGCTGGGAGGTGTGGGGGGAGGGAGAGAAGGCTTGTTTGCAGGTCTGGTGAGTGGTTTCACTGTGGCTATTTCAGCCCTTGAATCTGTGACAGACCAGTGGGAGAGTTGGAAAGGAAATGGGTTTTGGGTCTCGGAGAGCAACCCTTGAATCAGGGGGGCTTCTGGGAGCTCTGACAGGATGCTGTTTTGCACTGAAATGAAAGGAATTTTGGAAAAGGGAAGCAGAGTTGGTTTTTTAGCAATGAATTGATCACTAATTGTGGTTTACTTAAAGGGTGGGAGCAGTATTTAGTATGGGTTAGCCTATACGCGAGTATATACAATGAATTTATACTTGAAATGTCTGTGGAGAAAGCAAAATAAACTCACAATCCTATAAGGTGTCTGGATAACACACAGTGGAAAAGAGCTAAAGAGTAGGGAAAGGTGGGGAGTTTTGTCACTGTCTCTTCAGAGGACACCAAGCCTGTTTTGGCATGTTTTTTAGCAGGGAGAGCAGGACAAGAAACATTTTCATCCTTCTGCCCTCCCCACCCTTGGCCAGCAGGATGGAAGAAAAGGAACGGGGTGTCCTCTGCCAATGGTGGCATGGTGCTGGAGAGGAAGAAAACAAACAAACAAAAAAAACATGAAAAGGTGCATGTGGTGGCAGTGGTGTTGGTGGACTGTCTTGATGCCTCCTTGGACATGTGGAAATGGAAAGAGGGTGTTTGCACCCATGGGAAATACATATGTATATTTACTATTGAATGTACAAGGGAAGTACATAGCTTGTCTTCCTGGCAATGGGTGTGCTTGAATAAATGCCAGAGAGCACAGGAACGTGTGCTGAGGGCTGAAGACAAGACGTGCAAGGCTGAGATGTGTGTGTACATGTACGTGTGCCTCAGTGTGTGACAGAGATACTAGCACAAGTGCAAAGCTGGAATAGCCTAGGGTTTCCCATCCCTGCAGTTGTAGTGACAGCTTTCCTGGTGCACATAGTATCGATAGGAGTGTTTTTTCTTTCCACTGTATCATTTTAGATGCAAGTTAAACTTAATGGAAAGGGAGCAATGGTAGGAGTGAGAAGTTGAACTCCCTCTTCATATGTCTTCTTTTTGCTGAGGTGGGGTATGGGCCAACCTCTCTCACCTTGAGAGATGTGGCAGAGTCTCTTCTGTTTCTTCTGAGTCTGTCCCAGTGTCACAATTACCATGGCTCGCCAAGGAGAGGGTTGAGAGAACCCTGTGCTGAGGGCATGGGGACACTCCTGGGGACTGACTGAATGGAGATGGCAGTCCCTTTATGAGCATCTTGGAGCTGAAAGCCACCTCGCTCGCATTCCTCACCGCACCCTGGTTGATTTTATCTTATCTTTCTCTTTTTAAGCCAACAGAAGGCCTTTTATTTATTTGCCTATTTATTTTATTTATTTTTTAGAGCTGGGGTGAGGGGAGGGTGGGATTTGCCTGTAAAGTCAAAGAGTGTGAAGAGAGGGTGGGCAAAGTCTGTGAAGGGAACATTTTCTTAGATTTCACTGAGGAAATTGAGGAGGGAAGAGGGGGAGAGTCTTTGTAATGCCACCCCTTAGTCTTTGGGGTAAGGGAATTTCTTATTCTTTCCCTCTTCTCTCATTACAAGAACAAAAAGAAAAAAAAAAAAAAAAGAAAAAAAAAGAAAAAAAAAAAAAAGAAAGAAACCAAACAAATTAACAGAGCGATCTGCAATCCAGAATACATGGCAGCTTGTCAGATGCCTCTGACAGCAGCCACCAAGAAGGCGTTCCTTTCATTTGTAAATATTTCTTTTTTATTGCGTTTTTGTATAAATTGGTGTTTCTCTTCTCGTGAATATTCAGGTCGTGGGGTGGGAGGGAGGGGAGTTTGTTTCTGTTCTGTTTGTTTTCTACGACTTTTCAGGCTGCGTTTTTGGAAGCGGTTTACGCGGGTCGAGGCCGTGTGAATGAGGAAGAGAGAGAGAGAGAGAGAGAGGAAAAAAAACACGTGTGTTGTGTACCCCTAGGCCCCCCGTATCGCCCTGTCACCTTACCTTCATGAATGGAAGACGCCGGAACGTCACTTCAAGCCTTGCCAGCAGGGTTTCATGTTTTGATGGGAACACCCCCGATTCCTTTTTGCATATAAACTCTCTGTACCAGCATCTCTCTGTGGAGTTTGAGCCTCAAGGCACTACGCTGTCTTGGTAGTGGTGGGGTGAACCATCAAGTTGGCCGCTCAGGTTGGACCATCACTTGACATTAAGAGACTTCTCCAATGCTACGTTGGTTTAGAAATCTTGGACCTGGGAAAGCTCGTGAGAATTTCTGGTTATTTCCTAAGGGCTTGGGGGGGGGGAGTTTGACAGCTGGCAAGGGCAGCTAATCTCATTGGTGGTTATTTCAGTACTTTACGTCCCTCCCCACCTGGAACAAAGAAACCTGGAGGGTGGCTCTGCAGGGAAATTAAGCCGAAAACAAACCAAAAAGAAGTTAATGGAACTTTTTTCAAATCTCTTCTTAAAGGTTCTGATTTTTGTGTTCCAGGGTGAAAGTTGGTTCGTATTTTCTCCAAACTGGTCTGTCCCTTGTTCCACTGATTGGCAAAAGATAGTTTGCCAAAATCATTATCTAGTGTTGATACTGTGTAGCACTGTTAACACTGGGAGTGCTCTGCAAATACTAACTGTGCCACAAACCACTCAAATGAATGCTCTAGGGCAACCAGAAAAGAAGAACTGGAAATTCTGGACTGAACCACTGGTCTAACTACAGGAGTCTGGTGTTTTGCCTTCTCCCACAATAAATTAGGCCGTGTGTCCATCAGGTTATTCCTTTCTCTATAAGTGATCTTTTCTGGTTGCTTTGTTTATTTTAGTTCTGACAGGTCAACAAATTTTGGAACAGAGGTGAAGGGGAGGGGCAGGGAGGGGGGAGGGTGTAATTCATAATCCAGAAAATAAACCAATGATGTTATTAAACTCTGATTATATATTTAGAATTTTAGATTTGGTGTATTTTCATTCTAAGCATTCAAGTGACTCAATCAGGTAATATTAGCAGCAGGTGTTGTCTATACTAGAATACCACCCATGTGCTGTTTATTACCTGTCTTGAAAAGAATGGGATTTCATACCAGAGCCTGACAAAATTCCACATCTCCTCCCTTGCCATTTCCCTCTCTCTCCTGTAGAAACACTGGAATTTTTGGGGGGCAGTGGCTGAGATCATTTCCCCTTCTGAACATTTCACATGGCACACATGAATAATGATCAGAAATCACTGCATCCTCTACAGGTGTGACCTCTACTGTATATTTGCAGCCAGCCTCCTGGGAAAGATTAGACGCTTTTGGCAATGTTTCTGACGTTTGCCTCCTCAGTCTAGTTCCAGGCATGGCTCTCTAAGAGGTATTTCATGAACCATGTTCTTCTGAAGTGGTTCCAGAATGTAGGTACTGAGCTGAAGGAAAATGTGTATGAGGGAGATGGAGGAAATATTCAAAGAAAATATCAGGAATGTGCCATGCACAGTGGAGTACATCTGACAGGTAGAATTTGCAGCCATGGATCTCCTCATCGTAAACCTTCTTGGAGAACTCACACCAGCTTTTTACTGTAGCGCAACAAAACTCATGCTGGTGTAGCAGTCCTGTCTCCCATCATGCCTTCCAGGGAGGGCACAATCAGAACTCGCCTTGTCACCTCATAAATAGGAAAGAAGAGCTGCAGTCAGGACTTGTTATCAGTGGAGGTAATGAAGCACACCAGCCCCACCTGCTTGGTAAAAAAAAAACATCCTGTTCTCTCTGATATCCAGCATACGTCATCAGAACTCTCCAGGTGAGAACCCCAGTATGTTCAAAATGCTCAGCAATATGCAAGCATGAACTTTGCCCATAGGGAATTGCTATTTCAATTTCCAGTGCATGGGGGAGGAATGTTCCTTTGTGTGGTCCTGAAAGATTTGATGGAGGAATTAAGAAATGCCAAGATGGCCCTCTTTGCTTCTGACTTCTTCAGTAATGTGTACTGATGCTGAGCTACTCACTCCAAGAAGACGCTAGCATCCATCTTGAGTAAAGCCCTTTAGTACCTTCAAATCAGAGTTGTTTCTCACAGCAACATTGTCAGCAAAAGAGAGAGGGGGAGACGTAGACTATAGATGATGATGGTGAAAGGTTGGAGTGATCAGAGATACCTCAGGGATCTTTATAGGCAAGCCTTTGCTTTAGAGCTTTCTATCAAATGTGGCATATCCTCCCACCTCCATTTCTTATCAACAGATGGAAGCAAACCTGGGAACACAGCCAATGATCAGACTTAGGCCTTTCACACATCCTCCACTCCAGTCAAGCAACCTCTGATGAGCTCTTCCTGTGGAGAAGGGTGGGAGGTTGCACTTCCCCACATATTTTTGGTTGCCAAAACGAAAAGAAAAAGGGGAGGAGATAAAGAGTGTTGATGAAGGGACTTTGCGCTGACTCTTTGTGCTGCTTTTCTAACGATTTTCACTTCATCCTTTCTGCTCAATTCAAGCTGGCAGAGGGTAGTGTCCAGTTCTGCTGCTTCTCTGTGGCGCATGCCTGGCAGAAGCCTCTGGGAGCCATGTGCGAGAAAGGAGCTGGATTGCTGGCAACGTATGGGGACAGACTCCCAGCCACAATCCCCGTCTGCACCCACTCTTTCCCATAAGTGCTTCCCTGCTGCTGAACACACCTGGCGTGTCCACCTGGAACACACCTACCATGCTGCTGGATGCTGCAGGGCACACTGAGATAGTAACTAGTGGGACTTGATTGTTGTCCCCACAAGGGCTTATTTTCAATTTGCAGCCAAATAGATTTCCAAGCCATAGACCCTCGCTGCATTCACCCACCTGTATACCTGTATCTCCCTCTCTCCTCCCTCTTCAAAGGCAAACTGGGGCGCTGACTGTCTCACTGGCAATATGAATGCTATTGCTTCATCCTCATCTGGATGAAGAGCTCTCTGGACCTCCCTGGTGCTGACTGCAGACAGACCTGGGTGTCTGCCATTAGAATGGTAACAACTACAACAACAAAAAAACACTTCATGATTGGCTTTGAGTTCTTTCTTCATCTCTTCTGCATTCCTAAATTCCTCTCCTAGCCATACCATTTGAGTGAATTCTGGCACCCTTCTGTCACTGCTGACAACAAAAAGGACACAGCGTGAATCTGCCTGTGTATGAAAAAGGCAGTAAAACTGTGTATCAGAGAGCAGGACTCAGGTCTGCCGATGCCAAGGGTATAGTTTCCTGGTGCTGAGGTAAAGGAAGGCCTCTGCAATGTGTTAGTAGCTACATATCTTTTACTCTGCTGGCCTCCTGCCATTCAAGGCTAACAGCAAGCACTGGTATGCACTCCAGCGGGTCAAACAAATTCTATACTGTGGGGCAGGGGTTCGTCTGGGCATGTGCACACATATGAAATGTACTGGGGAAGTGAAACACATGTGAACAAGCCTGGCACAGCAGGAAGCTGTGAGGCTTGTGCGCTTGTACGCACATACATACACACACACACACGGTACATTGCAGTACGCTTAATTACTCTGTCCCACAGTGCATTTTGGCCAAGTAGAAACAACGTGATCTTTCCTAAGGTTCTGCTGGTAGTTATTTAATTTATGTATTCACTTTGTGACTTTTACATCATCTGCTTTCTTGACTGCAGCATTACTGTGTAAATATATATGTATATATGTACAGAAACTAACTCAAGCAATTATATTCAGGTTGGGAAAGGGTGGTTTTTATATCTGTACAGTATTTCCTTATTAAATAATGGCATGGGGGGGGGAGGGAGGGGGGAGGGCTGGGAAAGTTAACTTCTAAGTTGTGGTTTTATTGGTCTGTGGTGTTTGAAGTTGTTTCAGTGGTTGCTTTTGCTGGTTGGAAAGTTTATCTGGATGTTAAATGTATGTGCCAAGAAAGGGTCCCCAGACAGGGGAGGTTTGGGATTGGTGAGGGGTGGTGGGTAGCAGAGGGTGTTAATAATTTCCTGTAATAAAAGCAGTGTTGATTGCTAGGGATTGTTTGTGTGAGGCACAGGGCTGTTTCCTTCTCTATGTGCTTTGCTTTTTGATTACTTTCTCTTCCCTGGTCCCTGTTGTCCTCTCTTGTAGATGTCAGCAGACCACATTTGTTACTACAGGGATCTCTCTCTGGGCCTTCATTTTCTCCTGACCAACTCTTCCATTTCCCTCTTTTTACGGCCTTCTCTCTACCAATGGGAGAGGAGATGAGATAGTACCATCTTGGACCGCCTGTGCCATTCTTACCTACTTTACTTCCTCTGCTTTAGATATCCTTCCTCCAAGCAGAACCTCATTTTCAGGTGTTCTGATCACTCCAGTTTACTGCCTCATCTCCCTGGCCTCTTATCTACTTATTTCCCATCTTACACATCCTGATTCTCCAATTTCATCTCAACACCTCTTCCCTCAGAATGACTTATGCTGGCTGTTTGCCTACTCTGCTCTTCTTGTTACTGTCTTGTTGCTTTATTGTCTTCATTGGACTGTGCAATGCAGTGCAGAAGAATGAAGGGCAGGACCCTACTTCTCTCCTGGAAAATTCTAGCCCTCACTAGATCATTAGATTATGATATTTGGTAGCTATTTTTGACTTCTGTTTCTTTCACTGTGGTGGAGTTCTACTGTTATCCACTCAAGGAATAAAAAATGATCAGTCTGGCAAATTAATCAGTGCAAGGAAGCAGCAGAATTGTCTTTTCTGAGAAAGCCATGAGAAAGAACGGTCCTTTCTTCCTTGGTAGCAGACTGGTGAATTTAGAGCAGGGGCAGATATAGTTTTTATTCAGTTCACTTTGGCTCACATCAGGCTCAGTGGAGTCTTATCCTTTTACTCTATGTCAGTCAAGCAAGGCTGTTGGAAAGTATGCTATCTTTTAGAAGCACTAGGATCCTTTCCTTTATTGACTAGAGGCCACTGGATTCCAAACACCTACAGGATATTCTGCTGTTGGAAACCTGGGAGTGAGTACCTAGTAGTATTTTGTCGCTTTGAGCCTGATAAGTCAATATAAGCTTGTGCTTGACACTAGATAACCAGGATTTGTATTCCACCACCATACCTGTAAGGGAACAGAGTAGCAGTATGACATGGTAAATATGCAGTCAGAGACAGCGTGAAACTGGTAATGGCTCTAAGGCAGATGCCAAGACACCTCCTTCTTTCCCTTATGGAAAACTTGCATTGGTCCTTATTGAACCTCCATTGGCCCACCATCCTGTGAAGGCTGAGATTACCATCCATGGCACTGGCTTCTCATCTCTGAAGACATCTGAGTCTGCTTGCTGGTCACAGTCTGAGAAAGGGTCAGTTAGTCTCTGTGTATGTGTGTGTATTACCATGTTTCTGAGGGTTTGAGCTGTACTGTATATGCATATGGACAGTGGTAAAGGTATAATCAGAGGTTGTCAAGAGCAGCAGTCTCCTCCTGGGTGCTTCTACTAACTCATAGTCACTCTAAATTTCTGACTTTTGCTTGGGAAAAACCTCTGCAGCTAAATGGAAATCGTGCTTTGCCGAGAGGAATGAGCATGGTACATGTACCTCTCATGTACCCTGGGCTGTGACCTTGACATGACTTTCCCACTGTGATCTACAGTGGCCCCTATACCTGTGGATAAATGACTGCAAATACTCATCAGTTTGGGAGGAGGTGTATATTTGAGACTCATTTGCGTGACTCTTTGCAGAACTCTAAACACAAGTGAAGTCAGAAAACACTGGCCTATCTGGTGCTACCTCAAGGATGTGCATCTATAAGGCAGCCATCTACTTGGGAGTACATTTCATGAATTAGCTTCTGGCCAAAACACTGAGTTAGTTTTGTCAGTGTCACCAGGCTCCTCTCTGCTTATTCAGTGTGCCATAAGCATGACATACCGCAGCATCTGCAGGGCATCCGGAGAGAATGTATCTGTCCCATAGACTTCTGCCTAGACCCTTGAGCAGTGGCTGGCAAGTCCCATGTCATCTGGAGAAAGATTATACTTGCCTCTGAACAGACAAACATTAACTAAGGGAATAAGATGATAGCTTTGTGCTTTCTCCTGCTGCTTTCCTTACAGGCCTTGGAACCAGATCCATCAACACAGGCAGCTAAACTCCTGTGAAAATTGAGGAGCTTTTGGGAAGCTACCAGGCAGTTTAGATGTCTAGAATGCTCTTTGTGTATTTTTTGCTTGTGTGGGCCTCTTCCTGCAATGCATTTTGCCAGGACTCATCTCCCAGGAACTCACCTTGCTTGAATATAGCTTTGAGGGGTTCCCTCTGCTTGGGATCACCATGTGTATGTTGCATGCCTGTTGCTACTTGTCTGTTTTTCTTGTATGTGTCTATTTGTTGGGGGGCAGGGGTGGGTTCATAGTGGTATGTGTATTTATGCAGCTTGTTCACGTTTGTATGTGTGGTGCCACAGCTTGTATATGTGCTTAGGTGTGTATGCATATTTGAGCTGAATGAAAAGTGTTTGAAGCCGTATGCTGCTAAAACCAGGTGATGGGTACCCATATGTACCTTGGCAGCCCTGTTGTTGCTCTACCTTATCTGGTAAGCCCTGGCATGGCTGCTCTGTTAGGATTCTAGGGGGCCAGTCTGAATCTGTGACAAGGCTGGGACACAGGCTCATCCTGGAGATGGTTTGAATACAGTGTCAGAAACTTATTTCATGCTTTCACTCACTTACGTGCTGAATCCACTGTGCCACATTTTCAAACCATTGTGCCACACTCATTACCTCCTTAGGCCTTAACTGGTAGCTGGAGCAGGAAGACAAACCTGCATTGACTGGTAAAGTCAAAAGACATCTAGCCAATCCTGCCCTGTGACTAAAACAAGGGGCTGTCTTGCCTTTCTTTTTGCTGCTTTCCAGGGCAATGCAAACAATGTAATTCCACTTGCAAGCAAGCAACTAGCCTTTTCTTGCTTGCTTTTGGATCAGATGTAGGCAGAATCCGAGTTGTGTTAGATTGGTCTCCCACACCCATTACCTGGAAGAATTTCACAGTTGCTTCTTGTAGCTGTGTAGGGATCTTGCAAATCCCAAGTTCTGGGGTAATTCAGTTTATTCAGAGGAAGCAGTATATAGGAAGGATGAGAGAGTGAATCTTCTGCAGCCATCTTCCATCCCATTCATTTCCCAGAGAGATCTCTACATTGGTAGTACCAGAGAGAAAAACTTGCTGGGAGGGCCCTACAGTACCAACCAGAACAGCACTTTAACTGGACAAAGTGCTGACAAGACACTGCTGTCTTCTGTCAGCAGCCAGAAAAGACAATCAGGACCTGATGAAGAGATGTCATGATTAATCCAATGAGGAAGGAGCAACACCTGGGGACTAGTGCCTCATCTAAAGTCTGCTTCACCAGACTGTTAGTTCTGGTGTCACCAGGCCTCTTGATGGTTTCCTTTTATTTATATATAAAAAATGTAACATAATGGTCTGTGGCCACCAGTGACTCCTTCAACTAGATTGCATCAATTCACCTGCTTTGCTTTATTCCATGTTCAGCTGCTCTTTCCTCTCCATCACATTGTATCCTGTGCTCTGCCAGGCTTGTGTTTTATGGGAGAGAAGATATATGTGTGTGTGTGTGTGTGTGTGTATATGTACATGTGTATTTATGTATTGTAACTATTTCCAACATGCTATACACCTAAAAGCTCCTAGCAAGCTGGAGCCTTCAAGAGGTGCTTGTAGGAAACGACTTCCCCACTAGACAGCAGTTAGTGTGGATGTTATCAAAGAAAGCTGCTAGCTTTGGAGGCCTCTTTGCCTGTCTAGATGCTTTTCTTATCTTTGGAGCAGGCTCTCTCTCACGTGTGGTCAGAAATGCAGCAAACTGCTCTTTTTAGCTTTGCATTTTTCAAAATTTCTAATGCAGAAATAATACATTCCTTGATTATATGTTGATTTGTTTGTTTGTTTGTTTGTTTGTTTTTGCTGTCCTTTTAGTGGGAGCAGGGAGGTGTTTTCAGCAATACAACTTTCCGAGACCTCAGTTCTGTGCAGTTGTTTTTTGTATGATTCAGCTGTGTTTGGGGTCTTTCCTTTGTACATGTTTTCCTGAATGGCAAGGCTATCTGAAGCATCTCTTTGCCAGTGACCAAGGCTCCATCTGTATTTGGAGGCATGGGCTGGTCTATAGAGAAGGCAGCAGCCTTTCAGGAAGTAGTAGCTTTTCACTGACTTCCCTGTGGAGTCACAGAAGGCAAACTAATATCGATGCACAGGTGGGTTTTGGCTTGGAGTTGTGGGTTTTCTTGGTACTCTTCCTCTTTTCCTTCCTTTTTTATTTTCTCTATTTTTCCCTTAGAAATAAGTGTTACTTCAGTGAGCTTTGGGGTGGGGAGAAGGCAAGGAGGGAGTCTGACCCCTAGGTCCCTCCCTCCCGACTCCATTTGGAATTGCTACTGTGAGAGGGAGAGAGGCCCTTTTTGGGGGATTTCTGTGGTGACAGTCAGAACAGAGGCCTGGTGGCTGCTGAGGGGACTGGCCTAAAGAGGGTGATCACACTCTGGCTTGCACATGTCTTGAGGCAGGCTGGAGAGTGGGCTGAGGAGAAACCTCACACCCACAGTTCATGGGAGGGAGGTGGGAGAAAGAAGACAAACAGGCAGAAAGGCTGCCAACAAATTTGGATTGGCCTGAGCCATCCTCTCAGCTCCCTGTTTTGCCTCCTCCTCACAGAGGTCTCCCCATGCAGGACTGAGGCCATGGAGACAGGCAGATGGCTGTGCCTGGGCCAGAGCCATCCAGCGTTGCCTCCAGTGGATAGGGCTGACTCTTGGCTTGGACGATGCCTTTTAGGGCCCAGCAGAGTCTCACAAGCCATGAAGTATGGGTTCAAGGTATGGCATGGATATCTGGCCAGATATCAATTCCTTGCCACTAAGAGAAAGCCCAGCACCTTCACCTTTGGCACTTGGAAGTGGCTGCGAGCAGCAGCGGAGGACTGCTGTGTCTACTGGCGTTGGGGCAAGTAGTATCTTCAAAGTTGACAGAGATTAACTCTGGCTGTATTTGATTTCTAACTAATGTACATTTACTTTTGAGAGCACATTTGATTAGCTCAGTCTATCAACCAAAAGGAAAAGGAACACTCACCTCTAGTGTAAGTCTTCTACTGCCCAACACTGCTACCTCCTCTTGAGCTGTTGGTATCTTGTGATGAACCTGGCCACCCGTCAGGCTGTTGCACACAGCGGATATTTCCCTATTCACTTCTGAGACCATCTTTGCCTAAATTTTGCCTCCTCCTCATCTCTTTTGCACACGCACATGCGCGCGCACACATGCCCACCTCCAGCCACTCCACTGGTGCAAACCAGAGCCACAGAGACATGAGTGCCAAATGACTTTTTGTTTTTCAAGTAAACGATAAAAAATAAGGTTTTGTTTCTTTCTTTCTTTCTTTCTCTTTTTTTTTTTTTTTTAACATACACAAATGTAAAAGGGAACTGACAGCAAATTGGTGGTGGCGAGAGGAAATGGGATGTTTTGTAACCCTAGCTGCAGTTAAAAAAAAAAAAAAAGAAATGAAAATACATTAAAAATATTTAAAAAATACAAAAAGGAAAAAAAAAAAAACTTGAACTATTTTGGAAATATTGTGAATAATTTTTTGATATAAAAACTAATTTTTATGTAGCATGAAAACCACCAAAATAAAATTATCAAGAACAAAAGCTGTGCAGAGGGTGTTTTTGTTTAGTTTTTGAGGGAAAAAAGGGAGAGAGAAGCAGTGGTGTATGAGAGAGGGATGCTGCTGCTGTGGCTTTTATGGCAAGATTAACAGTATGTGATGTTTTTCTTCAGTCTTGGATACTGGAGTTTTGTGATTATGTTAAAAGGAAAAAAAAAAGAAGAAAAATCACAAGTCACATTTTATATGAAAAGTATTTTTTATCTCTGACTGCTGTGGAGAGAGTCTTGAAAATAAGAACTGAATGAATCCGAAAGGCTCAAAAAAAAAAAAAAAAAAAAAAGTCAAATTAAAATAGCTGCAAATTGCTTTTGAGTGTTAACAGTGTTCATGAATATTTTTCTACTTGATTTGTCTTTTTTTGAGAAGCTGAGGTTGTGGTATTGAGGAGGCAGGTGTGAAGGAGTTGAGGAGTTTCCCAATTCCAAATAAAACAGTTCGTTCTCTCAGCACTCCAGCCCTTTTTAGAAATGATGGAGATTGTCTTCTCCCTTGAAGGAAGTGATTTGCTAGTGTCTTTGTCTTCTGAAAAGCTCTAATGTTAGGTACTGGAGTATTAGATGGGTAGCAGCTATCCCACATCATTGCCAAGGAATTGTCAGAAGACAGGACATACTGGTTTCTGGACCCTCCCATGGAAGCTGGTGGGCTTCTCTGTTCATCTTTTCATCTTCCCTCCCTCATGCTCTCATCTTTCACTCAATCATTAAAATACTTTCCCATCAGCTGCCAGGGAACCTTGTCTGTTACCTGTGTCCTTTCTGTTTGGAAGTCTTCTGTGGGATGAGGGAGAGAAGGCAGATAGCAAACACGTAGCTTAAACTATGGATTCTGCACCAATTAAAAAGAGTTCAAGTCAATAAAGACTGAAAATCAGACTAAACTATTCCTTTGACAGTATAGAGGAAAAGAACCATGGGTCAAAACCCTGTCTTCTGCTCAAGCCAAGACGCTTGGGTAGAGTGGGCAGGGAGGACTTGGAGGCAGTGGTGGTGGTGAATACCAGATCTGCTGGTGGATTCTTAAATTCTTGAGCCTCAGAGATTGTCTGCTCCCCTTGAAAGAAGATGCATGGAGCCATTCCCTCTTGGTGGAGGGAGTGCTGTTAGCATAATAAAAAGACATTCAAGTTTTGAAGCAGCTTCCTATCTAGGTCTGAGTTAGCCTTTTTCTGCTTGTTGCGAGTCCCCATCCAGGCACTTTCTGCTTTTGCTCTTTTACTACTACGGAGAAGAAACTAACTTTCCTATGCTTTGTGAAGCTTTTGCCATTACATATGTAATATAAATCTAGGTAGTTCTTCCGGTGAGTATCTAGCTATTTACCCTTTGTCCTGTCCCATAGTCCCATCCAGCTGCCATCAAATCTTGCCAGCAATTTGTCTTGCTGTAAGGAACAGTATTCCTCTGTGACCTTCTGGTCATGCACGTAAAAGAAAGGGTATGTTTGTTGCTTCCTTATGGGAGGAAGCTAACACTGTTCTTTGTCCTATGAACCAGCAGAGTTGAGAAGTCATACACAGTTTAGGGGGTATTGTTCACCTCAGTTTTCTCTACTGACTTGGATATTCCAGCTACCCGTCTTTCAATGAATGTGGTATTTTACATCTTTACCCAATGTGAACTAGCAAGGTGTTTGTGTTATCGGCTAGGTGTTTGTGTTGTTTCCTCAAATACAGCAAGACAAATCACAGGCAGACTGCAGGCTTTAGCCTAGCCAATCACCCTGCAACTGCTGCTCCACCAGCTGCCTCCTATTCATATGTTTACTATTCCTTTAGCAGAGTCAGATAGGGAAAGGTAGGAAGAGGATGACATGATAGTGACTATGTCATGCTATGCTATATGCAGTATGCTCACCACCAAGAGAATGTGGCATGGGGTGAGAGGGACTCCCACACTTTCTTGTCTCTATCTGAGAAGTGGTCCATCTCTCTCTCTTCCCTGGGCATCAGGATTCCCCATGGAGGGTGTAAGGCTAGGGACAAGAGCACCTGACGAGCCTCAGCTTCAGTATGGTAAGTGCATCCTGTGCATCATAGCCTGGAAATATGTATCTAGGTGGAATACATATTGAAAGCAATGCTCTGGAAGTGAGGGAACGGAGATAAAGAAAAAACTTGGGAAATGCTCTGGAAACTCAGATTGCCCACCCTGTCTTTGCACCTCACTGCTCACATTTGCTAGGTCTTCCAAGTAGACATTTAACAAGGCCGGGGGGGGGGCAGATATCCTTCCAGAACACACATGTATATCAAGGTCAGGAGTCTGGAATTTTTTGAGCACTCCAGCAACAAATGCTCTCCTTGAAATATCTCTTTGTCTTTCTTAATGTGAGTGCTGCACTGTTTGCCCTTACAGATTATTTGCATGGTCCATTGGGAAACCAAGATTCTGCCAGTGGAGAAGAGCTTTCCTATGTGGTTTTTCTGCATCTGAACAAGGGGCCAAGAAACGTAATTAAAAAAAAAGGATGTAAATCCCATACCTGTGGGATATTTGCTGGCGTATTTCACATACAGGAACAAACAAGTTCAGGGCTTGTCTTTGTCCTTCCACACATAGGAACTTTTCCAAGTGGTAAATGCACTTCCATAGACTCTAGTGGTGCTTTTTTTTTTGTGCAGATATTTCTTTTTTAGCTCTGTCAGCTGAATTTTGCTGTGTTAAGACATAAGTGGACGTATACCATTTGGGACCAAGGAGAACCGGTTGTAATGAACCAGCTACTTCTGCTAGTTTTGCAGATTCATATTTCTTAGGCACTAACTGCTCAGATGTTCTCCTTCCTTCACATCAGAGCTCTCTGTGTGCTGCAGTGATAGCCTGGTTTGCTGTCCCTGCTGACCTTCCCCTTCTTTATATGCAGAGAGTTAGGGCCTTCATGGCCACTTTCCTATCTGAGGTATTAGATTAAAATTGCAGAAGCCTGACATTCTGGACCTGTCTCTGTGGTTCTCTGATTAGTTATCCTAACCAAGGTGAGAGACTGAGGCCTGCCAGCTGCAAGATTAAGCTCTGGGTAAGTGATTGTCCTTTGGCTGCGAGTTGCTGTTATGCTATTAGCAGAAGGGATATGTACTAGAATGCTAACGTGCTTGCTACTCATTCAAGATTTGTATGTAAATATAAGCCTAAGCAGAAGAGAGGAAGCAAGTTAACTTCTTGTCTATATCCAATGCCCCCAAAAGAAAATTTCCTGAAAAAGAGGAAAGGTAAGCTTCTGTTCTTTAGACTTTGTGTATTGATTTGCAGTGTTAGAATAAGGCAGATATTTGGCTTGTGCCTACACAGAGGCACTGACTGTGCTTCTACAGCATTTCACAATCTTGTTTCTGCTACAAAGGGCAGGGCCACTTTCTGCACTATGGTCTTTTTGAGGGATGAGCTATGAGTCCAGAAACCCCAAAACTTTGTGCCTGGGTAGCTTGCATGACATCCTTAATATACCTCCTGGATAGCTGGGGGTGCCTGGGTTAAGCAGCACTGAGTACGGAGAAAAAAACAGTTAATGCTTGTGCAATTTTCAGCAAGTAGGGAAGGATAAGCACTCAGGATATCTATTAAAACAAACTCCATCTCATTGAAAGCCAGTAGTATTTAGCTGCTCAGATGCTGTTTGAAATTTCTGCTACAAAATCAAAGAGTGTTTATTGTTTTTGAAAATCAATTTATGAAGAAGGAGTATTTAACAGTTAGCAGCTCTTGGAGGAGGTCTGGAAAGCCCTGACTGGAGCTCAATATATGAAGCTGCTCCCAGAAGGTATGTGTGCCTTGCTTGGCAGTAGGAACTGAGTAGGACATGGTCTGGGATTTTTTCAGAAAGGTACGTCTGAGGATGCGCATTGCATACAAGCAATGACTGGTGGCATTGGAGGTAATTTTGTGTCACTTAGAATGACTCCATCTGTAACAGCAGTGCTGCTGAAGAGTTGGATAGGGTCAGCATCCGTCATTAATCTGGCAAGTACCAGGTGAAGCACGATGGTAAACCAGCACGGTGAAACCCTGACATAAAGTTGATCAAAACCATTTTGTTTTCAGATAAGATTTGTCCCTTTGATGCTTTGCTCTGCCATAGTCCTTACTTCAAAGAGTTTACAGTTTTGATGCTAAATTAAAATACATTGATATTAACATTTGCAAGTAAATTGACAGATGCCATAGTGTATGTATATTATGCAAATGTCCTGAAATCTTGCATGTATTTGCATATAATTTTCTTGTGATTAAATGAAACGTGTACACATTATAGGGGAAATAATTGAGGTACCCAGTGATCAAGTGTGCTAGGTGACTTGATGTGGTCTGTTGTATGAACTATGGTAAAGCCAAGGAGCAGGGGGAAAAGACACCTAGCATTTTCATATATTAAATTCATGATAGCTGTCTAGAGAAAATAGTGCACAAATCTCTTCAGATTTTTCAGATGCATGACCCCACTCCAGTTCTTCTTTCTGTAAATAACTCTTTCTGATTTTGGACAAGTAGGGATCAACAGATTCTGGAGGGGGGCAGAGAAGACATGATAGCTGTCATGATAGCTGTCTGGAGAAAATAGTGCACAAATCTCTTCAGATGCAGTTAGAAGCAGTGCGAGAAACCTGTGCTGGCAGACATGATTTGAGATCTGGGGACCTCAACCTGAAGGGACATTCAAGGGCTCAGCCTGTTGGGTTGGTTTCATTTGCTTCTCTGTTTTTGTTGTTATTTGGTTTGTTTGTGTTTTTGTTTTGTTTTGTCTTGCTTTGAGATTTGAGCTGCCCACATGTGGGAACAAGGATTTCCTATCCAGGCAGAGATTTTCCTACCCAGAACAGTGAGGAGGTGAGTGTGTGATCCATATAGAGCAGAAGGCCACTGCAGGTTTAGCACAGATCCCAGACTTGCCTGTTATCACTTAAGTACCTGCCATCTTCTTCTTACCCCTCTGGAGGTCATGAAAGGATGACAGCAAATAGCAATTTGCAAAGCCAAGCCCTGAGCAATCAGATTCTGCTACACCTGAGTTTTCTGAAGAACATTATCTTGCTGTTCAGTTTTCTAGCTTATCTTCACTTCCTCCATTGAGCAGAGCTTTGAGCATGCTCTACCTCATCTCAGTCTCCCAGTCTTGCCCAAAGAGAACCTTTACTGGCTATGGTAAGTTATTTTTTTCTCTCTTCCCCTCTCCCCCCCACTCCTCCCCCTTTTTTTTTATTTCCTTTTAAATAGCTCTACTCTTGCAGGTAGAATCTTTAAAGGCATGCATGATCCTGATACAGGGAGGTGCTGGGCAGTACAGACTCTCTAAGACATGTGCAGTGCATGGGACTCAGCCTTTTCTGCCACCTTACAGTGACTTCTTTGAGCTGATCATGGAGGCTCTACTACGAATCAAAACACAACTGATTTCCCATCCTTGGAAGCTCACATATCAAGATCTTAGTGTACTCTTCACAGATAGTCCTGAGCATCCCTTTTTACTTTTGTCAGGCTGCTACAAGCTTTCAGCTTTTACAGGGAGGCTGTCAAAATGTTGCTTAGAAAATTATTTCCTTATTTCCTTATTCAGTTCCACCAGTGTGCAGTAACATCTCAGACTGTTGTACTGGAGAGGCTTCATCAAGAACCTCTTTGAACCATGCACAGTATTCATCCAACTTGGCCTCTCTCAATAGAGATCATCCAAGACAGCCTCACCTGTTTTAAAAGTGACTTAGCTTCCCAACCAACTTCTTCTCTGGCTTTGCTTCCAAAGTCTTCAGGATACTTTGAAGTGCAGACAAACATGCAACTGGACAGAGTCTGACCTAACATCCTTCCCTCTTCAAAAGGGTAGGCTGATAGAAACAGTTTTCCTAAGGCTATAGTTCAGCACAGTGCAAGTTCTAACCTCATAATGACACCAACATTTTAGGTCTTTCTTGCCAGTGCTCTTTAAATTATGTATACTCTTGCTTACAGACTCACTGCCACTCTTCAAATATTCAAGTGTTCCTTACATTTAATTTCGGCTGGTTTACTCTCTTCAGGGAGGAGGCAGTGTTTTAAAAAGAAATTGCTGATGGGAAAAGTACTGCTTACATGACTTGCAGCAAGCAGCAATTTGAGTTCTTAAGAACATGCGTGGCTTGAACTTGTGTATTTTACTCATTTGCATTTGAAGAGCACATGTGACATACAACACCACTTTCTCATACAGTAACATTATCTAAGCTTAATGGCTAATGTCAAGTTTTTATTAACATTTACAACTGCATTGGGAGATTAATTTGTTTACTTGTATTATGCAAAACTGATTTAAGATTGTGGTTTGCATTTACACACATTTACATAGTGTTTCTTGATTAATACATCATAATACACTCAAGTCGTGTAAATTGCAGGCTCACATCTGCAACATAAACTTCATTCTGTGCAATGTCATATTTGACTTGTCTGGCAAAAGTTTTCCATCAGTTTGCAGTTGGAATCGTTATACAGTGCAGAGGGGGGGAAGGACAGGGATCAGAGATGGCTTTTCTGTGGAGAAGTCTTTCCTTAGCACCTGTTACTTGCTGATAACTTACAGGCCTGAAACAGAAGAGGAGGATGCCAAGGATAACTGGCAACAGGATGAATTTCATGTAATACTGTGGCCCTGGGGTCATGCTGCTGTGAGCAAGCAGCTTAGGTGACGTGAGGCTTGGGATGACATGAGTGAGCAGTGACAGTAGCGAGTGGGAGGGAAAGGTGTGAGGAACATCGCTGCCCATCATGGCCTTGTTACTTTGGTCCTAGCCTCCTGGAATGACTCAATTCCCCAGAATATCTCTGGTTGGAAGCACAAGACTGCCTGTTGGCAAGGTGGGGGCAGTGGAGGGTTCAGAGAAAAGAACAGCAGTGATCACCATGCACCTGGTGTGGGGCCGAGATGGAGACTGAGAAAGGCAGCGCCCTTGCATTGAACATGATAGCAAGGGGACACTGTGGATACTTTCCCAGTGTGGCGTCTTCCTAAGGGAAAGCGTGGTTGAACTCAGGCTTGCCTCATCTCTCCGAGGCCCTAATCCTATTATCTTTCCTCCACCAGTCACCACCTCATCCTTCTCTTCCCTACACCCTCACCCCCCTCCAGTTCTTCTTTCTGTAAATAACTCTTTCTGATTTTGGACAAGCAGGGATCAACAGATTCTGGAGGGGGGCAGAGAAGACACTTGTTTTGTTCTGTTTTCCTTTCTCTCTTGAATTTTGGTGTTTGAACTTGAAAAAAAAATAATATATATAAATATATAAATATATATATTTAAGGAAATGGATTTCCTGGAAAACTATGAAAGGAGTTGATTCCCCCCCCCCTCCTTTGATTTACCTTGTTTCTCATTGGGGTTTGTTTTCTGGGGAAGAGGATTTTTGTGAACTGTTGAGATTTTCAGTTCAGCATTGTTTAAAGGATATAGAGGGAAAAAAATGAAGAAAAAAAAAGAAGAAAAATCATCAAGAAAACATGAAAACCTTTGTGATGTACAAAACCTGTAAATAGTCAAAGATACTTTCTCTTTTCTAACAACAAATTATTTCTGTCACTTTATATTCAAAAATAAAGAAACCTACCACAGAATATCAGGGTTAAAAAAATCTGAACCCATATTGAGAACATTTTTTTTGTTTGTCTTGGTTCATTTTACACTTATCCTGGAGAATGTCTGGGAGTCTTGCACTGTATCTGTGATGTTTAAAAAGTCTGAAATAAGGATGAGTTGAAATTAGAATACAATATCCCCTGAGAGATGCCTTTGCCTGGCATTCACTAGTAGCTGTAGATTGAGCCTAGCATCTGGTGAGAGTGGATGAAGGAATAACATCCACCGTCTTCGCAGTCAAGAAGAACAAACACACACTGAGGAAGGGGCATGCATGGGAGACTCTATCCATGGGTTGTAGCTCACTTTATACCTCCAAGAAAGTGGATGGGGGATGCATACTGAAGGCTAGCATGAAGCTGTTGATAAAACTGCTAAAAAAAACCTGTCAGATTTTGGAGCTGTCTTGAGCTCTTCCTATCAGACCAGTAAGTGACAAGGCATTAGTACATTTTCTTCAAAAAACAAAGCCCAGGCTGGAGTTACAGAGGAGGAGAGAGTGGCAAAGATGGTAGGAAATTCTCCATGATGTCAGTTCACCTGGCACCAGCCAAAAGAGTCATGGCCCATAAAACTCATGGAAACTGGGGGAAAAGGTAAGACTGCACCTTTGCAGAGGTTGCCCTGATCCAACTGTTAGAAAAGGCCAAAGAGGGTTTATAAAGAAGTACTAAGAAGTAGCAAGTTTTGGAGACACAGAGCAGTGGTCACCTTTAATGGTGAGAGGGTAGTCAGCCTTTAGATATTTTTAAGAGAACTAAAAATAAACAAAATAGACCAGTGAACCAGACAGAGGATGCTAGACAACCTGTGGGGTGCAATTAAAAGGGCAGCAGAAACACTCAGACATGGCAAGCAAGACTCAGAATAAGAAAGCAGTGTCCATCTGGGGAGTTTTCTAACAGCTAATAGAAGTTAAACATTAATAAACGCAAATAGTTGACAAGGGGAAGAACATAGGAAGAGGGAAGGAAAATCTATGGCTAGTAGGTATAAAGGCAAAGAGGTTTGTATCTATATCAGCACACCATATGGCAAAACAAACAAGCAAAAAACCTGTTCTCTATCTATCTACCTACCTACCTATATATCTATTTATTTTCAATCTCAACCCATATGCGTTAGCTACTAAGGCAGAGGTGCTCATCCTTGTATTTCTGAGTTCATAACATCCCTATTTAAATGGGGAATCAAATTTGTTTTGTTCTGACGGTGGCATCGATACTGCAAAAATGAAATGTGATCGTTTGGGGCCAGTTCAGACAGAACCTGATATTTTTGTTAAGAAAACAAAAATGTCTTCTTCCAAGTTGGGGACAGAGCTGCATTAATGCAGGACACTTCCAGCAAAACTGGGTAACCTCCAACACATCACTGTAATACAGTATAGCTCATTAAATCTTTAGGTCATACCCTGGTTCCTCAGCCAGACGGGGGGGTATTTCACTATATTTCACATGCAATCCAGAGCTAAGTCCTAGCTGGAGCTGTAGGGAACTGTAAACAGCTTGAAATTCCAAGCACATTCATTCTTCTATTTTTCCAAAATAGACCAATTTTCAATACTTTTCATAGTTTTTGCGGGTTTTTTTCCTTCTCATTTTATTACTTAAATTAATAATTGTCAAGTTCTTTTTTGAAACAAAAAATGCCTGCCAATCTGCAAACTTATCACATTTTGGCTAAGCTGCGTTTGAAACTGCTAATGGAGTAAAAGCAATCCAACGGGAAACTGAATGGAGTGCGTAAGAGAAAAGAAAAGATAATCATCAGAAGGAATTGAAAAAAGAATCAAACTGTAGAAAAATACTTCCTCATTAGGTTTTATTTGTGCAAAATATCACTGAAATAAAATCCAGGCAGAACTTCTCAAACAGTTCAACTGGCAGCTGAAGCAAATAATTTTTAAGAAGTCTAGTGATGTTATCAGCGAATGAGATAGCGATGAGGAAATTCAGGTTCTCTCTGAATCTCCCAGATGTAACAGACTGAAACTACAAAGAGATTGATTAGATTTCCTTCTTTTTTTGACTTTCACCTCAGCCAGAAGCTGGGAGCTCAGGAATAGCTGTGGACAAAAAAAAAAAAAGGAAAAATGGAAATAAATGGAGGAAAATGATCACCTTATCACTAGCCTTATGACATTCAGGTGTCGTAAGTTTAGGTTTGTTCTAACGTTATCAGCCCACACTGTTACCTTTGGCTCTTTGAAGAGCCAAGTTTTACAGAAAAGCTTTTAAACATAACATAGTATGACAGTGATGGAAAAAGCTGTTCACTGCTACAGCCAGTCCCCGGTACCCATGCCACAGAGATGGGTATATATCTCCCTACCATTGGGTGTCTGGCATAGGTTGTTTCCTCATTTCTTTCTATGCTTGAAGCAGAGCAGAAGGCATTTTTAAATTTCTAGAATACAAGCCTAAAGCCAATGTCTGGTTTCAGCTGCCCCTAGGTGAGCCTTTCTCTTGATAATTGCCAAAATGATTGAAGTGTGTGTGTATACGTATGCATGTCTGTAGAGAGTCTCACCTAAGCCTTAGGGCTGAAATCTCAGCTATGTGCTTAGGTTTTCACTGAACTTGACTAGCATCCACTCAATGAACTCTAGAGAAGTTTTTAAATAATCTTGTATAGATGTCTCTTTCAGTCCAGACATCATTTATCTCCCAATAAATGCTAAGACAGGTCTTTGCTGGGATTCCGAACTCATGGACACCTTCAGCAGAAGACAGCTAAAGGTATGTCAACCGAAGCCCACTTCTGGTATCTAAGTTAAAGTGGAAGAGATGGTTGGGGAGATATGTCTCCTTTACAGTTCGGTAGTACTGAGTGTCAGGCCCTGAGCATAGAGGGGCTGGGATTTCTTTTTGGAACATAAATTCTTAGTAACCAGTACTCCCTTTCTGGGCGCAGCATCTTTTGGGGATGTCCCTCAGAAAACACTGACAAATAGATGTAACCCACAGAAGTGGGGAAAGCCTCCTTACTCCTTGCCTTGTTTCAGCTAAGCGCCATAAATGCCATTCACTCAGATCTTTTCAGCCTTCACCCAGTGGTATTCAGAAATTTGGTAATTCAAACCAAGGTCTTGTGCCAGGTGCCATATTACCCTGTGCAAGGTATGGGCAAGGAAACTACTCCATTATCATCAGTAAAATTCACAAAGCAAGAGGACCCCCTTCCATCCCAGGAGGACAAGCGAGAGTTTAGCAAGCAATTAAGATGTAGTAGTGTCCTCCCCAGCCTCCACTATCCTGGGCTGCCCTTTTCCTTGACTGGCCTGCGGGATGTGAACCCTTCAGCATTCATTATTCTCAAATTAGGAAGGCTTATTAGAGGACCCTACAGCAAAAAGCATTGCCATGGTGCTTTGATTAGGATAAAGCTTTAATGGGAGAAGGGAAGTTAGGGTTCTGCAGTTGGTGTAAGATGTACTTGATGCTCCGAGCCAGGACAGAAAGAGCAGAATGAGGTTTGACAGACAGCTGTATGACAGACAGATGTTGTGTTTCCTCTCCCTTTCCCCTTTTTTCTGTCTCATGAGATGTAAATAAAGTACTGTGCAAGAGGAGTGATTGCAGGTCCCTGTGCATTGTTCAGCAGTGGCAGCTGTACAGGAATGTTTTCCATATCTAAATACTCATGAGCTATCTTCTCAGCTAGTGCAACACCAACACAAATGTATGCAAGAGTACAAAGGATAGTGGTGCCTGAAGGTGGTTTTGCCAGAGACTGGATCTTGACTGATTTATTGATCAGCAGAGCCATAGAAAAATTGCAATCAGGTACATGTTGATCCATGACAATTGGACCAGAGTAACCCAGAGTGGACTGTGCTGGCTCTTGCTCTCAGAGAAAAGTTGTGCTCAGCATTGTGTCATCTGCTCCAGTTAAATACAAGCATATTCAAACATGATAACGCTGTGTAGTTTCAGAAAGAACAGTGTCCTGGTCCAGTTCCAGCTTGTATAATTGATTTCTTCTTATCTAAAAGTTCTACCTGTAATTTTGAATGGACAACTGGATTTCTTAATTTCTTTCCAGCCTTGGACATGACTTCAAACTGCCAACTATTATTTTTTTTCCTTCTGATCTCTTAAATATCTTGTGGCTTCCTTACATACATGTGTGCATGCGCATTTATATTCGTCTCTTTATCTGTTGCAGCAAAAAAAGCTATAATGCATTTTTTTTTAAATTGTGATTATTCGATGCATCATATAGGGCTATATGCAATAATACTCTTCTAAGAAAGCATAAGAAAGAATGCTCATCCATTCATTGAAAACACTCTGAACTCTCCAAACTTCCCATAGATAGTTTACTGCAGCATAGTGCTCCGTACACCAACTATCAGAATGCTGTTCTTCAGTCAGTAATCAGTCACATATGCAGTGCTGTGCATGCATTTGGATATGTCTGAGCTCCAGAGATGCAATCACAGAATGATTAATCAGTGAGACAATACCTATTCTTTATAGGCATGTTCTCCGGTTAACAATGTAGAAGAAAATGTACGTCCTCAAAGTACCCAAATTTGCTGCATACACCTTGTTTTAGGGTCTGGTTGAAGGGCTGCTGTGCAGATGTTCTCAGTTAAACCCTGCCCAGGGGATCTGCCTGCTATACCCCATTTGGTAATTACAGACAAAGCAGCACCAGCATGCAAAAGGTGCCCTGCCCAGCTCAGTGCAACAACGTTCTGTATAGTCTATCAAGCCAGTGCTGAAACAGTTCACATTTGCACACCTGCCTTAACGAGCCAAGGGATGGAACCCTGCAAGAACAAGCTGAGAGGGCTGGGGCTGCTCAGCATGCAGAAAAGAAGGCTCCAGGGAGACCTGAGTGCAGCCTTTCAGTATCTAAAGGGGGGATATAAGAAAGAAGGGGACAGACTCTTCATCAGGCTCTGATGGGATAGGACAAACGGAGTTTCAAACTAAACTAGGGCTAGGGTTTCAAACTAAAAGAGGGGAAATTGAGGCTGGATATAAAGAAAAAGTTTTTTTACGATAAGGGTGGTGAGGCACTGGCACAGGTTGCGCAGAGAGTTGGTGGATGCCCCAGCACTGGAGAGACATTCAAGGTCAGGCTGGAGGGGCTCTGAGCACCTGATTGAGCTGTAGGTGTACCTGTTCATTGCTGAGGGGTTGGAGTAGGTGACTTTTAAGGGTCCCTTCCAACTCAGTTCACAAATTCTATGCTTTGTGAGTGATACTCTAAACATTTTTCAGTGAAAGGAAGCATTGTTTGACTGTGTGATGACACGTGCCTGGAAAGCAGTGATTGATTGAGCTGAGAGGTTGCTCTCCCAGAGCAATTAGACTCATTCTTCTGTACAACTTTTATCCACTTCTGATACCAGGTTGTGATATCCTGAGTACCTGAGTACTGCTGACTGCCAGAGGTCAGTTTGTTTCAGCAGCGAGCGAAATGGTCTCTACATGTATGTCTGTCACATGGGATTTGAGTCTGAGCCTGCAGAGATGCCAGTGACCTTTTGCAAGCACAACTATTGCTTAAGCTTTGCAGCTCATCCAGGGGAGGATATTTCCAATGGTCCCAGCACTGGCAGGACAGGGTGGGAGGGTTGTTCAGTACAACCACAGTGTGCAGAAATAGCATCCATGCCCAGCTTCCTTAGTGTGAACAGCCAGGTTGGATGGGGCCCTGGGCAGCCTGATCCGGTGCCTGATTTAATGGTTGGCAGCCCTGCCCATGGCAGGGAGTGGGTAATAGATGATCTTTCTCAAACTCAAGCCTTTCTATAAGATCACAGCCCCACAGTGATGCTATTGGAGGTACTGGGAAAAACAGAAACAAAAACAAAAACAAAACAGGTTTAAGCATCTCTTTCAAGCCCTGTAACTTAATCAGTGTGGAGGAAGGAGTCAGTAGCTGTTCTCTCTACCTCCCCAGTGTTTCTGCTGCTCTGCTCTCACCCACACAGATGGGAGGTACTACTGCTTTTGACCAGGTGGGTCTCCCCACTCCCTTGGCTCAGTAATGTGATAATCTGAACGTGTGCTTCTGTAGGTGACTGGGTGTCTGAGCCAATTCCTCAGTCAGCAGCACCTGTGTAACTAACGTGGCATTTTGACGGCTATCCAGGCCTTAGCAGCTAAGCTGTTTCAACACCCTGTCATCATGTGTTGCCAGGTGCTTGTAAAACAAGCAGAGGTGTGCCGATACAAACAGAAGGATAAACATGAGGAGGGAAAACAGGAGTGGTGTAATTAATGAGGAGCACAGAAATCACAGAGGTCCAATGAAGGGCAATTCAAATGATCCAAAGCAAGTGGCGTTGGAGAGCTGTCAGGGGGAACAGTGATCTGATACACAAGGAAAATGGGGATGCTGGAGACTGAACTGAAGGCAATAAACAGGTAGATGATGAATGATTAAGAACAGGCCAGCAGACACTCTAAGTTAGCCTGGTACAGGAGAGGAAGTCTTAAAGGCAATATGTTTTCCCTTTTTATGGATTAAAAGGGCTTACATTTCTCACCCTGCCATTAATCAGACCCTGGGATTTGCTCTTGCTACATACATCAAATATATATAATGCAATAGCTTTTGTGGAAATTCAGGCAGGGTATTTATTCACAGCAAGGCTCCTGGGCAATGCCCTTAGAGAGACTTACAGCTCTTCCCCCCATTGCTCCAGCTGGCTGGAGTTCTCATTGCTCAAAACTCCCCTCAGAGAGGAACAAATTCATCAATTCCCACCTGTCTAGAGCAAAACCACTGTCACAGACCAGCGCATGGACTAGTAAATTTAAAGATTAGACATTTATATAGGAGTGCTGTGACCCAACAGGTAGTTTGAACTTGGTTGAAATTTAGCTGAACATGATTAAAAACATAAATTAATCTCTGGCAGGGACACAAAGACATTAGAGGATTACACAATTATGGATAGTGTAAGGATCAAGTAAGGGAGAGAAACTGCTTTGTCCGCTATTGATGCATCTAAGGTCATAGCAAAGGCCATAGCAAGGGCAAGTTGCAGGGTCTATCCATCATTTGTTCTTGTGCAGAATAAAGCAGGTTTTTAGTCTACAGTAAGGTTGTCTCCAAAGGTATATGCCATAGTACAAACACAATGTAAGTAAGCCTCCTGGGGGGAAAAAAAAGCAACATGTTTTTGTCACCTCTATCACATTTGTAAGTGCTCAGGCAGGGACTCAGTCCCCAGAGAGGTTTCTTTTTCCAGTGGAAGAAAAGCAAAACTCTGAAGGGTAGGCTAAATACTTTCAGGAACAAACAGCCATGCAAAACCACATGGGCGCTCTTGAAAATTAATCCCAAATCAAAAGCAAACTCATGGAGTGAGTTGGTGACTAGAGACAGCTCTGCATGGGAATTGCCTGCCCGTGAGAGTAGCACAGGATCTGTCCTGCTGGCAGGATTTATGTGTGATAAGCTGGGGAGCACCAGGACTGACTTTCCTCTTTGAATGGAGTTAAATATTTGGTACTGGAACTCCTGTGCTGTTCTTACACCTGGTGTTCATCTGCTTTGCTTTGTTAAGTGCTGAGGCATTCAACATGAATCAAATATTCCACAGGGAGTTATCACCTGGCAGTACAGCCCACTGCACTGCCTTTCTTCTGACAGGCACAGAGGAAAGATGAGCCATTTCCATGGTCTTCTGTCCTTGCAGCTGCAATGATGTGACAGCAGGTTTGCATGTCAGCTCAAGGAGGGCTGCAAACAGCCCGATACAAACAGACTGAGCATGGTGGCTGGCTTTATCTGCCATATATAAGTGATTTGCTCAGTGCCTCAGTTTTAAAGGTACGGAATCTATGGATGTACAGGAGGCAGAACTGATAGAGGGAGAGATCATATCTCTATGTAATCCTGTAGAGAGGGTGCAGAGAGGCCTTGAGACACACAACAAGGCTTCGACATTATTGCTTTAAACCCATAAAAGTACATATATACCTGAAAATGTGTCCATAATGTCCAATATGTCACCAGAGAATAAAGGCACTGTACTGTGGGGATATGAGTGACTTCTTGATACCATATATTCTGATCCCTTTTTGTTAATCCTATTATTTTACTAAAAGCAAGCATATTGAACCTGTAACAAAACCACGACCAGAGATAACATCAATCTAGCAAACAAAAGTCACACAGAGGGAAAAGAAAGTTATTCTGATGATCAAATTATTCCTGGTTCAACAAAAACATCCTTTCTGGCCACTGTGCTGGTTCCAGTAGCTGGTAAATCATGTTCACTTCCCTGAGAGATGAGTACCTTCTGCAAACACAGAGCTGGATTAGCAATGCTGTGTGTGTCCTGAAAAAGGAGATGCAATCTTCTGTTTCTCTTAGAGGCATCACAGGCCTCTATAACCCAGATGTGGGTGGACAGAAGTGTTTTATCAGTCTGCCTTTCTACTTTCTGTTAATTCTATTAATTGCTGCCCTTGGACTTTTGATCAAGCTGTGATTTGTCCAGTGGCAAGCTGTATTTTAACTCAAGAAGGCTCATGCTCAGCCTTCTTTTTCAAATATTAGTGTTGTTTGTCTTTGTATAAGCATGTCACGGTCACTTTTGCCACATGGTCTCCTTTAGTGGGTATGGCACATATAAATCTTTCTCATTTCCTTAGCGAGTAACAGTTTGACCCTCTTTTTAGAGTCCCAGCACATAGTTTTTTGTTTTGGTTTTGTTGTTGTTGTTGTTGTTTTTTTTTTTGTGAATTTTTTTGACACATAGTTTTTTGGTTAACTTCACTATCAATTAATCTTGGATCCAGAGCAACAGATTACTTCACAGTAACCAGTTTCACTCATTCTGAACAGTACCCAGAACAAGGATGACCAGTAATCTCTAGGATCTTCTTGGATGCTTTCTCAGTTTTGTCTTTAGACTTTTTCTAGACACCATAGTTTGTCAGACTTTCCAACAACTCCTCTGTGATCTTGTACCATGAATTGTTAATCTTCAGAAAGAGGTTTTTGACAGTGTATTTTTCACCTTCAAAGATTTTCTGCTTGTCAGTTCAGTTTACACAATCACAAAATAGTTGAGGTTGGCAGGGACCTCTGGAGGTCATCTTGTCTGACCTCTGTTCAAGCAGGAACACTGAGAGCAGGCTGCCCAGGGCAGATGGCTATGAATATTTCCAAGGAGAAGACTCCATTAGCCTCTCTGGACAGCCTGTGCCAGTGTTTCAACACCCGTGCAGCACAGAGGTGCTGCCTGGTGGTGTTCAGAGGAAAACAAACTGTGCTCCAGTTTGTGCCTGTTACCTCTTGCTCTGCCACTGGGAAGGACAGTCAGGTATTTATACACATTAACGACATTCCCTCTGGGCCTTCTCTTCTCCAGGCTGTACAGTCTCAGCTCTCCCAACCTTTGCTTGTATGTGGAATGCAGTTCCATCAGCTCAATTGTAACGAAGCAGAAAGACTTTAAGCATCTCTCTATCCATTATTTTAAGTCCTGAATTTTTAACATATTCTTTTCCCATTGGTAAAAACTTTTCTGTATTTTTATCAGCTGCCTTCCACAGAGGTTCTATTTAACTAATCTTATTCCGTCATTTCTTTATGCTCTACTAAATACTCCTCTCTTGGCATGCAGTAAAGGAAAATTCATGAACTTCTGTTGATAGGAAAAAAAAAAAAGAGGGAAAATGTAGTTTTGAGAAAACAAGCATTGATCCATCTGCTGAGTGCCAAAGGGAGCTCTGTTCCTCTGGGTAGCATCTCAGGTCAAGTACTAATGTCTTCACTGGCACATCATCCAGTAAACTAGGCCCAGGTGAGGTTTTTTACTCCAAGCTCTACTGGTGTAATTGGTCCTGTAATGCAAAAATGTCAGGTTTAGTTTTGCCATGTAAGACCTCTTGGTGGCTGTTTCAGAAAATGGTTTTTATCAAAATGAGTCCTTGCTGTGTGTAGCTGTGCTTGGCTCAATCTCTGTCATGTTTCCTTTGCCTTTTTGATTGTTTCCTTCTGTCAATCACAAACCAGTATGTGGTGAAGGCTGGTTTCAAAACAGTTATTTAAATCATCAGTAGGGCTTTGCCCTTCAGAGACATTTCATTAATTTATTTTACATTTATTTCTGCTGGGAACAATATTTCCTCTCTAACGCTTTTCTGGTGCGCACGGCACAGAAGCCCTTGTGCCTAGATGTCTTCCATTGTGCTCAGATTGTCTCTGCTTTACTTTAAGTTACTCATTGCTGTTTGTCTGCCCTAATATTTGGCCTTTATCCACAGCTTTTTTTAATTAGGTGCATAGTTGTTCCTGCAGTGTTTGCTTGTGCTTCGTTCTGGGCAGTAAGTAACTGCTAGCATTTTTCAGCTAGAGCGTTATACACATTTATTTCTCACAAATGCTGCTGTGATCGCTGCTAAAAACACATCTCAGCTGAGAGAGGTAACATCAGAAAACAAGCCTGGCAATCATCCGGTCCTGCCCATTGAGACACAGCTCTCACAGCCATCTAAGCAGTCATAGCCATTCTAAGGTCAAGTGGTCAAGTTCCCTTCTTGAAATAACTGCTATTTTGGAGCATTAATTATATCACAAATAATCCACTTTTAAATGACTTCAGTTCATATTCATATAAGCTGGTTTATTTCCCTGCTGTGTTCTCTAATAGTATGATCAGTGTTATAGGCTGCCAGCTAGCTTCTGGTAGAAACAGGGCATCTTCTCCAAACAGCATTCTTGTCCACATGAGAAACGTGGTGGTTTTCTATCATGTCCAACACTGCAGGGTTCAAATGCTTGACTTCAGAACTGCTTTCATAATCTGGAAAACTGCACTGGGCTGTAGCATGTGGTGACCTCTGCACAGTGGCGCACAGACTGCTGATCCCTAACTTTCCAGTGGTTTATATCAGTTCCCCCATCTCTTCTCCTCCCTTCCAGGAAGAGAGAAAACCTGTTCTCCTCATGGCAAGGCAATATCACGAGCTCCTCTGTCACAATATATGTGATATGAAATGGGAATACAAATGTGTAAATCCCATTTGCAAGAATAAGGATCGGTATTTTCAGCAGCCGTATGTGTCCCTTGCTGAACACCAATTGCTTCCTCTGGTGAGTTACTCATGGCCCAGTGTCTCACATCACTGAAATCCCTGCTGAGTACCCAGAGCACAGTCCAGTCACTAGAAATAGAATTGAAAATGTTGAAGGCAGAGGAATATTACAAACCTCTATATCCAGTTTTCCATGGGGAAAATGAGTATGACAGCGGCAGACCTGCCTTTCCCAAATGCTTGACACAGAGAATCAATCACCACTTTTCTCCTAGATCAGCAAGTGATGGTAAAGCTCTGATGTGTGACTTCTAGAGCCCTGTGAATGACTACTTGTGTTAACAGCCAGCCTAATCCTTGCTCATGCAGTCTTTGCACCTTCTTCCTTCCTTTATCTTACAAGTATCTGGAGTTCCCCACATGAATACAGGATTTTTTTCTGTTTTGCCTTTCTGCTCCATGCCTCTGCCTACAACCCTGCAGGCTCTGACTTAGTGGGTTTGCTGCCTTTGCACCTAGCTAACATGCCTCTCATTGCTGTCAAATCACCTTCCACACAACAGTCCACCTACTCAGAGTGAACCATCTAAAAGCACAACTCCTTATTGGGCTCACATATTGTATGATCTTTCCCACATTTGTGCTCTCCAGCATCCATGTGGATCTGCATCCTTCTTAAACTGTGCATCTCTCTGGTCTCTGAAGCTCCTCAGGACAGCTCATCATCTCTGTGGCTGGTTTATCATAGTCTGCCACCCCTGTGGATGGCTGAAGATCTCAAAAGAAGGCAGGACCTAATCATTCACCTGCTCAAAAAGCTGCTAGAGCTGCAACATGATGCAGTGGTATCCTGCTGGCAGATTATGAAGCTGCAAAACATCAAGGACAGCTTTGCTGTCTGTAGTTTTGCATGCTGCAGAAATTTGGATAAGTCTGGGACATCGCTGCTGTGCTGTGTTGAAATTTATGATTGCTGGACAGTAAGGGGAATGCTGGTGGAGTGGGAAACAAACACCCAGGCACAAAGAGTCATCTATAGAGGGGCTGAACAGCAACCTGGGTGCAATAGACAGATGGGAATCTGGAGCTCTCACCCAAACACCACAGTGTTGGAGGTTCCCTTAATCTCCCCTCTGTGATGCCTCCAGCCCACAGATGCGGCAGCACCTGGACTTTCTGTCTCTGTCAACGACAGAGACAGAAAGCTATTTCGATGTGGACATCCTCATAGTCTCTAAAATCCATGCTCTTACAGCCTAGCTCTGATGGCTTTGCTTCCCTCTCTCACCAAAAAATCTAGAGGCTAGAGCAGGTGATAGCCCAAAGGCAACAAACCCCGGAACACAGTCTTCTGGCAAATCTGCTTCAAAGCAGTCAGACCAGCTTCTTCATTTTAAGTATATATATATATTTGTGCCAAATGGGTTCTATGTTTTGTCCTGGTTTCCCTATCATTCTTCAGTGCTGCTTAGTTACAAAGACTGATTCCTCCTTAGGAATAGTAGATGTGGAGCCCAGCTTGAGGGACACTATGCTGGAGGCAGTCTGTTGCTGGGAGGAGATACACGACTGTGCTGTGCAGCCTGGTGTTCCAATGGCCGATAGATATAGGGGGTTAGATATAGGGGCTAGAACAGCACAGTGCTGCAGGATCCAAAAAGTAAACCTCAGGTGACATTGTGTGTGGATTTCATATGTTATGTTCATTATTGTGCCAGTAAAAGCATGTCTTGCACATGGAAAACACCAGAAAGGCCCTAGCATGAACATGTGCAAGTGGTCTTTTTGCAGTCTGTCGTAGATCCTGTTAGTGATTGATTGTTGAAACCACTAGCAATGCCACTGGCCAAGAGATATCCTGAGCAGACTGTGCAGACTGCTGAACAAAGCAGAAAGGAAAGCTTGAAAGTCAGAGAAGAGAGCCCAAGGCAGGAGGAAAAGGACCAGCAAAAGATAGAAAGTTCTCGTGCACGCCTGTATCTGAACATGTCTGAAAGGTTAGCTGCTCACCACAGTATGAGGAGCAGGGGTGGGGATGACCAGTAGTACTCAGCATCCATACGTAGTCCTCCACACATAGTGTGCTTGTGACCTGCAGAGCCCAGCCTTCTCTGGTGCAGCAGTTTGCATGGTGCTTCCCTGCCAGCATGCCTTCTCCTGGAGGGGTCTTGCTGGTTGGGCCAGTCAGCAGCTCATCTACATAGAGATTGCTCTGGAAGAAGGATTTGGCTCCCATCTATAGGCACTAAACATAAATATAGAACATTCTCTTCCCTACTCTGCTTACTAGCATTGATGCGCTTTCAGGAGCAGCCAGTTAACTATGTCCTAGCAAGACACTGGCAACAGAGTAACTTGGCTGTAGAGAAGCAGCCTAGGCCTTGTTACATCACCTAAAAGCTCTGTCTACTCCTTCATTTATCTTTGGGAGTTAAAACTGAGTGATCTGAAAATGAAAGTGCACAGCTGTACCAGAAGACAGAAAAGATACTTTGTCAACGGTTATGTCAACAAAACCATGACATACTTCCTTTTAGAGAGAGAGTCCAGACCATGGGTCTAAAACCCATGGGAAATGTTGTATGTGTTGTAATGTCTCCTAGGATGGGCAGGATCTGGGGGCTTGGTAAGGAGTTTTTCTAACAGTGTACTTCCTTTAGAAAATGCTGAATCACGAAGCTCTTGTTTGACAAAGTGTGCTGACTTAGATCCACAGCTCACAATCCACAGATGGGGCTTGGTCATACTAAATATTTGGTGAGACAGGAAAATAGCAGGGAGACAGCTGTTATCTTACCTGAGCTCCTTGCTCTGGACTCCAGAAGCTGGAGCCAGGCTGGGAAATCTATTTTCTTTTTCTTTTTCTTTCTTTTTTTTTTTTCTTTTTTTCTTTTTTTTTGGCTGCCAGAATGTAGCTATCCCTTAGGCATTTTCAAAATGAAACATCTTGAATGTTTCATGTGGTGGAGCCACATGGGCTTCAAGCAGTAGAGCCAGAGGGGTTTCAGAGCCCATTGCTGCCTTCAGTGGATGTTGCTATCACTTAGTGGAGTCCCTATAACTAGCTGTGTGCTGGCTGCTTGCCTCACATTGTGCAGGGCAAGCAGGGATCATTCATACCTCTTTCAGTGGTCTCCATCTGCATGTTTTGCATTCAGGGTGACGCAGGGGAAGGTAGTTCATCTTGCAGATGAGAGAGACATCAAGGCAAGCCAGACTGAAGGCGTGGTAATGCCAGCATCTTAGGAATAAGGCTCTGACCACAGTGAGGTGGCCCTGCTTGGGTGTGGAAACAAAGCACCTTGTTCAGCACTCAGGTGGGAGAAGACTAAGGAAGTTATGGGAGGTGTAGCAAGCCAGCAAGGGGACTGCTGCTGGAAACAACTTGGGGTTGTTTGGCTGCAAAACTTGTGTGAGTCAGCTGGTCCCACTAAGTTGATGGGTATGAGGTCAGCTTTCCTTGATGAGAAAACGTCCAGCAGGGGACGGGGTGCAGAAGAGCAGCAAACTACTGCAAAGACAGCTTTTTTCATTCAGGTCCAGTCTGCAGCTGCAGGTGTTCCTGTCCATGGGGTTTGTCACAGGCCTACCCCAGCCATGCCCAGCTCTGACATGCAGGAGTGGAACCATGGCTGTGCAGTGAAATGGGCAGCAACAGCTCTGTGGTGACTTGTGAAACATCTCAGCTCTTCCCAGTAGTTCTGGGGCACGATCTATAATTGAAGAGCTCCGGGATTTTTCCAGACTTGTGGTTCTCCACCAATTAGGGCTAAAAGGTTTCACTTATTAACAACTGGCTTGTTTTAATGGCAGCTCCCATCAAGTGTGTCAGCTGTGTGCTGGCGTGAGCACCAGAACACTCAAGCCCTGTTTGGGCCGTTGCATGGTGCCTTGCAGGTACCTCTGTCTGTGGCCCCTCTGCAGCTCTGCTCCCCTTTGTTGACCTCCAGAGAGGCATTAAGCCCAGCCCATCTCCTCCTGCCCCCATTGATGTCTACACACACAAAGACCCTCTTCTGCTAATATGCTCACAATCCTGTGCATCATTTAGGCTGCTTCTTGGAGGGAAACTGGATTTTACATTAAGTGCCAGTACTAGAGGGATGGTGCGTTGGATCTTGATAGAAGAGATGATGTGTTGAGTTTTGCTTTCTTTTCTCCCAGTGCTCCTGAGACACACTCATGTGGTGCTTGTACTGCTTCTGCTGAACACATTTTCCCACTCTTGGACTTCACAGAAGCTTTGCAATTATCTTCTTTCTTTGCCAAAAACAAAACAAACCATAATTTCATAACTTTTAGAGTAAAACTTCTACCAGCAGAACATGCTGAGAATTCAAATGGGACAATCATTTAAAATTCAAAAACACGGGCAGTTGGGATGAAAAGAAGCCTTGTGTTTTTCTTGTGCCAGGCACATTGATATATATTGCCATAGGGCTAACTAGAGAGGAGTTACCATGTACGCTGGGAAAAAGGCCTGCACAACACTTTCCAAAAATTTGTCAGTTTTCATTGTAGAGACAGAAGAATTGGTAGTTATGGCTGAGCTTGCAGGATAAGCCAGTGGTAGAGCTGGGTTAAAAGTCAGAAACCAGGCTCAACAATGGGCTGCCGCATGCCCACAGCAGGGCAGAAGAAAACCATCTCTGAATTGTGAAGGCAGCAGCTGCAGGGAAAGGTGCATGGCAGACAGAAATAGGGATGCTAAGCCAGGTAACGTCCAGAGACCCCATGGTGATGCAGAGGAATAAGGTGACATGCTGCACTGCCTTTAGGCAGGTCTACAGCAAAGAATTTGGAAATTCCAAAAATGCCTCTTTCCTTGTGAACCTGAACAGGGACTACTGCTGGGGTATTTTGTTGTGAGGGATAATAGCAGCAAAGCAGGAAAAAGCCAGTGGTGGGGAAGGGTTATCCCCAGCACTCAGTGACCTTCTGCGAAAACTTCGGTGGCCGTTTTTGCAGAGGAGAGGGGCAAATGGCAGCACATTAGGACTTGTCCTCTATTAGGTTTAGGGCAGAAGTGAGGGTAGCTTTGTTCTACACTGGTGATGCTTTCATTGAGCAGAGGTGTGCATGCACTGCTCATTGCTTATTCATGAGACAAGCCATGACAAAAGGCTGAAACTGCAAAACGGCAAGTGCTGGAGTTCAGGAGCCTTGGAGTTGGGGCTCCCTTTGCTACAGTGTAGTTTTGCAGCTTTGTTCCTGCTTTGTGGGCCCGTATGACTCCCAGGCAACCCTCTTGTGAAGAATTGAATCTTGCGAAGAATTTATTTTTCTCTCCTTGAGCTGCAGAGAGCGAGAGAGAGAGAGAGACAGAAAGGTCAAATTATCCTCTCTGGTTCCACTGATAACATTTCATTCATCCGTGGACAAGATGAATGTACTTAGTATCCTTCAGGCAGTCTGGCGCAGTCTTCTGCCAAACTAGACTCACTAATTTCTCTGCTCCAACCACCAGTTCCTGGGACTTTATGAAGCAGTGAATCTGGTGTTTAGTGCCAGATGTGACACCTTCCACAGTCCCGTTGTAGGATGGAGCTGGTTTATGAGGCCAGTTTTAATTGCCTGTGCTTGTACTCTTAGTCCAGGTGCTGCAGGTAGAGGTGCCTCCAAAGGCAGCTTGTACTTACAGAAGAGAACAGCTGAAAGGTAATGGGACAGAGAAATTATGTGCTGTGGGCAGGGTAGATGGCGAACAACCTCATTTGGTCTGTGTTTATTTGCAGGATGTTTGGTTTTTTAATTTATTCCAGGTAGAAGCTGAAGTCTGTAACCAGTACCTTACAGTTAGTGGTAACACCAGAGACTGCTGAAAACCATTGAAGTAAGCTTTCCAGCTTTGCGTAGGATTTTACTAAGCTTGCTAAGCTTGGACTCCAGTGATTTCATGAAATCTCAGGGGACTTTTAGTAAGCTTCTAGATCTTTGCAAAACAAGAACTGAAACTTCTCTATGCACATCCTAAATGAATAACCTCAGCCTGCCTCTGGATGGCTGTTGTGATTAGAATTTCAACAGCTCGTGCATATAGAATTATTACTTTTTTTTTTCTGAATGTTTTATCAAGAAATGGGTACTTATAATCTACCCTTAACACATATGTTAGGGGTAGATTATACCTGCACAAGTGAGGATGCGAACTGGAAGGGGACCTGAGATACAATAACTGGCTGGCATTTGGCCAGAGCTTGGCCAGCGCACCATTTGCAGAGAATCCCCATGGGTGCACCTTTATTCAAAAAACTGTGGCTTGTATGTCTGTTCCTGGAAAGCAGTTCCACAACACTCCCCACATTCTATCCTAGAAGTAAAATTTTCCTTCTTTAAGGTTCTCTCCAGGTGCTACCTGAATTCTCCCACTTGTGGACACTGCCCAGACTACTGTATCTGCACAAGGGATGGAGAAGAAATTTATGCAAGAGTGAAATTATTATTTTCCAGCTTTGTAAGCTTGTTTTTATGTGGTCAGCACATCTGTTCTCACACACACAAAACTAACAGCTTGCTTTCTGCAACTGGAACTAATTGCATTCTTGTTGGCAGTCACTGAGGACATGCCAGACATGGAGCCAGCCAGCTTCTTCCCTCATAGGATGCTGAAGCACTGGGAGGAGGAAGCTGTTCCAGACCTGTTTGTCTTCAGTAAAGGATGTCATTCTCCAACACCAAGACACAAATATCTCCAGCTGGAAACCAGCAGCGATCATTGATACATGGAAGGGGGACTGGGCTGTCACTGTTCACTTGTATGTTGTGCCTTTAAAACTGAGCTGTCTCTCTGAGTTTCCCAGAAAAGGCAATACTTTTCTTAAGATCATCTTCTCATTTTTTCTGTGAAGCATCTCTGGGACACCGTACAGTGGCACAGCTATCCTTGTCTGCATCTATCTGCCAAAGAAAGAGAAAAAACAAGTGATCACTTTAATTGCCCTTTCTTCAGGTGGTGGTGGTTTTCCTCCAGCAGCAGGCCCTGCTTCAGCCTTCATGGGCCAGATTCAGTGGACCTGAAGGAACAGAGAAATGAGAAAGATGAGACTGAACAGACAAGAGCAGTAGATCCTGCTTGACACCAAGGCTGTCTAAGTGATTGGATAAATGAGCTCAGTTTTCTCGTGGAGGAAATGGCAACTGCCTGTTTTTTTTCGCTCTTCCTCCTCAAAGGTGGTGGATTTTTCTCTCTGAGGATAGATGCTCACCATAGTGCCAGGCTCCTCTTATAGCCATGAGAGAGGAAGAGCATGATTTGGCTTTTCCTTAAGTATCTATCTCAAATAGATCATAAGAATCGCAATATAAAGGAAACTGTCTCCAGTTTTCATCAGTACTTGGACATCAAAAATTATAGGACAATCTCTCTAGATGTCTAACTCCTTGGTATCGGAAATGAAACCCCTGCCATCTCTATTGCTCTCACCTTCAATCAACAATATTATCTTTGTCTGCTAAGAAAAAAAATTTGCGGTCAAAGTTTCCAGGCCTAATGTTTGTATATATTAGTGGAAATGCTACGTCCCAGCTTGAACCAGCAACCGAGAACCTGGTGAGAAGGCAGGGCCAACACAGGGAAGCTCAGGTGCATGCAATGTACCTTAATGACTGGAAGGGCTGAAGCTAGGATCCATCCTTTCCCAGACCTCATTTAAGGGTTGGTAGTGGAGACAAAGGTATCTCTCTGGAGATGTCTGCATATCTGAGGTCTTTTGGTGGTAAGTAGCTTCTTTTGTTTATTTCTGTGCCCATAGCTGTTTTGTTTGAGCAAATCCTCATTTGCTGTAGCCTAAGGCTTTGCTACTCTGCTGTTATTGCTGTGCTTTCTATTGTGTTACATTCCCTCTAGCCCCAGTGGGGAGCTTTTTCTGATGACTTGGCCAGCCTCTGGGGTGCAGGTTATTGGGATTTTATGCCTGCTCTACTGGAAGTTCCTGGCAATTCAAGGTGCGTTTGCCTTTGGGGTTTTATGGCAGCAGCTGAAATCTGGCATCTTACAGTCTTTGTGTTTTGGCTTTCCTTTAAAATGAGGCTAAATAATATCATAAATATAAATATGGAAGGTATTGTGAGGTGTTTAATTGCTTTAATGGGCTGTTTCAACGTATAGAACAGCAGTAAGGGGATAAGTAATGGGAAGGCAGTAATGTGAAGGTGCTTTCCTAGTTCTGTTACTGGTTTTTGTTGTGTTTTTTTTTTGTGTGTGTGTGTGTGTGTGTGTGGTGTTTTTTTTTTTTTTTTTTTTTTTTTTTTCCCCACAAAGTCACTGTAGGATCAAGCTTGAAGGAGAAGCCCAATACTCCTACAAGAGGTCTCCAGTGATGCTGTCTCTTATAAGTTCTTTGGAAGTGTCCTGAACAACTCTATATCTCTCTTCTGAAGGACTTGGCAGTCTCCAGTTCTCAATAATGCTGGCTAAATCTCTCATATATCGTACTATGTCTCTCAATAAACTAAGCATCAAAGGCTTTCTTTCTCTTCTTATGATAACTTTATTCTTCCTTCCTTCCTGGAAATGTTGGTAATGTTTCAGTCGCTACCCAAGAGCAAGAGTTTACTTGGAAGCTGCCTGCCTCCCCAGATGAGACCTGAAGCTTACTGTTCCCTGAAGTGCCTATGCTTTCCCAGTCTGCTAATCTAGCTTTCTGGGATTCTGCCATTAAATGTCCGGAGGGCTGAGCTTATTAGAAGAAGAGCAGATATTGTCACAGTTACTGGAAGAACAAGTTATAACACCTAAGCAAGAGATTTCTCTCCTTAAACTGGAACTGTGCAAAACCGCCTTAAAAAGAGTTTGTAGTGTGGTAGAGGTCAGCCTCTTTTGTCAGATAACAATAGCAATAGGGAAGAGAGGGAATGTCTTCAAGGTGCATTAGGGGAGGTTCAGGTTGGGTATTAGTTTAAAAAAAAAAAAAAAAAAAAAATTCTCTGAAAGAGTGGTGCAGCAGTGGCACAGGCTGCCCAGGCAGGTGGTGCAGTCACTGTCCCTGGAGGTGTTCCAGAACCATGTGGATGTGGCACAGAGGGACGTGGTCAGTGGGCATGGTGGGGATGGGCTGATGGTTGGGCTAGGTGATCTTAGAGGTCTTTTCCAACTTTATTAATTCTATGAAATCCCTCTATGAAAGGGATAAATAGCTTGTATCCCCTGAGGAGCCTTCCTGAGCAATTTATGCTGGATGTGCAGCATGGGGAGGATGGGCTCCTCTCTTCAGCATTTAAAGAATGTTTTCCTCAACTACCAGACAGAGAGGTCCCTTCCAACCCTGGCCATTCTGTGAGCAGACAGAATTTAGGCCAAATGATAAATGATTTCACACTGGGGTAGCTAAGGCTAGTGCAGATCTAGAAAATGAGGCAGAGCCTGCTTCTGCTTGCTCTCCTCTACGAGGCACTGGAGAATACCAAGATTTAGGGTTAGTAACTGTATCTACAGCTCCTTCCAAAGACCTTAACACCACATTTGCAATCACCCTGATCACAGCCTTTTCCTTGCCTGAGGAAGAGAGCAAGATGGGATGGGGACGCGGCAACACTTGTGGTTGCTCCAGCAGTCTCTGCCTTCAGTGCCAGCATGCTGGCTCTCTGAAATGAAAGACTGAAGGAGAGGTGCTTCATCTCCATTCCTGACAGAGATCTGAAGTGCTGCAAAGTGGTTAAAGCTCATGCTACGCTCCTGCCTTGCTCTGGAGAGCCCAGACTGACCATCTGTGTTTATCTCTCCTCCTCTGTTCACCCTGTGTAATGGATTTATCCTTTAGAGAATCCCAGCTTTCCTGATACACTTTGAAATTTTTCTGCAAGTTTCAGAGAGGCTTTATCGAGGATTTGTGCTATCTTCAAATATACTTTTCATTTGCTCTGCAATTCTCAGCTTCTTAATGCTGCAGAGGAAAAGCCTGCTCTCTCTTTTCTGTCTTATCACTTTACTGGCCAAAGAGCAGCAGGACAAGAGCTGGTTATTTCCTTCTCCTGATATATTCTTTTCCTTCTGCTTGTCATACAGTTAATTTAAACAACAGGCATATGGAGAGAAATCAACACGGACTTGCTTGAGCCAAGGGTACACTTAACCCTGCTGCCATCCATGTCCCAGTGTGCTGCTGTGGTGTCACAGCACTTGCAACACTGCTGTCAGTACAGAGGCGAAACAGGGAGACAAACTGCCTTAAGTAATCCCCAGGTGCTGCAGGAAAGAGGGATGAGTTTAACTGGTGTCTCTTCGTAGGAGTCCACAGTGAAACACGTCAACTCCAATGGGTGGAAATTCTAAGCTCAGGAAGGGCCATGGCCGTTCCTGTGTTCATATCCTGGGAGTCTCCTGTTCATCAGGCAAGAGGTCACCTTGAGTGGTCAGGCACTGTAACAGGGTGGTGGTGGAGTCCCCATCATTGGTTCAAGAAACGTGTAGATGTGGTACTTAAGGATATGGTTAGGTGGCCAGCCCTGGTGGTAGGGGGATGATGGCCAGTGAGAAGATTAATGACCTTCAGTTGTGGCAGGGTAAGTTTAGGTTGGATATTAGGAAAAACTTCTTTACAGAAAGGGTAGTTAAGCACTGGAACAGGCTCCCCAGGGAACTGATTGAGTCACCATCCCTGGATGTGTTTCAAAACTGTTTGGATGTGGTGCTCAGGGGCATGATTTAGTAGAGGATTGTTAGAGTTAGGGTAGTATAGTTAGGTTGTGATTGGACTCGATGATCTTTAAGATATTTTCCAACCTGAGTGATTCTATGATTAGACCTGATGCGTTAGAGGTCTTTTCCAACCTTAATGATTCTATGATTCTCAATGGATGACTTTGCAATGGATCACTCTGTTCCTTCCATCAATTCTAATAGAAATACATTTTACACTCAGATGTTCAAACAGTGTTGAGGCTTGCAAGCAGCTGGAACAGTTCAGATGGAAAGAAAGAAGTGGAAAGAGGAATTGTATTCAGGCATTACTGAACTCCTCCTATTGGGATTAGATGAGAAAGCCAGATTAGATACTTCATATGATGTGCCCATAGCACCCCCTGGATCATAGAGCGCTCTCTTCCCTGTCAGAAAATAAAACCTTAAAAAGCAAACAGGATCCATGTGGGATGAGATGCTCCATCTGTGCTCCACTTGGGACTGTCCCTCTTGTGCTGACCAGCCCTGCTGCTGTAAGATCTGACAAGATCAGAGGTGAGGTAGTTTGGTTGTAGACAGAATAATTTTTCCTTTTATGGAATTCTTCTGCTTCTCTCCCAGCAACAGCCTTCAGATCCCTGCTTAGTAACACAGGAGATTTTTCTCCTTCTGCAGAACCCTCACAACGATCTCACCCACGTAGAAACCATCTTGCTTTCTGCAAAGAGCCACCCCTCGTGGGTCTCTGCATGGAGGTTCCAGCTGATGGAGGGGTGGAAGGAGTGTGGGCAAAGATGGTGTCCTTTCAGTCTCTCTTGCTGGCAACTGCTAAGGTCAGAGGTAAAATCTGCTGAGTGGGACAAGGAAAGGTTTTTCCAAGCTCTCCAGTCATTAGAGTGCAATATTTGTTGCTACTAATAGATAGTGGTAGAATTTGATATTAGCAATGCTTAGAATTAAAGCTTGTTTGCAGAATCTGCCACTGATATGTATACCACCAGCTACATCTATGTGCACTGAGCCAAGAAGGATTCAGTTTCCCATCTGGCAGCATCTTCACCCTGTTTGTTCTTTCCCTCTATAGTAATGCTACTCATCAATCAGGCAGCTTCTTCCCTGAGGCTTAGTGGAAATTTTATCCTATAGGTTCAGGCTTTTGCATTTCCTCCACCCCCAAACAGTACGCATTTAAAAAAAAAAAAAAAAAAAAAAAAAAACTAACTGTCAAGGGATCTGCCCTGCCTACATAGACTTGGAAAAGCTGTAGTGACTTCAGCTGAATGAAATCATAGAGGAGCTGGGGGAAATCAGGACAAAGGAGCAGCTGTGATTCTGCAGAACTTCAGCCCTGCTGGGTCTTCCTGGCAGGGGCTGCCTTTGGAGCAGCAGATACAGTTGAGCTGTGTAGTGTGAGTGTGAACAATACAGACAGTAGATCTGGAGACCGCTGTGCCCTATAAGGCTCAGGTTAGGAGACTATTCAGTTCTGATTTGCTGCACCAGTGGAAATACAGGTTGGCTGCAAGTCCCTGCCAAGGGTACGGGCTGCCAGTCTGCTTGCTGGGAGCACTGGTCTGGGAATTAGTTCTGAGCTTCAGGAGTGGGTGTGAGGCAGGATTAGAGATATTGAGGTTTGAGGAGGCAACATGGCTCTCTAACCTGATGAAGACAGGTTTAGCTTTAGCACAGACTTGAAGAGGAGGCAACAATGTGGGGTCTTTCATGTTGCTTGTATTTGAGCTCTGGTAAGATTAGAGCTTGTGGGGGAAGGGTTTGCTGTGCTTAGGTAGGGCTGTTCCCAGGAGTTTGCATGAGTAGCTAGGCTAATCTGTTCCGCTGGTTGACTTGTCCTCCAGGCCAAACAGAAACCCCTGGAGATCCAAGTTACTATTTATTTGGCAGCAGCACTTGCTTCACCAGTTGTCTTCCCACACATCACTGCCTGCATGGATGTCCTCTCCTGTAGGTGGAAACAGCCACCTCTGGGATGCAAAGGCAGTTTGGCAACACAGTATCTGAGCTAGAGGATCTTCATCAGATAATACCTCCAGGGCCTCTATATAACACTCTTACAGGACTTTGTATGATGTAACATTTTGAGTGTCTGCTCAGATATCTGTACATAACTGTGTAGGAGTTACCCTTGAGATATATATATATATATATATGTGTGTGTGTGTGTGTGTGTGTGTGTATATATATATTTATATATATATATTTAATCTGTGACAGCGTTTCTGTGCCCTTCCAGGTGAAACTAGAGAGACCCTTTGCACACAGGTCACCAGATGGGCATGCACCGTGAAAATGATGTCTCAGTGTGGCAGTGTCCTAGGCTGGCCTGTAACTGCAGCTCTAGAAGTCAGGCACTCAGTGTCAAGTGCACTAATGCTCTTCTGTTGTTTGCCAGAGCTCACAGGAGATTTCCTTGCATGATATTGAACATGGCACCATCTTGCAAGTGCATGCCATCCTTCCTAGCAAGCAGCTCCAATAATCCCTTTGTATTTTTGCTTTGCAGGCTCAGATCCAAATGCATGATCTTGCTGAAGCTTCACCCTGAGGATTGCTGCCTTAAATTGTCTCTTCCTCTAGAATAACCCATGGCTTGAAACAATGACAAATAGTACCTGCCAGTCACTCAGCCTCCAGTTCTCAGTTGCCCATGTTTTAACAGACTGTCAAATGAACCTGTCTCATCTTCTTCTAATTCTGCATATTGGCATCTCTTCTTGTCCTCACTGAAATGCAGGGAAGCCCTGTCTGCAGAACATGGTTGACTGTGGGTGCTCCAAATCTGAGCCAAACGAGAATAGAGAGAAAACTGAATTTGCACTGAATTTGGATCTCAGTGTTGCCTGTCCCTGCACATGAACTCCTTGTATTTGAGGCTATGCAAGGAGTAGTACCTCATTCTGGTCCATACCTGGATTGTGGTGTCTCTCAGAGAGAGACAACAACATGAGAAACAAGTGTTTTGTGATGGGCTGGCATGCAAGGCCATATTTGTAATGCCAGTGCTTTTCACTTGTGGCTGTGTGGTTCAAATTCCAGGTTTATTTATATATATTTTTATATATAAAAGCTTTTCCTCACCTCTGAGATTATCTATATCTATCCATCTATATACATATATAATATATAGATTTATATATAAATAATCTCAGAGGTGAGGAAAAGTTTTTAATTGTATAGGCAAGTTTGGCCAAAACCTCTTATTCTTTTCCCAATTCGTATAAATGAAAGGAGTAGGATACTAAACACACTGTAAAATCTACATGAGGAAAAAATAAATGGATTATTGTGGAAAGAAAAGAACAACTAGGTGATGAAGCTCAGATATCCAAAGAAAGAGGTCAGGAAGACTCAGAAAGAAGGGAAGCTGTGCTAGATTTTTCTCTGATCCTTTCTGAAGCCCCAGGCTTCTTGGGAAGGTTTATCAGTGCTTGCATTGGAAATAAGTCTTTGTCATGACCTAGGATTACTCCTGACTTGTTTCATTCTGGACACAGAGAACTTGATGGAAGCAATTCATTGGTTTTCTCATAAGGCCTGGACTTGTCTCATCTAATGTTAGATCTTAACTATAATATTCAATATTTTAGGGACATCAGGAAGGTGATTTGCCTTCTCTCCCTTTTTCTACTGACTGAAAAGGGAAGCACTGTGACTGGGTTTCTAAATTTGGGTGATGAATTTGATTTCAAATGCCAGCTCTGTGGCAATCTGGTTACAACAGAAGAGAGAAGGTTTCTTGGGGTGGGGGGACTAGAAAGAGATGGGGGATAGTAAAACCTTATTCTGGCATGCTCCAGTGACTTCCTGGGGACCAAGAGAACCTGCCAGGTGGCCATTCGCAGGTCTGCAGCAGGCAGGAACATGCCATATGCCACAGGCCATCAGCTTTTCTGCAACATATTTTATGATGCTCATAGGGCCTTAGGATAAGCCCCAACTCATTCAGAAATGACTCCATATGTTTTGTTCATGTCAGAAAGGGGAGGGGTCTGGTTCCAGCTGACCCAACATGCTTGCTCTCTGAGTTCTTCCTCTGGCATGCAGCATGCCCTGTGCTGCTGATGAGCAAGCATCAGGAAGTATATCTATCTTTTTCCTCTCCTATCTCTACTTCTCTCTGTCTCTTTTTCCCCTTCCTTCCCTTTTCCCTGTTGGCAACAAAATAATGTCTTGTCTCTATGCAATGTTTGCAGTGTATAATTTGCAGCCTATAAATAGATCACCATTATTAACAAAAAAAGTAAAAAATAAAATACATATATAAGGTATACACTTTATTCCTTTTCCAAGCATTAATACTTTTCAAAGCAGTAAGCAAACTACTGTAGGCAGAGATGAACCACTTGCAGTGCAAGATGTGGTGCCCAGCTGAATAGCCAGGACTCTCTCTCCTGCAGCTCTTCACCAACCCATTCCACCACCCCACCTCTTCATGCACCTGTCTCCTTTCAGCTTTTCCTTTCTCTTGTCTTTGCTCACTAGCTTGGTGTATCATCCCTGCCATGCGAAGCCACTACCTGTCACCCCGCTTTTGCTCCACCACTGTGCTTCCAGCTCCTTCTCCCTGTGCTCTTAGCCAGTTGCTCCAGCCCTGGCCCTTCCCAAGCGAAGCTCCTCCTTGACCAGAGGAACAGGAAAGTGAGTGTGCTCCACCCTGCAGGTGCCATCAGACATTTGGCTCCATAGGAGCATACTACTTGTGGTGGCCCCTGCAAGCTGATGGCACATGGTGATGGTGGCTGGATGGGAATGAGTGATGCTGTGGTCTGGTTTGGGGGCAGGGGAGGAATGTAAAGCCCATGTACAGGCTAGTCTTTGCAAGGTGGCATCTGGGGTGGGGAAAGTCAGTGGGGAGTGAGTGTTACCCTTTGCAAGAATTGAAAGAGGAATGGAGAAATCAGGGTATAGGACTGAAGGTGTCTCATATTTCCATAGTGCTTTGCATACTCAAGATCTCATAGGATGAATCCTCCGCTCCATTGTACCCTTGCTACTCACTGGGGCTCATCATGTATCTAGAATCATAGGATGGCTTGGGTTGGAAGGTACCTGAAAGGTCATTTAGTTCCAGCTCCCCTGCTGTTGGCAGGGCTGACAGCTACTAGATCAGGTTGCCCATGGTCCCATCCCTTTGAACACCTATCTTGAACCAAGCGCGACTATGGTCCCGCAAACTTCAACTTAACCCCAAGCTCTGTGTGACTGCCAGGAGGTTTGAACCGTTTGCAGAGGACTTGGTGGCTCAAGTGGGAAGACTGCTGAGAAAAATAAAAGGCTGTGCACCTTCTGCTGAGCCATTAGCAGCACTGGGGCAGGTCTATGACTCAGAGGTGGTTGCCATCACATGGTACATGGTCCGTGTTCCAGGGCAGATGAGTCACCACTGTGCAGCCCAGCCCCAGGTGGTGGCAGGAGGAACAAACACAGGTGATCCATGCCAGGATGCGTGCTGGGCACAGCATGGGTGGCAGCTACAGGGAGACAGCTTGAAAGGCCAGGCCAGGGCAGGCATCAGTGCTGCATGGGACTGTGAAGTCCCTGAAGATTTGAGTTATTATTTGTTTTAAATAATTACCTAGAGGCTTGCAAGGTTTTTGCTGTAAGAATAAAGAGGAGAGGGGGTCTTTCTATTTTATGTGTAAATGTTTTATTATACAATTGTGTATTGCTAGCTTATATCAAAAAATAGTGCAGTCAGTAGGAGTGGGGGGATGACCATCCCTCTGTATTCTATACTGTGAAGCTGCAACCTGACTACTATGTTCAGTTTTGGGCCCCTCACTTACAAGAAAAACATTGAGGTACTGGAGTGTGTGCAGAGAAGGGAAACAACAGAGCTGTGAAGGATCTGGAGGACAAGTCTTATAGGGAGTGGCTCACGGAACAGATTGTTGAGTCTGGAGGAGTTCAGGGAAGACCTTACTGCTCTCTACAAGGACCAGAAGGGGTGTTGTGGTGAGGTGGGATTCGGTCACTGCTCCCATATAAGTGACAGGATGAAAAGGATGGGCCTCAAATTGCTCCAGAGGTTGTTCAGGTTGGATATTAGGAAAAAACTCTATTCTGTAAGAATGGTGCTGCACTGGCACAGGCTGCCCAGGGAGGTGTTGGAGTCACTGGCCCTGGGGGTGTTTAAGGAAAGGGGAGATGTAGCACTTAGGGATGTGATTTATTGGTGAATTTTGGTGATTGCACTTGATGACCTCGGGAGTCTTTTTCAGCCTTAATGGTTCTATGATTCTGTGATCACTCTAAGTTGCCTAATCTAGCATCCTGGAGTCTAGCCCTTAGCCGTCTTCCTGGGCTCACAGGAGCAGCATAGAAGAAGAATAGCTTGTGAAATAGATGTCAGAAATAGTATCTTGAGTCACTGCTGGTGTGGACAGCGGGGCTCTCTCTCCTCTCCCCTCCTCCCCCAATACATCAGTATGTGTTTCACTGGGACGGAAGAAGCTGCAGACCTGAGGCCAGGGCCTTCATCCCTATCAGTGGCCATGACAAGCTACCCTGGTGCTGGGTATGGACCAGACAGGGGATTGAGGGGCTCCTACCTCCTCTGAAAGCTTGGAGATGAGAGATCAGACGTGGACCTTTCTTACTCTGAAAGCCAAGTCTCAGCTCAAGTCTTAGCTTGACTCAGGGAGTCAAGCACCCTGTGGAAGTTCAGTGAATCCTGTTCAAAGGGACAGAAATATTACATTAAGAGCAAATTCAAAAAATAAAAGGTCTGAAGTGCCAGGCAACTACACTGGCAGCTCAGTGGTGGTTGGTTTCCACCTGGAGATCAGCCTAGAAATAACCCTTTTCCAGCTATCCTGGGATCATTCTGCCCTTTTGACTTCATACGGATTTATTGCCTTTTGGATTTAGACAACTGTCTTGGCTTTCAAATATCAACTCTGGTTCAGTATTGTGCTCAGTGAGGAAAAAGTTTCAGTAAATCTTGCAAGGGGTGAAAAATTCAGAAAGAAATAAAGTCCTAATTCAGAGAAGTGTGCCATATATGACAACCTTATATGTGCCTTTAAAGATGTAGTGATGTGTATTCATGTGCTAAGTTGTATGTTTGTGCTGTACTTGCATTTCTGCCTGTTGGATGCCAGAGAAATTTCCTCCAGTAGTCTTATATGTCATGCATAACTCTCACTCAAAGGGGCTCTATTTGACTGAAAGCAGATACTAATGTGCAGCAGAGATATCACAATATCTTCCACTACTGTTAGTAGCTGGTTCACAGTAAATAATAATGTGGATGTTAATAGCTTGTTATGGGTGGGAGATAAAGCATCTCAGCTGTCATCACCTGCAGCTGCACAACTATGACTTCCCACTGGCCAGAGGAAATTGATACCATGAAAAAGCCATGAAAAACTCGCTGTGTATCACTCCAGTACCACCAGATTTGACAGTATTTCTTCTGGGGTTAGCAAGCTGGGTAACTTGCAAAGGAGTGTTTGTTCTAACAGGGCTCCAGTGTTGAGTGCCTTCAACTACATTGACAGCTGTGCCATTTTCTGAAATCAGACCGTTCCTGCAGCCAGTCAAAATGATCCTTGGCTGGTGTTTACCAGTCTGACCACCTGTCTATCTGTGTGTGAGCCATGTGGGTGTGTCATCACCATCCCACCAAGACACAGCAGATAGGTAGATAAAATCCCTTTGGAAAATACAATCAACTGGTAGGACAAGAGAACTTTACTGCCTGGAAGCACTAAATGTAAATTGATGGAAGTCTTAATGTTCTAAATGAGCCATTTTACTTCTGAAGGCTGCAGGCCGTGCATGAAGATCATTAACATTCCTGGGTGACAAGCTGACAAATCTAGACAAAGCAGAATTGATGCATTCCACCCTCGAGACTTGGTTCTTCATCCTAAGAGGTGACATTCAGGTGGGATCAAGGAAGAATAGAATCTTTTTGCTTTGGGGTGTGACTTGTGTGTGGAAAGTGAGGGCTTCCAATGGCTCCCAGTTGTAAGATGCAGCAGAACCTGAACATGCTTCCTGCACTTAATTTGTTCAAACTGTCTCAATTCTGGAGCTGAAGAGGACAAAAAACTGCCCTGTGCTGGCTGCTATGAGTAGCAACTCCTGGTAATGCTCTTGCTTAACCCCAGGGGTGATGTGACTATAGTGAGGACAGGGACAGCCCCTCTCTCAGCTCCAGTGGGGGAGTGTCCTTGGGTGAGAGGGGGGCTCTGAGATCTCCTGGGCTGTTTGAGAGGGCACAGAGGAACATGGAGGTAAAGCAGTGATGCTGAAGTGCCCCTGAAAGTCCATTGAGATGCTAGGTGTATTGGGAGAGGCAGGAAGGAAGAGAGAACACTAAATAAATAGGATGAAAAAGGAAGGAGTAAGTTGAGGAGACAAAAAGAAGCAAGCTTGCTTGGGTTTGAGTTGATTGTTGTTTTTTTCCCTCCTTGATGTTCCTCGTAAATCCTCTCTTTTGAAGTGGCTTCTCTCCTAGCACTGAGGTGTCAGAGAAGTGAAATTATGGGGGAAAAAATGTCAGTGTGGGCTCTGGGCACACCCTATGAGTAACCATGGGCTCCTCATCTTTCCTTCTACCCTGCAAAATTCATGGCCAGAGCTGTGACATTTGTGTGTACTTCTCAGCACTCCCCAGCCTCAAGGCAGACCCCAGAGGGCTGTGAGATGCAGGAGGTGTGAATGTTTTAGGACTCCTCTTCCCTCTGGACTGTGAACTTCCCCTTTTGGTTTGTCTCATCAGGAGAAAATCTGGCTGCCTCACCAGAGTACATCTGAACCCGCTCAGTTCTCTTTTGCATGACAATTTTTCTTTATCTGAAATTAGTCTGATGAGAGTGCTTGGCAGAAAACCTGGGAGACTGACGCTTCCCATTTCTCACCTTGCCAGATACGAGCAACTTCCCCACATGCACCTACCTGCTGGCTGTTCCTAGCAGTGGGGTCAGGGAGCTCAATCTCTGCCCTAATGGGGCTTTTGCCTTCTGGTCTGGTGTTGTCAGAAAGCCCAGGAATGTATTCAGAAAACGGCAATGAAGCTGTGAAGGGTTTGGAGCATAAATCTTATGGGGAGAAGCTGAAGGAACTGGGATTGTTCAATCTGGAGAAGAGGAGGCTCGGGGAGATCTTATTACTCTCTACAATAACCTGAAAGGAAATTGTGGCGAGGGGGGAATTGGACTTTGCTCCGATGTAACAGTGATAGAATGAGAGGGATGGACCTCAAATTGCTTCAGGGGAGGTTCAGATTGGATATCAGGAAAAAAATTTTCTCTGAAAGAATGGTGCTATCCAGGGAGGTGGTAGAATCACTGTCCCTGGAGGTGTTCCAGAACCATGTGGATGTGGCACTGAAGACATGGTTAGAGGGCATAGTGGGGATGGGCTGGTGGTTGGACTTGAAGATCTTAGTGGTCTTTCCAACCTTAGTGATTCAGTGATTCTATGAAAAATGGGAATTAGTTCAAATTTTTGGGTGCCCACCAGCAAGGAATAGCTGACCCATTTCTCATCAGACATTGCATCAAAAAACATTTTGCCACTAACTCTGTTTAATGCAGGGGAGAGACTCACGTGCTTCATCACCCTCATCTGTTTAATACTTTGACCCACGGTAGAAACAGCTTAAGTTCAGCTGAAGAGAGATCTGTCACTGTGCTGTGCCCATTTCTTACTGCAAACAGTCACACGGGTAGATTTCCAGCCAAGACAGAGAGCTCATAAATTACTGAGACATCAATAAATGACTCAATGATTTTAGAGTGACTAAAGTGAAACATATCTTATTTATGTTAATGAAAATGACTGACATCCCCAGTGCCTGTCATCTTGAAGAATCACTGAGTGCTCTGCAGACTACGTACACAGCGATCATTCAGCCACAGCTAAAACACAGCTACCTCTGGGGTGGACTGTGACAGATGCTTAATAATGTCTGGAAACCCAGCAAAGGCATGTACAAAAGGAGGAAAAGATAACACTTTGCTTGGAAACCAGTGGGGAAAATTTGAAGTAGCCAGTGTGTGAAGACAAAGTGGAGTCTGATGAGATGCTGAGTAGTAGTAGCTCCTCTTTGAGTAGTGCCTGACACTGAAATCCAAGGACTTGGTGGTTGGGAAATCAGGGAGTGCTGTCCATTATCACTGGGGCAGCATGTCTGCTTGTGAGGAGGTGCATACTTGCTTGGTGTATATGATGGTGGCAGTTTCGCATTCAAACGAAGCTGTGTAAATACCAGTTTGCTTGTGAAAAACGCTTGGTTTGTACAGGCAGTTCCATTATTGCAAAAACCAATGCAGAAATGCATGCTCCTCTGGGCTTTGTTTCTATAAAGTTGAATGATCAAGCACTTGGCTTTCTGTGCCATTCAAAGCCAGCATGTTGCGAATCCTCCCTGCTTGCTGTTACTTAGAGCTGTGAAGCAAAGTGATAGAAAACTGAAGGCTTTACCACTTAATTCAAAAGTGATGCTAATTGGTTTCTTTCAAGTCAACTCTGCAAACACCACCTTGGTAAAGCTATAGATTACTGCAAGGTTAAACAAAGGATGATGCATGATTTGTATTGCAGATGTTTGGATGGAAATATTTCTCAGCTTTGCAATCCTGTTATTTAAGATCACTCGGAGCTTTCCATATGAGCCAGTTACGGCCCTAATTGTGAAGGACAAAGGTGCAAATGACTGCAGCATCATCCAGTTCAAGGCAGAGTGGCCATTTTACACCAGCAGAGCATGGTTGGAGGATGCAGTATCAAAAGAGCTGAACAAGGAAATGAGCCCAAGAACTTCAGTATCTAAATGGGAGTTCTAAGAAAGAAGGTGACAGAGACTTTGTTGTGACAGGACAAGGGGAAATGGTTTCAAACTGAAAGAGGGAAGATTTAGGTTCGATATAAGGAAAGAGTTTCTTATAGTGAAGCACTGGAACAGGTTGCCCAGGTCATGAATACTGCTTCCTCAGGGACAATCAAGCTCAGGCTGAACGGACTCTGAGCACCTAATGGAGCTGTAGGTGTTCCTGCTCATTGTAGAGGAGTCAGGAGAGGGCCTTTAAAGGCCCCTTCTGATTCAAACAAGTCTGCTTCTGAGCCCAGCACTCTTCCCATCTGCAGACTCATCTTCTCCAGCTCTCCCTTCAGCAGAAGGAGCAATGCTAAATGAGACATCTTCCCAAAGAGAAAGATGCAACCATTTCTCTTGAATGATGCATACTGCAGTACACATTCTGGGGGGGATGCATGCTGTCACTTTAAGGCAAGCTCCTGCCTTCTTGTATGCTACTATCTTTTGCTCAGTAAATGCTCTCTGGAGCATGCAATATACTGAGGGGTGCAGGCGGTGATTCAAACAACAGGGGTGTACATATTGCATGCCTGCATTTCTCCAGCTCCACCTCATATGTACAGCTCTGGCACTTCCCTTTCTGGTAAGCACACATCTCATACCTCGGAGTGGTTTTGGGCTTTGAGTGTGCAGCTGCACTCCCCTCACACCCTGCCTGTGTAACAAGTCCAGAGGAGTCTGTAATGCAGAACAGGCAGGGCTGCAAGTTGGGAGGGAGAAAAGGAGGAAGAGGGGAGGAGAGACTGAGCTGCCCTGGCTGCCATCCTCAGCTGCTTTCTGATTTGCAGCCCTGGCATTCACCTTCCCCATATTTATCATCTTTATTTATTAGACTAGCCAAAATGATTGCAGAGGAGAGCAGGCAGAGCTAATAATTAAGATGGCCAAATGAAAGCAGAGCCAGGTGGGAATATAGGGGATTTTAGGAGGCAGGGGAACAGAGGGAGAGAAATGACAATCTATTTGGCCCTCTGTCTGGCCCATTGCCCCAGCTTCCTGAAGACACCCAAGGTGAATGAATCTGCTGCCTCTTTCCTGACTCAGAGCTGAGCAATGTTAGCTCTGCAGATATTGCAGTGGGGGGGGGGGGGGGGGGGGAAGCTATTGCCATGTTTTTGCTTACAAGGTTCTGAAAGCCCTTACCTTCTCAATGGGGCTGATGTCATACAGCATCCTAGTTGCATCGTATTTCTACATCTATAGATTAGATGCCACTGGATTTTTCATGCATGGGAATGCCTGCACCTGCAAAACACTCTGAAACTCAGACTACTCTGGGTCATACACAGTCATCTGGTACATCACATCTCAGCTTGAAGAGTGCTGCAGTAAATGACATGGCCCAGGATCTTCAGACTGTAAAGATCAAATTGCTTAATGAGGGGTGTGAGTGAAATAGGAAAGAAAATGACAGTTATGGGTCTATAAACTTCAGTAAATAAGGGCTAAAATGGAGCTTGTACCAATAGCTCAGAGAATTAGACAAAATTCTGTCTCATCCCTTCCTGGATGCTTTCATTTTGTCCTAGACAATGTGGAGGGCTGTCCCATATTGTTCTCCATGGGCTGTAGTTTCTGGTTTTGTATTGATTCAGTAAAAAAGAGCAAAAAAGCGTGCTATTTAGGGCCAAAGAACAATTACTGCTTTCAGTAACAGTGCTTTTGTACTTTTTTACTTCTGATTTATCCTACTGTCCAGGTGAGCAGAATCAGGATGCAAGCCATGGTTCCAGTGCAGCTTACAGTCACAAGGCATGGACAGAGCATGGTCTGCATGCTCTGCACTCAGAAATCCTCTTTACTCCTTTGTCATTCCAAAGCCAGCAAAGTGCTGTTGGCTGTCTTTTGAAGGGACCATTGGAGCAATCCTCCTTATCTAAATAGTGAGTGTTGATCTACTGCATGTGAGTTGCAGCATCTCCTTAAGAGCTTATGTCTCTATTTCTGTGGGAAACATAGAGGTCATGTAAGTAGAATCATAGAATCATATGCATTTGAGTTGGAAGGGGCCCTTAAAAACCACCCGGTCCAACTCTCCTGCAATGAACAGGGACACTTACAGCTCAGTCAGGTTGCTCGGAGCCCCTCCAGCCTGACATTGGATGTTGCCAGGGATAAGGCACCCACCACCTCTCTGGGCAACCTGTGCCAGTGCTTCATTAAGTGTTGCTGGGCTGTCTCCACTGTGCTGAGATCTGTGTTTTCTGCAGTACCTGGTAGTGTCCAGCCAAGCAAGCCCTTGCTTGGCATCCCTTGCTCCCACATGAGGTTTGGATCTGCTGGCTTTTCTTGCTGTTTGAACATCAGCTCTCTGAAAAGCCTGGAAAAGGCACTAAGGCAAGTGGCAAGAGGAGGGATTTGTGCTGGAGTGAGAGGAGAGTATGTATTTTAAGACTACAGGGAAGCTGTAGGGTGTATGACCTTTCGTAATCTCCCTGCTTTCAGGTTTCTTTCCTCCCCATTGAGAGCCTCTCTCAACTGTTCCCCAGGGGATTTCAAGCATTGCTATTATATGTAATTGCACAAAAGGAGAACGCTCTGGCCCATGAAAGGAATAAGAGGGATAAACTAATTAATTCCAGGCCACAGAAGTGGAAAAGAAAGCAAATACTCAGCAATTAATCAGAGGGCAGCTGAGCCCTTCTTTCCTATCAGATATGGAGGAAAGTGCTAATTGCAGAAGATAAGCCACGCGGTGGGATATGGGAAGCTGCCTTCAGAACAGGAGAAAAAAAGTGAAGCGTTTGGCTGGTGGTATATGGAGGGGAAGGAGGGGGCAGTGGGTGCCCTCACCAGAGCTAGAATGCAGGAGCAGGGTGGTGTGAGGAGTCTGAGATTTGGTACGGGCTGAAAACATTGCCCAAGCTCTCCCAGAACTCTGGCCGCTCAGGGCTGTGACCATGCCCACCGCCCTGTGGTGCAGACCCTGTCCCTCACCCCCAGCTGCCCTCCCCTGACGCAGCTCCATGCCGTTCCCTCGGGCCCTGTCGCTGTCACATAGAGCAGAGCTCAGCGCTGCCCCTCCGCTCTCTGTGAGGAGCTGCAGCCGCCATGAGCCTTCCTATCTGCTCCTCTGCGCTGAGCAAAGCAAAGGACTTCACACCTTGTCCTCCAGACCCTTCATCATCTTTCTAGTCCTCCTTTGGACACCTCTAAAAGCTTTTTGTCTTTCCCGTATTGTGGCGCCCAAAACCTCATGCAGTGCTCGAGGTGAGGCTGCACCAGTGAAGAATGGGACAATAAATAGCTATCTGTGTACATGGGGCTGTTGGCCCTCCTGGGCACAGCTATGGCCTGGGACTGCTGCATGCGGTGACTCCAGAGCCCGTCCAACTGCTTCTGCTGCCACCTGAACAGCCACAGCGCTTCCAGTAGAGGTCTGCATGCAGACATAACCTCTTTGATGTTCCTCACTCAGCAGTCAGAGCCCAGTTATGGACTGAGACAAACAGGTTTGCTCCTTGGAGAAAGGAAAGAAAAAGCATAGCTCCCTCAGTGCTGTGGGTTGATGTTGGTTTTCTTCTTCCAAGTATTCAGATCTCTTGGGGACAAGCCTTTTACGCTAGACCCAGAAGGGATTGGTTGCCAATTGGTTACATGTGTTATTCGTGACAGAGCCCCAGAAAGCAGGACATGTGCAGTGGTGCCTGGGATGCAGAAGGCACCGTGGAAATAATCCCTCAATGGCAGTGTAAATCTGCAATAACTCCCTGTTAGCTTCAGTAACCACAGATTTACGTCCATGCTAAGAACAGCTTGGCCTTCCCCTATAATTCAGTATGTGCAAATAAGCTTCCTGCTTGCTTGCCACATCTCTGCATTGTGCTGGGGAAGCTGGCAGAGTGGTACAGTGAGCAACTTTCCTGCTGGCTGCTGCCCTGCTCCTGTGCAGAGCCCAGCGTCAGCTGGCAGCTGCTGCAGCAGCCGTTGCATTTCACTGTCCCATTCCTCCCAGGATTTCAGCAAATTTGCATTCCTGATGCTCTGAAGATGAACTGCGGGCTGCTGCTCCAACAAACCTTCATTTGGGGGTGCAGAATTCATCAATATTTCACACTGAAGAGAGGGAGAAATATGTGCTTGTGCATATATATGTAGAGAAGGGAAAGGTTAGTGAGGCAAAAAGATAAAGCTGAGGAATTTTCAGAGAAGGAAGGGTTAGAGGAACTGTTTCTGCATTTATTTGACCTCTCGGGCTACGCGTAATCCTAGGGAAGGAAAAATCCACGTGGTATTGAAGATCCCTGTTTAATCATTCTTTTATTTGTAGGCATCAGCGCTGGCAGAAATTTCATGATAGCCAGGCAGAGACTGCAGCTTCAGTTAGGGGAGAGGAAAGAGGAGAGGCAGAACAAATGACATGGGGAGAACAAGAAGCAGAGTGAGCGAGTGAAACGTATTCACAGGGACTGGGGATGGGGGGGTTCAGCAGCAAGTCTCCTTTTGCTAAAGCCCCTGCAGCCCTTACTCAGCATAATGTGGCCAGTCAAGTGCATACGATGCTTTTAGAAGTCTCTGGCAGTTCTTTCATTAAAAGCTTGACCGCGAGGCTGGGTTATAAATAATTCGATATTAAACACACACGTCAAAGAAGAGGGTGAGGAGGGAGGGAGATTGTTTTCAAGCCACAGAATAATTATTCGGGTGTATAATTTTAGCTTCAAGCTTCTTGGGGATGAAGAGGCAGCATAGGGTGAGGGACTGGTGAAGAGTAATGGTTTCAATATCAGGCAAGGCTGTGTTGGTGCTGGCTGCAGCACAAGGTGGGGCTGCCAGCTGGCTCAGGAACTCCATGTCAGGCATGAGCAAAGGCTCTGCTGCTCACATCATGTGGGATGAGCTCAGGAATGTGTGCCTGGGCTTGCACCCAGTGCCACAGAACCTGTGTTTTGCACCTGTACCTACCTGTACCTACCCCCTTGAATGTATGCACGCACAGAGCTTGCATGTGCATCTGCTTGTTATAGATGCTGAAGGGCTGTGCATCTCAAGAGTGGTTTCTGTGGGACCCAACACAGCATGTGCAGGAGGAGGGCTAACTACTGCAGCTATTTTATTTCTAGAGACTCCAAGGATGCTGTAGCCTCTTCTCTGCCCTAGGCATACTTGCTCACCCACATGCCAGTTTGCAGAAGTTCCTTCATGCTGGGGCACTGGCCTGTCTCTTGCGTGCAGCTCCACAGCATGTGCATGCACACGTGCTTTCCTTCCCTCCTCATGCTCCTTTCAGCCCATGCCATCCCTCGAGGTCCCATCTCTGTGCTTGCTCCAGTGCTGCTTCATGTCCCAGCTCAGAGCTTTTCCTCAGTCTCTTTTCTCCAGATTTGGTGCTGCCAGAGCCAGAAACCTCAGTACTGGAGGAAGAACTGAGCTAGGCAGGCTCAGGATGGTTGATCTCTCCTGGATATACACCAAACTGCCTCTGTCTTGTGTTAGGAAAAAGGGCTGTAGCCAGAGGCCAGGTCCCTTCGGGCTCTGTGTTCTCACTGCTTTGTCCCAGATACACATAACCCAGCACAGCCCACACAGACTTGCACCTTGGCTCATGTCACATACAAACCCCAGTTCCAGCTACTAGATCTCTTTCATTGCAGCCCTGCAGGGTTTAAAACTTCAGTGATGACTAAATCCTGCTGCTTGTACTGAGGATGGGCTACAACGCCTAGTTGGAGAGAAAGATAATGTGACCTGGATGCCTCCCAGCCATGGTGCCACTGGCTATATCCCATCTCTGTCCTGGAAAACAACTGCTTTATCTGTGCAGACTGCTCCTTGTCTCCCAACCACCACAGTGGCTGATCTCTAAGGAAGGCTAGGCTACAGAGGTTAAAAATCTCTTGGGAGCCAGAGATTCAGTGTGGGGCTGTGGGGAAGGAGTTGGGCAGCCAGCAAAATGAGTAGCCTTCAGACTCTCAGTGACTGAGGGAGAGAATGCTGTGGGATTTGCAGAAAGTATCCACAGTGGTGCTCTCCAAGAGGATTTTGTGTCACCAGTGTGTAGGTGGAGGATGGTATGCTGTCGTCCCTGCCCTTTCACTGATTTTCATCCCAGTCCCCACTGGGTGAGTTTGCTGCAGCGTCACATCCTCCTGCGTTGTGTAGGGCACCTTGTGGGGAGCAGCCCTCAACTGTGTGCTGCCTGCTGCCTTCCAGCTGTTCTCAGCAGTTGCTTCCTCCTGCACAGCCCTGAGCACTGGGTGCACGGTTACCTTAGAAACTGATTTTTCTCTTCCTCCCATGGCTGTGCACAAGTTAAGCAACGGGTAGCAGGAGGAACACAGGCTTCTGCATCAGGAAAAGACCCAACATTCTGCAATGGTCTTATCTATGTGGGAATGCAGCTCCCAGCTCTGTGGGATGTGTGGGAGGCCCTGATGTTCTGCCGTAGGTTGGCCAAGTTCACAGCATGAAGAAGCAGGATGCTCTTTGGGGCAACTGATATAATGTGAGGTTGTGGATGCTCTTGTTTCAAAAGCAAGTATTTCCTGTCTGATGCAGGCATTTTAAAGCAAATTTGTATTCACTGAATAAATAAACACACTATACATGAAATATTTTTTGCAACATGGAAACACTTTCTTCTCTTGTCTGAAAGGTGTAAGATGAAGCTTGGGAAGGGTCTCAGATTTGCCCTCTAGATGGTATTTGGAAAACTGATGTTGAGTAAGGTATTCATTTTCTTAAACCCCTTGCCAGTGGGGGCAATGGCAGTAGGCTCTGAAGTAGGTGGATTTCAGGCTGGTTTCCAGGGAGGAATAAAATGTCGATATTGCACCACTACTGAATATCTAAAGGCAGTCCCAGCAGGAAAGGAAAAAGGAATGAAAAGCAGTGAGAAATTCATCAATATTCCTCACTAGTTCCATGCTGGAGTCACCTTATCCTTTTCACAAAATGGATGAATAAGCAAAGAGCTCAAGTTCATCTTGTACTGTGCTGACATTCTTATTCTATACCCTTCGAAAACCAAGGTCCAACACTAAATGTTTATTTACTATTGCTTTTTGCTTGAAAATAGGTGTCCATCGATTTTGAGGTGCTGAGGGACAGAAGGGGTGGTGTTATTTTGTTGATAGGGAGGCAAGCCTTACGCTGGGGAATGGCTTTTTCTCTAGTGCTCTGTGGATGCAGCTGAGCTGTTTGTTTGTTGCAGTTTGGGATTTTGTGTTTGCTTTGTGGGTGTTGTTACCCCAACCCCCCTCGAGCAGATTTCTGCTTCTCCATCTCAGCTGCATGTGGCTTCAATTAGGCTGGGTGTCTGTGTGTCTCAGTGTGCAGGGAAAGGCTCCGGATCATTACTGTGAAATGTGTTTGATCTCCTCTCGCCTTCCCATTTGAAATGGAAATCGCTGCATTTGTCGGTTTGTCAGGTCCCCAAATAATCGTCCCACCAGATCCTCCAGCAGCCTCCCTCTCCCTCCGCCTCTTGGGAAAGCTAATGACCAGCCCCAATCCACCCCAGCAAGAGGCATTTTTGCCTTTCTCACAGTGTCATTTTGATCCGTTTGATAATTTCTTGTTCTCCTTTATTCAGCGATCCCTTCTTTTGCTCTCTTCCTTCTCTCAGGGCTTGCTTAACTTTGGCACCCTTCAGAGCAGGAAGACAGTTTATTTTTTTCCAGACCATGAATTCTCTTTAAGGGCTGAAGAAATGAGAGAGCTCTTGGGTCCTTTTACTGAGGTCTTCCTTTTGCCCACATCATATAGGCAGGAGTTAGGGTTAGTCAGCAAAGCCATTGCATCCCCTTTCCCATGCCTTCGCATGGGAAGCTGATGGAGCCAAAGCGCCCTACCTGGAGGTGTGCACTGCCCATCCCAGCTGCACAGACAGCCCTTTACACTGGGACTTCTGCCCTTGGCACCAGCCTTTGGTTCCTGCCCCTCCCTGCCATACAGCAGTATGCTGTTGCTGTCATCTCCAGCAGGGTTGTTTCTGGTAGGACTGGTGGTCCCCACTTTGGTGGTGGTCAGTTGTTCATCCTCTTTACGCCTCTCTGCCTTCCAACCAGAAACTGGCACCAGCAGTCCCTGAAGAGAGGCCAGGACAATTACTTCATTCTTCCAGTTCAAGAACATGGGAGAAGACAGAATTCTGTGTTAACTTCTCCCCATTGGGCAACCTTTTTAAATAGGCCTCTTGCCACAGCTGGAAATCAAGACCAGGGAATGGGTTTATGGAGCAGAGGAGGACAACTCAATTTCTCCCTTCAACATTTTATAAAAGAAAGAATCACAGCATTTGAAAATATCTAGTTTGAAAAGGACCACCAGCTTCTCAGTTTCTGTAGGGCTCTGCACAGCTCTACTACATGTCTCTCACACCCTACCCCATCCCTAGGGTTATCTTCCTGCCCTATGGTCATCTTTTGCTTTTTCTTCACTAGTCCCTTCTTCCCTTCCTTGCCCCATGTATCTACCACCTCTTAGGCTGCTGGAGCTCTCTTCTGGGATGTCCATGGCTCCCGTGGTGAGGGAGACCAGGGGCTGGTGTACAGGCACTCACAGGTTTCTGTTGCAGCTGGCCTCAGCCCTACAGCAGGTCCCTTGGCAGAATGAGTGTGAGCTTGCATGTATCCACATCACCTCAACATCAGCACTGGGCAATGGAGGAGATGCTGCCCCAAGGAAGGAGGCAAAGGAGCCACAGCTGATGCCACTCATCAGCCTCATATTCAGCTCCACAGAACATAATTAATGCTACTCATGCATGCTTCCTTATCTGAAACACAGAAGAAAAATGAGCTTCAGGAAGAGTGACAGGAGAAAAGGGGAAAAAAAACATCACTGCCTCTGGTTTTCATTTGGCAGTGAGGCGAGGCAGCAGATGGGGAGCATAGCATCCTGTGGTCATAGCAGCCCGTCTGCCTGTGCTGCATACCAAGCACAACACGTGTAGCCAGGTAGGGGCGGGCTCTCAGTCCTTCTTAGGTCAGTGAGGTCAGGCTTGGAGGGCAGGACACTGCTCACTGTAGCACACTGCAAATGAAGATTCCTTAATGCTTGGATAAGAGATAATGGCCTTAATTTGCACCAGAGGAGGTTCAGGTTGGAAATTTGGAAGGACTTCTTCTCAGAAAGAGCGGTGATGTACTGGAACACCCAGGGAGGTGGTGGAGTCACCATCCCTGAAGGTATTCAAGGACTATATGGATCTGGCACTGAGGGACATGGTTAGTGGGCATGGTGGAGATGAGATGATGGTTGGACTGGATGATTCTAGTGGTCTTTTCCAACCTTAAGGGTTCTATGATTCTATTAATGTCTGTCTGTGTGCAGCAGCCTTGTGTGGAAGACCTTTGCTCCTTTTCTTACTCCTTCTCAGGACAACCCTTCTCTCCTAGACAGGAGGACCAGTGACATTTGTCATGGGGACCATGAGTTAGACAGTTCCCTGAGTAGCACAAGGCTTGGAGATATTAATATCATGGCTCCTTTCTCTTGCTGTTTTCCTGTTTCCACCTGTCTCCTGCTCTTTGTTCAGGTCTTTATTTCCCCACTCAAGGACCCATGAAACCACAGGACATCTTTAGCAGCTCCAGGACTTCGCTAACTGGTCACTCATATCCCTCGTGACATGAGTGGATGTCTCAAGGATGAAGCATGACAGGGGAGCAAGACAAGAGAACAGACATGGCTATTTCCATGGCCACATCTTTGGCAGAGCACCTCTAGCAATGCCTACTGGCTTTTGGATGCTATCAAGAGGAAAAGCTAGAAAATGAAGGAGTTGCTTTGCTGAATGTCCACCCTTTGAGTTCCACCTTTGAGATGCTCTGTTTCTGCTTTTCCAAGTGTTCTACCTCTTATGCATTTTTTTTTTTTTTTCCCATGAAGGCACTGAATCAGCCTTAGTGTGAGATGCAGTAAGACCTGTCATGTTTATGCTGGGACTTGGACAATTTAAGGCTCTTTCCAGCTTTACCACAGGTACCATGTGGGATGTCAGAAGAATTATTTCTTCTCTACAGGTCCAAAGCTCTCTAACTGTAAGAATGGCAAAAACTACGGAGAAAGAAGTATACATGTCATCAGACCTCTGGTGCTCCTCATGGCCCAGACTATATGCCTTAGAAAGAGACAATAACCTGGATCTCTCTTATTTTCTACTTCTACCGCCCCTCCAAACCTTTTTCCCTTTCTTCCACCTTCCTACTCCCATTTTTCCTCCTTCCCCTAGTAGCCCCATCTTTTTGCCAGTCTTTACAGCTCCATTGAAGGTACATCTGGCCCACAAATGGGTGTTATCCTCTCCCTGGGAGACTGTGACCTCCTGCACGTGGTTGCCTCCAGCTCACTGCAGTCATGAGCATGTGCTGGCCATCAGCCTGCCTACAGTCTTTCAGGCAGGGTTATTTATTTATCCCTGTGACAATGCAGAGGGGACCTGGGCATAGCTCAGCATAGAGGTGTTACTGAACTCACACTTTTCTCATACACAGTGTACTTTTTGTGGTTGGTAGGAGGGCAGAGGTGTGACCTGACTGCTGAGCTCTCCCATTCTCCAGCAATGGCTGTGTTCACCTACCTTACACACGCTGCAGTACACAGTAAAAGAAGCATTCCAATTTGGGTTGCACACCAATTTTTCTTGCTCTCTGGTGTAACTGGTGTTGTTCAGCACAAGTCATCACCACCCATTTCTAGCACAGTCAATAGCTACAGTTTATCTTCTTTTTGAAAGACCATAGTTATTTGGCTCCCTTTCCCATTCCATTGCGTGCTCCTTCCCTTGGTGGTTTCCTCCTTCAGTGACAGCACAGGGTGCGGGTCTTCTCCTCTCCAGCACGCCTGCTGCAGGATGGGGTTGAGCATGCAGATGGCTCTGACATAGGTCTGCACACAGGCTCTGTGCATTGGCTGTGCCAGTGAGAGGTCACCAGCCAGTGAATGCCTGGCCTGTTTTGCTGTCTTTGCTATGTCATGCTGCTCAACTGGATTCACAGCCGCCTGCCTGCCGCAGGCTGCTCCTCCAGTCCAAACCAAACCTGATAATTGATGCAGTAATCCTTTGGATTCCCTCATTAACAGTCACTAATGGCCACTGTGTTAGCAGTGAGCATTGCGAGCAGGACCAATTCAATTAAGCCTCTAATAAACCCATTGTAAACGGCAGTAACCACAGAGTTCAAAGGCAGGATTATGGAAACTCTTTGCTATGGCTTGTGACAGCAGACAGGGTGTAGGACTTGCTCTGATTAATTGACTGCAATGAGCTGAATGCCTTTCTCAGAAACCCTTTGCACCACGGGCTGGCTGGCAGGAAATGGCCACCAGCACAGGATTTGGCTCTGATGCTCCATTCCCCTGGCCCTTCTCATTCGATCGTGAGCCCAAACTAATTCACCCAAACCTAGTGCAGAGTTATCTTCCAGTTTCTTCCAGTTGGTGAGGCACTGGAGCAGGCTGCCCGGGGAGGTGGTAGATTCACCATCCCTGAAGGTTTTCAGGAAAAGTAGGGATGTTACACTAAGTGACACTTCAGTAGTATGGTGTTGGTGCATTGAAGAGTGGACTAGATGTTTTTGGTGGTCTTTCCAATCTTAACCATTCTGTGATTCTATGATTGAGCATCCCAAAGGTTTTATACCCTTATTGGTGCAGTGAGGATCAGTGCTGCTGGCAGCTCCCTTTGTTACAGCTGGGTAGTCGTGGATAGTGGTGAGCAGAGGTGACTCGGTGAATTATTCAAGAGCACATCATGGTTTCCTTGCACGCTTAATGTGAAATGATTTGGCAGGTGATTTCTGTAGATAAATCGTGACCTGTCACTCATCCTGAAAGACTTTGCAGTGAACAAGGCCAGGCAGAAGTACTTCACTGAAAACTTCTTCGTCTTGAAGGCTGGGAGTTTTGTTTCTTTATTGTTTTCATATTCCCTGGATAAAAGTTGAATGGATTTTGTGAAATTCTTGTTCAGAGGATGTGAGAAAAGAAACCTTCATTATGAATAAGATCTAATTGCTGAAAATGCTGGATTTTCATTTCAACTTACTGTTTTAGAATGTAGATTATTCTTCATTTCTTTTTTCATATTATTTTTTGATGTGAAGATTACATATGCTGATGTCATAGCACATTTAAAAGCTATAGAAGGTAACATAAAACTGGAAAATGGAATCAAAATGAAATATGAGAAATGAAAACATAATTTTGAGATGTTTAAATAATTGAAACGTTACCGAGTTCTACTTTTTGAGGACCATTGGCATATTCATTTCAATTTCTGATTGTTGTAATTAATTTCATTCAGTATGAGCTGATTAAGCTGGGCAGGTAGGTCATTTAATAGGCCTTTGTTCTCTTCTTGGATGTAATTCCTGGAATTAAGTTTCTCATGCAAATCCTGACTACAGTGAGCCTGAAATCTCTCTTTTCACATCTCCTGTAGGACTCATTTAAACGTTGCTGCTTCTGCAAAGACACACACAAGTGAACTGATTTCCTAGAAACATGGTGAAAATGGTCATACATGGGGTACTAACATGCTGAATGGTTTTATAATTGAAATGAATGCTTCCAGCTGACTATTGCTTGCTTTTTTTTTTTTTTTTCCCATGACTTCCTTCGGCTCTACAACTTCCTGGTCCACCTTCAGACTTTGTAGCACCTTCTGGATACTCCGTACACAAACTGAGACTCAGAGCTCAGCCAAAGGTGGAGGGAGATGGGACTACATGCACAACAGAGCTCCCAGCTTGCTCCTGGGCAGTATGCTGGCTCACAGCCATGTTTGTTGAAGTGGAAGCTCAGATCAGAAGTCAGGAAGTTTAAACAGTAGGGTTTGCCTAGCCACTAGGGCTAGCCCAGCTCTTATAAGAGTGAGCTAGGCAGGAGATGTTAGCAATGAAGGGGAGTAGACGGGTTTGATCTATCATCAATCTCAATCACTTCTGAATCAATTTGACATAAATTGTAGAATAGAATCACAGAATCATTAAGGTTGGAAAAGACCTCTAAGGTCATCTGGTCCAGCTGTCAGCCCATCTCCACCATGCCCACTAACCACGTCCTTCAGTGCCATATCCATGTGTTTCTTGAACACCTCCAGGGATGGTGACTCCAGCAGTCCCTGGGCAGCCTGTTCCAATGCATCATCACTCCTTCTGAGAAGTAAATTTTCCTAATATCCAGCCTGAACTTTTCCTGGCACAACTTAAGGATATCACCTCTAATCCTGTTCTTGTGCCAGCTCAGGGATTGCAATGCCTGTGATGGGTATTGGACAGGAATGTCTCACCACAGAGTTCTCATTCAAGGCATGATCACAGAATCACCAAGGTTGGAAAAGACCTTCAGGATCATCCAGTCCAACCATCCACCTATCACCAATAGTTCTCACTAAACCATGTCCCTCGACACCAAGTCCAACCCTTCCTTGAACACCTCCAGGGTCAGTGACTCCACCACCTCCCTGGGCAGCCCATTCCAGTAACTGTCCACTCTTTCAGAAAAGCAGTATTTTCTAACATCCAGCCTAAATCTCCCCTAGTACAGCTTGAAGCCATTCCCTCTACTTCCATCACTAGTTACATTTGAGAAGAGGCCGACCCCCAGCTCACTACAACCTCCCTTCAGGTAGTTATAGAGAGCAATGAGGTCTCCCCTGAACCTCCTCTTCTCCAGGCTGAACATTCCCAGCTCCTTCAGCCGCTCCTCATAAGGCCTGTGCTCCGGACCCCTCACCAGCTTTGTGGCCCTTCTTTGAACCCGCTCCAGGTCTCAATGTCTTTCTTGCAGTGAGAGGCCCAAAACTGGACACAGTACTCAAGGAGCCACCAGAGCTGAGTGCAGGGGGAAAATCGCTTCCCTGCTCCTGCTGGCTGCAGTATTTCTGATACAAGCCAAGGTGCCATTGGCCTTCTTGGCCACCTGAGCACACTGCTGGCTCATGTTCAGCTGAGCATCAATCAACACCCCCAGGTCCATTTCCTCTATGCAGTCCTCCAGCCACTCCACCCCAAGCCTGCAGCATTGCCTGCAGTTGTTGCGACCAAAGTGCAGGACCCGGCATTTGGCTTGTTGAACCTCATCCCATTGGCTTCAGCCCAGCTATCCAGCCTGTCCAGATCTCTCTGTAGGGCCTTGCTACCCCCAGGCAGATTGACAGTTCCACCCAACTTAGTGTCATCTGCAAACTTACTGAGGGTGCACTCAATGCCCTCATCCAGGTCATCAATAAAGATATTGAAGAGAACAGGCCCCAGCACTGAACCCTGGGGAACACCACTCATGACCAGTCGCCAGCTGGATTTAGCTCCATTCACAACCACTCTTTGGGCCCAGCCTTCCAGCCAGTTACTTATTCAGCCAAGAGCGCATCCATCCAAGCCATGGGCTATCAGCTTCTGCAGGAGAATGCTGTGGGAGACAGTGTCAAAGGCTTTGCTGAAGTCTAGGTAGACCACATCAACAGCTGGTCCCTCATCTACCAGATGGGTCACTAGATCCCTAATACAGTCTCTTTCCGCAGATGACTCCCAGTACTTAGAGAGAGAAAGGAAGAGCTGTTAGCTCCTGGGGATCCTCCCTATGGAATTTCCAAGTTAGGTTCTCTGCAACCTCCCTCATGTTCACAGGAGAATTCATCTGCAATGCACCTGGCTCAGATGAGGAGTAACATCAATGTTATCTTCTGTTGTACTGCCATGGTGGTTGGCGACCCTGCACATAGCAGAGGGATTGAAACTAGATGATCACTGTGGTCCTTTTCAACCCAGGCCATTCTATGAATACAGCTTTTCAGTTATTAGCCCTTTTTTATTATCACATATACATCTGAAATCTCTCTAAGAAGCAATGGAGTTTTTTCATAAAAAATATGAGTCCTGATCATTAAAAAAAAAAAAAAAAAAAAAAAAAGCAGAAAAAGAAGAAAAGAAGAAAAGAAGAAAAGAAGAAAAGAAAGGAAGGCAATCAGGTCCAAACCTAGCACTGAGGACTTTTGTTCCACTCATTACATCACTTAAGGACAGATAAAATTCTCATTACTTCTCTCATCTGAGAAAGTGAATCTTTCTGTCTCTCACACATTCCCTCACCCCCTTTCTTTCTCCTAACACTCTTAGAGGTATCTGTCTCTACTCAGTCACTTTTCCTGCAAGTTTCATTAGATTGTAATTGGATAGTCTTCCAGATTCTAGAAGACACTTTGTCAGAGGAATTCCTGGGAATATAGCCTCTGTTTGGTGAAACCGAGAGTTGCAAAATTAATAAAAGACCAATTAAAGATGTGATTCTTTGTTCCTTAATAGAAGTTTTCTTTTACCAGCAACTATTTTTTAGCAACTCTAAAAATGTACATTCATGATCTTATGTTACATTTTCTATCAAATAAAACTCTCAATTTATGAAGATTGTGATCTGTGTTTGCGTCACAGGAAATTTGCACCTTAGCTACCCCACTGTCTTGGAGATCCTAAATGTGCATGCACAATTCCAACTAATTTCCCCAAATCAGTTTAATTTTTCGCTCTCTCTCTGAGTGTGTATTTACCCATAACACAAAGAAGAGAGGGCTACAGCACTAAGTTTGCCTTGGTTTGAAAAATTCAGCCTGCCTTGCTCACTCCAGGAGGATGGTTTGGATACTGCACAAGGGTATCAGGGCGGAATGGATCAGAAGGCCAGGAAGGAGGGGGCAAAACATTGTGAAGCATTTCTTTCTTAAATTATACCCTTGGAGTGTGTGGTAGCAGGGACAGCACTGAATAACTGAGTGGTAAACTTGCCTCTGGTGCCTGTCACCACCTCCAGTTTCTTTCATGCCTTCTTTCTTTCTTTCCCTGCCCCTCACTTCCTGTACACTTTTATTCCCTTAATTCTTGCTTGTGAGGAGCACCACAGCATTCATATGTAAATTCCATGGAGCACTGCAAGAGGGAATGTGTCTGAAGGAGGAATCTATGCCATGCCCCTCCACTGAGTTTTCCATTCCCAGGAGGGCTTCTCTCCCCGGTCTCTGAGAAGGCATCATGGGTCCCATGTCTATGGATGGCAATTAAAGAGGCAACCTCTCTCAGTGCCCAATGACTGTAAGAATGTACCACACTGCTCCAGGATCACCCCAGGTACAAATCTTGCACAGCCCTCAGCTTCAGGGTGGTTCCATTCCTTTGACACAACTGCAATGACTGTCACAGCACTGTTGATTGTATAGGACTAAGTCAAATGGAAGAATCAGAGGCACACAGAGTGATTCCCTTCTGCCCCCAGGAAAAGGATTTTCAGGAGAGACTGGAAACAGAATTTCTTCATGCGTTGGCAACATGTTGGCAGGTTTTTGTCACTTTCATTCACTCCCTGAACAGGTTACTGGGGGACTGAGAGCTACTGCTCCTCTCTTCTCTGTCATCTTTTAGCTGCATAATCAGCTCCAAAATCAAAAATTTCTGCTCTGCAAGTCAATGGAGCAAAGCCATGCAGTCCAGCCTGAAAAAGGAGTGGACATTAGCTTTACCATTCTGCTGGGTGCTGAGACACTTATTCTCACCACTCTTCTCAGACCAGATTTAACTTACTCAGCTGTGGGAACCCAGCTGCCCAGGACCTGAGCTCCCTTTTCTCCCAGGCTGCGGATGACATTTCCCCCTGCTTTGCCTTCCTTTACCTCATGTTGAGGAGCAGGCTCTGAATTTGACACAGGTGCAGGAAGGGATGGAGAGATTTCCCAGTGACTTGCCCCCTCAGCCAGTGCTGTCAGTGCTGTTTGCACTGTAATATCAATGCAGCCAATTGAGAAAATCACTTTTGGGAATGCAAGGAATGGCTGTGCAATACCAATGTGCATTGTTTCTGAGGACACCCAGTCCCTTCCATGGCTTTCCTAGCAAGTCCTAGGAGCACTGCAGGGGGAAAGAGTGCAGCTGCTCTGGGCAAGCCTATGTTGCCATGATGGGAGATACTGGGCACCTCTTGTGCTAGGGATTTGCCAGGGCTAGAGCAGGATGGTGAAGGCACAGAGGTGAAGGCAGTGGGATGTGGAAGGCCACTTGCCACACCACTGCTTGGCGACAGGTCTTTTTCATACTCTGATCCTGAGATCAACCCCAAAGGTCAGCACTGCCTGTGCCCCATGTGAGTTCAGCCTGACTTGGACAAAACCATAATAGTTCCATGGCACCCCAGAGAATGAAGCTGCAACTGGAAAAGATCTGAGGATTCCTTGCCCGGTGAGCCCTCTTTGTTGCACTGACCTCCATTTGCAAGTGCCACCTCACTTTTTAAATGTTAGTTCATAACATGTTGACACTGCCCAGAGACCCTGGAGGAAATGCTTTTGAGCTGGGAAAAGGTTAAATGGTAAGTGGTCATTCTGACACCAGAAATGGTTTGGAAAACAGGTTGGATTGGTAGCACAAACATGTTCCCTGGGTAGTTGAAAATCCAGCAACAAAGCATTTCAGGCAGTGCTGGTGGGAAGTGTATCCTTGTAGTTGAGAAATAACTCATCAAGAAGAAAAGTTCTTCCATCCTTTCTCCTAAACCCAACTATGGTCTGCATTCCATTCTTGTTTCTTTAGGTTTTAGCCCCAGGAGATGTCTTTTTTAGAGGGAAGTAAGATCAACTGATATGACTGGGTGCAGGAACGGGGCAGCCCTACCTCTGATTGTGCTGAGAACAAAGGATAGTGTAGTGGAAATGCTAAGTCATGGCTTGAATCAGTGATTGAGCACCTGGTGGGAAGGCAGGGACAACCCAGGGGAGCTCAGGTGCATGCAGTGCACCTCAGTGATTGGAAGGGGTGGAGCCAGGATCCTTCCCTTCCCAGACCTCATGCAAGGGTTGTCAGTGGAGGAAAAGGTATCTTTCTAGAGATCCCTACATGCCTAAGGATCTTACAGACCTTCTGAAGGTAAGCTGTTTCTTTCTCTTATTTCTGCAGTTAGTGCTCTCACATCACAGTGGTTCCTCATTCAGTGTAGCCTAAGACCTTGCTGCTTTGCCATCTTGTTATGCTTTCTATTGCATTGCAGATGGGAATGGGCTTTCAGAGAGGCAAGATTCTCAGCACTGTCAGGAATATGAAATGCTCATCCATTAGGGAAGAAGCAGCAGCTTTATGCTTTTGATGTCAGTTACTGATTTACAGTGATTTATATCAACAGCTACAACCTGTATTTACATAGTATTCTTCACAGGACTGTCAGGGCTCTTTACAGGAAAGGAAAAAAATGGTCTTGGGCTAAAATGATAAGTCCTGTGAGAAGGAAGGCCAGATTCTTGCCAGAACTCTGCTAAAGCCCTCCTGCATCCATTTAGAAAGGCCATTTTAAGCTTAGTCCTTCATGCCTGAGTTTCTCCAGCTTTGAAATGGGGACAGTGATGCTGTTTGTCTTCACATGGAGGGGCAGGTGATGTGAAACTTAATGAGATGTGCTTTAAAAAAAAAAAAAAAAAAAAAAAAAAAAAAAAAAAAAGGGAATTTAAGATCCTGCAGTTGAATATGCTAGGTAACTGCATGGCTCCCAGCAATGGCATCCCTGGGGTGAAGGAGCACACTAAAATAGATAGGACAAAGAAAATGGTTTTAAACTAAGGGAGGGGAGATTTAGACTAGATGTCAGGCAGAAGTTTTTTGCAGAGAGTGTGGTGAGGTGCTGAAACATATTGCCCAGGGAGGTTGTAGATACCCTGTCTCTGGAGATGTTTAAGGCTGGTTTGTATGGGGCCCTCGGCAGCCTGACCTGGTGCTTGATCTAGCAGTTGGTAATTGTGTCCTTGGCAGGGAGTTGGAGCTATGTGATCTGTGAGATCCCTTCCAACACAAGTCATTCTGTGATTCTATTAAATATCTATTAATGCTGTCTTCCTCTGGACCTGTCTCCAACAAAGAGCTGTGTTGTCTCAGGCTGGACTAGATGGAAATGCCTAGACCAGGAAGTACTTCTCTGATAACTGACATTTGCATGCTTTGTTGTTTATGCAAGTGAAAAATTATGTAGTGGGGTCACAACCCATGTGACCGAGACAGCTGTCAGAGAGCCCATGTAGATAGAATTTCTGCACAGAAATGTACAGTCATTCCTAAAAACCTCTGCTCATGGTGCATGGATTCATAGCCTGGGGCCTAACAGCTCCTGCAGCTCTATGTGATCCCTTTCACCAGCATGGGAAGGGGCTGGGTACCTTGCAGGGGAGTGACAGTTGCTGCTGCCTGGCCAGGTTACATGCGAGGGGAGAGGGCTCTGTCCTAGCTCGTGTGTGGCTTTCCTTTTCAAATGCTTTTCATCTAAATCGGATTTATTTGTTCTTGATTCTTGGATCACGATTGTCTTCATTTTTTTTTCAATGCATTTGAACTTTCATTATGTTTTCTCTCTTGTGGCTTATGAAGTCCTGGACTAGTCTAGCTACTAGGGTTTTTTTTAAGCCTCGACAAATAAACTAACCAAGTCAGAAGACTAAACATAATTTTAGTGAAACAGAACAAGATGATATTTGTTCCTTATGATGCCCACGGTTGTTCTCTTTCTATATGAGCAGGTAAAATGAATGAGCTTTCACTGCTGTGCCAGGTCCAGAGGGGAATCTGTTCTTCTAATTTCAGAATGGCAGAGAAAAACAGTGGTCAGTAAGAACCAATGTTTCCAGCTTAACACAGATCCCCCTTTCTATTTATGTCCAGATTCTGCCAGCCCAGAAACAATTACTTGTATGAATAAGACCTCTTAAATATTCCCTTTGTGCATACTTGGGAGAAGTAACCCAGTTTAAGCTACTTGAAACCATTCCAGCTTGTTCCAGTTCTTACAGTCAGTACAGAGGAGAGGCTGTTGGTTGTAGTGAGCAAGAATGTGTGTTACATGTTTTGGGGTTATGAAAGACTATAGTGAAGATAGAAGAGCGTTACATGAGGCTGCATCATGGTGGCATTAGATAATGTACCTCTTCCCCCACGTAACTAGCAACAGGATGAGAGTGAATGGCTGCCTCAAGTTATACCAGGGGAGGTTCAGGTTGGATATGAAGAAAAATTTATTCACTGGAAGAATGGTGAGTCACTGGAAAAGGCTGCCCTCAGGAAGCAGTGAAGTCACCATCCCTGGAGATGTTCCAGCACGGAGATGTGGCACTGAGGGATATGGTGGGCAATATTGTTGGTAGGTGGATGGTTAGACTAGATGATCTTGGATATGTTTTCCAAACTCAATGATTCTATGGATGGCAGCTCTCTCCTAGCGCACAGGACTAAGCAGCTCTGAGCGCAATACTGGCACTTGTATCATTAGGGAAGAGAAACCGATTGAAAGCCTTTGGTCTGTATGTCTTGAAACTGGCCACAAGTAGGGAGCCATTGATTTGTTGTGATGAATGTAATTTCTAAACTAACCGAAGAAAGGTAGTGTTCTGTTTCTAGCTGTTCCATTTACATAAGAATGAGATCACCTTGAACAAGAACAAAGAGACCCTAATACGTAGTGAACTTGGGGGGGGGGGAGGAAACAAAACAAATTAGCTGGAGGTGGGAGAACTGAACAGCCACTGACAGAACAAAATTAGCTAGTCTAGATCATAGCTGTTACAGAAACAGAGAGAAATGAAAACAAACCTTTTAAGAAAATACGGATTTTTCACAGGAAAATATACAGCAAGATGTACACTGGAGTGTTTCACTTGATTGATAAATGACCTGATGAAAAATGCAGCAGTATCTAACATTAACTAACTCTGTCCAGCTCCTGATGCAGCCATAATGCGCACAATCATTTGCAGAATACTTGAAGATCCTCTGACAAAGATATCCCCATCTCCAGTCACTTCCAGACCTAATTTATGCGCACTGAAATGTTTACATCCATGCTAGATGCAAGCTTGAAAGAATAATCTTTGGATGTTGCCTGTATTACTTATAATTACCTCCAGGCTTTTGATTAGGCTAACCTTGTTATAGGATACTGTACATACACTCCACTAGGCAATAACTTTGCTTTAGCATTTCCTAGCTGATGGGGATGGACATGAGCAGATGCACTTGTGACCTCCACTGAGTGACAACAAACCTGCAAGGCAAACCTTGCATGTGCAGATAGAACTGGGTGGGTGAAGCTCCCCAAATCGTGGGAAATCCACAACTAGTACATTTGGGAGCAGTCTTTTTAACGGAGTCTGTATGTTGCAACCTCCATGCTCAGCAGGAGTCCTGGATGCACTTGTCTCCAAGGCCTGGAGCAACCTTGGAGATGAGAAAGGCATCTAAGATGGACTCAAACTGGTCCTGACCCGTGCTGGACAGTGTGCTACTTGAGCAGACCAAGGTCACAGCTAGCAGCCGAGTTTAGGGTCTCTTGTTTCCTAATTCTGTGCTTAGAGATGGGGGGAGAGGAAGCACCCTTCTATTATTTCATAGCAACTGTTAGTTCAGCTCATCTACTGACTATGACTAAGAATATTTCATGCTCAAGTAATCCATCATGCTTATTGCTGTTAACTTTTCAATACCAACTGTACATCCCACAGAACATACAAAAAGCCCTTCTGGGATTCTTTATCATCATAGCAACAACTACAGAAACTACTTGTCCTCCATGTGAAAGACATTTAAACCACGTGATCACCCAAAGTCCTTCCAGTCCTTTTCAGGCCAGAAAAGAGTAATGATTTACAGGTGAGGCAAATCCTCACTGTTTCTCACTTTGTAAGGTACATCTTGGGTGCATCTTTGAAATAAGGTGCTCACGGAGGCTTAAGTACTAAACCTGAGGCTTGCTGTTCCTCTTCCCACACCCCAATCCACTGCCATATAACTGTGTGTGGGCTTGCTACCTAACCTGCTCCTGGGCTGGGGAAGCAAATCCTGAGTTATAGGACTTAGCTATGCTGGTTTACTTCAGTGTAACTATGATAGGAGTACCCATGATGTTGGTCTGCTGATATTGGCAGTTCTGAAGGATGGTGACTTCTTCGTCACCCTGAGCTGTACGCAGGAAAATGTACCTGAATGCAGCTTGTGGCTATCTGTAGGTTCCTGTGATGTCACTCCACTCCTGGAGCACGCAGATTTGGGAGGGTGAGAATGGTTACTACCACACGAGTGTTGAAGCTTGCCTTTATTTGACTAGGGAAGGTGAAAGTTCTCTTCTCCCAGTTAACAGTGATAGGATGAGAGGGAATGACCTGAAGTTGCATCAGGGGAGGTTCAGATTGGATACAGAGGAAAAATTAACTGAAAGAATGGAGCAAGACTGGAACAGACTGCTCCAGGGAAGTTGCCATCCAGGAAGGTGTTCAAGAAACATAGAGATGTGGCACAGAGGGCTGTATTGGTGGGCAATATTGGTGGTGGTTGAGCAGCTGGACTAGATGATCTTGGAGGTCTTTTCCAGCCTTAATTATTCTAGGGAAGAACATGCTATATTCTGACTATTCTGGAAACAGAAGCCATACTTACATAGTTACAGACCTTAAAAAGGGAGAATGTTAAACTGAATGGAGTTTCAGGATTTTTCTTAAGTGCAAATTGTCCTGGATTCTGTAGCTGATGTGTGGTTCATCTCTGCCAACTACAGTGATTCATCCAGCAGATTCTATATGCAGGAAACCCAGACATTTCTTGAGAATGCCAAAAACCTGCTGTGCATTTACTATAGATCTGAGTGCAAATCCTGAATCTAGTCTTACCTCAAAACAGTGCATTTCACAAGCACAACCTCTCCCAAGGGCTGATATCCCAGGTTGATCATTCCCTTCCTGAAAGGAGCCTAGCAAGGCAGCACTGTTTCCCTTGGAGCTGAGAGAGGGCAAGCAGATAAGTATGAGCCCTAATTGCACAGGAAGTTGGTTCCTCATCCAAGCCCTATCTTGCTGCCATAAGGTCACTCTGACATCTACAGAAAGCTCTCAGCTGCTTGAAATGCTGCTTTCTTCAGCAGAGAGGATCTAGAGACCTGCAAGCTTTGCTTAGGAAGAAGCTGCACCAAGCTGACACTCAGTGTCCTTGGAGAACATTACGCTCCCTGACTCATCTCAAGTATCCTGGAACTCTCCTATAAAAAATCTAGTTGTTATGTCCATGGATACAGTTTACCCTCAGGCCACTTTGTTTTTTTGCAAGGTGGGTCACTGGCCCTGAAGGCTGTGTGGGCTTCAGCTGAATCTCAGGGAGAGTTCTGATTGGGTCAGTCATGAGGGGGTCATGTTGCCCAGGAATGCATGGAGCAACTCCTTTAATAATATCCTGAACCTACATGGAATCCTGGAAATCGCATCTTGTGGAACAAAACCTGCCAGGTCTACTTGAGATACTGGAGTTAATCTGGATGTTCAGATTGCAGACTCTATGTTTATCACAAGCATTGGGAGCAGCAGCACTTAAGCTATCAAGATTGTTAAGCACAAACTGTTAGGTAAATAGAATGAGAAATAGTCTAGGTCATCTAAGTGAACATCACTATAGGACACTGACAAACTGTTGCAAGTGTTATCATCAGTCTTAAAATAAAAAAGGAGATGTACTTTGGTAGCTCTTTCTGCAAGAGGTGCATTGAGGTCTGGCTCTTTACCTCAATAAGGGTAAAGGCCTAAGCAAAGACATTTTCAGGCTCCTGTTGTGTTAAACCTTCTTACCCTGTGTGAAAGATGACCCTTTTCTCTCTCCTGCCTCCTCAGAGCAATACAAAAGCTGCCAGCTCAGGTGCCTGCAGCAGGGGAGGGAGTAAGAGTCACAAACAGGAACCAGAATGGCTGATACAAATTACCTTTCAAATTGGAGCAAATGCTCCTAGAAATGTCCCCTATTAAAAGATCAACTAATAACTTCCTGCTGCAGCCTGAATAACTTGACTTAAAAAAAAAATATATGCTGGTAGTCTTCAGGACCATTTTTTTTTGCAAGCTTTACAGTTTGAGGTTTGTCAGTTTCGTACTAAGCACAACTGATGAGGCTCTGAGCAGTATTTATTACAAAAACCTGCTGGATCCCTTTGAAAATCTGGACCTTTAAGGGCTGGGAACAGACGTGACTTCTTGCTAAGCCACAGCAGATAGCCAGGGACTGCTGGAAGCTGGGGAGGGGTGCTTCGCTGATTCTTCACCTGCTGTTTCAGTGTGTGTTTAATTTGAAAAATGCAGTAAGCCTCCCAGAGATCCAGAGGCTGAAAGAGCAGGATGGTTTTGATGAGGTCATGCTTAACATAGTGTATGTTATTTCTACAGCTTCCAGGATGAATGTCTCTTGGATGCAAAAGCTCTAAAATTAGTGTGGTTTGACTGCATTCTAATGGGTGGATTTCATTTTCTTTGAGTGACTCCTGATCACTTTACAAAGTCATGTGTGTAATCACTGTGAAACCTACAATTTTCATAATGATAAATATTGGCTATTTTAAGGTTTATGGAATCTTCCTACCATACATTCTTGTTTTGCCAGTTAACTTCTGATGCTACCAGCTGTAATGTTGGAAGGTCTGCACCTTGCTGGCATGAACAAGGATCTTATTGGTAAAAAGTTATTTCAGCTATAGGAGAAGCCTGTCAAAGATGGACTGACCAGAAACCTCTGTAATTAGTAGGTTCTCAGAGCTAACGACCGTGAGAACAAGCCTGAAATTGAAGGCTGTATAATCCAAAGGTCACTTGACCAGCTGTTTGACAGAATTTTGTCTCCATGCACCTCCTGATTGTGGCTATAGTGGAGTCTCTTAAACTTCCAATCATCTGCTTCCTGACTCATCTCCTGTGGCTAATGCTGAAGCAGATATGGCTGAATAAAATCTATCTGCAATTGATTGGCACTAGCAAGTCAGCTTTTGCTTGTTAAACCCTTACAGAGTCATTGTAAATCAGCAGAGTGTGCTGTAGGGCCAACCAGGAAGAGGCCAAACAAGAGCAATGTGTTCATGCCAATTATGTCATAACAGAAAGTAGCAAGGCCAGGTAGGCGTACAATGGCAGTCTGCTCCTATACACAAAGCGTGTGTGGTTTGGCTGGGAAGAGCACCCCGCTGCAATGTAATAGCATTCTTTTTCATTAATCTACTAAGCTCATTTTATGTCTGCCCTTATTGTGCTTGCATAAATCTAGTTGTGGTGGGCTGGTGGCTATCAGCTGCTGGTGGAAGAGGACTTGCTGTTGGGGTTAGACCATCATCCATGCAACCCAGCTTAGAATTAGTAAGGATGCTTTTGCATGGGTGGCAGTTGCAAGTGCATGTTGCAGTGCAGATGTGTCTGAAGTCAGGAGAGGGCTGGAGAGAGATGTGTTGAACAGGAGGATAAGGTGAGTGGTTGTCTGAATGCAGCTCCAGTTTTCTGTGTGGATGAGTAGCTGAGGGTGTTTATTTCGAGGTGCTCCATCTGGGGAAAGAGCTGGACGGCAAAGACTCTTCTGTCTCCTTCCAAATAGTGTGCAAGGCAAACACTGCCAGCAGATGGATGTTTCTTTGCCTTTGGCTTGTTCCTGTTTCTAACACACACTGTATATGAGCAGCGTTAGTGCAGACTCTTGTAGAAGACTTCATGTCACTGCACACCATATACCATTTGAACTCAGCCATATTCCAGGTGAATTACAGAGTTAAATGCAAGTGGCTCTAATCAAAAGTAATGAGATAAGTTCAGGTTTAAACCTACTTATGCCATGAAAAAACGGCTGTCTATTCAGCAATGTGTGCAGAATGCACACCTTGCTGCTCTGCTGTATGTATTATAATAGCTGGATAAGCTAGGCTTTCCCTGAAGGACAAAGACCACTTAGCTTGGTCTTACTGATGTGGTACGGACAAGTGACCACTGGCATTTCACTGCTCTCCCCAGAGCTTTTGTTCTGACTTTCTGACACTGTGTTGCACCATTTCATGGGATGCTTCCTTGCTTCCTGGGACCATTACTGAGCTAGCTCATCTATGATCTCTGAGCTGGGATACTCTCAAGTTGCCATTTTTGCTAGATTTGTGGGCAATCCCTTTGTCCTGTAAGTTGAATGGCACATCCTGACAGGCAGTATGAGGTGGTAGGGCTTGTCACTTCTCATACTGGAGATGACAACAAAGCTCTACTCCTGGCTAGGAAAGAAAATTTTGTTTTTTCATCTGGGGAAAAGTAGTTGCTTGCTACCACTTTTCCCTCCAGATCCTCTCTAGCACAGGAATAAATAATTTGTTCTCTTTCTCTGTAATGCTGTTTCTGCCAGGGATAGCATAAAAAGAGAAATAACAGAGTATATAGAGCCAAGAGGCAACATAGTGTCTGTGCTTTGCCAGACAAATCAACCCAGTGTAATGTGTTAGGGAAGGGCTAGAGCTCTAATTCGCAGTGGCTGTAGTGCACTTTGTTTCCAAAAGCTGGTACGAAGTCTCCCCTTCCTCAGATCAGCCAGCCCCCTCCTATGAACAAAGCAAAACTCGTAAGGCTCCCAGTATTCCCCACACACATTTCTTGGGGAGGATAATTCTTGCATTAAGCTTCCGAACTGGCTGAATGTAGGGGGTAAGAAATGGCCCTTCTGCTCCCCCTCACTGCTCCCCTGATATTCCTAAACTGGTTGACTGAAGCTGCGGAGCTGGATGCTAATAAACTAGCACTCAGCCATAGCCTTCTGAATAATCTTCTGTTGCCATAAATTATCTCTTCCATCTAATATTGGGATTTTTGTATAATTAATACTAGAGATGGAAGGGCTTTGGATTCATGGCCTATAGGAATGAACGCTTTTGCTATGCAAGTTTCCCCTGCATCTGAAATAACTCTGCCTTAAGTAACTGTTGCCCTGATTATAGGATTATCACTGGAATAAGCAGACAAACTGAATTGCTTGATGCATGACAGAGGGGGCTGGAACCATAAGATCTCTGTTTTCTCCTCTCTGTGCTGATAATGCCTTGCACAGGCAAACTGTGCACTAATTCCAGAGCGGTGAGAAACCTCACTGGGAAGGATGCTGCCTGCCACTCCTGTGTAATGGAGATGGAGTGCTTAGGCATGCACAGGCTTACATAATTTTCCTGACTAAGTGACTTCCTCTTGGATAATGTATAAATCAGATGTACCTTAAACGTCCGCTCTGTTTTCCTGAAAGCTTGGGCAAAGCTGTGCAAGCTGGAAATAATGATCCCTTGATAAATGAGGGATAAATGCACATGGAAGGTTCAGAGGAAGCCTGTGCAGAGGCTTAGCCATTATCCCTGAAATTGGTTTTGGTTACTGTAGGGGTCTTCAGGTGGAGAGAGAGGACTGCTGCCCACCTGGCTTGGAGTGGAAGAGAATATGGAAGAAGCCATTCTGGCTTTGTGCATTGTGATGATCTCCAGTCTCTCTGACCCCTTCAGTGAATTTCTGCTCGTTTTCATGAGAAAGTGACGGAAATCTACTGGTGTATGGGTATAGGGAAATATTAACTGGTGTGATGAACATCTGGCAAAAAAACACACGGGCAGAGATGCTACAGCTTCCTATGCAATTTCTGTGCAAAATGGTCGAATTTTATCTATAGGGAATTGTGTTCAAAAGATGGTAACAAGTCCACGGATCTCAGGAGTTCTATTTGTACAACTTGTTACTAGAGGTTATAAAAAGGCTACAAACTGAAGCCACATTGCTGATGTTGAGCTTCTTCAGGAAAAGGGCAGCACTCACAGCTTCCAATCCATGTGCAAGAAGCAATTTTTGGCAAAGGTGATGGGGTGTGTCTCTCGTCTCCACTGTTTTACATTGATTCTGAGTAAGACAGGCACAGAAACTTTTCAACATGGCTTTTCTCTGTTTTCCTTTGGAAGGCTCACTGTGTCTGTTTCAAATCTTGCTCAAATGCACACTGTTTGTCTATGTCTACACAAATGTAAAAAGCAAAGTTTATAGATGTAGAATCAGTTCTTTACAACTCCTTGGGTAGAAGGTATAATCCTCTCTTAAGGAAGGGAAGACACACAGATAAAGCTTCAATGACTGACTAGAGGCCTAATTATGGGTAGAGAGCAAGCCTGAGATTAAAAATAAGGCTTGAATTCAGCCCCTTAATGAACACTCCTAGATCTTGCTGCCTCATTTTATGCAGATGTACAAGCAGCATATGTTTTACACAACGGGCTCATCATGTTGACTCATCGGAAGGAACAGAAAAGGGAGTGTTTCTGTTTTACCCACTATCTGCCTTTTGCAATGCACTTTCCCTGTCTCTGTGCCTTAAATGCCCTCCTTGCTGTGGTCTTTAAGTGTGCTTGTCTTTAGGAAGAGCAGATTTCCTCACCAGATGGGAGTCTGTGCAATTGTATTTCAAAGGAAAGGAGATAGGTGGAGATAGAAGGGAGGGGATTTTGGCAGAATGGAGCCTGTCATGGAATCTGCCCCTTTGGCTGAGGAATGGTGCAGGTGAGGAGTGCTGTCTGCCAGCGCTTGGACTGCCTGATCTGGAGTGAGAAGGTAGCCCTCAAATTTGTCCTTGTCTTTCTGTTTTAACATTTATTTATTTTTCCCTTTCTTCTCCCTCATCCCTTCCTACCATAACTTGCAAATTAATGGTATTGTATCAAAACCTGTTGATGCATCTACTACTCAGGTTATCAGATGTCTGCAGAGTGGCTTGGCTAATACACCTGGGGAACATCTGTGTACCAATCACACAAAGACTCAGAAACAAAAGTTAACAAATCTAGTTGGTTATGAGGCAACATTAGGCATTGAATAACACTATCTTGGAATTCTTCTTGTGTCCTAAAAGCTGTTGGATGGATTGTGGCCACTGGGGGAGCCTGGGGCTGGCTTGCTTTGTATTTGCCAAGTCATAGGTTGGTGGTTGATAGGATTGGTATGAAGCTCTTGTTTTATTATTGCATTGTATTCTCTATAATGACCCCACTGGTGGTGATAATGAGTGACTTTCCCCCGATCTTGGATGTACTGAAATTGGTAGTGGGTGTGCTTTTTTTTTTCCTCCCAGTAACAGTATATTCTGCCTTTTGAGATTTCTGCTGTGAGTGACAACTCTTTCCGTTTCTCTGCGGAGCAGATGCTAATTGTGTCTCTTGTAGAAACTGTTGCTCCTTTCTCCCTTAAGAAATAAACTATAATTATCCAAGCTAAAGGCAGGAGAAGGATTCAGAAGATGGAAACCAAAGATGGACGTCGTTTAGCAAATCAATAGGATCAACAGCATGAGGCACAGTCACTCGCATTGGGCTCAGCCTCCTGACTTGCTAGAAAATCAGAACAGGAGGAGATAAAATGCTTTCTCAGAGCAGTCTCCTCTATGTAGAGCCAGATAGGGTGGCTAAAAATCTGTTCTGCTCTAGACTGCACTGCAGACTAGGCTTCTGTTTTCCTGACCTCAGCAAACCATGACCGCCCTAGGGAAAAGAGGAATGCAAGTGGCATGAGGAGCAAGCAGTCCCAGAGCAATGGTGAAACGTTACTTGGGAAGAAGCTGTCCTGTGGTGCTATGAGAATTCTACAGCCTTAGCCCATTTGCTGCTTCTGGGCTGCACCTGTCTGAGCTCTGATTAGCTGTGGAAAAAAGACTGTTTCCTGGAGTATGGATTCCCATACTGGAGTATGGCTGGTTGCCTGGGTAGGGGGCAGGTAAAAGAAAAAGTCTCAGGGTTTGATGTTCTGGCTCATTCATTTATACTGGTAGTAGTTATGAATACCATCAGAGTTATGTGTTTAAAATACGTGGTTCACGTTTCCTTTGGCTGCTCTTCAAAGCCTCTACCTCTCCTCAGGTCCACAAAAATGTGGTTAGTGCCCTGTGAGACCCTCACAGTCGGTATTTGGGCACCTTCCTGACTGTAAACCAACACTGAAATTGGTAGTTCAGGATCTACTAATTCTTGTGGAGATTAGGGTGAATCTCACTCTCTCGATCTGCAGCAAGTTGGAATTTCTTTGCTAGGTCCTCCTACCTGTTCTGGGTAGTTATGTCCCAGAATTAGTGGCTGGTTCCTTTTAGTGGTATCAAGTATCTTGCCTCAGTATAATGACCCAGAGAGAGATGCTGAGAAATATTTTTCTTTATTTTTTCCGCTCTCTCTTTTTCATAGACTGGGGAGAGATGCCAGCTACCATAGCAGTGCCATGCAAGGAGATAAGTGTTAGCTGGTGCCTAGCATGCTGTTGATAGGGACCTCTGGAGATTGTCTGGGCTACTGTGATGAGATGTCTGATAATGCAGTTGATACCTTTGGACATTCAATTCCAAGAAAAATGAGCTTTTCTCTTAAGATATGGGTGCTACAGTCTGACAAGGTTCCACAGACACTCCTAGGCCTGACAGTGTCTCAGAAGACAGAGCTGGAGTGAGTGGAAAGGCCAAAGGCCAAGCATTGGGTATGAGTGGGAAGAGATGGAAGATCTTTAAGGCACCTGTCAAGACAACTCCAATGAGTTAGAAGCTGATTCTACTGAAAAGACTCTACTAAGGAGACTGAGAAGAGGATTCTCAAGGGAGACGTTATTGCTCTTTACAACAACCAAAAGGAGGACTGAAAGGAGGTTGTGTGAGGTGGGGTTTGACATCTTCTCCCAGATAACAGAGTTAGGGATGAGAGGGAATGGCTTCAAGTTGTGCCACGGGGCATTCAGGTTGGATGTTAGGAAACACTTCTTCTCTGAAAGAGTGGTGCTGCAGTGGCACAGTCTGCCCAGAGAGGCGTGGAGTCACCATCCCTGAAAGTGTTCCAGAACTACATGGATGTGGCACTAAGGAACACGGTCAGTGAGCATGGTGGGGACAGGCTGATGGTTGGGCTAGGTGATCTTAGAGGTCTTTTTGAAACTTAATGGTTCTGTGAGGAAAGTTCCTGCTCTGACACTCCCTGCCTTTTGTGCCCCTGGATCCAGACTGGTTTCAAGGACTGATGTGAAGCATCTCTTTGGTAGCTGTGGCACCAACATCTCTATGAGTGACGCTGTTCCCTACTGGAGGAGTGCTCAGACCCAACAAGACAATACCTTATGATCTGCACCATGGTCAAGAATTGCTTGCTTCTACTCTTTGCAGAGCAGTATCTGTGCTCTGTAGCCATGGCTGCTCTCACCCCCTTTCAATGCTGGCTGCAGGCTGAGGATGTCTCTGTGCCACCTGGCAGCCTCTCCTGCAGTGCCAGTGCTCCCAGTCTCCTTGGCAGGCTGGGCACGTCGGGCTCTGCTCCCCTGGGTAGTTTTGTTCCTTGCCCACCTGAGTGCTGATGCTATGGTAAAAATAACTCTGCACGGAAATGAGAGCATTGATTGGGATTTAAATAAAATTTACATAAAACTCTGCTTTGAGTACTAATTAATTAGGTGTTAAAAGCCCCTGGTAAAAGGAGAGGGGAGCTTGTTTGCCTTCTCAAATGGGGGAAGCTATTAAGAGAGAGAGGCAAAGACTTTCTGTGGCTTTAGTGTAGCACTATGCTCCAGCTGACAGGCGTGGTGGGAGATCTGCTGTTGGAATGAAAGAGAGAAGGTTCCCTTCTGCTTTACCCAGTGCAAGATAGCCAGACTCCTAGCACAGCCGTAGGATGCCTCTATCAGGTACCAGGGAGGGTACTGCCTAGCTCTAATCCAGCCCTCCTTCTTGACCGGGTAGTGCTCATCCCTGTGTTGGGCAGAAGAGGAATTTGACTCTTGATCTTGTCCCCTAAGGGGGGCTGTAGGAGGTAAATGTAATGTGGAGAGGGGCTATTCTAATACTTGCATGCACTTATTCCTTCATAGCTCCTCAAGGCAATTTTTTTTCCTCATGTGTTACAATTATTACAAAGGACAGCTCTATGACTTGTGGTGACTTAGTAGTTACTTAAGCAATGAGATGTACACATTGGGGTAACAGCATCAATTAACGTGTTCCTTGTACTGTCCACCTAATTTAATCAATCTAGGTTTTTATAGAGTGCTCATAGCCATGGAGAAGTTGAGAGTAGGGAGGCCCTTAAATTATACTGCAGTTTGCAGTGCTGTCTGAATCCCTTGGCCACCATTAGAAAATGGGTCATATGAATGGACAAGCAGGGACGTTCTATTGCTTGAGCCTTTTAGACTGAATTGAACCAACTTTCAGAGAGCACATTTAGCTCTCCCTTGAAGTGGACTGGGCTCTTCACACCCCAGTAGGTCTTCAATGAATTTCAGTGAACTGGGTTGTGACACTTCTTCACTTGGTAGCCACTTGCTGTGTGCTGCAGAAAGTCTTGCAGTCTTTCCAGTGGATGTGCTTAGAGATAGAGCCAGCAGGATATTTATAACAGTTGGTTAAAGCTGAATGTTTGTTCCACACTAGGGGGATGGGCCAACAACAGCTACAAATATTAAAATCCTCTCTAGCGTGGAGTGTCCCCTCCTTGTCCAGCTGCAAACCTGAATAATGCAGCAGGCTGCTATGCAAATCTGAAGGTGATATACTTCATGTAAATCAAAATTTGTCCTGTACATCTTTGATTTACAATCTCTCTGAGCTTTTTTGTTGTTGTTTTTTAATGTTCAGAGATGTCCAGATCTTACAGAATCCATAGGCAACGAAGAATCCCCTTATGCCATATTAACCTTTCTCTGCAGCTGGCTGTTTCTGTGGGGGATGCAATAAGCCACAGTCTCTTCCAACCCTGGTGTATACTACGCTTTTACCTTGAGATAACAACAAATCCCAACATGTGTGTGCTTTCTCATTCTTCTCTCCCCAACCCCCAAAACAAGCGTTAGACTGTGCAAATATTTTGTTCCCATTTTCCTTCTCAGCATTTCCAGCTAGATACAGCTGTGTCCCCAAATGTTTTAAAACTCCCACCGTGACTGTTATTGTGAATATGACCAAGGCAGACATGACCTGACAAAAATGCAGAGACAAGGAGCTTTCAAGGAAAATAAAGTGGGTAACAACTTTACTGGGGCTATCTGGTGGATCCACATGTTTTTTGTTTGTTTGTTTGTTTGTTTTAGCCACTACTGTGCTAGAAAAGATGAGACCAGAGACCCCAGTTTATTGAGGTCAGAAAACAAAATCCCAGTGCTTTTTCCAGTGCCTAAGAGGTTAATGCTCATTCCTATACCAAATTCCAGGTGAGGTTGTTACATGTTACTTTTCTTTGCAACAGCAGTTGGCTATCTCTGTATTCAGGATATTTTACCAGAATGGTAATGGTCAAAGACCAGGGGAACAAAACCTGATAATCCAAACTAGAGTCTGGCGTTGCTGGGTGCTGCCCAAAGATGGGAGCAACCAGCCTGGAGGCAGATGGACCTCTTCTCTCCCAGTCTCTACTCACTTTAGATGCCCATATTTGAGCTGTTTAATTTTCAGCTTCAGGCCGAGTGAGAATGCAGTTAGCATAGCAGTCTACACGTACATTTGATAAATGTAATTATTCCTGGAATCGCTGGTGAGCTTGGTTTTCATTTTCAGGTTACATCCTGCACCCTCCAAGTGTAAAAGTAGAGTATCTCTGGTGTGAATGCTGAGGAACTGAAGTAGCTGCACTTTTCCAGGAGGAGCGTGCCTCCCTTCTAGTGACTAGCATCTCTTTGTCCCATCCTGCACAACCACTCACCAGCCTCCATAGCATTGTTGCTACCATCCTACAGGTTGTTGCTGCAGGTCTGGGACACCATTTGCAATGTGGTTTTTTTGGGATGGGTTTTCGTGGACTCCATTTGGGTAGATGTCAAAGTAACAGCTCCCTGTAACTATGATGCGGTATGTAACCAGTGGGGTTGGGATGACTGAAAGCAGCTGCGTCTGCATGCACTATGCTGAATTCAAGGTGTTTAAAACTGGTCTAGCTGTCTGGATCTCTAGGAAGGCATCTAGGTCACTTTGAGTGCCCAGTGTAACTCTGATTTCTAGTGCTACTTTCACCACAGAAGTGTTTGAGCTACACCTAGCAGTAAATTCTATTAAGAACTTGATAAGCATGTGTGTAACTAAACAGAAGGATTTCTGAAGAGAGGAAATGACTTTGAAATACGAGTACCTAAGTATCCCTTGCATGGACTTATCAAATGTGTTTGGAAGGAAATTCAACCTCGTTTTGTTTCCATTATATTTATCTTCTGTCAGGCTTCTAGTTTAATGTTTCCACAATAACCAAGGCTTATAAAAGCTTTGCTCCTTCCTGTCCTCTGGATTTTGTTTCTTTTCCACTTCTCTCTACAGCACTGGAGAGAGCTGTGGTTCAGGACAGGGCACCAATCAGAATGGTGGCAGAGTCTCAGATGCCTTTGGGGCATTCTGTTTGCATGCTCAGGATGTTTGCTGAGCTTATGAATTTTCCTAAGTGTTGGGCTCTGGGCCTTTGTAGCTCTTTTCTGGGGAAGCATGAATGGGAAGGATGGTGTGATGGGCTGGTGGAGCTTGTGCAGGCTGAGTACCTCTGAAATGGCTTCATTTTATGTGAGCTGTTTCAGCCACCTCCTGTTATTCCTGCAGTGACAGGAGAGTTCATTCATTCTTAACTCTCTTAAAATCTTCAAGACCAGTTTATGTTCCTGGGTAGCAGGAACTGTTTTCTATATATTTTTCCTTGTAAATCCAAGCTCCTTTGTCTGTCTGTGTTCCACTATGCATCTTTCCAATAAATAGGTATTTTAAGTAACACCTTTGAAAGGTTTTCAAGAGAATTCACTGTGATTAAATTTATGGCCAGTATTACAAGATTCTTCCAGAACTGAAAAGAATTTCTGTGTTTTGAGGACAAAATTGTAGATTCCAATTGAAAGAGACACAGGAGGTAACTCAGGCCTTGCTCAAGCAGGGTCAGTGTTTTGCCCGGCCGCGCTTTGCTGTCTCACAGACCCTGTAACCTTAACTCTGATCATGGCTATCAATCACCGAAGGAAAAATGTTCACCTAATATTCTATCAGGAAACATAACCACAAACGCTGACTTTTTTTTCCTCCCGCAATATAAGCAAATCTCTGCTAACTGCAAACTGCCACTTTCCCACCTGACAGCACAGTTCCTCAGAAATGTGTTACATGCAACTGCTGCTGGTTCCAGTCCAGACCTGCTGCTGTATTTGGAGCTGTTAGGAAATGCTGGAGGCCGAACACTGTGAGCTCAGTGCTGTGGGAGAGGCTGTGTGCACTGTGAGGCAGCTCTGGTGCAGACACAGTGTGAGACTCTGCTTAAAGGCTTCAGACTTTCAGTTCCACATGCAGTGTGAGGAAATTTGGCCCTGGCATCCTGACGTTTTAAGCACCAACTCTTAAGCAGCGGAGGAATGGAATCAGTTTTTCTGAAGTGGGTGGTTTCATCTCTGCTTTGTTATGGATGCACCAGAGGAGACCCTGGAGTGCGGCTTTATTTGTTGGAAGGGGTCCAGAGCAGGGAAGAGCCTCTGGTGATTTTAGTCCTGTTCTCAGCTTCCCCACAAGTTCCACAACAACCACTGGCAGAATGTTTCCAACAGGATATAGCTGGGATCTTTGAAACTCTGGGGCACTCGAGTACATCAGTAAATATGCAACACATTCACTGCCTCCTGGCAGGATTCTGGATTTATCCAAAAGGAGATACTCCATGATAGAGGAGATTAGATCAACTGCTGAAAATGATCCTGTAAATTCCAGGAAGTTCACACTGCAGCTGCAAGATGTGAGGCTGTACCCAGTGCCTGCTTGGCTTTTTTGATGTTATTTAATCACAGAGGTGGCTGCACAGCAGTTGGTGCTTTTTTAATGAGGCAGAAGGTTTCAAGCCACACGTCTGCAGTGAGAGATGCAGGCAGCCTAGTGCTGGGACTGTGATCTTGCGGTGTGTGAGCACGCTTCAATTTCATTGAAGCTGCTGGGCGCACGGTGGGATGGTGCTCTGGGGATCCAGGCTCTCCTTGAGCTCAGGAGTGATGAGTGACAAAAGGCAAAAATGATGCAGAACCAGGAAACTGAACTGACTAGAATCCTTACTGAGCCTCTCTAGCTGGCTGTCTCCTCCTTCCAGCGCTCAGCTCCCCTTTCCAACCAGACCACAACCTTCAGGTAAAAAAGAAGAAATACATCAACTTGTGCAGTATTATTTTACTTGCCCAAATGTGGATATTTTTTTTTTCCCTCCTAATGAATGTGGCCTATAGTCCAGGTTCGACAGCAATCAGCTGAGGGAGAAGTTTTATGCACACCTGCTTGTCCCTTGTCCCTTGGTGACCAAAATCCTCCTGTCAGATTCTCAGTATTAGGTTGCTGTGCAGCCAGAGCATGCTTGTTACAGACATGAGAATTAACAAACAAAACGGCTTTTCTTTAGCTAAATATGCACTGCATTTTGAATGTCTATCTTCTGTGATAGGATCTTCCAAGGATAGTGATGGAGAGTGTGTGGGCTGGGACTGTGCCTTAGCCAGAGATATAGCAGACATCTGAAACATTTAGAGTGGTATGAATGGGCATGAAAGGTACCAGTGGATGTGGCAGGTGTTAGTGACAGCTAGGCTCGAAGGTTATCCAGATCACAGCACACCTAACAGCTTCCCAAAAGACCCAGACTGGGAAACCAAAGGTCACCTTCAAGCAAACAACAGACTGAAGCCATTGAGAGATGAAAAGATAAAGGACAAGCCTGAAGTCATTGAAGAAATCCAGGTAAGGAGACTAAAAATAATGAGTAAATCAGTAATGTTTCCTAATACTTCTGACAGGTAGAACAGGGTGGGGAGACAAAATGCCACATCCAGTGTGAACCCTTAAAGTGACCAAAAGGCAAATCCAAAAACAATTGGCTGTGGCCTAAGAGGAACGCGAGAGATGTGATGATGACCTTGTGTCCCTTGTCCTCTTGCCTTTGCAAGCAGTACTGGCTTGCATGGGAGCATGAATGTCTAGGTGCCTGAAAACTTGTGGGCGTGAAAGAATGAGTATGAATGAAAGCAGTGGTTTAGAATAAAATAATCTCTTCTGATAAGGATTCTCACTGAACTTTGCTGCATAAGCTACGTGCAGCAGAGCACTGTTCCTAGCCAAGGACTCACAGTGTAATAAACCTTAAAAGAGGATGTTCTGCATGAGGAATGTGGTATATTCACATACATCCCTGTGAAGGTGGGTGTATGCTCCAAAGCCTGTGGTTAAATTAATTCTTAAAGCTCCTCAGTTTGACGTGGCTTTCCTTTCCATATAGAATGTAACTGGAGGAGGGATAATTTTCTCTCCTCCTCTGCTTCTTTCTCTACCACCTGCTCACGCATACGATGTCTTCTGTTACCAGAGACTATCCTGAATGAACCAGCTCTGCTGCATGGCAGTGGTCTTCAGGCAGAGGTGTGTGAGGAATATTAAAATGTCAGGCTGTGAATGAGGGGAGAGGCACTCTGCAGACTATATATATATATACATATTCCTTCTTGTCTTCTTTCTCTATAAACTCTGGCTCGAGCTCATGTGTGAGCTGCAAGACAGCTGTCAGACTGAGCCCTGCTTACTAAATACATATAACAAGGCACTGAGGGTTGGGCTAGTGCAATGAGGAGAAGCAAAGCCTTCCCCCCAGCTGGCAGATGGGAAAGAGCCTGGCTCCTGTCTGGACCTGATGCTTATCTACCCATGGAGACTGGAAGTGACTGCAACTTCATCCTCCTAAGAGCTTGGCTGGACCTGAGGGTGCTTGGATAACTTTCATAGTTCTTATACGGATTTTCCCTCATGCCATTTTCTCTCAAAGGCTGTGGAGATGCACGCTTGCTGCCTGAAAGCAAAATAGCTTATTTACTACTTCTGCTCAGCCGCAGCCCTGTTGACTTCAAGTGCAAGGTCACAGCAGTGGGTAAGGCAGGATGAGCTTTGTGTCAGTACAAAGGAGTCAGTGCTCAGACAGGTGCCTGCCCATAGGCTGTGTGCCCCTGGTGTGCACGGGGCTGTGACCAGGTCAAAACTGATGTTTGCTGGGGTGGAATGGCTGCAAGTTTTTGTGTGTAGTATACCTCCATATAGGCTCCATACAAGCTGGGCTTGTGTGAAATCACACTAGTGTTGACATAAAATGCCCCACTGGGATAGAGCAATGGTTCCTGTAGCTCAGTGTCTATCCTATGGTGTCAGTACAAGATGTTTCAGGAGAGTGAGGGAGACAGGCCCCTGTCTACAGTGTGTGTACCCAACAGCACCCACAGCCCTGGGCTAAGGGTGGTGGCTGTTTACCCCTGCCACCACCTGAACCCACTTACTCATGAATGTATCTAGCTCCATATCAGGGCAGAAGTTCAAGAGTGCAGCTATGAATTGGCTAATTAGGGAAATGAAGCAACCTTGGGTAGGATGCCTACCTCAGCAAGATGGGTAGAAGTGTGATGACCCAGAGAGGATTGAAGATGGGATCTACAACTGATAGAAACAGCTTGAGAGGATTTTGAGACTCCAGCTATCTGAGATAGCAGCTATCTAGTGGAGAACTTCTACAGCAGTCTCGCGCAGTGTCTGGTTTTCTGCTCAGAATATGGTTTCTGGTACAGTCGGTACAGACTTCTTGCCATTTCATTCAACATCTTTCACCAAGAAAAGGTAGGAAAATGTGAGAAAGGGGGTTGCCTGTGCACTATTATTACATGACTGTGGCTTCTGGAAGCCTTCTTGGGTCCTAGTGGCATTGCATGTGCTGGCTGGATGCTCTGCACTCACCATAACATGGGTTCACAGCTGGTCAAGCATAGCACAAGAATACTTTGGATAGGGCTGTGACATGGTAGGACCTAAGTCTTACTGTCCTCAGCTTCTGATCTCTGTATGTTGTCTAAGAAGGCAGAATATCCCACAGGATGAGAAAATGTTTTAAAAAGCATGTTTGCCCATTTGCATCCTGGTCCTTTTGCCTAACTCATCTCAGTGGAGATAATATCTTGAGCCTTCTGAGTCTTAGTGTCATCAGCTAAAAAATGGGGCCAATATCAAGCCTACCTACCTTCCATGTGTTGCAGCTAATTAGAGTTAGCATTAGTTAATGCTCACACAGCTCTGAGATGTGAAAGTGGCAATATCATGCCAAGTATTACTTCTTGTTCCTAGACACCACGATTCTTCATAACCAGGGCAGTCAATTAAATTAGCTGACAGAGGAGAGATACCAAACATAATACTGAATGCATGATGGCTAGGGAAAACTCTGCTCCTGCTACATAGAGAGCCAGTGAGAGCAGTCTCTGTTTGTGTAGGAGAGCAGGTGTTCCTCAGTGGCTTTGCTGCAGCAGTCCACTGAGAGAGGAATGGAAGGACCAGTTTCTCACAGATTCTGGGATTGAGGGATCTGCTCAAATCTCACATGGGCCTTGTTCGTGTATTTCCAAGGATGCTGATTATCTGTGATGCTGTTTTAGTTTTAAAGCCCTTAGGAATGATACTTCCAAGTTGCTTGTTGGAGATGCAGCAGTTTTTCTTCTAAGCTAAGCAAAAATTGCAGCAGGTTGGTTGAGCTACAGGAACAAGCTGAGCAGCACGTCCAAGTGCTTGCTGCCTCACATTTGTCTAATGGCACCATCCTCATCTGGAAGAAAAGAAGATTCTTCACAGGACTCCACACATGGCAGCATTTCACCAGCTGCTGTGCAGGAGAACTCTGGGCACAGTGCAGCCCATGGATGTGTGCTGTCTCTACGAGGATACCTGTGTTACAGACATCATACCAGCTGTGATCAAGGAGCAGGCACCCTGGGAGAGCATAGGAGAAGCAGGTCAAGAATGAAGCTGCCTCTGTGCCCAGCAAGGCACCATTCTGAATAGGAAACAAAAGTAGTGTGACTTGCTTGCAACCCAAAACTGGGAATTACAATTGTGTAATGCCGTTTCCCAAAGCTGGACTTTGTCCAAGATCAATAGCCTAGGTTTTGGCCATTGATCCAAAATGATTGCCCATGCTGGAACCTTAGCTTGTGGCCTCTTTCAGGAGCCGTCCCCAGGCACTCAGAGGTCCTTCCCCCTGCAGAGCCATGATTCACTAGGGAGGCTGAGGGAACAGTGCCATGCGCTGAATCACCAGGGCTGTTTCTTACAGTTCCTCAGCACTAACCTACATATTAGCAGAGGAATTGGCCACAGTTCCTGGCCAGCTTCCATCCTTTGCAATTGCATTCTGTTGCCTTGAAACCCCCCCCTCCTCACACACATGCACATGCTTCAGAGAGACACAGAAGCTGTCACTGTTTTCTGTCCAAAACTCCTGCACAGTGGTGGAGCTGGCTCATCCTTCACAGGAACAAACTCCATTTCAGTGCCACTGGACATGAATTATGTGCCTGGAAAAACTCCTTGGGACCTTTTGGAAGGAAGATGCAATCTTGAGATGTAAAGTGGTATTAAAATGTCACCTGGTTTGACTACTGGCTGTTTAGGGCCTATAGCTTTGACAAACGAGTTGGCCTTGTGGTGCCGAAAGGCAGATTGCTGACAGTAAGCATATTCCATTTATGAAGTCATAAAAATGTCCATATGGGTAAATGATTTAGGATTTTGTTCCTCCTTCCTCCTCCTCTCTTTGTCCTGTGGTTCTTCAGCCTTCTCCTCTCCACAGCAGCTCTTCTCCTCCCAGATAAGCCAAGTTTGTTTGCATTCACTTGTGGCCTGCTGTCCCAGCCAATGTATGTGTGTACAGAGGCACATGCTTAGCCCACCTCTTAGGTTTCCCAGCTCTATGCAGGCTTGTGCACTCCTGACCAAGAAATATGCTTCCAGCTCAACTTTTTTTCTGCTTCCATTCTCATTTCCCTGACTCTTAAACAACAATTTAGTCCTGTCCTGTCTCATATTTGCCCCTTGATAACTCCTCACATTGAGAGGAGGCTCTCAGGGGAGGACTGAGATGAAGGGAGAGGTGGTAAGTGGGAAATGGATATTAGTCATCAATAAAGTGTAAAGAACACCCCACCCTTCCTATAAATATCCTATCAGCTCCCCTGCTTCCTAGCAGCACTAATGAGGCTCAACAGGAGTGATGGAGGGCAACAAAGGAATTACTGATGAACAATCAGAGATGGTGCTCTGCTACAAATGGAACTAATTAGCTGTTTTGCATAAGCTGAGAGGGAGGGAGAAAGAAAGAGGAGCAGAAAAGCTCCTAGAAGGAAGGCCAGTAGCACTGCAAGCAGCACTTGCTGCTGCCTTCCTGTTCCTTCCCTGTCAAGAGAAGATCACAGGAGAACCAGCACTGGGCAGCTCTCCCCAAGTGGCACAGGCACAGACTGCTGTGAACCAAGGCTTACTTCAACATTCCCCAGCCCATATGGCATGTCTTGTGTAATTCTTGTGGGCAGAAAGGCCAATCCAATCATTAGCTGAGGAAGGTGGACACGTCTTCCATAAATTCAGAGGCCATGACATGGATATATGGACCTCCAGAGTACAGTTTACCCTACTTTTAAAGATATCCAAGTTAGATCAGACATGTCAGACTCAAGTGCATTCACCATAGCAGGATGGGTTAATTCTCGACTTGTATATCTTCCGTGCTGGCACCAAGTGTGAGCAGGCAGATAGGAATTTCAAGGGCATTTAGCCTGCTGTAGATGAGAAAGTCAAGCTTCACTGAGGGTGGGCAGCTGTGATGCAGCTGAGGAAGGAGCATGCAGAGAAGGAGCAAGAGGAAGAGGTGTGTCTTGCAAAGAAGAGTTGCTCATCTGTGCCTCAGTCAAGCAGGAATAGGCAAGGGGAGAGAGTTTAACCCCATCTCACACCACTGAGGTTTGATAATGACTTTGTGACTTAAAAATTAGAGTGCCCAGTGTACTCTTGCAATGCCTGGCAAGTACACAAGGTGGATTCCCCAGCTTGAGAGTGTGACGTAGACAAACCACTTTTGGGTCACTTTTTGTTGGCACATTACTGCTATTTCTGTGCTTGCTAATGATGTGAAACCAGAGCGCCCTGTTCTGCCTTCTTTGCCTGGCTGCCAGTTCTTCCAGCACTGCTGGCTGAGGGCAGGAGTACCACCTCTGTCACCCTGTCTCAGTCCATGACGCCTTTGCTGAGGCTGTGGGCAACCAAACGAGCTATGATCTCTATTATAATCTGGACAGGGGTCTGCTAATAGCTGGCCTGTGCCCCATTAATGCATTTCCCTTTCACAGAGGCTCCCCAAAGAAATTGAAGATGGTGACAACCTGTGTGGCAAGAGCAGCAGGTTAGAAAGGCTGCAGTGTTGCTCTCGTTTGAATTCAGAAGCAGATGCTATAAATTATCTCACAAATGGAGCTGTAGGAATGATTTTCTGCCTCGCCTCCATAATTTGTTGGCACTTTATCTAGGTACACAGCTGCGGGTGGGGTGTCCTCGCAGGAGGGAAAAGGCACTGTGCTATCAGCCCACTTACTAACTTATGCTGGGAGAGATGATTATGGGCTGGGCGCAGCTCCACTAACGGAGAGGAGCAGACAAAAAACATTTTTCCCCTAGGGCAGGGTGTATGCAAGGCAGTACAGACACCCACTCCTGATATAGTCCTCAATTTAGGGAGCATTTCTAGGATGAGATGAACCAGTTCTGTATTCAGAGCAGCTTCTGGGCTATGTAAAACCATACCAAATTCAGATGGACCTTGTGCTTCTTTAGCTTTTCAAGCAAAAGGGGAGAATGGAAGGGGATAACATAGTACTAGGCAGATGAAAAATATAGTGCTAAGTTGACTTAAATCTATTTAATTGGGAGATAGATAGACTCCATGCCTTGGGGTGTTTGCAGGGAAATGGCAGCCTTATTCTTCACAGGTGTGTTGGAGATGCTACTTCTCCTTGTGGTGTCCTACATATCGCACTCCAACATGTCAATTCCTTCAGTTGGGTCCAGGAGCATGTGATATGTATACCAAAATGAGATCTAAAGTGAGCTGTGAGGCAGATCATTTATGAGATCCTCGTGTTGCTTACAGGATATTCAATCCTGCCACATCTGCTAATTCTGTGTCTCTAAGTGCTACTGACAGTGCCTCTGCAGGATTATCTTCTGGAAGCTGTGCTTAGTTGCAGTGGAGCACTATAGAAAATCTTTGCAAGTTTTCTTTGACTCTGCATGGAGAATACTGCAAGAAAAAGAGAAAAGAAAAAATGCACTTAGCTCAAAATCTACTTTCCATCTCTTCTAACAGCCACCATGCTGTTCTGATGCCTCATTAGAGAAAGAAATTTACGTTTTTGGTAATGTGATGTGCCTTTATGATGACAGAGAGACAAAGCTCTATCAGGCCAGTTTCCAAACACACAGATGTAGATATGTAGATTTTCTGTGTCTTAACAACTCAGAAGAGAAACCTATGATGGGGGCAGGGATGCAAACAGAAGGCACAAAACGCCTCATGAGTTTTGTTGTTGCAGTATGTCACCATCATTGTGGTGGTGGTGGTGGTAGTGGTGAGATACTGGCACTTATCTAGGTGGGATGAAAGAGGGACTGGAGCTCCTGCCTTAGCATTGAGAATGGAAAGCCTTGTGTCAGTAAACTGCAAAGAGCAATGGGAGAGTGTTATCTGCAGCCATCAGTCTCTTCCTTGTCTGCTTTCTGTAACTGCTTTGCCAGCTTCAGGCTTTGATTGGCACCACTGTCAGCTCCTTTTCCAGAGAAAAGAATGTATCCTGCTGTGTGCATCCTCACACTTCCATACATCCATCCCTTCAGGATCCGGAGGTGCTAAGACTTCTGTTGGAGCAGTTTTGCAACCTGTTTATTTGCTGATGGTCCTGGCACCAGCACCTGAGAGCACATGTACTTGTTTTGTCTAGCTATTGGTACCCTTTAGTCCCCACTTACTTTTTCCCAATGGTTTCTTTCCTAAAGGTTAGATATGCAGAGGCAAAAATAGATAGAAAGACAACAGACAGATACCTCCAACAGAAGCTTTTCCCAACAAGTTATTTCAGGGTTTGACCCTTAAAATATGAGAGAGAAAGGCTTCTGCTTTCTCTCTCCTTAACTACACTGCAGCTGATCTGTGCAGAGATATCTTCCCTGCAGCAGGTAAATGCTTTCCTGCTTCCTCTATGTAAAATACTCTTGTGGCTGAAGGATGACGGGTTTTTGTTGTTGTTTTTGTGTATTCATGTGTCTGGTTTGTTGGTTTTGGTCTGCTTGTTTTTCTTTAATTATTTCATACTATTTTTTTTTATTATTCCATTTTACATTGGTACTGTTTCTAGTTTGGTAAGAAAGGGTCTTCACTGAAACCACAATAGGCAGAGGAGTGTCAATCAGGATCCTGTGGCCATAAAGTTGCTGCTCTGCCTTTATTTACTGCATCTGCATGATTATGCTGGGTCTCAGCAGCTGAGCTGGGTCTACTGATTTCTGCAACTGAACACCTGGAGATCCTGTTCTAGAGATATTCATGTAGCTAAACATCTGGGTGGAGTTCAGGAGCAAAACATTCAAACGCTTCTGTTACAAGAGGCAAGGTGTTTTGACCTCTTGTACCTTATCCCTGTCTATCAGCAGCAAAAATACAGTTATCTAATCTAATATCGTTGTCTCATGATTGGATTTGAAATTCTTTGGAGCAAAAGTTTTCTTTCACTACATGCACAGCAATCTCTTTTTGGACTTTTGATTATCAATGCTGTTGACAGATAGTTTCAGTTAGTATTAAATCTAATCACTTTTGGTAAGCAATGATCTTATGATGCTCTTTGTAAAAGGATAAAAACTATGCTTGGAGTCCTGTTCTAGTTCTTCTTATATTGGTATTCTGTGTGCTCTTTTTTTTCTTGGTTGGGTTTTTTTTTTTTTTCATGCTGTGCTACTGGTGCATGAAAGCTGCCATAGACCACCACTTGACATACATATATGTGGGAAATTGGAGGTAACAGATGGGGAAAAAAGCCCTCTTACACTGGAAGATAATGGTAACTTTGCAAACCAAAATCTGCAGTCAAAAAGGATTTTAACTTTTAAAATTATCTTGAAACCTCAGAGTACATTCAGTCACAGAACAAGAAAAGTGAAAGGACAAAAACACCACCACGTGCCTGAGGCTACATAGAAATTTGACCTGTGGTACTCACCTACATTTGTCTAGGGGCTCATTCACTTTTTATCTGTGAGGCATCAATTTCTGGGGACTATGTTAGATTTGAATGCTTAAATACATCAAATGAAATATTTACAAATGCACCTGGTTGAAGGAGAGGTTCTCTGTAATTATCTTTCATTTCAGTGGCATCTCTGATAGGAAAAGCCCTCTTTCTCTGGTAGATTGCTCAAGCAGAAGCACCATAGGCCCTGTTACTATGGAAACAAAACCTTTTCCTTCTCATGTTCCAATAATATCCAGAAGGTTTTTAGGGCCTTTCCCCCTTTTTACTTTGCTTGGCCTTTCAGCATTTACTGTGCATAATATGCTGAAAACGCAATGCTCTTATTCTTCCAAACCAAAACAAAAGAAGCAACCCATAAAATTGTTCCTCCATCTCAAGTGTCTCTCTCTGCCATCCTTCCATCTTATTCCTTGTCTGTCATTTGATGGCTTAGACTTTTTATGGCAATCTAACTCAGTAGCTGCAATTTGCTTTGTACGATACAAAGCTCCTCTGCCCCTGCCCAAAATCTCTCCCCAAGGGTGATGAAGAAGCCCTGCTGCTGTGAAGCTGTCGTGTAGATTAAGTTTTTGCCTGTTATATAATGCAGTTGAATGTCTTCTGGGGTATTGGGGATGAGGAGATAGGAGGTGTAAGGATTTCCACTCTTGGGAGGAAAGTGATGAAATGTGCTCTCACAGCAATGATTTCTATCTCTTCAGTTTCAACGCCTTACAGCCTGTGCTACGTTGCCTATAATCTGAGCCGGCTTGCTCTGCTGCATAGAGCTGGGTGTACCAGTTTATTAGCATCTTGGTCGTTCGGTTGAATAACACAAGAGATGAAATTAAGAAGAAATCTAGGAGCAATTAAGCACTGAGCTTTTGAGATTGTCCTCATTGTGCTATGCAGCCCCTTGCATAGTCCATTCCTCAAACAAGCCGTGCAGTTCCCTTTGAACAGAGCAAGTCCCACCGCAGCAGGATCTGCTCCTGGGTGGTGCAGAGGGCCACTGCCAGCTCATGAAACATTAGCAGAAAGCCTAGAAAGGGTCTGATATTTGTGGTCACTGTGGTATGGTACCCGAGAATCATGGGCTGCACTTTAAATAAGCATTATTATTTGCACTATTATTAGCACAGCCGCTCATCTCTGCTTCTCTCTTCTCCTTATGCAGCCCTCCACAAGCATAATTTTAGATATTTTTGCTCTTTCCCACTAAGCTGGCTATAAAGAATTCAGTGTGTTTGGGTTTTGTTGCTTTTGAGTGTGTGGGAATAACTGTCAGGCCTAGAGGGCAAATAATGTTTTCTAGAAGATTAAAAAAAGAAAAAGGCAATTTATTTGAATACAGCAGGGGTCTGACTGGATATCTTTTGCCTGGACAGCACTGAAGGCATTCTCTGACCCTTCAAAAGAATAATCTAGGACATTAAAAAGCACTAGAGACAGCAAATGGTACATGTGTTTACCTGCCAAGAATAAGAGCATGAGCTATATTTTACTTTCATAGCTGAGATATTGAGATGGGATGACAGGAGAACAGATAAACAACCACCAGATTTGATGGGCTTGAGATCTGCTGAAAAAAAAAAAATAAATAAGTAAAATGAAGGGAGGGATGCTTACGATTCATCTTGCTCCTCCTTGGTAGTATGGGAATGCCTCCTTAACCAATCCACCATTATCACTAATTCCTGGTCATCTACAGCAATTCTTCCTCGGCCTACTCCTGCAGAGGGCTTAGAAGAAAAGTTACTGGGCCCTGAAGTGGGCTCTGCAAGGATTAAAGCTGTAATAGCACAGCATACACATGTGACTGCCTCCCAGTGAGATTAGTCTCTGCTGTGTTCTTATCTGTGCTCTCAAACTGAGTCGGGCTGAGCTAAGTCATTACTTGGATAGGAGGGAGACTTGTAATTTGTGCAAAAAAGTGGTTTTAATGGATATTCAGCATTGGTGACATTTCCGCAGAGTCTGTAGAAAAGGCTGTTCGCAAGTCAAAGGTGTGCATTTGGCTGTGGGAGGTGCCCTCTTTCTGGGGAGCAGAACCACAACAACGAGCACTTGAAGTCATGAAGGACTTTGCTCTCCGCTTCCAAATGGCACAGTGAGGGAAAAGTGCTACACCGCACTCTGAGTTCACTGCTTAACAACAGGAATGTCTACCCCCAGGGAAAGTGCTTGAGACTACATGATTATGTAATTTCTCTGTAAACTCATAATTGCTTATTGTGTTGCCTTCCAAAGATGCAGGACTGAACAGAGTGTCTCTTATTTTGTAGCAATTACTGATAACAAATGGTTTAGTTAAAGCTTAGTAAAGATACTTTCGGTCAAAGCCTCTGTTTTCAAGCCTGGACTGGAACTTATTTTTGGCTGCAGCCCAAGGAGGTGACATTTTAAAGTGTGAGTAAAACTAGCATCACAACCTGGAACCGCATGAGGACAACTAAGATCTACATTTCCTGTAATTCCTTATGTTGTCTGCTGGCTTTTCTCATTATTTGGATCATCACCATTTGGTTGAACAGCTGAATAAGAAAAGCAAGACTCATCTTTCTGCTACAGTTCTGTCTAATGCCTTGAAGAATCGAGGGACTGCAGCTGGGGGCTGAGGTGTGGGACCACACCAGCAGTGATTAGACCACTGATGGCATGAGTGACACTGAGCTGGATTGCAAAAAGCCGATGGAGTTCAATGGGAAATGCAGTCCTCATGCTACTGCTAGTTAGTGCAACCGGGGCTTAAATTCCCTTCGTCAGGGATGTCAGAGAGTGATCAGTGCTGGCAGGAAAAGGGGAGCAGTTTAAACAGATGGGATATCTCTAATCTTCTTGTGGTTGTGTCTAAGCATTGCTGCCATGAGGGTGAATAATCTGGGCATCTAAATCCCTTGTCTACACTTGGAGTGTATCCAAATGGATGTCAAGGTAAACAACCACAAATCCTGGCTTGGACCGTCTCCCCTTGAGGCCTCCAGTGATGTCTCTGGGCTGGGTGACTGTCTGTGGCCTGTGGTCCCTGCCAAGTGTACACAAGGCTTAATCTCTGTTTAGGGGAGAGCAGCCTTCCCGGCATGGCTTTCAGGAGCTACCTCATGCTCCGGCATCCAAGGTGGGCAAGGTCCTACCTTTCTGTGTCAGTCTACAGCCTTGTCTTGCAGTGGAGAAAGGCTCTGGTGCTGATAACAAACAGGACTTTGGGACAGCTGGCAGTGAGTGGGTGACATCCTCTCCCACTTCTTCTGTGCACATCACTTTTCCTTGGTGAGGGTCTGTGCTCTTTAGACAGCATCAGTGTCAAGGCTATGGGTGCCTAGCTGAGTTCACTCTTACCCCTAGTTCTTCTGATGTGCCTTTAGGTTTTGCACTCAGGCTACTTGGCTTCAAGAGCATAAAACACAGAGATGGGTAGGAAACCAGCCTGATTTCTGTAGAAGATGGAGGCTGCCTATGAGTGTTGTCTGGCTGATGTAGCAGCACAGAGAAAATATGTCTCTGCCCACCAAACCAGAGCTCCAGTTAGAGGTGCCCAGGGGTACCCAGCAGCTGTCCACCCACCAGCTTGGCACTAGTGGCCTCTTTCATTCCTGAGCCTGTAGCTGTCACACAGCTGTCCCACGGCCTAAATGTTTCTTGCTTCCCTACCTGTCTAGAGACTGTTTCCTATCCCCTTTCTGCAAACCAGACCACCTTCTTTCTGTACTCTTCAAATCCTGCTCTGTCCCAGGTCCCTCCTCATTCCTTCAGAGCAGTTCAGATAAGAGAAATCCACTACAATCCCACTAGTTTCTTTTTTTTCTTTTTTTTTTTTTTTTCCTCCCCAAATGTGCCCCTCTTTTATTTGTTCTTGTCAGTGGCAGTTTCTACTGGTTAGTAGAACTAACTAATGGCTGATCCAGGGAATGTCAAACACTGAGCATTCTGTGAGCATACAAAAAGACAAAGGAAGCACCTGTCAGAGTTCCTCTTCTGTGATCAAAGATCACAAAAACATGTCTGGGGAAGACTGGACCTACATTAGTCCTGTTGTGGTTGACTTCTGGTAGGAATTTAGGGATTTATTATTAGTAGTTCTTAACTCTATTATGCATTTGTTTAAAAACTATGGAAGCTGGGGTGGGCAGGACCAAATTATTTGAGCATTTGGGCAATATTTTTGAGAAGATCTTGAGATGTTGCCACAGTGAGTTTTGGACAGAAATAAAGATTTGATGGGTAATTTTGGAATAGGATTAAAAATAAAGTAAAATAAAAGCTGTCTTTTTCAACAATGGTTATTCTATGATTAGAGGATTAGAGATGGACTTGCCCATATCTGAGTAGAGATAGCCCTATTTTTATACGATATGAAGAGACGAGGGGCAGGCCCAGCAGAGAAGAATGTACAGTCTCTGAAGAAAACAACAAACAGAAAAAGAAATGCAAGGTGAAATAACTATCCTGTCAACAAAAATGAATGCCTTGATAAGCTGTATTTGTTTTTTGGTGACATGTATTAATAATGATTTTTAACATTTTTTGGCCTGCTTAAACACAAGTTTTATACAGATTTAACTAAAATGGTTTACAAAAGAACTGAATTAAGTCAGGCAATCTCTTACAGTGCAGACACCTGTATCATTTTAATTATTTATATTGGCTTAGCTTGTGCCAGTAAATCATCCTTCGTTCGCTGCCCAGCTCCATACACCAGCAGCCTGTGTGCTTGCATTGCAGGTGGCTCTGCCTTCCTCTCTCCCTCTGGAATGTGACCCCATCCAACTGCAGCAAGAGAGTAGTGAGCTCAGAGAAGGACTGGGGGAAAGCAGCCCTGTCTCCCTGGTGGTCTTCTTGGGAAGTTGATGCTGAGAAGCGAAAAGAGGCAGAGGGGAGGGCCAGGAGCTCTGCAGATGCAGTGCCTGCATCAACTCAGAGATGTAGCCTGCAGCTGACTACAGCGGAACGCTGGCTCTCCCAACAGCCATTTTAGTCACAGGAACTGAGCCTCAAGCAGTTCTGAAATTTTTTTTTAAGAAAGCAAGCAGTGCACATGAAGACGTCACTTCTGCATATTTTGTTCCTATGCTAGCTCATTCCTCCAGTCCCAAAATGCTTTTTGAAAGCACCTTGGTCATAGTGATGATGTTGTTATTTGGTTGCCTTTAGACTCACTCTGATGAGGGATTCCTTGGTAGGTTCTGCAGTGTGAGCTTAGAAAGTAGCAAGGCCAGCAGTGTGTCCTTGTAGTGTAGGAAGCCAACTGTATCCTGGGCTGCATGAAAAGGAATGTGGCCAGCAGGGTGAGGGATGTGATCCTGCCCCTCTGCTCTGTGCTGGTGAGACCTCACCTGGAATACTGTGTCCAGATACGGAGTCCTCAGTACAGGAGGCACTCGGACCTGTTGGAGCATGTCCAGACGAGGGCAACATGATTAATTGGATGGATGGAACACCTCCCCTGTAAGGACAAGCTGAGAGAGCTGTGGCAGTTCAGCCTGGAGAAGAAAAGCCTGCGGGGAGACCTGAGAGTGGGCTTTTCAGTATCTGAAGTGGGGCTATAAGAAAGAAGGGAACAGATTCTTGAGTGGGGTCTATTGTGATAAGACAAGGAGAAATGGTTTCAAACTAAAAGAGGGGAGATTTAGATTGGATAAAAGAAAAAAAAAAAAAAATTGCAGTCAGACTGGTGAAGCACTGGAACAGATTGCCCAGAGGTGGTAGAGCACCTAGAGTGCAACTTCAGAGAGGCTCTGAGCACCTAGCGGTAGGTATCCTTTTCATTGCAGGGGAGTTAGAGAAGGTGGCCTTCAAAGGCCCCTTCAAACACAAATGATTCTATGACTCTATGAAATGCTCCTCTCAAACTAAGCACAGTCATTTTTGAACTGTCTTGTGCATTATGTTTTACTGGTATCCATGTGGCACGTGGATACCATACAGATATGAAGAAAGGCCGGTGTGAATAAAGGCAGAAAGGGGTCTTTCAGCCTCAACCTGTTGCTGACACACAAAGAGGAATAGATTATGGTGGCCAGGGTATGTGGTGGTAGAGCTGTGTGACTTCCAGGGCCATCTGAGGGGATCAGCTGCCTCTTTGTGAGTGTGTCCAGAGAAGGGCAACAAAGCATGAAGAGTCAGAGCACAAGCCTGATGGGAAGCAGGTGAGAGGACTGGAATTATTAAGTCTGGAGAAGAGAAGTCTTGGGGAGACCTTACTGCTCTCTACAATGACCTGGAAGGAGGTTGTGGTGAGGTGGGAATTGGTCTCTGCTCCCGGATAACAGTGATAAGATGAGACGGAATGGTCTCAAGTTGTGCCAGAGGAGGTTCAGGTTGGACATCAGGAAAAAATTTATTCTCAGAAATAGAGGTGCAGCAGTGGCACAGGCTGCCCAGGGAGGTGGTGCAGTCACTCACTGTCCCTGGAGGTATTCCAGAACCGTGTGGATGTGGCACTGAGAGACGTGGTCAGTGGGCATGGTAGGGATGGGCTGACAGTTGGACTAGGTGATCTTAGAGGTCTTCCCTAACCTCTGTAATTCTATGATCAGTTATAAGATTTTGGTCTAGGAGGCATCTGCACGTGGAGAAACGGGGAGCGAATTAATGGGAACTGGAGCTTTCCTACAGCACGGTAAGTGCCTCTGCTGTCATTGATACCACGCACGTTGCAGGTCTTCCATCAAAAAAGAGTCCGCGTCGTGCAGGGGCAGGCACTGGGACCGGGCTGCGGTACAGCTGCCGCGGCTGAGGGAGGCGCCGGGCCGGGGCGTTATCAGGGGGCGGCGGGCGCCATCTGGTGGAAGGAGGCGCGGGGCGGCGGGCACAGCTCGGCCGTCCGCTGCACGGCCTGTAGCAGCCTGGTGGTGCCCACACCGGGGCCGTTCCATCACCCGCCGCCATCCCAGAGGCTCGGGCGGGGTGGCTGAGCCCCGCGGTGCCCGGCGCCTCACGCTCCATAGACACCTTTCGCTTGGCAGCTCGGCTCGCATCCTTTTATTAATTTCTGCTTCACACTTCCTCTTACCTTGCCTCTCCGCTACAGCCATCCAAGATGTTCTTTCTCACCAGGGCATCTTTGCCAATCTGGTACATATCAAGCTAAATGAGGCATAATTAGGAATAATTATGACATGACATGGTCTGGAATGAGAAGCAGATGGGGCTTCCCCCTGGACGCTCCAGGTTTGATGTCAGGGAGGAGGGGACAGGGACAGAGGGGAGACGTAACAGACTGTAATGAGTTCCTGCTTTTGTCACCTCCACTGGCAGGGGCTGGACTGCAGAGGGCAGGAAGGTGTTTTCACTCGGCCTCTCAGTTATGCCCATTCTGCAGGGTTTTCAGATTCTTTGTGTTGTACGGTGGGCTACGCACGAATGTAGAGGTGTTGGGCACCACTGTAAAAGGAACATTTGAGGGAAAACTCAGCCTTCGGCTTCTCTGTGAGTTGCCCTTTGGAACTGGTGTGAGGGAAAGGCCCTTGCTTGTGAAGTTTCTGGCATGTTTGCTTGCTTTTATGCCTATATAGAGGCAGAAGGGAACACAGGGTTTGACTAGAGATGTGTGACACAGTGGATGTACACAGCTGTGTGGTGGACAGTACACAAGGCAGGTAAGAGTGTGAGCTGTCATGTGAGTGTTAGTTTCTCCTTAAGAACTGATATCATACAGAAAAATATCCACTATGAGGACTAAGGGAATATAGAACCACTCTCCATCATTACAGTCATATGAGCTGTTAGCAAACTTTGTCTCTGGCATTTTGCCCTCTTACATAGAACCATGAAATGGCTTGAGTTGGAAGTGGCTTAAAATTTCAAATCCTCTGCCATGGGCAGGGTTGGCAGCCATGAGATCAGGCTGCACAGGGCTCCATCCAACCATCTTGAACACCTCCAGGGATGGTGTGCCCACAACTTCTCCGTGCAACCTACATAATTGGGAACATTCCCTGAGGAGAGAGCCAAACCTTACCACACAAGAGGTGGTAATATTCTGAGATAGACTTCAGTACCAACCAGAGGACTGGTATAGGTATTTATGCATACCTATCTTCATGTCTGGAGGAACAGACAGGAGGCAAGAAAACATACAAACCCAGGTCATGGTGGTTGGGAATCAGAATAGATGGCAATACAGGACCACTGTGCTGCTCTCACCTTCAACAGCCCTCTGCCCAGCCATGTTTCCAAGGAAATATACGACATGCTGAAGAAATGGCTTCTTTACAGTCATTGCTCTACAATCTTGGCTGCAAGAGAAGATCCAGAGGGATTAGTTTCTTCTATTTTACTCATACGAGAATAAAACTCACTGGTTGTGGAGAGTTTAGTGCTTAGATTTTCAAGCTGCTCCTGCCTTCAGTTATATAGATTTGCTGTTCCCAGCAGACAGCCTTTTTACTAAAAAATGTAGGCAAGGGGGTCCTTCTCAAGAATGTTATTGGAGATGGATGCGTGCACTTGGGAGTAGTCAGCAGCCATAGGCTAGTTATTCTTGGACGTTTGCTCAATCCGTACCTGCTTATCTTCATCCCACAGAGCAGGTGACACTGCCTATTCTTGTTTATCTTGTGTTCAGACTCACTGAATTGCCCTCTGGATGCTCCTGTTAAACCCAAATTATTGGTTTTGTCCAGATGCCCAGTTCTTAGATAGCTAAAATTAAAATGATGATTCTTACCCCACAGGTCTAATTCAAATTTGAAAATGATAATTTGATATTTATGTCATTTGGACATTTTTAAAAAATGTCCTCACTGATAACTGCAATCATCAGTACCTTTCGTAACCCTTGAGTATGCATAGCTCAAACGTGGCTTCTTCAAGAGCCATTGCTCGGCTTCTCGGAGAGATATTGCTCATGAGCATAATGCTGTTGTTTGCTTATACACTGTGACACATGCTGTGTTCACACACACTGATTGTGCCCCCCTTGGGCATCCTAGATAGCACTTTCCCAGTGATGGCATCTTTCATCATGTCCAGTTTTAGGAACTATTTTCATCAGTAAGACAAACTGGGGAACATTTTATGCTAGAATCATTCTAAGAATAGAAGTCTGCTGGATATCTATGCAAGATGCCTCCTGGGTTTATTGCCTTGTGGGCTTTTGAATCTGTTCTTGAAAGTACAGGTAGAGACTCTCTTTCAGGCAGAACACAGAGTCTCCTCCGTGCTGGCTGTTTCACGTATCCCCACAGGTTACAGACTTGTAGCAGTGTATGACAGGGTGGGGACAATTCAAGTGAAAGATGGTTATGGAACACAAGTAATTGCTCCTCCTCTGGCCTGCTGGATACTTAAGGTTCAGCATTAGATATCAAATCAGACTTAGAAAAGATATATCTTCCTGAGTTTGACTTCTCATGAGGTCTACAGAAGCCCACAGGTAACTTAGGTAACAAAGGATGAGGAGGAGATGACTACCTCTCTTAGAAACTTTTTAAATAAATAAATACTTTTATCTGTATTTTTAGGTTTCCTGATACCTTTTTTTTTCTCATATGACCTCTCATTTCTGTCATTTCATCTCAGTTCGAAAAACCCAGTTTGGCATAAGCAGGTATCCAGTCTATTTTCTCTTGGTTCTGGCTGGGAACTGTGTCTAATAAATAGAAATGATGGGGCAGCTCTGTCCAGGTGGGAATTCTTGTCTTTACTGTTGTCTCAGCACTGCAGGATGACCCTGATAAACAACGGATAACACAATTTATTTCCACTTTCTCTGTGTCTCGTCCAAATTTTTGGCACTTGGCTGATACAGGGGCATAGCTTTGCCTTGAAGAGTTGGAGGAAAGCATAGCATTAATTGTTTTCTAATCAGATATTGCAGAGACTCCTGATTACTGACCATTCCCATGGTGTTTTTGTACCGTCCTCATCATCCTTAGTTATAGCAGTGGGTAGAATGCACCAGTAAGGTTATTTGCTGCTCAGCATATGGCTGAGTTTCACCTTGAGACCTCAGTTCTGTCAGCAGTTTAAAGATTAAATGCCACCTCTCTAAGTGACTGTCAGAATCACCACAAAAATCACCGAGAGGTAAGAGAGATAATCCCTTAGGAGCTTCTCCATTGATCCTCCCATGGTTCCTAAGCAGTGTGTAGCCCTGAACGCATGACTGTCCATTTCTCCAGATTAGTTGATTTAGTTACACATCCCTTGGGCTTGTCGGGGGAAATTTGTATCCCTGAAAAGAAGTAAAAGTCAAATAAGAGATACTCCAACCCATACTAAACAGCATTACTCACTGCAGTAAAGTACAGATATCTCCTAGAACTGAAAGGCTGTTTCTGCTGGTCCTGCTGACACCAGCTCCATTTCACTCTCTCCCACAGAACTGTGCATGCTCAGCTGCTTGGTTTATTCACCTGGCATCCAGCATGGCATCTAAAAGCTGCTGTGCTGGAGAAAGAGAATTCTTTACATCTTCACCCAGGTTTAGAGTCTGCTCTCTCCTTTGACATTTGGCAAATGGTTGAGTATATGTGCAGCACCCTTGAGAATTGTAAGACATGCCCTAAATGATGCTCTCCCAAGGAAACGTTGTTTTCTCTCTCTTTCTCTCTCTCTCTCTTTTTTCCTTCCTCCATCTATTGTTTCCTAAAGTATCTACTGTTTTCTGATATACAGCCTGTGAAGATGCAAGGTGATTTGTACTCCTGCATGCCAAGGCACGTAGATAGCATCACATTACTGGGACCATGTTCATGGACATTTTCTCCAGACAACTTATTAAGAAAAATCCTGCCGATTTTTTTTTTTTTTTAATTGCACAGCACAAAATGAAATGAATGAGGAACTTGATTGTCATTTTGCATACACAGGCATTTTTGTATGAATTAAGGAGCCGACTTGAGCTGGTCGTTTCTCACACAAAAGCAGAGCCCTCTGGTGGTCGTTAAAGATTTTTATTTTTTTCTTTATTATCATTTTTATCCAAATACGTAAGGACTCTGTAAGACTTAGTTTGCGTATCTGTTTTTTAAGATGAAAGTTTGCAACAGTTAATGTAATTTTTTTCATTATTTTTCCACACATTAAAAATGATATTGTTCTTTTGCCCAGTAATGTCAACTTGGAAAATTGGCTTGGCTTGAGTGCCATATTTACTCTGCAGGCAATGGAAACTGTTGATATGCAGTTAAAGAAAATTCAGGGAGTGTTTTGGAGTTGGAAATCATTTCAAATTAGCATGCACTGAAGCTTTGACTTTGCCATAACTTTTCCTTTTAACCTCCCAGCTCAGAAGCAGATTTTTAACTACCCTAAAAAGATGGCTGATGTGGTGGAGAACAGGGAAAGTGATGGAAGAAAGGGAAAGGAGGGACATGTGAAAAGTCAATACAGAGTTCTGAGTTTTCTAGATACATCCTTACTTCATCCTTCTCAGGCAGTTCAGCTGAGGCAGCACAACTAAATGTTGGTTTCTCCAGATTCTTAAAGACAAGATTGGACATGCTTGTTTTGACCAGAGAACAATCTCTTCTGGTGTCATGCTGCAAGAGACATCATGATCAGAAGATGATTATCCCAGCTTAGAGGTGCATCTTGCAGTTCACGTGTACTGATCTCTGTAACAGCCAGCTCTGGAGTTTGTCACAGAGGTCCTTCGTCCCAGTGCCCCTGGGGCATCTCAGCACTGACCAATACAGTTTGAAGAAATAGCCTTATTCCGAATGAATGGGGCTGTGTGCTGGGCTGGACAGTGAAATGGGAAAAATTCAGCAGGAAATAATGAAGTATTTCCTCTTTTGCCAGCCGAGGAAAGAGGAAACAAGTTCTTCAGGGGAAGAGGCAAGGAAGGAAACAGAAAGAAGAAATGAAAAGGAAGAAAGAAAACACAGGGGAAGGAAGGGAGGAAGGGATGGAAGGAAGGAAAGAAAAGGAAGAAATGAAAAGGAGGGAAAGAAAAAGAAGGAATGAAAAGGAGGGAATGAAAAGGAAGAAAGAAAAGAAAGGAAGAAAAGGACAGATGGAAGGATGGAAGGACAGAAGGATGAAAGGAAAGGAAAAAGGAAAAGGAAGGAAAATGAAGGAAGGGAGGAGGGAAGGAAAAGCAAGGAAAAGAGAGGAAGAAGGGAGAGAGGGAGGGAGGGAGGAAAGAGGGAAAGGATGAAATGACTGGAGTGTTCAACATGTAGTAAGTTTATATGTGTGTGTTTCTGTGCATGCAGATGCAGGGGAGATTGAAAACCTATTCCCAGCTGGCTTGGATAAACTTTCCCATTTTACTTTGGAGGCAAGGCAGCTATATAGTCCTTTTGGGATACTGACAGTCAGCAAAAGCTGTGGCAGCTACATGATGGCTCTGCAGGAAGGAGCAGTAATCGTACAACACCATGGTTCAGATGTGTTGCAAAGGCCCTCCCTACTGAGCTCGTTGCTCAGTGGTTGCAGGGCAGAATTATGAATGATATGATGCATCCAAGGCCAGCCAGAAAACAGTCAGAGTGGAGATCTATTGCAAATCTGTGGCCAGTCTGATGCTGTTGCTTCTGCCATCATGCTGAGAACTGTAGCAGATTTGTATTGTTTACTTTCTGGGAAGGCACCACCCCAATATAATTACTAAAACACTACTTATGTACATTTAGTGTGTAACAGAACATTTGCTGTCTTTATGAATATTGCTCCAGGTGTCTGAAGAAGTAGGGATGGTGGAGGGGGGAGGTAGGCAGTTTGTATAAATTTTCTCATGGTGTAGTTCGAGCCATAATTTTGTTGTTAATGTAGGTGAAAGCTGTAGAGGCCAGGAAGTAGCCTGGTAGCTTGTGTGCTCTCAGATTGCTGTCCTGATTGTACACTGCATAATCTGAGTCACATTACACTGAATAGTAATAATAGCCATCACCCGCCCTTACAGGCTGCTAATAAAATTGAATAGTTAATCAATGTGAAAATGCTATGATATTGCAAGTCAAGCACATCTGGACCTGGTCTACTCTTGGTAACAAGATTTGGGTGATACAGTAGATGACATTAAGATCCTGTCTGTGACATAATGCCAAAGTAATAGTTTTGATGACACTTCTGCCATCCAATCATTTGTATCAGGCAATAGAATCATAGTTTTCTTGCTTGTTAGCATTTTCACAATGATGTAGCTTAGTTTGAACTGGTGACCTTACCTTTCTTTAGTCTTCTAAGCCAGCCTGGCTACATGCTAAAAAAAAGATTCTTTCTTTTCCAATCTCAGAGAGAATAAAAATCAAATCCCTACGGAACAAAGAGCCTTGAAGCGCTACAGAGCAGTAGGAAGCCGAGTCAAGCCGTTGGACAGCATGAGAGCTTTGAAAGCCTGTATTAAATTGCAAACTTACTGAATGACCCTCCTGAAGAGAAGAGATGTCACCTTTCATTCAGAAGTGGAAATTTGTCCTCCTAACTGTGTGCATGCACGTGTGAGAAAGACAGGCAAAGAGGTAGAGGAACAAGGCTGGCTTAGCACCAGACTCCTATCAGGAGCAGAATGCAACAGGTTAAGCAATTTCCAACAGCTGAGCCCGTCTTTGCTGGCTTATGAGGTGCAAAAGACATCTGTCCAAATCCTCTAGCAGGTAACTAGCTTACCCAAATGTTCAGTCTCTGTTACACCCTTCCAGACAATAGTTGGCTCTTTTTCTCTGTTTGGATTATCTTTTACATTTCTAAGGTGGTAAGGGACCAAGGAGGAAAGATAATTTATATTGCTTCAGAGAAATAATAACATCTTATTTTTGCTTTTGAACATTGTAGAGAACACCATGTCGGAACTTCTCAAATAGAGACAACCTTTGGTTCATCTGTTTGGAATTAGAGGCTAGTGTGACGCGGAGTTTTTCAATTGAAGTCTACAGAAGTAATGTGATTTAAATGCTGCAGGAAAATCATTTAATATTTAGATATTGTAGCCTTCTCTCCAGAACATGAGGGATGTGAAGCTATTGGAGCGTGTCCAGAGGAGGGTCACAAAGATGCTCAGAGGGCTGGAGCACCTCTCCTGTGAAAACAGGCTGAGGGAGCTGGGCTTGTTCAGCCTGGAGAAGAGAAGGCTGCAGGGGGACCTCATTGCAGCCTTCCAGTACATGAAGGGACCTTATAAGCAGGAAGGGGACTGACTTTTTACACAGTCTAATCTTCAGAGGACAAGGGGGAATGGCTTTAAACTAAGAGGGAAGATTTCAGCTAGATTTTAGGAAGAAATTGTTTGCTCAGAGAGCAGTGAGGCACTGGCACAGCTGCCCAGGGAAGCTATGGGTGCCCCATCACTGGCGGATCAAGGCCTGGTTGAATGGGGCCCTTGGTAGCTGAACTGGTGGGTGGTAGGGAGTGGGACTGTATGGGCTTTCAGGTCCCTTCCAACCCAACCATTCTACAATTCTATGTTTCTGTGATACTATTATTCTACAATTACATGTTCCTTTTCATGAATCAAAATGTCAGAATCCAGCCAAAATTTAAAAAAAAAAAAAAAGAAAAAAACACCATATATATTTCCATTTCCATTTCCTCCCTCCCTTCCCCGTAGCCAGGCACAGCAGCATTTTCTCGTACATCTGCTCATAAGAGGAGCTGGGTACTTTTCTCCAAAGTGGCCTTTGTCTTCCTTAACTCTGCTCTCTTCTTCCAGCTGCTGTGGGGCCAAGGACTGTTTGAACCACTCTCCTGCTGGCAGCTTAGCTCCCACCAGGCAGATGCAGGGGAAGGGCCCTCTTCTGTCTCAACAGTGACAGCATGAGAATTTGGTCTGTGTATTTTTTAGGGCTGTTGGTTTCCCAATGTTTTTTTCTGACAAAGCCCTTAATTCCTATTGATGTAATAATTGATCTCCTGACAGTACAGCCTGAGATGCTGCTAAGCATTTCAAATGGGCTCAGATGAAATAACATACAATTTCTCTGTTCAACTGTGAAAACACTTCCCTGAAATTATCCTGTAGGTGAGATCAGGTTCCTCATCAGGCTACCTCTGAATTTTCTGTAGCACTTCAGAGGAAAAGGAAGCATCCCACAGGATATTGTTTAGGGATAACCTTCCTGGAGGGATACTTTCTCGTTAATCCTTGCCACTTAGAAGCTGGATTTTATGCGCTGTGGTACAAAAAAATAATTTAAAATCTCATCCAGTGTAAGATGTATAAATCTTGTTCTACATTTTCCTGAATTCTTAGCCTGAATAACGTCTTCCAACAATAAATTCCATACATTATTTAGAAGCCACGTGGAAAACATTTCACAGTACCTGCCTCCATCATAATTCAATGCTCTTCCATTTCCTGCACAAGGCAGTCATTTTGTCTTCTCCATCCTTTGATATTTTTATCTATTGCAGCCCTCACTTCTTTACTGCCTTTTGAGATCAAGCAATGCTAATCGTTCTCATCTCTCTTTATGCCATAGTCTTTCTATTGTTCTGCTTTTTGCCACTGTTTCTAGTTCATATTCCTTTCTATAATGTCCTTCTTGACATCCTGATCCAGTGAAGTCAGAGGTAATGTGAGTGGGATGGCTTTGTTAGTGCCTGACTTTCAACCGGGTGCATTATGGTTTTGTCTTCTGTTATTTCTGTTATCTGTATTCTGTTATTGCACATTCTTATGTGCAAGTTACTGATCCTACCAAGTTTTCATGTTGTTCCACAGTTTGGGTTATTGTTCCATAGGAATAAGTACTTATGTGCTGTAATAAATTTGTTTGTCAAGTCATTTGCAAAAATTTAACAGTAGCTGCTGTTTGCTATCCAAAGTGTGCACTCAGGTTCTCTAGCATTAATTTTACTGGAAGAAGTGAGTTTGTTATCCTTATCAAAATAAAGACAGAGGTTTCAACTCAGCTAAATGATTTCTTTGTTTTTAGTCCTGAAGTTCTGCATATCCTCCAAAGAGTTATATCCATCACAAGCTTGCTGTTTGCCTGAGAGATTTTACAAAGAGGCAAATTGGTATTTAGCATTGGCTTTTTCTTAAAGAATGGTAGTTTTTGCTGTAGGGACCTAGGTCTGTATTTAACTGAGGGAGCAAATGCTTGAAAAGATACTGATGGCTTCAACTCTCTGATGTCTGAAACACTGAAAAATGAATCACCAGGGTGGAAGAAGTACTCAATTTTACTTTTCCTCTATAACCCCAGCATGGAGTCAGGTTGGAACCTGCAAATTTATCACTTCAGATCAATTCTGCATACATATCTGCCACGTGAATTCCCTGTTCCTTTTCAGGCCTGGAGCGCTGTGTGTGGGCTGCTGCAGATATAGGGAGCTAGCCATTCATGGGTTCTGAGTTTGTTTTCTTCCCTCTCCTTTGGCTCATCTACAAACTTCAGATCTCTTTCCTGGACAGGAATTCCACCACTGTGAGACCCCGAACACTACGTCTCTAACAGATTTTGAGTAAATAAACATGAATAAAATAAAAATGCTGATGAGGACAAAGATTGTAAAAAAAATTCTCTGGAAATAATGAAATCACTGTCAGAAGGACATAGATTGATGTGCCTGTGAGTGAATGTGGGCTGGTAGGAGACTGCTGAGCTCACGGTCTGTCAGACTGACCAGAATTGCCTGATTGTCTCTTCTTATTCATCTTCTGGTTGGTATCCATCTGTTGTCTCTTGTCTTAGCATATTAATTTAGGCTTGTAATTGCATCCGATCATCAAAGGGATAATTTTAAAAAAGCTTTTAAAATAAATGAAGATTGGAATTTAACCCATCCATAAAACTTTCCAGTCTTCGTGCTCTCCCTCAGCTCTGTTCCCAGTCCCACTCTTGGCCATTCTGTTCTGCCAGTTATACCTCCCTAATCTCCCATTTCACTAATCCATGACACCATTTCTCTGCTCCTGTCCCCATTTCTCACACGTCCTGTTATTGTCACTGCAGTGTCCGGAAGACACCTGCAAAGAGCTGGGACTTCAAGGGTCTGTGATGCCCCCATGATGTTCCCTTGAGTTATCAATGTGCTCCTATTGAAGGGAAGTTGGCAGATAAGGTTTTGTGCTGGTTTTTTTCTGCATAGTCAGTGACTGGACATCTGCTGTTTTCCTGTCCTCCTAATTTCACCATTATGACCTCCCACACACATGCAGTAGATGTAATAGCCTTCTTCCTGAGAGCCTCCACTAGTGCCTTGCCTCTGAGATAAATGCCCCTTGTGAAGATACTGTCCTTGGTCACTTGCAGGTTTCCTTGGGGGAGGGCGTGGGGGTGAGGAGTTGATCACCTTTATCCAACTAGACTCCATGAAGTTAACCAGTCCTGTCAGTGAATTCTTTGCCAGTGTGACTTTCCTGAGTAGCTTTTACTGTTCTGATGAAGAGGAGCACACAGGAAGGAGTGAGAAGCTGTCCCAAGGACTCTGAGCCTGCTTTCCCTTCAGACACCGTGCTGCAATAGGTGGGATGACTGGCTGACTTGCTTGTATTGTGAGATCTTGAAGAGTCACAGTATTGACAGAGGCTTCAGGTTTTGTATGGAGACAAGAGGGGCTGGAGATGCTGGCTATGGAATAGGTTGAGATGCTCTCAGAAACTGTCCTAACACTAGATCTCTGGGCCCAGACTTGTCTATAAGCTGATGAGCTGTCCATAAAGTGATCTAGGAACATCAATCTGATCCCACTGCATATCGTGTCCTGACTCTCTTCTTCCTGAATAGTCTTCAGTTTCTGGTAAAATCAGGCTGCAATTTCCTCATTATGATCTACAGATATATCAGGATTGTCATCTTCTGAGTGCTATGTATGTGGCTCTTGGGAATAAAATGAGAGTAGAACTTGAAGGGATGCTTAAAGCAATTAGGTACCAATTCCAACAGAGATGAAAATACCAGCCTGGATTAACTATTTGTCAGAACAATTCAAAGTTGTTGCATCTTGAGGGAAATTAACTTGGAGGTGGAAAGGCAAGCTAATCCTAAAACAGTAGGCAAGCACCCTGTCAGAGCCTATGGTTATATATGGTCAACATCAACATAATTACTATGTCTTTATTATTAATTAGCTTATCATAGATTATTAATTAGCATTATCATTAACAGAATTGATTGTAACTTAAGAAACTGAGTTGGGGCATAAATAGTTGAATTAATCTTAAGGATGCATAAAATGCTTTAAAAATGCTGGATCTGTATTTCTTAGTGTGTACAGAACACTTTACCTCACTTGTCTACTTCTCATTCAGTCAGTCTGTACTCACGATGGCACTTCTTACAAAGAAAGCTCGAGGGGAAACAAGTGCTTTGGACAAGACACATAGCAATACTGCTGACAAATTACAGGCAGGATGTTGTTGAGATGCACACTCCTGTAGGAAGACCAGGGCAGCTTGGCTGGTGTGGGCAGCTTGGCTCGTGTGTCTGCCAGGAATAGGTTGAAGGTCCTCATTTCTCCCTGGGTGGGTTTGTCCCAGCTCCAGATGTTGCTACCCTACCCCAGCATTGTGGCAGATCCCTCTTAATGCTTTCACTGCTATTGTTTGGCACTGATATCCTGCAAGGGAGGAGAGGTGTTCCTTATAAATACAGTTTCCAAGGTCTTGTCACAGCTAATATACAAGACTTTTTGTTTTGGATGTCAACACTGAACTTTGCCTGGGCATTGGTCTGTCTTTGAGTTAGCTCTGAACCTGTCTTCACAGGCACAAACATGCACACTTGTACTTATGCAATGCCCACTGACAGGAAAGAACATTCAGTATAAACACACACACACACAGAGCCATATGGACACATGCTCATTAATTGAAACCAAGACTATGTACTGAATCTCGTTGATAGCATCCAAATCCTAGCCAATCTGCCAGTACTTATGAGATGCAAGACTGGATTGCTTCCATTGTCTGTCACTTAAAAGCTGAAAATTATTTTGCTGGCCTCCAGCCCTTGCTCCCATATTCTTTGAGAAACAGCATTGACATTTTGTTTGAATGCACGTGTGGGTATATTAATATTTTGTGCACTATTCTATGTGTAAGCTATAGCTGATGCTTACTCCTATGCAGATGGTTAGCTCAAGGGATACAAATCACTTAAGTTTATTGTCAGATCCTGCTTAAGTAGATTGAAATGCAGTGAACTCCATGGGAGGGAATTTCTCCTTCTGAGTATACTGCACACGCTGAAAAACAGTCTTTTGATGTTAAGTAGACTTAATTTGAGGAGCAGCATTGAGTAACCAGTAATGTCACAATTAAGTATAGTGTGAACCTAAATTAATCGCCTTGGCATCCAAAACCACTCACCGTATCAGCACATGGCATTTCAATGCAGGACCATGCCTCACTGAGCAGGCACAGAGGGAACAGCTTTTGGGAGAGATCAGAGCTCTGAAGCGATAAGAACTGTAGAATGCAAGCCTTTGACTTTTTCGCTACAAGTATTGGAAAGCCTGAAAACAATGGGATGGATGTACCCAGGCTGGGCACAGAAGGATTTTCATGTTAAGGCTCCTAAGTGTCAGGACAGTTCAGAGTCAGTGCCTGTCTCTCCTGCAGCTTTCTGTGTGAGACTGTGGAGAATCAGCTGAAGCAGCCTGTGCACAAACCTCTGCACCTATTTATTGAGACTAGGTTTGCACATGCTATTTATTCTCCTATCAAATGGAAGAACTATCTTATGTGGCCACACACTAGGACATCTTAAAATCTGTCTCCATTGCCTGAGGTGTAGACTTGTGAGCAGACTCCAATATTCCGTGCCATGCTTTGTGGGCAGATGATGTGCATCATGAACACATACATCTTCCAATTGTGACTTGGACATGTAAAATTCTGGCTTGGGATTCAGGGCTCCAACAATCTGTGTGGACAGCCCCTGAGTTTCAAACAATCCAAACTCCAATTTTATTTCTTGAAATTTTTTCATGATATTTAGTCTGCGTGTCTCTGATAAAAGCCTTTCCTTGGAGGAGGTAGGGAATTGATCAAGAGCAGAGTTGGCAAGTCAAATCTGGCAACAACTTTGCCTACAAGGCAACAGGTAAAGAAGACTGTCTCAGGCATGGGGACTTGGGAAGGTGGTCTGGCAGGGAATGCTGACTTGTGAACGTTTTAAGGCATCCAGTTCAATCCATTCTCTGCACCAATGTTGCAGACCATAGTTTTCCCAAGGACTTAGTATTTTAAAACACACTATATATATTTGATCCATCTTCCCTCTAAAAGATCATCGTGAAGATTTGTCAATAATTTACTGTGCCCATACTGGGGGGAGGGAAAGCAGATCATTAAGTCTTGAATACAGCCTGCCATCTGGATGGGCTCAATGCGCAAGAAGGCGTAAAGTTGGGATGCAAATGTGCAGCACTTGGTTCTCAGCCAAGACAGAGCTTGTGCTCAATTGTTTAAAAGAAAATCTACACAGACATGAGTTATTGCAGTAGAGAAAAAGAATTCATGGGAGCCCTTGGGATTCGCTTTGCAGAAAGCACCACTACAGCTCAAACCCATGGGAGCTGTGCTTTGAGTGCATAGAGCTTTCTGTATGTGGGCTACTGGAGTCTTGAAGCTGACATCTAGGATTAGTTGTTCCTTTTGGCACTTATCTTTGTGTGCTTGTGTTTCCCATCCAGAGGGTCCACACTGGCAAGAAGTTTCCCAGTGTTTCCCAGGTGAGGCATCCTGACCTGATGTGACTGCTGTCTTAAGGACTGTGTGCAGTCTTCCTTTTGCCTTTGTGTGTGGGCAAGAGGATGAATAATGCCAGCCATGCTGAGAACATTACAGTGGTTTGTAGCAACCCCTTCCTTTTCTGTCTGCCTTTGCCATGGACTCTTTGTGTTGCCGAGCAAACCACATAGACCCAACTGTTCTGCACTGGCCACAAGCTGTTTCTTTTTGTGTGTTGGAGCAGCAAGCCACTGTGGTACCCAAAATTAAGGGTCAGCATCACAGATTTTTGGCTGCAATCAGCCTATGACTCAATTCTCTGTCTCTAAAAATGGCTGTGAAATGGTTTGGTTTTGTAGGGGTGACTTGCAGAAAAAAAGTCCTTTTGAGTTTGGGAACTGCTCAGTGGTAATAATGAGGCAAATCAGAAATCCCAGGAGGGAACAGGATTCTGTACGCTATGCAGCACATTGCTGGCATGCAGATAAGTACGGACAACAGAGTGGAAGGAAGAGAGCCTCATCCACAGTGGTCTTTTGTATGATGAATGAGGCAGCAGATCCAGTGGAAAGGAGAAGGGTATAGGATCATGCAATTAAAATTGTACCTCTATTATTATTTCTGTTTCAAAAGTTTGGTCCTACTTCACAAACCATGTGGTATCAAATCAAGAACGGATGGAAATAAATGGCTTATTTTTAGAGTCTCTTGTAGGGTTGAAACATACATTTGATATCCAAAGGTATTTCCAGTCCATATTTGAAGCTGATATCATGCTATTCTGTTGCTAGTGGAAACTGTTGATGTGTTTGGTACACTTCAATTACGCATCACTCTGCTCTGCAGTTTGGAAACTGGAAGATATGCAGGTGGCTTCATTTTAATATCTATTTAAAGTGTAAATGGCTGTCTGCAGTGTCCTTTGAAAAGGCAAAGATTGTGAAAGCTTCAGCACTCGTGGAATTAAGAGTGCACATGTGGTAGAAAAGAGTGGTAAATGCGATGCAAGACAGGTGCTAATGGCTTTGATGATTAAAGCTGAAGCCTTTGTCCTTTGAGTACCTGTGGGAGATCTGAAAGGTGGTAGCACCAGGAAGCAAGATAGTCCCGAAGAAAGTTGTGTGGTGCTTTGCCTGATTGAGGAAAGGTACAGCAAGTGTCAGCCAGCTCACCTCTGCCAGGGTTAGGGATCACAATAGGACAGGGGTGCTCCTGGTTGAATGATGATAAGCGGTATCCATGCTGTGCCAATTAATCTGATGATCTTGAGGGTGGTCATGCAGATAGTAGCCCTATTCTGCATACTGGGAACAGTCAGGCATAAGGTTTTGGAAGACTCAGAAGACAGAAGGAGCAAAGCTTCTCTGATGTTGGAAATCTGTCTTTCCAGACCTGGTGAAGGAGACTTACAAGCCATGTTCTCAAACTTCATAAAACAGGGTATGTGAAACCATAAGAGTTGAGATGAATCCATGCATATAAAGGATGCTGTTATAAACAGAGCAATTACAAATAATGAAACTGTCAAACTGCATGTTCTTCTCATCCATTGCACTTTCTCAAACAAAGAGCATTTTGATGGAAGAAGAGCTCCAATTTTGTTGGAATCCACTAAGATCAGTGACCCTGGGAAACAAGGTAAGGTTGTAGGAACACGAATCTATTCTTTAACACTACCCAGCCTGAAGCATGCATGGCTATGTTGTCAGAGCTGACCACCTGAACTGCATCTACAGCTAATTCTGTTATGGCACAAAAGCTATACTAACATTAGGAGGTGTGTTTAACCAGCTAAAATGGTCAGAAATTTAAGATGGGCTATCTTTCCTGACAGTGACTTCTCTGAACAAGTGGTGCTTTTATCTATAGCATATGTGTTGGTCTAAGTGGCATTGACTTTCTCCTGGGCAATAAAGGTTTCTTTCAAGACTTCCAGCTTTTTTTTTTTTTTTTTGCAAGTTGTGCTTCCTGCTCCACAACAGGGAGAGGGTAGAAATCATTCTTGGGAAGAATGAAAAGAAAGAGTCATGGTAGAAAGCATCTGTTTTTCATTAAGCTTTTCCTTAGAAGCAAATATTGCACAAATCTGGTTTTTTTTCCCCTCTAAGTGGAAAAATAAAAAGGGACAGAGAGAACCAGAATGGGAGAAGTTCAGCTTAGAATGTGTCAAAGCTATATTCGTATGAATGTTCACGGGCCAGTGTGCAGTAACTGCTCCTTTGGCACTACGGTCAGACCGGTCTTGCTCTCTGTGTTTTACTGTTTCTGCTCCAAAGAACAATGGATCTGGATGTGGCTATGCTTGATTTTCCATGACCAGTATCTGCTTGATATGAATCTTGACCCAAATGCCCTTGTTTGCTAGTCACTCTGTGAAAGCAGTATGGAAAGGTTCACCTTGGAGGCCTGTCTCAGCACTAGTTGCACATTTGAAGCAGGCAGCTGCCCAGGACTGCAGCTGGGGAGGTGGTGAGGGGTGAAAAGACCACCAGCCTTACCTTTGCTGGCACATAGTAAGCCTGGCCTGCACAGCTGATTCTGACAGCTAGGCTGGATCAGGTCTCTGCAGTTTTACCACCCACAGATCCCTGAATCCCCCACTACACCTACAGCTTTTCCCTTTCTTGTCTCAAGCCCTGCTCAGCAGACCCCCTCTACTTTCCCATACCTGCAGAAGCAGCCTGGGAGGTGACAGCTAAGAGAGCTGTGTGCATAAGCTTGAAATGGCTGCTGGGGAAAGGAGGTTTCTGAGTCTACCTGAGAAGTTAGGCTGAGGGGGCAGAAGGAGACACTTGTCCAAATCTTCATAAAAACTCCCAGAACTCCACAAAGCCAGGGCTCTTTTTGACTTCTCTCACTCCTGCCAGAGCCTTGGTGACAGAATCAAGCAAGATATTTATATTTTGCAAAATCCTTTAAGTGGAAAAACATATTTTTTTAATTCTCCCATGGTTAGCTTCTCCTATTCTCAGCTTCATCTGTCCCCTGGTTTTGGAGCTCCAACACACACAATGACTCCCCCAAGAAAAGATAGGAGTCAAGTCTTACTACAGGCATGCAATTATGCAGTAGGGACTCCTAGATTTACTGCAAATACAGACTTTGCCTAACTGTAGCAAGTTCATTGCCAATTGGTCTGTAGTCTTTCCCTTCCAGATCATTACAGCATCCCCTCCATGTTCTGTTTCCAGCCAGTTTGCATCAGCTCAAAGCAATTTTTCTGCCTCAGTTTAACAACAGTACAGAGCAGAGGGAATGGCATTAACTGCAGGACTGGGCAAGAAACTCATTTATCATCTTGAGCCCAAAACTGCTCTCAGTGGCCAGGGAATTGAGCTGTGGCCATCTGTGTGGCCATGAAGGCTAGAGAGGGTACACTCGTTACCCCACCTTTGTAAAGCAGGGTTTCTTCTTCCATTTCCTTTTTCCCAGTGGGTTTCTCATTGGTGATAAATGCTCCCATCGTGCTACTTCTTACGCGGTGCAAGCTGTCCCAACATGCCTTCTTCTATGAGACGTGCCACAGGCCAGCAGGGGCCTGGTTCAGGGCAGACAAGTGAGCCTGGGGCATGCTCCCATTTTTGAATTATATCACGGCAAAGCAGCACCAGCCATGGCTGGGGACACCCGTATTTCAAATCATCCGGTATAGTCAGCAGAGGGATCACTGGGCTTGCACTGACCTCTAGTGACTACGCAGGGGACTGGGGGCTTTGGTTAACGTGAGGCTGAAAGAGCATATGTAGGTCCTTGTCACTGAGATAGTTAAAACCGTTTGTCCCAGTTTTCATCAGGTCTGCACACGAGCACTGCCTTGGAGCAGAGATCCTACTGCCAAATCCTACTGTCTGTGTCAGCTGCTCTGTATACTTAGACAATAGCAGTGATATTCATGCGTCCCAAATTCCAATCACCTGCCCACTGAACTGCTCTTCTTCCTTCAAGCCATTAGGACTGTGATGGTCTTCATTTTTCCTGCAGTGTTTGCTCTTCCTGTCTATTTCTTTTTCATTCATGTGTCTGATCTCCCATTTCTTTGTCCTGTTCATGACAGCATCTGATGACTGATTGCCAGGCCATCTTCTTGGCTTGGTAGTCTCTGGCTTCTGGGATGGGCCTCCTGTTCATCACCTCTATCTCACCTTCTTCATACTCTGGCTTTCTTACAGATCCTACAAACTGTCTCTAGTTAAAGGACGTGAAGTGGTGAGCTTCTGGTTTCTTTACTACAAAGTAATTTGCTGTTCTGTATGGTTGGTCATCCTCTATGCAATGTACCAGAATGCTCTTCTGCTTCAAAATGCTGTTTAGAAACATAAAATCCCTTAGGTCTATCTTCTATCTCCTTGAGTCTGTAAATAAAATTGGTGAGAGCTTTGGACCTGGTTCTGGGAGCTGCTAACCATCAGAAGGACTTGCAGGCTGCCATCACCTCCCAGGGTGCTCTGCATAGGACCAGTCATGGCTATGATGTGACAAGCTTGTGGGATTTTTTGGAGCTCCTTCATGTCTCTGCATGCTGGCCCCTGCCTGTCAGCTCTCAGAGATCATGCCTGCCGCACTGCCTTTTCATTACTTGCTAAGGGGGTACAAAGGGGGAAGGCTGCCAGCTTCAGCCTTCTGCACTAGGTTGAGCAGAAAGGCAATCAAGTTTCCTAAGCAGTGTAACAGATGACAAGGTGTATATTTATCCCAGATACCCACATACTTCGAGTGAATTGTGCAACATGAGATTTGTCATCATGCATCAGATCACTGGTGTATCTAATCCAGAACCAAGGCTCTGACAAGATCTGGGAGCTGAGCTGCCTGCAGTGATGCACCTCACCAACTGTGTAATGCAGGAACACAGGGTTTGGGATTCAATTCCTCCACAGTTCCTCTGGCAATCAACTGGTACCTGGCTGCTATTATCTGAGAAGGCAGAGCTGCAAATGTAAATAATCCTAAGATTAGGCAGCCAACTAACACAACTAAAACAACTACAGTATACATTTCTGGGCTGCCTCCTGGGCTGGATATGTTTTGAATGGAACAATATTTCATGTTGATTTCTTCTAACTTTTTTCTGTTAAATGATTATTGGGCTAACTGCACCCTGGATGTCAGCAGTAGAGAATTACTGCATTGCTGGAAGTGACCCGTAATCTTTTACCACCACTCCCAGCATCAACTTTTGTGCCTCCCATTGTCTTCCCATTCCCTGCAGGCTTGTTTTTTGTGTTGTTGTTGGTTTTAGTTTTTGTTATGTTGCCTTTGCTACAAGGGAGTCAAGCCATCCTCCTGTTTTGGCTGTGCTGTCAGGCAGCTGCATTCTGTAATGGTGCTATTGCATCTGTGTTTCCAGCGCTGTCAGCACTCCTTGATCAGCCCAGAAGTCAGAGTTATTTTGCTTGGCGAGTTTTGGCTTCTGCCTGTCACAGAGCAGGAATCTCCCTCAAATTCTCTCCTACAGCTCTTACAACATACCTCTGAACACATACAAATCATTTCAAACCTGCTAATGTGAACACTTACTGGACAGTTTCTCCCCAGCCTCCATGGCCTGATGCTCTGGTCAGAATGAGTGTCTTTTGTTCTTGCCCCCTTGGCTGTCACTTATTTTCAGCAGCTCTCTGCTCTGCTTACATTGTGGTGAGAATGGAAATGGCTTTCACCCATTCCTCCTGAGTGTGTCTAATAAAATGGTTGATGCTGGCAATGCCTTATTAAACCAAGCTTCTCCTGTTTGGAGAACTTCAGTTTACCCTCATTCCTGAAGGGGTTTCAGGAAAGCTGGGTCTAGCAGAGCTTTCCTCAGTGTACGGATTCTGCTAACTCCTGGGGTGTGTTTTTAATCAGACAGTTATTTCATCTGATTGAGTTAGTGTAGTCAAATGCCATGAATTAATGTTTATAGAAAATCTCTTCCTCCTTATATTGTGTTGCTTTGTGACATACAGAAGAAAGACCAAGGAGGGAGAATCCTTCATTTGCTTTGCTGTGGAGCTTCAGGCATTTTGTTTCTCTGCCTCTCTTGTATCTTAGACCTCTCTTCCTAGTGCAAGGGCTCCTTTGTGATTTGTCCCTGACTCCATTTTGGTCCAGGCCCTCATGAGGCTTGGTTCCTGAAATCTCTACAATGGCTATTCCTGGACTACCATGACTTTGTGTCTTACATTCTGTGTGGTGTTGGGTCAGTTTATCTCCAGGTTGTGTTGAAGATACTTTCTGAGTGAACACCAATCATAGGACACAACTGGTAGTGCTGTTTACTCCCATCCATTTCAACTTCTTTCTCTTTAATATTTGATTTATGTTTGTGGGGCTTCTGCTTTTCTGTTCGGTATGTTCTGTCCCACCAATGGCAAATGTCATTCCCTGACCTGCCATGTCCTATTGTAACAGGACTCAGAAGCTGGTAATGAGACCTACTAGATATGAAGCAAAGGCTCATTTGTGATGATTGTATTTCAGGGACTGGATCAATAAGGTTTGCTAGATGACAGAGAACCCAGTGATTTTTACTGAATGTAGATCAGTGCCCTGATCCTTTAAAAGCCCCTGTGAACCAAAACAAGCTGCCCAGAGTGTCAAGTAGCTTTCATATCCTTGCCAAGCTGCCAGTGACAATGGTGGTGAGGCAGAAGTAGACTTTTGTATAAAATATTGAGACAGTTGTCTGCTGTCTGTCTTGGGCATCCCAGTAAAGTTGGGATTGCCTTGTCATCCTGTAAGATGTCATATTATCAGGTGTGCCATGCTAGAAACAGCAGGATACAGATACCAGCTCCTTGACTAGCATGCCCCTGCTCACACTCCAACTGCTAGTGTTGGTGTGTAGACAGAAGACCCTCATTCTCTAGTAGCTAACTGGTCTTTGGTTATCCTTTATTTCTTAGAGTGCCAGTAGGATGAGGAACAGCAGGATTCCTGGGACGTCCTAAGCCAAAACAAATGTCCACTCATAGCACACCATGAGCTTTCCCACATCCTACTGTGTATGAGGTCCTTCTTCAGTGGACCTGCACCTGCTACAGATTCCTGTCATGGTTTTGCCCTTGGTTAGCATGTCTCTTAGGTTACCCTATGGTGGGTTAATTGATTAAAAAAGTAGTTCCTAACAAGCAGATTCCTGCTAGGTCTCACCTCAGTGCTCCCATGATTGTACTCCAAGTTTGGTGAGACTTGCCTGTGTCCTGGGCTTTGGACTTTTTGCACAAGCTTTGGAGTTGCTACTGTGTTCGGTCAAATCTAAGGAGAACAGAGCTCTACAAAGTCAAATGTCCCAGACAAACACCTGGGTGATTTTGTTTTAGGAATCACTTGTGCTGTGGATTGGTCTGTGACAAAATAAATATTGCAGCACTGTAGGCAGTAGCATTCACAGACATGAGATTCTGACAGATCATAGTGAATGCCTCATTCTTGAAGGCACTCAAGTTCAGGCCCGACCAGGCTCTGAGCAGCCTGATCTAGTGTAGATGTCTCTGTTCATTGCAGGGGAGTTGGACTAGGTGACCTTTAAGGCTCTCTTCCTACTCAAATAATTCTATGATTCTATGATCAAGAAAGTACATTTTCAGCTCTCTTGGATGTGAAGTAAAGACTGGCTCTGGGGGCTGAGTGTTATCTGTTTGAGCTTGCAGAAAGCCTGAAAAGAGCCTCAAAATTTGTTCTTTTTCCTCCCTACCAAAATGGGAAATCTTGGAGGCTGACAGGCAAGGCATGGTAGTCTTGTATTGTTCTAAAGGAGTGAGTTTTGATTCAGAGAATACAGCAAATACTTCTGTTAACAAGTATCTGAAATGCTAATGAAGAAAAAATACAAGCAAAACGCTTTATAATAAAGGGAATCAGATTTTATTTTTATACCCTTAAAGTTAAAAATATGCATTTCAAAATATTTACAATGACTATATATGAAATAACCTTTGTTAATGAAACACCAACATACAGTACTAGAGTAAATCCACCAAATTGATAAAGTATACATGAGAAGAAAATGTAACAGAAAGAGAGAGGGAGAGAGAGAGAGAGACAATTGTATCTGAGCACAAACTGCACCTGTACGTTTTTTGAACTCTCTGCCTTTCTGTTATGGATGGAGCCACAGGAAATTTCAACCTCTTGTCCGTTATGAATTCCACTCATGACTGAGGTTCTTCAAAGTGACAGAAATGCATTGGTTGCAGCACTAACAATGCCTGACTATCCTCTGCCAGCCTTTCACATGGGGACCTTGAATCAGAGAGCGTTCTCCAAATCTCTCAGCAACCATAGGAGGTAGGTCTAGGAGGATGGAAAAGCACCAGATTAAGTGACTGGCCTAAAGTTGTGCAGCACGGAGCAGAACTCACAAGTCCTGTCTCATCTCTCCAAGTCTCTCATAAGGGAATACATTTCCTCTACTAACGTGTAGCATCTGCAATTGAGATGAGCTGTGTCACAAGGTGGGGCTCCCAATTCATACCATGTCCTGAGTGTTCATGTGAAAAAAAAAAAAAAAAAAGCCTACATTTGTTGCAGTGCTGTTGCTATGTACTAGAGCTGAACAGAAGATTTTAGTGCAGACACACACCCAAAGGATTCCCTCCCTGCACGTGCATCATTGAGCAACTGCGCTCTCTATTTTTAGGAACCCCTGTGTATGTCTCCCGCCCTCTCTCTTTCTCTCTCTTTCTCTCCATCCTCCATGCTTGTATATTTGTATACTTGCCCTTCATACCAGTATTTGATTCAACCATGGGAATGTCAAATAGGAAACAGAACAGCAAAAAAATAAAAACTAAAAAAAAAAAAAAAAAAAAATAGCTGCCTTGTTCCCGTAGTATTTTTAATACTAATTTAATCTGATTTCTATTGGGTTGTTTCTCAATGTAATGTCTTTCATATATGTGCATACATATATATATATATGTATATATATATAAACGTAACAAAAGTCCCATCCCATTTGTTTCAATAGACAAAAAAGGGAGTTGTAAGCCTGAATGCCCAACCCACCAGGCACACTGAAAGGCAAGTGGGAAGGGCTCTAGACAGGGAAAAAGATGTAGCCCTCATTTTTTCGGTGCTCTTCAGTCATCACTGCTGGGCTTGAATGTTTGTGAAGTTATGATAGAAAAGGAGAACAGCTGTCTGGGTCACTTGCAGATTTCTGGTGTAGCAGCCCCAGGAATGAGAGATCAGTCAGTTCTGTTCCTCCTGCTCTTTGGTGAATGAGTTTCTGAAGATTCTAGTTTTGTTGTTTTGTAATGGTGGTGGCAGTAGTGGTGATGGTGACTGTTCCTGTTCTTTCTATTTATCCAAAAGTTCTCTCGGCAGAGCAATTGTTCCCCATTCCCAGCAGCCAACCCTCTCCCCAGGACTCTCATCGACCTTATTTTTTCCTAAGAACAAGGTAGAGGATGCCAGTGACAAAACTGAAGCAAAAGCAGATCCAGGCCAATATGAAGCTGTAGCCGTGGTGAGCATTTGTCACCTCTCCTGCCTGGATCACAGACTGATTTTTTGTGAATCGAGCTGTGTAAATGGAGACTCCAATCAGAATGCAGATCCCTGAAGGAAAGAAGGGAAAAGAAAGAATTGGAAAATATATAAAAACCAGCATTGCTGTAGGACATTTGAGGTAATATTCTGGATTGAGATTGTAATGCATATCTTATGTCATCTGAGAGAGGGGCTGCAATCCATTAGGCTTATTTCAAAAGAATTCCTCTTGTGGACTTGGTGACGTAAGACACTTGGGTCTTGTTTAGTGGATGCCATGGGGGAATAAACTTTTGTTAAGACGAAATAAGTAATCAGGTAATAAGATCTGCAGACAGTTTGGTGCTATGTACTGAATCCCATGAGCAGTAGCAATCTAACTGTTTATTTCCCTGCCCTCTGTAATACTTGAATGCTTTTTGTTCTTTTATGAAGAGAATTTGCAGAACTCACTGGGATTGTCTAATGAAAATCTGGAAATAATTTCATTATTTAAATTAAATTAAAAATATATGGAGATCACTTTCTAGTTCCTCTATGAATCATAGAATCTTAGAATGACTTGGAAGGGACCTTGAAGGTCATCCTGTTCTAGTCACCCTGCTGTGGCCAAGGTTACCACCCACCAGATCAGGCTGCCCAGAGCGCTCTATGCTTTTTTTTTTTTTTTTTTTAAATCAAAAAGTGGGCCACTGAAAGCTTTTAGCTGGCTGACAACTTCCCTGGTGGCCATGAGTGGCAGACATGTGGCCTGTTGTGCTTGCAGAGGCACCGGGAAGCATGAAGAGCCATTGCCCAGCATGTGTACTTACAGCAAACCAGCGTGATGGCTCCAGTGATGTAGAAACGTTTGCCTTTCTCCAGGGTGAACAGCTGGACAATGAATGTAACAAGAGCGATGACGGAGAAAATGATTGAGAGGATCATGAAGGCTTGCGCTGCTTTGAGGGAAGCTGCCAACAGAGCAGATTTGAGAAGGTCAGGGCTCAGCTTTGACACTGCATGACAAAGCATGGCAAGACATCACCACAACAAAAGTGGAGGTATTACTCACCAGCATTGCCCCCACTGGGTGACAGCGACTCACAGGTGTTGTTGCACCACATCCAGAGTCCCCAGGAGGCATTTCCAGTGGAATTCCTACCCACCATCCAAACCTGAAACACAATGACACAACTGTGTTATGAGGGAGAGAGCTCTGTGCCTCCGACTGGGACCCTTTGCCCTGTTGTGAGATCAGAATCATAGAATCATTAAGATTGGAAAAGACCACTAGGATCACGAAGTCCAATCGTCAGCCCATCCCCACTATGTCCGTCAGTGCCACATCCACATGGTTCTTGAACACCTCCAGGCACGGTGACTGCACCACCTTAACCACAATTAAACTGTAAAGGGGAGCAGCCACAGCTCAAGTGCCACAAGATTGAGAGCTGAATGAGACGGAGTATGTCAGTGACAGCCGGGTTGGGTGGGAGCTGACACAGGCTTTGAATGTCAAGGGGCATTTAGTCCAGACAAAACACAAGAAAAATCTGTTCCCATGCTACAGCAGAAATCGCAGAGGTTATCTGTCCTCTGCCTCGCCTAGCATGAGACGGCAGAAGAGCTGTAACCTCCCGTGGCGATGTGTGCAACCGTGCCCCGGCTCGGGCCGAGGAGCCGCCAGGGGTCACCATCGCCCCGGGCACGGCCTCGCCCAGCCCCGGCCCTCTGCTCCGCGGCTGCGGGGTCTGGCGCGGAGTGCCCGGCGCCTCCCCTGCGCCTTTGGCGGCGCTGACAAGGCCACTTGCTCCCGCTGTCGACGTGTGCTTGGGCCGCAGGCTTTCAGTCTCCAGACCCAAGCACCTGTCCCGCTTCCAGCCCTGTCGTTAGCTACTAATGCAGCAGGCGACAACTAAGCTCCGTGGCTCATCCAGGGTAGCCCCTACTTACGTTGGCAATGGTGGAGACGAAGAGCATGACGACGGTGGCAATGTGAACCACAAAGATACCAGCCAGTAGTACCAACATCTTGGATCCTTCCTAGGTGGTGACACCAGTGCAGAGAAATCTGAAGAACAAGAGCAGAAGGAGAAGATGAAGGTAGGGCCAGAATCAAGGAATAGAATCACAGAATCTCTCCAGTTGGAAGAGACCCTTCAAAGTCAGCTAGTCCAACTCCCCTACAATGAACAGGGACGTAAGCTTTATTTACACGTGACAAAAAAGGCTGATTTTAATTTCACTCTGTAAGCATGTAAGCATAAAAAGCAAGCAAACAAAAAACCATAGTTAAAAACTTTTTCAGAAGCTGCATGGTAGTTCCTCCAGCAGTTAAACAAAGCCTGGAGGTAAAGGAACCAGACTAGGAAGAGATGTAGAGCAGGGGTGGATAGCTTTGGAGCGCTGTAAAAATAGCCTGTGTATATACATAGGTTGCTTAAATTGGAGTGTGGTTCTGTAAAGTAAAAATGACATACTACAGGCCTGCACTCCAGGAAGTAGAGCTTTTGCCCACGGAGGTCAGGAAAGATTTTCTCTTCCTGTTGTCCCTTTCCCTTTTGCTGTACAGCCTCCACCATTCAGTCTGGGACGTGGGACAGGTAGTGCAGAATGGAGGAGGAGCATTCCTTTGGTACATCACATGCTGAGCATTGGTAGAAAATGGTCTGGGGAACTGCTCATATTCAATGGCCTGATCCCTTATGTAGAGGAGAATAACCAGAATAGAAACACCACTGAGGTGTTCTGGGGTAGAGGAAGATGCTTAGGTTAGCACAGAAGACTGTTTATTTCCCTTTAAAAACTTGAGGCATGCAGATCACATTATTACTGCAGTAACTCGCTTGTAATGCAGATTTCTTGTTTTTCCTCCATACTCTGCATCTTTTACTATTTCTAAGATTCATTATCATTGATGAACATGCCACTGCAAAGACAAGGTTTTTGGGAGGGGTATCTACTTTAGATAGCACTCATGACACTATTTATTACGGCTATTGCCTTCTCCCCTGACAATGTGAAATACAGTGAACAAATCTCAGCTGAGGGAGCAAGTGCAGGTAATTCATGCAAAGTGAGTGAGAATATTTCCTGTCCTCCCAGAAATGTAGCAGTAATCAAGTAGCACAACCACAGAAATCAGACAGGAAAATTTGCTGGGCCCACCCTATAAACACTGTAAGACTGCTTCCTAGAAAGTTTCACGGGGTGAAGTTGTTCTATCTCTTGGTAATGATGATACTAAAGTACTACTGAAGAGCAGTGTCAAGCATTTGATTAATGTTGGCTGTCAAGTTATTTGGGTGCAGGTGACTCAGGTAATAAAGTTTGATGCTGTCACCATTTGTACAGGGTGTACAGGGTGTGGTAACCGTCATGGAACAATACAATTATTTTTCATGATGTCTTTCGCTCAAACTATGACAAAAAGCTTTTTAAAGTCCCCTATTTTTATTATTTACTCACTGACTCCACCTTTTCCAATCCTGTTTTTTGTTTTTGTTTTTGTTTGGGGGGGGGGGGGGGGGTGCTTTCATCGTGACTGTAAGTGGGAGTGTATTCCTGTAAAATACTGCAGCTGCTCCTTGCACTGCTTTGGATATAGTTTTCCCAAACCACAGTGGGTGGGCAGATTTCTTATCCACCAGTGGCACTTTATCCAAAGCCAGTGTTAGCCTTGAGTTCAAGAACTCAAGGGAATTGCCTTTGTTACGCATTCCTCCTATTCAAACAAGATCATTCCTTACAAGGACAAATAAGGTCCAGTGACTGGTCCTATATCTCCTTAGGAAAATCTTCACCAACAGTGAAGTTTCTCTCACTTGGGAGAACTTAGGGAGTTTAGCCCTGGCTTGGTGAATGCTAGCCTGGCTTATTTGCCTGCTTTGGGGCGTCCTAGCAATACTCCCCGTGCTCTAGAACTTGATTTATCTGGATGGCCTGGATACTGATGATGACTTCTTTCATTGCAGTGCCTCCCTTGATGATCTGGGAGGAAGTACAGCCATAGGAGATCCTCTCTGACTCTAATGATGGACATTTGTGTATGTTCAGCATTGCTAGAAGCCAATTTTTCACTACTATATGCAGGCTACCTCATAAATACATTTGACCTGAGCGTTAAACTCCTTCTTTTCATTGACTGCAAAAGAAATGTGCGTTTCAAAGTGCTGGATGGGAACTGATCTAGATAGCTCCACTTGAGCTGAGAAACCATTGCTCTTGCCATGATGAAGTTATATATCTATCTACAGCAGGAACCTTGAATAGAGCACTTGAATCAAATGCTCTCATCCCTTTGACTGCTCGTCATCCTTGCTTCTCAGCACCTTGGTTCTTACATAGGGTGTAATGAATGCTGTTCTCACCATGATGTACTGATATATATACACCAAATCGTGGCAGATCTTCCTGCTGTGCCTTTATGGAACAGTGGCTAAACTTTCTTTCCTAGATAGGTGTACTTTTCCAAGTTTCTTTAGAAATGAATTCAGCAATTTTTTTTTTGCTGATTATTTTTGAGGAGCTTCAAAAAAAAACCTGTGCTTGAAAGACTGGAGACCTACTTTCATGATACTCTAAAGGACTAGAATAATGCTTTGGAATGCATTTTCTGTATGATGAAAGTGATAGAAAATATGACTTCACAGTGTAAAGAAAAATTCACACACAGAACTGTGGCCAATATGCTAAGAAAAAAACCAAATCCTTTGTTCCCTTTGTTGGTTTGTTGTTTTTTTTTTCTGCCCAGTTCTCACACTGCTTGAGAGAACTGTTTGCTGAGATGATTTCAATGTACCTCCTTCCTGAGATCATCAGCACCTTTCCCTGAATACACATGCTATCAAATACAACCACCCTGGGGTTATATGTTCACAGCTTAGTTTTGAATCTTTGTGAGTTAAAGCACAAGCCTCCCTCTCTATTCACTTTCCCCTTCTTTCATCCTTCTCTTCCTTTTAAATAAAGCACCGGAGAACAATCTCAAAGGACCAGTGGTTGAATGGCATTGAAATAAAGTCATCTCTGCCTCTGACTGTACGGTATGGACTTTTCCTCCCATTAGACAGAGAAATTGGCAGAGCACTGAGGACTGACAGGATACTCTTTCCATTTGTTAAGTGTGAGACATCTCTCTCCACTTCAGGGTGTGGTCACATTGCTGGAGCAATAAAACACAATTGCATGCAAATGCCTTTTCTAACATTCCCCTTCCTAAACTGCAGCTGGATTTGGAGTTCCTTAGGCTCTTCTTTGATTATGAGTCACTCTTATCCTTCCTAGAGCTGCCAGTTTTTTCCACTGACTCACCCCAAGGCTCTCAAAACCACAGTTATTTAACCCTGCAAGTGTTCAGGACACTGTTAGTTCTAGCACTGCCTCTCAAGAACCGATCAATCAAACAAATCATGAATCCCACAGTGAGCCTTCTGATGCACCTTCTCAAGGTAAGATCCCAACTAATCCAAGAAAAATAGAGCTGAGGCATGAGAGTAAAATGACTACTGAGGTGTAACGTTGTTTGGAAAGAAGCATGCACCTGCTGAACAGCATGGCTGAGTTAAGAGAGATGATCTTGCGCTGATGACAGCAAACTGTGCTGATGGATGAGGAGAAATAACCAGTTCCACCGACAGTAACTGTGAATAACAATCACTGCATCAGCTTTCAACAAACATAAAACAAACAAACAATAAAAACCCACAACTCTAGGGATAATTATTACAGACTTTATCTACATAGACACTACTGGCGCACACATACAGGAGGAAAACACAAAGATCTGCTGCATCCAAATCAAGTCTAAGCAGTCAAGCACTCCTTGAAAAGCTAAGCATTTTCTCATGCAGGCAAAATATAGTCACCCCCTAAAGTCCCTCTGTCTAATTATGTGTTTTGGATCCTTTTGTCTGGAGATCAGTCCAGAAAAGAGGGTCCTTACTCTCAGTTTACTGTTTAGCATAGCATCAGAATGGAATGCCAAGTGCCACTTGGAGATATAGCAAAGGCCTATAGTGTAGTTCCTCAAATAAGGAGAGTGGGTAACACAAGAGGAAGAGCCAGATTAGGTACTGATTCTGGAGAAGTGTACACTACAGAGAAAAGAAGTAGAGGAGAAGGTGGACATAATATTTCCACAGGAATGGTTGGGTTGTTTGGTTGAAAAATCTGAGCACTCTCAGATAAGTCTGAAGTATTTCAGATCTGAATATTTCCTGAGGAATGGAATACATCTGACTCACACTCCCATTCTCCTCTCTGAGAGGTTCTTTCTTGGGATGGTACCTCTCTCTCCCAGGATGAGTTGATGAAGTACTGTGAGAGCTGCTGGCTAAGGAAAGAGCATACACTGTCCGGAGAGCATATCTAAACTGCACCTCCTGTAAGCACTGTGGTGGTGAACTCTGACTTGCCTAAAAATCAGATTTTCTGCTGAAATCCTTTGAGTTTGAGATATTCCATTTTTCAACATTCTGAAGGAAAGACTGTGTGCTTCTGGCAAGAATACCAGCAAAAATGCCCATAGATTGAATGCAAAAGAGATGGCAGAAATTCTGCCTCCTTTGGCTGCCATCACAGACTGTAAGAAACACAGAAGCAAGTCAGATCACCCAAGTACATTATCTCTAAAGATGGCAATATTATATGTTTTCCTACATTTATAGAAAGCACATGAACCTAGCCGCTGTCTGTGATGGCACTGAGTCTCTGTAGGTGCAGAAATACTGGTGGTTGGAGTGAGGGCCGAGGCCACTTGGAAAGCAAAGGCAAAACGGAAGGAGATCGGATGGCAAAAGCAAAGTGTACGATACTATTTGAAACAGTTACAAACTCAAACTACCACTTCTGTCACTGGTACATTTCTCAGGGCAAAGCCAACCTACAAACAGCAATGCTGCCCTAACACAGTAGGGGAAATCTCAGGGTAGAATAAAACCTCCTACAGAATTTGTGGATCTGTCTTTGACTGCACTGAGGCCCCGGCTGCCTCTTATGCCCTGGATGCTATGATCACATGCTTTGTCATCACGTGCAATATGAGCATGAATTCTCATCATGCCCAAGGCTACTTAGCTGACTGCAGATGTGACGTTCTCTGTGATACTCTGGTGGCACCGTGACTTTGGACCCATTATACTGATACTAGAAAGCTCATGGCAATTATAAGAAAGCACCTGAAGTGATCCTTTTTTGCTTTCAACCTTTGCTCCACTTCTCACTTCAGATACAATTGAATCTGCAGTCCTTGCTGACTCCAGGCTTTTACAAACCACTGTATAAAGGCATGGCTGTTAAGAACCTGGTTTTGACAGACCAGCCTGACTCAATTTACAAGTTAGATGCTTTTTATGGAGATGTAGATGAGTAGGCTGGTGCCTCTGGAAAGAGATTTTGCATGTGTGGGAAAAAGGTTGGGCAGGAGGTGTGCGTGGGTGCACAGAGAACTTTGGAGCCTCTGGTTTGTGGCAACGAGAAGATTTTGTGTATGCATGGGTGGTGCCTGTCTGTGGTGACCACATGGGGTACGATGAGAAGTAGCTGAATGTCAACCAGAAGGAAGGCATAGAGCAGCCTGAGGGGTCACAGCTGAAAATAAACTTATGTAAATGGAATATTTTGCCTGGTTCTTGGGATGCATTTTCTGGTGGTATGGTCTTCAAGGGATCAGGGGCAATTCTTTTCCCAAGGGAGTGGCAAAGCACGTGAATCACTTCTTGTGGGACCAAACCACTTTCTTGAGAATTCACCCTTGGTAACGAACCTCTGCTTGCTGACAGATGCAGGGGGGAGTCAGGAAAGATGACACACTGGAGTTTTACAGCTCTCATGCTTGTGATTCATCTGAAAGTGGGGAAATGTCAGAGTTCCTAGGGCAGATGCTGAGAAATCGGCATCTTCTCCTAAAGAAGCCACCCTGGAGTGCTCAGCCATGTGACAAAATCAACAGAAACTCCAAAGCTCACTTGGTAGTAGGAAGGGGAAGAGACAGCTGCCTGGGGCCTGGCAGGCAGCCAGCGGCTGCTGTGGGTGGAAAACATGTCACTTCGTACGCTAGACACACCGTGGACTGGGACTGATGGACAGAGAGTAAAGCAGGATGGGAAGGGGAGAGCAAAGCTGACAGCAGCACAGAGGGGTTTCTCCACACTCCATGAAGTGCTCTGGGGAGCACACTCACCCACGATGTGTTTGATGGTCCCTGGGTGGGTTAATCAGATATCAGGAAAGGCTGGGAGTTGCTGGGACTTGCAGGAGTTCAGAGAAGATGCCAAGAGAGATGAGAAACACTTGTGGGAAGACTGTCTGGGAGATGATGCAGTATGTGTAGGGGTGTGTGTCTGCTGCATGGCTCCCTCTATGAATGGGATGTGTGTGACTGTGGTTTCTATAGAGGCAGGTCTGAGCTGTGTGTGTCTGCGTGCATCCTCATGCACAGATTCCGCATGAGTGCACATATTTATCTGTGTGAATTTGACAGTGCCCACATGGGAGAAACCATCTGACAGCTCTGACAGGAAAGTTCAGGTTACAGTGTGGTGTAAGCAAAAGTGCACATACCATTTCTGCTGGGATTGGCTGCTTATCTTTCTTGTGATAGTCTGTAGATCGAGGTGGAACTGACACTGACTGTGTTTTGTCTTCATCTTTGAATTAAAACTGCAAATCTCTGATTTACATTGATATTATAAAGATTCCCCTCTTTTTGTTTCAAGAGTGAGTAAAGAGATAGTTCTTTACCAGATAGCGTTCACCTTCTTAAGACAGAAAAATCTCTGAATATGCCAATACAGTCTTTGAGACACCAAGGTTGGGGTGACATAGACATCTCCAGAGTCTGAGCTTTTGGGTCAGTCTGATTCCAAGGTGCCCAGATTCCTACAAACCAGCTTGGAAAACACTATGAAGGATTAACTTGTAAAATTGTTCTATGGGTCTTTCTTTCAACCCACAATGCGGAATAGGGTGCAGAGAGAGGATGAGTAAAGTATTGGCTCCTGTGCACAAGGCGAAAGTAAGGGGATGCTGTGCAGCCTGGTGTTGGTCTACGCTCTTTGTGGAGTAGGGTGAAGGTGGTCATGAAGTTAAACCTCCTGTCTGTCTTGGAAAGGGCTACTTCCAAGTGCAATTATTATGGGCTGGCAGAACCGCTTAAGACAGAGGTCTTTCAAGTTTATGTTACGTATGGAAATCGATTCCACCAGAGAAGAGAACTCCAGTTGCTGGGGCACACTACATTGGCTGGGCTGCTCTTGCTGGAGCCAACTATCATGTAGCTGACTCCATGTTCCTGGAGCTGTTCTTCAGCAGACCCTGACCAGCCAGCTCCCAGCTCTGAGCATTTGCAGCTCACCCCTCTTGCTCCCATGTCTCTCACTATCTCTTCCAGAGGCTTGTTGTAGCCCATAAGGGAGATGTCTCTCAGGAATGAGAAGAATGTGGATCTTGGACCCAGTCCTGGCTGGCAGTTGCTTTCACAACTCCCCACCTTAAGTAGACTGCCCTGTAAGGGCAAAAGGGCAGCAGAGGCCTTCACCCTGGATTTCCTCAAATCCAGATGTGTCTGCCACATTGCAAGAGCTAAGCCTTAGGCATTAGTCACTGCTCACCTGCCCTCAGCCATGCCAGTGCTCAGTCATTCATTGTGCTTCTCTGCATAGCCTAGGACCTGTCCGTAGGAGCTCACCATGGGTGTTTCCCCATACCTATGGTACAAGTTGATTCTTATGGGGCAAAGGGATTAAATCTTAGCTAAGAGCTTGGTGAACTGGTCACTCTTTCGGAGAAGGTGGATTCAAAAGCAGAGTTGCCTTAACTTGTCCCTCCCTACCATGTCAGGTTATGGACTATGTTTGATCTTACTCAGAGAGAAGCTTCCATGTAATCTGTTTGCCCTCTGCAAACAGTTCAGAGCAAGGAGGATGCATAGAGCTGTAAATTTGGCCAGGACTTCCTTTGTTCATTGGCCAGCTGTTCAAATTCAGGAGGTTCTTTCTAAAACACTTCCAAAAGGAGGTTGAAAAAACCCTGCTCCAGATTGCAGTCCTCAGATGCACTTCTTTGCTGTCCTGCCTGGAGTGTAATAGCAGGAAGAGGTGTAAGAGTGTAGGCACTCTATCATTCCCTCTGGACAATTTATATGGGGAACTGCTGCTGGACTCTATGCTATGGGATGACTGAATGTGGATGGTGCTGGCAAGGTTTAAGCTTGTGCTTAGGCACATTCATTTAGGGCTGCACTGTAGCTATCAGCTATTAGTCCAGCAAGACCATGGAAAAGAGGTTTCCTGTGAATGCAGCTTTGCCTCAGCAGAAGAGACTCATGGTATGCTGAGCATCAGTCTTTAGTGGGGGAGATAGGAAACCCACTTCCTCACTCTCCCTTTTGGAGATGTAAAAAGCACTTCTGTTGCCCTTACTTCTCCTTACCTCAAAGGAATGGTGCAGAAATCGTATCTTTTAGTCCTTTTTCATTACTTTCTTTGCATGTGAACAAGAGGACAGCAAAAAAAGAAAAGAAAAAAAAAAAAAAAAAAAGGGAGTGCCACACCCTGCAGGCTGCTCTGTTTTGTACTGTGTGATGGTGCTGTCACATCAAAAAATAGGGGCAGAGGAGTGACCAATCCAGTAGTGGTATTTCTTGCTCTCCAACAAGCATGGGCTGAATGCCATGTGCCAGCTTTTCAGCTGGGAGCTGACTAACGGAGAGATGGATTCATGCTCACAGCAAACCCCTGCTCCGTCACATTAAGCAAGGCCTGAGGTGTGCCTTTCACCAAAACATGCTGGCTTCTATCAGCACATCTTCCAGAGCTGTTTCAAAACACAACCTCCGTTCCACCTCAGGGCACCACACAGCAACTCCTGCACGCACTTGCATTGCACACACAAGGCAAAACTCAAAGACCACCGGCTAGGCCAGCAGGGCCGGTTTGCCAAGCCTCTGTCCCCAGCAGAGCTATAGGCAGCACTAGCTGTGGGATCTCAAATCCCATGCCTGTTAGGGTGACCTTGGGTGTGGCTCAGCTCCACCTCACTCAGAGTTCTCCTTGAGATGGCACATGCCCTGCAGGGATGCCCAGCTGCTGCATGAGGGGAGCTTGGACTGCATGCCAAGTGTCAGCCATAGCCAGGAGAGCCGACCGCAGGGCCTGCCACGAGGAACTGCCTCTAACCAAGGAGCTGCTAGCAAGACTGAGGTGCTGCCATTCGGATGCAGTTCCTTGAGCCTATCCTCAGTCTTCATGTAGTCCCTAAGTTTGACAGTGGTGTGAGACCTGTTAGGACGGGGATTTTGGCTGGCTCAGACCTCTGTCATCATAGATAGATAGATAGCAAGCTCTGTGCTTTTACACTCTTCATACCATGTTCCCTCCTCTGTGTTTGCTCAGGAGAAAAGACTCACAATATGTGAGTGGACTCTATCCAGCAATGTCAAGTGGCCAGTGCCTGGGCAAGGCTGCTCTCAGAGGTGCCTTGAGGAATTCAAAGCCTTTAGGCAAAAGTTGCTCAGGAAACACTGCCTCAGTCAGCTCCCTGGCCTCTGAAATACAGCTATTTCTCTAGCAGGAGGCATCCGGGACAAAGAGGACATCAACAAATAATAAAATCCACCCTGCTGCCACGCTGCTGTCAGTCTACCTTCGCTGCCATTCCTATAGTGACTGCCCACAGCACCAACCCCAGTTCCAGTGATTTGCAGCTGGATTGGGCTAAGCACTGCTTCAGTCTCTTTCTGTCCTACGAAACTGCAGAGGCGGGTGGGGTTCCTGCTATTGGAACTGAAGCCTGGTGCCAGCAAACTGGCTGTGCTGAGCTCCCTTTCTCAGACCTCAAAAAATAGTTTAGGCATTTGACCGCAGGACACACAGCAGACAGATGAAGTGAGAGAAGTGGTGAAGGAGGGGAGGGAGAGTGGGGGAGGTTGTGTGGAGAAAGGCAGGTGAGCAGGGAAAACTGCCAGCCTGCAATCCTACACTTCCCCTCAGCGCTCCATGCTCCTGTGCTGCCCAGGAAGGCACAGCATGCATTCATTCCTATTCACCACATGGCTTTGGCTAAGCAGGGGCTTGGCTACAGGATCTCTACAAGGTTTCCCATAGCAAAAAGAGAGCTTCCAATTGCACCCCAAACTTCCCATGCTCCACTTGGAAAAATGACTGCTGTTCTAAACTAGAGCTTGGCAAACTACTGACAGAGAGGACAGAGAATAGAGTCATGCAGAAAAATGTCAGTGAGAGTCAGAAGTGTTGAACATGCAGTCCTAATTTCAAGCAGGGTTTTCTCATAAACTGAGCCAGTGCTGCTCCAAAAGAGTGCAGCAATTCCATGCCACATCTAGACCAGGTGGGGCTTCCCGTGATGATTCCCTGCTGCACATGCCCTGAAGATGAGAATTACATTGCCAGAGCCAGCATTCTACCCAATGCCTTTCTTTGCCCCGTTACACAGCTGCATTTCAACGCAAATGCTGAAAGGTTAAGGTGCGTCCCGTGCTGAGCTTGTTCACCAAGTTGAAGTGGCAGAATGAAAGACAAAAGCAGGCTGGAGTTGCAAGGAAAAGGAATCGGGCTCCAGTGAGCAAGAGAAGTTGGTAAAGCTGTTGGAGAGAAACTCTTACCGTGCGGTGCTGGCACCTGTGGAAGCAGGAGCGTGGGGGACTGCGGCGCTGCTGTGCCGGAGTGCGGAGCTGTAGTGAAGGGGAGTGACCTGGTGGTGGTTTAAGTTTCCTCCGGTGGTATGGGAGGGTGGTGTCACTTAGCTCTGTTTTAAAGAAGTTACTATGAATCAGTCTGCCTTTAAAGAGAGGGAGGAAAAAAAAAAAAAAAAAAAAAAAAAAAAAGTTAGTAAGCTACGCCCTGCTTTGTTGGCAAGGTGTCAAGAGTCTCTGGGAGGAAACCAGCGATTCAAAGAAATGTTTGTAGGGTTGTGTCTGACTCAGAGCACAGTACAGAGACCGCAGCCTGGAAAAAAAGACTGACGCTGATCCAGCTGAGTAATAGAGGCCCACAACAGCATCTGTTTATAAAACTGAACTTCTGGTTGTCATAAAAAAATATTGTGTAGTTACAAATGTGGCAACGTGACTACAACAATACAATTCACTCAAAGAAGCAAATAGCCGGTTGGCATGGGACACAGTGAGGCTGGTGAGTCACCGCATCCCTCACTCCAGTGCTGCACGAGGGGACGTTGCCACGGTCAGCCATGTGAGGGAATACAAATCTGACCTGTGGGATGGACATGGACAAGACTTTTGGAAATATAACAAAATGCAGCTCTGGCCTGGTGGTGACTCTGGAGCAAGATGACCAGATGGTGGTGGTTTGCTTCCACAGGGAGAGCACGGGCAGGAAAGATGAAAAAGGGGGTTTGTGATTCACAGTTTTCTGAGGTCAACATTTCTCGTCAACTTAAAGACCTTTAAAAATAGATTCTTTACAACTGCATGGAATTGACTGGTATAGCTCTCATGGGTGGCAAGAGGAGAGGGGATGTGCTTGAGATGCTTGCTGGAGAGGGAGGAGGATGTTTGTCAGAAAATATCTGGGTTAAACTGAGATCCATATTGTGATAAAGTTGGTGATCTGCTTCCATAAGGAATCAAATCTTTTTTTTTTTTTTTTTTTTTTTTTGTAAACGCCAGAAAAGGGAAGAGTGGATAAAATACCTGCCAAAGGTCTTTCCCTCTTCAGTGAGAGAGTGCTTCGTTAAGTGAAATGAATCATTAAGGCTGGAAAGACTTCTAACATTGCTTAGTCTACCTACCACCACTCATTCCCACCATGACAACTAATCATGTCCCTAGGTACCACATCCACGTTTTTATGGAACACCTCTAGGGATGGTATTCCCCCACCTTCCTGAGCAACCTATTCCAATGAACCACTGCTCTTCCAGTGTTTTTGGTTTTTTTTTTTTTTTGTTTTTGTTTTTTTGTGTGTGTGTGTGTGTGTGTTTTGTTTTGTTTTTTGTTTTTTGTTGTTTTTTATGTCCAACCTGAACCTTCCTTGGTGCAAGTTAAGGCCATTCCCCCTCATCCTATCACTGTTATCCGGGAGAAGAGGCCAACCCCCACCTCGCCACAACCTCCTTTCAGGTCTTTACAGGGAGCAATAATGTCTCCCCTGAGCCTCCTCCAGATTGAACAATCCCAGTTCCCTCAGCCACACCCCATCAGATTTATGCTCCAGACTCCTCACAGCTTCGTTGTCCTTCTCTGAATACTCTCCAGGGCCTCCATGTATTTTGTGTATTGAGGAACCCAGAACTGAACACAATACTTGAGAAAGCTAGTGCTCTTTGATGTCTACACAGATTAAAAAAACCTTGCTGTTTTTCAGATTATTCCTTTTCTATAAAGTTATTGATATGTGTTTTGTCCCTGTCTAATTTTAGACTATAGCAACCAACTTAAAAACAGAGCTGTGGATGAGACAGCAGCAAATACGATGTATATTGTAGGCAAAGACTCCATGCCCACACAGTCCCATGGGAAAATAAAGACAGAATTTTGTTCTGCAAGGGTAAAATAATCCTAATTGTACTTAATACGTATGGGTTAGAACATGCTTTTTGGTTATATACATGAATATGATACAAGGGAAAGAAAAATATAATTGCTTAACCTGGAGAAGGCTCTGGTATTCGCATTGAGCTACGCTGTCCACTTGCCCTTCCCTATCCCCCAGCAGAGTTTATTGGACTGAAAGATGCTCAGCTCTGCACAAATGCTGACCAGAGTTCAGTGACGATGGATCATCCTTTTGGCCCCAGGCCTGCTCACAAGTGGCTGCCACCTGTTATATGGCAGCTGGCTGCAGCAGAAGGGCTCATCTGAGACCCTGAGACACTAACACCTGCATCTAAAACACATGCATATGGGGCAACAACAGTGGAGTCTGCTAAGAGGCAAAGTGTGAAGTGACTGAAGACTGGCAAAGCCTATTTTTCCAGAGAGAGCAAACTCGTCATGTACAAGCTGCTCTAGCTCTGTCAGGCAATGAATGGTCAACCTCAAGCACTTTGCAGGGAAGCAGGAAGGTTCTGCGGCGTCAGCAGCAGCTTGCCCACAAAAGTGTTTCCTCCCTGCCCTCCATCTGGGAAAGTTGATGCCTGGCCAGCAGAATAAAGAGAAGTAACCAGACAGGCCACATATACTGTGATTGTTGCCCCAGAGGAGCATTGCTATCCTGGCAGCAATTGGCTTCATTACTGTTGCTATAGCTGGGTGTGGGAGGGGGTAAGAGCAATTGTCAAGCAAACAAAGGTGCAAACAGCTGCTCCTTTTTGGAAGCAATGCTGCATGTGGGCAAGATGACTGACTGTTTAAGTAAGTAAGAGGAGTCCCCCTAATGTCAGGGTATGATGAGGAGCAGCTCAAGTTTCACTGAGTGTATTGGTAGCTCTTTGGATATTTCTACCCACCTTGAATCTTCTTGTCCTTCTGGACAGGGATACAGGGCAGAAGTGAGAAATCTTTCTACCAGTAAGTAGAGGTAGAAGAATGTTTCCAGTTGATGAAATCTGTCATGTTTTCTGTAGCTGTTTGTCTGAGGGTGAAGCATGAGCCCAATAAGCCTTCTTGTATGTGTGAGGGAGAACCAGCCCTACCCACCCAGCTCGAGTAGAGGCTGGTCTTTCTGTATACTAGCAACTTATCTTGTTAGGGTGTGTGGTTTTCACAAGGCAGGTTGCAATGTAAACCATGACATGAAAAGTGTCATTACAGGATCTAAAGTGTAAAGCATGCTTCCAGTTTGACATGCTGAAGTTGGATTGCCTGAGATGCACACACCATAATTCATGGTGTCCCTTGACCTAAGCATCATTCATTTCACAGGCTTTTCAGGGTGCCTACAGCCAACTAATAGCTGTTTGGGTCACAGCCATGAGAACTAAAGCTGGGGGAATCAAGGCTGGCATTTCCACAGGCAATGAGGGTGAAGATTTCCCATGCATGCCAAGCCTTTACTGAAGCTCTTCCCAAACACTGCTTTATATCTACTTGGTTTGCCATGTCTTATACTTCTGCAAACATCACTACTGTGCACGACCAGTAGTTCTTGGTAACAAGAAGAGCATCTGCAGTGACATTAGATAAGAAAGACAAACATTAAGATTTGACAAGCCCAGATCAAAGGAAGAATGGGTGATAGGAACTGGGAGATGAAGTGTGGAATTAAGGGTGGGGAAGGGATAGTAGGGCTCAGCTGAAAGCATCCAAAACATATTTCTAGAGGGGGGTACCGTTCTTGCAGTTTCTTTAGATGCCAGAATCAAGGCCTGGTCAAGGTTTCTGAGTTCCCATGCTCTCTGGGATGTTTTCTGGCACAAAGTCAAAATGACATACATGTACTATTTGAGTGAGCTTTTCTGGATAACAATCTCCACATTGTGTATTATGTCATATGGATCTAAACATCATGTCTTTCAATCTGAAAACACTTAACCCCTTTCCTCTCTCTTGTATGTCTTATTTATTCTGTGCAACATCCCACTGGCTTATTTTAGAAATGGTAGAAGTTATGTGCTCCATGCTGTTTGCTACTTCTCCACTTACTGTATACATGGAGCAGGTAAGGCTGAGCCTGAGTTGATATGTGGGTTAAAAAGATAGAAACCAGCAAGTTTCATACTGCTTTATAGTGGTGTAACTGTGTTTGTGTGTGTGTCCTGGGGCTATCCATGTGATACAGTAATTTGCAGAGACATATGGTACATCTCAGAGCCATATGATAAACTGCATTTGTCACGCGTGACCCTGCAGGGCTTCAAATGGGAACATTCATCCACTGGAGAGAGGGCGAGGTTCCCTGATTTATAGCTTTGCTTAGTTTTGAGGAAGCAGATATTGGAAATCACACCTTCGTGGGTTTGGTCATTTCCCTAATAACTGTTGTCATGTTCCTTTCCCCCTAAAAATTGCTAGACTACCAGCACTTAGGGAAGCCGACTTCACAAGCTCAGTGGTACAATAAAGGAATGGATTGCGGTCAGCAGTAAATAGACATAACCTGTACTTGGCCTATTTTATGGGTTTTTTTTTTGTTTTTGTTTGGTTTGGGTTTGGGTTTGTTTGTTTGTTTTTAGTTTTTTGTTGTTGTTTTTGTTTTTTGTTTTTGTTTTTTGTTTCATTTTGCTGGCAGGGCTGATCTTTGGCTCAATTACTTTGGTGAACTGCATGAAGAACAAAAGCTAGGGAAGTATCTACATCTGATTTTTCTGAAATCACTTAGAACTGCCAGCCTGACTGACCTTTTGAAATTGGCTGATAGGCACATAGTCCAAAATGCCCTGGGTTTGTAGTGTTTGAGGAGTTCGGTGCACAGCTTTGATGAATAGGACTTGCTGTAGTTCCCTCCAGGACTTGTGCCTTACAAATAAGTTCAGTGTCAGAATGCATTGCCTGTATCCTACCTACTGCATCTGGGAAGCCCCAGTGCCTGCTTGTTTCTCAGCAGTAATAAATAATAAATAAGGTCATGAGATAACAGCATTCCTTCCATACTTTTCACGGCAATTAGAACTCAGTTTTGTCCCAGCATGTGAAAAGGGCCAGATGCTTCATTCTCGTGATTGAAGGGAGATGAGGATGGATTATGATCCTTCTCTATGATGAACCCACTGACATCTCCACCTTAGTCTTAGAGTATTGGCATACACACTGTGGTCTCTGCAACAGGTCTATAGATTTTGCCAGACTGAGCAAACAATAATTAACTGGGAACTTGCTGAGGGGGTTGTACTAGCTCTCAGCCTGGTCAGGTAGCCCAGAAATGCTGTGCCTTATCAGGAGCTGTTGGATGGGCTGAATGGGATCCTCAGGTTGAAGTTCTAAACACCTGAAAGAGGCAGTGTGAGCTGGCTGGAAGTGAAAACTGAGACCTAAATCTAAGAAAATGTAACTTTCTTCCCTTCTCTGGAGCAAAAGTTGAGGGCGCGGTAATATGAGGGCCATCTGAAATGAGGTCTTCGTTGCTTTTGAGTGGGGGAACTACACTCCCCATCTCTTTTTCTCTAACTTCTACTTTAATGTCTTCCTTTTTTTAGGTTGGAAACACCACAGTTGAAGACATTTGCTTGTAACATGCAAATGGTCCCTCTTCCTCAGCAGCCCTGCTTGAGCAGTCACTTTCCCTAAGAGCCTCTCCCATTTCACATCAAAAGGGTAGTGGTTAGTGGTATTTTCCACCTGCTCATGAAGGTCTCTCTCATCCATTCTGGCAGCCAAGGAGATTTCCTTTATTGCTTTTTCCTGCTCCTGGCTCATTTCTACTTCTCTCTTCTGTGGCTACTGTTTTGCACAGTTACCCTACTGACTGCTTCACCAACAAGTTTTACTGTGTTAGTGGAGAAAAGAAATTCTGCAAGCACCAAGAAATGGCATGACTTGAGAGCGCTTTGTTGTTTTCCTTTGATTCAGTGCTGACAAAAGGAATTGTCTGCATGACCATCCTGGACTGCAATTGCGTCACTGGCTTAGAAATGGACTTAAGCTAAGAGGCCACAGAAAAGCAAGTGCCATTTCTGCTGCAGTTGAGGTTTGATAATTGGACATTAGGTGGTGCTCCCATGGGTTCTTCGTTTGTGTCATCTCTACACAATGTTTAATAGACTTCTTAGAGTGTAGATGTTGGTATCCTGGGACATGATTTAATGGTTGATGGTGGTGATGGGTTGATGGCTGGACTAGATAATCTTAGTGGTCTTTTCCAACCTTAATTATTCTATGATTCTAGGAATCTCCTATGCAAGCAGAGATAAGCTCTTGAAGCATGCATCGAGAGCAAGTGTACTTGCCCCTTACTCTCATGCACTAATTTATGTAGCATTGTAATGTCACTGGCCCTACATGTATGCAAAAAGTGACAGTGCTACATTAGAAAGGATAGAAATGGCAAAAGACCTGGCATATGAATAAGCCAGTATTGTTTACTCAACTAAATCAAAAGGAAAGCTCAGAGAAGGCTTGCTGCAGCCTTGCTGCAGAGGCTTCCCTATTAGTCCCTGAGAGAAAAGAAGGGGAAGGGAGGGGAAAGACACAAAGCTGAATGAACGGTAAGGCAAGAGGAGAAAGAAAGAGGAGAGGCTGAGAAATACAGGCAGTTTGGACATAGATTTGGTCAGGGCAAGGCAGAAAGGGCTGAACATAATGGGAAATTAAGCCAATGAGGAAAGTGCCTTCGAACTCCAAGCCCCTGAGCAAAGTGCAGAGTGCTGGTAGGAGGCTGGGAAGTCCTCTCCCTCCTTCTGGGGCTGCATGACAGAAGAGAGGGGAGGATTTCTAAGCCAGCTTTTTCATTCCTCGATAAAGAGGGAAATGATTCCTCTGACTGCAGCGGCATACTTCCCTTCTGAAAGAGGAAACATCCAAATGCATCATGTTATGAGCTAACTTCTGATCTTATTCGCAGCAGAGCAATACTGGAACAACTTGCATTGATCCCATGGCAGTCTTTCTGATTTTGAATCAGAAAGGGACTGAATGAGTGCCATTCTGTGAAGAAAGTGGTGTAAAGCAAGAATTTGGGGGATCTCTCACCTTGGTGGAGAGATTGAGTACTGAACTAGGATCTTCCCCCTTTCTTACTCCCTTCTCTCTTGCTTCTTGCCAGCTGTCCACCAATCTTTTCAGAGAGAACATAAATTTTGCAGTTCTTCTCCTCATATACCTTCTACTTTTCTGTATCCTATGCCTACACAAATGCAAAAATGTTCACTACTCCATTTCTTCTCCTTTTATAATGTACAGTCACCACATTCATGTCTCCCTTGTAATAGAGGCAGGATATGGGCAGGAAATAATAACGCAAGATTCAAACTTGAAAAAATGCAAACCTATTATCTAGGGAAAAATAAACCCAAACTTAGCTATTCAAAGGGCGGGAGCCTTTGGAACTTGCAAAAGAAAGAAAGCTGGAAGCAACTTATCAGGGACAGCAATGCTGGAGAAGAGCTTGCAATGTGATATAGTACTTAGTGGGGTAGCAGCCAGTGTAACTCAGAGTTTTTTAGATGCTCTTGTCCCACTTGCATCCACAAATTTCAGTGCCATATCTCAGGCTAAAAGGCCCTTGAAGTGATGATGACAGTGAAGCCTGAAGGTTCTTATTGCTGAAAGGATTTACCTCAAATCCTGGCAAGGGATTGCTCAAGATCCAGCAGCACTGTCGAACTGTCCGGCTGCTCTGTGATACCTCCACAGTAGAGTCACAGAATTACAGATACACTGAATGTTGAAGTTGTAAGGCACCTCTGAAGCTCATCTTGTCCATCTCCCTGCTCAAGTATGGCCAATCGGAGCAGGCTGCACAAGATCATGCCCGGGGGGCTTTTATTGACTTCTAAGGAGGAGATTCCATATCCTCTCTTGGAAAGTTGTGCCAGTGGTCCATCACTTGCACAGCACAGAATTGCTTGCTGGTGTTCAGAAGGAACCACCTGCATTCACCATTGCCTCTTGTCCTGGCACTACTGAAAGGAGCTTTATCCATCTTTTCACTCTCCCTTCAGGTATTTGAAGACTGAAGATGCCCCTGAATCTCCTTTTCTCCAGACTGAACAGTCACAGTTCTCTCAGCTTTTACTCACAGGAGAGGTGCTACAGTCTCTTCATAATCTTGGTGTCCCTGTGCTGGATTCTCTACAGTTTGTCCGTGTTTCTCTGCTATTGGGGAACCCAGAACTGGACACAGTACATCAGATTCAGCCTCTCCAATGCTGAGTAGAAAAGAAAGATTATTTCTCATAACCTGCTGATGTTACTTTGCCTAATGCATCCAAAAATACTATCAGCCTTCCCAAAGGTATCATATCCCTGTGCAGCTGGAAGTGTGGGAAGACATGATCTAGACAGGGAGGAGGAGAAAGGGAGCATTTACCACACTGCCTGTCTCTGAGGATGAAGAGATAGCACAGAGAATTAAAAGCCTGGGCTTTTTGACTGCAAGAGTACTTATAAAAAGTGATACTTTGTGGGTGTGGAATGAAAATCAGCCAAGAGTTTCAATGGCACAAGATGATTTTCTAAATTCTGAAAAATTGGACAAAAAAGAAGAATGAATGAATTGAAGCAAAGGGCATTGCACACTGGTAAGTAGTGCTCCCTGGTGAAGAAGGACAATTCCTGAAGGTGGTGTGATGAATTGCTTAAGAGGATGTGGCTAGTAGGGGGAATTTTTGAACCTTGAACGAAGCTTTAGGGTTGCAGTTACTAGGTTCCTGAGAATAAATGTTGCATCTTCTGTGATATGCAAGAATGTGGGTCTAATTTGTAACACTGGTTCAAATTGGACTAAAGGGTGAGGTAAAGAAAAATGATGCACAGGTTAAATAACCCCCAGCAATTACTTTGCTATAGCTGTATCTGCACAATGAATGGAACAGGGTGAAAAACAAAAGATTGAGAGGCACCATCATGTTCAGCACTTCCAGAGGAACAGGACAAAGGTCTTCTGAGCATAAGGTCCTATTCTCTTCCATGTGTGTGTCGGGGTGAGCAACGTGCAGAGAGGGTGATGAGAACCTCGACATCCTATTTCTGTTATTGTGGATACAAAGACAGAAAGCCATGTGTTGGGAAGCTGATGTGTGGTACCTGATCTATAACTCAAGTACCCTATAGTTGGTTATATTCCTTAAAATGAAGATGTTATCCACAAGTGATGGAGGTCTTTTGGCCTCATGGGCCACTTGCAGAGCAGATATTCCCAAGCAGGCATCACAAACAGCTCCATCTGGCTGCCTGTGGAGTCCTTCTCTCTGTAAGAAGAGTGGTCAGGGTAGAGGAGAAAGGAGGTCCCAATCTCCTTTGGCTTTTCCAAGGTTCACAGCAAGGACAGCCTTATGTATCTCAGAAGCAGTGGCGTGCTGATGGACAGACCAGCTATGATCAGGCACTGAATTCTTGCAGGCTGCACTGCTGCTTCATGGAGGCTCCTCATGCTGCCTCCCAACCATTTGTTCCAATTCCATGCTTACACTTTCATGTCTCAATGTAAAGGTCATTTCCATGCTGTGGATCAAGCACTAGTCATAATGGAGCTCTGAGAATTAGCAGAGACCTCCATACGTCATGGCCTCCAAAATGGGTGATGACAGAGTGAAAATAGGGTGGAAAGAGCAACAAAGAAAGAAGCTGCAAAACCTTTGGTAGCTGACCTGCATCTCTCTCTCAGGAGATATTATGGCTATCTCTGCTGTCTCCTTTCGAGAGAGCAGATTACATAGATGCACTGAAGACACGAATTCCCAGTCTCTTTTCTGGAAACAGATCCCACCCACTGCTCTCACAAGCAGCAGCTGTTAATTGTCTTACTGCCTGTATTGCCCAACACCAGCAGCTGATGCTGCTTACCAGAGCATGTCATTGGGTACATGTGTGTCCGTCCCAAAATGACTGGAGAGAGAGGTCAAGCTGGAAGTCACTGAGTCACAGGAGACCCCAGGTATGCTCTCCTGGCAGGGAAGCAGTCTGAAGGTTGCCAGTCAGCCCATGTCTTGCTGGATGCCATGTGCTATTTGTAAATCTGAGCCTTTAGCACAAGAAAGACCAGGTTGTCACTGTAATTTAAAATCCTTTTGTGGTGCAGAGAAATGTCAGCAGGCAGTTACAAATAACGGGAAGGTCTGACATAGACACAAAGAAGCTGTTGTTTTCTGCTTGTCCTGGCTGTCAGTGGTGTTGGGTTGCTCAGTGTTGCTCAGTAAAGCAGTTTTGGAATTCTTCTGCCTTCCTTGAAAGCTGAAGACATGCGAAGGGCATTGTCTCTGTCAAAATAAACGCTTGCCAGGCTGCTGTGTGAAGAGCTGGGATGCTGACATGCAACAGGGTGAGGGTTGGCACTGGGCCCAGACAGGGAGCCAGGGAGAATCCTCTGGCGAAGCTGATGTCTTCCTTTTGATAACTTGGTTTCCACCTGCAGGTGTAATCGATACCCAGGTGGTGCAGTGACTCAACTTGCCTGTCTTTGTTGCTGCTGGGTTTCAGCTGCACGGAGCAGTAGGGGGAACAGAGGGGAGGGGAGGGGTTTGAGAGGAATTCCTGTCTCAAGAACCACAGAGGCATTTTCATGCCTGGCATTCTTTCCCCAAGGTGGCCCCTCTCATCCTGGAGACAGCGTGGCACCTGAAACCATGGGCCGCGTGACCACGGGTTATTTACAGCTGCAAAATCAGGAGCAGAAGATTGATTTTTTTCAGATGACAATGCTAGCTGAGCTGAGGGAGGCTGAGGGGCTGGATGTGGAGGAGCTGGGGTATTTCAGAAGAAACTCGGCATGATGAGCCTCGGAGTGACTTTGGCTCAGAGTTGTGGTTTGACAGAGGAGGGTGGAGAGTGTGTTGTGCCCACATTTGGCTCATTGATCTGCTTTCTTCTCCATCCCACTTGATGGATGGCTCAAGGAGGATCCTTCATATACAAGCTTGTTCATGAGTAGAAACTTGTCCAACGCATCCTTGCCTGCCATCACCAGCTGTCAAAAAAGAGAAGGGTCATGTCAGGAATGAGCCAAGCATTGGGAGCAGAGGAAATGGAAAGGAATGGTGAAGATCTACACCATGTCCCCGACTTGTGGGAAGAGTACCAACCTTTCCCATGCAGTAACTCAAATTTTTTTTCTGTGTTTCACAGAATCATAGAATCATAGATTGGTTTGAGTTGGAAGGGCCCTTTAAAGGCCATCTGGTCCATCCCTCCTGCAATGAGCAGGGACACCTACAAGGTGCTCAGAGCACCTCCAGCCTGACCTTGGGTGTCTCTAAGCATAGAGCATCCATCAACTCTCTGGACAACCTGTGCCAGTGCCTCACCAACCTGACTGTAAAAAACCCTTTCCTTATATCCAGTCTAAACCTCCTCTTTTGTGGCTTGAAACAATTTCCCTTCGTCTTATCAAAGCTGTAATCCTCACATCCTCTGTAGGCCTCACATCCACTCGAACTCAGCAACACAGAAACTAGAGTGTCTGTATCCAGTTACAGCCATCCCTGGATTTGAGATCGAGAACATTAAAAGAATGAGTCTGGATATCACCAAGAATACTCTCACATGCCTCAAGTGCCAATGCACTGCATCTGTAAAAGGTTGGTGCCAGGCAGTCCCATTCACTGGACCTGTGCACTCTCAAAGCTGAGTTCTTGGTGTGGGGAGCTCAGACAAAGAGGACTGCAAGTAAGAGAACAAGCATCAGCGTGAGCACTTTGAATGGTTGGACAAAGAGCTCATCAGAAGTATGTCCCAGGGCTCTGTAACTCTGATGCTATTCAACACACTTGTAACAACTAGGAGAGGAATGTGAATAGCAAGTTAACAGTTTACCTGTGGCCCACAGTTATTCCAGAGAGACAATCTGAATTTAACTGCAAAGGATTGCAGAAAATCTCTTGTCACAGAGGGTCTTGGCCCTCCCTGACAGATTACATAAAGCGGCAGCAAATGCAAGGGAATTCCACGGGGAGGAAAACAACCTGACTGTGCTGATACACTGAGAAACTCCAGGTCAGACATTGGCAGCAGAGAAAGAGATCTTGGAATCATTGCAGGCATTTTGCTGAAAGCTCTCTTGAGGCTCCGAGGAAGTCAAACAGAAGCATGAGGAATGTGTACAGAAGAATATGCCTCCTCATACTGCATGGCTTTCTGAACATTTGGAGGTTTCAAGTGCTTTCAAGAACCACTTAGAAGAGCTTAGAAACACTAGCATGCATAGAGAGAATGTCAGCCATGATCAGAAATAGGAGAGAGAGTCTGGACGGGAACGGATTGCTAGTCTTGGAAATGAGATGCCTGAAAGGAAGCCATGAATGGTATGGGGAACGTCAACAGAGAACGAACATTCACGCAGTCTCCTATCACATAACCTAATGGCACCTGATAAAGTGATCAGGCTACAGGTTTAAAACAAACAAGCTACGTTCCTTTCCACTTAGGCGTCAAGGAATGATGGAGCTCGTTGCCACAGAATGTTATAGAAGGCGATGCATGAACAACATAACCATGTCTGTGCAGTACAGCTCCTGTCATTGCTGAATACAACAGCAGAGATACTATCTTTGTGTTGCAAGTGCCCTAAGCAGTAGGCTGATGGAAGATGAACTGATGTACTGGGATATAGTTCACTCTTCCTCTCATTCTTATACTTCTTTCCTTAATAACTGGTGATAGCTAGAGAAGAGATATTGGATGTTTGATCTGGGATAGTACAGATTCTACATTTTTAGTAAAACTCTTTTTTTTTTTGCTTTTTTTCTTACAGCCATCCTCCAAATATCTGTCAGCTGGCCAGATATTGCAGGAGAAGCAGAAAGTGACCAGTGAGCTGGAGAAGACTGCAAACTTCCAGGCGGACAGCTGACATACCTTATGGACATTCCTTGCATTTGTTGCACTGGTGTGCTAGCCACAGGATTAACAAGAAACAAGGCCACATGAGTGAAAGTGAGCAAAAAACTGAGCAAAAACAAATTATTAAAAGGAGAATTGTATTGTTTTTCCTATTAACTTTACCAGGGAGATAGATGTCCTTTCACATTTAGGAAATAGAAGAGAGACTTAATGTTCTCCTGCTGAACAAACAGTAAATACGCTCTGGATGTAGGATCCAACAGCTACACCTGTCCAAGCAGGAAATGTCAAGTTCCATATCAGTAGTGAAATCTGGATTCCGCGTATTTGCAACCATGGGTAGGATTTTTGCAGAAATAACTGGGAGTAAAATTTGTCCCCAAGTGTGCTGGTCCTCTCAACTTGCATAGATTCATTGCTTGAGGCTGAATATCAGTTGAGGAGTGTAGTTTTGCATGGATCAGCTGGAAGGAGGTATAAGCTGCCCACGGGCAATCTTTGCAGAGGAGTTATCTTCAACCAACTACAAGCCCAGGACTGTGGGATGCTGGCAACAGAAACAAGTTGATTGTGTCTTAGCAGTTTCAACCAGCACACAGTCCTAGCCACAGCATCTCCAGGGGTGTTTCACAACACAGGATCCTGTCAGAGCTCAGGGAGGGGAAAGAATACACTTTCTGTGAAAATTACCTTCTATTTCTTTATGCTCTTTCCATGTCCATTTGCTGATATCCACTGTGGTTTTTTAATGAATAATTCAGAGACTACTGTGTTTAGGACAATGCGTGTGTGTCAAAGAATTTAAGCTGTGGTTCTGCTTTCTTTCTCTGCTGCCCAGTTCCAGACCCCACCTTCCCTCCCTGCCCAGCCTACTCAGTAGACAATGTTTTTCCATTTAATTTCATGAGACAAACGCAAGGCATTCTCATCCCTTCCCCCATGCTTGGAGAAGAACAGTCCACATCTGGAGGCCATTCACAGCTGGAAGATCTCTTCTGACATTCCTTGCTTTGAAATCTAACCCATGTAACCTTCTGTCTAAATACTCTGTGCACGGCAGAAAGGGGCTTTGTGAAGGGAATCATTGAAGCAGCCTGTGACCCCTACATCCTTCTGCAAGTGTCAGACCTCAAGACTGCAGAAAATTTTCCCCACAGTGTAATTGTTATTTGGTTTAGGACTTCCTAGTTTTATGTTCTCCAAATGCCAGCTTTGAAAGCAATTTGTAAAGTAACCAAAGCTCAGAGGACTTTATTTTCCTGCAATGTTAAACATGCATAACAACAGTTAAATGAATATGTCTGAAGCACTTTGTAGATTCCAAGATTCACAACCAGATCTCCAGTTGGTGGCCTGTGGGCTGCATTTTGTCTGTAGAGCAGTTTGCCCAGCTTCCAATGAACTTTTCCACAACTGAAAAATAAGACATCAGGTTTTTCACATCATCCTACTCAGTTAGAGTAAATCCCTGTAATATAATCTGACCCCTGTTCACCAGAAGGGTAGATAGTTTGTAATTACATTTTAAATGCCTTGGAATGGAGACTTGCTTGTTATCTTTGCATGTCCTTAGCCCATCTATACCTTCGTCTTTGACTGCATTACTAAGTGCTTTACAGTGCCAGTAAACACACTCATCATTGTCATAAACACCTTTGTCATGACTAATAGGACAAAGATCAATGAGCTGCTGGCCTCTCCTATGAGGGCTGGCACAGGTATGTCTTTTGAAAAAAAAAAGAAGAAGAAGAAGAAGAAGAAGGAAAGATGTGTGCTGTTTGCTTCCCAACATTATTCTATCTGCTTTTATGCTCTGATAATGTCAGTTGCTCCCTGCATTCAGTAGCACAGCCCATTCCTGCAGGTACTCATTCTTTTGGCTGTGTGATAGCCTCACCTGATTCACAGTACTGGGCCTCTGGGACCCAGATTATGTCCAGCTATCTTAACTTCCAGCCTCACTGAGGCTTTGTTGTACTCTCATTGCACACCAGCTTTCATGGAAGCATCCTCCTCAATGTTGCTTCTTGTGCTGCAGACCTGAGCAAACTAACAAAGCTATACTAATCTGGAAAATGTTCTTGGGTGGCTGGTGAACTTCTAAAGTAAGTGAGCCTTAAGAGATACATATGTAGGTCCATGCACTTGAGAGGTGGAGGAATATATTATAAAAGAGTTATACTGATTTTCCTGTTCTCAACCCCTGAGACATTAAATGTATACCTTCACCTCTTTAAAAGTTAATTATTATAGTATATGATCTATGACATCCTGTTTTACTTCACACTACTACAGGCAGTGTTCAGCTCACACGTCTTAGCTGAGAGGATAGCAATAAAGTGCTGAACAGGAGTGGCTGAAGTCATGGCACATCTCCTATGGACTTGTCTGACTCAATTTTTCAAGGCTGTCCCACATAACTAATATAATTAATGCAATAGCCTACACGTATCTGGGCCATATACAGCCTGTTGCTACCTGCGTTTGATTCACATATTACTATTTAGGACTGCAGAGGGAACTAGGTTCTAGGGAAAAAGGGGTGCTTTTTATCATGCTATAATTGCTCTTCGTGTGTTACAGTCACCAAAACATCTGGAATAGGCATGTATTTGGGGCGATATCGCTGGCTGTGCCTTGAGCTTAAGTGACCCTTAGGCTAAAAGAATACTTTTAGCACTGAGATAAAGTTACTCTGATAGAAAAGGCGTAATGGTACTCAGTACTCTTAATGATTCCTTACTCAAACAGTTTGAGGAAAAAAGACGGTATTGTAACTGTTAGTACTGTTACCAGCTCTGTGGCAACTATCATAAAGTAGGATCCCAACATGGTAGGTGCTGCTCAGAAATGCCAGACACTGCTATACTTCAAGGTAAGTGTGGTGCTGAAATGCCATAACGAATGCCACCACAGAGATTTGGGTTCCTGTTTTGGAATGCAAAGCTCAGCCATTGTAAGGAGCCTTTTTCTTTTCACATACTCCTTGGTTTGGGTATTTGGGGAAATATTTCTAAACCTGAAATGTTGATCTCTTCACTTTGGCTATTCTATTGCTGGTGACTGTGTGATTGACTTTGGAAGCAACCAGGCCAATCACATCTGGATTTCAGGCTCTTCACTTGCTGTAAGCAGCTTGAGATGGTCACAGCTCCTGTCAGAGACTGCAGTGGAATTGTGGTTTCCTCTCACTCCTGATAATCTGACTCTTGCTCCTGGCATCACAGGCAGCATGCTTCCTTTTGACAAGAGATTGAACCAGGGTAGAGCAGGGATGGAACAAGCAGTTCTGAAAAGCTGGGCTTTCACACATCACGACAAGATTTCATCATGTGAGGATGGAGGCAAGCAGAATACACTACTTAAGGGAGAAGTTAAAAAAAAAATCATGGAGTAATGGAAAGAGTTTGAGTGAAAGGAAATTTTTAGTTGAATATCAGGAAATCTTTGCTAGCAACTGCCTTTTGTTAGTGTGTGGAATAGCTTCCCAAGGGAAGCCCAGTAATGGAAGCCTAGCCTATCAATTCTGGTTTCCAGAAATGGCCTAGATGCAGAAGAACACGCTGCTGGCCAGGAAACAAACTTGCTGTGGCCAGGGCAAAGACTATGGGTGTAACTCTCTACCATATAAAGCCAGCGTAAGTGTTCTTAGTGACCTCAGGGAACACAGACTTCCACACAGGAATCAACCCAGTACTGATTTTTCATCTCTTCTGTATCCGAAGGTATTTCTTTTTAGTGCACTGGTGGTGGCAGAGTAACCAGGACATCTGAAACCATGCCGCTTACACTCAATTCTGTTTCTCATTTCCTTTCACCGTTAAGAAAAGGTGCAAGAGTCTCAGAGATGCACAAAACAAAGGGAAGAGAGAGACAGAGCTCCTTCCCCCCAGCAGAGTAGGGGAGAGCACATCCATCCTGTGAACTGTGCATGAAGCCTTTAAAGCTGTATTTGTTCAATGAGCAGAAACACTTTGGCTTCTTGTCTGGCAGGGTCAGGGCTCAGGGAAGGAAGAGATGCCTTTCTGAAGGTTTGTTCTTCACCTGAGCCCTCTGTTCCCCTGGGACTCCTGTCAAGCAGTCCTTACAGCAGAGGCAGATTTGCTCCCTCATGCTGACGACTGTCAGTGGAAGCATCTGTCGTCAGTTGTGCCCCCAAGGTGGCACCCTCCTGATGACTCTTTATAGTCATTCCTGGTGTTCCCCAGCTTTATTGAGGTGTGTTACTGCTCAGGTGCACAGGGCAGCATGAGGAGGGTGGAGGCAAACTGTTGTGGTTTTGAAAGTAAACAGTTTAAGCAACAGTAACCTCTCCACCCAGGTAATCACAGTGAGCAAACATTCTGCATGTCAAAGGTGTTTCTGGAGATAAGAGTTAGTACAATAAGTCTCTTGCTTTCTTGACTTTATCTAATGCTCAGGACTTAATTCCACTTAGCTCCTTGCTGAAGGGAAAGGGCTGTCCCTCTAAGCAGCAGTGCCCCACTAGAGACTACCTGTCAATTTTCCAAGGCTGACAACGATCTCCCAAGGCTGTAAGCATGGTGCTTTGCGAAAGGTGTGAATTTAACCCCTAAAACTTCACCTTTGGCTTAGAGATCAGAGTATATGTCTGATGGAGAGGGAAAAGGGGTGACAGATATAGATGAAAACTCATTCTGATGGCTTGGAAATTCAGCTTAATAGTTGCAAGCTGCACTTTTGCCTGCAAAGCAGGCTGAGGATTTTATATTTTCTCTCCTTCCCCCTCCTTATTTATTTATTTATTAATTATTCGCACAAGTACTGCTTGCTGGAGAACATCTCAGTTTCCTCAGTTACTCAGCCAAGGGGAGCTCAACAGAAGAAGCTCTGCTGAAGCTGCTACTGAAAATTTGACCTTGTGACCTTTCTGCCATCTATTGGCAGGCCACTGCCATGTTGTGATGATTACTTAGCAACGTGGTGACAACTGTGTTGAAGGAGTGACAGCTCTGTCATACCAAAGGTCTGGTGAGACTGAAACTCGTAATGTTTGCTTTGCAACATTGCAATGCTTGCATCAGTATATCCCCAACTCATGAAGACAGATGTAGTAATAGAGTGACACTGCCTACGTGTCCGTCTAACTTCCATTGATGTGTGCTCTGCCGTGGCTTTTTGGCTTGGTTCTCCCAGTGTTCCTGCAGATAGAAACCAAGCTGGGAGGAACTGCTTATCTGTCTGATGGTAGGAAGGCCCTACAGAGGGATCTGAACAGGTTGAATTGATGGTCTGAGGCCAACAGGATGAAGTTCAACAAGACCAAATGCTGGGTCCTGCACTTTTGTGATAACAACCCCAGGCAGTGCTGCAGGGAGGTGGTGAAGTCATCTCTCTGTTTAAGGAAAGGGTAGGTATAGTACTTAGGGACATGGTTTAGTGAGCAACATTGGTGGTAGGTGAAAGATTAGACTAGATGACCTTAAAGGTCTTTTCAAACCTTTGTGATTCTATCATTCTGTGATACTTGCAAAGATCAAAGGGAAAGTTGTATAGTGGCATTTCTGTAGATCTGTACAGCTGAGCTTGGAACTGTGCTCAGGTTCAGTGACTTACAAAAAAAAAAACCAACAAACCAAACCAAGCAAACAAAAAAAACCCAAATGAACAAACAAACAAACAAAAAACCTCACATCTTTTCATTTGCAGTATTTTTTTTTTCTTTGTAACAGAATACTCCAGACCATGACAAGTGAGAGCCAGTGGGCTGTGATGTAGAAACTTTCATGCGGATAGCAGTTGGTGATCAAAACTACCTCTACTGTAGATGTTGAAAACTTATCAATGGCTCAACTTCAGAAATTACTGGCCGGGGATACTAGCAAATACACCCAAGTGACATTCCTATGGAGGTAAAGATTTAACCTGGTGGTACTGAACTCATTTATCAGGAGAATTTCAGGTCATTGCTGAAAGTATTTGCACATTGCACAAATAATAGCAGAAAAAGGAACAACAGCAAAGTCAACTTAAATCACACAGGCAGAGCTAACTTTATACTAAAGTACAGCAAGTGGGACATTTTCCTTGTTTTTTTTTCAGTCCTCTGTCTAACCTGCGCAGCAGTAATGTGAACATGGTATTTTGCAAACTCTTTTTCTTTGAGAGATCAGGGACTAGATTAATGTCTTGTGCTGTAGGATTTCTAACCCTGGAAATGAGGTATGCAAGTGAGGGCAGAAGGACTCTGTCTTGGTTCTGTTCTCAAAAAAGGGAAGGGAAGGTGAAAGGATCAGGAGTATAGACATAGCTGGTGAGACCACACTGCAGTAATGGAAGCATGTCTTCTGTTTTCCTGCTTGTAGCTCTCAAAGGGTGCTGAAGACTGGAAAGGACTCAAAAGCAGTTTATACAAGAGAATTGACTTAATCACAGTCTACAAATACTTCACTTGGGAGAGAGATTTCTAATAGTAAACAATGCTGACAGAAAGGTCTCGTTGAAATCTAGGTTACACCTACACTAGTAAATAAATAGATCCAGGGCTAGTTCTCTGAACCTGAGGGCAAGTGGCACAACATCCCTCTGAATTAAAGTCTTTCTCCCTTAAAGTAGGCAGCCCAACCACTGCTGGGAATGGTGCCCCAGTCTGTGGTATCAGACTTTGCTTTGCTGTTTTTAGGAGAGTTCCAGCTGGCACAAGCCAAAACTTGCCAGGAAGTACACTAGCAGCTTAACTATGCAGAAAATTGTATGCTGGTGCTTGATTTGAACTGCTCAGTTTACTAATGCAGAAGTCAGCTCAGTGGCTGGCAGAAAAAGGGTGTTCACTCCAATCTGCAAGGCTCATTAGCCAAGGAGACAGTTCAGAGAGTTAAGTTCCTCATCATTTGGGAGTTCCTCAGTGCAGCCTGGATGTCATTCACAAAAGACAGGGATGTAGCAGAAGCCACGGCCTTTGTCTGAACAGGAGAGAGCCTGAAGGCAAATGCTGTCACAGGGTCAGCTCAGGTGTCTGCAGCATCCCATAGGTGCACCTGTGTCCCTGAAGGGTGTCATAACTACAGGGAAAGCATCTATGAGAAAGTCTTCAGGATCAGAAGAAGTTTTATTGTTCATAGCCATTGCTGCTAGGAGTCCTGAGCTGTGTGGAAAGCACTTGATTAATTCTCTCCACCTTCAAGGTAGGAGATGCACACTGTACTCCTTGCACTCCCTGCTGCTTTCTTCCATGGGAAGTTTCAGTACCTACACATAGCCTGAAAGTGAGGGGAGTTCTGGGGGCCTAGAAAAAGAGAGAGAAACTTCTAAGGGGTGAAGGTAAACGTCCCAAACCATGACCATTTTCCAAGAAGAGATGGAAGAAGCTGACTGAGATTCAGCGGGACTCATGTCACTTTCTCTGAATGTACGTTTTGACTGTGCACTAGTGAACTGAGTGTCTGAGTCAGGGCCCCTGGAAACCTGGGAGTGAGGAGGTGGAGAAGGAATAGTTCAGGGATCTTCCCATTATGAAATATAGTGGGGAAGGCCAGCTTGGAGGTGTGGTTCCTCTGACATTCCTGCCTCAGTTTGCCAACACACAGCCCCAAGACATCAATTGGTGCTGTCTGGGACAAATTGTGCCTCATCAGATTTGATTTGTGATCCTCAGATTTTTCTTTCACAACAACAAACAGACTTCAATAGATCTTCCATCCCCAAAGATCTCAAAGCTTCTAGAAGATTCAATTTGTGCTTTTGCTTTGAGCCTTCTGTGTAGGTCTTGGAGGGTCCTGAAGAACAAAAAAATGGACATGAACAAGCATTGTCCACTTGCAGCCCAGCAGATCAGCAGTATCCTGGGTTGCCTCAAAAGAGAGGCAGCCAGCAGAAGAGAGGGGATGGTCCCCCTCTACACTGCCTTTGTGAGGCACCACCTGGAGTATTGTGACCAAGCCTGGGGTTTCCTCTACAGGAGGGATGTGGAGCTATTGGAGCAGGTCCAGAGGAGGGCCACAAAGATAATCAAAGGGCTGGAACACTTCTCTGTGAAGAAAGGTTGAGAATTGGGCTTGTTCAGTTTGGAGAAAAGAAGGCTCTGGAGAGACCTCATTGCAGCATTCCAGTGCTTGAGAATTTATGAACCAGAGGAGGACTGACTTTTTACATGGTTTGGTAGCAATAGAACGAGAAGGAATGACCTGAAACAAAAAGAGAGAGATTTAGGTTAAATGTTAGGAGGAAATTCTTTAATCAGAGAGTGATGAGTCTCAGACACAGAGAACTGTGGGTGCTCCATCGCGGGAGCTGTTCAAGGGCAGGTTGGATGGGTTCCTGGGCAGCCTGATCTGGTGGGCGGCAGCCCTGTCCACAGCAGGGGTTTGGAGCTTGATGATCTTTAAGGTCTCGTCCAAACAAACGGTGATTTTAAAAGAGCTCTCCCCAGTCTTCAGTGTTGAGGTTAAGCCAGCTATAGAAGTGGCTATAAAGGATTGTTGGAAATTGCAGCCATTCTATAGTCTAATTTCCGTTTAATAATTCTTGAGTGAATTTTAACCTTTGAAGAGTGGGAAACAGTGGTTCTGCTCTGGAAAAGCTGTGAACCATACAGTTAGGCCTGTAATGGATTGTAGTAGATGAAAATACCAGCAAATTCCGGAATTTTATTTATTTATTTAATTAATTAATTTTATTGAGAATGTTAGGAAAACGTCTAACTAAATGCCCTTTTCACCATTCTCCTAACTTCTAGTCCTCACCCAGAGCAGCACGTCTGCACAGCTATCAGCCCAGTGGGAACAGCCCCTTTGAGATGTTTACCCTCCTGTTCACTGCAGCCAGTCTTTCTAGTTTCACAGCCTCTGCAAGGCTGCAGGCTTCTTTTTTGGTGTCATCCAAGAAACACACCCACATCTCTCTCTCCAGCCTCATCTTCTGCTTCCCTCAGAGATTCTGCAGCTCCCATAAAGGAATTTCAAGCAATGTCAATCACAAAAGCTGTCATAGAAATTACAGATGGAAAAATCTTGCTAGTTCATCCTATCCATCCCCTCACATTCTTGTCCAGCCCAGTTTCTGCAAAATTTTTGCCTACAGAACATTTTCCAGTGTGTTATCCAGTCTGCTGGTGTATGATTTAAGCAATGGGCATCCACTGCTTCCATGTGAGACTGTTCCACAGACAACTACATTTCTCTGTTTGGAAGAGGTTTGTGAAGATTTTTTTCCATTCTGCCTGACCTAATTTCTCTAAGTTCTTTCCTTAGTAGCACATTACCCAAATGTGCCCTTCCTTTGTGCTTACCCTGTTCAAGTGTTGGCAAATAATTTGTATTTTGTGGCACTTAATACTTAGCTTTAAATCTCAGCAATTATCATCCTAACTACCTGGGAAAAAGTAATGGTGAAATTAATGTGTGAATTGGCATATAGAGCATGCAAGACATTGCTAGTAGCACTGCCTCTTTATTATAGTCACTTGACACATTTCATCATAAGGTTTGGCTCTGTTGTTTTTATTTTTTTTTATTTACTTTGCCAAACTTGAAGCCAGCATCTACCATCTCACATCTGTTTTGGCTATTTTATTGGGTTCTTTTTGTTTTTAATTTCATTCCAACCCACTTAACTGTTTCTGACAACAAGGGGAATACTTATTTAAAAAAAAAAAAAAAAAAAAAAAAAAAAACAAAAAAACACAAAGATGATGTTTTCACTTAAAAAGAGCCCCTCTCAATACTGTCTTCCTTTAGAAGAAATTACACCCTTTCTGTTAGGAAAGCATCCTTTTCCATCTTTCACAAAATCCCCGCCTCATATCTGGCTAAATAACAAGCTGCTGAGTAATTGCAGCTTGAGCCTGCTCAGAAGAAACACAGGGGAAGGACATTTGTTAATTATTTGGGTTTTTTTTAACAGCAAGCCTGATGGAAACAACAGCACTTGAGAAAGGCCCAGGTTGCTCTACACTTGGGCCAAGGGCTGTGACTGCCTCACCCCAGCCTGCCCTGGCCCAGGAGGCAGCAGCCATGCTCACAGTGCAGCCGGGCCAGTCAGGCAGCCTAGGGGGACTCAGGCACCCAGAAATCAGGCTGTGAGGAGGGGAGAGAAATACAGAAGGAAAGAGGGAGACGCCCAAGCTCTTTGTGTGCCATTGCCGAAGTACTTCTCGTTTCTGTTTCCACTGAGCGAGGCACTCCCTTCCCCACAGCTGTGTGGGGAAGCCTGGGTGCCCGTGACTGTGGCCGAGCTCAGACGTCCACACCACAGCTGGGGAAGCACGTGCAAGGGAGTGCTGGACACCGAACCCTCCTTCTTCTCAGAGGCCTTTGAATGGCACCATCAGCTGCCTCAGGCGTGCCGTGGTGTGGGGCTGGGGCCCCAGACTTGTAGCACCCTTGCCCTGTGTCCAGGCCTGGTTCCCAGTGCAGTGCACAGGCAGCATGGGACCGTAGAGACTGAGAGGGATCTGACATCCTCATTAAGTCTGGGAAAAAAGAGATGCCCTCAGGCTTGAATCTTGGATAATTACTATGATGTCCAGTGAGATAAAATGTGGAATTACAATATTTAGCGCTGTTTATTTCAAAGCAACCTCTGTAACATAACCTCTGCTCAGCTCTCTAAGGAAGGGTGGTTTTATGATTCCCTTTAGACCACTGTCTCAGACCTCAGCTCCTCCGACTCATGCTTCCTACCAGCTCTGCTCTGTTGGGGAAGCTGGCCTGAGGAGCTCCTCATGCCTCCAGGTGGCTGTGCTTCCTCCCATGCTGCCACCTGATTCATGAATCCTTCCTTTCCCAGTTCTCTCTCCTTTTTTTTTTTCTCCTTTTTTTTTTTTTTTTTCTCCGAATGCCAAGGGAAGGAGTTTTTAATAGCTGAAGAACAAAAACACCTCCCACACCTTACCTCAAAAAAGCTAACTCTCTGTCTTACTCATTTTGATTTCCAAACCTCTTCTGCTAGCTCAGAGTCTGCCTTTGAAGCTTCAGTTCCTCAATTACTAGCATGTGAGTATAACTTTAGTAAACCATAAAGCTTCAATGACCTCCAGGGGACAATCCGTGTGAGTAAATAATTCAGATGTGCAATTGAGACTTTAAGCATTTAGCAGAGATAGAACAGTTTTCTGATGGATATTTTGAATAGGTTGAAATGAAGATATAACAAGGGAATAGAATGATTTAAATCCAGGATGTACTACAAGGACCTCTCCCGAAGTATTTTATTATGATGGCCTGTGACATCAGAGGTGGATATTGGTGGTATGGCAGTAGAGGTTGAACCTTCCTGCCGATATTCTGTTCATTATTTTTTTTCTGTGAGATAGGTGGCAGCAGAGGGGCATTCTGACAAAATGGAATTTGACATGGAAGTGCTTTTGAACCGTGTTTGAGTCCCTCCGTGCAGAAAAAGTTGCATCCATTGACATTCGTCAACATGTTGAATGTTGATGGAGATCAAACAGTGGAAATGAGCGCAGTGAGGTGGTAGGTGATTTGTTTCAGCAGTGGCAACACCAATGTGAAAGACAAGCAATGTTCCAGATGTCCATGCACAGCTGTCACACCATGGAAAGAAGAACATCCTGAACAGTTCATCTGTGCAAACTGAATGGTAACCATGTTGAAAAATAGTATTTTGTAGCTGATAATTTGCTCTATCAAATAGCGCTATTGTGTTCTTTGTATCTGTTTTAGCTTCCATAGAAATAAATAGGAGACATTACTTTCAGAGCAACTTTACAAAAAACCTCGAGAGTAGCCTTGAAGGTCTTCATGGTGTCTAGGTCATGCTGGTGCAGGTGAATTGATTGGGTATTCTTGGAGGTTTCCTCTCCATATTCTGATTCACCATACTGCAGTAAAGATTTAACAAAGCTGAAAAACATTGTCTTGATGTACTTATTTCCTTACATGAAATCCAAGTGCAATGCGGTTGAACTATGGGTTTTTTTCTTTTTTTTTTTCTTTCTGTTTGTTTGACAATAAGATCACCTGCATATGCAACATACTCTCTGAACACACTAATTTTAGATCCTTGGCTTTTGTCATTATCAAAACAGTGTCTCTTTCCCACCAGCTCTATGTTGATTCCAACATCAACAAGAATCAGCTGTGCTGTAGAAGTGTGTCCGTGGGAATGACTGTGAAGGCCCAACTTCATGGTGTAGGGAAACAAGCTATTTTTGAACTATCAGTCTATCTGTTGCAAAGTGGAATTCAGCACAGTTTAATTTACTCCATTTCTGGACTGAGGTTTATATCCTGCACTGCATTCCATTTTGCTGGAGCAAAATTGTTAGCAACACCCAACTAAAACAAGCACCAAATGTTTACTCTCCATCACTGCCACCGCTTTGACTGCAGTGTAAACGCACCTCTAATGACTTGGCCAATAAGAGGGGAAAATCGTGTGTCAGAGCCAAGTACAGAACCAGGAATTTCGGCTGCCAGCCAGCTCATTAGATCACACTGTGTGCCTCTAATGAAATGCATTGATTTGTGACTCCTACAATAGCATTTTTAGGAAATCATTTCACTGGCTATTTATTTGCGTCTTGGAACAGACTGATGAGGTGGGAAAACTGAAGCAGACACACGCTGATTACAAATCAAGAACAAAGTTTTAAGAATGAGGCTAACTAACCATTGGAACAACTTTTCTGAGAATGTAATGGGTTTTCCATCATATCCTATTGCATAGTCAATACTACTTAGCTGTATAAAATATGTGCTATAGCTCCAGCAGGAGCTCTGTTTTTCCCTAGAAATGATTGAATTCTTTGCTTTCTGTTACACAAGAGATCAGACTGTGGTGTTGTACCAGTCCCTCTTGACGACAAAAAGCCATGTGCCTGTGACAGCTGTTGAGTCTGGGTGTTTCTGATTCTTTGCAGGAGCAGACTGAGATCCCATAACCGGTAGATTTAAAACTGGAAGAAAAAAAAAAAAATCATAAAGGGGATTACCAAATTGTAAAGACGTACTCTGCAGAAGTGGACACTGATTCTGACACTGATATAAAGTACTGTGATGAAATAGCAAGCTCAGAAGGCCAGTGAAACTACAAACTCGCAGCATTTCAAAGCATCTGGTAAGATCTCACAGAATGTCTTGACAGTCAAAAAGAAAGAAAGAAGTGAGGTGAGTCCATGCTCATTTTGTACTTCACTGGGTTTCTCAGAAGAGCTGATGGCAATAGTGATGGATGAATAAGGTGAGCTATTACCTACTTGGTGGTTTAGATGTCTTGTTTTCCTGGACTAGATCTAATTTCATATCCTTATAGATACATATAAGATATTGTCTTCTGCTTGTCTTCTTCTAGTTTGTGGTTGGGTTTGCGGTTGGCTAAATTTGATAAAAAGGTTTTGTTGTTTTTTTTTTTTGCTTTTGCTTTTTTCCCGCTATGTTCTCAGCTAAATATGTCAGAATTGTGCAAGTTTTAGCATTCTTTGAAAAGCACCCCTCTGTCAGGTAGTCTTATATTGCATATCTAGAAATGGATGCATCTGGAATCTTTAAGTGAATCCTCAAAGTCTGTGTTGGTACACTTTTTTGATTTCATTTCCATGTGGTTTTGAATGTTTCAAACAATCAAGGTAAAACAGAAAAAAATTAACTAAGACTTGCTTAGGGAAAAAAAAATGTAAAGTTCTGTTCAAATTAATGGCAAGGTTCTATGTTCATTTTTATGCTTGTTCCAGCTCAATCTTTATGCCTGTTATGCCACAGACATGCTGTCTAGCAACGTAAGCTGTTCATGTTTAAAAACAGAATTCACCTTTAAATGTGCTTTGACTAAAAAAGTGCCTGGTGAGGTCATTCGCAGAGCAAGAGTTAATGCATCATACAAACAGCTAAATAAAGGTTACAATCTGAGTGGAATTATTCGGAGCTCAGGCAGAAATCTGGCATTTGCAGTCTGTCACTGGCTTTAAGAAGTCTGGCTCACTCGGTGTCACTGCCGCCCAGACACATCCTGCTGGCTGTATGGCAGTGAGGGAGGGGACAGCAGCGTTGGATGTCTTCCTGCAAAAACAGCACAAACAGGAGCAGAGGGTGAACGGTACACGGAAGTGTCATGTGTGAAGAATGTGCGGAATGAGGGGTGAGTATGAGCGTGCCTTTGTCCAGGTTCCACAGGGTGACTTTATGGGTGTAAATAGCCATTTTTCTCCTCTCTTTCTCCTCAGGATGGCTGAAGGACTGACGTCTGGAGAGTGTATGGTCCCTGGTACACCTGGGATGCAGAGCCGAGTAAAGTGCTATGAAGAGCTGTGTGCCTCTTGGGATCTGCCAGCTAAGTATTGTAATTATTGGGCCCTGTCTGGTAAGGGTTTGTTGCCCTTCTTTATCACCAACAACCCTGGGGAGTTAAGGGTGTCACTTTTGGGCAGGGTACACCCTAAGTGTGTGTGATACAGCTGGGATGAAAACGCACCTCTTCTAAATCCCCAGGCTTTTGTAGTTTTGGCAGTCCCTACAGAGGTGTTCTGCTGAGATTGTGTTGTGTGTTTTGTTCCCTTGTTTTGTTTCTGTAAGCCAAATGCTTGGCTGATTGCACAGGAAACCAACTGCTGTGGGTATTCACTTCAATGGGCAAACTTGAAACAAGTCACCAGGGACTGGCTACTACTGAGTTCAAAAAGAAAGAGACATCTCAAACCTGTAGCAAAGCCAAACTGTGGTGGGAAACACGAGATGCAAAGATGAGAAAACTGGAAGGCACAGCAGGGGGAGAGATGGATAGAACAATGTTTTCCTGTCCGTAATTCATTAGATTTAGGCAAAGCTGGAATGGAGATTTTAGAAGAAAGAATATTTTACTAAGGGAAATTTGTCTAATGTCAGGAAACACACTCTTGTGTTGGTGTTCTATGAGCTGTGCACAGTAATCTGGGCATGGAAACACTCTGAAAAAGTTAATATGTTACTTGATAAAATGCTGCAAAAAGTATTAAAAAGAATAAGTTTCTGCAGGACAGAAGAGGGAGCAAATGACCTGTGGGCTTCTGCATCCATTTCACATTTCCCCATTGATTTCAGAAGTCTCTCAGGCTCAGACAACTGAAAGACAAGGATCCACTGCCCAACATCCCCAAGAGAAGGAAAGAGAGTGTGTTTATACCAATGAGGGGGAAAAAAAAAGAGGAAAAAGAAGGGGAGGGGGGAGGGGGGAAGCCTGCAAAAACAGAAGGGATAGAAGTCCAAACTTGGATTTTGCTTCCTTCCCCCAGGCTCACACAGGAATAGCGGACTCCTGAAAAAAAAAAGACTAGAGAAAGATTGCCATCTTCTGGAAGGATAAATATCTGCCATTATTCAGGATTCTAAATCTGGCATATTTTTAAAGCCATAGCATATATGTGATAAATTTATTTTTAAACCTGAGCCCATGTCCATAAATCTAAATTCAGTCACATTTCATTAATATATGCTCCATGATCCTAGCTTTAGGAGCTGACATAGCATCCTGGGGTTTAATGAGAACTCGTGCTTAAAATTAGAACCTTATGAATATTAGGGATTATTCGTAGTGAAATGAATTTGATTTTTTATTGGGCTTGAAAACCAGTTGGGCTTTTTGTTTAAACTGAGCATTAAGAAGTCAAATTTAAGGTCTTCAGATGCAGAGACTAAACAATGAATGAATACTACTGCTCTTCTTTTAAGCATCAGCTCCTTCAGCAAATTAAGAACATCTGTGTCAAACAGAGCCTTGCTTTTAATCAAAAAGCCCCCAGACAGCTTGTGAAGCACAGGAACTTTCAGCATTGCCTTCAGTTAGCCCATCTTAGTGATGATTATCTATATTAGAGGAGCTTAGGCAGTGGCTGGGATGAAAATAACTGTGCAACCATCAACTGTAATGCTGGAGGCATGGAGGGTCAGTACTCTGTAACAGTGCTGCCTCTTAGGCAGGCTCCTGAACCCCTGGGCTGTGCAGTCCCCAGAGCTATTGGTGCACCTGCGTCTCATGATGGAAGCGTGGGGTGGGAGCAGCACCGCTCTCTCACACTTTTATTCCACGTGGAGCTGCTCTGAGCCCTCTAGCGACTGCTCCTTCTCATGAGAGGTGATGCCATTGCTGCTGTTCTGCTGCCAAACAAGCTGTAACTAAGCCCTCAAGTATCACAGGGCCTTTAAGGTTTCAGGGCAGGAGCTCAGAGGGGACTTTGGGTGAGTGTGAATCTTTCTGTTTCTTTCTAGCTTTCCAAATTCATCTGATGCGAAGCTGCTAGGAGCTGGAATTCCTGGTGAAATTCATGCCTTGGTAAAGCTGCCAATATGCGGGACACCACCCTTTGAGTACTGCACTTGTTAGACTCACCGCTGTTTCGCAGAGCCTGTCTGTCACTCAGCACTTGTTCTGCTAAGGGACTCCTTTTTTTCATTACAACTCCCATTGCCCTTGGGGAGAGCTGGAGCAACGTGTATTTAGAGTCTGAAATGCACAGTACTCAGAGCAAATTCAGCCACATAGGCTATCCTAGCCCCATGTTTTATTTTTCCCCTTTCTGTGATTGGAATCTGGCCAGGAAGACATCCCAAAGATGGGAACTTTGGGTCCTTGTCACCTGCTGAGGCCATGTGCACAGGAAGGGGCTAATTGGTGCCCAGAGTGTTGGTAGTTTCTGAGCTAAGGTCATTATCCCCTGCAGCACCAGTCAGAGAACTGCCATCTCATTCCATTCAAGTTCCCAAACAGCCACTGCCCAGAGATGGCTTGGAATCCTTCTGTGCTTCACTGAAACTTTTTACTCTGTGAATGCTGCGTTTAATCCCAGTCTGCAGCACCAAGCATTTCCCATATAATCTCCCAGAACAGCTGTGCTGTGATTGCATTGTGGATTATAAAATGACCATTTTCTACAAACCAGCTGCTGGCTGGAGGGATAGCATTTAATAATCATGGGGAGGGAGTGGGCAAGGGAAGAGAGGAGGAGACGAAGGAGAAAGGAGGATTGAAGCAGTTTGGTTTCTTGGGAAATTTAGAGACAAGTAAAACCGAAGGCAAATTGTGAGTTCTATTTCTGTATTACTCCTCCAAATTAACAGGACTTCAAGACTTGCTAGTAAGGTAAATTGAAATTTCTTTCCTTTGGGGGGTTATCTAGGTACTGTGGTCAGTTGCTGTCAGTGTATGGCTTTTATGGAGGGAAACATTTCTGAAAATGTTCTCATGAAGATGTTGTTCAGATTTGCTTCTTATCCCCTACAGTCTTAGCATCACTGGTTGAGTTCCTGCTTATGAATCATTTCATTTCTCTTTTTTTTTTTTTTTTTTTTTTTTCCCTTGTCACTGGTTCTGAAATAATATGGCCTTTGACCAGCTGTAACAAATCAACTGGAGAGAATATTTCTCCTACTACTGAGGATTTAAATTAGAAAAAAAAAATGTTAGGTGGTGTTTTGTTTGTTTGTTTGTTGTTTTGGTTTGTTTTTGTTTTGTTTTTTTTGGTCAGCATTGTGAGTGGAAAGATTATTTTCAATAAAAGTGTGAACAAACTGAAACCTGGTGAAGGAAAGTATAACCAAGAATGAGTGAACAACCGACAAACCACTCTGAAGGTTGGTGGTATCCAATATGCTTCCAGATCATCAATATGCGTCCAGATCAGTGAACTCTTTAGTTACCATGCCACTAAGATAGAGATAAATGGTATCTCTGGGGTGCAGCATCTCATTTGCTGAAATAAGTGCTCTGAAGGAAGCAAAAGATGCCAGAACATAAGACAGTACAGGAATTTCTAATGAACTGAGTATTTTTTTTGCCTTTGATGAAGATGTTCTGGATCAGGCACTGCTTTCTAAGTGATGAGATGCTAATCAAATCTTGCCTTCCAAGCAGTGTTTCAGCAGCATCTCTGTTGGCCGCATTTCTGAGCTTGCTGGTTAGCAGAAAAAGTGCTTCTAACTAACTGCATTGCTTTCATCTGTATTCCTGTAAGACTGTCACAAATAACTTGATTGTTTATTTCTATATTTTCATAGTATTGTCCACAGTATGCTGGGCCTTTCACACACCTTCAGCATTGGGTGAGTCAACAGAAGTTGTGTGAAGAGGCCAGCAGCAGGCAATGTCTGTACAAACTCAATCTATTCGTGGTCAAATATATTTTGAGAGTCATAAATAGGAAAGGGTGGGAGTATCTGGATGAAGTTGTGCCAAACATAGGGTGTGCCATGTGGGAAGAGGCATGCGTTGATTACATGAAAGTTGATATGTGGGTAGATGACATCTAATCAATCTGTGGAGTGATAAGATGGGTACTCAGAAGTCAGTGCACGGTTTTGAAGGAACCTTAAAATCTTAAGCTTCTCTCTGAGAGAGAAAGACCACAGGACCCTGGTACACAAACTGCTTTCAGAATTACTTACTGCAATGAGCTAAAACTGAGAATAATGTTTGTGACACCATTCGTTCTTAAAACAAAAACCCCACCCTTTTGGCACTTTGTGTGAGAACACAGACACTGTTATCCAACCATTCTACCAAATTTATGATGTGCAGAGCAGTGCTTGCTCAAGTGGGAAGTACTGCTCTGAGTTTGAACTCAAACTGCTGGGGGTGGGTAGCTGGGTGTCCTCCTGGGACAGGCCACTGCTTTAAGTGTGATCTGAGAACATTTCCCTGTCTTTCCCCTCTCTGAAATCAGTATCCTATCTGCCTCCCTAGGTAAAGGAATTAACGGTGCTTGAAGAAGCGTTTTGGGGTACGTGGCAGAAAGAATTCTCGTTTAGCTGAACAAAGTATTCGTCATGTTTCATGTAGTGGAAACACTCGGCATTTGGGGGAAGTTGGTTAACAGCTCTTATCTACTGTCTTTGAAATGGAAATAACAATCACTTCTCTCATTTTCTGCGTACGCACACACATACCAGTGCATTCAGTCCCAGTAGTTCCGCAGGGTCACCGTCTCTTCCCCAGTACACACCTCAGCATATTTTGAAATGGTTGAAACTAAGCTATCTCTCCACTGCTCTGGCTTTTAGGAGAAGGGTCCTTCTTTGCTGGAATGTTGTGAGGAGCACAGACTGCTTCTCCTATGCATATCCCTTCCCCATGTGTTCCCCCTGGAAAAGCTAGGGTTTGTGACACTAGGTGGCTGGTCTGACAGTCCCTGTGTTTCTGTGTTGTAGATGGAGCTGCTGAAGATGTTGCCGTGGCGCCGTGCTTTCCTGGCAGTTATCCTGAACCTGCTGGCACTCAGCCTCTCCACCACTGCCTTGCTCAGCAGCTACTGGTGCACCGGGACCCAGAAGGTGCCCAAGCCTTTGTGTGGGAAGAGCAAAGACTCCAAGTGCATCGGTGTCCCCATGACGCCTGATGCAGCTGCTAGCAATGCTTCAGCTCAGGAGGAGGTTCATTACAGCTGGGAGACCGGGGATGACCGCTTTTCCTTCAGATACTTCCACACAGGGATGTGGCTTTCCTGTGAAGAGAACATGGAAGGGCCAGGTAGCGTCTTGCCCAGATGGCCACAGCTTTTTCCCTTGCTTTCACTCCACAGGAGTTCAGAATTGACAGGTGGAGGCCAAGAGCACTTGAGAGAAAAGCCTTCTTCGTTTTCCCTGATGGCACCAACCCTGTGCACTGTCTTTGTACTTCTGTCCTTCACAGAGATGTTTACAGATGGTAGCAAGGCAGAATGCCTGTCTCTGGCATGCCCTTCTGTCTGGAACAGGAGCTGTGGAGTGCAGGTGATGGTGACAGTGACTTTGTGGTTGTACCATTCATCCTGATGGGCACTGGAGTGGCCCTTCTTTCCTTTCCCCTGAGCTCCATTCCTACACATAGTTCACTTCATGCTCTACAGGGCACATCTGTGCATATCCCCTGCGAAATTGAAACGGGGATTTTATTTGGTGTTGTCAACTTCTAGTTAACAACTGTGAGGATTACATTTGTTGACATTCTCCTTAAATCACCAAACTGAGGAGATGTATGAAATGAATAGGAATTGGGCTTTTATCAAACAAACAAAAAGCAGTAAGGAGAGAAAGAGAAGTCCTGCATTACAGATGCAGAGAAAAGCTTGAGAATATGACCAGAGAGAAATCAAAGGTAGGAGGCAAATTGACCTGAGGATTAGAGACACAGCATTTTAATTTTTATTAATTTCTGTGATATTGTCACAGGTCTGACTTGTGATTTCTGAGTGTAAACTGGCACGGCAAACTCCAGAGAGACAGAGGCTGGTCATGCAGCCTATATTAGATCCCATGTATTTTTTGCCCTGAATTTGCTCTTGCCCAGTCCTACTGCAGTCCTTCCACAGGAATTGGTGCCACATCAGTACAGGTGGATGCTTCGCAGTGCACAAATGCACTTTACAACCTGGCACATATATCAGGAATCAGAACTGACTGTAAGCTAAAGATGCAGTGATGAAAGTCACATCAGGCCCTTTCCACTGAGCCACTGCCCTGCTCTTCATGTCTACCCAACACAAATAGAATCATAGAGCTGTTTGATTTGGAAGGAACCCTTAAAGGTCATCCTGTCTATCCCCCTTCTCTAACTGACTGACCATTCTAGTACAGCATTGCACATTTTCTTATCTGTTGCTGTAAGACTCTGAAAATTAATTAAGTGAATAAATACATGCACAGATACATACATACATAAAGGTGAACAAAAGACAGAAGAGAGGTGGAAGCAGGAACGTGCTTGAAAATCTCATGTCCTAGTGAGGGGATTGCTTCATTACGAGCTTTTCCAGATATACTGTGGAAAGATATGTGTTTATTTGGGGCTGATTTGGTCTGAAGTGTGTTTCCATGGTGCTTGTGGGAGTGGGAATACGTAATTTGACAGCTTTCTCTGAAAGAATTGTCTGGCCACCAGGCAGTCCTGGAATAACCCCGATGCTTGAAGGAATGCTGAGAGCATGTTACATCTGGATTGCACCAGAGCATGGGGTAGTCATAGTCAGCCTCAGTCCCCTGCTTCCTATACAGTGAGTACTATCTACCCACTGCTGAGGGTCTCTGAAGCAAGCGCAGAGAGAACAACAACTTTAAAAAAAAAAAAGAAAAAAGAAAAAAAGAAGACGATGTTGATCAGCAACAGGAGTTTGAATTGAATTGAGCTGGAGAAAGGATTTCATTATTCAGGCTAATCTCAGGATCAGCTTCAGATGAGCCATTACTGAATAACCTCTTTAAAGTTCTAGGTGAAGCAGCAAGCGGCAAGTTAATGAAGACTGCAGATGGCACTAAACTGGGTAGCATCCTGAGAGCCACAGATGATAGAAGTAATACAGGGGATTGGGAGAGATTAGAACTGGGGATAGAAATTAAGAAAATGAGATTCTTACATGAAAAACTGCAGGCTTGTATTCTTGGTAGAAAGTACCATGCCAAATAGAGGACAGGACTCTCAAATGCAGTGGTGCAGTACACAGCTAAGAAAGACTTAAAGATAATAATGGTGGACCCTTTGTTAATAGTTTGCATCTGGCCTCTATAAAAAGCCAAAGCAAAAACAAACAACATTTGCCCAAATGATATGCCTAAACTGGGAGGACAGAAGGCTTACTTTCTGTGCAATTCTTTGTCTCAGAAGAGGATCTCATATCTCTAACATGAAATATATGGGAAGAGAATTTTTTTGCTTTCTTCTTGGGAAATCAATAACTGATTTGCCTGAGGTGAGTGGGAATATGTGTCCTCAGAAGAGGTGGGTCTGTGGTCTGTTGTAAGCTACATTTCAATTGCCCTGAGGAACAGACCTCAGAAACTGGTAATAAAGTGGTGAAGAAGTAGCAGCAGATTTATATATTCACCAAAGACTGACAACATTTAAAAATTGCTGATTTTTTTTTTTAGAAGGGCCACCCCTAGTTTTACCCAGAGATTGCCTTCTCCTACCATGCCCCATGAGAGTATGGAAGGATGGTCAGAAAGAGGTCAAAAGTGAGAAGATCTGGCAGATAGATTCAAATGACTGTTGCTGTGCAATGAAGAGAGAGAGAGAGGTATTCTTTTACCTTATCCTACACTGTTTTACAAGCTGATATCCTTGTTTTTTGTGTTTCAGAGGAGAAATGCCGTAGCTTTATTGAGCTTTCTCCACCAGCAGAGAGAGGTAAGAGCAAATCCCCATATCTCACCGTAGCTATCCAGTGCACCTCCTTGGGACAAGGGACCTGCAACATTTCTCCTGCGTGAGGACAGTGAGGTGGGTCCCCAAATACTCAGGCCTCGTGGATGCTAAAAATAGAAAGATTTCCTCCCAGATGTTTGCCCAAACTCCTGTCATCTGTGAGGTCAGCAACAGAAACCCCAGGCCTCCTCCCACATGAAGTGGGGTTCGTCTTTTTTAGTAAGTCATCAAGTTCAAGCTTGTCATCTCATGTAGTCAACAGGGAGGGGACGGACATCACCCAAGGGCATTCCTTCCCTTGCGCTGGATGTTCACTCAGTGCTGCAGTCTTGAGTTCTGATGGATGCCTCTGGGAGCCCAGTCACTTCCTTGTACTAAGCAATCAGGACATCCAAAAGGCACACTTTGAATGAAGTCCTGCCTCATCAAATATCAAATCTGGGCTGGAGAGCTGACTGTTCCTGTCACACGATTCAAATTATCCTGGGGATAATGTCAGTAAACCTGGATGGGCTGGAACACACACTGGGCAACTACAGCAGCCAGAAGGGAAATGAGTGTTTTAGTGGAGCACACCTTCTTTCTCTGTCTTGCTTCTCTGTCCCGTGGCTTATAGATGCAGGGTTCAGTGCCAGCGTTGCACTGTGCACATTAACTTCTCACGTTTATTCTTTTTGGAAAGAGCATTTACACAAATCAAATGATGCTGATGTTACAAGACCATTTTGAAATCACATGGATCTCCATTTTGTCATAAGCGAATGACTTCCCCGCAAAAGGAATTGCTCTTACATTTACCACAATATGCTCCTTTCACAGGAAGCAGTAATTCCTTTTTTTGCTTCCTCACCTTCTTGTGCTCCATTCCCAGTCAGGGCTTCTGGTTCTATTGGTTCCAATGTCTTTCCCAAGCCTGAGAAAATAGACTCATGCAACCAGAATACATCTTTGTAAATATGTCTATCCCTCCTCACACTCCTCCTACAGCTTCTTAGTTAATTTCAACCCAAATCTGAAAGAAAGCCTCTGTTCTGTAAGACGCTGAGGTCTTACAGATTAATGGAGTATCAGTATGAGCATGGCACTCACAGTATCATCACCTGCTACAGCTCCATCACCTGCTTTCACCCCTTCCTGCACACAGTACCACTGTAAGATGATGTAGGCCTCCAGAGCAGCCACCAGCATGTGCAGTGAGACCAGTCTGCTTTCACAGGAAAAGCAGTCCAGAGGCTTCTGAGCACTGCTGGTGCCTGTGGCCTCCAGGACACTCTTGGCAGTCTGACCTCTAAAGAATCAGTCCGTGATCTTGCTGCAGCAAGCAAACCAGCTCCTCTGTGCAGGGAATGCAACTCATTAATTCCTGCTAAAGAGCTGGGTGACTCAATGGGAATAATGATGTTTGAGGAGAAGAGAGGAGCTGAGTTAAGTGCCACAGTAATGAAGGTTTCCTTCGCATTCCTTTTCCCCAGTGGAATGACTCCTCAAGGGCCATTAGCAATCGCTAACAGTAGTGCTCCCAGTGCTGCTTCATTTGTCAGATTAATATTTCTTCTTTAGTGAATCGTGTGCTCTTCCAGAGCCCAGCATTACCGAATGTCTTTTCTCATTCTCCTCTATCCCTGCCACACAATGAGCTGGGCTGAGAGCTGTGGTATGACTCAAGTCCCACTGATAAACCCTGCATGAATGTGCCCGCTCTCCATGCAAGCAGCAGAGTGAGTGGTGAATGTAACTGCTCAAGCAAGATATCCCCCATGGCTTTACCTTGCTGCTTATGAATATCACTGGCTTATATAAGGCAGCTGTTTTAGGTCCTCTCAGCTTTTGCAAGATCAGCCAAGCCATCTTTCATGACACTCTGTGCCTCTCAGCATCCTTGCTGATAGGCTGGGGGCTGGTTATTTTCCCCACCTCTCTTCTCTCCAACAGACTTCCTTTCAGGATTAGGTTGGGAAGAAGGAGTATTCTCCCTTGAAGAAGCCATTTGGTACTGATGTGAGGGGTTTCTGATTCCTGGCAGGAATCCTGTGGCTGTCACTGGGGTCAGAGATGCTGTACATCAGCCTCTTGCTCATCAGCTTCATCCTCCTGATGGTGGAAATGCTGCACACTGGCAATCCTGTCTGCGGACTGAAGCTCAATGCCTTTGCTGCTGTCTCCTCAGTGCTGTCAGGTAAGTGTGTTACTGTGGAACCTGGCAGCAAGACAGGCACATGTGGGCAGAAATAAAAATACACTGACAGCCTTTCTCATTCACTCACCTCTGTTGATGAGATTCAGAGTGAAAGGAGCAGTAAAAAGCCCCTAAAAAGAAACACAGTTAATGGGAATTGCAAGGAGACCGTGGTATAGAAGCAACCCTGGAGAGGTGGTAGAGCAGCTGCTGGCCTTGCACAGCAATAGGAAAGCCTCCTCTCCCACACAAGGCTGAAGCATGCAGCTCTGGCTCCTGCTATATCTTCCTCGGTGGTTTTTTTTTTTGTCTTCTTTACCAGGTCTCCTTGGGATGGTGGCACACATGATGTACAGCCAAGTCTTCCAAGCCACAGTTAATCTGGGACCAGAGGACTGGAGGCCGCACACATGGGACTACGGCTGGGCTTTCTAGTATGTGAGCTTTGCAGCTACCCTCACTTCCCTGGGCTGTGGGTCTTCAGACATGCTACACCTTGTCCAAACCCTCCTCCCTTCTTGACCCTTTGTGTTTCCAAAGACATGGTTCTCCTAGTGTTCAATCTCCTGATCCCCTGCTTTAACAAATAGTTGCCAAGTTACTTAAGTGAGTAGGTACCAAGAACTGGTAAAGCAATGGAGACACACCTAAACAAGTGCCTTCTCACCTGCTGACTAATCAGACTTGCCTCTATGCTTATTTGCCCTATTTAGTCTCAGTTCTTCCCTGTGTGCAGAGGCCACTGCCACACCTGTGATGTTGCTCTCAAAACGCCTTGCTTTTCTGCAGTTTAAATAAAATTGCATGTTGGTTTGACATCTTCACTGAGCAAAGTCCAAAAGGTCTGTAACTGTAGCATCAAGACTAGACATGTGGCTCAGGATTTCTTTCTCCAAAGGCTGCAGAAGCTAACCCCAGCTGATACAAAATAGATGACTTGAAAAACATTTTGGTGAAGTTATTTATTAGTCTGACATCTCTCGTCTTTCTGTAGCTTGTGTTCATGTTCAGCAGCTTCTACCTGCCAAACCAGTGCACCACGGTGCATACAGTTCAATTCTTTGCCTGGCTTTTCATGGCATGTGTTGTTCTTGTTTTTCTCCTGCAGCATGGCCTGGACCTCCTTCACCTGTTGCATGGCTTCTGCTGTCACCACTCTCAACACCTACACCAAGACAGTGCTGGAGTTCAAGCGCAACCACATCAAGGGCTATGATATGAGCTTCAAGGATCAGCCTCAGCACCACCAGTACTTCTTACAGCAGCAAATAAGCAGCTACTATGAGTCTCGAGACAAGCCTCTCCATTCAGTGTCCGAGGGAGTTGATTTCTACACTGAGCTGCAGAAGAAAGTGCTGCAGCGGGAACCAGAGCTGGACCTGGATGAGGTCTTGGGACAGACAATTGGAGAAGATCAGTGTTAGGGATGAATGCACAGGAGCTGAACATTTGGGTTTGGGATGCAAAAAGCTCTGAACCAAACATTAACACTACTGCTAGCAAGTTCTTGGGGAGCTCTTCCTTTCTCTAATGTTCAGGGAGTGAGAATAAGAAAATCAGGCACTGGAACAAGGCAACAGCAGTGCCAAGAGGAGGCAAGGCAGGTCCTCTCTGATCACAACCTGAAGGGTGTCTTCAGCTGGGAACGATGAAACTGGGGGTAAACATCATTGGTGCCATCTGTATCCAAGCACTGTTAGACAGAACTGAGGCAGGTACCCTAATCCCAACAGCACTGCACTAAGGAAAAGACAGACTCAGCCCAACCCAGCTGGCAAATTGCATTGCTGGGCCTCTTTGGGTGGAGTCATATTATTGCCATTCCAGCAATCTCTTTAGTTCAGCGCTAAGGGCATAGGTGCTCATACTGAGTTGCTGTAGTCCTCCCTGAAGACCGTATTTATTCTTCATTTGTAGGCCCAGTCTCCTGTCCCACCCACAGATTAAAAGTGCTGCTGGAGTAGAAATGGGAGGTTGCTTTCAAATATCTCCTCCCCTCTCTCTTGTCTGTAAAGGCTCCTATATGCACCCTCCTTGCTTTGCCCCCTCCAGCTCCCATTCTGAGATACTTTCCGGTCTGACTCTTATAATTGTGCTCCTCCACATCCTTTAAGAATCCTAGGCTGAACTCCTGCTTTTTTGTTTCTCTTCATTTGTCCCTTTTCCCTTAGTGTAAAAATACCACCAACAATCCCCAAATCAAGCAAACTCGTCATCCCTCAAAGGTGAAATGGTGGTTCACATGACACACACTGATGCTGTACACAGTATTTATTTGCTCCACTGCAGTTCACAGTTCAAATACATTTTCTCAACAATATACAGACAGACTCTTTATTCACACTGGGGGCGTGTGTGTGCGGGTGGAATGAATTCACATTATGGAGGAGCTAATGTCACTGCACTCAAATATTAGTTCTCCCAGGAAGAACCTCAGGAGAATAACTACTTCAGGTAATAAATGCCTCACCTTTCCCAGCAAGGTGGTGGCTACAGGAGGAAAGGTGCACTCCTGTTTAATCTTCTTATACTACTGGTCCTCACACTTTCAGTTCCTATTATACAGCTGTATTAACTAACATAATATTATAAATACTAACGCGTCTGGAGGAAAATCCCAGGGCCTAGAGTTGTTGCTAATATATAGAGTCGTGCTAATATATACAAAGCTATTTACACAAAAATACCATTAAACATATACAAACTGTTCTCAGCTCTGATATTAGGAGAGAAGGGTCCAAAGGCCAGCTTTGGGGCTTGCAGCTAATCCTGAAGAGCTACACTGAAAGCTGTCCTGGAAGCTTTATATGGAGATGCAAGGAGGAAGAAGAAAGGGTGATGTAGCAAGACGAGGTGTCAAGAGCCCAGGGGAGCAAACCCATGTGTCCATCCTTGATGTAAGCATCAAAATGCTGCCATCACCTTGCTACTCGGAGGGAAATGCAGCAAAACAGGAAGAGCACATGTTAGCAGGAGGACCAAAGAGACATCTGCAATTCTCACCTCAGCCTGGCTCTGCATAATGCCGAAGATCAGATCTGGGAAAACAAGTAACATGTTGCTGCCCTGCATTGTGAGGAGTTGCTAGGGCAGAAAAGTTGTTGGTTTATATGTAGTTACTTTATTGCAGGCAACTTCATGCTCTGCAACTACAACACAGGAGTCTGACAGCACGCTCACAGGCATGATTCAAGGAACTAAATGCACCAAGAGCAAATAAATTTGCCTTGGGGGCAGCCTATTCCTCCTGGAACTGCTGGGCTGGCAGGCCAACGGTCAAAACCAGAACAGGGTCACATGCACAGAAAAGCTTCCATCTCTACCTCTTGTTTGAGCCCCTAAACCCTGAAGCAGTTGTGTGAGAATAAGCTTTTCTGTAAGTGTATCTATAGTCCAGCGATCTTTACAGTGCCACTAGGGACCTGCTGACAGCCTCTCCCAAAGGGGCTGCAATGCTTTTCAAAGGGGAACTCAGTCCAACGAACTGCAACATGGTGCAACAATGACACTTCAGGTTTATACAGAGCTTAAGGATGGATGAATAAGAGGTAGAAATGAAATGTGAAGCTTTTGCTTCTTGGATCTGGGAAAAGAAACACGCAAGTGCAAATGCTGAAAAATGTTCTTGCAGCCATCTTTCTATCAGGTAATTCAGCAAGAGAGCCAGTTTGTTTGTGAGTTTGGCAACAGGATGGTGAAAAGGGCTGAGAGAATAAGAAAGGCTGTAGACAAGACTTGCCCTGCAGAAGCCAGACAGAGGCTACTTTCCAAAAATATGAATAATAAAGCAGATGGTGTTCTTTACCCACATAATTTGCCTGTAGTTATCATAGACCACCATAGGCTTTGAGCTTGTTTGTCTGCCTGGAATACTGTTTGGACATAAAAAGGAGTGTCCTAAATCTGTTCATAAATTAAACATATAAAAAATATACATATACTCTATAAATTGATACATATATATAACTCGTGTGTGTGTGTGCGTGTGCACGCAAGCTCTAAATTCACATTTCCATGTTACCTGGAAGGAAGCATGCAAGAACAGCATATGGATGGGGAGATGCTGAACAAGGTTCATCTGATACAGGACAGATCTGCCAAGGACAAACCCGCTTCCAGCAATATTCCCCAGATAGCTGAAGAAAGGGGAAGTGCCTTTAGTTCCCACTCCCTCTACACAGCAGTTTTCCTGAAGGTCCCCTGAGCAGCTTCCTCTATTCCCCATGCAGGTCACAGGTCCTGTCAAAATCTCAGGCTAGAGCTGGAAAAGGAAAGGGAAACGAAAAACAAAGCCAGAATCCATTATCATTCAGTCCAGTACAGAAAAGTGTTAATTTACTGATCAGCAACACTAGGCACCATTAGGTAGAGGGTGCATGGGGGACCCCTGTTTGGCCATGTTAGAACAAGTGACCACTGCCCTACCTCTCAGTTCTATCTGTGAGTCCCTCAGTCCTTTATGATTGTCACCCCTGATTCTTTCTAAGATCCTCCTTCTTGTCAAACTGCTAAAGTATAGCTGGGCCTTACACTGTGTCCAGTCTCCACCTAAAGAGACAGCCTGTCATCTTGCAGTCAATTTGAATCCCACCTCATAGAAAGCACCTAACTGTGTCAGTATGGAAGCAATCATATATCCTGAACAATCTGCACTGATCACAGATTCCTGCACAATCTCACCTTGTGAGGAAAGTCAACAAATTTCAGCCGAGCAAGAAATCGCCTCACTTCTCCACGGCTGATTTTGGGAGTGGTGGTGTCCTTTAGCCACACCATTCGACCCTGTGTCATCATGGCCCATTTCAAGCCCAACTTGCTGACTGAGAGAAATCCTGGCTGTTTTTCAGAGGTTGCAGTTGTTGTCACAGTGATGTGAAATGCATCCTTTTGGAGATCATTAATTCCGACTGATTCATCAGAAAAGAGAGAGAAAATATTGGTGAGGAATAATAACTATGCTTCACCCAAAAGAAATCTTACAGTCTTCACTCATTCCAAACAGTCACTGGACTGAGGATGTATTCAATTTGATTTTTCAATAGCATGAGCCTTAGTTCATTGGGGAAAACAATTTTAAATAAAAATCTTTCCATAGAAATACACTGAAAAGTAGATCAACAATGTCAATTTTTGGTTCCAAGGTGCCTTTTTTTGTGTTTGACATACAAAATGTACATATTTAATTAATGTAGTTCACTTGAATAGAACATTCCTTTCCACTCCTGCTGGCATAAATTATTACCTCTACAGAAGGGTAAATTGTTAAAGTAGGAGCAAATCAGTTTACTCCGGTTAGCATGGAATGATCTGTACAGACTTCAGAAATCCCAGCTTCTAATAAATCTCTCTAAGAACAATATTCTATTTGTTCTTGATTGAGCTGTTTTTTGATACAAATCTGATTAGATGTATCACTACACAGCAGCTTCTCCCTGCTTCCTGACCTACTGGATTCAGTGCTATATGCACTGACCTTTTATCCTGCATCTTGCCATGCTCAACAAGTTGGATGTCGGTTGAACTGCTTTACAAAAAGAAAGGAAATCCAACAGGGACTGTGAGATCTTGTAAATGTTAAATCTAGATTCACTTTCCCTTGGAAACATGCAGTGAAACATTTTGGATTCTCCCTTTCAAAAAGAAAGAGGAAAGAGCAGTACATCTGCTATCTCAAAGGGCAGGAGAGGACAGCCAGCAAAGGCAGAAGTGTATCTGAGGTGATGTGCTCCACGGAAAGCAAGGGAATGTATCTGGTATTAAACATGCATGAATTCAAACTCAGACTTTTCCATGTTTAAACGTTCAAGAATCTTGGTGGGCCTTTCATTTGTAAAGTAGGGGTTGGATAGGACCTTTCTTCAGGTGGAAGAGCAATCTGATTTCCCATTGCTGGTCTGTGTGAGTGGTGGATCTCAAATACTACCTATTAGTACATGTGGTATACCACAAGTATACCACTTTGTTTTTTACAGCTACGTCTTCATTCCTCCATTTTTTTTAGGCTAGGTAGTCTCTCCACCATTTGAACTCACCTGCTGAAGCAATGACTTTGTCTGTTGCATTGGTGAGGTCCAAAAGGACTGTAGGGAAAACAGGATGGAGAAGATAAAGGTGGTGCAGCGCCGGGCGCTCAGATCTGGGACCAGGATGCTGATGGAATGAAAAGAGAACAAAAATGTTACAGATGACTACCAAAAGACAGTCTAGCTTTGCCAAAGGAAAAAAAAAAAATGTTTACCGACATTGTGCTACCTTTGCTTAGTACTGAGAACCAAAAACTCAATGGTTCCACAGAGCTGAAAGAGTGCAAAACATTTTTTCTCAAACAAAATTTGCTCCCCAGCCTCTGTTTGGTAAAGTTGAGATTTTGCTCTATGAAAGCTGGCTTGATTGGCCAAGCTACAGTCTGGAAGTTTGGAACTCCGTGCTGACTTGTATGTTGGTATGCTGAAAAGAATCTCTCAGGGTCTGGGAACAAAGTTGCAGGCAGAAAATCTCAGTGCTGCAGAAAAAATGAATTATTCTCATAACACAGAAAATTTTGGTTTCATGGAAGGGAGCTCTCAGTCTATGAAGTTTTTTGATGGAAAAATCATCACATATCATCAAAATCACATATGCTACTGTGTACAGACTTGAAGAAGTCCATCCAAGTCAAAGCAAGAGGGAAAGATGTCCCTAGCAATCTCAAATAGCAGGTTTAGAGTTCAATTACATTAGGAATAAAAGACAGATTACATGTACCTCACAGAAAACTCAAAGTGAAGAAAGGGTAGCTGCTCACCAAACTCTGTAGCACAGGCTGTGCTTCATCAGCCCAGAAGAGAAAAACAGACTTCTTGTCCAAAGTCATGATTGACAGAGCATCAAGTTGCTGTTTCTGCCATGGGAGTTCCTGCTTCCAAACAGGGAGGCCAGATTTGCCATCTACCACCACCACCTCAGGATACAGAAAGAGATGTAGCATTAACGAGTGTTCAGGTGCAGGCGTAAAGAGAGTGCTATTTTCTGTCAGGCCTGTGGCCACATAGAGACCAGTGTCAGCCACAGAAATAGGAATTGCCGAAAGTAGAGAATCACTGCCCCTTTCAACCCAGGCTCCTTCACTTTTAAGTTGCCAATGCCCTCTCTGCTGCCTCTTGTTTTACCTTTTTCTTCCCATTTCCGGTCTGTGCTTGCAGCATGAAGTCCAGGGTTTGATCAGCACTGAAGTACCCCAGTATTGGCTGGCTGCAAATTTGAACAAAAAAACACTCAGCTTTATGACAGAAAAAGAGGAATTGCTTTCATCCTCTATTCTGCCTCTTAGCAAGGCAGCAATTGCCAAAATATTTCATCCACTGAGAGTTATTCTTATTGGCAGAAACCATTTTTTGGTGGATAAGAAAAGTGAAAAATGATCAAACTGCCCATAGCACTTACTGGCCATTCTTCAGAGTTGACTGGGGGGAGGGGGAGATGGTGCAATCCCTGCTGGGCTGTGTAGGTATTTGTTTATCACCCTATGGCATGGCTGTATTATTCTTTCCCTAGAATGAGAACCTGTTCAGTTTTGCTACAGTCATAAAAAATTACTCAAACCTTTCAAAATTCATCAAGAGATTTGACCTCCTGCTCAAAGCAGTTTTAAAAAAAGTTCCTTTTTATCCTCTCCCTTCTGGGCAACTTAACACTATTACTTGAATATCTGTTATTATAACTGCTTTCTAACCATCCTACTTGCTTTTGGCTTTCTGAATCTAACCTCTGTCCTTCCTAAATTCAGCACAGCTGGGCCTAAGAAGCATACATGATTTCTTTGAATTCATATTTTCATAGAGCAAGGCTAGATGACCAGAGCATGTCCTTCCTCCTTTTATTTATGATACGCTGTTGTATTTTATCCAGTTAACCAAGCACTAGAGTTTGGCAAGATGTGCCCAGCCATGAGACTTGCTATGGAAATACAAAGACAAGATAAACTCATCACTTCTTGTGACAGTCAGTTCTAATGATTAATCTCATCCTCAGAAACATGGCTGCATTTTCATTTTCTGGAACACGAGCAGCTTCTGCTCCAAAGCACTTTTCTTGCTACAGCAAGATTAAAATCCCCGTTAGCTCCTGTTACTCACATGCACACATGAACTCATCTCTCAAGCTTCATCATCTAAACACAAACTTAAATCTTCCATGCTGAAGCATTTTTCCAGCCCTTTTATCCAGGTTTTCCAGCCACTACTTTAAAATGTGCAGACCAGAATGGCTTTTTAAGAGTAATGCCACAGCACAGCAGTGGCTTACTATCTATACTTGTATCAAGGAGGCTACCAAGATGATAAAAAACCTACAGGGCAACATATATGAAGAGCAGCTGAGGTCCCCTGGTTGATTCAGTGCAGAGCAGAGGAGCTGAAGGGAGGCCTGATGGCTGCAGCTCCTCACAGGGAGTGGAGGGGCAGCGCTGAGCTCTGCTCTGTGTGACAGCCACAGGGCCCAGGGAACCGCATGGAGCTGCGTCAGGGGAGGGCAGCTGGGGGTGAGGGACAGGGTCTGCACCAGAGGGCGGTGGGCATGGAATGGGCTGCCCCATGTAGTGATCATGGCCCCGTGGTACTCAAGAAGCATCTGGATAACAATCTCAGACATATGGTCTGATTTTTGGGTGGTGCTCTGTGGAGCCAGGAGTTGCACTTGATGATCCTTGAGTATCCCTTTCAACTCTGAATGTTCTACAATTCCATTATTTTATTATTAACATAGTACACTTTGGCAGTCACAGCTAATAATTTAGAGGCAGTCTCATGACACGTTCCTATAACTTAAAAAATCTCCTGTACCAAAAAGAAGCAGTAGGCTATTCTGTTCTGAGGGCATTCACTTAAACTCTCTCCTGATGTGGCACTTCTCATACTTCTGGCAGGCTACAGTCAGTGGCAGATTCCACACATCGAATGCAGGCAGGCATATGTATTTTAGATGCTACCAATCAACTGAAAAATCCCTTGGGCACTTTCTTGTATGAACCAGAAGGCTAGTAATTATTCCTGCCTAACACTAATCCCCACAGCAACCAGCAATTAATCCTCTCTTATCTGAAACATCCATTTACAATGTAATTTTCAAATGCTTACACAATTTCATAGTCTCTGAACTTCACTCTTGTTTTATAGCTGGTTGTCCATTATGGTCTTCCAGGGATCTTGTCAAAATCTATCCAGAAATGCAGCACACTTGCAGAAGCCAGGCTGTTATCTGAGAATGCACCCAAAGGCATGGACTTGGTCTGCTTGGCTAGAGCAAGACAGAGGCTGGAGCAGGGTTACTGAGGGAAAGGGGAGCTCTCAACTGGCTCAGTATACTCTGTCTGATGGTGACCTGGGTTTAAGCTTGTTTGTCTGGTGACACCTCAGAACTTGGACTAGAGGATTTCCAAAGATGCCTTCCAATCCCAACTATTCTGTGATTCAGTGAACAGAACGACAAAAGCGTCTTTCAACACTTCTTGATTTGAATCCCTACAAATTTTCCAATTAGTTTTTTCATTTAGAAGTTTTTTGCATATTATTGATTTTATAGCATCATTGAACTGACTCTGTTTAGTCAGCATACACTTACCCTTCAAACTTGACCCATATCCAGAAGCCTGAAGACTCTGGAACAAAAACTCTTTTAGCTCACTACCTTTCCCAAACTGAGATCAACTTGCCACAACCCATTCCTAAAGCCACTGCTTCTGTCACCCACCAGCATTCAAGACTGGGCATAGCATAAGAGTATCAAGTCTAGATGACCTTATTTTCTTAAGATTCTACGCCTTCCTCCTATGGAAGCTGTTGGCAGGTAACAATGAGCTGAAAGCTTCTTTCTTTCCTCTAGATAGCAGAGCTAGCAATCTGTTTCCCACATAATTTCCTTCAACTGTGCCCAGCTGCCCTTTGCAAACATTTAGCACTCAGAAAACTGAAATTGCCAGTTATTATCAAACCATTAGGTCTAGCAAATTGCTTAACTTTTATGTGTGAAGTCAGAGGATGAGAAATATTATTTTAAGGTTTACATTTAGTATAGATGGCAGACTGCCATCAGAGTGCTGATTTTCAGCTTTCAAGGAAGATTAAGATCCACTCGGCATATTCAGACACCTCTAACACTTAGCACCACTAATGCACCTGCTCCTCTCCACTGAGCTGGCAACTGGCAGCTGTGGACAGCAGACGGGCTGAATCACACACCAGAAGTTCCCTAAGCTCCAGTGCCACAGTAGTCAAGACATTTATGTTGGATATCTGTATCAAGCCCTTTGTTTATTAGAACAAAGAAGGGGACAGACTTTTAGCAGGGTCTGTCGCAATGGGACAAGAGGAAACGGTTTCAAACTGAAAAAGGGGAGATTTAGATTGGATACGAAGAAAAAAAGGGTTTTTTTTTTTTACAATAAGGATAGTGAAGCACTGGCACAGGCTGCCCAGAGAAGTGGTGGATGCTCCATCCCTGGAGACATCCAAGGTCAGGCTGGAGGGGCTCTGACTATCTTGATCTATCTGTAAGTGTCTCTGTTCATTGCAGGGAAGTTGGATTAATGACTTTTAAAGGTCTCTTCCAACTCAAACAATTCCATGATTCTACAATTTGTCATCACTCACACATTTTAAAGGTTTAAAGGTTTTGAGCCCTCTGCTCTTTGTTCCACTTGCCCTCCTTGTTTGTGCATCAATGTACACATATGCCTCCAGCTCATAGGTTTCTTTGCAAACATGGATAATTCTTCTTGATTGCTTTCTAAGGAACACATGCACTTAAAGGTGAAAAGTAGGAAATAGAAATAAAAAAGAAAGGAAAATGTTCCCAGTAGATAACCTGCTGATGTTCTGAATTTCCAATGTCCAGTGGGGCTCCAGGTCCTGTCCCTGCAGTAGAATCAAGCCATCTTTGGTGGTGATGAGCAGATTGCTGCAGTTTGTGTCAGGTGCCTTTATCGTCTGCAGGAAGTCAACACCCCCACTGGGAGAAATGGATAGCAGAGAGAAGATTCCTAGGCTTGTATTTAAGCATCTCAGCATTACCTGCCTGTCCACCCAACAACCTAAGATTTGAACTATTCTTGGACAGGTTCATCTTTTCTTCAGTGACTGAGGTTAATTTCACATTGTTATTTCTTAGTTAACAGACCTAAGTTCAGATCTATGCTCTTCTGAACGTCTTGAATTACTATAAAAAGCATGGGATGCAGGGTTTCATATTTGTTCCCTTTTATTCCTATCAAGACTGATTCTGACCACAGTTTGGCAGTACTGATTACAGTACTCCATAGTATTGTCAACAACCAGAAATGGAAAGGAAAGAACTGTGTCTAGGAGTGCAAGAAGGTATACATTTTTCCTTCCCCTTCCAGCAGAACCAAGATGATAAGTTTGTCTCCTACCTGTAAATGTCAATGAGCTCTGACAGGTTTACAGATCTGCGCTTTTCCCACTCTGGCTCCTCCTGATGCAACATCATAGGAAAGCTGTCCCGGTTTCTGGCTTGGGTAAAGATATCCCTCAGGGCAACTGCTTGAACATTACCTGCCAGAAAGAGTAAAGATGAAGAGTCTTGACTGCAAAGGTTAATTTCATAGTAACACAGAGACTTCTGTTGTTATGGCCAAACGCAAAGGAAAGCCAGAGTTGCACCTTCCTTGGCATGATGCACCACTGGCAGACTTGTCTTTGAGAAACTTAAAGGTACTCCAGGCTAGCAGACATTGATACTCTTCCACTGCATAGCAGTAAGACTCCTTCCCATACCCTCTGCTCCCAGATTTTACAGTGCAAGACATAGTAGAGACATCCCAGGAATACTCTAGGCCAATTTAGGTAAAAGTAATGTTCTTTTTCAGAAAGGTGAAGTACTTGTGAGTCAAGGTGCATCTTACCAAAACCAAACAGGATGTAGATGGCTCCCCGGCTGGTGATATGAACTTGAGGGCCAATTACTTTCCCTTCTCCAATGACGTTGTACTTCACAGGCCCGCCCAAAGCAACCCCAGTCTTTCCTGACACCAAGACGAAAAACACATCAGGCTGCAAAGACAGAGATGTAGAGATTTCTGGCAGTGCTTTCATACGTTTGTGCTCTCAGAATCTTGCCTGGTACCCACAGCATGAAGCTCTGTTGCTCTTTCTCCCCACAGCAAGGTCTAGCTAGTGGTCTCTCTGCTCAGCTTGGCTTCCTGGGATTCTTATATTCACACTTTTCTCTTGTCTGCAAAGGCATCAAAGATGGAAGGGACTTCAAAAAACTGAACTCCTCTAAGAATAGTAATGCTAGAATTCTGGGGAGAGATGAGCATGGAGGAAATCTGCACTTGATCACACAACTACTTATTACCTAAGGTCAGCTGAGTGCTCATTTTTCCAGTGATTTATCTCAACATGGTTTTCTATACAGCTGCTAAACAGTCACTTCTAATCAGGCATTCACTGAGCAGAAACAATTCTCAAGTCTCAGCCAGGGATAAATAATAAACCTTTTGTTCATTCCCAGCTGATAAGAAATGCAGGTAGTGCCATTATTGCTTGATCTCACTGTTCTGACCCACTGAAAGAAACAAGGTGCTTTTCAAGCAAACATAAAGGAACAAAAATTAGGGACTCCTGCATCTGCTGTTATAACCTTTCTACATCGAGGTCCTCAATCTTCCTCTAGATAGTCAAGGTCCTTTCTAATCTTGAGCACAGACATGCTGTACCTGTGTTTCTTTGAGGGCCAGAACAACAATATCCCTAATCCCATCTCCATCTACATCTGGAAGAGTTGCAGCTGGTGCAGCCAAGATCCCATCTGAAAGGTGAATGGAGTTCAGTGTCCAGATGGTCTTGCCTATGGAAAGAACAGGATGAAAGAGACCTTGGGGAACCAGAGGACATTCCCAGACAGTTCTACAAAACCTTCTTGAAGGAGGGAGCAAAAGAGCTTGTTTTCCTTATTCCCTGAGAAAACAAAAAACAAGCATACAGGTCAAGCTTCAGTGGGAAGCAAAGCACATTTCTTTAGACTGGCTTTGAGTTGTGTCTTTGTTCTGCTGTAATTCCTCCTCTGCATCTCTTTAAACAGACCTGAGCTCAAAAATCTTTCTGAAATAGCAGGGCATATTTGAGGTTCGTTTTTGGAAGGAGAACCTAAATAGGAATGCTGCTCTGCAGGACAGCAGTTGCTTTCCACAGTCAGCAGTACAGACTGTAGGTGGATGCCAGGAGAGAGAACAGATGGCCAGTTCTAATATTCAAAGTGCAAATCTGTGTCTCCATTAAATTCCCAGCAGTAAATAGCCACTCCAGTATAGCATGCTCACTCCTCCTCAGGGTAAATGCATGTTAGCAGACATGATGTCAAACTGTTCAGCAGTCCGGTGTGGACCCAGCTGGAAACTCAATAAAACCTGTTTTACAGATTAGCTGATAAACACTCAAAAAAAATCCCAACAAAAAGAAATGTGATGCTTTTATTTCTCCATAGTTCTTTCTCCAGCACAGTGATTAAAAATGCAGCACTCATTCATATCTAATCGATTTCTCTATGGGCCTAATTTCTTTGGAAAGCTGTAGCATACATCTTTACGTAACTTCTCTGAGACTGGTGTTCAGCTTCTCAGTGCCATTAGCGAGGTGCAGAGCTGTAGTAACAGCTACATGTTGATGAAAATGGATCTTGTATATCTTTTGTGCCATGGAGATGTTATAGGACAAGATAAACATTTTGAATAGTTCTGAAATGGTAGGACAGAGATACTCCCAGAGAGCATCAAAAGTTTGAATGCTCTTTTACCTTTTATAACTTGAAAAACATTAGTGTTCTGACCCTTCCCTGTGTGTCACTAATAACAGCCACTACAAAGAGCCAGCACTGAATCATTCATACTTATTAGCCCTTCAAAAAAAATGAAAATGCAGCAGCAGCATCTTTCTAACAAGCTAGTACTTGACTCTACCTGTGGAGGCACTAAGAAGGCTGAGGAATTTAGCTGTTCCTGTCACAAGGCAAACGGGCTCTGCTGGTGACCCCAGTGACAGCCCTTTGCACTGCACACTCCGAGTCTCTTCTGGAAGCTGGATGGACCATAAGGTGCTGCCATTCATACCAGAAAGGGCCACCACAGTCACAGAGGGCGTAGAGACACCTGGAAGAGACAGGAGGAAGAGAGTAAAATTCCTTGCCATCAAAGGCTATGTCCACACTGTCTTTGGTACTTGTGCTTGAATTCCAGCTCTAGCTCCTGGAGCTGAGCGGCTCAAGCCAGCTCTATCCACACTGCCTTAAAAGCAAAGGTCAAATCCCACTCTTTGTTTTAGTCTTTCTGCCAGCAGAACCTACTGGTGACCTTCAGACAAGTTAGGCTATGAGCCAACAGCACAATCAAAGTTGGTGTCTGGACATGAGCTAACTTCAAGAAACGTGATCAGGTGGGCACAGAGGAACCAAGCTCCTTCTGGGGACAACCTGCTTAGTTATGCTGAATCATTCTGTTGTTAAACCAGACTGATCTTTCTCATGTCCTTTTCCTCAGGCCAATGGACACCACTGAGGAGATGCCTTAGGTAATTCCCAAGGCAGCTGCTGCCTCATGTGGAAGGCTTGGGCTGTCTGGGCAGCAGCAGGTGATTGGCAATCTGAGAGTTTTTTCTGTTGTATTTTAAATCAGTTTTTGTCACGGTTGTTGTGAGAAATAGATTGAATGCAACAAATTGGTGTAACTCAGGGTCTTTTTCTAATTCACCAGTTAGCACAAAATAATAGTGAGAAAAGGTGCCCCATGCTGTTTCAACAGACTCTTGGCTCTGATTTCAAACACCAGCAACTTTTAGCTCAGCCTGCCCTTACATAGAGTTGCAATCTCTACCTCTCATATCATAAGGTTAGAATATGAACTTCCACACATTTCAAGATAACAACAGTTCCTGTTGGCTCCTGTTTAATGGCAACACTCTGCATGACTTGACTACATGGAGGTTTTGAGCCCACTCTCTAAATCAAACTTAATCACCTGTCAAACTGAAAATCAGATGGCTTATGCTAAAGAGTTGTCTTAACAGAAATTCTTTTTGTTGGGTTGGCAGTGATCAAGAACTCCTAATTCTTCAGTGCAGCTCACAGCTGTAGTGTGTACAATCCGGATAAACAGCTAACAGTGCCACAGCTTAGTCCACCAGGTTCCTACCCCAAGAGTATCTCTATCAAACACCATGTGAAGACTTTGAGCACAAGCTTTAGGAGGGTTGATGTCCAGCTACCTGGGTATAGGACTGAGATGTCCTTACACCTGCTTTCCTGTCTGCTTTATGTCTCCTAGCACAGCTTCAGCCCAGGATGCAGCTAGGTATGCCTACTTCCATTTGGAGCATGCTAAAAACTGCACATCTGTGATGAAAGAGAAATAAGTACAATGGCAAAACACAGAATACAAAGACAACCTCTACAAACTGAATACAGCTTTCACATCAACAGCCTCTCCCTCATGTACTTCTTATAAAACTTAGTCTGCACAATTTTCTCTCTGTTGATAGGTTTATTTCTATAGGACTTCTACCTCCTTGCTTTTACAATGGTGGAACAACTGAGACTTTTAGTGAAGGGCTTTGAGAAGTAGCTTTTGAGAAGTGAAAAAAAATAACCAACACCTTATTTCTATCTGCTATTTGTAGTGAAGTGCTTTCTGACCACTTTATCTCTGCCTGCAGATCAGGGACAGAGAGATGGACAAATACAGGAGAGAGAGATGGACTGATCCCAAGGTGTGGTATGGGGAAAGAGGTGACTGCAAACTAGTATTGAAGCATAAACAGCATAATAAAGTACAGACACAGAACAACAGCCACTTCAGTGAAAAAAAAAGAAAAAAACCAACCAACCAAACAACAACAACAAAAAAAAAAACAGTGGATTTACAGTGGCAGCAACTTTTTCCAACCATTGTATGAATATCCAAAGGTCTGTATTGACAAGTACAGGAAAGAGAGTAGAAAACTCACTTACCCATGACACTGGCGTTCATCAGGGCTGTGAAAACGATGAGGATGTCAGGGAGCCCATCACCATTCACATCACAAAGCTCCAGTGGGGATAACACACCACCTACAACAGTCACAGAGAACCACACGGTTGACAAAGTAGCCACGCAGCCAGCTCTCTGCACTGCGAGTAGAAGGCAGACAAAAAAAAACCTTGTGGAGTCTGCTAAGGAATTATCAATGTCAGGCAGCTCCCATCATGGCTAGATCTTTTATCACATGGAAAGGCAGAAATGTAGCATCTGGGTCAGAGAAAAGAAAGGGAAAAATAGAAGAGCTAAAAGGAAAGAAAAGATGTCTGCTTCCCACTTCACTTTCAGAGGTGATGTGGGAGTCACATATCTTATGAAAGGCTTAGATTTGGAAGCTGGGGCAGAAAGCAAGGAGGGAGAGACATATCTAGACCTGGCAGAAATTATTTCACAATACTGCAGAGGTCAGAATGGGAGATACTTTAGAAATGTTACCAGTGGCCTGTACAGGATGACAAAAGATTCCAAATGTTGATTTACAGATTCAAGCAGGGCAAGACAACAGAAACGAGGTTAGTTGAGCCAGTCAGGAGACATAAAGACCTCTATCCCTCTCTTCCCAAACTCCCACACTCTTCAGTGTGGAGGAGCTGGTGAAATCCAGGGTCTAGAGAGGGAGGCACTGTGTTTTAAAGTGGGCATTTTCATCTGAAACAGAGCACGCCTTATGGACAAAAAGGCAGGATGGGAGAAGAGTCAAAATGCTTTTTGGTGTTGACAGAAACAAGATTTTGTGATCTACTGCTGTCAGATTTCACAGGCCTCAGCTTGAAGAGTGAGCAGGACAGAGCCTCCTGTCTTTTACCTCGGAGCATCTGCAGTGGTGAGGAAGGGTCTCTGTCCTGAGCTGGCTCTCCCAGATAGGTCTCTCCCGCAGATGCCCAGCCTGGGAGCTGCCACCTCCCCCACGCCAGATGCTGTTCCTGGGGCTTTCTCACCTGCTCCCTGACCTAGGTTGTGGTTCCAGGTGTTATGCAAGTCCCTAGGGGGACAGGGAATGAGAAACGCACACACCAACACAAGAATCATCGAGATCACCACGGTGAGCAAAAAGACTGCTGTGCGCAGGTATGGCATGAGGGATGGAGCAGCCTTCTGTTCCAAGCCCCCAGCTGCCTCTGCAGGATAACCCTCGGGTGCGCATTCTGATGCGTGCTGCTTCGTCATCCCAACTTCCACATCAGAGTCGGGATCCTGCGCTTCCTCAGGGGGGCTCTTCCCATTCTTGACACCCCCATTTTTCTGTACGTTGAGTACGAGGTCATCTTCACTTTCATCACTATCGGCCTGAGTGAGAGGATCGTACTCTCCAAGATCTGGGCTTTTCTTTCCTGTGGAAAGAGATAGAGAGAGACAACAAAGCATTCACTCCTTGCTTTTTCAGGACCTAAGTGGAGAAAAGGCTGCAGTGAGCCACGAGTTCCAAGTGACAGCTGTGAGAAAAGACTCTATCGGGTTTATTTTATTATTATTATTGTATGTATATATTATAAATTGTATTGTATATATTACATGTATATGTATGTATATTTTCCTGATCTGTAGTGAGCCACACCGACACAAGGCATGCTTATCCCTCTTGAGTGCCTAAGGTGCAGCACTCTCCTGACTTGAGGCTGGACTCCTTTAGCACTTGCCAAACTCTAATCCCAACACAGTCCCTCTTCTCTTGTAGGCTGGGTCCTTCAAGGGGGCCTTCTGAAACTCACTTTTCCCTTGCTCCCCCTGCCTGGACCTCTTGGATGCTGTATTTGCTATCCTGCTTCATGAGGGATGGAAGGAAGGGTCACACAGGGATAGAGCAGCAGGCAAGTTATCAATGGATATCAACTCCTTGATGAGGGCAAAGTGAGTGATTTCACTCTTTTGGACCAGAATATATTCTGGTGTCTGAAGAGATGAGAGATGCTCTCACAACTTTCTCTGCGTGGTTCAGCACTGTAATAAGGAGCACTCATGGAGTATGAAACCAGTGCTCCCCCTCTGTTCCTCTTCCCACCCACCACAGCTGACAGCTTGTACCTGGCCTTGCTGAGAAATAACATAGCACTGATGTCTGATACAGGTGGTGGTACGAAAAAGTACCTTAGCTCTAGGTGTCTTCCCAGTTCCCACCCCTGTGACATGGATGCGTGACACACAGATGATTCTCCCTCTAGCCCAAGTCAGCCACATGGAGCATGACGAGGGATGGTGCACAGCCTGGTCTTATATCATGGCATAAGGCCAGGGCCATCTGTTTGCAGGAGTAGGAGAGATCAGGCAGTCTCACTGCCCTGAGCTACGAGGGGAGGAGCACGTCTCAGCAAGCTGCTTCAAGCCACCAGCCTGGGCATGGAGCCATGGCCACTGCTTTGATGTTTATAAGGTTTCAGTCTATTTCTCTCTCCTATTCCAAGTTGGGATTTTATTGTCCCAGATATCTGTCTCATTTCCCTTTGCCTAAAGCTGACCTGAGAGAGGAGCTAACTTGCGTCTGAAGACGCTTGAAGTTATACATGCAAGGCATAAATAACTAGCAAAGATACACAAGTAGTAACCATTCTTAGACACTAAGATGCTGAGAAAGTTTTACTGAACAGAAATTAAAGGGCTCTCTTAGTTGTTCTTACTGCCTAAGATAATATGTCTTACTTGGACTAAGATTATACCTCAAGGACTGTGTTTGTTTTAGTGTTTTGTATTTGTTACTCTCAGTACAAGAAAGACATAGAAGCCTTGGAATATGTCCAGAGAAGGGCAACAAAGCTGTGAAGGATCTGGAGCACAAATCTTATAGGGAGTGGATGACAGAACTGGGATTATTCATCCTGGAGAAGAAGGGGCACAGGGGAGACTTTACCACTCTCTACACAACCTGAAAGGAGGTTATGGTGAAGTGAGGCTCAGCCTCTTCTCCCAAGTAACAGTGATGGGACAAGAGGTGATGGCCTTAAGCTGCACCAGAGAATGTACAGGTTAGATATTAGGAAAAAATGCTTCTCCAAAAGAGTGCTGCTGCCCTGGCACAGGCTGCCCAGGGAGGTGGCGGAGTCACAGTCCCTAGAAGTGTTCCAGAACCGTGTGGATGTGGCACTGAGGACATGGTCAGTGGGCAAGGTGGGGATGGGCTGACGGACAGACTAGATGATCTTTGGGATCTTTTCCAACCTTAATGATTCTGTTTTTTTTCTTTAAAAGGCAAACTCACAGTTCCACATGTACTGTAACACCTAGTTAGGGCAACACGCCAGTATCTATTTTGCAGCATGTGGATCTCATTTCTTTCTTGTTTGTTGCCCCACAAAAGGACCTTCACTTCTCCTTCCTGTACTACTTACAGTGATGGTCAGTGTTTACTTTAGCATCAAAGAAAAACTGGCAGTGTGAGCAAAGGTCAAATGGACCAGCCAAAGCAACTTGGCCACAGTGAACAGAAGGAAATAAAGGTACCCAACCAGATCCCAAAGAGTCTAAATTGGACTCCTTCTTTCTGAACTATATGCTTCCACACAGGACTCATGTTGAAACAATCCGGTGCACATACTCCAGAAAGTTGCTCCTTGTGGAGGTAGAGCACCCAGATAAAGATACTGCATTCCTAAGGCTCAGTATATTTCTGTGAGACACTGTATCACATAGTCCTGCCCTAAAATAATGTGCATTCAAAGGGTGTGCATTTCAGAGCTCTTGACCTTGGTTCTTGGACCTTTGCTCCATCCTGGAAGCAGCACAGACCCCTGACCTCAGCAATACACAGCTGTCCGCTCAGAGATTGCAGTGAGAGCACTGTGTAAATTTCCCAGATACAGGTAAAAGAGAATTGAGCAAAACCAAGACATTCCAGAAGTCTCATTGGCAGGGTATTTACAGCATCTCACTATTGACCCAGGTGTGCCAGTTCAAGACTGCCCAGAGTGGTATGAAAAGTAAATGCTGCTGATCCAAGAGTAAATGATATTTCAAAAAACCGGCCTGAGAAATCAAAGATGGATAGTTCTGACATTAGCCATACTGCTCTTAGTTTTGGAAACAGATGTGCTCTGAATACAGTAGCCTAACAGTATGCTTACACTTTAGACAGACTGTGATTTGTTTTGTTATTATAATTCCAAACAGTCAACCCATACTACTGAACTCTGCTGTTCATCTCTAGGGCAACTAGAAGTATTGACTTTTAGGAATGAGCTTTATTTTGTACAGTTTTGCTCTGGATATCTAGGGAGCAGAAAGAACCTTGAAACTACAGCTTATCCACTTCTTGAGCTGGCTGTAACTGAGATGCTGTGAATGTCAACAACCATGTCAACCACCACTGACATTCTGTAGTAGGAACATCTTCTCCACTAAGAGCCAGGTAAGAATTCCAATCCATTTGTCAGAGGCTAGAAAGCAGCTGTGACACAAGTAAAGGTTAAGTGGTACTCACACAAGGTACAGTAAGGTAAGGCATAAAATTCCCAGCTGATTTTTATGAAGTATCTTAAGGGCAGACACTGCTCTTAAAACCAAATCCTGGAGTGCTCACTCAGCCCGTGGGAAAGACAATTGCATATCAAACTTCAGAGGAATCAAATGCTTACTTCCCACTGCCAAAAAATACCCTAACAAATGATCTGCAGGTGCTTTGGAAACACATCTGGAGACCTGGTGTAGGCAGACTCAACTCAGCCCCCCGAGGCTGCTCTGAGGTGCAGTGGGGGAGTCACACATGATTCACCTGGCTGGAAGGAGAGCAGAAGGAATGTGACTCTTCACCCGAGTTTTAGATCACACTTGCTGTGAGACACGAACGCAGTAAAGGCTGTGTGAAAACAGCAACCTCAGACCATTCAGAGAATTAAGATTTACTGAAAAATGCTCCTGAAATCAAATTCTTTCCTTTGTGGTCAAGTCCAAGGCTCAGGCATTGGGAAGGCAGTTTGTCCAACAAGAGATAGCTAAAAGCTGCCTCTGTGCTAAATGATCAGCCATCAGAAAATCCAGCATTCCCATGCAGTCTTCAAATCTCCAGCGTGGAAGTTAAAACGCTAAGACCCGAGCGGGACTCAATCAGAATCTCAACCTATCTCCTAAAATAACAATCACTGCATAACCTTCATGATCCTGTGCTAAAGAAAACAGACCCTGGGCCATTCTGTGGCCTTCGGCATGTAGCAGACTTACATAACTCACATCCTGTTATCTGCCTTTTGCATAAGGTCTCTAAGTGCAGACAAACCTTGCACTGTACTGGCACAACATCACAGCATTCACATTAATGGTCAGTTTCTCTACTGCTCTGCATTTTCTTCTGCAGCTGTTGCAAACAAACAGCTTCTCTTCTGACCTGACACAACTTGTTCTATTCCCCTTTTTCCACAACACTAAGGATAAAACAGAAGTTCCCAGTCAGTGGCCTGTGGTTACCAACAATCAGAGGAACTGTTGCTTGTGGTCAGTGGATAAGTTACCAGTCATGACACTGGGTTATTATTATTATTTGCAATCATTGAGAATAAATAAATAAATATATAAAATAAAAAGGAAGATTTGCAGTGATCAAAGAGAGAGAAAATGCCCCAGTGTTAACTTTCAAGGGAGGTAGGCCTCCAAAATGCACTCTGACTTTGAAAATACTCTGTGTGTTTGCTGGATAATACTTTTTGCACTGGCAGTTCTTGGGACTCCTGCAGAAGTAGACTGGGATCTCCCAGAGAAGAAAAGGTCAATTGTGCTACAACTTGGAAAGGAGGCACCTGTGAGGTGAAATGTGCTGGAATAAAGTCCTGCTTATAATGAAATATTCATTACTAGTGCCTTGAAAGATATTAAATTGCCATCTTTCTTTCTTTTTGACTTTCTGGAAATGCGTCTATTTGCACTCACTCTGGAGTGAAAAGAGCAAATCTTGGACTTTACATAAGTGCAATTTCAGTGCATTATTTCAGTGATGACATACTGATTCCAGATTCCTTTGTACTCGCTCCAGGCTTCTGTTTATTCTTCTGTGTTTCAGTGGTTGGCAGGCACCCATCATTGGGTACTGCAGACATATCTCTAAGTCTGTGAGGAGACAAGTTGCCACATATTGATGTAATTAATTTAATGAGATGCTGCAGGAAAAACAAGCATAGCAATAGGCTTTCCGCTTTCTCACTGCCATTGAAAGCTGCATTTTTCAGGAGTTCACCATGCAAACTGGGTGTGATACATGCAATTTCACCTAAAGACTTACACAAGAACTGTTTTCTCAACTGCAGCCACAAGTTTCTCAAACCAGTCTTCTCAGTGGTACATCTCAAACAGCTCACACTACTGATGAAGATGTCAAGAGAGATTTTGTCCATGTTGTTTTATGGTTTCCTATGGTCACACATCACACACACATCCAGTCGCTTGCATTTTCCTACAGAAACTTCGTGCACAGTGTAGTCCTTCCCACTGAGATCATGGAAGCATTAGAATCATTAAAGTTGGAAAATACACCCATGATCACCAAGACCAACCATCAGCCCATCCCCACCATGACCACTATGTTCCTCAGTGGTCCCAC